>NC_081794.1:20687249-21942249 GCF_963082965.1 Carassius carassius
ACCGCTGCTAAAGACTGATGTTATACACTCAAGTATATAAGTGCATGCAGACAAAACCAATCCCAATGATGCTAGCGATAAATGACCAAACAGATACAGTCACAACAGGCAGGTTACTACGCAAATTAAACAAACAATGCATTAACAGCCAGGTCTTGCTTAAAAACCCATGACAAAACATTGCCATAACGACAGAAAGGTCTTTGTGTGACCTCTTGCTATCGTTCACACACACATAGTCATCGCCCACAAGCAGACGGTAAACAATGAATTTGTTAAGCTTCTGCAAGGAGCAGGAAATTAAATAACAGTGGATTTATTGTGCATAGGCCGTCTACTAACAATGGTGCCGGCCACCTAATCAAGACATCGGATCCTTTTCTGACAATTCTAAAAGTATGAACCAAGTGGTCGACCGGAGGAGAGTGTGTGTCCAATTTGAACTCCGTTTCACTGAAACACATTTCTTCAGATTTTATTTTTGCCATCGCATTTACCTGCGCACAAAAGGGTGGTTAAAGCTTTAAATGCATTATTCTTGGAAATGAAGCGTTCTCATTGAGAAGTTGTTTTGTATTGACGTACGCCATCTGGCGTGTGACGTAGACTTCTCACCTGCACTCCATTTGTACGTGTGATTAATGCCCTGGGTTAATCTCGGCTCCTATAGACTGCTTGTTTCCGGGCTACGATCAAACAGCGGGCTGGCAGGCTTTTCAGGAAAGAGCGAAAGAGACGGGCCAGATCAGCCTCAGCTCTGACAGTGTCAGAGGTAGTTTCAAAGACAGGGCCGCCTCATGTCAGGCCGCCACAAAGAGAGATAAAACACGAGCCGACGTGCGCTTCGTTTAGGTCCATTCATTAAGCTTTTATGTACAAACCCTCCAGTGGGAATGGATATGGAAGTGAAGTTGAAGATGCCATTTTTCTTTCTTCCTTTCGGTGAATTAAAGGGTTATAGATCACCTGGATATGACTGAGTAGGACATTGTGGGAGCAATGGTTCTAATATTTAAGAATTCTGACTATCTGCGGAATGTTTCTTTCTTTTTGCTCTTTCCGTTCTGGTTCATTCAAGCCAGTCCTTCATTCTGGTTCAAGTAGCAGAAAGCGCTGCTTGTAAAGAGCAGGATAGATTTAAGAGGAATCATACAAATAAGCAAACTACACTGCACAAGCCATATTGCGCAAGTACTGAGCTGAGTTGCAGATACATTGGATAATGGCTTTCTGTTTATGTATGCTATGTGTATAAGAGTATGACCTTGTTTGACATAAGCTCTATTCTTGTGGGACTAGATTTCCTTGAGGAAGTCAGGTAAAGTTGTTAGGTATAGATATACTTTGTGGTTTTGATCCTGACCGAATCCAGTCTGTCTGTGCTTCTTTCTCTCAAAACCACTGTAAAAAAATACGTAGCAAATAACCTACCAATAAAGGGGTCATATGATGCTTTTTTTAAACAAATTTTTTTGTTTTGTGTATTTGGTGTTACAGAATATGTTGACATGCTCTAATGTGTTTAAAACACACATTATTTCTCAAATACTTTACATTATTGTAGGTCCTTTATGCCCCGCCTCTCTCAAACATGTAGTTTTCTACAAAGTCCCTCCCTACGACAAGCGCAGTCTGCTCTGATTGGCCAACTGACCCAGTGCATTGTGATTGGCTGAACACCGCAAGTATTCGTCGGAAAGGTAACACCCCTTTCCACAATTGTGAGCTTCTTCTTTCAAAATAAATGTAATGACAGGTAATAATGTCCCGAAAGGGGAACAGAGTCGCGTGACAGACACCATGATGAAGCGGATCCAATGTGTTTGCAGTACACAAGCCACGGAACGGTTAAGACAGCTGACTCCACTGTGTGACCCTGTCTCTCTCTTTCTCTCTCACACACACGCAACACGCAAAACTTCACATTTGAACATTCAGCAGAAAATACTTAAACTAATAACAAAACATACTTCCAGTAGCTGATTCAGAAGCACCATATTGTCATAGCAGAGTCAGAATTACCTCCTCTCCTAGGTTCACAAAATGGTCATCCATAAAATTTGTTGCTGTTCTGTTGTAAATAATCTTAGTAGTAGTAATCTACTTACGGAAGACCAAATAAAGTGCTTCTGCTTTCGCCTAGATGCACACAGCATCTCCCTGACATGGCTGCTTCTACACTAACTGCGGTTACTGAAACCACACCTCCTTTCTTTGTGTGAACATGTGGGTGGTACTATGCAAATATTTCCACATAGTGACATAGACATGTGGGGGCGTTATGAATGAGCCATTTTTGGGGGCATGGCAGAGTCTTAACTTTGATAAAGAATATCTCTTTGGATTTGAGACTTAATATTTGCAACTTTACAGTAGGGCTGTCAACGAATATTCTAAATTCGAATATGTATTCGAATAGTTTTAAAAAAACGAATTTCGAAGGTGAAAATTAATATTCGAATAAAAAAAAAATGTGGAAAAAAAGGCCCGCGGTAGTAGAGGCGTGGTTGTCTGCTTTGCGAGTGGGCCGCTAGCGCGCCTGAGGGTTCAGGGACAGGTCACAGCCTCACAGGAGTCGCACTGTCTGGCACAGCATCACTGCTGAAAGTTGACGCGTCTTCATGGAAGATGGCAGCAAGTGCAGAGCCCAACTCGACCGCAGCAGAGAAAATGAGGTAAAATTGTTGACCCGCGAGATAAAGTTGTATGCAAGCTATTTAAGATACAGTTAGCATACCATTCGACCACTAGCAACATGAGGTCACATCTAAAAAATGTGCACCCAAATGAGCATGGCATAATGTGTGGAACTCCAGCTAAACAGTCACGTCTTGACACTTAACGTTACTTTGCATCGCTCGCCGCAAGCTCTTTGTCTGCAACACGACAAGAGGCCATAACGGATAAAATAATTTCATTCATTTGTAAGGACATGAGACTGATCAGTATCGCGGATGGGGCACGCTTCGGGGAGTTCTGTCAAGCAATGGATCCGAGGTTTGATTATTTATCGTTTCATGTCAAGGAAAAGTTCCATGTTTACCACAGCACAGCTCGCTCGGAGCATTCAATGTCAGTTATATATGCTGTAAAACTTCAATTAATATGAATAATATTTGTTTCAATCACTGAATGAAGCCTGCTATATTTGGGACAACAGTCGCGACCTTAAATTGCTTGTACAAAAATTTGTTTGTTCATTTAAACCATTATGCGCAGAGAACGTGAGGGTGAGAGAGCATGAGGTCTGCAGTCTTGGCCATTAGTTGATTTCCTTGTTTTTGTTGGAGGGGATACCAATTGTTTTGTGCAGTTTTTGTGTAGGTAATACGTTGTCATATATGTTTAAACTTAAATAGACTATCTATACAAGTAGTTATGTCTCTTTGTATTATTTTTGCCTGTTATTGACGTAATGCGCGTCATTGACAACATGCGCAACCAGATGTTCGAATAGTTCGAATATTCGTGTATTTTTTAGAGGGAATATTCGAACGTCAATTTTGAGCAATTTTGACAGCCCTACTTTACAGATCTTCTTTATGCACTAAAAGCTTCATGGAAAAATTTTTTATCACATCATATGACTCCTTTAAGTTGATTAATGACAAAAATGACCGTTTTTTTATTTATTTATCTTTGTTAAATCTTTTAACAACACAATTTAATATAAAAATAATAATACTGTAGCCTAAACTCACTTGTATCATTTAAAAGGATTTAATTTTTTATCCGTTTATTTATTTATTTATTTTTACAAAATAGAATACAGTTTGAATAATGGCCATAAAAGAAATATTTATTGGCTTATCATTATCTGCCAAAATTTAACAACATATATAACATACACAAGTCTTGTTTTCAGTGGGGTTTGTGATGAAAACATACAATGTACATTCGTAACACCCAGATTTAGTCAAAAGACACCCATCCTTTAGTTAAAATAAAGATCCCAACACTGTCCGAATCAGTACATGAAATCACATCCTTCTGTAAACTCAAATGTCATTTGGAAAACTAACACCATCCAAATACTTAAACATAAATAAAATGCAAAATGTATGTCAGTCCTCGTGACCTCAGCCCTCTAGTTGTGTTAGGCAACAGGCCACAGGCAGTGAAAACCGAGATGGCAGCCATTGTTTCACCTGCCACTGATCTTTGTCCTACTAAGTACAATGATTAAGGTATCAAACCTGTGGGAATGTGACAAAAGGATGCGCAGACAGACAGGAACATGCATCTAGGCCCACATCAGCCCCCAGGGTAGGGTGCGGGGTTCGAGACGGGGAGAGCCCGGCTGGCAGCCATTTTCTACCCAACGAATGAGGGATCGGGTGACAGCCACTGATGGCCCTGCCACCTCAACTCCAGCCCAGAGCACCCTGGTATCTCCTCCCATAGATCCACTTACATGGCCCAGACAAAAGAGCCACACAAAGACCCAGCCAAGCTCAGGTGAGAGAAAAATCGGACGGGTCATTGAGTTACTTGTTTTCAATACACCATCTCCAGGCTGGTGTGCGTTTACAAGCACTTACTCTGGAGACTCGATGATAGACGCAGTGGCTAAGTAGCATTAGATGAGCAGCAAGCAGTTATAGCCATGGATCCCTTAGGAGACTTACAATAGCTATGGTTTTGAGTGACAGTGATGACATTGGTTGTGACCAAACTCATGTTGTTTCTCTTCCCTGTGCCAGTTTAGCAAGATTTTGCAGAGTCAAAATGTCCCTGCACTGATAAAAATGGGTGTACATCATCCATCCTGACCTCTTCGTTTCCAAGTTGATCTACTTATCAGCTAGATCAAAGACGCTTGGCACTGATGTACATTTAACCTTACCCAGGTCCTCCCAGATTATGTCTAAATATTAATGATAATAAAGTCTCACACCCTTTTTATGTGTCAGCCAATTACACCATGTATTGATCTGCGACTCTCTTAGCCAATTAAAATGCAGCCATCATAATGCGTTTAGGCACTTCAAAGGAAAGCCTCATCGATTTGATTCTGGATCTTAGTGTTTACTGTTAGCAGAAGGTGAAAAAGGAAAAAACATTTTATTTAGCATGTCGGAGAGGAAGTACTCAGACCCAGATGTGAATTTGACTCAATTTCCGTCACTCCTTCCTGCTGGAGTAAAAGATACCCAGACCTGACCAAAAACACATCAAATGGAGAGAAAGATGAGAATGGACAATCTAAGCAGTTAACATGATAAGTGCTACAGGGCTTACCTAAGGGCTAAATATAAAATATGGCTTCCAGAGTATTAATGCAATAATCTTAACAGTTGTTTTTGGGTGTGGCTGGATCAATGATCAATGAATATATACATATACATATACATATATATATATATATATATATATATATATATATATATATATATATATATACATATACATATACATATACATATATATATATATATATATATATATATATATATATATATATATATATATATATATATATATATATATATATATAGTATATTACTGTATGAAAAATGTATGTTGTCCCTTACCTTCACTTTGGATATAAGTCTACTAAATTAATAAATGTAAAGAAAATACAATAAAATGTATGTATATATATATATATATATTGAACATCAAACTTCTAGTTCAGTCTTCCAGTTCTTTAACCCAAATCAGCGCCAGCAGTCAACTAGAACAAGCAGAAGACATTCATTACCACGGCCTGTGGCCTCATGTAAACACTAATAGTGCTGGGGGCCAAAAAAATTCTCTCCTTGGGATCATATCAACAGTCAAGAGGGAGATGGCTTTGAAAATCCCCAGTAAAAATTTTTTGTGGTGTTGAGACAATAGCAGAACAGCCATCAAGAGAAGAAAACAGAAAAGAAACTGGAAAATAAAAAGAGCAGGAAAACTGCTGAAAGCTAATGACCACAGATTAAACGCTGAATGATTTTATGAGCAAAAAGGTTAATCTCCACATGGGTTATGTCATCCATTACTTGGAGGAAGACCATGAATGTAATAGTTCACTTAAAGCATTCTTAAAGAGAAAAAATTCAGTTTTCACTTGTGTAATTCCACTTACTTACTCATAGTACTATAGAAACCTCAAAGCTATCAAACATTGACTAAAAGCCACAAAATCAAAAATTTTATTAATGGGTTTTTTAAATGAAATAATAGAGATATACAGTACAGACCAAAAGTTTGGAAACATTACTATTTTTTATGTTTTTGAAAGAAGTTTCTTCTGCTCATCAAGCCTGCATTTATTTGATCAAAAATACAGAAAAAAAGTAATAGTGTGATATATTATTACAATTTAAAATAATTGTTTTTAAATATATTATACTCTAAATGATCATTTATTTCTGTGATGCAAAGCTGAATTTTTAGGATCATTATCACATGATCCTTTAGAAATCATTCTAATATGATGATTCATTATCAAAGTTGGAAACGGTTCTGCTGTTTAATATTTTTTCAGAACATGTGATACTTTTTTTAAATAAAATCAATACTTTTATTCAGCAAGGATGTGTTAAATTGATAAAAAGTGATAGTAAAGAAAATATATTATTAGAATTTTTTTGAATAAATGCAGGTCTTTTTAACCTTTTATTCATCAAATATATTAGACAGCAGAACTGTTTCCAACACTCATAATAAATCAGAATATTAGAATGATTTCTAAATGATCATGTGATAGACTGGATGTTACATGTGACACTGAAGGCTGGAGTAATGATGCTGAAAATTCAGCTTTGCATCACAGGAATAAATTATTTTTTTTAAGTATATTCAAATAGAAAAGTTGTAATAATATTTCACAATATAACTGTTTTTTCTGTATTTTTGATCAAATAAATGCAGACTTGATGAGCAGAAAAAAATTATTTCAAAAACATAAAAAATAGTAATGTTTCCTAACTTTTGGTCTGTACTGTATGTAAATCAGAGCTATTACTCACAGGGATGGACTGAAGAAGCAAAACAATGGCACGTGTCTCTGGCCATTATATGCTGGTCTGGGAGTCTCTCACTGTTGTGGGCTTGCAGTGGGCCGGTCCTCACTGCTCTCTTTGTACTGGTCTATGAGGAAGGGTCATCACAAAGACCCTGTTCAGAGGACCACAATGCAGCACAACTCAGCCTTATAGCCCTGGCCTGCTCATCATCCAGGCACAGCTAGAGTGAGCCAATTGAATTGAAGAGAGACCCTGGCCCCAGAAAGATAAACCTCACAAAGAAGCCACAACTAAACAAAACAACTGAAAGCACAATGACGAAAAAGAAAACGACTCGAGAGCGAAGGAATTATGTGAACAGGAACCAATGCAGGAAAAAAGGGGGCAACATTCCATAGAGTAAATAAATTAAGCTTTTGGTAAAAGAGTGGGTAAGTGGGTAAAATAGGCACAAATTGGTGTTGGTAAGATAGGTCAGCACTTCCAACATCAGAACTACAGTGAAGTGGGTAGAATGAAGAGAGGTGAAGGGAGCACGCTAACACTCCATCCATTGATTGATTACTGGCAGGAGACAATAAATTCCCCTCTCACTCTCTGGATGGGAGTCCAAGGCTGGGGCAAAATACACATTCAAGTATTACTACTTGACTAAAAGGAAAGCACACAGTGAAAGCAAAATAAGCTGAGGGAATATGCCTCTAGTAAGTATAATGCGCAAAGACTACAATATTAAACACATAATTACACATACACGAATAAAGATAGAATGATAGATAGATGGATAGATCCAATGATAGAACGATAGAACAATAGAATGATAGACAGACAGACAGACAGACGGATAGACAGACAGACAGACAGATAGACAGACAGATAGACAGACAGACAGACAGATAGATAGATGGATAGATAGATAGACAGAACAATGATAGAACGACAGAACGATAGATCGATAGACAGACAGATTGAACAATAGACAGACAGAAAATCAGACAGACAGATAGATAGACAGACAGATCAAAGAATAGAATAATACAACAACAGATAGACAGATAGATAGACAGACAGAGTTATTTTCCAGAACAACATGCAAAATAGAACCAAGAGCATGTATTTAGAAAATAAACAGGGTCTTTTCTTATTTGACTGATGTGACAGAACATTAGGACAGGACAGAATGTCTCTTTAGATGCTTATATTGCACTGTTTGTTCTCGGGACGCCTTGCATTTGCTCTTTGCTTCATGCGCTACCAAAAGCTGTAATGAAAGATTTGTGAAAGGAAAGCAGTGTTTAAGATGGTTTATGTGAAGCCTAAAATGCTTGACCACAGGGCAGTTTTTAGACAGGACTTTACTCATCCACATCTTATTAAATAAAGCTTAAGTCCACCAGCGAGGCAAAGAACTTCTCTGTGTCTGCCATCCATGCAAGCAAACAGTATGGCAACATGGCAAAAATGTCTCTGGAAAGTGCACGCTCACATGTGTGTGATGAGCAGGTATGTACTCCGGTCAACTGAGGTTTGGGATTTGAACCCCATCAGCAAACAGGCCGGGAAAGTGACACGGGCTTGCCAAGCCAATGGGGCTAATGCCCTGACAACCTCCTCATAACGTCTTGACAACGTTAGCCCTGGCACCATCACTGCTGACTCTTCCCGTGCACTGGCGAGCAGACAGGAAGCATCGTCGTGACCAAACAAACAGTGAAATACACAAACGGACTGACCGGGTCACCAGAGACTTCTTGATGGATATGCATGTGAACAAACAGAAATTTCTACTTTTCAGCGCAACGTACCAAACACACATGCATACACGCAAGCAAGAACAAACACACAGTTATGGATATTTAATTACAGAGCTCTTGTGAATGAAGCCCATTCCTTCGAGAATGTGTGAGCGTGCGTGTCACTGGCCATGTCATCGTAATTACACTTAGCCTCTGAATTTAAGAGAGGACAGAACAGAATGTTTGTATGACCTCACTCACTGTCAACAAAATGCCACAGTGTCCAATCCAGCTCTTACTCTTGTCATTACAACCATTAAGTTAAAACTCAGCCAAATCAGCTCACATGAAGCTTACAACATTCACTTTCACACTGTTTTTCCATGTAAGTAATTCTAACATGAGCAGAGAAAATGTAAAAATTCAGCATTCATCTCTTCCTGTCATTGTCCAAGTCAATATAAAACAACATTTTGTTCCACAAAACAAACTCTTTTCAATATCAATTTACTTCCATAACGTAACATATTTCTGAGTGAAATAGGATCAAAAAAGGACATGATTTTTCCCATTGAGAATATTGGATCTTAAATTGTTGGTGTTCCATACCAGAATTTGCTATTTCACTTCCTCAAAAACAGCTGGGACCGATTTTGTTATGTGCTTTTGTCATTTTTTTTCTTAGATGTTGGTTTCCTCCCCCCCCAAACTTGTATTTAGCTTTAATTTTATTTTTAAATGTTGTACTACAACTTAAACGGAAATGTTCATATAGTAGTTTAAGTTTTCATCTAATATTTAAAAAAAAAAATTCCAGCTTTTTTTTTCAATTAACAAAAACTGCTTTCAATAATTTTAGTTACAGTTAACAAAACTAATGTTTTAGAGTCAGAGAAGTAATGCTTCTTTCATTAATTGAAGATTTCATATTTTGAATTCATTCACTGAAGACTTTTGGTAATACTATAGAATATATGTTCAAGGTTTTTATAACATTAAATAATTTTAAAGCATTCATTAATTTCTATGCATATTAAAAAGTTATACAATTAATAAATGCATTATATTGATAAAATAATATGTTTCTTTGTTAATTAACAATGTTAAATGTAATTTAATAATGTTTGTGATATATGAACTTATAGTAACTTGAAAAAAAAATGTTATGCCGAAATTAAGATGAATAAATTCTGTAAGTGTTTTAAGTTCATTAAAAGCTAATGCATTAACTAATGTTAAAAAACAAATCTTACTGTGAAGTGCCACAAGCACTAATGAATCATGCACAATAAGACCAAGAAAACATTCTTAAGAAAGTAAATAGGGATAATTCGGATGTCATGTTGATTTTGAATTTATATGATTTTGCTCATTCCAAAATTATATTAGGACTGAAGCTTGAGTAAATCAAGTCAATAATACTCAATCACAAAATAGCCTGGATTAAAGACCGAAGCACCTAGTAAATCCCTGTGGAGGATCTTGCAAAAGGGCCTTTTCAATTTGGGAGTTGGTGCAGATTTGGGACAGAGGTGTGATCCAGGAAGACAGGTAGCGACAGGGTGCTGTTGACCCTGGAGGTGCAAACAAATGTGGGTGTTGCCATGGGAGTCTGCCAGCTCCAGAACGAGTGAGTAAGCTCCGCTGTCAAAGTGGAGAAAGGAGGAGAGCAGTGGAGACTGAGGAGTCTAGTCTCCAGCTGGCATAAGGCCTGATGTAGCACCAGAACTGTCCGCTTCTCCAACCCAGACACTCAGCCAAGGGCCAGCATGCACTGCCAGCTGGGATGATACCCGACTGTGGAGCAGTGTATTCCAAACAAACAAAAGCACACAGGCCACAGACCTGTCATTAGCCTGTTCCAGCATATGATGCCTGTAATTACAACTGACTCAGAATCGGTACACATCCACAGAACCCTAAGGAAAGCAGAAATCAACATGATGGGGTTTTCATACTTTATAAAGATGAATACTTCAAAGTAAAGTACCTTATGTCAGGGTTTTCAAAACATTTTCATGCTAGAAGCCATCAATGGGTATACAATCTAAAATGTAGTAAATATTTTTTGTGAAACATATTTTTTCAATGAAATTGTAAAATGTATTAAAGTTTTTATTTTTATTATTATTATTATTAATTAAACTGGACTAAATTGATTAAATATGACAACAAAGACATTTATAATTTTACAAAAGATTTCTATTTCAAATTAATTTCCATCATTATCATCATCATCAAAAATAAATAAAAATGCATTACAGTTTCAACAAATGTGATTATGTGACACTGAAGTCTGGATTAATGCTTGAAAATTGTAAAAATAATAGCTACTGAAAAATCTTTGTCATTAAAGAAATAACTTATATTCACAAATATATTCAAATAGAAAGCTGTTATTTTAAATCAAAATACTACTTCACAATATTATTGTTTCAATGTATTTTTGATCAAATATATTACTTATTTAGACACAGACACTGAATATAATATAATTAATGAAAATGTCTTATTTTGTATTATTATATTAACACAATGTAGTATTACATTTTATTTTTTTGTATAGTATTCTTATTTTATATAAAAAAATAATATATTCATACACGTAGTATTATTAAAAAATGGAAATTTCATGAAATTACATTTGACAGACATTAAAGAAGGACCTATTAAAGAACAGTAATGTTACTTTGCACATTTTTGAAAATCGTTGCCTTATGTTAGGATTTTATATCCCATAAAACTAAGCAACAACAGAAAGGCTGCAAGAATGCATTAAAAAGACCAGTTTTATATGTCCATGCCGACTGCAAACAAAGTAAATAAACGTTTTAGCCAGTTCCTGTGCAACAACTTTGCTATAAAGCATTATTATCTGTGTGGACCACTTTCTCATAATCCAATAGAATTAGGAGGACATTTCTCAGCGGTCATGCCTGAACAATTTGTGAAGTAAAAAATGAGCGAGTTGTTTAGAGAGGTTACTTCGGTTCATTAGTTTAGGAGGAAAGATCCCCATGAACTATGACCTAAATATGGCATCATTACATTACCCAGAATGCACCCGGCCCTTCTGCATCTGGAATGCATCTTCCTTTTGAGTTCAGGTATTTCAAAAAATACATTAAAAAGGAGATCAACACAAGGCCGCATGAAAGAAAAGAGTTACCACAGTCCATCTGAACTCAAACTTTTTTTTTTTTACATAACTAATCCCTGACTTATCTTGTGCACTTCCTGTGAGTGAAAAATGACTACTGGGATGTTACGCTGCACAAGTCATTCAAAACGAACATCAGTAGTACATTGGTAAGCTAGAAATGACATACTCCACATCCCCGTCAACACACTGCCTAGTACAGATGTTGAAAGCAACCTTGCTTTAGTTCTGCCAAAGACAAAAAGACAGCTTTTGGAGACAAAGATAACCCATAAGAGCCATACGCTGTCAGTCAGAGACAGTGAAGCCTTTTTTAAAGCTGCCATTAGGTAATTATGCAACAAAAGCCGAACAACAGCCTTAATGAGCGTATGAGGTGAGCCATAAAGTCCTTACATGCCTCAGGGCCTTCAGCGTGAGCTCTCTCGCTCTCTCCAAAACAAAACACACGCATACAAACATTCACTCGCTAAACCTGTCACCCACTGACACTGAGATTTTAAGCAGTTCACTTATTAATTTAAACACAAACACATTAATTGGACCAGTGAAGGAAGGGGGTGGGGGTGGGGGTCTGGAAGAGAAAATATGAAAGCCAAAAAAAAAACAAAGGAGTCTGAAAGCTTATGGAGGGTTGAAACAAAGTATATGCATATGCAGCAGCTATGCCTTTTTCTTTAGGAGACAGAATGTAAAGAGTCACTAGCCCTGCTTGTTCACCTTTGTCTTGACATCTTCCTGCTGTTCATTTCAAAAAACAATAAATGGCACAAGATGCTGCGCTGCCAGTGAAGTTTTATCCGATGTGAAAAGTAAGTGTGTGTGTGTGTGTAGACAATTATAATATATTAAGGACAATTCTTTTTACTTTGTGAACACAACAATTATATTGTAGTGTGTATAATACATACATACAGTATAATATATATAATATATAATTATTATATTATATAAAATAATTTTTGTCTTCAGAAGAACAGTAAGGAAACCATCCTTACTTTTAACAAATGTTTAATTCTTGTATTTTGACTCTAATTTGGCTACAATAGCTGCAATGATGGTTCTTCTGATTGAAGAAAAAAGGCAGAATTAGAGGAAATGCATAAATAGCTAAATAAATGTAATAAATTTTTTCAAGCTGAAAAATCTTGAAATCCAGGCAAAAGGTATGACATACCATGCTTATAACAACATGACTCTTCAAAAAAAAATGCCCAGTAGGAGAGTTGCTATTAAGCATTGTGATGGGCATTCAGTAAAATGAGAGGGGAGAAAAAGAGACACACACCAAGAGAGAAATGATTGTGATGCCATGTCTTTGTAAATTAAAGTCCTCGTTACTTTACATCTTGATGGATGCTCAAACTCACCCCAAAACACTGAACGGATCTGCTGTGAATTACTTACCTCAATACAGATAAACAAACTTACTCAATAAAGATAGCAAAAAAATAAATACACACACCCCCTTTTCAGTTTCACTAGACCAGACAGAAAATATGCTCACCCTTTCCACGTATTAGAGCAGAAAACACAACAGAGCGCAAAAAACTTGATCGTCATGACGAATGCCTCCCTGACTGTCAATCAAAAAGTTCCAAAGGAAGTTTTCATTGAAGGTAGGTTGGTGATGTCTGTCTCCTTCCCCGCAGGACAATCACAGGACCCTGTGCAGCGACAGCCGCCCGACACCAGATCAAACGCCACCCTGCCCTTGGAATGACACTGCAGCCACTTCAAGGGGGGACGTCGTCACTGATCTCAGAACAGCGCGGCTAACACCCTGACGAGCAATACCTTTACGAGGTCGGAAACGACAGAGGAGGAGAAGCCCGTCACTCCAATGTCATACACGGTGACCCCACCGAGTTTAATAATTGGAAAAGTGGAAAAGTGGAAAAGAACGGCTGACACAAGGGTGTAGAAGGCAGAATTTTTTCAAGGGTAAAATACCAATTGCTCTCAAGCATTCAGCCACCACAGCATCATAAAAAGATTACCACTATTTTTGTATTACTTATACAGCCACGGTTTATACAATATATATATATCTATCTATCTATCTATCTATCTATATATATATATATATATATATATATATATATATATATATATATATATATATATATATACACACACACACACACACACATATATATATATGTACTGTACTTTACTGTATTTACTGTACTGTATATATATATATATATATATATATATATATACATACACACACACATATATATATACATATACAGTATATACACACACACAAACACATATATTTTTGAGTCACAAAAGACTGACCCCTGTCCTATACTGTTATTTCCTTCTCATAAATGGAGGCTAAATAGATGCTACTAGTATAATGGAGAGGACGTATCAATGTGTGCTTTTCTCTCTTTCAGACTGATGTACCCCGAATGTAAGAACTCATCACTTAACATGTCGGTCCTGAGTTTGTTTGCAGCACAAACATGTGCATGCTTTCCAAAGCAGGCAATCAGCACACACTAATAGGAGTGGGAAAGACACACAGTTTAAGTGTCACTGTTACCCATGATGCTCTCAGCAGTGGGTAATGAGGCTGAGGTGTGTGTGTGCCACAGGGGTTTATCCAGAGGCCTGTCAACTTCCCGGCAGCCTGCTGCACATACACATTCACACAATCTTCATTCAGATGCTCATGAAACTTTACAGCTTTACACATTGATGGTAAACACACAAATACACACACACACACACACACTATGGAGCCATCAGTACTCATTATCGAATATAAAATAGCAAAAACAACATGCAGAGAGAGTCTCTACCCATGAAACTTGCTCATTTGAATCACTGTTTTAAAACCAAAACATAAATCTGATGCATGATATTGATGTTGTGACCAATAAAACCAATTAGTGGTCAACAGATGCAATGACAAGGTCAATAAATACTACAATAATTTAATATAATTTAATAATATAATAATTTAACTCACCTATATATGGTTATTAATCTCCAAACAAGTAGAAGCTTATATCTATTGTCTAAAGCCCAATGACCCAATGACCAGTTCGCTGTCCAGTGGTCATGATTTAATTTAGCAATTTCTGTAATGCATTTGTTTTGAATATTTCTCATGACTTTTCAGTGGGAGTTAAATCACTGTTTTGCTGCATTTAGCCTGAAAAAGAAAACCTGCTTAATAATTACGCTCAACTGAGTATAAAAGCATTTTTCACTTCCGGCCATGGTTAACAATTATATATCACTTACAAATGAATAAAAACAAAATTAAGATAAGCGGTGAATAGTGCATTGATATATATTTTTATATTTATATATATACACACACAAATTTGCACAGTGACATTTGACTAGCTAAGACTATGTTAGCTCCAGACACCTGAACTGAAATGTTGTGACACACAAGATGCTCAAGAGTATCTGCTGTCCAAAAAAAACCTGACACGCAGCATTCCTGAAGGGTACAAAACGACCCAGCGTCTAAAAGGCCAGAGCCAGAGCTGTGACCAGGAGAGAAACAAGATACTCAGTCACAGTAGTAAATCTTGCAGATGCGCGTCACCACGCTTCATGACATACATACGCACACTTATCAACGCCACATCACTTTAATTCAGTTGTGCCACTACATAACTGAGTGGATGTAAACAAGCAAATTTTAAATTATACAAACATGTTGTAAGGGAAGATGGTTTTGCTAACTTTTAACGCAACCATATGCGGAAAAGAAATCCACTAAAGACAAAACATCATTGAGGTTAGAAGTTTCAATTTATCTCAAAAATATACAGTGGGGTGAGTACAAATCTGGGCTTTGTGTAGATAGTCAAGTTCTTCCATAACAGACTCAGTGGATTATTTCTTTACGGACATCAATTTCCACATGGGGCATGGTCATGTGGAGCAGAAACGTGATTTCCCCAAACTGTTGCCAAAAACTTCACAAAATTGTCTTGAATGCCATTACACGCAGCTGCGTTACCATCTTTACTGGAATTAAGAGGCCTAGCAAACTTTAAAAATAATCCCACATGACTATAGCACTAAACACCTATTTCTCAGACAGGTAGCGTTCCCGTAGCATCAGCCAAACCAACATTCATAGTGGTGAAACATGGTTTCCAGAGGCAGCGGGATTCATACTACTCCGACGACGACAAATGTAGAACACGGAGTTCGCCACAGCTGCTCGGAAAGGAAATCAGAGAAATGCTAGGAAAGTAGCACCCACGGGGAGGGGCCTGCTGCCCTGGAGAAAGTCACAGATGGAAAGGGCTCCAAGCTCTAAAATTTGGCTTGTTCTAGATCTCTGGATCTCAAAGCTCAATGAAGGGGGGAATGGCTGATAGCACATCAAAATAGCAAAAAATCTGACGGTAACTAAAGACAGCTTTAACAATAACTATATTATGGCGCTTTTTCACTGCATGGTACGGCACGGTACGGTTCACTTTTGGGGGGTTTTCCAACTGGGTACAGTACCTGGTACTTTTTAGTACCACCTCGGTTGAGGTTCCAAGTGAACCGTAAGGTTACCAAAACATGATGTGTACACTCTGTTGATCAAGGATCAGGACAGAAATATGCAACACAAATGAATTTGTTTCTTTATAAACACACAAGACATTAATTGATGGACTGGAGTCATGTTGATTACTTCTTGATTACTGTGATGTTTTTATCAGCTGTTTGACCTCTCATTCTCACAGCACCCATTCACTGCAGAAGATTCATTGTGAAGTAAATGAGCTTTTCCAAATCTGTTAAAACAAAGAAAAAAATCTATATATATAACATTATAATAATGCCATTATCATTATAGATATGATGTGGACTTCCTATTCTCATAATTAGAATTACTATTGAAACTTTATAGTTATTATAGTTATCGTCCTTGATGTGAATGTCTCTTAAAAAGTAGAGGAAGGAATAACAGCACTTCTTATAAAGGTTAGTTTGGAGAGGCATACACACCTCACCTGTACAATAGGTAATTTTGAGTAAAATTACAACTTTGCTTTTCAACAAGCTTTGTTCTTCCTTCAGCCTATATCAGCCGTTCATTATGATTTTGACAGCAGACCTTGATGTCAAAGAATTTCATACTTGTGCAAAACTATACGGCGAACTGCGTGTAGGAGTTTGTTCGCAAGGACGGGAGTGAATGTGTGGGAGAAAGAGAGCCGTGCCCCCGTCACTTCTCCACCCTGCTCCCTCGACTCCAGCATCTTAACGAGGCTTTTCCCCTCGCTTTGCAGAACGAGGGAGAAGTCAAATAAATAAAAGAATAAAAGGCAAGCCTGAAGAGGGAAAACACACACCGTACTATAATTTGTTATATCTTTCAGCTCCAATTAAAAATAATATCAAATCTTTTTGTTCAACTTCATAACAAGACTTCAAGAGGGCCCCCAAGACTCTTTCTATTTGCATCCCTCAACAGCCCACTGGTGCTCCTGAATCACATTAATTATATGACCTACATAGCACGTCGTTAATATTCCAAGCTGGGAGAGGAACTGGGAGCCAATACGGTGGAAGTCTAAATTTGGAGATCTTCAGGACATCAGAGCTCCCGCTTTTCTGGGGTTGGCGCTTTGATCTCCTCCCTCTTGACATTGTTTGCAAATGTCTGTTTAAGGGGACTGGCAAACACCAGAATACAGCCACATTCAGGGTTTTTTCGCTCTCCCGTTGCCCTCCCTCCCCTTCTTTCTCGTCTGCTATCACGCCGTGCCGATGACGACTCTCGGAACGTAGAAACAAAGGGAGATGGAGAGGAAAATCAAGGAAGAGAGAGGTGACAGTGTGGCTCACCTCTCACAATACCATGTCTACTGATCTAATCGCTGCTGGGATCAGAGCGCTTAGTGACAGAGAAGTGTTACAGCTGTTCGGGATGTACAAAGTCGGAGCTACTCTGCTTCACACGTAATGTGTTATGAATATGAATATTTCATAAAGGAGGGGGGTGTAAGAGGCTCCTGTTGTTTGTGCATTAACGCACAATACCGGAGGTAAGTGTGCATGTTCACACCAAGAGATGCAGAGGACCTGATGTCTTAATCAGTGTCCAGCTGTACTGTGGTCTTCTTCAGAAGATCGAGGCCTAGCTCCTCTAAGCTGGGCCATGAATATGGAGCTGTTCTGCGGTGCAGGGCTTGGTTATGTTTTCTGTCTGATATGTCTGCCCCATTCCCATTTCAAAGGGAGGTCCACCCAGGGGTTTGACTTTTTGATCTGCCTGGCGACTGACTCAACCACCTGCATGCGGTATCAGGCCCCTGGTCTCCGTGGAAAGCCGGGAAGGATGAGTAGGAGCCCTGCGCTGGGCACTGATCCCAACACTACCCTTCCTTCTCTCTTGCTCTCTCGCTCTCTGTCCACATCAGCAGAAGGCCTCAATCCATACTCTAGTTCTGCACCCATAAGGACACCATCCCAGCTTTTTTGAGGTTGAAGGCCCTTTCACACTGAGCCTGCACAAAAATATATGATGCTAAAACAACAATGGATCTCTTTACATATGGCCTTAGCCTGCATTTTAAAAAGCTGTCATCATTTACTCACCCTAAAGTCATCTCAAACTTATCTTTATTTCTTCTGCTGAACATAGAAGATACTTTGAGAACATTTTTGGTTACCAACATTTTATAAAATATCTTCTTTAGTGTTTCACAAATTAAAACATAAAAACAATTTAAAAGAAAAACACTTTCTGGTACAACCGGACGCGTCAAACCAAAAGTTTCAATAAGTTCTTTGCTGAGAAGTTTGCGCAACAATGTTTTGTACAAAGTTCAGCTCGAGTTGACATTTTTTAAACTTGCACAGAAGACACTATTGTGACGAACATTGTGTGTTTGCGGCAAACACCTTGCCCGGCACAAATTCTCATCTATTCGCATCTATATAAATAATTTAATTCTTTTGGTGCGCACAAACTTTGGGAAAAGAAATTAATGAAATCATGTAAAGCATTTTAAATTAACTTTCAATGGTTTTAACATTTGGTAAAAGTTAATATTTGAGTTAACAACTTTTAACATAACATGTCAGTTATTATTTGTTTTATTTTTTGTGATTTAATATTTTCTAATTTGCATTTTGCGTGCATTTATTGCCAGATGTAAAGGACCACTCCTGTTTATTCACATTAGGTTATGTGTTATTAAAAGGCCTAAAAAGGATAAGTTACCCATATGTCATTCCAAACCTGTATGATTATCTTTCTTCTGTGGAGAACAAAATATTTTGAATAATGTTGGTGTCCAAACAACAAACAATAGAACCCTTTTGAATTTCAATGTATTTTCAATATCAAAAGAAAGTCATACAGGTTTGTAACAAAATAAGGGTGAATAAATAATGACAAAATGTTCCTTTTGCGTGAGCTAAACCTTTAGAACCTTTAAAAGTTTAAAGCCTTGATAATGCATCTTACTCTTCCTAAAACAAATCTACCAAACTGCTTCTAACTGTAAGTTTGTATGTCTAAGAACTTCTAGTGCAAGGTCACATTGCTCATGCTGCTTCAGCCATCCTCCAAGGCTGCTTTGAAGCCTCGACTGAGTCCAGTAACTTGTGTATTAAACAATCCGTTATCAAGGCAAATGTTTTAATTGGTATGATTATTCTTTAATAATATTATGATTTCTTTAAGCAGGCATCACCATTAAAAGTTAATGAGATGAGTATGACCATGACAATATAATTAAACCCCTCAGGAGTTTCTGAAGCTGGCCATTAATAATTTAGAGCGAGCTGGAGCACGAGACGGCCCAGCTCAGTAGTCTGCTTAGGGAGAGAGAGAACGAGAGGACCGGGAGAGTAAAACTGCTTTGCCTGTCATGATGCGAGTTTACTTTGATTAAGGGCTGAATTACCAGACTATCAGAGATGTGTCAATGTTAAATCCCTCTGTTAAAAACCTTTAGGGATACGCATCTCTTATTTGATACCAGTGTATTATAAACCGATTCGTTTGAACTCTGCAAAGTCTGGGATGAAAACAGGAGCTGTGCTCAAAATGCACGCAGTGTCCTCGGAGCGGAAGTATCACAGAGTACACATATTTGGAGTCGTCCTCACCCACACAGTGCTCTCCACTCAGGGTAAACATCTGGTGCGGCGCGGGTCTCTCTGTCTCCATCTTACAACAATATTTATAGCAGCGGGTTAATGCTCTGTCCTCAGCTCACAGCTGAGAGCCTGTGAACCTCACCACGACAACCACAACTTGGAGTAAGTGAGTGTGTGTACAAAGGCCAATGCAGATAATCAGGTTACGTAGCACCGCGGGGAGTCAAGTTCACCTCTCCTTCATTTAAATTTCCCTCACATCTGTACCCAGCGCAAGCAAAGAATTAAATCATACTTTACAGCCATTTGAGAAAAATACAAAAGCCAAAAGCCCTTTGACCCTGAGAAAGACAATGCTGATTTTTACATTTTCTGAAGAAAATGCTTGCTGCTTGAACAAAACTTGTCGCTGTTATGAAAAATGTTACTTCTCTGCCTCAATGCCTAATTAAAAAAATGTAGCACATTACTGTGATCACTTGTCCTTAATAAAAATAATTAAGATTACTATTATTATTATTTAAAATTTCTTAACCAGTTAGAGTTACACAACTTGATAACTGATGGATAACTGAAAGAATGGAACAAATGGAAATGTTTAGTTTGATAATTTTAGCTTCTGTTTTTAATTTATCTAAATTAAAATAATGTACATGTATTATTTTCACAATCAAGAATATATACAATATAAAGTGATTTTCCAAGGCACCAAATTATGTACCTATAAAAAAAGGAAAGGAGATAGGATCTTACAGAACTCCAACATGATTTTAGTTTAGGGTGATCGCTAAGTGGTGGCTAATGTTTTGAATGGTTGCTAGGTGGACACTCACTGGCCAAAGTTAAAAGACTGCCCCCTGAAGTCTCTGTGATATTCTAGTACATCTTTCAGTGTAACTCTGGGATTTTTTCAATGTTTTTTTATCACCCACATAAAAGTCTGAGGTCTGATCTCTAAGAAAAGTAATATTACACCTTTCCACAACAATCCTCATCATTTGAGGTATCTTGCCACATTTTAATTGCCACAATTTAATACTTAGGGTTAGGGGCAGTGTTGTACTTGTTTACTAAATATACACCTAAAAACTATTAAAAATGATTTACATTAAACCAAAGCTAAATAAAATATTTATATTGGATAAAACATTTCTAACATTTCTAACATTCTAACGATTCTAACATTTCTAAAGCTAAAACTAAAATAAACACATTAAAGCTAAACAGAAATAGAAAATAAATATATACAAATAGAAAACAACCAACAAAATGTAAAATATAAACGTGAATAAAAAATATTAATAAAACACTATAACAGAATATTTAAGTATAGAATACAACACTGGTTAGGGTCCAACACCAAAAAAGACTAATATGCAGTGTAGTAATAGTAATATCTAAAGCTATAAATGAAAACGTCCAAAGATTAAGCAAGCATGCAATTAAGTTACAACACAAGAAAAAAAAAACACACAGACACCAGAAACAAGTAAACCAACATCTATTTGTTGTCTTTGCTACTTTTCTGTTGCAAATGGCTTTGAGATGCAACACAGATTTAATAAGTATGTAGGAAGGCTTTATTTGCACTTTTTCAAACAGAAAGGCAAAAACAAGTTAGTAAGAGCGATCTAGAGAAAGAGAGAGAGTAGGCCTTTACTAGGCAGACAGGAAGAACGGGGGTGCGGTGGGCCTTCATGCAGAAAGGCAGCAGGCTGAAGGGAGTCGGCGTGCGTGGAAAATGCTCATAAATCCTGATTTGAGGCGTCCTCACTGCAGCACTACATTGCTTAAATGCTACATCTGATTTAGTCTTCCCATTAGGTGACAGCTGAACTTTAACATTAATATGATAATATTGAAATAAGTGCGTGTTATTTACTTAGCGGCGGGGCGGGATGGAATAAGAGCTAGACAGAGGGAGGTGGGAAGGAAAGGAGGATGATGAATGATTTCTGGACAGCTTCTGTGACACCCGGCGGCCGCGGCCCCTCTAATGAGACTTGACAAAATGGAGACATATGCAGAAATATTGGTTACAGTCTGCATCCTCGGCATCTTGCTCTCTCTCTCTCTCTGTGTCTCCTCCTCTCCCTCTCACTCGCCTCACACGTCCCAATTGTCTACGACCACTGAAGCATCTATTTCAATTGGCACTTCCTTCCTGGCCCCGGGGTTTTAAATTTAGCTGGTGTCATTTACATATTACTCTTAATCAAAAAAAGAAAAAAAGAAACAAAACCTTATCGTCACGGTTCAGGAAAGGGTGCAAAGGCACTTTATAAAACGGAGATGTGACAGACGTTAAACTGAATTGTGCGTGTGTGTGAAGGAGAGAGATATGAGGATGGTGGAGAAAACAACAGTGAGTGGAATAGAGAGATAGAGAGAGAGAGAGAGAGAGAGAGGCTGTGCATTGCTTTAGTTATCTCACATCTACCACACAGGGAAAAAAAGCCAATATTCTATCAGCCTGCTGATATGAATGATGAGTTCTGCTGTTTAAAGCCAATACTACACAGAGACAGAATAGTGGGATGAACACTAGATCTGCTTTAGGGCAGAAAAGTGTTTGAGAAATCAAAAATCGAAAATCAAATGCATGATGACTAGGCCCCACATGGAATCTGTGCCTGCAGATGCCAGAACTCTGAATCTGAATACATGTGATTTATTAAATTATATTTATAAGTGTTGATGTGGAGAAAAAAAAAACTAGTATACAAACAATGTAAGTAACATAATGTATATAACGTATTTTTTTTTTTTTATCCTACCAACCCCAACTCTTTGAATGCTAGTGTATATAATTTATTAACTATATATCACACAGTTTTGGAAGATCAACATTTAAAAAAATAAAAATAATAATTTAGTGAAATTAAAAACATTTCTAAAAATAAAAAAGCATAAAATATGCTTATCAGTAAATAAAATATTTATATTTTATATAAATAATATATTCTAATAATAATATATATAACAAAATGTGTATACTTTTGTGTGTTCATGCAGTGGATGGGTATGGGGCCGCTGTCAAACACATCCAGAGAGAGGCATCAGAAACGGACCCTACCTTCCTCTTACCTTCTCAGCATGCCGGTCAGGATCCGAGAGCTCTTGCCCAAGTTGGCATCCGTCTCTCTCAGCTGTGGAGAAAAAGAGAAGAGAGAATGTCCACGTTAGAGGTCATGCAAAATTTGTGCTATAGCAATAGGCTTAGAATGTCTACAGACTTCGGTCAGAGACACTGAGAACTGGAATAATGGCTGCAGAGTTGCCATAACAACAATAAATTACATTTCAAAACCAATAAAAATATCTATTTGTAATAGATGTAATATTATAAACTATAATAATATTTCACAACATTACTGATTTTACTGTGTTTTTGTTCAAATAAATTCAGCCTTGGTGAACATAAAAGACTAAATAAACACTTAAATTGAATTATTCAAAAACTTTTGACTGGTAGTGCATGTTCTACATTCATTATGTCTCACGTAGGGGGAAGCATAAATCAAAAAGGTATCCATCTGGAGGTGTGTGTGTGTGTGTGTGTGTGTGTGTGTGTGTGTGTGTGTGTGTGTGTGTGTGTGTATGTGTGTGTGTGTGTTAGCGGGCAGGCTCAGGGACAGATGTGGTTTTAGGAGGTTTTGGGTTCTGGCACCACCAACAGCCCAAGAGCTGCCTGATGTCTCTCTCAGCGACGGATCTGTCCCATGAGAGCTCCCTCAGCTTTTCCCAAAATCCCTCTCTCTTTCTCTCTCAGGTCAGAGTTGTGCCAACAATAAAACACATGGTGGAGCTCTATGTGAATTAGGAACCCAAAACAAGAGCCACAACAAAAGAGATTACCAGTACAGCAGATCTAGAGCAGAGTCCGATTACAGACTAGTAAATGGTCTTGGTAAGATGATTCCCAGTAGCTCAATTCAATGCCTGAATTTCACTGAATAGAGGTAGAGAGTTAGAGTCACGCAGGCCTAAACCTAAATAAAGAAAAATACAATGAACAAAAATCATAGCATAACCAGAAACAAGAATATTACCCATTTAAAAAGACATTACAAGACAACATTTTTAGACTATGAAGTTGGGTCACTGTATTCAGAATCAAAATAATCTTGTAATCTTTTCTTAAAAATTGATAAATCGAAATCTTGACATCTGAAAAAGCCACTATAAGTCAAAACTTTCTGACGAAAAATTCTGACGAATGATGGCGCAGTTTGCACACATTTTATTTTTCATACATATTTTGGTCTGTTTTGAAACGTTGCCTTGTCAAAGCCAGATCAAAGAAAAACGGACCAAGAACAACAAAAAAATCTATGTGATTTTTAATGTAAAAATGCCAAAAACATCAGAACTGGATTTCTAACCATCTTGGCATCTTGACTAAAATGCTGCTTTGACCTAATCACTAAAATAAATGGCACACACAAACATTCTGACCATGTGAAAAATGTAGGTTCTTTTTGAAATGTTAACATTGTGAATCAAATCTGAATAAAAATGCAACATTATAACGCCTGCGTGAATGGCTTGTGAGCGTACAGTAACTACAGCATCACTGCAGATGCAGATGCACCAGAGGATTCACACAACGTCACAGCAGCGGCTCCAAAGCTACATATTTCTTTACAAAGACAACTATAAATTTGTTTTTAGAGGTTGGTCAGTTATAAACTTGAATGTTTTGAAGTCTTGAAAGTTTGTTAACACTGGGATTTCCGTGTAAATGGCAAACAACAAAAATAGCTCCTATTATGTCGGTTCAGCCATACTCAAATTTAAAACAAGCTGTTTATGCAGTTTTTTTTCTTCTTTTTTTTATAATACATATATTTACACATAGGTGCTTACCTAGTTATTTAGCCAATGTAGAGCTGAATAAAAAAAGTGATATGCATTTCTCGTAATTTAAATCGTAATATTTTTCTTAGAAGCGGTCAATATGATCTAACCTATATGACTGTTTTGTGTCTGTGTTCGTCTTGTGTCCATGTTTGTAATTTGTACCTTGTTGTCTGTTTTTGTAAATGAAGACCTGGAGCAATATTAAAAAAATTCATTCTATTTTAGCTAATTGTCAAGTGCGAATATTATGTTTAAGTCATTAATTGTTCATAGAGATTCATTTAAAAAATGAAAAGGTGTGTTTCTAACCAAGGTGAACACGCTGAGGGTTCAAAATATTTTTTATTATGCCAAATGTTGAAGATGTCAGTATGCTTCATGTACATTTATTGTGTCTATAGCTCCGTTTCTGTAACTGTGGAACTGAAAATAAATAAAAGGCTTTTACTGTAGTTTGTCAATCGTAAGTGAACACGTGTGCAATATTTACAGAAGCTGTCAATAATTAATAAATAATGAATTTCTTATTTATATAAACCATTATAACTTAAGATCCTGCGCAAGATGAATTGTTCATTGTGAGTTTGATAAAATGTTTTACTTTATAATTTATGACAATTAAAAATGAAAAACAATAAGTTAAAATGGGTAAATCTTCTATACATATTTTTGATTCTTCATTTTCTTTCCTGGCATACTCCAATTAATGTTAAAACACACTAAGCATGCTTATTCTGTGCATTCTTTGCATGTTTTGTGTGAAATCATGTTTATTTTGTCCAACAAAAGTGTGCTGTCACTTTAATTGAGTGTCAGCAGTGCAGATAAAATAGACTCTGCGCCTAAACCCCGGCTTCACTGCTGCTCACGTGACATTCCTGCTTGACGCTCATGCGCTGCTCCTGCTGCCGCTGTGAATGTACTCATTTATTAACATGCACAGCAAAAAAAATATGCGCTGCTCACACTTGTAGTGTAAAACCGGAGTAAAAATTTAGACCCATTTTAAAATAAAGTAGCTAAAGTCTATGGGATTTCCCCCTGCTGCTATGCAAAAAACATCCAACTTGGACATCCAACCATCTTGACATTCAGAAATACCACTTTGAGATAACTAAAATATGTACAAAAAAAAATTAAATAAAAAAAAAAACTTCTGACCAATGAGGCAGCAGTGACTTTTGCAGGCAATTTAGACCCAGTTTCAGAACAAAGAAACCAAATTACGAATTAAAACAAGTCCATAGGATTTGAACACTTATTTTAACGTTTGTCATTCAAAAAAAACACAGCCCTAAATATTTGGAATCATAACCGCACTATTTACTCAAGACATGCAGGATAAGTTATTTGTCAGAGGCTTGTTCATATACACTGAGGAGGAGCAATAGTAATAGTGGTCGTTGCAAGGCACTACGTCTCTCTTAGTGTTTGTGTGCGTCTGTTTGAAAGAGCCTGAGTGAACTGATTGTTAAGAGACACTCCAAAACTCTTTCATCTGCCGTTTCCTTCGCTCAAAAAGCAGTTTATTGCTCTTTCCATCTAATGTCTTCTTATCATGCTTTCTTTTCTTTTCTCCTCTCCATTTCTCCTGCCTGGCAAAATGTCTTTAAAGTGTGAGGGCCAGTCGGGGCTCCAGGGAAGGAGAGCTATTCTCCATAGACAGCAGACCTTTGAAAGGAAATGTTTTATTTCCTTTGAAATGAGCTGCCTGGCCAACTTGCCATGTTGTGATCTTTAAGCATCCTTCATAAGAAGCCATCAGAGAGGCCCCTGACTGAGCTCTCTATACCTGTCTTCTAGAAAGAAAGAGAGGGTGAGAGAGAAAAAGGGAGGGAGGTAAGACTATGACAGCAGACACGGCAGGGACAAACAAAATAGGAGGGATACACTGAGATATGGAAAGGTAAAAACGATTATACATGCAGAGGATAAAGTAACAAATAAAGGTTGAAGTAAGGAGGGGGAGTAAAAAAAGGGACGAGGATGTAGAGAGAAAGACATTTGATACCTGGTAGGAGAAGTGACACTCAAAAAAGCTCACAAGTAGTCCTCTATATCAGCACCTTTCAATCTTAGCGTGGCATATTTATGTCTATATTGCCCTGAAGGTTATCAATACGGCTGAGTAAAAGTAAAAAAAATTCTATATACTGTGTGTGTGTGTGTGTGTGTGTGTGTGTGTGTGTATATATTTAATATATTATATATATATATATATTTTTTTGGCATATTTGTCACTAATTTTAATATTACACAAAAGATTATGCAAGTAAATACGAAATGCAGTTTTTAAATGATGATTTAATTTATTAAGGGAAAAATCTGTCCAAACCTGCCTGGTCCTATGTGAACATTTAATTGCCCTCTTCTGTTAAATCATGAAAGAACTGTGATTAACCACATTATTTAAGAAAGCCGAGTTAAATTTAACTAGCCACACTTGAATCGAGAAATCACTTAAATAGAATCTGTCTGACAAAGTGAAGCATGCTTAAAGAGCATCATTTCATGTTGCGATCTAAAGAAATTCAAGAACAGATGAAAAACAAAATAGTTGACATGTATCAGTCTGGAAAGGGTTATAAAGCCATTTCTAAGGCTTTGGGACTCCAGCGAACCACGGTCAGAGCCATTATCCACAAATGAAGAAAACTTGGAACAGTGGCAAACTTTCCCAGGAGTGGCCGGCCTACCAAAATTACTCCAAGAGCACAACGACGACTCATCCAGGTCATAAAAGAACTCAGAACAACATCCAAAGAACTGCAGGCCTCACTTGCCTAAATTAAGGTCAGTGTTCATAATTCAACAATAAGAAAGAGACTAGGCAAAAAACGGCATCCATGGGAGAGTTCCAAGGTAAAAGCCTTTGCTGACCAAAAATACAAAAGGCTTGTCTCACATTTCCCAAGAAAATATCTTGATTATCCCCAAGACTTCTGGGGGAATATTCTGTGGACTGATGAACTTTTTGGAAGTTTTGGGTCTCGTTACATCTGGTGTAAAACCAACACAGCATTTGATAAAAAGAACATCATACCAACAGTCAAACATGGTGATGGCAGTGTAATGGTCTGAGGCTGCTTTGCAGCTTAAGGACATGGACGATTTGCCATAATTGTTGGAACCATGAAATCTGCAATCTATCTGAAAATCATTAAGGAGAATGTCCGGCCGTCAGTTTGTGACCTCAAGCTCAAGTGCACTTGGGCTATGCAGCAGGACAATGATCCCAAACACACCAGCAAGTCCATCTCTGAATGGCTCAAGAAAAACAAAATTAAGGTTTTGGAGTGGCCAAGTCAAAGTCCAGGCTTAAATCCAATTGAGATGCTGTGGCATGACCTTAAACAGTCCATTCATGCTCGAAAACCCTCCAGTGTGGCTGAATTAAAACAATTCTGCAAAGAAGAGTAGGCCAAAATTTCTCCACAGAGATGTGAAAGACTCATCACAAACGCTTGATTGCAGTTTCTGCAAAGGGTGGCACAACCAGTTATTAGATTTAGGACACAATTACTTTTTCACATAGTGCCAGGCAGGTTTTGGACAGGTTTTTCCCTTAATAAATGAAATCATTATTTCAAAACTGCATTTTGTATTTACTTCGGTTATCTTTATTAAAATTAGTCTGATGATCTGAATCTTTTAAGTGTGACAAATATGTTAAAAATAAAACAACAGGAAAGGGTCAAAAAACTTTTCATGGCACTGTTTATATATATATATATATATATATATATATATATATATATATATATATATATATATATATCATATATCATATATACACACATACATATGCATCCATATTTATGTACACACATACACACACACATAAATACACACACACAAACACACATACACATATATATATTTCTAAAGGTCAAAGAGAATTGCGATTCAGAAAACAATTAAATCAAGGATTTACAGATATATTTCATTTATAGATGTTCTACATATACTGTATTATATAATGGACACAAAAAAGGACACTCAAGTTAAACCTACAAATACACGAATGCCATTGAATAAGATGTTAAATATCAAAATGGCATTAACTGTATCAATAAACCTGCACGCGCAGAAGACCATAAGGGAAAAAAAAGCCTTAAAAAAGAAGACTGATAAAAATATAGAAATAAAGTTCTTCTAGGGTACCGATATAGATACTAAAAGTTACTTTTAGCCCAATTAAAAATAAAAAGTTAAAAATACCTAGAAAAAAAAATAGCATAGAAAATTCTATTTGGAAAATGTAACTTTCTTATTACATTCATTATAAATACATTGTTAAATGGAGTCCACTGAAAAGTATCTTGTGGAATCTAGTTTACACCAGTCTGTAATCTACAGTACAATCCCTTTTGTGACGTCCGTCCAGCAGCACAGTCACACATGTAGCGGAAAGACTTGCAGAGATATAGCAGCCGGAAGAACAGAGAACAAACGCTTGGTCTGTCCGGAGGTGTTTTTGTTGTCCAGCTATGCCCGTTTAGACAGTCTTGCATCATGCGTGATCTCACCGCATGAGACAAGACAACTACAAAGGCTTCTTATTGGTGCTGTGCTCTGTGTCAAACATTCTGTGTTCTGTACATTCAATCAATCACTCCTGCAGGCCTGCTATGCTAATGCGTGAGAGGTGCGACCTGGAGTTAACTGCCTGCACTTGAGTGCGCCCCTGTTCTCTTGTCAAGTGTCTGATATAGGGCACTTTGTGCCATCCCAAAGAGCCAAGAACCGATCAAGTCAAGCATTTGTAAGCCTGTGTAATTACTTGGCGAGAAAAGCATATGCGTGTTTGTTCTGGATGAGTATTGGCTCCTGAGGACGTCTAAGGAGTGTGTTTATGGGTGTAAACTCACCCGATCGCGGGATCTCTGGATCTTCTCACGGTCAATGTGAAGGTTGGTGAGGATCTCCTGTCCCACTTGCTCTGTAAGAGGATAAAAGGAGAAACAGGTCATGTTAAGGTGTGCTTGCATTTACTGCCGTTTGGTGAAATTTCACAGGCAAAATCAAGTTGCTTCAATAGGAATTCATGCAATTGGGAATTTCATGGGAGTTTGAAAGCTTTCCTCTTTCCAAAGCTTTCCAGATTTTGTAATAAGTTGGTCTCACGGATTTGCTGCACTGACCAAAAGGAACTGCTTTGTTTGAAAGTGACTTCTGTGTTGTTGTATTGAGTAATACAGTGCAAGACAAAGGAACCTTTTGCAAAAAATTGCTGAATTGTGGTTGTATAAATGTATGTTTGCTTCTGGAGGAATAATAATAATAATAATATTAAGTTTTTATTTATTTATTATTATTCTGTAAGAAGACATGCACATAAACTGCAAAGGAAATATAGTTCATATTATTTTAATGAAAAAATATTATTTTTATATTTATCTATTTCTTTTCTTCTTATTTATTATACAATTAACAAAAGCAAAAAAGGCCTCTTACACAAGCTCGCTCAATTCTTTTTCTTTTCTATTCTATTCTCTTTTCTTTTTATATATTATATAATAATAGACAGGGAAATATAATTAAACACACACACACATTATTACATACATTATTAACACACACTATTTTTAGGAAACAAAAAGTTTGATAAATCAGGTAAATGATATATAAACAAACACTTCTGTAAAAAAAAAAAAAAAAAAAAACCTTCAGAATATAAATAAAGTAAGGAATAAAAATGAAGGTTTGATGTATGTAAGTGCTGCTGAATTGGAGATTTCTGGCTCATGACCAAGTGTAGGACTTGGAAGTGTCTTGTCTTAAAAAATGAACATTGTCTCAAGTTATAGGAATATAATGAAGGAGGGACAAAAACCCATAGCAAGCACCTAGCAACTCCCTGCCTCATGTAAAAGTCTAGTTACAATCCTGATTTCTAATGTCTGGGGATCTCAAACTACACCTTCTTCTCACCAACATGCTGTCTTAAATCTTTTGCATATCCCAGCATGCCGCATCAGACCGAGCCCGATCAGCACATGCAATATTCAGCTGCTCGCTTACAAACACATTTCATCTGTCATGGACGTACACCCATTTACACGCTCACACTTAGATAAACATCCCATACATGGCGTCTGACAAGCCTGTCTGTGGTCACTGTCATATTCACATCCCAAGGGTCAAAAGAAAAAACAAACAATGAACAAAACAAAAATCCCACCCTCCCTTCCTCCAGCAAAAACCCTCTCTCCTATAAGTAGAAACCACATTAGCAGTCTGAACAGGAAGTGAGTAAAAAGAATGAAGTGAAAAATCTTTGCATGGATCAAAGCTACGCTTTCAAATGCACCAAACAATTGTGAGTAAACAACGCACTCATGACTGGATTATGCTTCACAGGTGCAGCTCTCAAAGAGTCAGTCTGAAGCTCGAGGAACAGAGGAATATGCTACATCTGCGTTCGCACAGAACCAGAAAGAACGAGACACTTAAACACGTCTCTCGCCTTCATTAATTTCCAATCAGAGCGGGGACAGATTGAAGGATACTCAGATTAGATGGAGCAGTCACAGCGCATGTGACAGATAGGCCAGATTAAAAGAGCGAATAGAGATATTAATAACCATCATAACCGTGTCCGGCTGTCGAGGCTGAGACACGCTGCCGCCCACCCTCGAGTGGAAATCTTGTGTAAAGAAAATTAAGCACTGCTATCTGTCTCTGTCCAGGGAGAAAGAGGCCTTTAAACAAATGAATGTGACACGGCCACAATAGCAACAATGCAACACACAAGCACGCAGACAAGCTCGCTCATATATCACTTCAGATGATAGATGAGCTTGTTGGCATGAAGGGGTCCGAGCACAAATGAAACAATCCTGTCAGCGCTCTATATTCTACGCTCAATGAGATATAAATAAACAGAAGGAGAAAAAACGTAGATGCTCTGCAAAATAGGTACAATAGAAAACTTGACTGTAATATTTCTCAGAGGCCTTTCTATATAGCGAGATCTTCAGAGTCAAGGTCTCCTATTCAAGGGTCGTGCGCTTCGCTATCTCCATTGACTCCGATTGTTGGCATCCACATAAGTTAACATTCATTTTAATGAAAGTGAAGTGAATACAAATTAATTTGAAAGAAATACTCGGGAAAAAACAGAGCAGGTACATAAAAGAATTTCCACGAAATCAAGAAATAGGAGGGTTGGCTAACTGACTGCATAAAACCTGTGCCACTGAAAACACAGAATAAAAGCTGTTAAACCAAACTCCGTATAATGTAATATTCCTGCGGCCAACACACTGTAAAACACAATATGGACTCCGGTTTCTTTTTCCCCTGAGCATGAGCGCAAAGACAAATATTTCTCTTAGTTGTGGGACCGCAAATTGATGTTGCCATTAAGAACGAGCTCCAAAAGCATACACACATACACAAAAACACACACTTTTGGACGATTAGCCGAGTGTGCACCGCATCCCAGGGGTGAGAGGAACTTTACCAACCCACAATTCCAAGGCTCTCTTCCTCTCTTGATATATCCGTTTGTCTCTGTCTATATGTTTCACTAATAATCTGATCTATCGGTCTCTCTTCTCGATTTGTATATTTGTAGAGTAATGAAACCTGGACAAGAATGTGGCAGAGGTTTGAGCAGAGTTTGGCTAGAAAAAAACAAACACTCCCTGAGAAGGGGAAAACGACATAATTTCTCTTCCTTCCTTTTCTACGAAGAAAAAAAAGAGCTGTTAGAGGGAAATCTCTGTAATAAAATCATGTTTTACTAAACATTGTTGAGGGATAGTTGATATGATTATCATTTACTCTAATTTGCTTTAAAACCTGAATGACTTTATGTATTCTGTGGAACAAAAAAAAGAAATTTCAAAGAATATTTACAATATTTTTGTCCATACAAGGAAAACAAAACAAAACAAAACAAAACAAAACAAAAAACAGGCATTCGTGTCTTCATTCGTGTTACACGAAAGCAAGACAACACGAGAGTGAATTGATAATGATGACAATTTTCATTCTTGGGTGGACTATACCTTTAACAGTGGTATTATTTTAATTGTTATATGCAACAATACACAAAATATTGACACCAAGGTACATTACATTCAGATCTTGAAGTGTAGCATGAATTATGGTCAGTTATTTTTTTTGTATGCAGCACTGTACATACATGTCTACTTAATGAGGTGCTAATTAATTATCACACGCTTTAATGAGGACACTGACATTCTGTAAATTGAGGGTGTAGCTGTGAAAAACAGGCGTTCAGGAACGAGAGAAAAAAAACTAAATAAATAAATAACTAGACTTAAATAAATAACACAGCTTTGTGCTCATAATGATATAAAATATTCTTCCCCCGTTTAAGGCCCTATTAACAATTTAAATGACCCTGACGCCAAGCTTTTCCACAGGCCTGCTCTAGTTAAAGATCCAGATCCCCAAGGCCCATTTAACAAGGATATTACTAAAATCCATAACAGCACAATCATTACCAATGAGCTGGTTTTAATGCAAACTCTTAAACTGATTGCTGACCAAACTTGTGGACGAGATCTCTGTTCTCACTGCGATATTTTAGAGCAGAACTGTGCCAATACTATTATCATTGTTCTTTTACACAATATTAAACTAATAAAAAAAGGAAACTCTGAAACTAGCAGAAAACTAATTTATGAGCTGCAATACTAAACAAAAGCTAAGCAAAACAAAACCCGCAAGAAACCTAGTTGCAAGAGATAGTGATGACAGACTTTAAGCAAGCTGATGAAAAATATTCTACTTTATGCATAATCTACTGTATGCAATCGTCATTTAATTGTACTTAATTTTCATTTTTAAAATCAAAATTAATCTTTTACTCTAAACATTTTCAATAATTATGTGATCATGTTTTTGTAAAGCACAGTACATCATTCAGATGTCAACATTAAGATGTCAGCGTTATTTCTAAAATTAATATTTACATAATGTACCACGTTAACAGGTTCACCTACACTGCTTTTCAGAAGCCATGGCAAAAAAAGAAATACTGTGTGCTGCAACAAAACTGCAAGAAAATTTGTCTTCGTGGGCTGCAAGCGGAATCAAACATACAACATGAACAACGTGAATCATATACTCAAACAAATCTAACCACCTTTTTCTTTTTAGTGACTCAAACACATATAGCATGGTGAATCGTTAATCCCAAATAATGACTCTTTTGAGTCGGTTCTTTCGATGAACATTTCAATGCAATTTACAACACAAGATCAGGGAATTTCTTTCATATATAAGCAAAATGAAATGAAATGAATTAGATCAAATCAAATCCAACTCAAATTGAGAGCTTGTATCAAAACAGATCAGGAACTCTGTATCAGTACCCAGTCCTATTAAAGATGAATTATGATTCAGCTCGAAAAGTCTCTAAAACACCTTGACGCATTAAAAGCCTCAGCCTGAGTGTTTTATTACCAGTAATTCCTTTAGCTGTTATTCATTTCTTTTTATCTTTTGTTATCGTGTTTCCTTTTATTCTGAGTGGACTGCTTTAACTTTAGTACTTTTCCCATCCTTACACCGCTGAAACACTGTGTCAGTGCAGTCAAAGTTTCTTTCATCTTTCGGTCTGTCTGTCTTTCCCTTTTGTGACAGACCGTGCCTGTCTGCCTTTGAGCTTGGCCTGCAGGAACATCAAATCACTCAGGACATCTCGGAGGTCCGAATGTCACTCGTTTTCATCCCCCTCTTCCTGCCAGCCGTTGGCAGCAAGATGGAGGCAGAACACACCGGGGAAGAAGCGTTTTCCACCTCTACGTTCTCTCATCCTTCTATCCGTCCATCCACCTCCCCTCAGCAGACACGTATAATTGGGCACATCATCAATTTTACAGCAGCTGTTTGAGTGTGAGTCCTCTCTGAGTTGTCTGAAGCCCTCTGTCTGTCCCCAGAGCTGAAAGGGTACATGCCCTGACACAGGCTCACTCCCAGGCTCCGGACTTCTTTTTATTACAGAGTTGCAGCCACTTTTTGAAGGTTACCACACACACTTCTATCTGGACACAATCCACAGACACAGCCAAATGAGAGCAAAAGTGCCCAGGGGAAGAGTAAAGGCAGGCCCAACACCGACTGTCCCACACAAAGAGCAATGCAGAAACACAGTCCCTTTCTCTTTATTTTAGACAAGTTATTCCCCATCTGGGAGCAAAGTGCTGATGGCACTTTTATTATTCTTGTTATTTGTTTATAGTATTCAACTGCTGAGCCACCAACTTTGAGCATCTTCTCTGTTGTAGAATGAACAAACATAAAATCAAAATGAAAGGGGGGGGGGGGGGGGGGGTCATTATTTACTTACCCAAAGTGAATAATTTTCTTTCTTATGTGCATCAGTAAAAAAAAAGAAAAGCTTCTTCAAAAACTGCTCAAATAAATCAGTCGGTTCACTGACAGGAACTGGCACAAAAGAACGATTCTTTGACTAATCCTGTTCCCGACTGAGATAAGTGGAAGTCCGATTTGAAAACAAATTCTAATAAATAAATAAAAATCATTAAAATAAATAAATAAAACAAAAAGGATAGCCTATAACTTTTTTTTTAATAACTGTAGATAAAAAAACTATTATTGTCACTTTAAATCACTTATTTCTAATGCTGTGTTCACACCAAACGCGAATAGAGAGTCTGGTGCGAATGATTTCAATGTTAAGTCAATGCAAAGGCGCGTTTACACGCGTCTGGAGGTCTCGCGGCGCGAATGAGGCATTTAACGCGGCGCGGAAGACGCAAATTCGCCTCATTTGCGCGTCTAGTCAATTTGCGTCATTTGCGCAAAAAGCTAAAAATTCCGCTTTGCATCACAGAAATAAATGATAATTTAAAGTATAATAAATTTAAAAACAATTATTTTAAATTGTAATAATATATCACAATATTACATTTTTTTCTGTATTTTTGATCAAATAAATGCAGGCTTGATGAGCAGAAGAAACTTCTTTCAAAAACATTAAAAATAGTAATGTTTCCAAACTTTTGGTCTGTACTGTCCATGTTTATAGCGCTACTATGATGTTTTTGGGGAGAATTTACAGGTATAGTCATTTAATGTATGTTAAAGACCTATATAAAAACTCTTAAAAATGTTATATCATTTATAATCATTTTCGCGTCCACTATCGTTTTAGCACAAATGTAAAATCATCAACACCTAAGCTAAATTTGGGCCTAGTCTTGTTCAAAACTGGGTTTAATAGCCTAGACAGACAGAGGATGGACAGAATAATATGGACAGGAAGAGAATATATTGGTTTCAAAGGGATGAATGAGAGAGACAGAGAGAAATAAGGTAAGGGCCATGGCCTGTCTGTGCGAGAGCAAGCGCTGGGTAATCAGGCCCTATTTCACTGGCCTTTTTTCACTCCGCTGGGCTCTGTTTTATTCATTGGCTCAGCCCTGACCCTGCTGCGCTTCTGCTCTGACAAATCACTTCTGATTAAGACAAATCTTTATTAGCCGGCCACTCAACTTTCCCTATTAATCATTCTCTTCTCTCTCTCTCTCTTTCTCTCTCAGTCTCTCTCTTCCCAGCTCTCACACACAGCACATCTCACACACTCTTCTAAAGGCTTGATTACTGCCAATTGTTGTGTGTGGAGATGTGAGGGCTTCTTCTGGCTGATAAGACACAGGTTTAATGGGTATGAATGACCATGCCAGAGGGAAAGTGTGCGCTAATAGAACCATTTGTTTAAGCCAAACTCCTCTGAGATTGAGATTTGAAAGTGAAGACTCTATCAGAGACCCTGGATGGACCGGAGGACAAGGCATGCTGGAGAACAGGTTCAACAGCAGAATGCCCCATGAGCTCAAAAACGAGCAAAGATAAGAATTGCATCAACAACGAATAACTTCTGTATCAGTGAGCTTACAGTTGAAAAAAAGAACACCCCCCCCCCCCAGATCATCAGAATAAATCAAATTAAAGAGAAAAACTTTTTTTTCTATAGGAAAGCCTATAATAACTAATGATGCATAAAACATAGTGTTTAAAATTATTATTGTAACTTTAATCACTTATTTCTAAAATGTAAGTGCTGAAAGGTAGCCAGTAAAAATTTATAACGTACAATCTCTATCTTCATTCAATGAAAACAAATCATTGTTTGTAAAAGCAAAATATGATAAATGTTTTAATATAAATTATTTTTCTAGATGTTAAATAGTCAAAAATATCCACAGTCGCCCACAAACTGACATCCAACTAAGGGAAAAAGGAGCTTAATTTCTGTTGAATTCCATTGCTTTTGAATAAGCTGAGCCTTACCTAACACAGCCCAAACAACAGCACTTACAGTAAAACTGTAAAACCGCTGTTGATGTTGTGGGTGGGAAAGGTGTATGATGGTTAGTTTTTCTTGCAGCAAATTGCTTCAGTTTAATCAACTGGCATTACTGAAGCATCCAAATGAAAACTAATAGAGTCTGGGGCAGGTCTTGATTGCCTCACTTACAAAAAGTGCAAGCTGCCCACTGCTTTCAGGTTCCTCAATTAAACAGGCAGAATTTCCATGGGCCACTGGAGAGCCATACATCTACCGTGCCCGAACCAGTCAATCCGCACCCATCAAATGGACCTCGTTCATTCGTCCACTTCATTCTTTCGAAGCAGGAAATTATTTCTTCGGGCAGATTAGGCCCCAGCTGAGCTGAAATGTGCACCAAACGTGACCGAGCAAAATTAATAAACAGTGGTACACTGTCAGTTGACTTTATTAATATTGATGCATGTGCCGCCACTTTATTTGGTGCATTTTTTCCATCCCTATCAGAGCAGAGAGGGCTAGTCCAAAAGATTAGTCTTTGTGTACAGTCACCGGTGTTCAAAGAGAGCAAGAAAACACATGCATTCGTCTTCATATGTCATACTTCACTGATACAAATATGCAATTATTTGGCTGACAATGTCACGGATTCAGATGAAAAGTGCGGTATCAAATAGGAAATATGAAATGTGAATAGGAAATGCGTGCTGTAATTCACTCTGAGCTGAAGAGGAGAATAGAAAGGAAGAAGCAAAGCCGGTAAAAAAAGCGAAAAGAGAAAGAAGTAAGAAACAGATAAACGCAAGCTGGCGTGGCTGTTGCAGTGGGAGGCCTGCTCTTATAATCACCTCACTTCCTCCTAATCACATGCTGCACATCATTTACTGTACACCAGCAAACTTCACACCCTGCCAGACTCACAAGCTCCAATGTGTCGGACTGAAAGAAAATCCTGACGTTCTTTTAAACAGTTTAGGAACGTTAATGATCCCATTACTTTTGATTAAAGCCTGTAACGCCTCTAATCAGAAAGTTGACAGGCAGATCAAACAGCCAAACACAAATTTTGCCTCTTAATTATCTGTAAAACACAACACCTCAGGGTGTTCATCCCTGCCTATCTCTGACAAAAACCTCAGTCGAAACGATGCCAGGATCTAACACTTCCTAACAGTTCATTATCCAATAAGAAAAAAAGCAAACAAAAACCCAACAAGCATTCAGATCTTAAAAGCAATCTTCACAATTAGCAGAGCGCTTGGGGAGCCCTGCAGTCCTGTGTATCGCAGGACTCCAAATTGAAACACCTTAATTATATTTGTCAAAACAATGTGCCATCACCCTCATTTGCATGTTTTGACAGCCGCCCCAGAGAAGCTCTCAAGACTTTAGCACATTTTAGTTTTCACTTGCTCTCTCTTTTTAAATTAATCCACCGATCCACTGAGTTTCGTTTAAACGCTCTCTCCGTCCCACAGTAATCCACTGAAAACAACGGATTTTTTTTTTTCTACAAAGTAAAATAACAATGCTCTTTCATTTACATTTATTCATTTAGCGGACGCTTTTATCCAAAGCGACTTACAATTGCTATATATGTCAGAGGTCGCACGCCTCTGGAGCAACTAGGGGTTAAGTGTCTTGCTCAGGGACACATTGGTGTCTAACAGTGGATTCGAACCCGGGTCTCTCGCACCAAAGGCATGTGTCTTATCCACTGCGCTAACACCACCCCCAGCTATGAGCTCTTTCAAGGCCTACAGGTGGTCAGGTGTGCTTTGATTGGTTCAGCCAAAATAGACTGGAATCAAAGAAAGTTCCACTGATTTGGTGCAATCGATTTTGGCCAATTTTCACTCACAGGTTTTTGATTCATGGCACACAACAGTAAAAAAGAGGTAGACCTCAGTAATATTAAGAACTTTAAGCTTTTTAGATAATCATAGCCTTCAGGGCCATGTTCCAGAACTTGTATTATTAGCCTAAATCAAGAGAAATCACAGGAACTATATATTTTATAGGGAAAGGGAATAAAAATATTACTCATGCAAACTATGTTTTATATAACATTTTAACAGTTTGTGTCCAAAAAATGCACATCATTGGGATCAAAACAATATTGGATCCCAATGACTAAAATCCCAATGTTTTCCAAGTATCTTCTCATATAGTAAGTCATATACACGGGTGGAACAACGTAAGGATGAGTAGGCCTAAATAATTATAGAATTCTCATTTTTGTGTGAGCTATGTGCTGAAATTATAATTTTATGTTAGTCACAGAGTTTTTTTTTTTCATTAAAATGATGGTCTTGTGAATAAAACCTACAAAAACAGTTATATTAGCACTCAAGCACCTAAACGGTTCCTTATCTTACCTTTAAAACAGAAAGCAGAAGAGAGACGATGGCGATTATGCCTGTGTGACAGACTGATCTCTGCGGGACAGCAGAGTTCTCCAAAGGCTCGGGGGCTTCGATTCATGCTTCATTATTTAGGACATCTTCACAAAGCCCTGTCAGGTCTCTTACAAAGACAGCCCTGATTCAGCCAAAACCAGAGCAAAAAAACTTCAAGAAAAAACATCTCTCTCTTTGCTTATATGCTGCTAAATACATCAGCGACGTGCCAATGATATGTAAAATATGTATTCTCACAAAACAAACAAAAATTCTCGGGAGAATTAGGACTGTCTGCTGTAATTTGGCTTAAGCAGAAATGGAGGGCGTGAAAGCAAGACATCAAACATGAGTTTGAATCGGAAGCTTGCGGCGGCACACTACTCTGTGCTGTAAGGATTCGTAGCGCTGAAAGAATCTGACAGTTACCAACACTTAGGGATTCTCCCACTCGAGCTTTGAGTTCATTAATACTCATGAGCCGAACAGTTGTCTCATAACACACAGAAAATGCACTGGTTAAACATGTTTACCAATCAGCTTATATAAAGCTGTGGTTGAAATGGACCCACTTTTGGGGGAAAAAAAGTGACTGGAAGCTGAGAAGCTTTTAAAAAATTAAATGAGGGGGAACCTGGGGGATAAAGATGTAATCTACTTCATGTAAATGAATGTTTTTATGCAGTGACATTTTTGTTTTTACACTTTGGAAACTTCTATAATGACAATAACAACTTAAAGTACTGTAACAGTAGAAATTACTGTTTCTGATTTATTTCTTCTTTGAGTATAATTATCATACTGCTCATATCTGAGCTACACTATACAAAAACTTCCATGCAAAATCTTTGGCATCTTTTTGCAGGATTCATTGTTTTAGCCAGTAAGTGGCAACAAGTAACATAATCATCTATGTGACTGATTTGTTCAAAAACACTTAAAACAGGTTAATTGAGGAATAAACTAAATGTCTGTGTGAGTGAGTCATTTAATCATTCACTCAACTTATTAGTTAAAAAAATATAATTAATTAATTAATTCAGGAATGAAACAATAGTCACTGAATCACTCACTTAAACAAATAATTTAAAAAGAGTTGTTTTATTTAAAAGATACCACTGCTGTGTGTTGCTAGGAAGTTCATCAAATTCTGCTGAACTATTTTGATTGGCAGAGCAAAAAAAAAAAATTATGAGTAAAATGAAAGTTTCTTAGTATTAACTTACTGTACTGTTTGCTGAACTTCTGTATAAAATCAATATAAATGTTCTGGTGTCTGGTAGCTGCTAACAAAGTCTGGAGAAGTCCTTGCAATTTGAAGCCTGCCTTCCCCTCTGCTGCAGAGTTGGAAATGGAGGGAGCCTTGAAATTTTTTACTGAGGATGAGGATTTTCTAGGGTCTTAATATTGATGAAATTATGTCCCGGATTAGCTAATACTTAGTATTGCAATGCCAAATTATTTGGAAATGAGTGACACGTAAATGTTGAATGCGAGAATTAGTGATTTTTTTATGTTGCTGCAAGGTTTCATGTATTGGCAAATTTTCCTGTGATGAGCATATATGGTTTATAATATTGTAGAACATTAGGGCATCTTTCTCCATGGGGGGAAGAATGTGACAGTCGTCTGTGATTTGGGGGTGGCGCTGTTGAGTGTATATACGGGGAACCAGGTAGGACGTTATTTCAGGAAGAGTGATTGCGTCTCTCGCTCTCTCTCACGCTCTCTAGCCTTGCATTGATGTGTTAATGCTACATTTAATGCTATGATCTTTTGTGCTTTTAATGCTTACGATTCGCATTTTGAGGTATACGTTTCCCTCATTGATTTTGTAAAGCATTAGGAAGTTGTGTTGAGAGCGATTTGCGTGTAAATGGAGCGTTTGAGCGAGAGCTTTTTCCAATTCGGTTGTGACTAATTCGCCCCTGGTGCCCGAACCCAACCTTTTAAGGCCAAATACCATCACAAAGATGCTAGTAACATGCTAACCACGTTAAAAACATGCTAGTAACATGCTTATTGTGATAAAAACATGCTAGCAAAATGCTAGCAACATGCTAGAAACAGCCTAGCAACCACCCCAGGTACCTTAGCCATATGTTTTATATATATATATTTTTCTGATAGACTGTATTGCCTTGAAAACATTCAAACTTCAATCTTTAAAACTATTTTAACTTTCAAACTACTTCAAACTGAAAACTTTCAGACTACAAGCTTTTAAAACTACTTCAAACTTTCTGGCTTGGCTTTTCGAGCCAACTTAAAGTTTGTCTGCAAACTTTACTCATCTAGTTATGACTTTGTCCTTCTTTATTCTTTATACCAAGGCTTCCATTGCATTTTTTTATAATGAAAGAGGCAGGAGCGTCTGCTTGCCAGAACACTACTGCATTATCGGCCCAAACAACACCAGTTTGTCTGTTTCTTTAAGTTAATACCAACACACTTCCCATCACTATACAACGGCAAATAAAAACACTATTATAAGGAGGAGATGAGGCATGGCAGGAGCACACAAAAGAGATGCATCATGCGACTCATTTAACAATAGCCATGGCTAGCCTGATGAAGAGGGATTATTGTTAGATGCCAGAGTGAAAATACACAACATAACATCAGCACAAAGGGCAGGACTACACAATCTATATTTGGTTTGAATCCAAGTAATGTCAAGGCACCAAGTTACAATCTTCGAATGCTTTGTCCTTCCTAACAATTTTCTCATTTTGCACCTCCTTTGCTTTTTTTAAATACTTGCAACTTACAACATACAATGGGTACCACTTTTGGCCAAGTGGATTTGAGAAAATAGTCTTTTAAAAACACTTACAAAATCATAAACAAACTTTTTTAATTATTTTTAATTTGACCACTAGCAATGTCCAACAGTGTATGGTAATTTCACAGTTAGTTTTTATGTATGATAAATACACACTTTTTTATTTTGCATAATCTGAAATCAAGCATAATTAAATATATCTTGATTTTTCATCAACATTTTGAGATTTTTTTTCTAAATAAATACTGAAATGAATATGATTATTTTTTTTATTATTATTGTATGTTATTTTTGTGTTTTGCTTATTAATTTATAGTTTTTTAAACTGAATTTTCATAGTTTAAGATTTTAAAGTCTGGGTCTGGCTACTGGATGTAATATTGTACATTATATACATAAAATTCATACATGAATGATAAATGGTCAAATGTTTTCCACATCAGTTTTAATATGGTCTTTATACATAATGATTAAATTGGTAGTGTTAACAAAAATCAGTTAAAGTTGAAGAAACATCCACCTACAAACCACAGACAATATTCCATTGCCATAGACGCCAACAACCTTGACTTTCTTCATAAGCGAAGCATAGCACTGAATGATTGCAATGGTATTCAACTGCAGAGAAGATGTGGGATCTGCATGGTCTTAAATGTTGTTAAATGCATGAGCATGCATTGGACTGAATATCACCCATGGTCAATGAAAGTCGGCATGTAATCAGTGGAAAAGAGTTGAATTAACTGCACCGGCCCTGACAGGCCGAGCAACCTCCCTGCCATCTCATCCACTAATGAAGCATATCTAACTTTTTAGACATGGCAGAACTAATTTAATCTAACTTCTGAGAGTGCGGTGCCATCAAATTAATTATTCATAAAGGACAGGATATTATAACTCAATTGTCAACTCGTCGCTATCCTTTTCAAATCCCTGTGTCTGCTTCCTTACTTTTGTCTTCCATCTTCATCTTTTTCTCGCACTTGTATTTTTAATCTATTACAGAGAGCTACACACTGTCATGGTCGCAGTTGAACAAAATAATTTGCTTGTGTTTTTTGAAGTTGGTCTGTGGTGGTCGGTGGTTTTATTCGGGAGAGGATCCCCACGGGTGTTTGGAATGCGACTGCAGGGCCAACTCCACCAAAGCACGGAGACACGATGCGAGTAATAACAAAACGCATATACCTTTACCACTCACATGAATAATACATGCCATCTTTCAGAGCCCACCTTTCCTTTATGTGGCTTGGATCAGTGGGCAGGAAGAAGTGATGAGTTTGGTACCACTCACAGCAGCCTGTTGCCACACACACACACACACACACACACACACACACACTCTCTCTCTCTCTCTAGTCAGCATGATGGAATGTGACCCCAGCGTGAGTGACGGGAGGAGAAGACGTGGTTTCATCAGGACTTCCCGCAGACATCAGATCACAAAGCCACACAGTACAGGTGAGACACTTGCAGGGCCAGATGGGACAGACGCATACACACAAAGAGACTTAATGCACCGCAGTTATATTAAGATTCAGATTAACAGAGAAACCAGTCTGTAGGTGTTTTACAATGCAAAATCTACATAATTTCCATACACATTATTGCAAATGAAGAATGCAACTCAAGTTTAAATGTTTTGTTTTTGCACAAATGTAAATTCTATCATCATTTACTCACTCTAATGTCATGCCAAGCTTGTATGACTTCAATCTGAGGAACACAAGTGGTGATATTTTGAAGAAAGTTCAAGCTGCTTTTTACCATGTACAATTAAAGTAACACTGTCAAGCTCCAAAAATAATGAAAAAAAGACTGCAAATACTGCATGATGATCCCTTTAAAAGGACTCCCTTAAAAACATGAAAATAAATGTGTTAAACATTATCTGGAAAAGATTACCACAATAGTAATATAAAATGCACCTTTTTACAATATTACTGTGTTTATTTTAGTTTTATGAAATAAATGCAGCCTTGATGAGCATAAGTGACTTCTTTTAAAACCATTTAAAAATGTTACTGATTCATTTTTTATTTATTTGTTTAATATTTCCAATATTATTTTTCTCAGAATTTAGACATTTGACAGCTATACTAACGAATTTCACTCTGCTTCTCACACTAATCTCATGGCTTTAAAAAAGACTTAAGATACAGTGTACAAGTCATATGAGGGTGAATAAATGATGACAATTGTAATATTCGAGTAAACTATCCCTTTAATTTAGAGAAATTCAAGGAAACTCACCAAAGAACATGCACACAGTCACTGCTAGACACACACACAGTGATACACAGATCTGCGAGACAACAGCTGTGTGGTCGTGTGAGACAGCGGCCCTGCTGTCAGTGATACGCTGCTGTTTTAATGGACTGACAACAGCCTCACAAACAGAACCCAGTACCAGGACCACAAGCTTCCCCGAACATCGCCTAACAAAGACGTGACTGTCTCTAGCCTTGGCCTACCAAAACCACACATTGTTCCTCTGCTGGCCGGGGATATGACTGCGGAGTCAGACAAAAACTGAATTGGTTGACCACACAACAATGAAAAAAAACAACAACAAAAAAACATCAGGGTTTTGACTTTTGCTTTAAGCTAAACAGTACATATCCTTTTACGCATCATATTCATGTCACGGCTCTTTGCACACATCCTTCTCACTTTGCACCTTTTCAGCCTTTATTTATTAATTTATCTTTTTTTCCCAAGTTTAGTGGGAATTGGAGTGATTGTACTGTACCAAGGTAAAAGCTCTTTTGTCCTGGAAACCAGTTCTCTCATGTAATTGCTTTGCCCAGCACAAAAACACATCATACAAAGCAACGAGAGCACGTTCCATCTAGATTCACTCACAGACAGAACGTTTCTCAAGGTTAATGTAAACAGGTCTCTTTGTATTACTCCCAGTGCAGGGAAATGGAGAGAGCTAAAGAGAGTTAAGGAAACTCAAAAGAGGCTTTTTTCGCCACATATCACTATCTTCTGAGTGCGTTACAGTCAAACAGAGAGTATTTGACTTTCGCACATAAAAAACGTCCCTCCTATCTGGTAAATTCTGTAAGCATGTTTTTTCTAGTGGAGTCACTTCCTGTAAAGCAATTGTACTCTAATGCTCTTTTCATTCAGGAAGCACAATGTACGATAGTGTTTCTGGTCCATTAATACATTACCACTAAAGGCAAAAACTGCAATTTGATGGTTCTGTTTGAGTTGGTGTGTGTAAGAGCACAATAGTGTGACGGTAAAGGACCTGTGAGTGTGTGTGTGTGTTACCAGGGCCTGGCTGCATTTTGTTTGGTGTGTACCAGCTGATTGTAATTGGTGCTGACGCGTGACAGGCCCCTGCTCCCTGCTATGCGGTGACCGTGGCAGAGGGCACTGACAGAGGGCTCACTTAGGGTGGCACAGTGTCCTGGCCTGAGCTAGCATGGTACCCTCAACCCCGGGAGAAGTGCCCACCCCTGTCAAGAAAAGCCAGTGGGGCTAACGAGGGTGAAAACGTGCTGTTTAAAAATTCCTCCACATCAGGGATTCCATGAGGGATTGTCTACAGTCTCTGTGTACAGCTCGTTTTAACGGTGAGCTGTGTGGCCACAAGGTTAAAGATTTTAAAAAAAACTTTCTGCTCACCATGGCTGCATTTATTTATTAAAATTATAATACATTTTTTTTTCAATATATTTTAAAATCAAATGTATTCCTCACGAATTTTCTGCTTTTATTACTCTAGTCACGTGATAATACAATTAATTTTAATACTGTATGCTAAATGTTGCTAAATATAAACATTTCTTATCATAATCGATGTTAAAATCAATGTTTTTTTATTAATAATGATTTACATCATACATTTCTTTAATGTCACTTCTGATCAATTAAACGCATTCTAGCAGAAAAACATTATTGAAAAAAATAATTAATGTATATAATTAATATAATGAATTGAAATGAATTTAATGCATATCATAAATTATACTGCAAATAATAAACCAAAATGTAAAAAAGGAGTAAATACATCAAATGTGACATTTGGATTAATTCAAGTCTTTTCACTGTACTAGGTCAGAGTTCACTAATCTTGATCTTTAGTAAGCCTTGCACAAACATGGTCAAGAGCAAAAAACCTGCACCTTGACTCTTCTCATGCACTCAACAACAGCTACACATTCATGTCTATGAATGTGACATATTTCAATCATTGCACACTTTATATATTCAATACAAAGAGCATTGATTTGACAGGAGAAGGGGACGAGAACATCTTGCAGTATTGAAGGGATGGTGTACTTCTTGCCTGTTTGTGAAACATTCATACAGCTGTTACCGATATGAAATAGATGCATTACACTCTGAAAGCTCTGTACAATTTTACTGTGTTGGTGCATGCATGGTCATATCTGATCTTAAAGAGAACCACAGGGACTCAAAAGCGGTCCGAGAATCTGTGCACCAAGACCAGTGCTACAAATTAAACTTTCCCAAAAGTGGAACTACTGAGATGTATAATTAAAAGAGAATGGTGAGAGTCATGTTTTTCTCCATGCTAAATTAAGCAAAAACTAATAATTCTCCCACCAGGAATGGAGCGGAAGACCAACTCTGGGTCCAGAAGCCGAGAAAGCCCATTTGGGAAGATCTGCCTCGCACGGACATTGATACACTACAACTAATTCCAGTGTAAATCTCAGATGTCGTTCAAAACATCAAGGTTCACAGCATCATCGTCCGTCTTGCTCCAAAGCTTAAATTAGCAAAGATTTAAGATCACGGCTGATTTTTTTTCCTGAGATATAAAAAATTGATTAAATGAAGCTGAAGTCGGCTTTAATGAGCCCAGTCGGGACATGCTGAGAGCTTTGAGGAGAAGCAAGCACCGGAACACCTCCCAGAGCTGCATCCGCTCTTGGCGTCAGCAGCCACAGCAATGCCACAGGCCAAAGTCCAGAGAACACTCTCCACCTGGAAAAACACACACACCCTCTCTCTCTCTGGTGTCATGCGCCCTGGTTGATGCATATAGAGCATATAGAGCATGGTCTAGTCTTTGCTCTCAATGGAGTGAGGGATTGACTAATGCAGACATCTGAACCTTAACTATTCCCACACTTTTCCCAAGTCTTCTAAACTGCAGAAATCTGTATTGTAATTACAGTATTATAATTGTAAAACCAAATATAAGGATACCCAAATTATTTAGTTTATGGGCCACTATTAAAAATTGTGAAGCGACCTGGGGTAAGTGTACAAAATGACCTGCTATATAGTAATGACGCTTGATTGATGATTTATTTTACAAGTAGTATCTAATAATCACTGCTACACTATCTAAAAAATTACAATTTAGCAATATTGTGAAACTGTTTTCTATATGAATATATTTTAAAATGTAATTTACTCTGCAATGGCAAAGCAGAATTTTCAGCATCATTACATTACAGTCTTCAGTGTCACATGATCCTTCAGGAATCATTGTAATATGCTGATCTGATGCTCGAGTAACATTTCTTCTTATTATCAATTTAAAACACTTCTGCTAAATTTTTTTATTGGAAACCGCATGATACATTTGATGAATAAAAAGTTAAAAAGAACAGCATTTTTTATGAAATACTGTAGAAATCTACAGTATAAATGCCTTTACTGATCATTTTACTGGATCCTTGTGGAACAATAATATTAATTTCTGTTTTCCCCAGTAATAACATTCACTATAATTCAACTGTAAAATCAAGCTTTACTGTTATCACTTATGTTTGCTACTCAATGAAATTAAGGTGTTTGCATGTCCTGCATAATGATTAATAAAAAATAAAATTAATTTTTGTAAATTAATGTGACTAATTAACTGTAAAATAACAAATTAAACAACTTTTACACTTGATGCGAGTGATGTGGCATATCAAAACCAGAACAATAACATTATCATGAGCTAGCTAGTCTATGCTATACTGTATTCACAATTTAAACAGGGTTAGAAGCGGATGACGAAAAAAGGTGAAACACTGGGCACAAGAAAAAAATATGGTAGGAGAAGGGGGGGGGGGCCCTCGCAGGTAGCCCTGGACTGAAGCCAAGGAGAGGTCTGGTGCATTCCTCAGATACTTTCCCTGTCAACGATTAACACCTGTCAGAGCTCCCTGTGCTGTCATTTACAAATAGCCCAGATTAAAATACCTCGCCTTAATAGCATGCAGCAAACATGCTGGCCTCTGCGGCATGACAGGAAAATGCGGGACGGAGTGGGGGAAGTGGAGAATGGGTCAAAACAGGTACAGGATGAGATACAGAAACTACCTACCTACCTACAGCTAAAATTTTTTATATATGTTCGGGGAGAATAGAATAGAATAGAATAGAATAGAATAGAATAGAATAAAGTGAAAAATTAAATAAAATGGTGAAATAAAATAAAATACAATTAATTGAAATAAAATAAATCATTAAAATAAAATAAAATGAAATATATCAATAAAGTAAAGTAAAATAATATATATAGATTAATACATTTTGAATAAAATAAAATAAAGTTAGGAAAAGAGTGTGGCCTAACCACAAAAATAATTAAATAAATATTAATATCTAAATATAATCTGTAATAACAATATTTATAGTTTATATACATTTTATTTAAATATTAGTGATGTCAAACGATTAATTGCATCCAAAATAAGTTTTTTGTTTACATAATATGCGTGTGTACACTTTGGGTAATTATATATATAATAACAACAAAAACAACCTTTATTTATAAAGCACATTTACCACAATAAAAATGTATCCAAAGTGCTGTACATAGTGCATAGCAGGATTATAAAAAACAACAATTACAAATTACAAAAGTTAAAAAATAAAAATGTGTTTTCAGAGTAGATTTAAAAATGTCCAATGAACGAGCAGACCTCACATGATAGTGGAGAGCATTCCAAAGCTTGGGCCCAGCCACAGAAAAGGTACGATCACCCTTTAATTTATAGCGACTTCGTGACCCATTTAAAAGCAAGTAATTTGAAGATCTAAGTGCTCTAGTAGGACAGTATGGCACAATAAGATCACAAATATACCTTGGTGCACAGCCAGACAACGCCTTATAAACAAACATAAGGATCTTAAAATCAATTCGAAACTTAATGTGAAGCCAGTGAAGGGATGCCAAAACAGGAAAAATACGATCCCTCTTTCTAGACCCAGTCAAAAATCTTGCAGCTGCATTATGAAGACTGAGGAAGACCACAATAAAGAGTAGGGCTGCTCCGATCACGATCGGCCGATCATTAATGCGCATTTGGTCAGTAAAGCCGGTTCTCTAATTAGCAGTAAATTCTATCAGGTGCATGATTTCACATAGAGCAGCTGTTACTACACAGAGCCGTTGTTAACTGAGAAGATGCGCAAATAAACGCTGAAAATGAACGTGGATTTGCGCATCTTCTCAGTTAACAACAGCACTGTGTAGTAACAGCTGCTCTATGTGAAATCATGCACCTGATGGAATTTACCGCTGATTAGAGAACCGGCTTTATTGATGAGATGTGCATAACGATCGGCCGATCGTGATCGGACCAGCCCTAATAAAGAGAACTGCAATAATCTAATCGTGATGTTACAAAGGCATGAATTGCAACTTCTAAATCTTTGCTTGAAGGAATATTCTTCAACTTTGCAATAGATCTTAAATGAAAAGAGCTTCCTCTAATAACCGCACTAATTTGTTTATCAAAGAATAGTGAAGAGTCAAAGATCACTCCAAGGCAGGAGAGGAATCTGCCCGACAACCGAGAATTAAAACCTCTGTTTTATCCTCATTTACCTGCAAAATATTATTTGTCATCCACCTCTTGATATCATCTACACATTCCAATAACACATATTTATATATTTAAATACACATGCATATATTTGATATTCATATCATTTATTTTAAATATAAATAGATTTCATATATAAACATAAAACATTTTTCTGAAATATATACATGAAGGTGTGTGTTTTCAAATATACATATTAAATATACACAGTACACAACCATATATTATGTAAACAAAAACATTCATTTTGGATGTGATTAATCATGAAATTCTGGTCAAAGGGCACATCTCGCACACTTGCCCTAACCATTGGTCAATTCTTATTGTTGACCTGTTTATAGGTTATATCATTCAGGAAAGAGTTTGGTCTGAATGAGAAAGTGCCATTCAGCTATGACTGAGTTCCAAGGTAGGTACTCATTCATAGTGCGGCACCAGAGCTAAAAATCAAGTTGGCAGAGATGACACAAGATTACACTTCCTCACCTTCCCTCCGTCAAACAGAATGACAGACCCCACTATCAGGCCTCCAGCTATCATTACAATAAACCTGAGAGAGGGTGACAGCGCAGGGGTGGAGAGAAAAAAGAAAAGATCTAAATTGCCACAGTACACCGACACACACAGGAAGCATATGCTAAAACTGGCTTAATGAATAAGGTGTGGGAGTGTGTGTGCATGTGACAGAAGTAATGCTAGCTGCCGACACTGAAAAATGACCTGTCTGTCCAGCCCGGGCTTGTGTCTGCCTAGCAACTTGCCACTCAAGAAAACACAGCCTATGACAGTCTACATCACCCTTTCATTACAATCACCAGCCCATCTATTCTTTAACTACGCCACGTGTGCGTCTATGCGTGTGTCTAGACATATGATAGGTGTTCTGTTGGCAGATACTGTTGCTGGTGCATGGAAACCTAACTATGGACATGGATTCTCAACGAAGCATTTACCCTGAGAAACACTGGGTGACATTAGAGTCCAAAAGTGTTTCCCATGAGCGATATATTGTATAGATATATAAACTACTGCAAGCTGATCTAGAACACTTAAAGCCTGTATTGTCACAATATTTGGGTTTTAAAATAAAAAAATAAAATAAAATAAAATAAAATATATTGATATGTCTCATAATAAAAATATATTTATGTTTATGTACAATTTTATGGTCAGAATAATAACTATATATAAACAGTTAACATTTATATATTGAAACTTACAGCTATATTTTCAGATTTACTTTCATTCCTTCAGATTTTAACTATATATTCAGATTTAATTACAGTATATTCATGATTAACACTTTCTTATTTAGTCTATATATTTAGACATTTATATTTTGCAATTTACATTTATGTATTCTAATTTATGTATTCTATAATACAATTATATACAGATTTATGTATTCTATAATATAATTATATACAGATTTACTTCTACATATTGACACTTATAAATATATATTCTGATTAGTATCTATATAATCAGATTAATATGTATATATTCTGATTTACTGATATTATATTATATTATTCATAAACACATCTGCTGAAAAAAGAATGCAAATGAGTCAAAAGGCCAAAGCAGGAAGAGCATATGTTGGTAGATGAGGTGAGGTGTCTGCAGTGGACACAAAGCTGTGGTACGTTTTCAAACTTAGTGACGGGACAACTCATATGTCTTCCTGAAGGCCAGACAGTGCTTATCATTACCAGCTCCACACTGCCTGAGAGACAGAGAGCAGGAGAGAGATAAAAGCCTGCCCTGACCTGCTGCTTCTGAACATAAACACCTGATTGTTATCAGTGAGACTGTCATGTTCCATCACTCCATTACAGCAAGTGCCTCTGGGACACAAACACTGCACACATCATTCATTCATTCATTCCCTCACTCACTCACTTCACGCCCTGTCTCTAACAAAACCACACAAGACGCTTAATAAACACTCTGAAATACTGTACTCAAAATACTCATACACACCACATACACAATATCACTTAAAGAAAAAAATGCCATAGTTGACGTAACATGTGAAGTAGTTTCAGCAGTAGTGTGACATAGTATACTTGTGTGAAACTAACAAAATAAAAACTGTTATGACTAAATTCTGAAGTTCATGTCCATGATTTGGTCAAAAATGCCAACAGGGCTCATCACAGATTTAGACCTACTACCTGTATGTTTAGACACATCTTCATCCTTAGTGAGAATAAAATGTCCCCACCTAGTGGTGGGAGGACGAAAGCTACCGTGAATTCATACAAAGACCCATACAACAATAAAAACACCTTTGACATTATTCATACCAAGCATCTCCATGATGATCAGCTCTATAATGTATAATACATATCAGAGCCTCCCACTTCACACACATATTCATACACACATGTACATAGCCAGATGTATGTATATATATGCGTTGGTCTGAAGTATATGTACGGTAGAAGGATGAGTGTGACCCTTGCAGCTGTTCTCCAGGGCATAAATAAACATGCCGATGCTAGGCACCCCTCTAATCACAGGCCCCGAATCAAATTTATTCCACCATTAATATTTTAGCACACAAGCCATGTGAGAGAGCATGAATGATTAATTTAGACATCACCTCTGTCACAATGCGTTACCCATCTGGCCCCTGATAAACCTTTGAGAATACTAAACAAAGATTTTTTTGAGTTTTGACATTAATGTCTGGCTTTGGGGGGGGGGGGGGGCGACGACGACGACTGACATTTTGGGAATGTATATTCATCTCCTACTTGCACTGCAAAAAATATACATGCGAGGGGAATAACATCACCAATAAGAAATTATATTGCTTCTAACAATCGTTAGCAGTAACATCATCGCCGGATGTTATTCTAAAGGAAAAAAAAATATCTGTCTGTAATTTTTCATCGAAATGCAATCATTTGTTCCACCTCTAAAACAACTTTTCTTATTGGCTCATGTCAGCAAGCTTTTTAAGTTTCAACCAGTGGGAGTTGGCAGTGCTTGAGTAGGGGAGTGGTCACACTCTGGAACACAAAATAATTAATTTCTATACAGAATTCACAAAAAAATTGAATAAAACCAATCAATTCAAATTCATTCGAAATCAAGATAAAACAAAATATTTAAAATGCTATACTATTTTGTGCAAATAAATAAAAAAATAAGACACATTCTATAATATTTTCACAGAATAAATGAAACATTAAACTAAATGTTTACAAAATATAATATATAAAAAAAAAAAAAAAAAAAAATTATATATATATATATATATATATATATATATATATATATATATATATATATATATGAAAAATAATACACTAAAACCTAAAATAAATAATTTTAAATACAAGTGAATCTGCACAACATTATACAGTACATCATCTTCCAACGCAAAACATATACATTTCAAGAAGAATAACATCACCAAAAGGAAATGATACTCCTCCCATTGATCGTTATCATTTTAATTAGCAGATGAGGATCTGACGCTTCAAATTTTGACATTTACGCCACTGAGCACTCACGTGTCCTATCTTTGGTCTTCGCAAATGGGTTATCCTGTCCAAAAGTTATCATCTCACCGTTGCAGCCCCTGGCTGTGCGCCATGTCCTTGGCAAACTCTCTCGTTGTGAGACTCACACACACACACACACACACACACACACACACACACACAGACTTCTCAACAGGCACTGATTGGGTTTAGCTTTGGATCCTGCTTGTCTAGTAAGCAGAGATCACAGATAACATAGAAACACAATCATGCCACCCCTGCCATCTCAAGGGCCTGAGGGTTTGGGCAATACTGCGTGTGTGTGTGTGTGTGTGTGTGTGCGGTACCTGCTGTGACAGAAGCCGTCATGAGAGAAGGAGGAAGGTGTCACTGTAGTGATGTGTTGGCATGTGCCCTCAGGTGCTTTTAAGTTGGTTGTCATTTTGTTTTTCGTTGCCATCTCTTGGCCCATTATTGAAATAAATAACAAAACAAAAAATTAGTCGTGTCATTCAGAGCAGAGAAAGACGGAGGAAATCACATTGACACTTGTCACAAACACACCTCTCGTCTGCGTCTCCTCGACAGCCCTCTCTAGAGACCTTAGCTTAGCATTAGCCACAACCAGCCTCCCTCCCTGGAGTATAACAGCGAGGCCTAGCACCTCCCAAATGCGTAATTCCTCTGCACCGTATTACGAGGTTAAGCTCCATGGCCTTGAATCTGTACACGGCACATGATGCGAAGATCTGGGAGGAAGTATATAATTTTTATAAAGTCTACTACAAATGTCTTCAGAGACATCAACTACAGACTCTCAAGCTACTATGTGGGAAACATGAAAATGAAAAAGGCGGAATTGCGTGAAAAGAAAATCTAAATCAACAACAGAGCAAGGCGGGGTCAGGGAGCTAGTGAGAGCCATCCTAGTGGAAATATGTGGGACCGGGAACAGAGGAAGGCCTAGCGCTCTGCTCTGCCCAAACGGGAAGTCGATCGATATGTCATCCGCTACCGCGATACTGGATGATCTTCTGCCAGGGGTTACCCTCACTCTCTGACAAAGCAGAGGAGGTGGATTCAGAAGAAAGGCCAACGAGGAGGATAAGAGGAGGAGAAAAACTAAAAACTCCATCCGTCTCTCTCTTTTCTTGTCTGAGTGCAGTGTGGAAGCCGTGGTAATGGATTTTGACATAGAGCCGGCAGGCCGAAGTGAAAAGAGGGAGCCGAGAGTTCAGTCGATATCTGAGTAGTGCGGATGGGCTAAACCCCTGGCACTCGCGCCGGCTGACCAGTGATCATTAGAAAGTCAATGAGTCCTCCAGTGCTTCAAGCCAACCTTCAGAGGGACAGAGTGAGGCGTTAGCCTTGCACGGAGCGCTGCATGGATGTACGGTAAACACACAAAGATGCACAACCTGCTGCGTACGTGATCACGGACATAAAAGAGAACTAAAACCCCCAAAACCTACATTCTGCTAACATGAAGAGAAAGATGATCATCTTAAAAGTCAATGTAATATCTAAATCAACCACATTTCTCAATATTTTCTTGCTTGACTTAGTGGTGTATGTCATCCTAAAAAAAAAACAAGTCTTAGTTTTATTAAATCATCCAAATATAATCATTGGCTCAACCTCTTAAACAACTTTCCTTTCTGCTGATGTCACCAAGCAGGCTTAAGTTTCAACCAATGAGGAACTGCATTTCAAGTAGGGAAGTCATTAAACTGCAAACTCTGGTACGGAAGAATTAGGAAAGCACTGATAAATGGCCGATATTAAGACATACAAATGTAAAATTAAACTAAATATTAAATACAAAAATAAATTAGTATAAAATAAATAACATTAAAATTAAGAGACTAAAAACTTAAATCACCTGTGATTTCAGGCCCTATTATACATAAATGGATGATAACAGTAAAAGGCCAAAATTAAAATTATAAGCCATTTTGTCAAAATAAATGTAAAATAAAACGAAAAATTATAATAGAGTAAATGTAAATTAACACTAAACACTACTTCAAGTGAAGTTAGGCTCCAATAAACATAACATCTTGAAAATAAATAAAAAACTACAAAATACACATGAATTTAGGTGTCACTTTACATTAAAATAATAACTGACGTTTGCAAAACAAATTATATTTGGTGTTATTAAATCATGTGATTAAGATTAAGTGAGCATTAGATGAAGAAAAAAAGTTCACCTACATTCACAAATAAGGAAAATGAGTACATGCAATTAATCACGCAACATCAACCGAATAAAAATCTGTAAAATTGGTTGATATAATAATTTGGTACTGAAATCGAGGCCCGCCCTACATTTCACTCAGAAATGTCACATTATGGAAGTAAAACGGGTCGTTTCATCGACTTTAAGAACATGGTGGCATAGAGGACAGGTCTTAATTGAACATCTTTTACATTATTGAGTATCTCCTGTCCTGCCCTGTGCAGTAGACACAGAGGTCCCTAGAGAGGGCTGCAGAGCTGATCCAAGGTCAGTTCTGACGTGGCCTTTCACCTGCACCCATGTATATTTAACAGGCTCACCTCCAGCCTCCAATTCTCCTTAACTAAACTCACAAAGGCAGGCGCTCGACTGCAGAAAACGGCGTTCTGTTTTAATTAGCTTTAGAAAAGCACCTCACAACTTCAAGCACAACAAAGACACTCATCAATCAGATGGGGCTGCTGCGCTGAGGCTGATTTGCAGAGCTTGTGAGCAGATAGACAGGTGTTTGCATCGCGCTGGATGTGATGTGACTGGAAGCTTCTACTCAGTTTTCAACCCTCAGGGCCACCTTAGGTCTCTACCTAGTCTTTCAGCTAATGGGCTGCATAATGGCAAGTTTGACAGAGAGGGAGAGAGAGAGAAGTAAAAAGCAAGAGAGAAAGAGCTGCGTTCATAGGGCTTAGTGAGTGACGTTTATTACCCGACTACTGTTGAGCTCTATGACTAAAACATTCTCCGCTCAGGCCTGCTCCCGTGAACTCCTGATTTGGGACATTGGGGGGAACGGGGACCATGTTAGGAAGAGGCTCTATTTGATGAGATTAAAGTATTATGTCCACAGGTCAGTCTTACGTGCTCTCAAATCTGTCGTGATGTTTACTGAACATGTTTCCCTGATCTGTGAGCCTGGCTTGGCTTACGTGGGTTGTTTAAACACAGCTCACTCTGGAGTGACAAAGTAAATAGACTATCACTCCTGATCAAGAAAACCCTAAAGGGCAAATAAGAGGATTCTGATGGTGAGAGTAACAATATGCAGTGATCACTGGAGCTAAAAGAGCAACCTTTGGATATTGGGATCCTCTCAACATAATATGGCAGCAACTGGGCAGGCAGGATGTTAGTTTTTACCTGTTAATGTGTAAATGTGTATAAACATTTCCTTGTACAGTCTTCTGTCATATTACCATGATAATATGACATATTTCCAAGAAACGACATTCAATTAAGTAAAGCGAGACTTGATTTTATCTATTGGGAATTGAATGTGAAAACCAGGCTCTCCATAACCTGAATGAGAGTTTGTAGGCAATTGTGAAGAACTACGGTGCATGGCATAATGGAGTACAAATGCAATTATTAAGCAAGGATGCATTAAATTGATCAAAAGTTGGAATATAAATACATTTATAATATTACAGAATACTGTATTTCATATAAATGTTGTTCTTTTTAACTTTTTTTTCTATTCATCAAATAATCCTGAGCCAAAAAATAAAAATAATAATAATTAATCACAGTTTCAACTAATAATTTAATAATAATGAAACATTTAATAATAATTATTATTACTGAGCACCAAATTAGACTGATTTCTCAAGGATCATTTAACATCATGTAACACTGCCATTACAGGAATAAATTACACAATAGAATATATTACAATAGAAAACAGCTATTTTAAAATTGTAAAAAATATTCCACAATATCACTGTTTTATTGCATTTTTGCAGCCTTGAGCTGGCCACACATTAGAGGACTTTAAGGCCGATTTTTTTTTAACCCCAATTTGAACGCCCTAATGATCAGGGGCTGTAGCCCGATTCGCAACTTGTTGCAAGCATTTTTTTTGTCAAAAAATATTTTTTGTCGTAAATATCAAACTTGATCGGGCTTGAACTTGATCGGGCTGCCTCTGACGTGATAGCTGCGATAGCCAATGAGAGTGAGCCTAGCGTCACCTACCGGATGTTGCTTACTTCTATAGCTGAAACTTGGCAGCCACAATAATGCCATGAAAGCAGAGTACATCACCCATATTCTTTTTTCATACTTTGTTTTTCAGTGTGAAACGGAATGTGCGCCTGGAGAGCCACCTGACAACACCGATTGTTTTCATCTAAAGTCACGTTTGATCTCGCGAGTCTCCATGAGATCTCGTGTCAATGTAAAATCTTTTTAAAAAATCTTACCATCCCCAAATGTTCGAACATACAAATTTTGATAGTCTGAATCAATTATGTTATTAACAGTGCTTCATGGGAGTAGGCAATGCTGAGCTCTTTCATTCTTATTTTTTCTTCAGAATTCATTGGTTTTTCATGTAATTTGGCAATTAAAATATTTAAACAGAAGCATATGCATCACTATATCAGTTTGGATTTCATGTTGACCATCCAATTGACATATCAAAAAGTGTTTGTGTGTTTGCTTATCTGAATGCATATTGATGTGTCATCATGTGTCTCTGCTCATGTATTGACAATAGCGGGGTTCTCTCATGTGCGGCAGTGTTTGTAATTGCGACTGATTCAGGTTGGGGAGGGCAGAGCATCCAACTCTGCTGCTAACAAGAGGATTCAGACTCATTGAGGCCCCACTGATGCCGCGCCATCCCTTTGAAGGGATTATTAACACATTTTGATTACTGTGGTCCAGTTGTCACAGAAGATATAACCTCCATCAGAGTATGAAACAGACAGCCTTTCTGCCCTCTTTTTCATCTCTTACCCACTCTCAGCCCAGCCTGTCCCACTCAAAGCAATTCACTAATTACCACAGCAGCCATCTTAAAACCCACATTAAGGCTGTATTAGCTTGATGTAGAAATTAGTTAGCCCCTCTCGTGTCTCCTTCACAAAAAAGCCATGGTTATTTTCACATGCAGGATCAAATCAATGACATTGTTCTCGGACCATAGCACAAAGAGATAGAAATAATTACAGTACTATTTCCCATTTTTAATAACTAATCTAAAAACTAAGGAGTATGCAAAGATGTTTTTATTATGCAAGTATAATGACTCAATTTAAGATGACTCCACAGGCTTCAAAAGATTCCATAAGATGACTTCATAACTAATTGAACAAGCTTCAAGTTTTTGTAAGATGATTCCTAAGACGAGTCCCTACGATGACTCCATAAGTTTTAAATGACTTCATAAGATCATTCACCAAGATGATTATCAAAATGACTCCCTAAGAGGTTAGCATTACTCTATAAGTGACTCCATAAGATGCCTCCATAAGCTTCAACTGACTCCAGACAAGTTAACTCATCAAAATGACACCCTAAGATGACTCCAGCAAGCTTTAGATGACACCATAAGCTCACTCCATGTAAGATGCATTCATAAGCTTCAAAAGACTCCATACAGAATGACTCACCAAGTTCACTCAAAATGACTCGTTAATGGTTCCACAAACTTAACATTACTGCACAAATGACCATAAAATGCCTCCAAAAGCTTCAACTGACTCCAGACAAGTCAACACATCAAAATGACTCCCTAAGATGACTCCAGCACAAGCTTTAGATGACTCCATAAAGTCACTCCATGTAAGATGCCTCCACAAGCTTCAAAAGCCTCCATACAAAATGACTCACTAAGCTGACTCATCAAAATGACTCACTAAGATGAGTCTACAATCTTCAAATATCTTGCTAAATGACTGCATGATGATCTGCATGATGATTCCTTAAGATGACTCCACAAGCTTCAAATGACTCATGATGATTTATCAAGTTGAACTAAGATGACTCCACAAGCTTCAAATGACTCATGATGATTCATCAAGTTGAACTAAGATGATTCCACAAGCTTCAAATGACTCATGACTCACCAAGAACAACTAAAATGACTCTACAAGCTTCAAATGGCTTCATATAATGACTCCCTGAGATGACTCCCACTAGCTTCAAGAGATTCCATAAGACGGCTCTAATATATAACTCCATATAAGACGATTTATCTAAATTACTCACCTAAATGACTTCACAAGCTTCAAAAGGCCATAATATAGCTCCTTCACACAGCTTCACAAAGGTTCATAAAGTACAATAAAGTGCCCACAAGCTCTTCAAATGGCTCCATAAGAATGTTCTGAAACTTTACATGAAATGAAGAAAGGCTACGGGTGCTTAGTAAATTGAGCAAGGAGACTCTTTCCCAGTAACAAGAACAGCATGAACTGAACCATTACAGAGCTGTTAGACTGCACAAGTAATCAACAGAGAAATGAGCCCCTGAATGCTACTCTTAGTTTGGATAACTTACAGTTAACACTTGGACTGAAGGCCTAGGGATATTTGCAGACGGAAGACAACTCAGCTGTTACATACCTTTCACATAATAAAGAAGCAGCCGATTAATTCTTTCTTCCTTTATCATCCTTTACAAAAATATGTTTTATACTATGCCTTTGGAGCTTACAAAAGTAAAACAGATGGCATGCTTATGTACCAATGCACCATCTTTTCATGTGGCGTCCTTTAAAGAATTCTTCCAAATCAAACAATGTTATAAGAACGCAACATCTGCTACACACAGTCTCAATTTGAACAATAATGTTATTAAGAATTAAAGCAACATAAAAACATCTAAAAAAGTGACAAATCTGAATGCACTGTGTATCGTTATCTAATATAAGCTGGACTGCACGTGTAACTGAATATCCGTTTGTGAAACGTATCCCCGTAAACATGAGAGGATGTGAGAGAAACAGAGTGTGTGAAGTGTGCAGATGATCTGTGGCTTGTCTAAGTGGCTCAAATCAAAGGGCAGGATGGGCCGGAGTTAAGTAGGACAGGGCAGGACCGCTGGGAAGGGGGATGTTAAAGGAGGGTGTGCGAGATAGAGACAGACTGGGAGAGAGGAAGAGAGTGGGGGATAAACGTGGTGATCAGGTGTGAGTTGTCAAGAGGTAGCTTCTGTTCATCGTAGTCCTCCTGGACAGGCTGGGCCCAAACGGACAGAGCGGTGTTGGCCCAAATAAATCCAGGTGGCCCAGGATGCTAAAGCTACTCCAAATATATCACATTTTCTTTATGTCTCTCTTTTCTTTCTCTCACTTTAGGACATAATTTAGTCAGTCATTTTCAGAAGCATAGGTGGCACTGATAGCATTTGTCTAAGAGTGCATTTGTTGAAGTAATAAGAGTCCTGGGAATATTCCGATATGATTTTATGATACAAAATATACAAATAATACTTTATTTGTCTGTCATTTGGCCACCTCTAGACTTCTTTCCGGACTATTTTTATCTGACTGAGCCAATCATGAAAAGAAGCTGGCAATCTCTGGCAGGCTGAGGACTTGGGATTGCGTTTTTTCATGTGTAATCGAAATGAGTATGCAGCAGCAGATGGCACTGGGTGTTTCGTGTGAGATTTTTCAGAAATCACCTCACCAGGGTCAATGCGGTTATGCACGGCAGCTCGGCCTTATGGGTTTGTTGATGAAAACAAGTTCGCTGTACACTGAACAAAAACCTATACTATGAGAACTACTTTAAAATCTCCCACCTAAATAAAAACGTGAAAATGTTTAATTAAAAATATATATATATAAAATGAAATTACATTAGAAAATTGACAAATGTATCCATTTAGAAAATTCTAAATATATTTTTTTAGAAATCAAATAAATCATTTCACTTCTCTTAAATCAGAGGTAAAATAATGAAAAAATGTAAAATAATGAAACATTTACATATGCATTAAAAATACAAATATAAGAAATAAAACTGAACTAATTGGCAAGTAAAATTCAATAAAAAAATAAATAAATAACTGTATATATTTATATACCATCATTTCTTAGAATATTTAAATTTTACATTTTTAAATTAAAAAACAAAATGGATCTACCTGCTAAAGAAATTTTTACACAACCCTTAATAACTTAAAAAAATAAACAAAAATGAAATTAGCTAAATAACTGTATAAAGACATTAACAAAAAGGAAGAATTACAACAATATCCATCTCTGATTTAAAAGCGTTACGAATGAAGTGATTAAGATGATGCACAAATATTCAGAAGTCATATCTCAGCTGCTACGAATCACATTCCTACAGTAATATTAAACCATGTTTTCTCTAATTAGATCAACTTGAATTCAACATGTATTCATAAGATTTTAAAAATGAAAAACATTTTAGAGGTTAATGCAGTACTTGAACAATCTATATTACATAGCCCATCCTTCTAAAAGCTTCCTACCCAACAAAATATTTCCCTTGATCCTATTTACAATACGATTATGATTTTGACTTGGAGTCAAGGCACCAAACCACTTAAGCACAACACTAAGACTACAAATCATTTGCTCACAGGCAAAAACTCAAAGGAAATTAACCTTGACTATGTTGTATCCCAATCTAAAAATTCTGTATCAAATATGGACACAGTGACGACAAAAAAAAAAAAAAAAAGAGCTGAGAAATTTACAAATGAATGTGAAAATATTCATAGAGTATCATCTTGTTAAATTCAAACTGACATCAGAGGTGATGTGACAAATCCAGTCGGCTCTTTGTAACGAGTGAATAACAATAGCTGAAATATCATGCTGCTGATGTTCAGTATCGGCCCTACACACAGATCTGAAAATACTGATGCTCTCAGCAGGGATTCAGCACTGCACACAAACACAAACACACTCACTCGTTCTCTCCTGCTCCCTTTCTCACACACACACACGCACATAAAAACACAGTGCTAAATAAATAAAACTCAAATGAGCTCCTAGAGTTGTGAGCAAAGCTTGTCTTTTCAGGAACTTTCAGCACCAGGAGAAACATCCAAAGACTCTGAGAGAGCTGAGTGGTGGAGGCCTCTTGTCCCCCAGTGTGGAGACAAGTCTTTGAGCCCGTCCTTTTCACGGTGGCTCAAGGGCGCAGCCTATCTGCCAAAGTGTAGATTGCAACCTCCACTCTCCTGCCTATTACCACTTTTAGGGAGATTCATTTATGTGACAGTCAAACTGCAAAAGACAAGTCTTGTTAGTGAGCTTTGAGGTGCAATAAAGATATATTTTTTATAGAAAAAAACAAAATTATTCTAAACCTTACAAAATGAAGTAATCAGAGGTGAACCGTAATTAATTGCACTGAGCACACTTGGTGGCAGCGTTATCGCCTTTTAAAAAGGGTCTGGTTCAATAATAGTCTTGCAAACTATTATTAAAAATGTCAGGACGATGGCAGCAGGGTTTCCTGCACAACTCAAAATGGGGTGCGTGGCAGCCCCCCCATTGTATTTGCGCGGTTCCCTCCCCAGACAAAAGTGAAGCTGTCCCACTGACTGACAGATGGAGCCCCCAGCTGACAGATCGGGCGATGTGTTTCATGTTCAGTGGGCGTCCTGAGCCCGCGGCCGCACCGGCCCAGGGCGCAGCCCGCCGAGGAGGAAGCCACTTTGAGGGACGGTGTGACACAAGCAGCCGCAGAGGGACAGACGGACAGCGCTAATGATGGGCTTTTTTTTTTTTATATATGTGCAGCAAACTGTGAGGTGGTCAGCATTGAGATACGCTAAGCGTCGCACATTGAGCCATATTTAATCTGAAAACAAATAAGATTATCTGTGCTGGGTTAACTATCCATAACAAAGCAGGTCCAGCAGCTGTTCAAACGTATGATGATGAAGCCAGTATTGTCGTTAACAGCTATTAAGTTAATAAAAATTAAGAGTGACTGAAAAATACACTGTTGCTCAATATTAAAAAATTTGTTTGACCAAAATGTTTCAACATTTTATATATATTTGATTATTTTCCTCTATATCAAATGTGAGAATAATTAAAATAAAATTAAAGTTTATTATTAAAATAAAACCATATTTTAACTTTGAATAAGATTGTTTCTATAAACTAAACAATAAAAATAAAATAAAACTATGCATTTCTTTTCTTTTTTTAAATAGAAGTCAGACTGTTCACAATGGAGGGCTTTTTAGATATATAAATTTTTTATCACTTATAAAAAATATAGCAACCACAATAATAATTATAAGAAATTACATTTGCCATTATATACAAATTATATTCAATAAATACCACTAAAATAACAATTTATAAAATGTAACTAAACTACATATTCTATATGTTGAATTACAATTATAAAGAGCTTATTTTCATTATGTGTGTGTGTGTGTGTGTGTGTACATATATATACACACATACACACACACAATGAATGGAATGCTATAATAATAATAAGTTTATTTTAAATTACATTCAATTACAATATAACTTTTTTAAGAAATTATATATTCAATAAGTTGAATTACATTTACAATACAAAGCTTATTTTTATTTATTTTAGATTTATTTATTTCTTAATGGTTTATTTGTTTGTTTTAATTGTTTTTTAACTAATCTAATGTGAGTTTTTAGCTTTGATAGACACTTCACTAATGCCATAAAATCTATTTGAAAAATCTATTTGGAAAAAGTGACATTTTTACTATAATGACTAAAACCAAATATTTAGCATGGTCAAAATATTTTTCAGGGTTAGAAAGTATATTATCTACAAAAGCAACAGACATTTTCATTAAAATGTGGTACTCTGAGTGGGAACGTTTCCGGTCCAATGCACCGAGAGACATAAATACAGCGAGAACAAACAAAACTAGAAGCACAAGTGAATCCTAAACCGCTGCCCTTCTGTACCCACTCCGCCTGTGTTTTCAGAGCTCAGTCTGACTAGTTTCCTCTCTTTATCTCAGCCACCCAACTCTCTGCGACTCCTTAGTGAATTACGCTTGCTTTTCAACTGCCATCAATCTGCTGTCATCAGCGTGTCACTCCCATCACACAATTATCGTTTATGATCCTTATTCCGCAGTGACAAGGTACTGCCACTCTCTCTTCCCCCCACTCCACTTTTTCCTTTTACTTCATTTCACTTTTTCTCTCTGCTTTTTGATATTGCGGTGCCTCAGATGTGCCAGCTCTTTAAAGCGGCCGATGAGGAAGCGCCCATGGGGGTCCTGGGTATTCGCTTTTGTCTTCCATTTCCTTCCAAAACAGTTTTATTTAACGCCATCCAGCTCGAGTGCCCTCTTTGACTCTCTCCGTCAACCAAAGGTCAATGAAAGAATGTTTGTGTGTGTCTGATATAAATAGACACATATGATCTGAAATTAAAATGTACTTTATGCCTCTCTCTCCCTCCCTCCCTCTCTCTCCATGTTTCTCCAACTTCAAAACCATTAATGCTACAAAGAAATTATTATAAAATAAAATAAGACAATAATAAAATAAGACAGGTCACATTTTATATTATAGTGCTGTAATTGTGCATTTAAGTAATTGAAAACAGCAAGACAAATGAAGTACATGTAATTAATAAAATAATAATAGCTAAAATAAGCATTATATATTTTATTGCACGTTTATTGCAAATACTATTGGATTAAGTAATATGCATTGCATGGACACACTAATGCAGTAAATAATAAATACAGAAAAACTAATATGCAATTAATGTAATTATTAGGCAATTAATATAGTACTAATCATATGTAAAATAAGCATTATATATTTCTATAAATATTATGAAAATATTATGGAATTAAGTAATATGCATAACATTGATTTGATACAATAACGTAGTAAATACTGATATCCTAATGTCACAATTAATGTAGTTATGTTAATAATATAAAATAATAATAATAATAAATAAGCATTAAATATGTATGTACATTTTACTTAAAATATTATAAAATTAAGTAAAATGATAACATGAATACTTTAATGTAGTACATAGTAAATACAGCAAAACTAATGTAATCAATATAACTATTATAATAGCAATAATACTACCTAATTAAGATCAAATGTATATATTAATATAAATTGTATTATATATAGAATTAAATATAGTAATATGCATAACATGGATACTGTAAAGTAGTAAATAACTACAGCAATAAAAATGAATAATGCACTTGATATAATAACAACAAAAATAAATAATAGTAATACAACAAACTAAATATTAATATACATTTATTACAAATATTATAGAACTACGTAATATGTATAACATGCATACTGTTAAGTAGTTAATATTAAATACAACCATGCACTTGTAGTACAATAATAATAATAATAATAATTTAATAATATAATATATATTAAAATTGTATATATATTTATATATAAAAGTTTTAATTTCATGGAATATTATATAACTGAGCAATATTAATTTACATATTTCATTATATGCAAGTGTTACAATAAATTTTATTTATGTTATGACCATAAGGTTTATGTTATGGAATTGCTTCAGCAAACACAAATGACAAAAACATTATTATTATCATACATATTCAGAGTATGTTTTACTCTTTCCTGTTCTTCAATTCAATATATATATATATATATATATATATATATATATACACACACACAATTCTGCTATTCTCATACTTTAGTTTGAACTAAGCCCTGAGAATACTGGAGATTTGTATGCATCTAGCCGGTGGCAAGTGTTGCTGGAGAGGCTCATTCAAAAGATGCAAGTGAGAAGCTTACCTCTCAATCTGTCACTCAACAGTTTATCTAGAAAAACGGATCTGCTCCCCATAACCCCAAAGGAAAAACCTCTCAAACTGCGTTAGGCGACTAACCAGTCAATGATCGCACTTAACATGAGCAAATATCATAATACCGATTGGAATATATCAACAAGTCGACACCTGCACTCTCTATTGGCAATCCCAGAGACAGAAAGATGCGAACACAAACACACCAGCCAGTCAAGTTTGTTGGTTCAGCTCTTGCATTAAGAGCCTGTTTGGGGATTTCACCATTGTGAAAGTTTGGCCCTTTGTCTAGACGCACTGAAATCAGCGAGCGCACCTCGGCCACCGCAATTCAAGCGTAAACACTTTTGTGTGTATCCCCATATTATACTGTGGCTCAGAGACCTCAAAATCCTTGGAACAGCTGAGTCCTTCCGTGTCAAAGATAATGGCAATTTACTGCAATGTGAGTTTTTTTTTTTTTTTTTTAAGCCCCCCCTCCCCTCCTCCTCCCTCGCTCAAACCGATTAAAATTAAGCCGTAAACATGTGAGGACAGAATTAGCACATTTAGCGAGCTGTGTTCCCACATTCCATTTTCGCTCCGGAGCGGCTGATCCCTGCAGCCGAACGCGGGTGCAATTTTAATGACGGGGACCGTTTTTGAAGTCCAGATGAAATAGCGGCGCTAGCCGTTTGTGGCAGTGCTAGATACGGCGAGGCCGGGTCCGGCTTGATTAGGGGGGGGGCGACACAAACTTGGACTTTAGGCTCTTCGATAGTATCGGTGTCATTTTCCTCTCCACGATAAGACGCCTCGCTGACAAGGCCCGATTAGGAGAAAAAAAAAAAATCATTATTACATCGCCTTTCATCCGCCGGAGGGTTTCACGATAAACAGCTCACCCGTTGGTAGATTTACAGAGTCGAAAATCTTATATTACGCTCATGCACACATCCCATCACTTATATACATATTTCTTTGAATCAATGTTTTACGAGAGCTTTACATTGTGTATACATATTTAAAACACTCGAAGTTCAAACTTCTGAAATACAGACTTAAGTTGTAGCCAAAAAAAAAAAAAAAAAAGATTTTCTATGAGAAGATGCCCTCATTACAAAACAAAAACCCACCATTGTCTTTAGAAAATCCACTCTAGCTGAGTTCTCCTTTCTGCATATCTGCAAACTCTGCTATTGAAATATTTAACTCTTGTGGCTCTGCTCCGTGAATCAAACAATTATCAAATAACGGCATATTCTTTTTGAAACACAATACAGCATTCAGATTTCAGCAAACTACAAAAACCCAAGTTATTTGGTATGCTATACCTCGAGGAAATCCACTTCACCAAATTGTCCTCATTAAAGAGAGAACAGTAGCGATGTGCTGAAACTTTAAACACGACTATACAATGAAGGAAATCAACTGGAACAGCTAAGCTGAAATAAATAATGAAAGGCAATGAAACAATTAATTACAGTGGAGGTTTTGTACCGAAAATTTAATTGTATGATTAAAAAAAAATTAATTGACCAGCAAAAAAAACTGCTATAAATGTATTATTATCATTATTATTTTTTATGTGACCCTGGACGTCAAAACCAGTCGCTGGGGTATATTTGTAGCAATAGCCAAAAAATACATAAGTCAAAATAATAGATTTTTCTTTTATGCCAAAAATCATTAGGATATTAAGTAAAGATCATGTTTCATGAAGATATTTTGTAAATTTCCTACTGTAAATATATTAAAACTTAATTTTTGATTAGTAATATGCATTGCTAGAGCGTAATTTGGGCAACTTTAAAGGCCATTTTCTCAATATTTAGATTTTTTTTGCAACCTCAGATTCCAAATTTTCAAATATTATTCTATCCTAAAAAAAAATTGACCCTTATGACTGGTTTTGTGGTCTTAGGTCACATATGACTTTACTTGAAGAGACTATTCAAATATTTTTAACAATAACAGCAACTATTCAGTACATTAATGAATGTATTCAATTGAATTTTTACAGTTTTAATTTACGATCATCATCATCATCATCATCATCATTATTATTATTATTATTAAAGCTACTACTACAATATTTAACATTATATAACTAAATATATATTTTAGGTTATGTAAATAAATATATATTTTTAAAAATGACATTACTGAATGTGTTTAATTTCATTTTGATATTTTCAATTTAGTTGCTATTATCACTATTATTATTATTATTATTATTATAGCATCACTTTATATTATATAACTAAATATCATATTCTTTTGTTTATGAGATTACTGAAAAGATTTAAAACCAAAACTCACTTTAATGTTGACATATTTAATTTTATTATTATTGTTATTAAATTATACTGAATAATAATAATCATCATCATCATCATCATCTTCAAAAATGTTTAAAGTGCTTAAGAAGAAAAGGCCATGGCAACACAGAGAAATGACAGTTAAGAAAAAAGGGAATTCCATTCAAAGAACCAAGTTATCAGTTTTATAAAATGCTAGAAAACAACCAGAAAGAGTGGAGGAGAGGGATGAAGGAAAGAAAATGAAAGAACGATAACATGAAGGAGAAAGAAAGAGAGCTAGAGGCAGTGAAACGGAGACAATCGCGTGTCTGTTACTGGGATGCTCTGACACCCATGGACTGACACAGCGTGTCTTAAAGACGTGCTCACGCGCAAAAGGAGCAGTGTTTCTTCATGTTTACAAAACATATTTATTTATTTCTTCATTCGATCATTTATTTTGTTATTTATTTCTATCGGGGGCACTCTCGGCTTCTCGGTAAAGCCTGCGACAACAACTACTCTCCCCCCTCGCATGCTCTTTTAATACCACTGCAGAAAAAAATCAAACCCCTCTCAAACAAATTGATGTACTCTTTAATACAGCCGCCACATCATCACAGAGTCCTTGCGTCGTCTGCCTTGGTGACAACTGCAGGGCTGCTTAGCTTAGCCGCCATGGCTACTGCTTTGTTGGTCGCTTCAATGATTTATCACAAAAAAGGAGAGAAAGAAAAGACGGGCCTCTCGATTGAGTCATTGGCACCTTTGATTGACAAGCCCTAATCAGCTTATCTGGGTACTAATAAAGATGATGGCCTGCGGAGACACTCTCTACCTGGCTCTGCGTGAACTTTGGGCCCCGGTGTGGGCCCCAGGGGCCAGGCCCCGACCCACTCTGCTTATCTAAACACTGCTGAAATCAATCCCTAATGAGCTGGTCTTATTTTGCCCCATCGATCCGCTGCCACAGCGGCTGCTGCGTATTCAAAGGCCATCACTCTGCCCCTTACGGACGCTGTCTCGTGGTTTGTTTATTTATATCGGGACACTCCTTTAAAATTAATTTTGATTAATTCGATTTTGAAGTCAACTGTCTGAGATTAATTGTTTCCAAAGAAAAAACAACAGCTAAATATTCTTCAACAATCCCAAATGTGACTGCAAATAACAGAATTACACCCCCTAGGCATTTTCTTTTCTTTTTCCCACTTCCTTGACTTTCATAAACAGCCAGGCATTTCTTTGATTAGGGTTTATTTAACGCTTGTGGGCTCTGGGACATCTCTGATTTTAATGCCTTTAAATTGGCTGATTTGCTCCCTCCTACTGTACTCCAGGCTCTCTTCAGGCCGGCGTGCCTCTGGTTCAGGCAGCTTTCAAGTGGGTGCCCTCTCCTAATGAAGACCCATACTTTATTTATGAGACAAACAGTTTGGTAAAAAGCTCTGCATGTCCAGAGAGCACTCTCAATATCTCTCTGAGGGCCTGGAGTGCTCCTGACATGATGCTTGTGCTGGACTGAACGCATCACACACACTAAAACGCCCTTAAAACACACATTCACAGTCTCCTCACTGACACTCTGCAGGGGTAATCAAAAAAAATAAAAAACTTAAATTGCAATTTGCAATATTGAGACAGAACTAGGAGATTTTTCCATTATAATCAAAACTTGTATCAACAACAAAATAACCTGACAAATCATCCCTAATAATAATTTTTTTTGCTCAATACAAAGAGCATGTTTTAAAGGCTGTTTTAAATGAGAAATTAATTTAAAATAACAAAACTAAATCTTAAGCACTGAGCTCTATAATACACACAACGGCTTATTGAAACCCGTGATAGAAATAATGAAGAAAATGTGACCGTAAATGTTATAGTAATTTTTAAATTGATATACGATTTGCAAACTAACTGATATTATTTTGATTCTAACTATGCTATTATTTTAAAGACTTTAAATGTAACAAAAATATTTATCTTTACATACATAATTTATGAATATTAATACTCCATTACTTTATATTTATGAAATGTAGAAGTAATAATAAAATGTGTAAACAAACATACAGGATGTTTAGATTTTAAGTAAGCTATTATTTCAAGACAATACATTTATTATTTGTTTGTTTGTGTGTGTTTGTGTGTGTGTGTGTGTGTGTGTGTGTGTATACATAATTTAATTTAAATACAGTTATATGTATTATTTTGCACTTAAAGCCATATAAAATAATTTAAAAAAATGTATTTTGTATCACTGTGTGTATACTTACACATATTTATATATATTCAAACTTCAATTCAATACTCGGTCTTAATAGTATGTTTAAGTTAAATAAATGAAATAAACAACACACAAAAAAAAATATATAAAATCAAAATAACTACCGGTAATTATTATTTTATGAAATAGAAAAGGTATATAAAAACATATAAATATCAAGTATATTTTATTATTAATTTATTAGTAGTAGTAAATAGTAATTATTTATTCTCTATACAAATTTAGAATTGTTTTGTTTTGTTACAGGATAGCAGAAACCCGAATGGCCGGCGTTATAGCAGGTGTGGATTGCCGCTCGAGTGAATTTTAACACACGGTCCATAAACTGGCCGATCCAACTCAGTGTGACACAGAGAGCGAGGGTCACAGCCGCAACCCAAACAAAGCACATCTATCCCTGCAGCTCCTCAACAGCCACCAAAGCAGGTCTGTGTTTACCCCAGCGATCGCTGTGCATTTTGCACGCGGTTGCTGTGCCCAAATCCCAAAAGTACAGGGTTTGTCCTTCTTGGGCCACTTCAGTTTAGGACTACCTGCCGCTATGCTTTTAAGATCCAGGTGTGTGTGTACGTGAGTGTTGGGGTGGACAGTGGGGTCAGGGATTAGGATCACAGGAGTGAGACGCACAGGCCGAGTTGCGCTTTAACGCGGTTAGAGAAGGGCTGAGTAAACAGTCATTGTTCTGCGCTCGCGGCTCCCACACTGAGAGCAGTGGAAGCAGTGCGGCATTGTGACGGCTTTCAGAGGCAGAAACCGTCCTTTATGGGAGGAAAACTCCTCTCAGAGGGGGTCTGATCCCGCCGTTGAAATGTACGGGCTTCCGCTTTGGTATCTACTAGAAAAGCAGAAAATTCAATTGGGCAGACATAAGTAAAAAAAATGTGTCTGAATAGCAGAAAAACAAAGGGACTTCATTCAGTGAACTGAACATATATATATATATATATATATATATATACATATATATATATATATTTATATATATTAAAAATATGTATGCAGGGCAGGAATGAAAAAAGCATAGGCTTGAGAGGATCCAAAATAAATGAAACTAAATTTTTCAGCAGAGGATGCAGATTGCATTTATGAATTTGTGAGTTGTTCTTGCGAGACATCAAACGCCAGTGGTCTGTGCAACCCTTTCTTGATTTGAATTATTAACTGTGTCGACGTCGCACACAAGCCACCCAGCCATTATAGTGTAAATTAACAAACTTTTCAAAACTAAGGCAGGAGCCAAAGAAAGCCAGTAGCTTCTTGAAGAACGAGCTTTGATACGTCTCTGAGGAATACACTCTGCTTCAACAACACGGTGACTGTCAGGCTAAAAAAAAAAAGACTGCTGATTCAATCTATTTCAGATCTAAATTAGTTCATTTTCTTGTATTTAAAGATAAAGACTAACCTTCAGACAGGGGTGAATCAGGTGACGTCTAAGGTGCTTTATTTAGAAACCGGTTTATTAAAAGATCTCGTCTTTATTTAGCTTTAAAAATTGCAGGACAGTGGAGGTAGGGTGTTGTTGTTTGTTCTAGTCGACACGCCATCATTCGGAACCCATATTAAAACTCTTTCTCCCTCTCTCACCACACACACACAGGTAGGTGAATGGAAATAAGGTGGTGTGTTTTGTGTGCGCCTAACAGTACTGCGCTGCTGCTCTACACCTCTCTCCCTCTTGCTTCTCTTTGATGTGCTCCTGAAAATGTCACCAGTCATCAAGGCGTTTTTTTTTTCCACTCTCTCTCTTTTTACCGTGCATACGAGCGAGACAATTTGCTGTCGCACACCCCCCTACCCAGAATGCCTACCGGTTTCCACCGCTATCTGGTAGCCAGCTTCCAGCCTCCGAGATGACCTTTCCAGCCTCTCTGTGTTGTCCAACAGATGTGCTCTCTGAAAACAAACCACAGATGGAAAGAAAACAATGAGAGTGATTGAGAAGACTGGGACATTATTTACAGAAGACATTTCCAACACAATAATAGACATACTAAGACAAAAGGGTACAGACCACTTCGTTTTAATTTAACTTGTATATTGATTTGAGAATGTCTAATTATGAGTTGCGTTTTCATAAATTGGACTGATCTTCGTGCAAATTCCAAAGCAAAAAAGAACGGAGCTCCAATCTAACACCTTTCCTTCTTTTTAATTGAGGCTTCCTTTTTGCAGTGGCTTTGTTCTGAAGGTGTTGCCAGATCTCATTACCTCACATTTAAAACCAGGGCAAAGATTAGTATGGGAGGGATGGCTAATTGAGCTGTAATATATTTTCAAATGCTGCTACAGATTACCCAATATCTGTTAGTCTGAGTTCAGGATGATCATAAACCTTGTTACACTATGTTTTTTATTTGATGTGTACACTTTTACAAATAAAGGTTCTTTATTGGCATCTGTGGTTTCATGTTTCATCTGTGGTTGGAACCTGTATTTTTAAAAGTGTATGCTGACACTCTAGTGTAAAACATTTGCTGGTTTGTCCGCTGTGCATTTTGGATGTTTTGGGTCACTGTAAATAATGCAAACCAACTAGGTGTGTAAACTTTTTCAAGGAAAGGTTGGTACGTCTTGTGCTGAGTTACAGATGTATAAAATCAGTAGTCATAAATGTAAGATTAAAATAAACATCATGGTGAAGGACCAGATGCATTAATATTGCACACTATGGGCAGCATTTATACGTCTTTCAAATGATGACATGTAATTTCAGTAAAATAATAATCTTGGCCAACCAACAGTGTGTGAAATATTACAATAAAAAAAAAGATTAATTGTCTTAATATTAATTTCTTTATACTATCACAATTGAAAAATTGTGAATAGGAATGAATAGGAAGTTGAAAAGAAAATCTTACTGACCCCAAACCTTTGAATGGTAGTGTGTACATAGTATAAATAACAGAATTTATGCAAAATATCTAAATAACTCATACATACTTAAATATATCCGTGTTAGAAATAAAATAAAGTGGGGTCCAAAAATTCATTAGTAAAAAAAAAAAAATGATGTTGGATTTTTCTTAATTTAGGCTTTTCATTGCTAATGATAGTACACAAGCATAGATTTAAGTAAAAATGTTCAAATGAAAATTAAAATGAATTTCAGCTGTCTTTAGTTTGTCCCCATCTTCTCCCTTTAAAATATGATGGTCATGTGATCCAGCATGATTCAAGAATGATCCAAATCTTGGGCATCAGAACATCAATATTTAATAGAAAGAATTTCACATCATAGCTTCTAAAATTCGGCACAATCCTAAAACTTTATTAAAACTATGTAGTCTTAAACTTTTAAACCTCACTGCAGATACTAAAAAAAACTTCCTAAGATTCCTGCACTATTTTCTGGTAAGTCATATCATTTATGAGTGTGAACACTGAATGAGACCACTGAATTTCTATTTGTAAACACATAACGTTTACCTTTATTCCTATTTACATGCACTGAAAGAATACAGGCATGGGGGAAAAGCGAGAGAAACAAGTTTCCAGTTCTAGTGAAGCTGTCAAAATATGTAGCGGCTAATCACTCCAAGGAAATGAAATTAAAAAAAAAAGACAACATTCCACTTTTCAAAGTTTGACAATCACAGAGAAGGGAAATCTGTCTGAACTTTTTTTTTCTTCTCCTCCTCTCGGTTGACAGATGTCATTTAAAATAGCTGAAATATGTTTTAATAGTTTAAGGGAGGGAGTGATCGTGGGAGATAGAGGAAGGGAGAGATGGAAAGAGAGAGAGAGGGATAGAGAAAGAGGAGAGAACGGGGGTGGGAGTGCGTATGGGGAAAAGGGAGCCATCTCTTCCTAATGAGCCCCTCTGGATCAGCTGAGATGGAGGGGACGTATTGACATGCACCGCTTAAACTAATACACCTAGACCAGGGATGTGCCTGTGTGCCTGGAAGCACAAGGCAGCCGGGGATACTGACAGAGTAGCTCGCTCCCCCGTCTTCAAAGCGCTCAAGTGATTAGTATGTTATCATTACCATTCGAAACGTGATTTTCCTATTCCCTCTCGGCAAAGGTGACACGTCTCGGGGAGACGGCCAGCAGACTCGTGCGCCAGAAAGCCACTTCAAAGCTTTTTCTCGAATTTCTCTCCCTCGCTCGTTCTCACTCCCTCAGTCGGTCTATTTTTCTGAGGGAGGGAGGCTGTTGATGTCTATTGTGCGTGTGTGTGGGGTGCGGGGGAATGGGGTTGACACACACCGAAGGTGGCCGCGTAGGTGCAGTGACGACAACAGCGTGGAGAAATGCCAACTTCCTGGAAACGTGGAAGAATGGTCTATCAAAACGAATTACCTCACTCCAGCGGATTCATTTTTTCGATAAAGGTCCCACACATCCGTAAGGGAATGATTATGAGTAACAAACACGTTAGACATAACATATTAGTTCAGGTCATACCAAAATGACCTGAATAAAAGAAATTTCTTGATTTATTCACTATTGGAGCAGGAGGACTGTAAAAATTGTGGAGTTCAACAGAAGCTTTTTTTTAAAAGAGGAAATGATGAATATTGGTGCGCTCACGACCGCCTCTACGTGCACCCCTTCTCATTTGTGCCAATGCATGTATGCCTCTTTATCTGACACCTACTTTTTCTACAAAGACGTTCTTAGATACTATAAACGAGAATTTTATTTTTTTGTTTTTTTTCTTTCTTTGCATTTTTTCTCTTTTGTGAAGAGCCGCACTTCAGTTGTAAGTTATTAACGTGGAGCCCAGGAACAATGCGAATGTGACTCAAAAGAATCGTCTTCCCTTCTCTCTCCCCTTTTTTCAATATCAAACACGAGCGCTTACAATCGCAATTTTATAAAGTTTTGATGATTCCTTATTATTTCAAATGGTGGGGGGGGGGGGTGTTAGAGTCAAAGTGAATAATGATGACAGCTATGATTCAGACTGACTATGTGATCTTCTCCACCGTTTGTTTGGGACTTGTAAGAAAAGGAATTACAAGTGTCAAACAGCTGTGAATAAGGGTGCTAAATATTTAAACATGTTTTACAGCTGAGGAAAAGTACAGTTTTAAAAAGCAGGCTAAGTGTGTATAAGCTGCATAGGCTTTGATTCAAATTCAGTAAAATGGGAAGGGGGGAAAAAACGTGTGATTTAAAAACTCTACATTCTGGGGTAAAAACAAGGGCGGCTGAACCCACTAAAGATGTCTTTTGACCCAATGCTAAAAAAAAATGCTATACTCCCATTTTGTTTGGCCATGTGGGAAAAACAATAACAAAAAAAGGAGAAACACAAGTAAAGGTAGCAAAGAACGCAGAACTGTGAGGGGCTGTAAATTATAAATAAAGGAGGTGGTATGGCTCTACAAATGGGATTATTCAGCAATAGGAAGTGAAGAAATCTAAACAATATACTGATGTTCGCACACACACAAACACAAGAGTCTACAAAGATCCTCCAAACCAGAGGCACTACTGAATTTCTTCTCTTATTTGAGCTAAGATGATCTTCTAGCATGCTCTGAATTGTTTACTTGAATGTTTCTGGTGTAGCTTTGAGATGGAGAAGAGTAAAGAATATTATCAGCCACTTAAGATCGATATATTTGAATTTGTGTTGTTATTTTTTACAGTACATAACAGGATGACACATACTTACAGTAGTAATGAATTAGTAAAATGATGCAAGTGTCGTTTTACTTTCATAAGATGACAGAAGCAAAGATAAGGTTTTTCTTTTTTCCATCCACAAATATTTAATGCGCCTTTACAATTTCTTCAAGATAGAAAGAATCAGAAATTTGCATTGTAAATACTGTTATCTTTAGAGATAAGCAATCACTTACTAAACATCTTTACAAAAGCATGATGCAGTGCTATCGAGTCTTCCACTGAGAGAAGGCTTCCTTTATGAATGAAGATCTTCAGATATTGTAGTCTGTGTGTGTGTGTCTGCATGTGTCTATGAATAGGGGAATCCCAAGTCCAAACAACAAAACACACACACACACACACACACACACTCACGACCCTAGATAGGAGATGAAGATACCGGCGGGCGAATGCACACACAAGCACACACAAATCGAGACGACTGCCTTTTTTGCCATAATCCACATGCATGCTCACTTCCAAGTCGGATGAATGCTACAAATACAAAATGACATTACAAATCATCCCCTTATCTTGGACTAAAAGGCAGGCTATTGTATTTCTCATTCACTGAGTGGGGGGAACGTCTTGAGCTGCTTCCTAACATTGCACAAAGAAAACTCTGCAGTTGGATGTAAATCAATATAATCAATGTAAACAAACATTTAAAAATACTTTATTTAATATGGTGCAAATAAGTAAGGAGTTTATACCTGCTGTATACTACTTAAGAAAATAATTACTTATTTTCAAAATAAATAGACTATAAAACATAATACAAAGGTGATAATTGCGCATATAGGTGAAATTAGAACATAACATCTTTCTACATTCTAAAATTTGAGGATTGTTTCTGAAGAAAAAAAACACGTATGTTTATAATAAAAGACTGCATTTATTTAATCAGAAATACAGCAAAAACACCACTTTGTGAAATATTATTGGAATTTAAGAAAAATACCCTCTTTTAATATATTTTAAGATTTAGATTAATTTATTCCCATGATGGCAAAGTTGAATTTTAAGTAGACATCAGTTTTCAGTGTCACATGATTCTTCAATTATGCAGGATATAATATCAGCCATATAAGATGCATCTTTGTGTTCAAAAACAGCTGGATGGTTGAAAGAACTTCTTGACATAAAAAAAAAAACCTGTTATATAGTTACAATTTTACCATGCTGAATACTAACAGCTAAAACAGCATGCGCAAAAAAAAAAAAATAATAATAATAATAAAATTAAAAAAAATAGTTAACATCACTAATTGACTAAAGCTGGACAAATAGTGGACCGTCATGACCAATCACTAAAAGAAAAGAAAAGCTTATCCAGATCTCCCCCTCCCTTGTTATTATAACATCATGTCTCTTGCGTTTTCATATTGGGTGAATGTTTTGACAAGCTGATTAAATCTTTTAAGGTTTGGTGTGAAACAGCTTTGATTCAGTTCCTCATAGAGCAGTATGTAGAAATGAGCCTCATTTTGAGCTCAATCAAAAGAGACTTTAAAATCAGATTAGGCCTTTTTTATTCTGACGAAGGGGGAAAATGAATGGAGGATCCGCAGGAAAAAGAGTAGACATAAACGGGAAGGAAGAGCAGCACTTACCTCTTCACGTAACTTTATCAACTGCCACATGAAGGCACAAAATAGAGGGAGGGAGAAAGAGAGTGAGAGAGATAGATAAAAAGCGGAGACATGGCAGGAAGCAGATCAGTCATGCGGCTGGGTACAGAATTAACCTTGACGATTTATCTGTTTGCATGTTTAGCATTTAGAAATCACAGACAAACACATTAAAAGAAGCTAAACACGAGACTCATGCCGACTTTTTTGAACAAACAAAGATCAAGTTCTCGTGCTGTCACATTAAACAAAGAGACTGGGAATGGATTTCTCAACTCACGACGTCTAAACTATCATCATCAAGGAAGAGGGGGAGAGAAACAGTCACATCACAGCACTTGATATGGCATAAGGGGGGAAAAACACTGGCGGTACAGTAGGATAATACAGATTTTGTACAGTAAGGATTGAAGCTTTGAGGATTTAGGCTCTTTAACAACAACTCCACAGGACTCCTACTTCTGGGCTAAGAAACAGAAAGTGACACCAAGAAATGCTCCTTCTTATTATTACAGGGCATGCCCGTCATTTCTGACTCGCTATCAATGTAAAATTAGTGTTTTATGCATTAGGCCCATGAGGGACGAACATGTATACATAAACATAAAGCCAAGTGGTTGCATCTTATTATGGAAACAACCTACCATGGAACAGAAAAAAAGAAAAGAAAAGAAATCGCATGCATAGGTTTATTTATTTTTTATGAAAGGGAATAGCATATTAAAACTAGTAAAACAGAGAATGCATGGCGTGGTGAATTCAGCGGCTCTTGAATGGTCTCTGAAAGAGGCTAGCATAATTTCAATTTAATCAAGTACATTAAGCATTTAAAGAAGCTCTTCATTATAGCCTCTTTATGTAACAGGCGTTCTTGGCAAAAGGTGAGTTGTTTATCGGCAGCACGCAACATATTCAGAAGAGAAGGGGAAGGAAAAGTTTATTAATTTGTCAGCCGTTGCAGGTGATTTTTTTAATCTCCATTTCTTGCCAGAGATTAAAGGTTAGCAGATCTAAGGGGAAGCTCTGGGCCATTATTAAAGGCCTCTCATCTCTTTTTGTGTGCGCTGGTCATTTTGAATTTGGCTATTTTTAAATCATTCGCTATCATATCAGAAAAGAGACAGAACTCGGATTGTGAATTATAAACTTAATACCTCACTAAAAAGGCAGAATCTATGGTGGTGGTGTTAAACTGCGGTGGTGGCCGCTGTCGGTGCAGGAGATGGTGTATTTCAAATCTTTTTCTCCCATCTGTCGTGGGTTCACAACAAAGATATGGTTGAAGCACGTCACTAAATCACTAAATAAATAAGGACGAAACAAAATGTAAGAAAAAAAATCAATCAAAATAAAACATGAAAATAAATATGAAACACAAAAAAGTAATAATAAAATAATTAAATAATTGGGGTTGTGTCCCAAAAGAATACAAGTTATATATATATATATATATATATATATATATATATATATATATATATATATATATATATATTCTAACAACACAATGAGCATGCTATGGAAAAACAAGTAATAATAATAATAACAATCAAACATACAATTCTAAAAAATTAATTATATTAAAATAGTTAAAATGTTGAAGTTAACCTTCAATATTAAGTTGAAGTTAAAAATGATTTCTACACTGAGAACCAGGAAATAAGTCAGGCCGCATTTCAGCTCCTTGCTGTGTATGTGTTTTTTGTTTTTTTTTGTAGTATTATTAATGCGTTGCCTGCATTATTCAAAAGGTCAAAGTTTGTGAATACGCTATAGAAGTAGCTATTTAGGTTTGCTGTGAGCCCACCCGAGCTAAACACAACCCTGCAGACCGTCTCAATGAACACCAAACAAACCTTGTTCTATCATATTTGTGCTGCTTGGACGATTGTGAGCCCTCGCCGAGGATTTACCAGGAGAATCTGGAAGACTTTAAGCTTGCTGTTGTTCTTTTCTGCTGTGTTTTTCCTCTTTAAAGCAAACCAGACAACCAGTCTTTTGTTGCTTTACCTGAACTTGCAAGCATTTCTCGGGAAACGTCGAAAAACAAAATCGCGAAATTGTTTAATTATGTTATGATGAGTTCATTCCTTCGTTTTTTGCCTTTTTTCATGTGGTTGTTATTCGAAACTGCACTGCTGCAATTTTTCTGTTATGATAATCAGCGGATTTTCAAACAAAGATTTTTTTTTCCCAGTACGGAACTCGATACAAGCGGTAATCTGCTTCCTTTGTAGCCTGTAAAATCTGGTCCACGCCGGCTCAAACCTGCCCAATCTCTCGTGGCCATGCCTTCTGCTGTGTCTGAAATCGAAACTATTCCACAGAGTATTCGTGTGCGAAAAAAATAAATAAAAATGTGTGTGCGCTCACACAAGAATGTGTGTGGTAAAAATGTGTGCGTTTCGGGCGGAAAGGGTAGGGGGAGGGATGTACAACGGTAGACCACCACATTATTAAAAAAAAAAGAGCGATAGCGCAAATTCGGTCTCTGTCCGCATACAGATAACGAATAAATGCCGAACTCTATTAAACCGTCCTTTGGCTATTATCATCGGGCCGACGCGCTATTTTCAGAACTTATGACGGCTCCCTATTTACTTAGCTATAAATCCTCGCCATGTAACGAACAGATTTGTGACTGGTAATGATCTGCTCAGCCAGGGCTATATGAAATGATCCTGACCTCTTTTAGATCGTCAGGAATTAAATTGACCGGCTCACCCCAGTCACCCCCCCACCGCCCCTACATCTCTTCCCCTATGCTCTATCGCTCCTGTCTCGCGCGATAAAAAACCCTGAAGTTCCGACCACTCCACTCACAGCAAGTCTTGTGTTAGTGTCCCCTAGTTTAATTCATTATTTTTATTTAAATGGAAATTAAGTTAATTCACAACCTGAGGTCTGATCGATGAAAACTGGTATGAAAACTGGTCCTTCTTTTTCCCAGTTAAGAAAATATTTATGCACATTTAAAATGCACGTGTAAAACCAATACAGAACAAACATGTCTATGAGATCATTCTTTTCCTATTTCATGGAAAATGGGATAAAATGTGTATTTTTTAAATATCACTCTACTATAAAATCTAGTATAATATAGATATTTAGTACACATTTAAAATAATTTTTATAATTTAATAAAATGTAAAATGTATTTATTTGTGTCTGTTTACAAACAAATAAATATGTAATTAATAATACACACACACACACACACACATACACATATATATATATATATATATATATATATATATATATATATATATATATATAATGCATTTAGCAGACGCATTTATCCAAAGTGACATAGATTTATATATATATATATATATATATATATATATATATATATATATATATATATATATATATATATATATATATATATATATATATATATATATATATATATATATTTCATAAACACATTTTGTACGTGGCTCACCCTCATACCCTCTTTTGCTTAGTGTCTGTGTGAAATGAGGATTTTGATATAGTAGGTCACAAAGAATGGGGAGCTTGACTGCATCTAAAGCAATAAATATAACAACATCCCAAAGCACTTCTTCCATTTACCAGATCAATGGCTACAATCTAACAAAGCATATCTCTTGTTATTGTCTCTAATGTCTTGTTATTAGGCAAATTATCTTTAAGTGTTTAGAGAATGGTTTATATGAAAAAGAATAAGAAACTTCAGGAACTGAAATATAATCCTTTTAAACTATTGTCCTATTGTTCAAACGCCACTAAAGTGAATAAAGTATGAAAGCCTGCATCTTAAAAATCCATATCAAATGAGCTATTGTGCCATCCACGACGATTCATAATTATTTCTGATAAAAGAAGCTGTCATTGAATGCAGTTTGAATAACAACTCAAGTAATGTGATTTGTCATAAACTGATTTTATAAAAGGAAGAAAGAAGTCAATGGAAAAAACAAAAGCAAGTTATAAAATTGTATAATTTTTTTTGCAAGAATTTGATAAAACGATCAATGTCTAGCTGTGGGTTTGACAGCTTGAGAGATGCTTCTACTCTCAACTTCGTATGAAGTGTCACACTCATTTTTTTGTGTCCTACTAATTTGGTGAGAATATGCATATCAATTACCCATCACGGCTAACGCTACATATGTTTGTAAGATGTGCGGTGCAAAGGTCATCTGTGAAATTCTAATAAGTAGGTGGGGAGGGGGGCAAAAAAAAAAAATAACTTTAGCAGTTACGAATGATCTCACGGCTCTTTCAGAAGGTGCCTGTGGATGCACAGAGATTTGGAGAGTATGTTGACATGCGGCATATTCGATAAAAATAGTAGATAATTAAATGCAGTAATTATTCAAAGGAACTTATTGTGGGGTCTGCCTTTTAAAAACAACTGTGTAGGTGATAAATTGTAAAATACACACTTGTATATGAGTGTGAATATGATATATTCATACATAGCATATATAATATTATATTACATTATATTATAATTTATATATGTACACATACAAATACTATATATGAAATACTAACAATCATTTACAATTTGTTTGTTTTTTTACATAGTTTTTCCCCCACCCTCAGTTTAAGGAACTTTGAAAGCTGCAGGGTTTTTGTTTTTGTTGTTATTTTGGATTTGGGGGGTCATTTTTAGAAGAATAAGGACTGAGGCGCATGGTGAACAGCTGGGAGAAAGCGGGAATTTACCCCAATCTGGTGCTGCCCAGACACTGTTTAGTGCCTAAAGCCCATTCAGCAATGGGCAGCTTTGCATTAAACAGTGTTGCTTCTGCATGACTGGGTGCCAATGCCTGCCCCTCTCTGCCCCTCGTAGCCCTGACCCATCCTCACCCCGAGCAGCCACCCAGACTGGGAAAGCACAGCCCCTGATTAACACCCTACCTGACTCTCTGAGGAGCTCGCATCATCCCCCAGGAGCTCGTTCCGCACCTCATCACTGTAGGCAATACGTGACCTTTTCTGCAATAGGAAGAGGTTGAGAGAGAGGAAAAAGAGAGAAAGTGAAGAGATCGAAGGAAAAAGAAAAGGGGCAAGGGGAGAAAGAGAGAAAAAACAAGCATTAGTTCACTTGACTTGAAAAATCACACATTTCTAAAGCACGAGAGCCCCCTGTTGGATCAGCAAATGAAACAAAGATACTTACACCAGGTGATATACTTAAGCGAGAAAGCAAGCGTGTGTGTCGTGGAAAGAGAGGAAGTGTGTGAGCCTGTGTGTGTGTGTGTGTGTGTGTGTAATCTAGTGTGGCTTGAGTGAACCGGAGCCCTCGGATACAATAGCAAAAGCCCCCCTTTCACTTAAATAAATAAAAAGTGTAGAATGGCGGACCGTAGTACAAGACAGAGGCATGGAGCACATTAGGAAAGTATCAGTTGTCAGAGGGAAATGTGTTCTGGGGGCTGTCACTGCTGTCAGTCCTGTTCTCTGGCAGACCCTGTGATAATACCAAGCCAGGGAGCTAGACAGAGAATAATTCATCACCCAGGTCGACGCGATTGGCGTGCCATCAGATTTCTGCTCGTTCCCCCGTCTCTCCTCCGCTACGCAGCAGAGAAAAAGAATGCCGTGTCCAAAAAAGAAAACACACACACACACACCCAATACTTCAGAGCGTGCCACCTCCGATTCAGCGAACGCAGGAGCCGAGTATGGCATGTTTACAAACACACCCGACCTCTTCAAATAACCTCAAAACTAAACACACACTGGTGGTGCGGAGGAGAGAAAAAAACACACTGAGATAGCGTTTACCAAGAGCCCTTTGCTTCCCTCTGTTCGCTCTTCCTGCGGGCTGGCAGTCTTCGGGAGGAAGGGAGCAGGGAAAGGTGCAAGAGAGCCACGGGAAAACTAAACCGCAAAATAACCGCTATCCAAGAACTGTATTTTGTGATGCAATGCTGTGTCACAATTTCTCGCAGAGGATGCGGTCAAATCCTGGAGGATAGGACGTGAAAATATGTTCCAAATAAAAAGTGGAGCTTGTTCGGCGAGTTTTATCAGAGTCAACAATTTATGATTCATTCTGAAAATGTGTACTAATTTGCACCGTGCAAAATGATTGTTGAAGAAGTTTATAGCTTTAAAATCTCTATTCAAAAGTTATAAAATAACACATTTATATTTAAATATGCATACATGCATAAAATAAAAAAATATATATATAAATATATGGTGAACTGAATGAAGAAAAATATCTCAATTCTAACAACTTCCTTTTTAAATCCTTGCATCTATGTGAAATAATACTAAAAAATGTTTCTTTTTTTTTTCTTTTTTTTGAGACATAATTTTCTCAAACCCTTTGCTCATTTATTTTTGGGAAGTAAAAATTCTACATTTCTTTTTATTTAGATCACAAACAAAAAGTAGTTACTATAAAGCGCAAATACAGGAATTAAGATTTCTATAAAGGAGGCTGACAGATCATTCGGTTTTAAAATATATACACGTCATATTATCTTGTGTCATTTCTGATTTAACCGATCAGCAATCGTTTACATTTGTCTGCACATTATTTCACAAACGAGCACCACAAACAAAGCGCATCTTCTGACGAGGAAACAAAACACACCCACATGTTCCATCATAAAGAACGGCAGAGGAACATTGGGGAATGTCGGCATGTTCATAATTGAAAACGGAAGCCTTGGAGATGCCTTCATTTGATTGCACACAGTATCGTCTTCAAACCCTATTTTTGTTTCATTATTCTTCTTCTAAATAGCTGTTTGTTGTAGCTGAGAGCATCAACCACTTTCACGATGTAACCTTTGAGTGCATCTCACACAAAAAGAATGGCAAATGCAGCCTTAAGTCTTCGAAGGGGAAAACTAGTCATAGAAACCAAGCGAGACGCCTCTCCCAGCCCGTTTACACCATTTTGCAACTCCCCCTGCAGTAAAACAAGCCTCACACTGATTATTCTCCCTTCATCTGCTGCTATAGCACAGCAGCTGGGCAATATTGACTTCTTAACCCTAGGAAATACTTTGATTGGTACTTTGCATTGGATCGGAGCCGAGTTATAGGTTATTAGAAATCATTTTATTTTCCTACTTATTTATCTTCTACGGTATATGCCATGCATTGATATAGTAGAGCTATTTATTTAGATCACTGGGGTGTTGCATATTTAATCACGACCCGAAATGACCTAAAATTGATTGGAATGATATGAAAGTTAAAAAATAATAAGCTCTCGCTTTTTAAAAAATAATTTAAAAAAAAAAAGAAATAATCAATGGATTTTAAAGTTCCTACATATTGCATAGTTTAGCTAGAGCACTCAAATATAAAACCTGCACTAAAACATAAAAACATAGAGAGAAGGCTTTGTAATCGTAAGAATGGAGATACCTTACTGCTACAGAAAAAAAAAAAAGCGAAATCTTTTTTTAATCTGTTTGAAAGGTCTTTCTCTTGTCACTTGTTTTAATCTTGGGTGAGAATTTGCTTCTATTCCCGGAAGCATAAGGAAAAGTACAAAGATCCGTCTTAACTTTATGCAAAGTGGTCTGACTGCCTTTTAAAACAGACATGTCTCATCAAACCAGAGACGAGGGTTTTTGTGTCCTGTCAAAAATGTGTTTTATAAGTCTGTTGACATGATGCACGATGAAAAAAAAACTGTTCATCCAAACCATAATTGCATATGTATCCTGCATGCTAAATATTTATATGAGCTCGAAAAAAATTATCATATATTGTCTGAAATGAGAAAAACATCTTATTTACACCATCCAAAAAACCTATGCGGTTAATTAAAAGAATTCAAGTGATTATAATAAGAAAAAACATTAACCTTTAGTTCTAAGGGCAGGAAAAAGTAAAAAAAAAGAATTTTTTTTTTTTTTTTTTTTTAAATAATTACCACAAAAATATCTTATTATAAATCAAATGCTATCTCTTATTGTTCATCATTATTGTTTTTTTTTCACACCACTGCACACTGACAGCAAACGGCAACACAAGGATGCAAATAATAATGGAACCTGAACTGCAGCAAAAGTAAACAGTTCATTAGATAGGCATTAAAAGGCATAAAAATACCCAGGGGCAGAGTTTAATGAGAGGCCCTGAAGTGACACTGCCAAAGCTTTTTCCTCCACTTTTCCACTCGAAAAAAAACCTCACCGCTGGTGGCAAACCGTGAAGAGTAATTAATGATATTTAATTTATAAAGTGTGTTTCATTAAGTATTTCTCACCAGTGGGAAAATGTCTGGCCAGTTCTGATTTCGAGTTAATGGGAATTTAGTCAAACACAATGTGGCTGCCTCAAATTGCCATTTAACCTTTTCTTTCTGCAGCTAATAATCTGCTGAAAATGTTTAAGGGGAATTGACTATTCAAGTGGGGGGAAAATAAGCAAGAAAAAATTGATGTTCACATCATACTGCTGATTGGTGGAACAAAAAATGAAATCTAGAAAGCAAATGAGAAAAAGACTATGACTAACAATGAATGGCATTAAATATAAAGAAATGTGATTGTTATTAGGGCATTGTGTGAATGAATCTTGTGTGTTTTGTGATGTTAAGCTGTGTTTTGACAAAGCATCATGTGTTTTTCTGAGTGCATCTGGTCTAGAGCAAAGTGCTGTAGCGGTTGAAGAAAGCAAAGACCTTTTCAAGCAGGCTCCAGTATCACAACAGTCTTAAATAATGCATCTCATCCTAGCAGGGGTCTAACACCATCCGCAAGCAGAAAGAATACTATTCACGCATGCACAGGAAGCTTTACATCCACCCACACACACATAATTCTGTTTTCCTCTTTTAACATCTAGGAAATAAATTGTAGGAGGTTGTGCACTTGATACGATATCAGATAATGGCACAAAGTAATGACGGTCGCAGAAGGGTCTTTTGTGCCTCTGTGATTTCTTCTTTAGTCTTTGGTAACATCAAATCTGTCGTATGGGTGATAGACAGACAGATGTGTTTGGTTAAGTGTGCGTCTGTATGACATTTACGTTAAAATTTTCAGGAGCGGTGCACAGCACATGGACTGATATCAGCATGGAGTCTCTCATTAGAACACAGGTTACTGGTGTGTGCCTTTAATTCACAATGCATTGTGTATTTAAAAAAAAAAAAAAAGCATGAAGGAAAAAGAAACAGGCACAAATGAAGGCCATTGAGATTAAACTGAAATTAATATGCTCTTGTGATATATCAGTGCTGAGCAGACTGATATATTTGCATTATATAAAAAAAGTATAATTTATTCTACATTTTATAATTATAAAAATACAATTATAATATAAAGTTAATAATTATAATATCATATTTTGGACAAAATATTTAAATTACAAATTATTGTGGCAATTTCTTTTCAACAAAAGTGCTAGATTAGCAAAGCAAATTATTTTATTAACATTATAACAGTTATTTCTATAAATAAATATTCCTTTTACATTTCTAATCTATTTTAATTAATAGAATTCTAATTTAACTGTTTTCATGTTATCCTGAAAGCAGTCATGGAACTGTTTTCATTAGAAATATTAGAAGAACATTATTTTGTAAACCATTTAATATGTCCAAATACATGAATAAAAAAAAAGTAAAACAAAAATAAAATAAAATAAAAACTAATTTGCAAGAAAAATCTACATAAAAAAAGATCATTTTACATAAAAAAACAAAAGATGCCAAAAAAGGCCAGAAAAGTTTCTAAAAAATATAATAAAACTGTTCAATCCAGCCACCGATATTTCCATCAATGTCATGTTCGAAACGCCAAGTGCAGCCAATAAACCTAATGACTCTGCCCACATACAGAGAGCGAGGGAAAAACGATTGCAAGTGAACTCCCAACAAAAGAGCAAATTCAAGCAGCTTTGATTGAAGAAACGGCATACACTTCTTGAAGGCCGGGGAGTCGCTGCGAATGGTTATTTCTTTAAGGCATAAGAGCCGATTAAACCCAATATTAAAATATGGAAGCAGTTGTAATGAAAAATCAAAGCACGTTTCTCTGGCTGCCGAGCGTTCTCTCACATTAATGCCGGGCCGGTGCGGGCACTGGTAGAGCAGACCCCGGCTAGGCAAGAGTGGAGAAATCAATAGAGAAGAGCCGGTGGGGAGGGAGACTGCCGGAGCTGGCTCCCATCACAGCACTCTCCTCTGGCGTGCAGTGGGGAATGAAACAGGCCTCCCTGGGTCAGCACCAGAGAAAAGGTGAGATTAGAGGAAATGGAGGAGGGATTTCTGAGGCACAAGATACCTGGCGAGCCAGGGACCAATCGCCCATTAGCCTGTGGCTACCTACATATGGTTCACTGAACCCTGCACAGAAAATAACTTCTTTTTTCTTGTCTTTCTTCACCTCCCCCGATCCGTCTTTCTCTCTCCATCTAACTCTCTCCTTCTGGAAAAAGAAAAGATTTGTTTTCTTTTTTTTCTTTTGACCTACGTTCATGCCATATTTAGTATCTGATGTCTGTTCTGAGTGTTTTATCTAAGAACACTCCGATGCAACCAGTCATAAAGAAAGCCGAGCTTATATGCTATTATTGTATCGAATACACGCGGGAATGAATGGCTACGTGTCGAATAATGCCTTGCTCGGTCTCTCCCTCTCCTCCTCACAATGCGACTATTGTCTGGGATGAATGTTCAGGTCATTAGCATAAAAAAACCCAAACACACACAGCAGCTTAACCACATCATTAATTCTATACATGCATGTATATTTGTCACTGCCCTATGTGCACCAAATTCAAATGGAGATTTAAACAAAGGCCTCATCCACGGCCACAATGAAGTGCGGTCCTGTGAAATCAACTGCAACCATTCATCACAATAGAGCTCAAGACGGAAGTTCAAGACAAGATATTTATCCGAGGCCTCTGCTAATCCTTTCTGTGTATCTCTCTGTCGGAAAGGAGATGATCTCTAAACTCATTTACACATTATTTGTGTGCGTGTGTGGTAATTGATAAATATGTATTTAAATATAATTATCTAATTGACTAATGTAACAAAGAAAAAAAAATTATAATTATATAATTGATTCATTTAATTAAAAAAATAAAAAATATATATTTAGCTGATACAATACGTAATGCATTTCAAATAAATGTATCCATTAATCAGAACAAAATTTTTACGAAATAACACTTTATAAAAAAATCAAAATTAAAATAAAAGATAAAAGTACAATAAAAATGTGTTAAAATAAGTACTTCTACAAACAACATGAATAGAAATATGGTTTCATATGGCAATAAAGAAATATGGTATATAGAAATGGTTTGCTAACTAGACCTACTCTATATGTAAGCTCTTAATGTTTTTTTTTTTAAAGAAAGTGTGATGTGACATTACATTTCAGATATGCCTAATTTTAATTAATAACAAAATTTCCACACCAAGCTTTCACCATTATTTTAATGCCCACCAAAAACCGATATAACCTCTTGTCCTCATTACGGAGAAAAACTTATCGGAGAGAAATTTATCACTCCATTAAGGGGGAGGACCAGTTGATGTCTATGGAGTCTGAGACGTCAAAGTTTTCTCTCTCTCTCGCTTTCTTCTTGGTGCGTGCAGTTTAAAAGAGGGGGAAAAAACCAAGCCAATGATTCATAATACATTTCATAAATACTTCATGATTTTTCATACTTAAGCTGGTCTGGCAAATCAAAACATTTTTGTCACCCTTTTTCGTCCCTCATGTCAGTTCGTCATTTTCCAGGGGTGTCACATGTCACTTTCACTTTACAGGAGCGATAGGAACAGGCCGAGAGAGGAGACAGCTCTGCTGTCAAACAGACACACACACACACAGAGAGAGAGAGAGAGAGAGAGAGAGAGAGAGAGAGAGAAACATGGAAGTGTTTGTCCTGAATCAAAAAGCTCTACCTGATCTGTGTCACGGGTAACTATGAAGACAAATAAGAGATTATCCATTAAAATAATCAATTCACCACCCAAATACATAACACAATTATCAACAAATTATGTAACTAAAATCTTAATACTTTTATGAAGATTTGTAGAAAAATGTGATCAATAAATTTGCTTATTACTACAGATTTTTTAATATAAATGAAAAATATTCTTTAATATTTCCAATTTGTTCTAATTAATATAATTCAAATTTAATTTGATTTTCATGATTGTTTCATAATTACAATGTACTATTGAATTTTTCTTTTTTTTTTAGTTAATAAATCATGTAATGCATCCAAATACTATTCTATAAAATTAGGATTTAAAATACACTCAGACTGGTTTTTAGTTTTCTAGTTTAAAAAAAAAAAAACTCCACTTCTTATTAAGTACACGGGCTGTTCATTCCCAGCCACGGAGGCTTGGTTTTCTCCTTCGAGTGACAGACTCCTTCACCTCATCATCGTCCCATCACTGCGATTAGAGTACGCGCCACAGCGATCTCTGCAAAGCCACACAATCCCATCTCAGAGTACTAACCAATCCACAAGACGCCCCACAAAAAACAACTCCATAATGAAAGACGTGTTCAAAAGATCGATTTAGTCCCATCTTAAATCGGTACCATCTCAAAAAAAGAATCCCATCAATCCGTGAGATTTCCATAATAAGGTTTGTAATCAGGGAGTGGGATTGGAGTTGGGCATCATAGGAGGCTTGCTAAACTCAAAGGACACAACTGTCCTAATCTGCATTACCTTCTTAGCGGCATGAAACAAACAGACAACAATCAAGAGTTTTTCAGAGTACACATTCGGCTCTAATTTAAGGTGATTAAAAGTGTCGAACATCCAGGTCAAATATGTCTCTTTTATGAAAGCTGCTGTAATAGATGACTTGGTTGGTATAACAAGAACTCTAAGAAAAAGTTTTGAGTTTTGATTCTGAAAGATTCAAAGCGCTTATTTGGAAAGCATGTTGTGTGTGTAAAACTTGATATAGCGCACTAAAGGCTGCAACAAGTCTGCAGATGAGAAGAGCTTGACGATTAAAAGTTAACTTGGGGAAGTGCAACAAAGTTTTATTGAAGTCATTGGATTTCATCAAGATGATTGACAAACCTGTGTTCAATTCACTTATCTGACAAACTCGGAGTTTTGCTGCATCTGTGACCTGGACCTTGACCAGTAATTTCATATAGGTAAAACTGTCCGTTGACAAAGACGTTTTGATAAATGTCACAAATCACTCAAAAGCGTCCATTTAACAATGCGACAAAACCTTGAACAAAATAACAAAGCTGCCCACAATCTGATATTTTTAACAACTATAAATTTACCATTGGAAAACTAGGTCACATTGTATATTTTCACTGTAAACTTCTCAGACTACACTTAATATTAGACATATTGCAACAGAAGCCTTTGATAAATCTTATTAAACCATAGTCATGTTCATTTTTTTATGTTACTGGTCAAAATATACAATTCTTAGACCTTACATTCCATCTTAGAAGGTCAGCCGAAACTGAGAAAACCCTGAAAATGTATTCTTCAAGAATTACTAAAAAGATTAAATATCTGGCCACGAGAACATATCTTCTATTTTACTTGAAGATGTTTTATATAATTCAGTATTTTATAGTGTATAAGCCTCAATATTCATTTTATTTCAAGGTCATTTGTGCTTTTTTCACAACCACAACACCTATTAAAATAATCTGCTCTGATAAACAATCGTTGAATTGATTCAGCTCCAAAAAATGATAACAAAGCATGTTTAGCACTGCAAAAGTGACCTCATAAGTGCTTAATGGGGTTCTTTAATACTGAATACTAACTGCGAGTCAGGAGTTTATTTCACTTATTGCTTGCAGTAATTATTCAAGCAATTGTTGCAATTTTTAATAGGAAAGTGGAATTTAAAATAAGATAATTTCTCAATTGTCTTGTGACTGTACAAAAATGATAAAAACACTTTTATAATTTATAATCAACACAACAATCAAGCTAAATGACATATTTTCTTTGCACATTTCCATCTTAGAACCATGCTACACAAATGACATGATTTCAGATGCATGTTTTCTTTATATCTCTTAAATACTCTTGTAGCATGGTATAAAAAAACAATAAAAAGCACTGACATTTCATGTAAACTAAACCTTATTACAATTAAACTCTTCATTAATATTACCAAAATATTCACAATTTACATAAAAATTAGGTCCTAGCAAAATACAAATAGAAAATCTAATAATTATTATTGCCATTTATTTTTCTGTCATCATCTTTTGTTAAAATAAAACTAAAATAACTGCACATTCATAAATGATTATGCAAATGTGATGCCAGTTTTTAAAAGACTATTAGTCTCAGAAGCCAGTCCATTAAAAGAACACAGTTCATAAAGATGAAAACACTATATTTCTGAGAGTGAAGCAGAACTCTTGAGGAGAAGTCTTTGAGTGTAGAAAGGTGGGAGAGACCTGTGCTCAAACATTCACCCGGACCCCAGCCGCTCTGCCTCCAAGCGCCACTTGCCCTCCAAATGAGCAAACAAGTACCCCATCACCCGGGATATTCACCGCTTTTAATCTCAGAGTTCCTCAAAGCAAAGAAGTCAAAAAGAGACTGATGATCTACCTATATCTAAGAAATCGGCTTTGATTAGCAATTGCCTAAAAGCAGAGATGAACAAGTGATTTCTTCCTGATACCTTGAACAATGTCGCCATCTGTCGTTCACAGAAGAAAATGTGTCAGAACCAGGAATTGAGCCTGATGATGCAGTTTTTAATTAGATGTATCGTCTCTGTATCGATGCGACAAAAATCAACGAGAAAACTTAACATTTTTCAATAGCAATATATATCTAGCTTTGTGTAAACAAGGTACGTTCAATGTAATCTTTCATAAATACTTTATTCAGTATTCAGTATGAGGGGAATTAATTTTGTGATATTTATATTTACATATATATATACACACACACACATACATATTTATATACTGCATGTGTGTGTGTATATACATATATGGTTTTATAAATAAAATAAATAAAATAAAAAAATAAAAAAATGAAGATCCAGTTACGTCTTATATAAGTATCTAAGAGGAAGGATATTCTAAGGCATAGAAGACAAACGTTCCCTCTTGCTTTAAACAGAACCATTTTTCCCAATTTGTCTTATTTACTTATGCTTTTATTACTTACCAATCAAAAGTGCTGCTAAGAGGTGCTAACTTTTATGTTTGGCTTTAACAGCCAATGACTGACTTTCAGCCAAACACAAATAAGCTTTTACTTTTGGTTTTATTTCGTGCTTGTTTTTTTTTATATATTTAGCACTCTTGCTTTTTTGCTAATGTAAGGCCTCCACGGGGGTTCCCAGCTTTAAGACCCTGCGCCCCCATTATCAAAATGGAGCCATCATGAAGGGAGCATACCTTCGGGATGTCCTTCTGATATCTGCCTACTTTCTCTTGAAAAATGGCAGGGTTAAGAGGTCGGCCGGTCCCCGTCTGCCGCCGAACAGGAGGCTTAATCTGGCGAGTGGGATGGAGTGAAGACTTCAAACCGCGGGTGAACGGGTGAGTGCGCGCGAGGGTAAAGAGAGAGAAGCTCCAGGGAGGCCAGAGGAGGGGAAGGGCAGGACAAGGCCTTGATTTCCTGTGGAAGCACAACAAAGCCTCTGCTTTTTTAGAGAAGCAGCGATGGCCCTCTCCCTGAGACCTCTTAGAAGTGTGCGTGTGTGCTCACGTTGCGTGGCAGAGAGGATAAGCCATCCACGCTAAAGCATTTGGCACTTCTGAGGAGCCAGCTGAATCTCCCAGCTTTAGGACAAGTTTCTGGGGTTCGCTATCACCAGCGGCTTCAGGGGGATCTGTTTTTCAAATGCACATAAACTCAAAGCACCAAGGAGAAAAAAGGCTTTCAATCAGAGCAATTATTATCTTAGTCTAAAAACACAAAATGTCTAATAAAAAAAATATATTTTTAAGTAGAGACCAAATCTGAAATTTTGGCTATGTATTATAAATTACTGGCTAACTATTGTTAATTTTCATTAATATTCTCAATTTTATTGTTACTATTATCAAGCCAAAAGAATTTAAAGTTCCTAAATTCTCAACAAAAAGTTAAATCATTTGACCTATTAAACTGATTTTGGAAAGCACAAGACATTTTTCTTTAAATAAACAATAGCTTAAAATTTTAACAGCACCCAACATATTGCATATCCATGATTAGTTTGCAAATATATCTATAAAAATGTTTTTATTTTTAATTAAGTGAAAGGCAAAGGAATGTAACATGAACTGTGCACTAAACCCTTTCACAGCAGGTGTTAATTGCATGATAATTAAGAACGGCAACAGTCAAGCAGGAGAAGCTAAAGATTAATCATCTGCCAATTAAATGCCCACGGTGAGGAACGTGAGGCCCCTCAGAGACAAGAGATCTCCACTGCGATCTGAGCTATCAACACAGCGGCGCAACATCAGATCACTAGCAAAAGATCCTTTTTAAAAATCTCCTCATGTATATCAGCCTTTTTGGAATCGTTGTGGATGCCGTAGCCATCTGGTAACTGAAATCAAGAGCACCTTGAGTTAGGTGCAGGTGCCGGCTTTGAAAGCAACGACTTCAGATGAAGAAAATTTGCTGCGTGCTGAGTCGTCATATGGTGGTATCAGTGAAAGAAGTGGATTGCAAAGAGAACAAGGCTGTAGAGGGACTGAAATGGTTTCATTTCAAAGTGATATATATTGAATGTGTATATGTGTGTGTGTGTGTGTGTGTGTGTGTGTGTGTGTGTGTGTGCTCTTGTTTTTGTGACATATCAGGACACAACTCTGTATAATGACATGGGTATGACACAGGTATTACAAGGAGAGGGTGACTTATGAGGACATAACTCATGTCCCCATTTTTCAAAACGCTTATAAACCATACAGAATTAGTTTTTTTGAGAAAGTAAAAATGCACACAGTTTCCTGTGAGGGTTAGGTTTAGGGTTGGAGAAGGGCGATAGAATAAACAGTTTGTACAGTATAAAAACCATTACGCCTATGGGATGTCCCCACTTTTCACAAAAACAAATGTGTGTGTGTGTGTGTTATCCTTCCACATTAATTTGTTAATATTTATTTAGTTAGTTGTTTTATTTATTTTATAAATATATACATATTTTATACTTGTTGCATATTGCTTTTTGATTACTTTTAGATTGCATTTGACCTAACTTGTTTATCACATTGATTTAAATAGAATAATCTCGTACAATATTGATATACAACTATAAAGAGTAAGAAAATATCTTTCATTCGTTGTAATTAATAACATGAAGTGCATTCAAATTTACATAAAATCAAAGTTTCCCAAACTGGGGTTCATAAAGGTACTACATGGGGTTTGTGAGTAATGAAAATGAAATGATGATTAATGATTAATGAAAAGCTACTTATGAATTAAATCATAAAAATGTCAAATTAAAATAAATCATTTTAAAATGACATAAATAGAAATAAAACAAAAAACTAAATAAATACTGTAAATCTACATAATTGGTAATATTATTAAAAGTCAATTTATTTGTTGTTTGTTTATTTTAAATATAAAACTTGGTGAAACATATACACACACACACAGTGTGTATTTTATTAACAACTTCAAAAGAAAAATGTATGCAATTGAAAAAAGTGGAAGGACATAATATGATGAATGTGATTTAACAAAATAACATACTTAGAAACAAAATATTTATACTGAGATATATCAGTATGCACAAATATATGAATATAAATGTATATACTGTAGTATATTAACCTGGTCTAAGAAACTCACGAGGGCAAGGCCAAGGCCTCATATTTCAAATATTAATGAATCAAAGTTTGTTTGCGTAGTTTATCCTCTCCTTATCCAGTATAACGTAAATGTGCCCACCTCAGAGAAAACCAAAGATGTATATTGGAATAAGCCTATTACAGTATGAGAGCAACAAAGACAAATATGGTGATGTAAAACGAGCAAAGGAGAAATTTGGCTTCGGAGGAAAAGCGTCTCATTAAGGTTTGATGTGTGTGGGGTGGATTCTTCATGGGCAGGTAGAGTTATGAATAACTAAACAAGGACATCTGGGAAAAAATACAGGCCTGCTCTGCTTGGCCCAAGTGGTAGTTGCAAAAAATACAGTCTGAATAAACCACAGTGGAAATGTCAATGACCTTCGGTGGGTTTTGAGTTGAAGAACCAAGCTTCAGACTACGTTTGTATGTGCGCAAGAAGAAAGAGGCCAATAAAAGTATTCACGCAATATGCGTTTGCTTGTTTGGTATAGGGACGTTTTAAATACTCACAAAATCTTTCTCAAGTTTTTCCATCTCTTGCTTGTAGCTCTTCAGACGGCTGTTGTACATGCCTCGGCTCTGAATAGGGATCTCTCGAATCTCCAGGTCCATCTGCTCGAGCTAGAAACATCAAATAAATTCAGTGTAAACAATCAAACTACTTCGCATACCATTTTGATACAAAACTATTCAACTGTCTAGCTAGTTTACTGTCAACCGGAGGCAGAACAGAGGCATCGATTCAGGCACCCGGCAAAACAAGTCATGTTAGGAGGTGCGGCTTCATTAAAACCTCTGGCGCTCTCTTGAGCTCTGACAACTACGACATGTGTCCGTGTCGCATGTGAGCAAACCGGCGTGCACAAAAGGGCCCCGCTGATTTACACTGTCCAATCAACATGACATGATTGGACGATTTACATGCGACACACATCCCTGCTTTCGGCACCTGCCATGGCGCCTTCCCCCAATAATGGCGTGAAATGTGTCATGAGGTGTCACTTAAAAGCGCATTATGTGGATGTGATCACACCGTTAGCACCGAGCAGCCTTCAGCCAGATGAAGAGTGTCTCATGTCACCGGCGACATTGCAGGTGTTGTTTATGCAGGGGGGGGGGGGGGATTTTACCAAATTCATTATTTAGAAAACGAGTGAGTGAAAATTACTGATCAAAGACCCACCAACTCTCTGACTTCTTCAAGCTGTTTGTCGACATTTAGAACCAGCTGTGTCTTCTCCTCTGAAAGAGAAAAAGAGGAAAACATATTGATCAGTGGATGGAGGAGCTGTGCTTCATGACAACAGCCCGACTCCCCCGCAACAACAAGGGAGCAAATAAAAACAAGCCTGCATTTGAAGATATATTTACACATTCTCAACGCACAAAGATCCATATTTGATGTGTCTTATTTTTCCATGTGTAAACGCCTTTGTTAGTTTGTGAAGAAGCGCAGAGACGCCTCTTGGCAACTCAAAAAGAGAGAGATGTCAGCTACGCCAAACTCTGCCGTTCTGCCACCCACTCTGAACGACTACACTGAGGTGTATTGGTTTTATCCACTGGTACGAGCCAGGCCAAAGTATAGAGCATGACCAATTTTCCCTTTGCTCCTCTGCATCTATATCAGCTCACTAATGTTTATTTGGAAGATGAAATACATGCTGTACATTGTATCTAACTCTCCAAGCATGTTCATGAAGCTTTTTCTAAAAATAAGACCGGCTGTAATCTTGGGGGTGTTGTTAGGAACCACATAAAATGCTAAAAAAATGAATGACACCAATATTATAAATATTTACTTCTTTCTTAAAAAAAAAAAAAGATTATAAATAACAAATAATAAAAAAATACACACTAACATAAACCGCTTTTCTGCCACAAGCAATTTTAGGCATCAGTGCATTATAGTATTTGATTGAATAAAATAAAATAAAATAAAATAAAATAAAATAAAATAAAATAAAATAAAATAAAATAAAATAAAATAAAATAAAATAAAATAAAATAAAATAAAATAAAATAAAATAAAATAAAATAAAATAAAATAAAATAAAATAAAATAAAATAAAATAAAATGAAATGAAATGAAATGAAATGAAATGAAATAAAATAAAATAATTAGTTATTTGGGTCTATGATTTTTTTGAAAGAAATTAATACATTTATTCAACAAGGATGCAATGAACTGATCAAAAGTGACCATCAAGACATGTATAATAAGATTTCTATTTTAAATAAAAGCTGTTCTTTTGAACTTTCTATTTATAATACAATACAAAAAAAATGAAATAAGAAATGATACTTGAGCACCAAATCAGCGAAATAGCTTTAATAATAGCTGCTGAAAATGCAGCTTTGCCATCAGTAATAAATTATGTCAAAATATATAAAAATATAAAACACTTATTTTAAATTGTAATATTTTAGTCCAGCTGAAATGTTGTCTTGACCAGTTAGCATCCAAAACCAGAACTATTCATTTATAATACGAATTTTGTAATGATAGAAGCACGCTATAAATAAATAAGCCCTTGGAAGAACATCAGTACATCTACTGATCTAACAAGACCAGCAAAGCACATCAAACCATGTCAAACGATAGCACTAATCATGAAAAAAAAAAAAACATCAAGTGATATCAAACGGGAAGCTGTCAATAAGCTGGAAACTAAAGTGAACTTCTGTTTTGCCCTTTGGCTTTCCAATGTCTTTTGGTGGTCATCAATCCATTTTTAAAATCTGTGTGCAACTTCACAGCCCACACAGTGTAAACAGCCAGGGGCGATTTTCTACAAGGTGAGCAAACACTGGGGCCTCTCTATTCACCCCTTGCATAGGGCAGGTTGAAATATATATCTCACTATTGCAGGAGCATGGGGCAGAACCACAAGGTCAGGTGCTCTTTGGGCAAAGCGTTGCACTGAGAAAAGTTTGACTGGAAGATGCATCTTTGCATCTCTACTCAATTTTTCATTGCTCTTTCTCTTTGTGCAAATCTAAATTCATGTTTCGCAACTACAGGTTTTGCGCTGTTCAACAAAACAATACATCTTGGAGATTCTCAAGTGAATGAATGCGGTTTGTTGAGCGAAAAAAAAAAAATTGGCCAAGGGCATTACATCTATCCACTGGTCTTTATCGATGTTTCTACACATGTGACACTGAACAATGCCATGAGAACAACAGCATAAGCCGCTTTGTTGAAGCCATTGTTTGTCGCAAACAAATTTGTGTACCTAGGAAAGAGAAAAAGTGATTTTTATGGGCATAATTGAGGTTTGAATCCAAGAGCCGTACTCCTCTGGCAACACTGAGGAAGGTTTGGCCATCACTAATGAGTATGCTTTGCTTATGGCTTTGTTCAGATTCAGTGGACTTATTTAAATACATTTAGCAGCTGGTGGTGGGCCGGTCTGATGACACGCTGTTTGTTTCTGCCAACTTGTGCCAAGCTCTAAAGAAGCAATTTAAGCTTCAACAATTCACCACATTACACATTCTCATTCTTTTCAATATGCTTAAATAATGCAAAGAAAAGCCAATCGTGTTGCAATTATTTGACAGGGCTTATAGAACTGAGCACACGCTGCTGCATGATTCTGAATAAATGATTAATCCTTCTCACCTTTTGTTGATGTACAATAGAAGCACCGGGAATCATCAAGTACATCAGGTTATCATGAGACCAGACACCTGAGGTTTAATACTGACTTAAAGCAATCATTTACATTAAAGTCACCAGACTGTATGAAAGTAACCTTTCATTACCTTTCACTGACTTTTAGTTTCAATTCTGCAAAGTCAGAACAAGATCTTGAATTATTTTTATGTATTGGATTTTGAACTGAAACTGAACTGCATTTCTAAAGTTCAAAATGTGACCAAAACAAAAAGTTTGAACTGATTTCAAAAGCATCCTGAGGAGAATTTCCTCTGCTATCGTCCTACGATTCAGCCAAATCATATCAGCCAAACCCTAAGAGCATGAAACATATTTCTTATGGGCTTCTGTGGCACTTTGAATGACTGGAAAGAAAGTGCTTTATAAACACAGGTTTGATGAGATTTTCTAATAAAGTTATTTTTGGGCGTTCTCTCACCTATCCAACATCACACTTATCTAATAGCATCGTCCCCATGGCAACGTATTCAGCTGATCTGAATAATTAAATGCTCATAACAAGTAAAGCAGCAGTAGATTCACAGATGCAGAAGTAGAATTATGACAACCTGCAATCCTAAAGGGTCCCAGCTGTAGCACATTTTTAACATTGTGATTATAATACATAAACATAAACTGCCCCTGTGTAAATTTGTATGTGATACAGTATACTATAGATGCTGACCTAAAGGGGGATACAACAGGGGTCCACGACCTCTAGGGGCTCTGTGGTGACACTGCAGGGGACCACCTGAATTTCTAGTATCCATTACTCCAATCTTCACTGTCACATGATCCTTCAGAAATCATTCTAATATGCAGATTTTTTGCTCATTTATTACAGTTTGTATTGGTCCTCAATTATTAAGAATGGTAATTATTATCAATGTTTTTGCTACTTAATATTTTTGAGGAAATGGTGATACAACTTTTTCAGAATTATTTTTGATCATTTAAATAGTAGTGTTTCGCGGTTTCCACAAAACTATAAGGTTACAAAAACATTGACAGTTGTAAGAAATGTTTCTTGCAAACCAAATCAGCATATCAAAAATGGTTTCTGAAGGATCACGTGACAAGTCCTGAAGGGTCACGACACAAGTTTAGCTAAATATATTGTTGTTCCTCAATAATATAATAAAATGCAAAAGTATATGACTAATGTAATAATCTTAATAAAGTGTAAGAGTAAACACAATCTGATACTATGGAAATGTTAGACCGTCAGGCTTGAAATGCACAATATGAAATATGTCAAATATTTCTGACCTACTATATTCAAGTCTTTAGGTCTGACAGTATTTATTGTTGTTGTGTTATGTTCATAACAGCAGCTTGGGAATAATGACATTTTATTGTTAGTCTGTTTCACAGTACAGAATAATGAATACACCCCAAAAAATGACAGCTGTCATTGTTAATTATAATGATGTCAGCAACACAGACAGGGTGTCAAAATAGTGTCTTGCGTCTCTGTCTCACTGTATATTGTTTGTACTGTGTGCAGTTTAATGCTGTGAGCTCCAGACTTGTATTCCTCTCTACTTCAGCCAACTCTTTAACTCCAACAAACACAACATGACATCCAAGATCCATGTCACCCAAATCCTGTATCCTCACACATCACTGGAGACACCGTGACCCTCACGGAACCATAGCTATTTGACAAATGATATGGGACGTTTCTAAATAACATACCAACCGGACACACCAACAGAAGGAATTGATCATTCAATTATTTATTTAGGTCTTCCTGACATCAATGTTTTGCTAGCTCATTTACAAGCCACTTACCACCGGCTAGTTTGGGTATTCTTCCGATTTTGTTGGTTATTTCCGCGGTGAGGGTGCCAAAGTCCAGCTCGTACGCTTCAAAGTCCGAAGACATGTCTTATTTTTTTGTTTTAAAAGATTAAAAAAGGGATGAACTGTGCTGCGTTACACACTGTTGCTTGTGTCTGCTTCTTATTGACGTCCGCGTCACTTCCGGGTGGTGTCGCGGGAATTTGTTCACGAGCTCTTCCTGTAAATGGTTCCGCTGTGGTGTGATTAGCTCGTGTAAGTGTATCGTCTTTCTCGTTGAATTATGTTTTAGTTATTAAGAAAAAAAATATTTCGCTTCTGACAATATTAAGGGGGTTAAATAGCAAGGCCATTGATTTTCATATCAAGCGTGACTTTCAGTTTTCTTGGACTCTGATCTCTCACAAGGGAATGTCGAGGTAAGTTAACGATTCATTTTCATTTTTAAAACAATCTCTTCAGTAATCATAGCTATATATATTGCTGCCGTCATAATGAAAGATACAAGACTTGATACATGTCTCTATTAGTAACCTTGACCTTTTTAGCATATGTCATTGATAAGAGCTGATATTTTATGGATTGGTCATAAAGATAAAGCTAATTTCTGCAATTAGCCTCTATTTTCTTTTTGTATTTCAGTGTAATGTTAATGTAAAGCTACACTGAATGGATTCTGAAATCAGATTGCATTCAAATGGGATGTTGTGTAATAGAGAACCGGTCAGTTCACGCAGACTGACAACAACTTGATAGAGTTTCTGAGTTTCTTCTGGTGCTGGACATGTTAAAAATCTTGTTATGTTATTTGTTTAACCACCATCCAAAACTAATAAGAATCAGGTCAAGTAAGTTTAACCTAAATTATGTAATACAGGAGCATACAAATAAAGCTTTGGGTGTGCCATGAGAACACAAGAAAAGCAACCAGTGAAGCACAATAATTGACATGTAACATTAACCATTGCATTCTCTGAATAATCCTGATTTCTCTTTAGCCCTGCTTTATGTTATAATGACATCACTAAACAAACTGGCCTTTTTATTTGACATAGAACATAGAACGCAAATGGGTAAGCATAGTATTATTGCATATTTGTGTTGTGAAGACAGTTGGCCTAGCCTTTAGCAAAAGTGTATTTTTTAAAATAGACAATGTCAGATTTGAATTTGTTCACATTCCATATGAATAAAAGAATGAAGTGACAGTGACAAGTTTGGCAGTGATAAAATAATGAAGATTAAAGAAATACCAAAGTAGGTACCAAGAAAGATAGATAGATAGATAGATAGATAGATAGATAGATATGAATGAGTAAATTAGATAGATAGATAGATAGATAGATATGAATGATTAAATAGGAGATAGATAGATAGATAGATAGATAGATAGATAGATAGATAGATAGATAGATAGATATGAATGATTAAATAAGAGATAGATATTTTGTTATATTTTAATATAACATATTTTGAAAGAAGTCTGTTATTCTCACCGAGACTGCATTTATTTGATCAAAACTACAGTAAAATCCAGTATTATTTTTAAATATTATTACAATTTAATTCATAATTATTTATTTATTTATTTAGATTTTTAATATTTTGTGGAAATTGTGATTCTTTTTTCAAAATTATTTAATTAACAGCATTTACATTATTTAATTAACAGCATTTATTTCCAATTATTTGAAATTGTTTAAAGTTTACAAATTATACACTTCTGATCAATTTAATGCTCTATTGCTAAATAAAAGTATTTTATTAAGTAATTGCTTTTTTTTGTAAAATAAATTACTGAATACTGACCACAAATTTTTGAGCAGCAGTGTAGTCCTCCAGAATTAATTTTGAAACGTAACTGAAATGGGATGTAATCAAATTTTTTTGTCCTTAAATTAACATTAATTAAAAAAAAAAATCTATATTTCAATGTAATCTTTTAATTGAGGCTTTAACATTCATAAGGTAACAATAATTACAAAACAATAGCCAAATGCAATTTAAAATAGAGTTTAGCTTACAGCACAAAAATATTGGCTCTCCAAATGCACGCGTACACTATGAATATTCAAATCATGTGTTTATTCAGTCTTTGTGGCTAGATGAAACCTAATGGAAGACCACCTCTGAATTCAGAAAGTCATGATAGATAGATAGATAGATAGATAGATAGATAGATAGATAGATAGATAGATAGATAGATAGATAGATAGATAGATAGATAGATAGATAGATAGATAGATATGAATGATTAAATAAGAGATAGATAGATAGATAGATAGATAGATAGATAGATAGATAGATAGATAGATAGATAGATAGATAGATATGAATGAGTAAATAAGATAGATAGATAGATAGATAGATAGATAGATAGATAGATAGATAGATAGATAGATAGATAGATAGATAGATAGATAGATATGAATGAGTAAATAAGATAGATAGATAGATAGATAGATAGATAGATAGATAGATAGATAGATAGATAGATAGATAGATAGATAGATAGATAGATATGAATGATTAAATAAGAGATAGATAGATAGATAGATAGATAGATAGATAGATAGATATGAATGATTAAATAAGAGATAGATAGATAGATAGATAGATAGATAGATAGATAGATAGATAGATAGATAGATAGATAGATAGATAGATAGATAGATAGATAGATATGAATGAGTAAATAAGATAGATAGATAGATAGATAGATAGATAGATAGATAGATAGATAGATAGATAGATAGATAGATAGATAGATAGATAGATAGATAGATAGATAGATAGATATGAATGAGTAAATAAGATAGATAGATAGATAGATAGATAGATAGATAGATAGATAGATAGATAGATAGATAGATAGATAGATAGATAGATAGATAGATAGATAGATAGATAGATAGATAGATATGAATGGGTAAATGATAGATAGATAGATAGATAGATAGATAGATAGATAGATAGATAGATAGATAGATAGATAGATAGATATGAATGGGTGATAGATAGATAGATAGATAGATAGATAGATAGATAGATAGATAGATAGATAGATAGATAGATAGATAGATAGATAGATAGATAGATATGAATGAGTAAATAAGATAGATAGATAGATAGATAGATAGATAGATAGATAGATAGATAGATAGATAGATAGATAGATATAAATGAGTAAATAAGAGATAGATAGATAGATAGATAGATAGATAGATAGATAGATAGATAGATAGATAGATAGATAGATAGATATGAATGGGTAAATGATAGATAGATAGATAGATAGATAGATAGATAGATAGATAGATAGATAGATAGATAGATAGATAGATAGATAGATAGATAGATAGATAGATAGATAGATAGATAGATAGATAGATAGATAGATGTGGCTATTATACAGATACTCATTTATAAAATTGTACAGAAATAAACTGGATGAAAAGTTAACTGTGGTGATTTAACTTTAATTATGGTTGCCCTGTTAACATTTTGTGTGAGGTGAGTCATTAAGATTCTGTCTTCCTCTTCCATGTTCCTTGTTTTCTTCTCTTCAGATGGCTGGCTTGGCTTTAGCTCGAGGATAGGGGGATCAGAGGATAAGTACGGAAGGATGCCACACGCTGACAGAGTCTGGACCTCTAAGAAACGACTGGCCCCTGTGACTGATGACGTAGCCGATCGCTGGCTGTTTCGGAGAAGACAGAAAAGATGCCCTTTGACCTCTTTAAGTCACTGCAGTAAACACAGACAACACGCCTGACTATTTCATCTGTTACACTGAGGACCTTAAAAACACTGAAATCCACCGAAACAATGAATATTCTGTCTGCTATAATCGTGTTTGAGAACCTCCATGAGGTCAAGAGGCTGTTCCACTGGGGTCCGATCATCGCCCTGACGGTCATCAGCGTGTGCTCCTCCATGGCCATACTGGACTCCATCATCTGGTACTGGCCACTGGACACCACAGGAGGCAGCATCAACTTCATCATGCTCATTAACTGGACTGTCCTCATTCTTTACAACTACTTTAATGCCATGTTTGTAGGCCCTGGTTACATTCCTCTGGAGTGGAAACCGGTAAGTCTGTTATGGGCTGTTTTCAGAATATTACAGTTTTTGAAAGAAAAGTCTTATGCTCACCAAGGCTGCATTTATTTGATAAATAAAAAACAGTAGTATTATTACAATTTAAAATAACTGTTTTTTATAAAATATTAATGATATTCATATAAAATCTAATTTATTCCTGTTATAGCAAAGCTGATTTATCAGCTAGCTTTAATCCAGTCTTCTGGTTTACATAATCCTAAGGAAATAATTCAAATTGGCTGATTTGGTGGTCAAGAAACATTTCCTAATATTATCAATATTGAAAACAGTTATGCTGCTTGATATTTTTGTGGAAAATGTGATGCTTTTTTAGGATTCAGTTCCAAAGAACTTCATTTATTTGAAATATAACTATTTTGTAACTCTATAAATGTCTTGTCTTCCAGTTTTAATCAATTGAATGCATCCTTGCTGAATAAAAATATGAATTTCTTTCCAACAAAATCTTACTGACCACAAACTTTTTAACAGTATAGTATCAAAAGATTTTAAAGCATGTGTCTGTTGAATGATATTGTGTGTTTTCAATCAGCATGTCTAATATGACTTATGTTGTTGTCTGTGTTTTCTAACAGGAGAATCAACCAGATATAATGTACTTACAGTTCTGTAGATTGTGCCAAGGCTATAAAGCCCCAAGGTCACATCACTGTCGCAAATGTAACAGGTAACAGACTAGTTTCTATGAATAATGATGCATTTTAAAGCTGAAGTGTGTCGATACAAGATCAATAAAAACAAATATTTTCCTATCCCATTTTAATATGCTTAGACAATTATAAGTAATTTAATTATATATTATATAATATATTAATTATCAAATAATTTGTAGGACTATTAGTTGGTCTGCAAAGGCCGATAGGTGGCATATTTGAGAAGCCTGTCTGAAAACAAATTATTATTATCAGTCTTCATTTTGATGATGGGAACTTCAGCTTTAAAGAGATAGTCTATCCAAAAACTACAATTTTGTTCATTTTGTTTCAAACCTGTATGACTGTCTTCTTGGAAAATGTATTTTTTTATGCTCCATACAATAAAAGTGTTCCTGTGGCTCAGTGGTAGAGCATTGCATCAGTAGTGCAAAAGGTTGTGGGTTCGATTCCCAGGGAACACATGTTAGGTAAAAAATGTTTGCCTGAATGCACTCTAAGTTGCTTTGGATAAAAGCATCTGCTAAATGCATACATTTAATTTAATTTAAAAGTCCCCATCATTCTCGAAAATTGTTATACAGGTTTGAAACAACATGAGTAATTGATGACTGTTTATTTGAATTAAATCCCTTTAAGGATTCATTTATTATTAAACCACTATGTGCTTTATATGTCCAAAACGTATAATGAATATAAAACTGGTTTCTTCCCTCAGGTGTGTGATGAAGATGGATCATCATTGTCCCTGGATCAACAACTGCTGTGGTCACTTGAACCATGCGTACTTCACGAGCTTCCTTCTGCTTGCTCCACTGGGCTGCATACATGCTGCGCTAATATTTATCATGACCATGTACACTCAACTTTATGATCGCGTAAGTTGTCTCACACTTTAATTCTAATAGCATGCAACAACTGTAGCATTGACACATAATGTACATGTAATGTTAAATATTACCTCTATATGCTTGCTATTAAAATGTTCATACATTTTATGATTAAATAATGCTTGAGCTGAGTTTTCTTACTCATGCTTGTCGTGATGATGTGCTGTCCATTTTCTTGGCTTTAGATTTCATTTGGCTGGAGCACTGTAAAGATTGACATGAGCGCTGCTCGGCACATCCACCATCCCATCATGCCTTTCAGCATCGCAGCATTTGCAGCCACTCTCTTTGCACTGGGACTGGCACTGGGTACCACTATTGCTGTTGGGATGTTGTTTTTTATTCAGGTAGGACATGGTTTCTCTCGCTTACTTATTTTTAGTGTTAAACGATTAATCGCATCCAAAATAAGTTTTTGTTTACGTAATATATGTGTGTAAAATATAAACATAACATTTTTCTTAAATATATACAAACATGTGTGTGTATGTGTATTTATATATACAAAATCAATACACACAGTACACACACATATATTATTTTTTTTTTTATCAAATTTTTATTTATTTTTTCCTTTAGGGAAAAACATACAGACATGCTTCACAGAAATAGAATATAAATGTATAAATACATCCATTTACATACATGCCTATACATAAGCATATATAATGAAGCATAATTAACATAAAAAAAAAAAAGAAAAAAAAAATAATAATGATAATAATAATAAAAAGAAACAAAATAAAATAAAAATAAATAAAATCCCATGTGGAACCCACCCGCCCCTTGGATCCCGATCCCCATATCTCACTCGCAGATTAAATCTAAAGCCCACGGAGAGTGGTCAGCAAAGAGTGCCAAGCCTCTATTGCTGACTCTTTGGCACCGTGGACTCTAGCTATTGACAACTCCAAGTAAACAATATCCAAATACATTAAAAGCCAAGCTCGAAAGCAGAGTGAGTGTGGAGGTTTCCAGCGTGTGGCAAGTAGTTTTTTAGCAGCTGTAAGTCCAGCCAACAATGCTCTTTTCTTGTCCAGTGTCAATCCCAACTTTGACAAATCATTCAAAATAAGTGTAGCAGGCGTACAAGGCAGTCTAATCTTAAACAACTTAGAGAGGTTAAAGGCAATCATCTTCCAAAATTCAGCCACTGGGGAACATTCCCAGAACATGTGAAAGTAACTGCCAGTCACTTTAGCAGAACAGAAAGTACAAGTAGGATCGTCAATAACCTTCATTAAATGAAGCTTCCTAGGGGTGAAATAAACCCTATGTACAAAATTATAATGAATTTGCTGGTGATCAGGGTTTCTGGATGATAAACCTATATTGATCCACACTTTATCCCAATCAAATGCGGGTGACAAATCTGGAACATCTCTCCTCCACACTGTGTCCAACGCCAGAGGTCTATAAGCATATCGCAGCAAGAGCCAATAGAGTCTTGATACAAAACCCCTAGTGCTCCCGACAGAGTAAAACAATTTTCGAATTGGATGTGATGTGAGCGGAGCTTGTAAGGGGGCACCGTTGCTTTTTAGAGTCGATCTCAACTGCAAATAAAAGAAAAAGGAGGTACGTGGTATACCATGCTTGATGCAAATATTTTGAAAAGTAAGTAACCCCGTCTCCCCATAAATATCCCCAAGTGTACAAATGTTTTTTTTTTCCCAATCAGGAAATCGAATATGACAACCGCCAATCAGCAATCTCTCATTGTTAAATATTGGAAAGTGTGGGTCCCAGATAGAAAAACAACCAGCCAATTTCTCCACCCTCCTCCATACCAAAAGTAAATATGAAATCATGGGACCAAATTTCAAACGGCATTGATGGGGTGAGATTTTTGCATACAAAATATTAGTAAAAGAATATGGAGCTATCATCCGTTCCTCTAAAGTTCGCCAAGAGACTTGAGCATCAGGGTGAAACCAGGATAGAAGAGGTCTAAGTGTGAAGGCCCACTCATAGAACTTAAAATTTGGGAGAGACAGGCCACCAGCCTGCCTTTCTCGCTGCATGGTGGTGAGCTTAATACGAGGTCGTTTGCCATGCCACAGAAATTTACTTATTGCTGAGTGCAATTTGCCCCAATATTTAGGGGGTGGGGGAAGGGGGAGCATTGAGCTGACAAAATTGATTCTGGGCAGAACATTCATTTTAATTATGGCTACCCTGCCACGGAGCGAATTTGGAAGGTTAGACCACCTGTCCAGATCCGCCACCACTTTGTTAAGTGTTTTAGAAAAATTGTTTTTAATAATTGTCTGTATGGAGGAATAGATGTCTATCCCCAGATAAGTGAAGTTATTAGTAACTGGAATAGATGCAGGGATGGGAGTATTGCACATTGCCTGATTTAAGGGTAGTAAAGCTGATTTCTGCCAGTTAATTTTGAAGCCAGAGAGCTTGCCATAAAGATCGAAGGTAGACAAAATATGTGGGATACATTGCACTGGGTTATTTATATACAATAAAATATCATCAGCATAAAGTGAAACATGGTGGTGTGTACCTCTAATGGAAATTGGAGAGATTGTGGGAGAACCACGGATAGCTTGTGCCAGTGGCTCAAGAGAAAGGGCGAATAACAGAGGGCTAAGAGGACATCCTTGTCTTGATCCTCTCAAGACAGCAAATGGGGAGGAGCTAATTTTGCCCGTAAGTACTACAGCTGTTGGGTTTTTATACAGGACCTTAATCATATTAATAAACGGCAAACCAACCCCCATAACCTTTAGCACTGCCCACAGAAATGGCCACTCCAGGCGGTCAAAGGCCTTCATTGCATCTAGTGAAAGGACAGCAGCAGGGGAATTTAAATCTTGAGCATCATGTATAATGTGTAATAGTCTTCTAACATTATCTGTAGCAAGTCTAGACTTTATAAACCCAGTTTGATCACTATGTACCAGTTCTGTCATATGGCCTTGAAGCCGACGGGCCAGTAATTTTGCGTAAATCTTTAAATCTGCATTTAAAAGCGAAAGAGGCCTGTAGCTGGCGCAATCAGCTGGATCCTTTCCTTTTTTAAGAAGCAGTGAAATTAATGCAGAATTAACATCCCTAGAAAATGATCCCTCTCTAACAGAATATAAAATCATCTCCAGTAAAAGCGGGCCAATCTGGGGCCAAAAAGTAAGATAAAATTCGGGTGGTATTCCGTCTGGACCTGGTGATCTACCTTTACGCATGTCCCTAGCAGCTGTCTCGCACTCCTGTAATGTGATTGGTTGATCTAATTTTATGGCGTCATCATTACTGAGATGAGATAGTTTAACATCTTTCAGGAAATTATTGCAGACATCTTTATCAAAATTATTTTCCGAATTATATAACTCCTGATAGAAGGAGGCAAAAACAGCATTTACTTTCTTTGGGTCACATTGTATAGTGTTATTTTTGTCTTTAATGCAAAAGATATCAGCAAAGTGCTCATCCGTCCGAAGTTTCATTGCCAGTAAGCGACTGGGTTTTGAGGAGTTAAAATAATAAGTTTGTCTGGTTTTGTGCATGAGGAATTCTGAACGACGCCTCAGAAGAGAGTTAATCTCTTTTTTGATCAATTCCTTTTGTAGGGCTGTGTAATCATTAAAATTATGTTGCAGGGAAGCATCAAGGGACGTATATTTTAATTCTAAAGCTTCCAATTTAGCTGCATGAGCTTTGTTTTGTGTTGAGGCATATAAAGTGGTATTACTCCTTATAAAGCCTTTTATGGCCTCCCAAAGAATCCTTGGATCGAGAACAGAGCCAACATTAAAGTCCAAAAATTCACTAAAATTTGTTTCAAACTGAGCTTTGAAAGACTCATCTCGCAGTAAAGAAGTATTAAGACGCCATCTGGGGGCTTTAGTGGAAAATGGGCGAACCTTGACTGAACAACATATGGGTTTGTGATCAGACCAGGTCACCGGAATGTAATGCGCATTTTGAATATTTTGAAATAAATCTTTTGAGGCAAAGATAAAATCTAGTCTCGAAAAGGATTTATGTCTCCCTGAGTAAAAAGAATAGTCTTTTAAAGAAGGGTTTAACAAACGCCAGATATCGACCATGCCCGTTTCGGATGCCCAGTGGCGCAACGCCTCAGATGCAAGATGTTGGTCTTTAGTCTCGCTGCCGCCTGTTCTGTCCATGCTGCTGTCCCACACCGCATTGAAATCAGCCCCAAGAACTAAGTGAAATCCTGTAAGATCAAGCAAGGATTTAGTTAATAGATGGAAAAAGGTACGATCAAATACATTAGGGGCATAAGCAGAAATAAGTGCAATGTTTTTCCCATCCATACAGATCCTTGCTATAGCTATCCGCCCTGCATCATCTGCCCAAGAGTCAATCATATCAAATTTTAGTTTACGTTTACACAATACCATTACCCCTTTAGATTTTGTTGCTGCAGATGAAGTTGCAATAGAATGATAAAACTTATTGGCTAATCGACCCACATCTTTGCCCAATAAATGTGATTCCTGAATCATAGCAAAGTCTATATTTTTCTTACGAAAAAATTCTAGTACAGTGGTTCTTTTGTGCGGAACGTTCAGACCCCTGGCGTTGACTGAAATAAGGTTAAGAGCTGTCATATGCTAGAAGGCTTTGTGAAAAACAAAGAAAGAGGAAAAAAAAAAAGAAAGAGTTGTCCCAACAACAGCACGAGAGAGAACCGGATCCATAAAAGAGAAACACCCAAAAAAAAGAAAAAAAAAAAAAAAAAAAAAAAAAAAAAAAAAAAAAAAAAAAAAAAAAAAAAACCGAAGAGGAAGGTGAGGAAGCTGAAACTGTCGAACCTTCCTGAAAATCCACAACTGGATAACTAACTCAGAGAACTTTCTGACCACTCAAGTGCGGCAGCAGCGCCACCCATCAGCAAACAACTGAACAGCAGTAGTGTGAACACATTAAAGACATCCGCCATCTAACAGCGGTGCTATATCGTTAACAGACACGAAATCTACAGACCCCCTACCCAACATAACCTGCACACATGACTTATAACTCGGGCAGACAAAGAAGGAGAGAGAGGGGAAAAAAAAAAAAAAAAAAAAAAAAAAAAAAAAAAAAAAAAAAAAAAAAAAAAAAAAAAAAAATACTGTTACCAATATGCCCAGTCTACAAATTGTGATAAAAAATACCACTGCAAAAATAATATTAAAGGCAATAAATGAATAAAGTGGGAGACATGCAGTGAAGTATATTATAGATAGTGATGCGAGACAAACATCAAAAATAGTTAATATTGATAATAAAAAATAATAAAATAAAATAAAAACTCCAGCTTTATAAAATTCGGAATGCTAGTTTAAATGGACATCAGAGGAAAAACAGGAAAAACGGACATATATTGTATATAATCTTGCCCGAATCAGTCTTAAAGTTTCAAAAAAAAAAAAAAAAAAAAAAAAAAAAAAAAAAAAAAAAAAAAAAAAAAAAAAAAAAAAAAATATATGTAGGCCTATATGTAACAAATAAAAATAAAATAAAAAATAAAGAACGGGGAGGAATATCACCGCTAACGTTAATGGCCGGGGATAAGAATGATTGTTCTGCTTAACATTTTAGAGGTTTTTGATGCATATCAAGGCCTTCTTATGATCTTCAAAACGATGCTTAACTCCACCCGGCGTTGTAAATGAAAGCACTGCAGGATAGCCGATGCCAAACGGGATTTTGGCTGAGTGAAGCAGGCGTTTACACTCCAGGAAGGAATGTCTTCGCTCCTGCGTGGCCTTCGAGAAATCTTGATAGAAGCTTATCTTGTTGTTCTGCCAACGGACATCCCCGATTTCTCTAGCGAGTTGTCTCACCCGTTCCTTCTGTTGAAACCTCAAGAACCGCACGATAAATGGCCTTGGAGGGGCACCGGGCTTGGCAGGTAGAAACGACCGGTGAGCACGCTCCAGATCTAAGCCCCCTTGAAATTCAGCATGAAGGACTTCGGGGAGAGTGGCCTTCAAAAACGATACAGCATCTTTATCCTCCACACGTTCCGGAAACCCATAAATGCGTAAATTAACTCGCCTGTCCCGATCCTCGTATTCAGTTAGTTTGGCGTTCAATTTTTCAACCTCCAAAGCAGAAGCCGGGGGGGCGACGCTGCGCTGCTTCTCCGCCTCCTCTAACATATCGAGACGCACCTCCGCGCTATTTATCCTGGTTAGCATGTCGGCCAGCTTACCCTCCATCGCCTCAACTGCTCTTCTCGTTTCTGTGACGTCCTTGCGAATATCTGCAAAGTGTTTAGCTTGCTCATCTGATAGTTTTTGAAGAAGCTCGTGAATTTTAGCAGTCGAGATGGACTCATCCGCATCTTCACGTGCTGGGGATACAGGAGAGGCGTAGGCAGCTTTTGAGCTAGCGGTAGCCCTAGCACTTTGCTGATGTTGAGACGCATTTTCGTTTTTCCGGGGATTTGGCATATCGAAAGTGGTTGACGCTTATTAAGGCAACTTGCGGGGGAAAAAAACAATGCAATAAACTGCGGATGCCTATATATTCACACAAAATGTTATCTCGTGGCGCTGCAGCCCTCAACCTAATCAGCCATCTTGCTCGGCGTCATCACGTGACCCCCCACACACATATATTATGTAATCAAAAATGTTTATTTTGGATGCGATTAATCACGATTAATCGTTTGGCAGCACTACTTATTTTCTTTCATATCAAATTAAATAAGGTCTGTTTAATCCGTAGTTTGCTTGTAAGGATGTTTCTTATATTCCCCACCGTGAATGTTGATCAGAAATTCATCTTTTATTTTAGATGAAGGTGATTCTTCGAAACAAAACCTCAATAGAAGCATGGATCGAGGAGAAAGTAAGCTTGTTTTCCAGTATTCTTACCTTTTAAATGAGGTGACCTAATCCAATATTCTTCCCCTAAGCCAATACACAGCAACTCTCTCTCAGGAGTAGGCCTTTAAAGACTTCCCTGAACTATGAGCGCTTGGTTTCATCAAAATACACACACATTTAGGCGCTGAATGTCTTTTTAATTCACCAGAACTTCAAATTCGATAATCTAGACCGCTGGAAATCAATATACACTACTGTTCAAAAGTTTGAGGTCGATCAGATTTAAATATATATTTATATTTTGAAAGAAGTCTGTTATTCTCACCGAGACTGCATTTATTTGATCAAAACTACAGTAAAATCCAGTATTATTTTGAAATATTATTACACTTTAATTCATAATTATTTATTTATTTATTTAGATTTTTAATATTTTGTGGAAATTGTGATTCTTTTTTCAAAATTATTTAATTAACAGCATTTACATTATTTGATTAACAGCATTTATTTCCAATTATTTGAAAATGTTTAAAGTTTACAAATTATACACTTCTGATCAATTTAATGCTCTATTGCTAAATAAAAGTATTTTATTAAGTAATTGCTTTTTTTGTAAAATAAATTACTGAATACTGACCACAAATTTTTGAGCAGCAGTGTAGTCCTCCAGAATTTAAGTAATTTTGAAACGTAACTGAAATGGGATGTAATCTAACTTTTTTGTCCTTAAATTAACATTAATTTTTAAAAAAAATCTATATTTCAATGTAATCTTTTAATTGAGGCTTTAACATTCATAATGTAACAATAATTACAAAACAATAGCCAAATGCAATTTAAAATAGAGTTTAGCTTACAGCACAAAAATATTGGCTCTCCAAATGCACGCGTACACTATGAATATTCAAATCATGTGTTTATTCAGTCTTTGTGGCTAGATGAAACCTAATGGAAGTATAAGACAAAAGACCACCTCTGAATTCAGGAAGTCATGTGGGTTTTATTACATGAAAGCAAGAATCTCGGTGTTCCCAGGCCAAAGACAGGATCCAGTACTACCAAACAGGTGAAGACTTCATCTTCCCTTATAACTTGGGCAGCAGATGGAAGAACTTCAAGCAGGTGTTCACCTGGTCCGGCGCCCCCTTAGGAGATGGAGTCACATGGCCTGTGCATGAGAAGTGTAACCAGTATACACTAACCGTATGTACTCAACATAATACAGATTACTGATCATCCTTTATGTAATGTATTACAGTTCTATTCAACTCTATAGCTCAGTTTGTAATGATAGTTTTTATTTCCTCTTTATTCAGATTGAGCAGCTGAAGCAAAAACATGATAAACGTCAGAGGAGTGTGAGTATTGCCGGAATCCCTTTTAAACACTAGAGGGCAGCATTTATTTAGGACAGCAAGGACTGACACACATGTGACCGTCTGCTTCACAGGCTGAGTACAGAGTGGTGGAGGACTATAATGGTGCTTGTTGCCCTTTGGGAAAGGGACTGAACACTTTCTTTAGGACACCTTGTACAGAGGAACCCAGGATCAAACTCACAAAGGGGGAGACCATCTTTGCTACAAGAGGAACAAAGTGAGCCATTGGTTTTAATTACTTTAATGGTCCATAGCTTCCAATGGGGAATATAATATAATATAATGTTAAAAAAAAAAGAAAAAAAAGAATAATGTATTGTGTATTACACAAAACTATTAATCAGCACAACTGCTTTCAGCTTTGATCATATTAAATATTTCTTGTTAACCAAATAAGCATATCAGAATGATTTCCAAAGGATCGTGTGACATTTTAAAAGTTGTTGAAATTTATCAAATTCAGCTTTGCCATTACAGGAATACATTGAACAATTGTTATATTTTACAATACATTAAAATAGAATAGATTTATTTTAAATTGTGACACAATTTTACTGTGTTTACTCTATTTTTGATCAAACAAATCCAGCGTTGGTGAGCATAAAACATAAAAAAAACACATACATTTGAACAATAATGTTTTAAGATAATTTTGTTTAGAGTATTTTATATATATATATATATATATATATATATATATATATATATTCTCTTTTTTTATATATATATGTTGATTTTTAATCAATAGATGGTGGATATATGGAGACAAATTGTTGAATGAGGAACAGGCAAAAGGTAAAGTTCTCAACATATTATATGATCAAATTCAGCAATTAAAAGTGTTGTGTAATTTTGATGTTTAAAAGGATATCTCTCGCTGCAGCTGGAGTTCGAATTAGAGGATGGTTTCCACGCAGATGTGTTGAGAAGTGTCACTATGACTCGGCGAATAATTCGACAAGTGAAGAAAAGAAAGAACAATGATACAGAATTATATATTTCACAGCTCGCTTTGAACAGAGGACCTAATATTAGGGCCAGAACCCTGCTGAGATGTCTTTCTTTTACTTTTGTAAAGTTGTTCAATGGCACCAGCGCTAAGTGTTGATACTGACAGACACCCCAAAGTTATTCACTTGCGTAATTTAATAACATTTCATCTCCAAAGAACAGATCCCGCAGAAACTGGTAAATGAGAAAGAAATAGGGGTTTTATTAAAATGGGATTTGGGCATATGGCAGTATATTCTCTAAAGGGGGTTATTAAGATGTTTACTTGAAACTTTCTCTTTCTCGCTAACTCTTTCTCGTTCTTCTATGCGCACACTGATTATGCAAAGTCTTTTTTGCAATTGTAACAAGGTCCTTGTCATGCAAATTGTTTATATAATGGAAACAGCAATTTTATTAGATTTTTGATGGCTTACTTTTTTGTAAAACTGATGTCAACCTTGCTGAAGTTTTCAGAGACAAAAAAAACAACCGTGATCTTTATAGTAATTTTATTTTCTTCTTTTTTTTTTTATGGAAAGCAACCACAAAATTAGTTTCTACTCAATAAAGCACCTGTATGTTAATACACTTGTTTATTTAATTGATGTAGTGAAATTGACATGTTAATGTTTTCACATTTTCTTCCTTGGGAAAAAAAAATAAATGAACATTCTTTGGTATTCATTACATTTGTAAAGGTGTTCATTCATTTGTTTTATATTAACACATCCAGACAAATCATATATGTCTTCTTTGACTGACAATAAAGGGTCTCTTGGGCACACATTAATACATGCTGTTAAAATTGATACAGTGCTTATAAAATATTTAATCTTTGAGCAAACACAGATAAACATCACAACACAAACAGCACTCATAAATACATGGTCACACCGCAGGATATCCTCAGCTTTTGTTAATGCACTACATGTTAGCATAAAGACTCTCAATCTGAATTTTAAAGAATTTAGTGAGATCTGCCCGTTTGGCTTTCAGTGTTGGAGTGAGGAGACCGTTTTCTATAGTGAACAAGTCGGGATGCAGGTACAGGTCTTTTACCTTGAAAAGAGAACATAACTAATATATTAGATGTGAAAAGAAAACCACACAATATCAATCAAAATGACATCAAAATCCACCGATTTATATGTTTAAAATGGTTTCGGACTGTTTCCACTTGTAAACAGAGCTTGATATGTGCTTATACCTTCAGACGAGATGTATCATTAAAAGTTAAAAAAGTTAAAAAACCTCAGTTTTTTGCTTCACAAGACATTAATTGTTCAAATGGAGTTGTGTCGTGGATTATTGAGATGTTTTTATCAGCTGTTTGGACTCTCTTTCTGACGGCATGAGATCAGGTCTACTTTCTGCCAATTTTCTTTTTTGGGAGAACTATTTCTTCAACAATAACGGATCAAGTGCTTACTTGTTCAAAGGACTTCAGCCCTGCTTCACGCCCCAGCTTGTTAAGATCAGAGATGATTGCTTTCTTTATTTCCTACAAAATAATGAAGATTATTACCAGCAAAACCTAATATGTAAATGTATATTTGTAAATGCCACACAAGTAAACAGAAATCCTTCCGATTAAATTTTTAACATGAATGTATTTTCGGAAGTAAACTATGTAAATACAGACAGCATACCTGATTTCTACAAAGCTCCTCTAGTGAACCTTTCACTCCCAGTTTTTCTGCAAATCCTGGCAATACTTCAGGGTCTGGCACGGCTATGGCCACCAAAGTGGACTGCACACATTCAGTTGAAATATAAGGCTACAGTATAGCTTAAAAATATAAAACCCACATTTTTATCACCAGCAATAGCAAGGAATGCAAATTAATTTCACCTGTAAACTGTCACCATGCACAAACACTTGGGCGACTGGAGCGCTCTGAATGTAAACATTTTCGATCTTTTCTGGTGCAATGTATTCTCCTTGAGCCAGTTTGAAGATGTTTTTCTTCCTGTCGATGATCTTCAACACTCCACTCTAATAGATTGAACACAAAACATAACTTCCATAAACATCATCAAATCAACATAGCATAAGATTTTGCATTGATTTTTAAAATGAGATGAAACAAAAGATGAAACAGTTTTGGTGCTTAATATTTTTGTGGAAACTATGAAATCTTCTAGAAATATTTTGAAACATTTTAAATGTCTTTACCATTACTTTTGACCAATTTGATGCATTCTTGCTAAATGCTACAGTATTATTAATTTCTTTTAAAAATTCTTATTAAGCCAACCCAAGCTTCTGAATGGTAGTTTACTGTATATTATTGTATTTTGTGGAAAAAAGGTGTTGTTTCTTGGAGTTCATTACCATTAGGCTACATTATTTAAACAAAATATTAAGCCTCTCCCTCATTTTAGAGCTAAAGATCATTGTATTCAGCTTTAAGTTTTGTGATTTTGTGTCCTTGGCTGCCTGCTGATATCACAACACAGTAGTCATATACATTTCCTTCCTTCTAAGGTGCATTATTAAAAAAAGAGAAACCAAAGGATCTCACAGGCAGCCATTTGCCAATGTCTCCAGTGTGCAGCCATCCATCTTTGTCTAAAGCCTCTGCTGTCTTTTCTGGGTCACTGAGATATCCACGAAACACATTCTTCCCTTTGACACAAACCTAAAACGAAACAGAAAAGCCATAAGAAGTTTCAATGACATTTTAGTATATGGTTTATAAGATTATGTTCCATTACCTCTCCTTCCCCATTGGATGCAAAGTAATTCATTTCCTCCACATCAACAAGTTTGACAATATTGCATGGAATAGGAACTCCAACATGACCTGAAATCAACAGTATACAAAAAAAGTCAGTGCTAAGGGTTGTTTCACACAAAGACAAAAACATGTTTTTGGGTTACAGGAACCCACCAGTATGCCAGTCTCCAGACAAGGTGAAAGTGCAGGCCGCGGTGCACTCTGTCTGGCCGTATCCCTCGAATATCTGGAAGCAGGCCAGTGAAAAAGGGGTCAGAACTGGGTCACTGTGACACCAGATCAATACACATACATACATATACACCCTGTTTAACAGTGGCCATGTTTATTAAGTACACACTAAAGCAACACTGCATCACATTGTCTTTAATAAGCCAAAACAGGAGCAATATAGTTACTCGATTTAAGATGTTATTATACTCTTCCTTTCATACCTGGCACCCGAGGCTTGCACGGAGAAAAGTGAGCACTGTTTGAGAAATGGGAGCGGCCCCCGTCACCATCACCCTCACGCGGCCCCCCAGGGACTCCTGCAGAAGACAGTTCAAAACTTTCCAGAACCATTCCTCACAGGTGTACCACTCTTCCCCACTGAATACAAAACCCCTGCCATCTGGTCTGTTGGGGATACCTGGACTTTGTGAAAGATGAGTTTGTCCCATATGCTGTCATTCCTGATAATTCCTTGCTTGACTTCTGCACATTTCTTCTCAATGGCAAAGTTCAGAAGCCATTTCTTAAATGGAGCCTTGGCCTCACTCTGGACCTGGAAGACAGCAGAAAATGAACAATGAGCATTTTATTGGTACTCTGTTTGTAAAGTTACTTAAGTGAACTCTTAAACATAGACGGATAACTCATTCCACATGTTTGTGCTATGGATGTGAATCAAACCTCTTTAATATAAGTCGGAGTTTTGACACTGTGACAAATGACCAGCTACAAAACATTTTGTTGATTGGTTGGTTTGTTTTGCTACTTAATATTGAATGATTTACATTTTAGACACAATATTCCCAATTACTATTTCTGCTCCGTCAACCAAAATAGTTAGGATAATGAAAAAGTAAGGCACAACAGAATCAAACATTGAGCTTTAGAGTAACACATCACAATGGTGTCTCATCGTTTTTGAACGAATCAGGTGAATGAACAATTCAAACTGCTAGTTTCATCCCTGATATGATAAGTTACGGTATTTACACAAACAGTATTAAGTTACATTAATATAATAATAAGTTACTTGTCACCTGTCGCCATCTACTGGTGAAATGTGAACTGCAAAATGCGTCACAAAAATTTTTCCTCCACTAATTCTACTAAATCCTAACAGACTGCAGATTCCACATTCAGTCTGGACAGAAAATTGCTTGTCGTATATATATACATACATAATTAAATCATGTCTAAAACCTTACACTCTTTATTGAATGAATAGAGGCCAATCTTTAAAACATTTTTGGCTCAAACAGTGACCTCATCTGTAGTTTCATACCTTATCATAAATGCGATTCAGGAGACGTGGAACCACTGGGAATACGGTTGGCCTCAGTGCTTTCATATCGTCTGGTAGAAGTCTGATATCACCTTGAAAAAAGCCAACTCTTCCCCCTACACTGTACAGCACTGTCTGATAAACATAAATAAGAACAAGCAAGCATGACTTCAGTGTTCATCACGTGATTTATAAAAGATGACTAGTACATGACACTGAAAATTTGAAAGACCATTTCAAAGATGATGGTGAGCACCAGATATGAAAGACAGGCTTACTTGTACAACTCTTTCAAACATGTGTGCCAGCGGCAAAAACGAGATGGACACGTCAGATGAAATGGGTGCAAAGACGCTCTGAAGAAACATGGGTTTTGGCATCCAAAATTAAAAATCTAGACTCCCATAGAGACTTTGTAAAAACCATGCAGCCGTCACACTGACATACAGTACCTCAAAAGTCTTAACCACACCGGCTGCATCTGCAACCACATTTTCATGGGTCAGCATGGCTCCCTTTGGATCCCCTGAAGCAGAGAATATCGAATTAAAGCTCACACACACAGGACACACCACAATATTCACTAGAGGTGGAGCAGCATTGGCTTCACAGATATAAATGTGGCCTGCAGTGTTTTTGCAGCCTTGAGATTAGATTAAATCAAACTTACCAGTGGTTCCACTGGTAAAGCAAATAATACTTAGGTCTTCTGGTTTTGGGGGCTGGAAACAAATCAAATCACATTAATTTTGTCGAATATATTGATGAAAACTATTTGCTAAAAAGAATGAAATTGATAATTAACCCATTACTCACAACAGGCTTTTGATGGTTGTTCTTTCCCAAGGCCTAAAAAAACAAACCACAAATGTTTTTAAAATGATATTCTGCTCTAGAAACTTGAAAGACGTCAGATCCTTTAATATTTTTGCATTATTGTTTTATTATATATTATTGATCAGACAGTGCTGTCAGTGTACCTCTACATCTTTCAGGGACAGGACATCCACACCACTCTTAGAGCCTCTATCAATCAATGCAGAATCATAGGGGTCCATTAGAATGATGGTTTTTAAGACAGGTGTGAGGTTTTTCTCACAGCTATCCAGCAACTTTTCTGCCTTATCCTGCTTATCACATATCACTGTGGATATTTTTGCTGTGGAGATAAATATAATATTTAAAAAGATCCGATGATATTTAGCACAAAATTAATGGGATTAAAAAACATAGAAATAAACTTAAAATAAATATGTTAAATTGGGAAGTTATAGGGTAAGTTTTTTTATGGCATCAAATCAGCATAGTAAAATGATTTCTGAATGATCATGTGTCACTGAAGATTGGAATATTGACTGCTGAAAATTATGCTTTGTCATCACAGGAATAAATTACATTTACATTTTAAAATATATTAAAACAAAATCTTTATTTTAAATTGCAGTAACATTTCACAGTGTTACTTCTTTTAATCTACTTTTCATTAAATAAATGCAGTCTTGGTGTGCATAAGTGACTTTCAAAAACATTGAAATATCATACGCACCCCAAACTTTTGAATGATGGTGTATATGTAGCAATAATACAGCAATATCATATGATTAAATTAAAGATCATATTTACACTTTGCAACCAGTGGCACAAAATGGATCTATTCAAGCAGGTTTCCACAAAACTCCCCACTTCCATTAAACAGATAGTCCCGCCCTAAACTCATCTCATTGGCTGAGCCATTAAGTTGACATGTTCACAAACCCAACCAAAGCATCGATTACAGTAGTTGTCTCTGCATATTAAACTGCAACAAATGACAAAAAAATGACACATTTCACCTTTAATTATAATATCAGTCATTAGTTAGAAATAATAGAAAGAGTTATGGGATTATGCAATGGTAAGCAAAGGAGCTTGAACTCTGGAGGTAGAAGTAGCAAGGTTACTGATGTCACTAAAAGAATAAAGTCGTCATCTTCTGAAGGATTATAAGTCAGCAGAGTTCAGCAGGTGTGATCACTAAAGCTGCTCTGACCAACACCTCTAATGAAGCATACAAGCAAGCAGGCTTAACTAAGTACCTCTTTTAATGATGAACACAAGAGCCTCAGGTCCCAGGGTGTCGTAAAGAGGCACTGCCACCATGGAATAGGTATAGCAGGCCAGTTCTCCAATAATCCACTGAAAAGAAGGAAGAGAGGTTAGTATATGTACAGTACATCACTAGTGCATTAGGATATATTGTATTTAAATAGCCTTGTCTTGCTGGGTAAAAAAATTCACAAATGTTGTGTTTTGTTTTGTATGTATTTCAGTTTTAAAAAGGAAAATAAAAACATTTTCTAAATTGAGTAAGAAAAATCAACAAGCCTTACTACATCTTAAGCCATTTCTATCTCGTTTGAAGGATGTTTAGAGGGGAAATTATATATCAGTACAGATTTTTGATGGACATTTAGACTTATTTTGTCACCTCTGGACGGTTTTGGGCGAAGATGCCAATAAATGATTCTTGCGATGGCTTCTGGCCGCGATGGATAAGTCCGGACCCCAAGAATTCAGCTCTGTCTAAAACCTGAAACAATCAGAGGCAAGCATTGAAACGAAGACCTCATTTTTTCCTCACTTTTGAGCTAAAAATTATGTTTGTGGTTGGTACAAATACCTGTTTGTATTTAAGCCATTGGTAAGGTTGCCCTTTCTTTCTGTACCCCAAGCACGGTCCATTTCCTGCACAGTAATAATGAAATATCTCACAGACTAATCACATGCAACTTGGGTTAGATGTGAGTTAGCATAGCTAGCATGAAAATAGGAATTGAATTGATTTCAAAAGAATGTCAATATTCCATGTTGCTTTGTATTTTGACCTCATGACCTCTCACCTGAAACACGTAGTCCTCTTTGAAAAACCTCATATAGAGTTTTGGCGTCGTCATATAAGTACGAGATCAAGTTGTCATCTTTCAAGAGTGCTGTTTTTCTAGCACCACCCTGTAAAAAAAAAAAAATGGAAGTAATAATAAACCACTGTGCTAAAAGACATTCAGAACCATAAAATCAGGCACAAGAAGTGATTCACACACACACATTGTACACTTTTAGAAAAAAAGGTACAAGAGCTGTTACTGGGACTGTACCTTTTCAAAAAACACAGCTTTGTACCTAAACAGTCCATACTGGTACCTTAAAGAAACATAGTAGTACCTAAAGTGTACATATTAGTACCTAAAAGGAACAAAAGTTTACCTTTTGAAAAAGGTGCCCCAGTAACAGCTTTTGTACCTTTTTTTCTGAGAGTGTACAGAACACAACCATTCAAAAGTTTGGGGTCAGATTTTTCTTTAGAAAGAAATTACAGTTATACACTTATTAAGAATGGATGCATTAAATTAATCAAAAGTGACAGTAAAGTCTTTTACATTATCACAAAAAATGTATTATTTAAAAAAAGCTGTTCTTTTGGAAAATTCGCTTTTCACAAAAATATTAAGTAGCACAATTGCTGTCAATGTTAATAATCAAAAATATTAAAAGATTTTTAGAAATCAGCATATTTGAATGATTTTTGAAGAACTATTTGACATTGAAGGCTGCAGTAACAACTACAGAAAATTCAGCTTTGTCTTCACATGAATAAATTTCTTTTAAAATATACAGAAATAGAAAACTGTTATTTTAAATGATAATAATATTGCACAAATCACTGTATATTGCATGTTTGATTAAATATGTTTAAAATTATGCATATTCATATGAGGACCCCAGTCATATCAGTAGCCTTAAAATGTTTTTTTTTTTTGCCACCTTTGTATCTTACATGAACAGTTATTCATTCGTTTTTAGCTTTTCTGTTGAGTTTTAGTGCACATTTCAAATGCTGAACTTGTTAAAAAAAACACAATGGTAATTCTTTAATTACTTTTACAACTCATTCTGACAAAATCACTCACAAGATGTTTTAAAAAGATAAATGATACATTTTTAACATAATAAATGACATTGTGTAGAGCTGACAAAAGATCACACTCACTGCTATGCCCACGGTCTGTCGGTTGAGGTCTGTGGGTGGTTGCAGTGGTTTTGGCCTGCTGTTGAGATGGACCAGAGCTACAGCTGCGAGGCTGAACAGAAACACCAGTCCTGAAGCGGACAGCGGGGTAAACAGGAACTCAAACAAGAATTCCATAATGCACGGGATCTGCTAACGCTGCAAAAAAATAAAAATAAAATAAAACAGTATTGAAAAAAGTTGAAGTTCAAGGGGTCTGTAATCACACAAGTGCTGTTTTGATGCTGCACCGATTACAAGGTATTGATGAAGACAAAAATTAGTATGACCTTATAGAAGAGTGAAGGTTAGAGTGTTCAAAGGTTGAAGAGCACAGTACAGTCCAATTAAGTAAAATACAATGACGCTTTTTTTAATGACATTTTGGAAGTTATTTTTCTTAAAGTTTTCTTAACATTGTCCAGTGTTATCCTTCAACACCTGTTGCAGTTCCTTCAGGATTCAACATGATCTCCAGTATTGCACACATGGCTATTGTATTGGATTTGGTATATTATCTGGCCAGCCTTGCATTTATGGAGGCCAAAGTCTAGCAAAGGTTATATAACCCTTTTCAGCCTCAAGAGCATCCACTACCCTTTCTAAAACATAGAAAGAAATGTTCTTTTATATATATATATACTACATATATATAAAATACATTTTATGTATATAAGTGAGCATAACCCACAGACTCACACCAATGTTGATATATTAAGCATCATTTGATTTATTGATCAGAACATCTCATTGTTCAAAACACAAGAACAACTCAAGACACATTGATAAGATAATTCTAATTAACATTCTCTGAGAAACCAAGCTAGTTAAGAAAAGGGTTACGAAAGCAACGTCCTCTATGTACACAAGACCATACAGGACGTTTTGTATGCATAACATCCCTACTAGTCATGTTTTTAATTTACAAAATGATCTGCATCATGCTGTTTTTGTTTTAAACATGCATTACAATAAATGCACATTTATATCAGCACACCAAAATCATCATTTAACTACTTAGTGAAAGGCCTAATGTTATGTTTTATATATGTATATTTGTTATAAGTATATGAAATTAAACATATAAAGAATTTTACAGTACCAGTACCTGGATAACCTTTGTCCAGTGTGTCCGTCAGGTGATGGAAGAGGAGGAAAAAGTTCTGCGAGACTGGCCCTTGCACAGCTTTGATAAAGTTACAAGAAGGCTTAGAAGGAAGGCATGGTCTCAGGTCCAATAAAACAAGCGAATGAGGGACCTTTGAACCAATTGCTGCTATCTGTTCCCTGATAATACAAATGACTGAACATAAACAGAATCATACAGCTAAATCCTTTAAAGTGAATATGGGTTGCACAAGATTCAAAAGTCTGTGCTTTAATGCCTGCATGCTGAAAGGTACATGCAAATGTGCAACTACACAGTGCTCATATAAACGGTGGACTATGACATTTACCTTTGCTGGTCAGCGTGACATTTAATTGCATACAGTGTAAAAGTTTGGTTGGAAGTTGCTCCCACTCAAATACTTCAGGTTTTCATCACGATTATCTATTGCTTTGATGGTTTGCAATAACACTTTGCTAATTCAACCCATCATTTACTGCTTTTCAGCTTATAGTGACAATCAGGGAGGCCGCTGGGACCCTAAAACCCTTGTTAGCAAGAGAACAGCTTTAGGCTAGTCATGTGACACCTCTTATTAGCAACCTAAGTTAAGCATGACACAACAGGATCTTACGAAGACACACTGTTTTCTAACCTCATTTGCCTCAGCATCATAACCGCAGTTTAGGAAGAATGTTCGAGATGAACTTTGACATTTGACCGTTATGAAAGATAAGATGTGAGCACCTTTGGATTTTGTAATCTGTTGTTCTGATAATAGACAATGAAATTAAAAGAATAAAAGCGTCAAGGCCTCCACGGATTTGAGTCTTGTCGATTGAAGTCAGACTTGATCAATTTAGGGCAAAGTTGAAGTGATACATAGGTTACTCAAAAGGAAATATGCAGATTTGAGCTATTTGTATTACCTTTTGTTGCTGTCAATGCTGCAAAATTTGAGATGGCATGAACTTCAAGAAGTTTGTTTAAAACCTTTTGATCCATGCTTTCCCCGCATGATTTGTAAACCTGAATTTAATATGGTCATGGTAGTGAAAATTAATATTTCATGGTAAAAATACAATAAAAATGGTACTGAGAACATGCAAAATGTGCACTATAGGTGCTAAGTGCTCTTTCTCCAAAGAAAGCCCTTGATTAGAATTAATTTCCCCAGGGAAGGTACAAGTCCATTTAAATCCCCCTGTATGTCTGAAAGCCGATCAATGTGACTGAGTTTTATGCAGGTAGGATGTCAGGAGGATTTGACTTAGACAAAACAGGGCCCACACGATGGTGGGTGCTGATTTTTGTTGCTTTATTAGCTCTTACAAACTCTGTTATTTGCAACAAGGCAACCCAGTATAAGCTTATGGTTGGTCTCCAAGCTCCTCTGAATGTTTCCTACCCTTTCAGTTTGCTAAGGTTGGGGTCTGCAATGCAGATTGCAATAGACAAGATTAATGCAAATCCATCTCTGAGTGGAAATTTCACATTTGACTTTGTGTACATGGACACAGACTGTAACGCAAAACTTTCACTTCAGGGATTCATCGATCAAGTAATGAACCAAAACGCATCAGCTCTATTTGGTCCACCTTGTCCTGAGGAGGCTGAAGTAAGTGTCTTGTTTTGACATTTAATACAGGTAAATTATTATTATTATTATTATTATTATTATTAGTATTATTATTATTAGTTGAGTAAGAATTACATGGGGGGGTTAAGACTACTGAAACCCCCACCACACCAATTACATATTCTTTTTATAACAATGTTTCAACAGTGTTTTCAATCATTGATAATGTTTGCATATATGTGTGAGAAAGAGTATTTTCACCAGTGTCTAAATACAACCCCACTTGAGAAGGTAACTTAACCATAACAATAACGCAACCTTTCCATCGCAAGTCCACAGATAGCATAAGTCGATAAATCATGAAAGTAAAGTCATTATGTCACTTAAGGGGAAAATTCAACCAAAATGATATTTTTGTCATTATTTATTCACTTCTAAGTTGTTTCAAACCAGTATGAGTTTCTTTCAGCTGTTCAAGAAGTTTTGAACAAGTGGAGAGTGAGTAAATAATGACATTAATTTCGGGGTGAAATTGATATAGAGTTACATGTATCAGTATTGCAAAGCTATAGAGCCTATAAGAGGACATAATGGAAAAAAAAAAGTGATGAGAGAATAAAAACAGAGGATATATTTCAATGCTTTTACATTCACTCATAAAGGTTTTGCATTTCTCTGAGAAACGTTGCATTCTCTTGTTTTCATGAATTACATTTTTTTAAATTATTATTTAATATTTTTAAAACAGCCAAAATTCTTTTAAAAATAGCAGATCCCTGGAAATGCTCAAATATGTATACTATTTTAATATGTAAACTAAATATATAAATAAAAATATAAATATATACACATTTTAAATATTTAAATATGAAGTTTTTGCTTATGTCCTTCAGGTCACTGGGCTCATAGCATCCACATGGAACATTCCCATGTTCAGCTTTGTTGGCCATACACCAAAAATGGATAACATTCTGGTGTATGACACTTTTATCAAAATTGTACCTCCAATTAAAAGGGTTGGGGAAATCCTGCTTAAAACACTGGAATTCTTTGGATGGAAGTATGTTGCTATGATCGGAGGAGGTGCGGATACAAACACATGGGACAGTGTTGATGCTCTATGGAAGTCTGTGGAAAAGCAGCTCAGAGCCAAAGTAACAGTGACAGCTGGTATCAAGTTTGATACCAGTGACCCAGAATTGGCAAAGAGAAACTTGCAGATTATCTCTAAAGTTGCAAGAGGTGAGTCAATCGTAGTACAGTACTTATCTTTCAGCTCTTACGTTATTAGGGTGGAGTTTACACCTCAGTGTGTAAAACGTGTAAGGTCACAAATGCATCTTGCCCTTATGCCCTCATGGCCTGTTCCTCTTGAAGCAGTTAGTTGGCATAAGAAAAGTGCACTTAATCTGCACTTTAACAGTTACAATATCAAAGTCCTTGAAAAATATGCATTCTTCTCAAGCCCCATTACCTAAAGTGCAGGATATGTTTGCCAGTCATTTGATTGCATAAAGAATCTGAAATATCATATGTGTTAATGTACCGCTTCTGCATACTATATGAATAACATTTAAGTCTACATAATGTTTCTATGAGATTATAAAATGTAAGTGTTATTCTTTTCATTCTAGTGGTGGTTGTGCTCGCTAATTCTGAAGACACCACGTCTCTGATGATAGAAGCTCAGAAACAAGGCCTAATGCATGGAGAGTATGTTTTCCTCCTGGTTCAGCAGTTTGAGGTCAGTGGCAATGTGGTGAGTAAATGGTACACAGAAAACGCAGGTGATCTCTCTTAATTTTTCACTGAAAAGTGTATAATAATGCTTAAAAAAAATCTCAAGGTTTAAAAAAAAGCTGATAAATGCTAAATATTAAATAATATCAAAGTATGCAATTCAGATGTGTCGAATCAGTGGACATTTGTGGATTTGTCGGCATTTGAAAACTGAATGAGACTACTATTGTGACAATTCCAATTTTCCTTAAACAGAATCCACATTCTCATGTTTTCCCTCATTAGGACACCCTGTGGAAGTCTATGGGTGATGCAAATAAAACAACAATGCTGAAGGCTTTTGACATGGTGTTTGTATTAGCTCAAAAGTCCTATGAAGGGTATAACTACTATGACTTCTTCGAACAGGTTTATGAGAGATTAAAAGGGGCACCTTTTTACAGCAACCTGTCGTCAGAAAAAGAGGTGAGAATATTTTATTAAAAGAAAATCATATTTTTTGTAGCCCTTATTTTGATCAACTTTCAATTAATTTTATTTTATCTATTTGATGTTTTAGGTAAGCTCATACGCTGCCTATTTACATGATGCTGTTCTACTTTATGCAATGGGCCTTAAAGAAGCATTTAAAAATGTTAAAGACATCCGGCACGGACGAGAGATTCTCCAGAAGCTCAGGGACAGGACCAACATTAGGTTTTACGGTAATTTTGTCTCACATTCACATGTTGGTACTGTCATGACTTAGGTCTGAGTTGCTGTGTTTTTGTCTTGTTGTCGGTGTGCCTAGTCTCTGAAAACATGGGTTTTGTTTTGGCAGCTCATGTGTTCTGCTGTCAGTGTAGTTTCTTCCCCCTTTCTTTCACACCTGTAGCCACTCTTTCCTCATTAGCTCTCCTCTATTTTAGTTCCTCTCGTGCTCTGTCTTTTGTCAGACTGTTGTAAGTTGTTTAATGCTTTGTTGGTGACCGTCTTGACTTGTTTGCCTAGTCCTGCCTTGTTATGTTGTCTTAGGCTCCAAGTGTTTTTTTTGTTTTTGTCTGGAACTGTTCCCTCTCTTCCTGTCAGACTTGACTGGTTCTGCCTCCGGTCCTTGCACCTCTTTTCTGTTGGGATTCCCCAAGACATGACTCCAGCTCCTCTATGCACTCTATCGTCTCATTCAGGGAGTTTGGTGGGCCTTCGACCCTGTGTCCCAAGGGCTCTCAGATCAGTGTGACTTTGACGTTGCGTCCCCAATGACGCGCTGGTTGATGTGACTTTGACGTTGCGTCACAGAAGACGCTAGGACTGGTCCCCGCTGAGAGGTTTCTTTTTGGCCCTGTGGAGTGATCATTCTTTTGTTTTCCCTGTTTGCCCAGTGAGGGTGAAATAAACCTTTTGTTACCTGCAACTGAATCCTGTGTATCCCTGACAGAAAGGTCTGACCAAGATGGATTCAGCAGGTGCAGACCAAGTAAGAGTCGCAGTCAGCCAACAAGGCATTCTTCTGGGACAGCATTCCAGTCAGTTGACTACCACCTCAAGGGAGGTTGAGTGCCTCACAGCCCAAGTAGCGGACCTCAATGTCCAGATTCAGAAGCTCCAGCTTGAAGCCTTGGCCGGTAGATTGGCTACTACCTTTGGCCATCCCCAGTCTCATGCTGAACCCCATGCTAATAGTCCGCCGCCATATGATGGGGACCCCAACTCCTGCCGAGACTTTCTGTCCCAATGCTCTCTGGTCTTCACCCTCAAGCCTCGCCGCTATGTTACAGAGGAGTCCCAAGTTGCATTTGTAATCACCCTCCTGAAAGGAAAGGCCCAGGACTAGGCGACAGCTGTGTGGGACGCCCGTGCTCCATTCTGTGCCACTTTCCAGGACTTCAGAGCTGAGATGATCAAACTGTTTGACCGCTCTGCTCGGGCGATGAGGCAGCCGCCAAGTTGGCGCGTTTGAGCCAGGGCAGACGTTCAGTCACCGATTACTCCATCCAGTTCAGAACTGTGGTAGCCTCCTGTGACTGGAATGAGGCAGCTTTGCCTGAAAGGTTTCGGGAAGGTTTGGATGACGACATCCAGGATGAGATCGTTACTCACAAGCTGCCTTAGAGTTTTGACACCCTTGTGGATCTGGCCCTCCGTGTGGAGGGGCACCTTCAGCGTCGACGTCAGCGGTGTGCTGCTCAGTTCTCCTGGATGCTGAGGGAGGGCGCCCCCAGTAGTGCTTCCACCTCCTTGTCACCTTCAACAGACCCTGAGCTTATGCAAGCGTCTTCGCCTTACCCCTAAGGAGAAGTAGGATCGTTGATTCGGGGCCTGTGTCTGTACTGCGGGAAGCCAGGCCATCGGGCTATCCAGTGTCCTTTAAAAGCCAGAGCCCATCAGTAGTCCGGGGGATCCTGGTGGGTGCTACTCCTAATATAGACTCCCCCATCTCCCGTACCCTGGTAAAGGTCTCTATTCAGCATAAGTACTCCTTTCATTCCTGTTCTGCACTGGTTGACTATGGTGCCGAAGGCAACTTCCTGGATGCCTCTGTTGCGGCACGGTGGGGTATTCCTACCATTCCACTTCCCTCTCCTATTTCTGTCCACTCCCTAAATGGTCTCCTCATCTCTTCCATCACCCATTCCACTACCTCTGTAAGTTTAACTGTATCTGGCAATCACCGTGAGGTAATTGAGCTGTACCTCCTAGATTCCCCGTTGTCCTTGGGCACCCGTGGCTGGTGCAGCACAACCCTCATGTGGATTGGTCCGGCAATTCTGTGTTCTCTTGGAGTCAGTCATGTCTTGCGTCTTGTCTTGGTTCTGCTTTGTCTCCTGGCTCTGTGTCTTCTGTTTTCAGGTTGAGGAGGGTGATCTTGCCTGGGTCCCGGAGGGGTACCGTGATCTTTGTCAGGTCTTCTGTAAGTCCCGGGCCACATCCCTGTCTCCTAATCGGCCATATGACTGTGCCATCGATCTCCTCCCAGGCACTTCTCCGCCCAAGGGTCATTTGTATTCCCTATCCAGTTCTGAGAGAGAGGCCATGGACAAGTATATTCAGGAATCCTTAAATGGCGGCCTGCTGGGGCTGGGTTCTTCTTTGTTAAGAAGGATGGCTCCCTGCGACTCTGCATTGACTACCGTGGCCTCAATGACATCACTGTAAGAAACAGGTATCCTCTGCCTTTGATGTCGTCAGCCTTTGAGTTGCTACAGGGAGCCAAGGTCTTTACAAAGCTAGACCTCCGTAATGCCTACCAATTGATCCGTATACGTGAGGGGGATGAGTGGAAGACAGCATTTAACAACCCGACGGGACACTTTGAATACCGGGTCTTACCCTTTGGGCTTACTAATGCCCCAGCTGTCTTCCAGGCCCTGGTGAACGATGTGTTGAAAGACATGGTGAACAGATTTGTCGTTGTGTACCTTGATATTATTATCTTCTCTCCCTCATTGCAGGTCCACACTCAACATGTCCGTCAGGTGCTACAACGGCTGCTGGAGAACCAGCTGTACATCAAGGCGGAGAAGTGCGTGTTCCATGCCAAGTCAGTTTCGTTCTTGGGGCATATTATCTCGACGGAGGGGATCAAGGCCGATCCCGCTAAGGTAAGGGCGGTGACCAAGTGGCCAACCCCGGACTCAAGGAAGGCGTTGCAGCGGTTCTTGGGGTTCGCCAACTTCTATAGGCGATTCATCAGGAACTTTAGCCTGGTTGCTGCACCCTTAACTGCACTCACCTCACCTAAGGTATCGTTCATATGGAATGTACAAGCTCAGGAGGCCTTTGGTGTTCTCAAATCCCGTTTCATCTCTGCTCCTGTTCTTTGTCTCCCAGATCCGGAACGGCAATTCATTGTTGAGGTGGATGCTTCTGATGTCGGGGTAGGCGTGGTCCTGTCCCAGCGGTCCCCCAAGGATGGGAAGGTGCATCCTTGCGCCGCCTTTTCTCACTGTCTGAGCCCGGCCGAGCGAAATTATGACATAGGTAACACGGAGCTGCTGGCAGTCAGGCTGGCCTTGGGGGAGTGGCGCCACTGGTTGGAGGGCGCAGCGTTGTCCTTCTTGGTCTGGACGGATCACAAGAATTTTAGAGTATATCCGTTCAGTCTAGAGGTTGAATGCTCGCCAGGCCCGCTGGGCACTTTTTTTGGGGCGGTTTAATTTCTCCCTCTTGTATCGGCCAGGATCCAAGAATGTTAAACCTGATGTCCTTTCTCATTTGTTCGAGGATGATCCCGGGGAGGAGGTGAGTCCCAGTACCATTCTCTCCAGAGAGGTGGTGGTGGGGTCCCTTTCTTGGGATGTTGAGCGATGGGTAAGGGAGGCCGTGCGGGAGGGGGAGGTCCTAAGGGGGTGTCCGGGGGTGTCCAGGGGGGACGGTTGTTTGTACCGGCTGCGCTGCGTCCTGTGGTCCTTCGGTGGGGTCCTGAGTCCAGAATCGCCTGTCATCCAGGGGTTCGGAGATCACTGGCTGCCATCCGTCAGCGATTTTGGTGGCCATCCATGGTCCAAGATGTCAGGCAGTTTGTGTTGGCTTGCTCCGTTTGTGCTCAGAATTATCCTTAATACTCTGTGTTGTGTCACACCTGTAGCCACTCTTTCCTCATTAGCTCTCCTCTATTTTAGTTCCTCTCGTGCTCTGTCTTTTGTCAGACCGTTGTAAGTTGTTTAATGCTTCGCTGGTGACCATCTTGTCTTGTTTGCCTAGTCCTGCCTTGTTATGTTGTCTTAGGCTCCAAGTGTTTTTTTTGTTTTTGTCTGGAACTGTTCCCTCTCTTCCTGTCAGACTTGACTGGTTCTGCCTCCGGTCCTTGCACCTCTTTTCTGTTGAGATCCCCCAAGACTTGACTCCAGCTCCTCTCTGCACTCTATCGTCTCATTCAGGGAGTTTGGTGGGCCTTCGACCCTGTGTCCCAAGGGTTCTCAGATCAGTGTGACTTTGACGTTGCGTCCCCAATGACGCTCTGGTGGATGTGACTTTGATGTTGCGTCACAGAAGACGCTAGGACCGGTCCCTGCTGAGAGGTTTCTTTTTGGCCCTGTGGAGTGATCATTCTTTTGCTTTCCCTGTTTGCCCAGTGAGGGCGAAATAAACTTTTTGTTACCTTCAACTGAATCCTGTGTGTCCCTGACAGGTACTTTTACCTATTGATTGCAAATAACCAAAATAACCTTTTTTTTTTCTTTTTTCTTAAAAAAGGGGCTTCAGGTCTGGTTCACTTTGATGAATATGGAGAGCGGGAAATTGACTATTCAGTATATGACCTACAACAAACAGAATCGGCCACAAAATTTGTCTCTGTTTTGGACTTTGACAGCCATTCGAAAATGATCAAGTAAGACCAAAAGTTTGCATATGTTAACATTACTTATATTGAATGCTGAAACTCTGACTATATGAAAAATATCTGTTCTGCAGACCCACATCAAGGTTTTCTAACATTGCATGGAAAAACGGAAAACCTCCACTAGATAATCTGGCCTGTGGTTTTGATAATGAGCTCTGTGAATGGTTAGACAATGGTAAGTGGACATTGCTAAATTGTGCATTAATACAATATTTTTATGTATTTGAAATGACGTAACATCTTTTCACTTGATTTCAGATATAGCTCTGCTGGTTCTGCTGGTGGCTTTGCCTGTGTTAGGAGTGGCAGCAGTGGCTTTGATCACTTTGTTGACTCTACAGAAGACCCGTCTACAGTCTCGTCTGGATGAGTCCAACTGGTGGCTTATCAACTACAACGAAATAACTATCCTCAGAGAGCCCAAAGTAAGATAAACTGGTTCTTTTCACTTCGTTTTTAGTGTTTATGGATTTATTTATAGATTTAGATCTTTACTATAATTACATTTTTATTTTAGTTTAGTAATTTTGGACAGTCAGACTGAATGTGTTAATAATACAAATGCTAAATAGTTTCTATTATAATTTGTTTTACAGTGAAAATCTTAATCAGTTTTGCATCAGTCTTTCTAATTATGTTGCTTTAGCAGTAACAGGCTATCAGTAATAACAACACCAAACCAAATGGTAATACCATCAATGTATATGTAAAATCTGAATGTAGCATAAACCAGCCTTGACAAACATGCTAATCTTACTAACTCTAAACTGGTCTTTTTTAGCAGGGTGAGTAAAAATGGACAAAAAATGTTTTCAAACATCTACAAGCATATGAAGACACCCTGTACTATGTTATGTACTGTATATGTACTATGGAAATGCCACCGTATTTTAATGGCAGAACATTGACACATAAACTGCAGTATTATTGTGGATTATATAGGTAACACAAACACTGTCTGTAAGCACAACACCAAGTAAATGTGGAAGCAGTGGCTCTCAATCCATGCTCTCCTCAAATAGCTGTAGTACTAGAGAAGCCATCTACGCTACTATTGGACTCTATCAGGTACAAACTCTGAAACACATGTAAGAAAATAATGTCTTGCATGTTAAACCCAGATATTTTAACTAACTCACTCTCTTTGCTCATGGTGCAGGGCAACGAAGTGGGGATAAAGTATTTGAAAAACCAAATCATCACTGATATCAAGAAGCCATCGATCATTGCAGAGTTCAACATGGTAAAATTCCCAATATTTTCAGAGATTCAATGAAGTCACAGACAATAGTTTGCTAATACTCTAATGCTTGTGTTTATTCCTGCTGTAGGTGAAAGAAATGAAACACGAGAACCTAGTACAGTTCATCGGTCTGTGCATCGAGCCACCAAATGTCTGTATCATAATGCAATACTGCAAGAAAGGAAGCTTGAAGGTGTGTTTACTGTATACTGTAAAAAAAAAAATTACACTTTTGAAAAATTATAGGAACCAGTGTTTGCACATCTATTATTCCACCATTATGGATGATTTTCCTTGATTGATTCTTCATGACACCATACTAAAATACTGTGAATGTATAAATTTTTTGTGTATCAAAAACATGAATCCGTTATTCTGAATAAAAAACAACAATCAGTGGAAAACATTTTTTTTTTTTTTTATTGTATTTGCATTAAATGTATATTACATTAAAAATATTTATTGCATTTATGCTGCCATAAAAGACAAAGACATTTGTAAAAAACAAATGGGAAAATCGGAGAAATGATCTTGAACTTAAAATGGTCTCATTGTTTGTCAAAAGAAACTGTATTTCTTATGTTGGAACCATATAAGTCCTCATCATCAGACTCTAAGTATATTTGGTATTCTGCTTTTAAAACATCAGGATGTTCTTGGGAACAGTGAAATTGATCTGGACTGGATGTTCAAATTGTCCTTTGCTTATGACATTGTTAATGTGAGTATCTTGTTTTAATGTAGTATCCTTCATTGCATTATATTATCTAGATTTTTAGTTTGCATATTCACTAGGAACATCTTGATCTTCAAATCTTGAACAAGACTGGTCCAAAAGTGAGACCTTTTATTTTGGTATGTTCTCCACAGGGCATGGAGTACATACATAAGAGCAGTCTGAAGTCTCATGGAAATCTGAGGCCCAGTACGTGTCTGGTGGATAGCAGGCTGCAGATCAAACTCTCTGGCTTTGGCCTGTGGGAGTTCAAGCACGGTACCAAACACAAAATGATTCCAATGGAAAATCCAAATTATGAAGAGATGTACTACACTGCTCCTGAGTTTTTGAGAGAGGTCTACTACCCTTTCAATGGGACCCAGAAAGGAGACGTCTTTAGCTTTGCCATAATCATGGGAGAGCTGATACAAAGTACAGAGGTGGGCCCATATCATGATGTTCATCTGGAACCAAAAGGTAATGCCTGTGTTGTGTTTCTTAACATGTATCAGTCTGGTTTCCACCATTGCACCCAATTTTCCATTTCTTATCCAACTGGATTAAGTTTGGCCTTTCAGTATTTTATTTCATTCATTAGAGATTATCAAGCAGTTAAGGACTCCAATAAGTGACGAGCCCCTTAGACCAACCTTGTCTGCTGACATCTGTGATGAACGTCTCATCCCTTTGCTAAAAGCCTGCTGGAGTGAGAACCCAGACCACAGACCCCCATTCATCAGTATCAGGAGACAACTACGTCAGGCATGTCCTGAAAGGTGCATGTTTTATGTAGCTGTCTGTCCAATAGTCTTGACACTCCTAAATATACTGTACATTTAATTTGATTTACTCTGTGCTGATTTATCATTTTCCTAGCCATGTTAACATCCTAGACAACCTGGTGAGCAAACTGGAGAAATATGCCAATCATCTGGAAGAAGTCGTGAAAGAGAGAACCAATCAGCTCACAGCAGAAAAGAGCAGAGCTGATAAGCTTCTATCTAGCATGCTGCCAAAGTAAACAAACCTTGATAGTATTGGGACAATGACATTTTGTTAATGTACTTTTCATTACTCATTATCAGCTGGCAAAATAATTGCCATAAAAGCAGTTACAAAATTGATGGTTATATAGTCTATTTGGGGAGTTTACATAAAATACTTTAGAGAATCTAAATGTATTTTATGTTTTAAAAATGTTCTCACATTTTATTATACATGTATTTTTAGGAGTCATTATTAATTGGGAAACCATATCAGTTATTAATGTTTTTAAAAATATATATTTTATTACACCATATAGAGCTATTTATAATGTGAGGATGAAAGGTACTTAACATGTTGTTGTTTTTTTAATAAGACTGAGATGGGAGGAAAAATGTTTTCACAAACAATTTGTGTTCCACAGGAAACACTTTTGTGTTTGCTCGCAAAACATTTGCACAAAACTTGTATGACTTTTACATGTAAAAAGTATTAAATCCCACACGCCCAAATAATTGCCTTGTTGTGCAAAAGTATTGCTATCCTCTGAGAAACTTTTGTGTTTGTTTGCAAACCATTTACGTTTTATCGCAAAAGCACTGAAATACAATTATTTCTCTCACCTCATATCTTTATATTTTAGAAGTTTTTTGTGAGGAATGCAAAGTTTATTTTATCTCCACATCCCCTTAGGGACTTTTTACATTGTTTCTTATACATTCATGTATAACATAAAATGTCAGTGTTGATAAGAACTCATGGTTATGGGTCCGCTAATGGCAGTGTGTTCGTACAGGTATATTGCTGATCAATTAATGTCTGGAAAACCAGTGGAGCCCAAAAGTTATGACATGGTGACCATTTTCTTCTCTGACATTGTGGGTTTCACCACCATGTGCTCCATTAGCTCAGCTCTGGAGGTGGTCACCATCCTCAATGACCTCTACAGTCTTTTCGATGAGATCATCAAGCTATATGATGTCTACAAGGTAAATAAAACAATACTCACTTTGAAACGCAACTCTGCCCATTCAAGCTCTGCTGGTGTGCTTGTCAAAATATTCGGACTGAATGCAGAATTCTGAGTAAATATTTGCTCCTCGTTATTTATGATTCAATTCAGAAATTCTGTGTGAATAAACAACCAGATTTGCATCCATTCATGTGACATGAATGGATGAAGGACTTAATGAATGCTTCTTGATGTTTTAATGAGCAAATAGTTCTATCAATACAATTTTATTTCTAGTTCATCATATTGACATATTTCTTAATGTTATTTCTCTGGTAGGTGGAGACTATAGGGGATGCATATATGGTGGCCAGTGGACTGCCTATCAGTAACGGTACTCGTCATGCTGAGGAGATCTCAACTATTGCACTCCACTTCCTATCTGCCATCAAAAGGTTCAAAATTAGGCATCTGCCTAATGAAAAATTGGCCTTACGGATTGGGATCAATTCTGGTATGCAAGTATATGCTATAAGTCTTTTGAGTGACGTGTGTGATGTGACGTGTAGCCAAGTATGGTGTCCCATACTCGGAATTTGTGCTCTGCATTTAACCAATCCAAGTGACTAATGAAAAAACAGACATACCATGAACACACACCCAGAGCAGTGGGCAGCCATTTTTGCTGTGGCACCAGGAGAGCAGTTGGGGGTTCGGTGCCTTACTCAAGGGTCTCACCTCAGTCGTGGTATTGAGGATGGAAAAGAGCACTGTACAATGATCTGATGAATGGCGCTGACTTATATAATGGTCAGCTCCGCCCTTTCTGGTGGGCTAAAGCACCACTGGTTTGTGCAGCTACACAAACGTGAACAAATCAGGCTTCAGTAAAGAGTAAAACAGGAGTTTTCCCCATATGCATTTTCATGCAATGCTTGATGCAATGCCCTTATCTCAGGGAAATGAGGTTACATTAGTAACCAGAGCGTTTTCTGTATTTCAATATACAGGCCCAGTGGTTGCTGGAGTTGTAGGCAGTACAATGCCCCGATACTGTTTATTTGGCGATACAGTGAACACAGCTTCTAGGATGGAGAGCAACAGTCTTCGTAAGGACTTTCCTCATTTTTAGCAGCTATGCGTTATTTAACCTATATTTAATCAGTCAACATAATATAATAATGTTTTAAAAAATCCATTTATGTTTACGGATTTCCTTCTCAGCACTGAGAATCCAAGTCTCCCAGAGCACTGCTGATATTCTCTTCAAGATGGGAAATTTTGAACTGGAGGAGAGGGGCGATATAGAAATAAAGGTATAATGTGAAGTAATTATGAAATTGTATAATGCCACTTTTTATACAGTGGACTCCAAAAGTCTAAGGTCACACTAACTTTGATCTATTTTTCCCCCATACAAACCTGGAAATAACCTGTATTTTTTAGGATTGAGTACAATATAAAACAAAGAAATGTTATGATGTAAATTATATTAATATAGTATTTTTAATATGGTGGCCTCAAACTTGTACAGTTAACAGTGTTTACTGTCATGCCATGTCTGTGCATCTATTCATATTTCTGTTGTATTTTTTAGGGAAAGGGAAGACAGAAAACGTTCTGGTTGATAAGCAAATCTGGATTCAGTTTTCCACCCATTGGGCAGGACTGTGATGCAAGTCCTAAGTAAGGAACAGATGTAAGTATCAAGCCACTTATGTTTTTTTATATTTCATGATTGTAGCACAGTTAGAGGTGTTCATGCTAATTAAAAGGAAGTGCTTTTATGAAGACCTGACACAATGTTTTTGGACAGTCGTTGCCATGTCATATCTAAACAGGAGAAAACCAAAGCAACCCCAATGAATGATGGAGACAGAAGAGCAATCCAGAGGACTCCAGCCATGGCTAAAATGACTGAAATACACACACTTACTGTACCCGATATCTAGTTTGACCATGATTTTATATACACTCTTGGATTATAGGACATTATCACAAAAAAAAAAACAATTTTATTTAAAATGTATTTTTTTTTTACATTTCAAAATATTTTATACATATATCATGCAATCAAGATAAAAACAAGAATATGTCTCTTTCTGTTAAACTAAAGATTAACAATTGATAATACCTGCTTAAGAGATTATTTTCTTGTTCTACCAATATTCATGCAAGGAATACCCAAATGAAAAAACTGTAAAAAAAAAAAAAAAAAAAAAAAAAAAAAAATGCAAGTGAACATTTAAAGGAATGTGTCGATACACTCCCTGAGACACGTATGGTAGCTGTGTGTGGGTGTATGCATGCATGCGTGTCTATTTTGAAATATTTGTCTGTAATTGTATGAGTGCAAAAGCATGATTCATTGCATTTGAGTGACCTACATCTGGCCCCATTACCAACTGAAGTATCCTAAATATTCATTCAGTAGAAATATGGCCAGCAGACACAGAAATGGGCCTGTAAAATAGAAGAACAAGAACAGGAAATATTTAGCATTATATCGAGAACTTGACTTGGTTATGTTTGATAAGATAGTTTCAAATTTAAAAAAAAAAAAGATTTTTAATGAATATAAAATCAGCTGTAATGCTGTAAAACTGTGGTGTACTTAAATATAAAATATCTAAATATATGAAAATCATGTGTCCTGCATTGCATTGATAGTTCTAACTTACCTGCAGGATGAATATAACTAGAGGAGTGTTGTGCTGTAAACGGAGTTATGAGATTTTAAATACGTGTTATTGAATATCAAATTGGAATCATGTAGAAGTAAAAATCTTAAATACCTCTGACTTGAAACTCCATAGTCAGGATCCCTCCATTTGGATCAGGCTCAAATTCAGTGCTTCTTGATGTACATGGAGTCTTGGATAGAGTTAAGAGGAGTCTCAATGGAGACAGAAATCTATTTAAAACTACAGTACAACTGCTTTAAATTGATACTGATACTCACCGGCTGACAGAATAGCTTTTCCCCATCACATACTTGGACCTCACAATGGAGCCACACGGTGGAAACTTTCTCTAGCCTCTGGAAGCGGAACGAGTTGAACTTGAACATGGACCGACTGTCTTTCGCATTTTCAAATATGATGACTGTGTTGTCTAAAGAGCAGCTGTCAACCAAGAGCAAATATATTAGAGCAGTATTGAATCAAAGTAACATGAATCAAAGTAGTTTGAACTGACAATAAAACGTTACCTGTTCTGAATTAAAGTCCACCGTTTCTTGTCTGTTGAAAATGGAGTAGGTGTTGCCCAGCAATTTGTTATTACTACTTTGAATCTATAGACATTAAATAGAGATTCTTTCATACTGACTGTCTGTGCATTTGATCAAATTACACAACTTTTTTTGAGCAACTCACCGATTACTAAGTCCCTTTGCTTCAATGCCAATGAACACCTCAGATCCGATCTCTGATGTGTCAATCACATATGGTGCATCTTTTGCATAGAGGAACTTTGAGTTCTACAAACCCCAAAGAAGAAAAAAAAACACACAAAAATTCAGTGTTTTATATAATTAATATATTTGTAAAACTAATATATATATTATTCATTTTATTTTACAAATATATAATAACATATATAATAAAAATACAATACTACATTTTTTATTGATTTATTATTTTATAATATATTTACTAAGGCATTTTCAGTAATTGTTGGGGGAAAATATCGCACAAATAACATGGAAATATTTTTTTTTCTTTTGTATATTCGTCATCACTGGACACTTTTAAGGAAAGTGTAAGTACTCACTGTGAACACATTCATAGACAACTGAGACTTAAAAGAACCTAAACTCCCGTTGTTGACATAAACTGTTGCCACTCTGGAAGAAGCAGAGGGTTTAGTAAAGACGCTGCAAGTCAACGGTCAGAATGCACAGGCTCTATGAAATCTACACCTACTGGACTTGACATCAGTGTAACGGGATCTACCTTTGGCTAAAAACAGCATTGTTGACCAGATAAGCCGCTTTATAAGTGCAGCTGAATGTGTAGTTGACGGGCTGGTTCCGGACAGTAAGAGAGGAGTCGTTGGATACTATTGAGTTATAGAATATGTACCGTGGGTCTTTGCCTCCTACATACTGAGAAGAAGATAGAAGCCAATCAATTTTTAGCTCTTTTTTTCTGATTAATTAATTGTTAGGATACATTAAACCAATCAAACGGCTCACCTCAGACAGGGTGCCACAGTAGGAGTAATTCTTTGGAGTCAGGTCTGGGATGGTGAAACGATAGAAGCCTGGAGTGTTAATGCCATTGTAGCACATGCCTCCCAGTGACAGCTGGCCAATCTCCCATCCATATGGACATTCTGGCACGTTTGCAATGATGGCATTGGGAAAACATGACACCATGACGTAATCTGAAACAGATGACAAATTGGTCTGTCAGGATTATCTAGCCAATTAGATCATGCCAACAACAAATACACAGCCTTTCGATCCACAATGAGAGGAGATGTTAAAAATATTATGCATTTACCAGCTTTCTGAGGGGCACAGGCCCATGTCATGGGGAGGAGAATGAAGATTACACCAACAGCTGCCATTTTATAACACTGAACAAAGAGTGCACTGTTACATTTACCTAAAATGTCTCTGTTCAAGATTTTATACATGATACAAGCACACTCATGACCTGAATTATCTATATTTAATGCTAACGTGATTATTTTCAATACAAAAGCACCATAATATTTGAGTTACAATTAATGTTCATACCACCCCAATGCAGAATCTAGAAGAAGCGTTGACTAAGGTCTCTAGCAGAAGGTTTGCATAGTTCCTGTGCAGATCTTCTGCATGCAAATGATGATAAATCCTAAAAGCAGAGTTCATTGAAGTCAGCACAAGAGCTGCTTTATAGCTCCACAGGTAGGCTGTAACCCCCCTCGCCACTTTGGTCAGCCAGTCTGGTGAGGCCTTTTGGTGATAGCATTGTGAAGGAAAGCACAAAAGCTCTCTGTGCTGGCCAGACACTGACTTTTAAATGACCAGTGTCTCAAGGGGAAGACCATTTTCTCATCTTTAATCAAAAACATGGTCATTTGGTCAATTACTACTTAATTTTCACATAAAATGAAACTCCCAGCAACATTTCAGCCCTTCATATGAGTTTCTGATATAGGACCTCTATGTTGTCAAAGATCATTACTACCTGCAAATTCTGGTTTCTACTTGAAGATCTTATATAAATGGGCATCTTTTTTTAGAGAATTTGAAAATTAGCTTCCAATTTACACTCATTCCAGGTTATGTAATACTCCTCGTCTCTGCCATGCTGATCAGTGGATTGGCATCAGTAGATATCTAATGCGCCCTAGTCATGCCAGACTGCCTCTTAAAGAGGCCCAGTGTCATTAAGGTCAGTCTCATTGAGCTTAACCAAAACAGTAATACAGCTGTGCACAATCTTCATGCTGTTTATTTTGAGTGAAAGGACAGTAAAGGGCGTCATTAATGGATAAAGATCACGCAAAAATTTTAATCTGCTGAAAATGTACTCGCCCTTAGACCATCCAAGATTTAGATGAGGTGGTTTCTTCTTCAGAAAACATTTGGAGAAATTTAGCACTTGCTCACCAATGGATCCTCTGCATTGAATGGCTGCCATCAGAAACAGCTGATAAAAACATAAACATTTTATAGCCAGAAGCAGTGGTTTGATGTAAAATATGTCTTAAGGTTGGATTTATCACAATAATCTACAAGTAATTCACATGACTAAAGTCCATTAATTAATGCATTGTTAGGTGAAAAGCTACATTGTGGCATAGACAACCCGCAACCCTTTACAGGAACTTACAATGCAGGTCAGGAAACAAGCTTTTTCCGGAACCCTGAGTCAGACTGATAACGATTCATGGCAGCAGGGGCACTTAGATCCGAAATATACAACCCAAGTCATCACCCATGAACTGGCAATGTCACACACCCCAAAAACATCACACTTGGGAATTGGTGTATTAAGAGCCTTTAAGATTTCCGTAATCAAACATACAATGCAGAATGTATAGATGGGGCCTGTATAGATCAAGATGGGCCCCCTGATAAGGTAAGAAGACTGAAGACAAGCACACAAAATCTGATAGTCAAAGGATATGCCATTCACAGAGATTGTGTTTCAGCCTCTAAGGAAAGCAGGGCACTTAGAGAAGCAGCATTTATCCTCAGACAGTGTGTCTCCTTAAATTTGAGGACAGGCAAGTATCCCTGTTTAGCCTTTCTTTATGTGTACGAATCATGAATACGAGGTCAGCCGGTTCAGCTTGCTCACAGTGATATTAACAGTTTTAACACATTTAAAACTTAATCTATGAGTGGAAGTTATTGTAGACAGATGTGTTCCAAAGATACTGTGTTCATATATAAAGAGCAGGGTTTATTATGACTTGGGCTAGACAGTTATATTGTAATGTTAGTATAACATTATATTTCAAATCAGAAAATAGTCCTTAAATCATGAAATACACTACATTCTTTATAAATGTTTATTAAGTATCAGCATCTCTGTCTTGTTTTGGTTATATATATATATATATATATATATATATATATAAATGTGTGTGTGTGTGTGTGTGGGTGTGTTTGTGTTTGTGTGTGTGTGTGTGTGTGTGTGTGTCTGTGTGTGTGTCTGTGTGTGTGTGAGTGTGTGTATGTTTCTGTTTATCATGCATTGTAGTGAATAAATGTCCCCACAAGCATAGTAAAACCTGAATTTTTTGACGTTGTGGGACTGGTCTACGGTCCCCACAAGGGGAAAAAGATAATTAAATACTAAATGATGTTTATCTTAAAGTGTAACCTATGGAAAGTGTAGTCTATGGAAAGACCCTACAATTCACAGAAACCTAACATGTGTGTGTGTGTGTGTGTTTACTTAGCTTTTTTGACAAATATACTCATATATATATCATATAAATATAATCAATATATAACAATATGATTTTTGCTGTGTTGTAAAAAGAGAATGTTATAGGCTTTAAACATAACCAACCATTTTTTAACAAAGTAAGGTGATGGTACAGAGAAATAAAAGGAGCGTGTCTTTTATAAATAACTATTTTATAAGATCAAGACATACACACAGCCAAAATTCGCTAATTACTGGTGCTGATGTAAAATGATCAGATGAAGACAGCACAGGCCCTGATATCCCACGTGATAAAATTATAGCACAGCAAAGGCTACTTTCTCTTGTGCTCATTATCATGAGAATGGAAGAGACCACTGGGATACATTAGAGTTCAATGCCTGAGAAAAAAAAACAATGGTAGATGCAAATCAACTCTGAGGCCCAGAGCCCAGGGACAGCTAGCGTTTCAGCTGACTATGAAGAGCCTTCCAGGTGTTCAAGCTGTTCGGATGTCCCGAGACTCCTTTGTGTTATGTAATATCAGGTGTGCATGCCATACCATAAACAATGCTAAATATTTGTGCATTCCTTGTGAAGCTTTAACCACCAAGTTCTAAATATGAAATCAAGGACAATCTCCTGTAAAGCACCCAGGAGACCCCACTAAGGGGCCTCTGCAAATTTCTAAAGCCTCAAGATGACTTAATGATGATTTAAAATAAGACAAAAACAAGCATTAAAATAAGTTGAAACAACTAAAAATAAAGATATATGTTGTTGCCCTCTTTGAAAAACCTGGATATATGAGAAAGAAGAGTGATTTCTAGGCCTAGGCCCTTATTTATATCTTACCACTAAGAGTTCTACTAAATAGCAAATAGTTTTCTCTTAAAACATATTCACCAGGCTGCTGAGACAAACGTTTACTGAGGAATAGAGAGAAGTCTTAAGCTAAGAGGTTGACCTCGTTGCTATGGATGATGTCAGCATGCTTACTATGCACACAGTGATTGGCTGAGAGAATATAAATATTCAGCTGAACGCATTATGGGGAAAAACTATATTTAAAGCTTTATATTTATATTAACTTTTGCATAAGACATAGCTCTCTGGAACTCAACAATGAAATCAGAAAAAGTTTTTATTACACTTATGCATTCTTGAAATTTCTTTGAATCTTTGATTTGTAAATATAAACTGCCACAGCTTGCAATAGGCAGACAATGAGTGATGGGAAAAGGCATGGCAACCTCAGCGGTAGCTACTTACTCTGAATACTGATGCCAGCTGATGTGGCTGACTCAGAAAATGGCCTGATCTGTGGCTGTCCTGGAGTCACCTGATCAAATTTGCTGATGAGAACACAGTATTAACAAAAACATAAATTAATTTGAACTAGATCTGTACTTTGTACATGTGCAAAACCCTTTCCTAGAAGGTTTCTTCACAGTCAAAAGTTAAAACGTGAAAAGGGCCTAGATAAAGAATCTAAGATATGGTTTCTGGATATGACTTGGAAACCTCCTCCAGAATAACTTTGCAGGATTTCATGGGAAGAAATTCCTGTAGGTATTTGTAAGAGAGAATTCCACTGGAGATACCACATGAGCATCTTGTGTCTTTGAAGCCTAACCTTCCCCTTTTCCAAAGACTATGAAACAAGGATAAATGTTGTTATACACACTAGCATAATTAAAGAGGAACGTGTCCAGAATATGTATGCAAATGTTCTTGTTCCTTTGTGAATACACAATTAAGACCCAGCAGGATGTCTGGACAAGACTTAAAAAGATCTTGCTTGGAGACATCAACTGCATTCAGATTAGTGAGCTGAATTAAATGCAAATAGTTTTCTTTAGTAGTTCTACCATGGAGCTAAATCTTTATCCAAAGATCAAGCACATGTAGTGATCATCTGCTAGGAAATGTAGTCATATAATCTGTATTGCAGACTTAGAAGCATTATGCTCCTTATGGGATAAAGTTTTGTTACGTTGTTTCAAGCTGTTTATCTATACAGATAGCATTAATTTAGCAACAAATCAACTAAATGAATAAACAAACCTTCCTGTAACCCAACATTTATTTTTGTCAACTTATTTTTACTAATATCTCCGAAACCTTACATGGAACTGGTTTACAAACGGCATTGTAAAGAACTCTAGCCATTTTGCGTCAAACTCACGCTCTCACTCTAAACCCCTCCTTCTTATTTCATCTCATCCAATGAGATGTCACCAAACTGGACGGTGAAAATGATTGACAAGGCAGAGAGCATTTATGATTGGCTACTTCTCTGACTGGCTAAAAGCGACAATTACTATTTTACTACCACTTTAAATACAGAGTCAATCTATGATAAGTCATTATTACGATAAGTTATCATTATTATTATTATTATTACATAGAGGAAAAATGTAATTACAATGAGATTTTATTATAAGGAGACGAAAGTCACGAAGTTTCATATTTTTGTGATTATAATTAGATAAGATGTTGAGAAAATTACAGAATCACGTTTTCAACTCAACTGTGGTGGAAACAGATCCCATACAAACGTTATTTTTTATGTATTATTGTTGTTATTATTTTTTATTATTATTATTTTGCAAGGTGCTCGATAAAATCTGTACTTAACAATTTACATAGCAACTTCACAATTCCCGTTTGAGGTATGATTAAATTTATGTTAATGTCTCTTCAAGTACATTAACCTCACTATCACAACCTGACCCCTAGTGGCTCTATCCAGAGTTACAGCACTGCCGTGACAGCGTTGGGCAGCTCAGCTGTCATACATCTTTCCCCTCAAGTGCAGTGCTGGTGTTGTGGGCAGTTTCAAGGACGAGTTCTGGTTTCCAGTAACGTTACGCAAAAGACGTCAATTTCATCAGTGATGGCGCAACAAAGGCATTTTATTGAGGTAAAAATTTCCACGTTGTATACCACGTTTTATCCCAGGATTCCGTTTCGTTTTGATGCACGGTGAAGGTGGGCGCATGGTTTGGTTAGCAAGCTAGCATAGGAGAAAGGGGCAGCTCAATGAGCCCAAAGCAGCCAACCGGCGAAACCATATGACTTTAAATCTAAATTAAAATGTATGATTTTGGGGGGATTAACCGCTTACAGTCAGTAGTGTTGTTATCGGTCTTAAACTAATTTCACATAAAACCTTAAATAACGTTAACTGTTTAACGTTAACCCCGTGTTTAATTAAACACACGTTTCTCTAAAGTGTTTGCCAATGCAGTGCTTTCAGGGCGAAACGTCCTGACTCTGCATGCGGCTCAAGAGATAAAACTGATCTTGGCAGTTTGCTCGAGCTCAACGTGGTTGAGTTGACAAAGACTCAAAGACTCAGTCAGTCAGACTAGCATGCAGCTACATTGGCGAGAGAAAGGACATCCGTGGAGACGCGTGCATTCAGAAACTGCGCTCAAGTCGCGAATACGGTACAACGTAAGGCCTGCAACTCTTACATCTTAAGTATTTTTTAACAAATGTTCCGTGAAAGGTGCTTAACCTTCAGAAGATGGCGATGACCGACCTTTAGGAGGTCAGACAGAAAAGAATGTGAGCTGTTTTATCTATTAATTTTTCATAGGTTTTGCCATTTACTACCATCCTGTGTTTTTTTCCTGTAGTTAACATTAAATACACATCAAAATTAAATATACATAATGTATACTTTAAAAAGTTATATTAATGCAACCTGAAAAAATGAACTCAATAATAAAATCTGTGCCTGAATGGTAGTAGAGTCTAACAGATCCAGAAGCTTTCACTTAGATTAATGAAACTGATGTCACAACAGTTTGACATTTGTCAAATTTGTCTCGGATCTTTAAAAGGGGACACACATATTGCATATTGACACAGTACCTTTGAAGTTTGGTCTTACCAGTTTTATTTGATGATTTGTACATGCTTGATAAAACTATTAATATAGCCCTTGTCCATAGTGCATTCAGTTGAAATGTACAGTTTCTAGTCGCTCTCATGGAAGGAAACAAATCTATACAACCAATAAATGCTAAATAACATTTAAATAGCAAATTTGGTATGTATACTACTTTAAATGAATTAGGTCTGCAACTGACGATTATTTTTATAATCGATTAATCTGTCGATTATTTTTACGATTAATCGATTAATCTTTATGTACTTATATTTTAGTTTTGCCCATTTTTCCAAATTAACTTATTAACAAAGGGTCTTTATCATTCAATACTTTTAGAGATTTTAACCATTTTGCATTGTCATATCCTCATCAAAAACATACCTGGAGTTTTGTTTTATTATGTGTTAGTAATCCTTTGTCAAACTCTTCTGCAATCAAAACACTGACCCATACTCTAGCAAATTTCACAAGGAGATTTCAAATAATGTTTTCACAATGGCAGTCCTTAGGGCTCCTAAAGTAGTTTAACATCCTGAACAAAGCTTATTAAGGAATATTTCAGAAAATATTTTCACGAAGAATAAGAATAAAACAGAATAAATTTGCAATATATTGCATTTTATTATTTTTTTCCTGTAAGCACACAACTTATACCTGGGAAACAGCTTTATAGCTTATGCTGTGAAATTGTAAACAATCCTTCGAATAAAGTGCCACATTTTAAAATAAAATCCATCAGAAGGTTGTACAGAAAAAAAATAAAATTTGACACACACAAAAAACCTGCTGTGTGAAAAAGAGCAGTGAATACTTCAAAAGTAGAAAAATATGCTATAATAGGTTTTGAGATTCTAAGCTACTTTAGTGATAAATCACAGGACAGGGCTGATAAATAGTTTTTACATTCCTCTGTGCGCGCGATCTTCACAGCTACTGTTTATATGAGTGTTCGTGCCGCAATGCAGCTGTGCAAACATGGTAGCTCGATATAATAATACACATCCGATCATCTAATCGCTTAAATGTCCAAACCATAAAACAAATACAACTGACAAAGTTTAGTGAAGATGCAAGGCTCTCCGCTCGCGCCATCACTATGTGTTGAACCGACGTTCACCTCCGTGTTTTGCTTTTATGCCACTGACTGGAGAGCGGAGTCATGTGGTTACACATGCGGTAGTATGCTTTTAAGGGGGAAGTATTAGGATTAAAAAACCGAAATAACCGACATGGGAAAATTAAGTCGGTTATAGGTTCTAAATTTCGGTTTCGATTACTTTTCGATTAATCATCCAGCCCTAAAATGAATGCACATTAACTAAACATTATGAAGCTTATACTATTGAAACTTAGACTAATAATGTTATTATGGATTCTATTTTTTTATTTGTACTTTATTTGGACAAATTTCTAAATTCATCTGTTTAATTTAAGTGTGACACTTAAAGCATGAAATGAAAAAAAAATATCCTATCGATTTTCTAAATGCATGTTCTAGATCTTGGGACCAATAAAAAAATGTGTTGACCTTGTTATGTTCAATCAGAATGTCATAACTGGATCTTAACTTCATAACTTCTCTCTCGTGACGAATGCTGGACGTCTCATTTAGTCTGCTTAAACCTGCCCCGTCAAGTTCACGTTTATCGTGGATCATCATTGCCTTTGTGTGTGTGCACATTCTTGGTCTTTTTTTTCCCCTTGTTTTATAGTTCAGATGAGCAGATTGCGAGACAGATTAACCCACTGCCCTGCATTGCTGCTGGATTTACTCATCAGATTCGATTATGTTTTAAAGCTAGTGGCAGCAACTCTGGCTTACAGCACCATTGACATGGAGTGTGTGTGTGTGTATGTGTATGTGTGTGTTTGTTGGAAGTATAGATGGCGTTTTATTACTCCATAACCAACTGTAAGGAAAAATGCTCGAATCCACAATAAAAACAGTAAGATGCAAAGCTCTAGTATGGTACAGTAGGTAACCTAATTTGGCAAATATGATTTATAGGGTCAGTTTGACATTTGAAAGTAGTGAAGGATTGCTTTAAAATTGTAGATAATACAGCATTATTTTCAGAAAGGGCTCATTCAGCAACTTTAAAAAGTTTCACAGTCCAGGGCAATTTTTTACTTTGTCTCTTTGAGCAGGTCTCCTCTCTGTGGGCTTTGACCTCCAGCCACGCTTTCTCAGAAAACATTGTCGTCTTTTCTCCTTTCTCATCAGTGTTGTGTTCTGGTTGCCTATTGGTCTAGACCACATCAGGCAATGCAGGCAGGGCTTCCTGAGTTCAATGAACTCTCGTTTAGCAGCTGCATTGTTGCTCGCCGTACACCTCTCTCTTTCTCTTTTTCCCCAGGCTCGTTCAGCATGTGCTCTGCGTCTTGCTTGGGATTGTAATTCATTTGTGAAAGAGATTAGCCCATCTTTTCCTCCCTCCCTCCTGCCAGCTTGGTTTGCTCCAGTCATTCATTCAAAGACCCACTCTTCTGCTGACCCACTTCCACTCTAATGAGAGAATGTGATTGAGTCATCTTAATTACATTACTGTCAACCAAGAACTATAGACAAAAGTGATTAAAGTATATTATGATTGGAATATTAAACAATGAGTTTTCAAGCAGTTGGTAACCACTTTTTTGGGGGGGGGCAATCATTTATTTTTGGGGGGGGGGGGTCATTTATCTTTTGGAGCTGAATATGTTTAAGGCATGGTTATGTCCAGACATGCACAGTTACAGGCTGATATTGTAATTTTCTAAAAGTTTATTGGTGTTATTTTTAACAGTCTATTGGATAATCAACTGTGCATTCTATATTTATACTTGGATTACTTTGCTGTCATCTAATGCTCACTTAAAATTAATATAACAAACACTTGTAATTTAGTAGTTAAATGATTGTTGAATCTATGAATGTGAAAATCTAGATGCATATTCTGTTAGATGCCAAATTAAGATCTGCATATGCACATAATGAAGTAGAGCATGCATATAATTTCTATTGTAGCCATTGTCATTTTGACCTATTGCAATATAGAAATAATCAAAACCTTAAAATCTTAATCCATTTTTTCTACCCATGATACATAAAAGATTCAAGAAAGATTCTCAGTGTGTTCTAGAAATATACTAAACTGTCCCACTGCGCTTTCTGTAATGCCCTTGTGTGCTGCTGATGGAGTGTTTTGAAGAAGTGCAGTCACAGAGGAAATAAGAAGAGCCCATAATAATAGAGACAACAGTAAACTGTGTTAGACCACAAGAGGAAATGAAAGTCAGAGCCTTTAAACGTCATGTCTAATTTATTGATAATTTATGAAGTTCCTCCATCTCGCCTTGGGCTTTTATGCCACAACCAATTGTTAGTTAAAAGACAGACATATGTAAGTTTCAAATAGCTTTCTTATGCATGTGCAGATCTCTCATGTGGTTTTCAAAGGGTACATTCTGCACCCTTGATTTAGCACAAGCTTTTTTTCCACCGCTCATCTTCCATAAATATACTGCTTTGCAGGAGCACAAGCACCGTTTGGTTTTGCTGTGACTACCACCCTTCCAGTTTACCTCTGACCTGAACAGCTGCAATATATTGTGTGCTTCATCAGCCGATTTTTATTTCAGCATGTTTTCTGCAGGCGGGAGGCCTTAGCGGTGCCTTTAACATGACACCGGAGAGTACACACTCTCATTCACGGGTCAGCAAATCAGCAGATAAAAACAAGAGATTATGTAGCCGCAGGTCACCCAGGACATTATGATAGAGATGCAGAGGTAAGAAGAGCAACCGTGTCTTCTTACTTCACACGTGCGCTCGGTTTTGGCAACTGTGAGGTTAGCTGATGGTGTCTCATGTGTTTTGAGCTGTTGTCAAGCCTGATAGTTTTCTTTCAGGATCGTAGACTGCCATTATGCGCTGATCTTCGAACAAGCTCTGCTCGTTTTGTTGCCTTTCTTCCTGAAATCTTTGTCAGGATGATCAGCTCACCTGAAACCACCGCAGCAGGTTTGGCCAACCTTATTTATTTGCTGTGATTGGCTGAAACGCATCGTCTGACATTCCTGGTATTCATCTGCAGCTGAGCTGGAGGTGCCGTGTCGAATAGAAGACACAATGGTTTCACATTCTAGCTTTCTGTGGAATATTTTGCTGGCTGCGGTGATCTATTGTGAAAAAAGCTGTAACCAGAGCTTGTCCTGCTTTGAGCTACATCACAGAGGGCGGCAATGGACCTCTGCTTATTCTCTGTTTTTCTTTCCTTCCCACAGTTTTGTTGTTGATGTGTGCTTTGAAGAGAGGTGATGGATGTCCACATGGTTCTGGGGGGTCCAGATAACATTCTTCTGGCCAATAATCCCGACGCAGGAAGTGATTGTCTGAAGCATCCCTGTGAGGACCAGGTGAGTATGGAGAAACTAGGGCATACTAAAGAAAGCATCACTGTTGTTGCTTATGCTTAAAAGATTTTAACAAACCCTTAACCTTAAGTATTAAATCTTGTCCTGTGCTGTTTGTGCTAAAGACTTGAATGATACCTCAAATAATGAGGCCTGTTGAGGGTAGTTTGTAATCTTGTGAACATGCCTACGTTTATAACCTCATTGACAATAAAAAAATCCAAAATCCCATAGACTTGCAGTAAAGGAGGGATTTGAAACATGCCAAGGATTAAAATGTTATTGAGATTTAAGTGGTGTGGGTTATTTTGACTTGGGCCAGTAAGGAACCACTCAGAAAAAAAAAAAAAAAAGATTTCATTTGAAAAACGGGCATTCGTTCTTTCTTTCCTCCTATGTATTTGTTTACTTAGTTCACGGAAGTAATTTTTACGGCTGCAATTTTTATTTATTTCCTACAGTCTTGGAAAACCTGAATAAATGAGGGAATAATTAAAAAAAAACATTTTTTTAAAATAATAACTGGAACTCTACAATTGCAGATTTTTATTACTTTCATTATATAAAATATCTGATTCAATTTTTCAATGCATTACTCTGTTGAATAATATAAAGTAAAAAAAAAACAAAAACAAGCAGATTTGTCATAACTGTAGAAGTACCAGAAATGTCAATTGAAAAAGAAAAGAATTTGAAAGACCATATATTACACCTTTTATTTATGTAGGTTATTATTATTTTTACAATTAAAGTTGTTTAAATTAATAATGACATGTATAAAGAAATAGCAGTAACTAAGATTGATACTTGCTGTAAAAATTATATTAATCGTTAGTTTCATGATAACTAATACATAACTAATGTCAACAAATGGAACGTTTTTGGAAGGTTAGGTTGCTGTGATCTTTTGTACAATACATATTGTATTTGTCATGTAGGACAGAAGCTCCAGCCCGTCTGTCCTTCGTTCTGTGACCACCACGTGGAAGGAGGGTCTGTTGAACAGGAAGAGACCGTTTGTTGGAAGATGCTGTCACTCTTGCACACCCCTGAGTCAGGTTAGTTTGTTGAAGCTTTGGCATATTGAACGAATGCACGTGTAGGAAACATCTGTAGTTACTACAGTTATGTGTTCCAGGAGAGGCTGTTCAATCCCAGCATCCCTTCACTAGGGCTCCGTAATGTGATTTACATCAATGAAACGCACACAAGGTAAACCTCAACCTCCTTTGGCTATAGACCTGACGGCTATGAATACATTACTCATTATTTATCATAAGAATACTCCCATTGCTTAGTTGCTTGCTGTATAGTATAATTCATTAACCTAATTTAGTTTGCGATACGCCATTAATACCATAGTTGGGCAGATGTAATTTCCCCACCAAATGACCCGCCATGTGTTTACATTCAAATGTCAAATAGAAGGTTGTTAGGTTCCTGTGAGGAGTGGAAAGTCAGGAAATAAATTATTAACACTGTTTGTCAGGGGATATTATGTACCTAGATCACATGTCAAGGACCAAAGGTGGTCTGAGCTGGTACTGCCACTCAGGGGAGGAAGTGGACTGTGCGTAATACAGCAAGAATAATTTGATATTGCCTATCAGCATGAAGAACTCTACCAAATCGCTAAAAAAATTGGACAAAAAAAATGAACTGTTGAATAATAATAATTGAGTCAATGAAATCAGTCTGATTCAGAAACAAATCATTAAGGTTTTTCCATGATTTTATCTAATTTCATGTTCTGTAGAAGGAGCAACATGAGAATGAGTTGGTAAATAATGACAGAATTCTTAATTTTTTGTTGAAATATTATTTTAAGTTAAATATACTATACATCCTATACATTAATACTCTTTAACACGTTCCATATTTGGCTGTCTTTTATTTTGTATACTGCAGGCACCGAGGTTGGCTTGCACGGAGACTGAGTTATGTGCTGTTTGTCTTGGAGAGAGATGTCCGTAAAGACATGTTTGCTCGCAATGTGGTGGAGAATGTGCTTAACAATAGCAGGTACCACGTGTTTAAAAGCAACAAGGAACAAGTGCAATGTAAAAAATCTGTTTTTAAGCAGCAGGAATGCATCACAGCATCTGGATTGACTGTGAGTGTTGTTGCTGTAGGCTGGAAGGTGCTATCATGGAGGTCGCGTCCGAGGGTGCTAGCGCAGATGCAGATTCTGGAGTGGATTCCAAAGCTGTCAGTAAAGTTAGACGGAAGGCTAGAGGATTCCTGCAGGATATGGTTGCCAACATCTCACCTGCCTTCATCAGGTACAGTTTTCATGTAATGAAAAGCTACTATTTTTAAAAGGACAACTACAACTGATGAATCTAAATGCAAAGAAACAGCATACAACCGCTGAGGGCGGAAACTAAACTTCAGCAATCCAGGGCTGTCAGTCAGTCTCTGTGGCCCTGCCCGATGCAATGTGCATTGCGTTAGCAGTGCAAAAGGTTTTGGGTTCGATTCCCAGGGAACACGCTAGGTAAAAAATGTTAGCCTGAATGCACTGTAAGTCGCTTTGGATAAAAGTGTCTGCTAAATGCATAAATTTAATGTGATACCACACTGCGTGAGAATCAAAACGGCAGGCCTAGTGAGAATGACTTGGTTTAAAGGGGATATAAATATAAGCAGTCGGTGGATTGTATCATGGTAGGGTGGTTGTGTTCACACACTGACAACACACATTTATCCAAACACCATGTAAAAGTGGATTTTGCATAATGGGTGCCCTTAATACAGATTTGTATATTATATATTAGAAAAAAATCCTAAATTTTCTCTTTCTCTTTGTCTCTATCAGATTAACAGGATGGGTGTTGTTGAAATTATTTAATGGATTCTTCTGGAGCATTCAGATCCATAAAGGTCAGCTGGAGATGGTGAAGAAAGCTGCATCTGAGGTCAGACATCTACATCCAACCCAATTTGGGCATTTCTTCTCATCTGCACTACCACATATATTGTAGCTACTCCCAAAACAGCCATAGATAAGACCATCAGTTGTCAAACTCACTTATTACAAGAAGATAAATGGTTAAATAACAAGCAATGTCTATCCACCACTTTTTCTTTTGGTATATTTAATGTTATATAATGGGTGGACAATAACAGGTGAGAGAGAGAGAGCGAGCGAGCCCCAGCCGCACACTCACCGTCTTCAAACAACATGAGCGCTGTCTTGCTCTCTCTCCCTCGCGCATATTAATCAATTGACACGATGGTGTCTATGTTTAAATCATTTAAAATGAGAATGTAAGTATGCTCACCCCATTTTTGTTTGTAAGAAAAAATTTGATTAGATTTCATATCGCAATATATATCGCAGAAAAATTAAATATCGCAATGTCATTTTTTTCCAATATCGTGCAGCCCTATAACAAACATTTTATTGTGTGTCTTCCAGTACAATGTTCCCCTGGTCTTCCTTCCTGTTCACAAGTCCCACATAGACTACCTGCTCATCACCTTCATTCTGTTTTGTCACAACATCAAAGCCCCTCACATCGCAGCTGGCAACAACCTTAGCATCCCCATCTTAAGGTACAAAGTCATGATGATCTTGTCATAAATTTTTATATATATATATATATATATATATATATATATATATATATATATATATATATATATATATATATAGTATAGGCAAACTGATAAATGAATATATCACAGGTATTTATACATTGTACTTCCTCAGCACACTGATACGGAAACTTGGAGGATTTTTCATTCGTCGGAAACTGGATGAGACTTCAGACGGAAAGAAGGATGTGTTATACAGAACACTGTTACATGCAGTAAGTTCACAGAGATTTCAGATCAGCGTGTTTGTATAGTGGTGTTAATAGGGTTGTAACGATATACCGGTATGACGATAAACCGTAATATAAATTGTACTATTTAATGATAATGTACGATTATCATACCATGTACATTTGCTTATCTAAGGTATTGAGAGAAAATAACAAACACAGAATCTTACCTGCGCCTAGCCAACAACGTTCCACCTAAGGGGCCGTTCACATATCGCGCCTAAAACACGTGGAAAACGTTAGAGGAGCTGCTTTCTGATTTTTTCCCAAAGCCTTCTGGCACTTGCGCTCTTGAGGCGTCTGCCGTTGCTAAGCAACAATGACCCACTCTCTCCATGAAGACGCGGAAATTTCAGCAATGGATAAATTAATTTGCAGCTCTAAAAATTGCTTGCAGTAGCTCTGCTACTTGATTTATTTAAAAATGGCAATCCATATACAGCTATGATCAGCTGTTCCTTCATCTTGGCTGAGCTTTCAACGTTGTTACGGGAAAGGTGAGGAAGCTACATGACCTGCGGTGCGCTTGCGGCATTATGAAAAGTTGAGATATTTTTAAGTCGATGTGGTGCAGAGGCGCCTGGAAAAAACGAGCACGTTTGCTACATTTGAAATAACGAACTTGAGCGTGCAAAGGACGCGATATGTGAATGGCCACTAACTGTTCTCTTGCTTCACCTACACGTACAGCGCAGACAACATCAGAGACAGAGGCCGTTATTTCTAATCTCTATCCCACTTCAAAATATGAGTTAAAATTGGCACTAGTAGGTCTATGGGAATACTTTTTGTATAGAAAAGACGAATGCTTATTTGTCCTTGAAGGTAGACACAGTTTGCAAAAACTGTGGTCGGAAAGCAGCTGCAAAATGAGGAAACGCATCAAACATGTTTACCTATTCAGAACATCATCATCCCGTGCAGATACAGCTATGTCCCATTTATAATTTAAGGTTAATGCATTATGATTTCTGTGATGCGGAGTGAAGCTCAGATTACAGTCATGACAATGAATTTACAGTAGCTAGCTAATTATTATTTTATTTAATTATTAATGATAAATATAAGTTATTAAACTAATAAATAATCAATGGTAAAATTTTCTTGTTTTTGATTAATGAAATTTTTATAAAAACATGCTTTCAAATAATTGTCGATAAGAGATTGATCGATTAAGGCTGATAAAGGTTAACTGATGTAATGTTGGGCTGCGTGCGGCTCATGCGCAGAACACGTGCGAGCGGCTGTGAGTTACATTGACCGTATCATCATTCATTCACAGTGTACTAATTAAGCTTTTAATGTGATTTAAACTTTAAAAGTACATAAAATAGAAACAGCACAAAAGTCCTTCAACATGAAAAGCAATAGAAATGTAGTAGGCTAACTAAGTCATTTCATCAGATAACTGCACTCTGCAGGGCTGCGGGACACAGGACAGATAGACTATTCATTCCCTTCCCATGTTTACCACACACAGTAAGAGATGCGATTAAAAGTGAAAGATAATAAAATAAACCTGCGAAATTAGAAGACTTGAGAAAAGAAACCGGTAAACCAGAACAAATTAAGCCACATTAATGAATGCTATATCCCGAACGGCATCCAGAGGCACGGTCCCGATCTAACATTTTCCTAACCATGTGTTTTTTTTCTCTCTCTCACTGTCTCAGCTGTTTCGATCGCGTCGGAGCCTGGAGCACACGTATATTCTTGCGATTCAAACTTACATCGCAGTCTGTTCATTATCAAAATAAAATACAGTCAACTAAACATTTAAAAGGTTACACTGGTCAGTTTAAATAGACCGTATACCGGTCCTCTCTGCTGTTCCAAGGATGTTTTTGCTCATATGAAGAGGATCATCTTTTCTGTGTATGTGCAAATGTGTAAGTAGTTTACATTATAAATAATAGTTAAACATTCAGATACATTGCGAATATGGAATATGGAACATGAGCAGTAATCTCCAAATAAATGTAGTCAAAGCCGCGCTCGCTTGTCCTCATCTGCACGCACGCGCTGTCATGACCTAATGCACTGTATGCTGGATTTTTAAAAACAAATAGGCTAGGCCTACCGGAACGCAAAAATTCTAAATCTGACATTTTCTAGAACAGAATCCAGCAGGATCAAATTAATGTGAGCAACAGTGTTTTGCTGCAACAGCGCCGATGGATGCGGTTCACTGAATGCATAGCGCAGTCACATGCGCGCCACAGTTACATTTGGGATCATTTTATTTTAAATGCCATAATGTCAGTTGAAAACATTGCAATTGTGTTTTAAAATACAACAACGAGCACCACAAAACCATTTAAAGAGGCGCGTTCAGCGGTCTCCGTGCGGGATAGGAAAGTCAACAAAGTAAATTGATCTCAAATGTATGGCGCTCTCTCTTCATTTGATAAAATAATCCTAATCACATCTATTCATTTTATAATCCTTCTACTAGCATTTTATTCAGACTAAAACCCCCTTTAAGTCAAGTGAGAAAGCGTTTTGTGTGAGTGGCTTTTGCACATCCTGTCATGCCAGTGACTGCTGCCTGCAATAGATCCACTTTGCAGCATTATGGTTAACGATTCATAGATATATTGATTGTTAATTTAAACCACAATCGATTATGGAATTAATCAATATTTTGCATCCCTACTTTCAAACATTTGTTCAACACCCCCCCCCCCCCCAAAAACAGTTTTGATTGTTTAATACCGTATAACCGCGGTATTTTCTGAGACGATTATCATACCGTGAAAATCTCATACCGTTACAACCCTAGGTGTTACGTTTCGAAGCAGATTCACAGAAAGTTGTACTTTAACATCCTAAAGCCCACAGTGAAAACATGGCAAGGAAATTACCGAAATTTTAGGTAGTGAAGGGTAAAAAACCTTCCTCTGCAAATCCTCCTCTGCTATTACCATAAGTGCGCATACATTACTGTTCAAAAGTTTTGGGTCAAACCTTTGTTGCTTGCTCTTTATTTCAGAGAAAATGGCTTGGAGTTTTAGTTTGGTTCCTTTGCAAACATAAACTGTGCATGTAGTAGCTGTGTGTGGTAAAGATTAGGGCTGCCCCTTAATAGTCGAACAGAAGACCTTAGTCGATCAAAATTTCACTTAATTACAGAAAAAAATATTCCACAGGAAGTGGCAAATTCATGCAGTATGAGAAGGACAGATTACTAACAGCTGGTCTGTGTGGTGATAACAGTACATTGGTCAGGAAACACAAACTTTCGTTACGATCATTATCCTCAAATGTGGATTATCATCTGAAATATGTAAGTAGCAACAGAGTGTGGAAGATGAACACTTTTGAATTCCATAACTTTTGCTCATAGAGATAAGAGTAATACAGCTTTCAAATCTGTAGAAGGTATACAGATTTTTATTTGTGTGCACTCACAACAAGCATAACAAAACTTTGTGCTTTTGTAAAATAATAAAAGCAAGAGGGCACTTTCTGCCGTCTAGGTCTCTGTGAATGGAGCACATACTAAAAAAAATAAATAACCGTAAGCCTCCCAGATATGAAAAATATATCTATAGACGGTTTCATCGGGCGCACCCGCCTGGACCTTAGTTAACTTCCGGTCTGTGTTGTGTATATCGGTCTGGCTGCAGTGCCTTCTACAAACGCAGTTAAAGTCAAGGCGATGAGTAGACTGAGGGCTCAGGTGGTTGTGCTGCGGGATGTGTTTCCCATACATTTATTTATTTTTGGAAACTCACCACAATTTTAAAACTGATCGATTTTCAAAAAGGCTTCGCTGAATAAACATGAGTAACGTTATGTACTGCACGTTTAGTAATAATAATCCCTTACATTTATATGTTTAAATATCAAAACGAGGCACAGGTGTTTTTTTATATCGCTGTATTTCTGAAGGAAGACTTGCATGTTATATGCCTGATAAAGCAGCGTGTGAGCGTGCCACCTCTGCTTTGTTTACAGCTGTTACTGGGGAAACCTCCATTTCTCGCGCTTTATGTCTATGCTTTAAAACATCTCTTGCTGGCAAAGAATGGATTTGCATTTTCATTAAGTCCGCCTGATCCATGCAGCAAACATATTTTGTTTGTTATCAAAAAATATCTACTGTAGAGGGACTTGGCTGTTGTTATTGATTCTATTTGGAAGTCTACCGGAAGTTAAGTTAGGTCCGCAAAAGCGCGCATGTTTATGTTGTTGCCGTTGAAACCGTCTATAGAAAATGTCTACTTTTAAAAGAACTAATTCAAATGGAAAACAAATACTTTCACGTCCACTGCAGAAAATACAGAAGACACTTATCAATGGATTTATTATTAAGCTTATTAGTCGCTTGCATTTTTTTTTTTCTGACGCATTCATAATCATTATTTTTGCTAGTGTTCTTTACGTGTGCGATTGAGTAATGATAGGCTAAAGGCAATTAAAGGCTCCTTAATTATATGTTTTTTTTAATATAATATAAACGTGCCCTTAGTTGACTAATCGCTTAAAATGAATGTCTACTAGTCGACCAGAAAAATCTTTATTTGATGGGTAGCCCTTGGTTAGGATATTATCTTGTGAGCGACAGGTCTGCTGTAGTGCTTTAGTTAAAATGACATATTGATTGTCATTGCAGCGACTATAGAGAGGCTTGTGATTAGAGGTGGCTGTCACAGGAAGCTGATGGATTTCTCCTGCATTATTCATGCTGTCTCCTGTTGAAAACCACATTACCACAATGGGCTGCTTTAATTACAGGGAATTTACAAAGGGAGGGAGATGGATCTTAAGGATTGTAATATTCGTTGTGGGTTATTCTTCTGTTTTCCTCTCAATTTCAGTACACGGAAGAGTTGTTGCGGCAGCAGCAGTTTTTGGAGGTGTATTTAGAGGGCACACGCTCTCGCAGTGGGAAGCCATCTCCAGCACATGCCGGCATGCTATCAATCGTAGTTGACGCACTCTGTGCCAACAGCATCCCTGATGTTCTGATCGTGCCTGTAGGCATCTCTTACGACCGCATTATAGAGGGAAACTACAACAGTGAGCAGCTGGTATGTGGTGATATCCAACAGAAAGTCAATATTAAGTTCACTCATATTGGCACTCATAGTTTCTTGAATCAAAAACAGACACAAAATGTGTATGTGTGTGTGTTATATATTATATATATTTTTTATATATATAACCATTATAGGTTCCATTATAGATTATGGTATTTTTATTTTAGTGCAATTTCTTTCTTTTTTTATAAAAAAATAAAATCTAAAAGATTTTTTAAAATATATATATTTTATGGAACATACACAGGTTTTTTTTTATTATTATCTTGCATTTTTTACATAATAATAATATTAATGATAGTCATTATTGTTTTTATTGTTACTAATATAGTATTGGTAAAGTAGTGTTCACAACTAAATATCCCAATATAACTGATATAATTGTGATTTTTTTTTTTTTTGTGCAACTCTGTTCATAAGCCGATGTTTAATGCTATGCACCTTTTAAAAAAACTGTTATATTTGTGTTCACTGCCAAATGTTCTTGGTCACATTTTATTTTGAGCTCCAGTTCTCTCTATTAACAAACCATTAACTACAACTTTTGTATCAATAACCTTCTAATTTGCTGCTTATTAATAGTTCATAATGCAGTTGTTAAGGTATTGGGTAGGGTTAGAGATGTAGAATATGGTCATGCAGTATATGGCTTTATAAGTACTAATAAACAGCCAATATTTAATAATAGGCATGCTAATAAGAATCTAGTTAATAGTGAGAATTGATCTCTATAGTAAAGTGTTACCAAGTTTTTTTTATTTTTATTATTCAAATTCTGTCATCAGTCTTTGTTTAATGTTCCCGCTGTTCTCCTCACTTCAGGGCAAACCTAAGAAGAATGAGAGTCTTTGGGGAATAGCCTGTGGTGTGTTTAGGATGCTCCGGAAGAATTACGGCTGTGTGCGTGTGGATTTCACACAGCCCTTCTCCCTGAAGGTCAGAGGAGCTCATCTGTTCTTAGATTGACTGAATACATAGCGGATCTCTCCCCTAGTGTCTGGCTTTTCCTTATCCATTGCTTTAGGAGTACCTGGACTCACAGCACAGTCGCCATCTCCAGGCGTCTCTCACGCTGGAGCAGATCCTTCTCCCCACCATCATCGCTGAACAGTACGGCCTTTAGACTGCCAGCAACCAACATAATCATGTGGACTGCTGTTCATTGGTATGTAGAAAGATGTACGCAGCTAATGGGATTATGTTCAATTATGTTTTTTCTTTGCAGACCTGATCAGGCTGTTTTTAATGGAGGAAATGAGGATCATCTGAATTCTAGAGACCTGTCAGATGAGGCCTGGAGGAGGCAGGTCATCGCTAACCTGGCCAAGCACGTTCTTTTCAGTAAGGACACTTAAACGGCCATGATACATGAATACTTTCTTAGGCACTGGGGAATTATGAAGCCAGAATTATGAATTATGGGGGTGTTAGATTGGGGAAAATCGCTGTTTATATGTGGTCAGCAATTGTATAATGAAAAATGACTGCTCATTTATCATCTGCCTGGACAACTTGCTTATATATCATGGCCTACAGAATCGCTGACATACAAAATAAAAATCTGAATGATGGGCTAATTTTTTTAAAGTTATCTTGGGTCAGATATGTTCCAGTCATTTTCTAAGTGTTTGAATGGCCTGTTTGTGCTGATTTATGAGGACAGGAGGTGAGAGGATCGGCAGTCTGAGGTGGAATTGCAGCTTGCTTTTAAATGTTTAATATAGACACTGTCATGAACCCGGTTTTCTGCTCCAAAGTCACCTTTTTCCTTCATACAGCACAGGCTATTTCAGATACTTTCAGATATTTTTCAGCTCACAGACAATGTCTTTGAGTTTTTAGATCATGCAGTTATGAATTTAAATAGTGTCCTTTCATTTCCCTTCATCAGAGAATATAAGGGGGAAGCGTTTTAGCCACAGGTTTATAATTCTATCTAAGGTCCTCTCCCAAATGGTTGTTTATGTGTGTCTCTACATATTAAGACTGTATTTTGACATTGAAAAATGGCAACTTCATCCATGAAGGTCAGATTTTTGGCATCACTTGCAGCTTTGGCTCAGTTAAACCACTTCCATGGTCCGTCAGTCTGATTACTGCCTTCTGTGTTTCCTGTAGCCGCCAGCAAGTCATCTGCAATCATGTCCACTCATATCGTAGCCTGCCTCCTCCTGTATCGGCACAGACAGGTAAGAACCGTCCTCACTTCTTATGCTGGACACATCATGGCAGCCCTTCTTTCTTTGGTCCATTTTATTGGTTTATAATCATTCTAACACATGCTTGTGATGGGACAGGGTGTACTGCTGTCTAAACTGGTGGAGGATTTCTTCAATATGAAAGAAGAGATCTTGTCCCGGGACTTCGACCTGGGTTTTTCTGGGAACTCAGAGGACGTGGTCATGCATGCGCTCAGCCTTCTGGGAAACTGTGTGAATGTCACCAGCACCAACAGAAACACGGAGTTCATCATAGCCCCTAGCAACACTGTACCTGCACTCTTTGAGCTCAATTTCTACAGCAACGGCCTTTTCCACGTCTTCATTGCTGATGCCATTATAGGTATAAGATCTAAGATTCCACAAGTCATAATTAAAAATCTTTAATTTAACTACTAATTTATACAAGTATGTTTGTATTTGAAATGTCAATTCAATTCTGTCTAAAAATAGTTTCACTGGTATTGGTATCAGCTATCGAGGTATTGGTATTGGGACCCTAAAACACACACACACATAGACATTTAAGTTGAGGTGGGCTATATGACCAAAATCTTATGTCACTATGAGTAATTTTGTTTCACGCTAACGATATAACTCACAGTATTGTTGTTTTGTGCCTTTACGATTTCACATTTTTGATACCATAGAAATTTCATAATTCTTGTCACCTTAAAAAAAAAAAAAAGTCTAGCTCACTGAAGACAAGTAAAAATTAAACGATTAAATAAGAATAAGAAACTAATTATAAGCAATAGGACAAAAAACTACGTTAGAACAAATAAGAATGCTACATATATTGTATAAAGTAATCAAATAAATAAGAGCACTGCATATTCTTCACTGTGTAAATTAAATATATATTTCTTCTTTTTAAAGTTTTTTTTTTTTAAGCAAAAGTTATTTAGTGTGTTTAGAGCTGTAAAAGGCTTCCTCTCTTTTGTTGTTTGATTAACATGAATAACAGACAACGGGAATATAAAAACTGCGGTCAATTTAAGAGCTGCCCAGATCCATTATACAGTTACACATGTTTTCTTTCTTAGCTGTTTGCTTTCACTTAAGACCTTAATTACTATGTTTATGAGGATACTTGCAAAGACAGGCATTTTGACACAAGTGTGTGTATTTATCTTTTCAAGTGGCGAAAAATAACTTGCTACGCCGTGCTTTATGAGACCCTTCTTCACTTCTCTGACAGCACTCAGACATTGTGCATCTAACGAAATGAGTTCTGTTTTGCTGCTGATTGCATTTCAACGGTTTAAAATCACTTGTCTACCGGTTAATCTTGTCGCCCACCCCTAATACCCCCCCCCCCCCACCACCACACACACACACATACACACATTGGATGCATACATTTTTTTTTACATAGACTGATTACTGTTAATGATTACATATTTCTTGTCAAAAATTGCACTTAGTAATGTAATTTGAACTATATAAGAATGAGATTCTGTATGTGCCCTGTAACTATGTATGTGTGCTAGCTTGCAGCTCGCTGGCCCTGTTGAAAGAGCAATCTGCAGCTTCAGTGAGTGAGCAGAATTCTTCATCTACGCTGCTCAGCCAGGAGAGACTGATCCGCAGAGCTGCAGGCCTCTCCCACTTTCTGTCCAATGAGGTGGCAGTAGCGCTGGTACGCCCCCACACCACTGTCCCATAAGCAGCACCACCATCTAGTGGATTATTATAATATCAAGCAAAACTTGCTGACATGCAACTTTTGACGACAATTGTAGCAATCCCTTGGATTCAAAAGCCTCGACTGCTGAGCAAGTTTCCCTTAAATTCATCACGACAGTGCGATGTATTCAAACAGCATCTTTACTGAAGCGACTCACAACACCCCACTGCACCGTGAAAACTCTATTAACACATACAAATGACAAAGTTAATAATTCAAGCATAAACTCATAAACGTTGAATTGCATGAATAAGCATCAAAACGTGTATTCATACCTGTATTACAATCAACATACGCTCACCAAGAAATGCGAATCAGATATAATAATCCTTTCGTCATAATCAGACATGTCTCAAGTTCACTTCAAAATGATGCAAAGTATTAAACCCACATTAAAACCATGTAGGCTCAAACAGTGAGTGTCTCACATTCATGTCTGCCCGCCATCTTATCAGGTTTACAATATCAGCACAAGTATTTGCAATTTCCCTGAAAGGCTTTTCATATGTCTGCACAGGAATCACTCCAATGCATATTTTAGAACAACTTTACTAAGCTGATTAAGAACAGTTTGATCTCTTGAAGTGAATATTTATCACATAGCTAATCGCATTTTACTTGCATTTCCTTATGTATATATAAATACTAATTTATATATATTTATATATATATATATATATATATATATATATATATATATATATATATATATAAAATATCAGGGCTTGACATTAACGCTTGTCTGCTTGCCCAGGACAAGTGGATTTTGTGGAGGGGCAAGTGTAAGTGAATTTTACTTGCCCGACCAGACAAGTTAACCTGATCAAAATTTTAATGAACAATATTAAATACAATAACAGCACCGAAACTTTGGTGAGAATGATTCTAGTTTTATTACTTTCAGTGTAAACAGTGACTAAAGTTTTGATAGAATCAAGGTCTCGTCAGATGAGGCTCGTGCTGCCTGACTGATTCGCGGCGAAATCAAAACTAGATGTGCAACAGACCACACAGGGCTCAACTCATGGTGGTGTGATGTTGCATATATTATATAGAATATACATTTTTTTCTACCGCAGTATGTTTGTTCATGTTTTTTTCTTTGTGTGTGTGCTGTCTCATCTGACGAGACCTCAATACTGTCAAAACATTAGTCACCATTTCTTTTTAAAGCATAGTTTGTTATTCACGTTATTTTATGTTATTCTTGGTCTTCTTTGATAAAGTGTGTGGATATGTGAATATTTTGTTAATCCTTAAAATAAATATTATAGGCAAAATGGCAAATGTTAAAAATATGCTGATTAAAGTAATACGTGAATGAATTTTTTGTTAATTGTCCTGAAAATAATGTCACATAAAAAAAAATATATATATAAATGTTAAAAATGTCACATAAAAAATATTTAGGGTCCTAATAGTTAACAAACCAACAACCATAGATAAATAAATGAATAAATATTTGTTTATTTAGTTATTTCCTATTAATGTAATTTAACAAAAACTGTGTAAAAGAAATTCATTCGAGTGTATTTGTTGTCTTTATTCTCTATAGCCTTGTCAGACGCTGTACCAAGTCTTCCATGATGCTATCACCAGGTTAATCGAGTACGGTGTGCTCATTGTTGCTGAGGTAAGCTGTGTCCGCTCTTATTTGACTTATTTCTCATTTGAGACTTTTGCGGTTAGCATGATTGGGTTTTAGGTAAATTCCTGGAGAACTGTGATCTCATTATTGCCAATTCATTACTGACTTTCTGATTGAAAGTGAGTACTGTAGTGTAGGAGTGTTAAATAATTTGATGCGGACGTGGATGATTCTACATCGATTATAGCCTTCTGACATCATTCACATTAGTTGCTGCTACATTTCTCACTGCACTTGATTATGGTGATCTGCTCTATAGAAATGCGCCTGATAAATGTTTATCTTTATTGGATACTGTCTTTCATAGTGCACTAAGATTTGTGACTGGATGTAAAGCATCAACACATCATTGTACTTTGTATAAAATGACAAATTGGCCTTCATTATCAATGAGGAGGCACATTCATTGGCTTATGTTTATTTATAAGTCTATGTTGGATATGCTCCCTTCTTATCTTTGCACTTATATGTCTCGCAGCAGCTGTTCCTACAATTTGCGCTCAATTTAAACACTACATGAAATCTTTAGAAATGGATGCTATAAATCGTTGTCACTGCTTTTAATATGTATTTTTAAGTAGTCTAATGTTGTCTAATTTTTAAGTAGTGTAATGCACACTGTTTATTTTTATGTATGTGTGTTGGTTGTTCATATTTGTTACTGTGCGCTGTCAATGCACTGTCATCTTGGCCAGGTCTCTCTTGGAAAAGAGGTTTTAAATCTCAATGAGATCCCCTGGTTAAATAAAGGTTAAATTAAAAAAAAAAAAAAAAATTTTGATTATGCAAACTATATACAGGCAAGCAAATGAGGTCAAAAGAATGCAACGCGCTGCATTTTCTTTATAATTGATTTCCATTACCACTGATCTATAAAGTCGACAGTCCCACAAAGATATCAATACCATGATTAGTTTTAACAATATGCAACCACTTTATATTAACATTAAAAAATGAGTTAAAAACAATATAGGTATGTTAATTCTGAAAATTTAAACTGAAGAAATTATTGACGTGCTACCGCACATCAAGCGACCATCTGACAATTCCACTGACTTGGTTAAAAGGTCCAATGTGTTGTAATTAAAACGGTCAATACATTTCTTTAAAAAAAACTTTTTTCATGTTTCACAGGTTGTAGTACGTTGTTAGTTATGTAGTTCATACACTGTTTTAGTGTATGTGCCATTCACAATTATAAAAAAAAAAAAATCTGTAACACCCCAAAAGGGATTTTTCATGTTCCAAAGGTTGTATCATAAAATAATGATGTACTTTATGTACAGCAAGGAAGGTATTAACAGAAAAGTACTGATAGTATTGTCAATTTAGTCACTAGGAAAGTACTACAACCTTTGGAAAAAAATGGTTATAAAATTAAAAAATAATTATGTGAATTACAGTAATTTCTTATGAATTATTATATACTGTATTTACAGTGAGGCAGATATTGGCAAAATGTAAACTGTAGCAAGTCCGTCTGGTCACTAGTAACATACTAGTATCATATAACATTTTGAATCAAGTTTTTTAAGTATTGTAATTTTTTCTTTAAAAATATTTGTGTAGTGTCCATACATAGGGAAATGAATGTCTAAGGCGAGTTATTGGCCATATATATTTAGTCAGTTTGAGTAAATGATTAATTTACTGTAAACTGATTCATTTTAATAAATTATTGTACTTAGTTTCGTTTTGAGGTAAATTTGCAGACAGTCCCTAAAGCATCTTAGGTGAATATGCAGCAAATATCAAACATAAAACTACTGCGCTTGGTTTTCTTTTTACGAAAAAATGGTTTGGTGAAACTTTGTGGGTTGTGGAGCTCATATTCTGGGCTCATCTGCTTAAATGTACATAATATAAAGTAATGTATTAATTAGATGCCAAATTTAATATCTTAAGGCTATAAAAGACGTTAATGTTTATATATTTAACATGCAGTTTTTCTTGTTCCGTGACTTGTGTTCATATCCTCATCTGTCTGTTTATAGTTTGCATCATCAGTAAGATCTGAGTTTGATCTTTTAATCGCTGTCATTGCGTTCTTTAACAGTTTTCTGAGGGAAACTGCATGAAACCTTGAGCGTTCATTCATATTTTACATCTGCTAAACTGTCTATATAGTTTGCATAGTAAAAAATAAAGTGTATTCTGAGATCTGAGGTATGGAAGCATATGGGTTGCAATATTCAATTTGGGATGTAATATGCAAAATGGAAATGCAATTTGTAAAATGGCAATGCATTTCTGTATTTACATTTACATTTTCCAATAAATTTGTGCAACGTTTGGTGCAAAATGAAAATGAAAATTAAATGACATAATTTTCATTTGCCATTTCACACACCAGTTTTAATATGTAAAATGAATACTAATTTGAACGCTTTATAAGTTCCAAAATGAAAATGAAAATGTATTACAGAAATGATTAGATATGTATAACATGTTCAAGCAAAAACTGTGGCAAAATGATCATTTAAATGCTATTTTTCTTAAATGCATTAACACTCACAGTCAAGCACTTACGATTGCATTTTCATTCAACGTCCCGCAATGAATGTAGCAAAATTCAATGTGCACATTGAAAATGCATTCCGAGCCGATCACGTGTCCGCCCCCTCTCGCCATGTCAATCACTGCGTGAACAAGGCGGGGCTTGCAAAAGGTCAGAGACTCAAATGTCAAGAAGAGGATTCAAGTGAGAGAACATGGACAAGACAGTTGGCCCGTGTACGTTTTGATCATTTCGGTTTATGGCTTCAATATTTCATTCTCACTTGTGGGCGGAGCTGAAACGCTGCTTTCATCTGATTGGTCGAATTGCTCCACCTTCAGCTTGGTCTTTTCATTCTTTCAGACAGAGTCAGTGCGAGTGAAGCACTGTAATGTCTGAAACTACACTCACTGTTAATTAGCATAATATTTAAACCAGATGTAGCTGGGCACATAATTCGTGCTGCTGAGACCTGCAAATTATTTCTAGATTGTAGTATTGTATAAATATTGTCCCACTGATAAATACAGTGCAAATAGTTCTGTGCCCTTGGATAACAGTGAAGTGGAAATAAATAGTTATATTTATTAAATAAAATTAAATAGGATTTTTTGGGAAGGTAAGTCTGGCCAGTTATACAGCAACACGAGTCAGACGAGTCTGAAGATCTGAGCTGAATTTGGTGAAACATTAAAGTTCTAGTCTGTGTCAATTACTCTCATAATAAATAATAATAAAAATATTACCTGTATTTTTCGGTGTTAGTTGCATCATTCCAAAAATACGTCATGACGAGGAAAAAAAAACATATAAGTCGCACTGGACTATAAGTCGCATTTATTCAGAACCAAGAGAAAACATTACTGTCTACAGCCGCGAGAGGGCGCTCTGGGGTAGGCTACAGGAGCACTGAACAGCATAGAGCTAATTTTACTATTTTTATTTCAGAAATGTAACTATATTAATTTATACAATTATTTATTAATGTCACACACACATACCTAGTGCCTTATGACTTAAAAGATGAGAGTGGTAAATGTTACAGACATGGAACTGTTCAGTCTATTATTGATTTTTATTTCCACTTCACTGTTATCCAAAGAGACAGAACTATTTGCACTGTATTTATCAGTGGGACAATATTCATACAATACTACAACCTAGAAATAATTTGCAGGTCTCGGCAGCACGAATTATGTGCCCAGCTACATCTGATTCAAATATTATGCTAATTAACAGTGAGTGTAGTTTCAGACATTACAGTGCTTCACTCGCACTGACTCTTATTCTGCCTGAAAGAATGAAAAGACCAAGCTGAAGGTGGAGCGATTCGACCAATCAGATGAAAGCAGCGTTTCAGCTCCGCCCACAAGTGCGAATGAAATATTGAAACCATAAACCGAAATGATCAAAGCGTACACGGGCCAACTGTATTGTCCATGTTCTCTCACTTGAATCCTCTTCTTGAGATTTGAGTCTCTTGACCTTCTGCAAGCCCTGCCTTGTTCACGCAGTGATTGACATGGCGAGAGGGGGCGGACACGTGATCGGCTCGGAATGCATTTTCAAAGTGCACATTGAATTTTGCTACATTCATTGCGGGACATTGAATGAAAATGCAATCATAAGTGCTTGACTGTGAGTGTTAATGCATTTAAGAAAAATAGCATTTAAATGATCATTTTGCCACAGTTTTTGCTTGAACATGTTATACATATCTAATCATTTCTGTAATACATTTTCATTTTCATTTTGCAACTTATAAAGCGTTCAAATTAGTATTCATTTTACATATTAAAACTGGTGTATGAAATGGCAAATGAAAATTGTCATTTCATTTTCATTTTGCACCAAACGTTGCACAAATGTATTGGAAAATGTAAATGTAAATACAGAAATGCATTGTCATTTTACATATTGCATTGCCATTTTGCATATTACATCCCAAATTGAATATTGCAACCCATATGCTTCCATACTGAGGTCTTTTATCACAGTATTAATTGATTGAGGAGAAATTTGCCTGTCGAATATTATACATCGTATTTTTAAAACGGTTGAATATTTTGGAAGTGAATTCTGGAATATGAATATGAATTATTGATTTTTTTTAATTATGAAAAGGTGTGTGAAATATTTTGAATTGAAATATTTCACAGCTTAAATGAACAACTATGTTAAATTTCAGAACCTAAAAATGCAAGCCCTGGAAATATAAGGCATTAAAATGCAAGTACTGTTAATGCGATGCATTATTTTTTCAGTTAGTGCTATTCAGCATGCTTTTTTGTTTCAAAGACATATGTCATTATTTTACTTCCATAGTAGCCTGTTTGTATAATTTACTAAAAATGCACAAAATAAATAGTTTGAAATAAAACCGTGATGCACCGGGTAATCGAATCGTTGACATGATGATCATGATTCGAATCGTGAAACCTGTGACGGTTCACACCCCTACTGTACATACCTGTACAGCTTTGCTTTATTGAAAAATGCACTACACATTAAAAAATGATTGTGCCTAATCTTTTATTGTTTGTAGGTCAGTCATTAATTAACCATAATAATCAATAGTAATTATTTTAGAAAAGTATTTTAATGAAAAATGTTTCTTGTTTTCAGGAGGACCAGGAGGAGTTGAGCCCTTCTGAGGAGCCTTGGCCCAAGAAGTTTCCAGAGGCTCTTGCTTGGCGAAGTGATGAAGAAGACGAAGACAGTGACTTTGGAGATGAACAAAGAGACCGTTACCTGAAGGTCTAAAACTTATCAATCTATAAAAGCATGACAAAAAAAACATTCCTTTGTAGAATGATGTTCCAGCAGCCCACTACAGAACTGATGCAGAGTTTCCCCACTATTTTTAAACCCCCTACATCAAACGTCCCAGTAGAAATATTGCCATTACATGTTATTAAATCCTAATGTACTTTTTAATTTAATTTTTATTTTAGGTGAGCCCATCAGCTGAGCACCAGGAATTTTATACTTTTCTGCAGAGGATTCTCACTCCGGTGATGGAGGCATACAGTGGTGCAGCTATCTTTGTACACAGCCTGGGTTCGCCCATGTCAGAACGAGAATATACACACAAGCTTTTCAAGTATCTTCTGACACGTACAGAAAGAGGAGTGGCTGCATATGGTGAGCCACAGGCACTTTCCGTTTCTCTGTTAAAGCGTGTTTTTCCTCTACCACCATAACGAAAACCCAAAACAAAGTATTCCCCTCAACTATTCTTTCCTCTTAGTGTCACCTTTATCTTTTAATCAATGTTATTTTTATCCAATTTGCCATTACTCATTCTTGTCCTGTATTAATGGTTATTTTAAAGTTCTGTTTATATGAATGTATTTATATTGATGACACTGATTATGTGCTTTTTTTGTTTTTCTTAGGAGAGAGTGCCACACACTACCTTGTAAAGAATACAGTGAGAACATTTAAAGAGTTGGGGGTGAGAGAGCACTCTAAACTTTAATAAGAACGCCTACAAGTGGGCGTTAATTCAAAAGTCGTCTTCAGATGTGACATTGCACGTGTTTCTCATCCTCCATTTATTGCATCATCAATGCAGTCATCACTTATTATCAGTGAATAACAAATTGAAATTTAAATCTGTTCATATGACTTCAGAAATTGCTGTATGGTGTTTTTGGCATACTTTTAGGGAGTTTTCTAAAGTTCTAAACTATATCCTTTTTTCCTTTGGGTTTCATAGATTAAAACAATTACAGTAAACAACATATGAGAGTCAGTGTGTTGTAATTATGTTGAACTAACCCTTGTAAAGCAATATTGCAGTTCATTTTATTAATTTATCTTAAAATATTTTAAAGCCATTTTCTATTTTTAAAATGCTTATGTACTTCAGAGATTACAGAACAATGTTGACATGCAATGCTCTTTCCTTTTTTACTCATTTTCTATTTTTAATAAGTGAAAATGAAACTGCAAAACTTTAAGACATTTTTGAAAACTAGAAGCATTGGTGTAAATGATTAAAAAGACAAAAACATTAATTGAATGTGCACATACTATTCTTTCCTCTCCTTTTTTCTTTCTGAAGAACTTTCTGTGCAAGTACTGACAGAAGCATGTTTTATGTGTTTCCCAGGTGCTTAAAGAGAGACGAGAGGGTGGTGTGTGCCGTCTGGAGCTGAGCAGCACTTTCTTACCTCAGGCCAACAGGAACAAACTCCTGCAGTACATTCTGGGTTTCAGTCTGCTGTGATACATAAGGACCACCTTCACGGCTGTGCGGCTTTCCACCCCACTCAAGGGCTTTTTACTGGCTAATCATGACTGTCAAAGGTGCTATACTAAGTAAAGCTTTACCTGGAAGTGCCTTCACCAAACGCCTCATACTAGACTTTAGTTCGTCTTCCTTTCACTGTAAACCTTCCACTTCCACACTACTCAATGCTCAAGTAGTTCTCTCAGCCCTTTCTTTTACTAAAAGCTTCCATTCACACAAAACCGTACACGTTCCGCCAGTGAAAGCCCTTGGTTTATATGCCGTTTTTAACTCTGATCAGTATATGAGGTCAGTTTCAGTTTTAACAAACACATCACTGGGATGACATTTAAAAAAGGGCATTTGACTTTCTTTTTAACCACTATCACGGTCATGTAATAGACATGTAATAGACAATACTGAGCATGTACAGAAGTTCTCTACATTTTCCTTGTGAGAAAAAGAGATTAGAATGATAAAGATGATTGTGTGGAGCATCTTTTGATAATAAGTGAATGACATAATGGAAATATTGACTCATTTTTGAAAACCGTGCAGCAAGTATTTACTGAGAAATTTGAGCCTTTAATGTTCGAATCATGTAGTTTAGGTCATGTTTATTAACTTAGTCACGACACTTGGGTGCAATTGGATGTCCATGAATGATAGTTACAACAATAATATTGTGTAATGCAGCAAACAGTAGATACATGTAATGGTTTTAGCAGGCCTTGAGGATCATGTGGGGGAAACATGAGCTTGAATGCTTCTTCTCTGCTGACCCTTACAAGATATGTTTGTAATATTTGGAGGAGGTTCTCTTGCTGCCAAGCACTTTAATTCCCTCCTCAGTTACTTATATATTTTATTTTGGAGTTAAGATCGTTGGCAGCGAGTCATCTGTACTGTGAGCGTGTGTGCATGTGTGCAATATGTCTGTAGTATGTGAATTAAACTGTATGTATGCCACAAATCTGTCTCAAAGCACAATATAACCAGAAAGGCATGTTGCCTTCATAACCTCTGGAATATTGTGTATGTTGTGGAATATATCAAGAGCCTGTGAGCAGGGAAAGTTAAGGATACGTTGTAATGTCCCAAAACTACAATTTACCTAATTTTCATTCCATTTTTATCATCTGCTCATTAGAAGCCTCTTCTGCTGATTTATCATTTCCAACTTTGTTTGTAATGTGTTTTGCATTGTCCCGGCCCATGCTTGTTTTGACAAGTTGTTAAAGAAAACTCCTTTGTGTGTCAGCGATTGACCTGTTTTTACTGTGCAAGAATGTAGTTGGAAGGCATTTACACTTTGCGTAGGCTACTGGGAGACTTTGATTAAAAAGAATACAGGGTGTTCCCATGATCACGGAAACATTTGAAAGGATCCAGGTATTCCAAGGCTGCAAGTTCCAGGGTTTGGGAAGTTGTGGAAATTCTCTTCATTGCATATCGATTTAGTTATGCTCCACTCTAAACTTAAAAAAAAAAAAAAGAAATCTTTTCCAGTAGTCTTAGGCTGCGTTCCAGTTCGTTTATTTTTTATTATGCCTTGCACAGTCCCAAACTTCCCTCTGCCTCATTTACTCGGATTTACGTCATTGATTATGTTGCATGAGTGCCCACTTCTGGCAGAATCCTTGCAATGGGCTGAATTTGTTTGCTGCAGCATTCTATATGTATATAGGTATGCTTAGACTTATAAATTGTGTAGCATTGTGGTCTTTGGAGTGGCCTGATGGGTGCATATAAAGCAGACTCGATCCCTCAAAATTGAGGGGTCGAGGCTCTGTCCGTATAAATTTCTCTCGTCCACTTCAATAATTAAAACGCACTTCAAAATTGCAGCAGGTTTTATCCCGAGGGGAAGTTCTTAGGAAAGTTTGCGAGTGCGTGTCTAAATGTGGAGAGGAACGCAGCCTTGAACTACAGGAAAAGTGGAGGAAATTCATTGGTCAAAACATGTGGGAGCCTTGGTAGAATATATAAGCTTATTTATGTCACGACTTACGATAGCAGCTCAAATTGCTAAATTGTATATTAGATTAGAAGCGAGTGTTTTTGCGACTGAATAAAAGCTGTTAAGGTTTGTAAAGTTACACACAAGAAATATTTTTGCAGTTTGCACAAAATAGTTCTCTTTGTGTCAATAAGGCCGCAAATATTCAGGTTTAAATGGCAATAAAACCTCTGTTTTGCTACTTAATAAATGCTGTTCAGTAAACACATACTTCCTGTAATTTGAATCGCTTGGGATTATTCCACATTTTAAAAATATGTTGCATTATGAACTGATTTTTTTTCTCAAATAATGAATTAATAAATATTAAAAAGCTGATATTATTTGTTATTCATTTGACATTAGTAACGCAAGTTCAAGCGCATTGCATCGTGAGATGCAGTGCTTCATGCCGAATAAGCTTTCTCAATGCTTATTTACATAGCTGAATTAATGCTGCTCTGTGGCTGCTCATAATTCTGTATAAAGATGTAATGCAGAATAAAAGTCAGATTATGCCTGCTTTGACCCACCTCAGTTGTATACAATTGTCATTTTTGTGTAAATGCATTTATGCCACCTATGAGTGGCATTAGACAGTCTGTGTAAAGACACCTAAATGTCACTACAGAAACACTTCAATGCTGCCTCTGCAATGTAAATTTGGCATGTGGTATAATTAAATTTTTTGCAAATAGCTCATCTGTGTATTCTATGTGTATATCATATGTGCACATTATACCTTGGTCAAATATAATGGAGCAATAGTATGCCATTCTAAGAATAGCCAACGTTTTTGAGTCTACGGAGGCAGAATAATAGACAAAATGTGATTCCTCACTCTTCTCTACATGTGTGAATGTGTTCAATCAGCACTGAAGATTGTATGTTTGAAATTCTCTTGAATATAAATAGCCATATGCATTTCTCTCTCCCAGCAGACAGCAATATGTTTTGTTTTTTTATTAGTTACCTGTCCATTAATGCAGTCATGTACTCTCATCCCAAATGAAGTGGGGTCAGCAATCGATCAGTAGCTCTTTTATGAACAATATATATTTGAGGTGTTACTTTAAACCATTCTCAGAAGTCAAAGATTAAGGCAGTCACATTTTATGTTCTCATATCAAAATAGTGTATGTTTTCCTCAACATTTTTTAATTTACCTTGTGTATATAAATTGAGATCCTACAATTGTCTTGTGGGATTGTGAAGTTTACTATATTATATTCTGTTCACTTATCTGAAAGCTGTAATTCTATAAGAAAGACTTTATGCTGGTGAACAATAATCAGAGGTTATGGTTAGCAATGTGAAATATGCTATTCCAATCGTGTTTACCTAGCCCCCTATAATTAATCTAATTATATAACAACTTGAATATAGTTAGTCAATAACCAGAGGTTATGGCTAGTAGTATAGAATATGCCCAAACAATGCTAATACTCCAATAGTATTTTATCTAGCCCCCCATTGTTAATGCAACTGCATAACAACTCAACTAAAGTCAAGCAGTTAGTCTATAATCTATAATCTCACTTGATGTGCCTCGTGCTACATCTAACCTGAGATTTACTAATCCTGTATGCAGATTTGTGGTAAAATATGCCTTCATTAATCTCCTTGAGAAAATAATTTCAGAGTAATTCAGAATAAATCAAATTTAACTGTCATTTATTATCAGTCAGGTAAGTATTACACCAATTGCACAGCCAATTCAAAGATATCAAATCAATGCAAGACATCAACTTCTCAAAAGATGATAAGAGTAAAAGATGCATACCATATCCTGTATGCTTTCTGGCTACAGAATTGCCTAGATCCTCTTGCAACATTTCCTTAAGTACTTCATACCAAGACAAACATCCCCCGATATAGAGACAGGAACTAACAATTGAATTTGCATTTGCATTGATCATGTAGAGTTATCACCTCTTGAGATAAAAGGCATTTTGCATGAAATACACCGGCACAGCCTCTACAGTGAAGAAAATTTCTCTTAACTCTTAGGATCTTTATCACATTTTAGTCTTCTTGTAAAATTGAGACCATTGTACCAGAGAAAATTCAAATGACACCAAACATGACTGTAAATATTACTTGCATTCATGTATAACATACTGTTGATCATTCTGAGTGGGATGCGTGAGGGGAAGAAAGGTGATGAGGGGGAAACCAGTGCAAATGTGAGAGATGTTTTTTGTATGTCTCAGATCAAAGTTTCTGAGGTTATTTCATCCTTTTTTCTTTTTTTTTTGTTGATCTTTTTGGCATGTCTAAGTGATGTGTCATATAGTGCAAGGTTTCCGAAACTGTGTTTTGTGAGATGATGGAAAGTGAATAATTCAAAACTCAAACTTAACAGTAATGGGGAAAATTGGGGAATACCGGTTTTATTACAGTAATTATGAAAGGCGAATGACAGTGAGGTAATTTTTTTCTTTGAAGTGGTTTTATGCAATGTTTCAGATAGGAAATAAATGAATGTTGACAAACAGTGGACTTAATATTCTAAGTCTAAGCAATGCTATTTTCTATTATTTAATATACCAAAATTCAGACTTGAACGTAACTAAATGTGATCACACAATATTGTGTACATCTATTATCTTTATTGTTATTATATTTATTATCCCCACAATAGTCTAGCTGTCAGGTCTCCCAGTGTGAACAGCTTCCAAGACATCCTCTAAACTCAGCAAGGCTGTAAGAACAGCTAATATTGGCAGCCATTTGGGCTGGCTTAAGCCGTTTTTTTTCCAGCAGGGAATATAAACATGCAGAGTTTCAAAGGGAGGGCATTAAAAAAGAGACGCAAACTCTGTTCACAACGATAGCAGCAGTTTAAAAAGAGGGCACTGAAGAAGAGGACCTCAAAGAGAACACTTCCACAATGAAGAACCAAAGCAGACGTCTGTGTGTTATTCTGCCCAATAACAAAGAACTGAGTTTGACTGTTGGGGTGAGTAAAATAGATTTATACTTCATAATATCACAATATTTGAATATCTGACATGGAGTGCCACTTTAAGAGTTACAGCCTCTTTTGATTTTGTTAAAAAGTTATATTAAGTATGAATGATGTTGGATGTTATAAAATCAATATATTTTGCCTTTGTAATGAACGTTTATTGAGATTTCCAGCAATGTATAAAACAGCCTAAACTGGCTTTCTGGTTCATTTCTTTTATACGTTGCTTGCCTTACTGTTTAGCATCTCTGTATTACAGCTTAAAGACAGAGGTCAAGACGTGTTCGAACAGCTGTTTGAGCTACTCGGCACCTCAGATCTTACCTTCTTTGGTCTGAGTGTGGTAAAGGGTCTGTGGTTTCCTTTTTTTGTTTTTGTATGTAAAACTGCTGACTAAGCCCCCTTTTTTTTTTATAACGATTAAACTAAAGGCTGAGCTTTGCAAAAAAACAAGATTGAAGGGAGTACCAGCTCTGTTGGTCTAAACAAAGGTAGCCTTTACAACTTATCTTGTTCATTCCATTTCATTTAGACAATCAACCCCTGTTTTTGGATTTGGGGCAAAAATTGTCATTGTACCTCCCAAAGTCCTGGAGAAAGAATACATCAAAGGTAAAATCAAGCACAAATAAAACTGTCATGTGAAAAATTTGGACACCCTATTGAATCCCATGGTTTTCTGTATCAGCACAATATAATGAAAAACAATTCTGACAATGCTTTTCATACTTTCTTCATTTCTATTTCCAATTAGATAACCAATTTTTAGCAAAAAATCACTCATCGTAAAGCAAAAGTTAGACACGAAGGCCCTGATTTTAGAGACCTCGTCACAAAGTTTTTTTTTAATTTCTATTACTTTTGATACTTTTGAGTAGAGAAATAAGTCTCCTGGCGAATTTCTCTCAGGTGGTTCCATTGCTGCCAGGCATTAAGTCTGAGAATAATTCAAAGAAAGGAATTATTTGAATTAACAAAGATGCATTAAATTGATAAATATGGCACTTATTCACTTGCATAATAAAATAGAAAAAAATACAACAATTTACATAACAGTACTGTAAGAATTAGATCAAAACAAAATAAATATTAAAAAATAATTGAAAAGTGTTATTGTGCTGGATCACTTTAAAATAAACACATGCAAATGTGAAAAAATCAGCTAGAAAAAATCTGTAGGTGTTGGGATTTTTTCTGGTTTTGATTCAGTAAGTATTACTGTAAATTGGTTGTGGGTTTTTTTTTATATATATAATCCCATATGACATGATTGCATAACACGAGATGTGATGTCATCCTAATGCAGTGATTTGATTGTGCATATGTTTTCATTTTATAGGAGAAAGTGATTCTTTCCCTTAAAGTGCAGTACTTTGTAGAAAATGTTCAACTAATTTTGTAAGTACAATGTTTGTTCCGTTTCCTCTTCTTTTGTTTTGTGTTTTTGGGAAATTGTGAAAATGTTTGGGGGTGGGGGTGGTGTTAGCGCAGTGGATAAGACGCATGCCTGTGGTGTGGGAGACCCGGGTTCGAATCCACTGTGAACCGCCAGTGTGTCCCTGAGCAAGACACTTAACCCCTAGTTGCTCCAGAGGCGTGCGACCTCTGACATATATAGCAATTGTAAGTCGCTTTGGATAAAAGCGTCAGCTAAATGAATAAATGTAAATGTAAATGTTTGTCACCTCACTTTTTGTCAGTGTCCTCGATCGCTCTGGCTTATTTGATTTAACCCCATTAAGCCTGATATATAATAGTCCGAATATTTTCAATGAATAATCAAGTAAACCTAAGTTGATTCGATCCAGTAAGTGTTCATCTTGAAATATCCTAGTTAACATCATGGTTAATGTTCATTTCCAGTTAATGTTAATTCTAACATTTCAGAATGTTAGAACTAAATTAATTAATATAAGGTAATGTATTATGAATTACAAATTAATGATAGTTAATATATAAGATGGAATTAATCATGATCAATAAATGCTATTAAAATGGTGGTTCATTGTTAGTTAATGATAACCAAATGTATAAACCAATATTAACAAACTGAACCTTATGAAAAAGCATTACTGAAATAATGAGTTTATTTCATTGAATGCAGGAAATGGGTTGCCTGGAAAACGGTCCGTTATATAGTTTGAGACATTTACAAAAATACTTGACCACAAAATTCTGTGATTGACCAATCAGAATCAAGTGAGCCATAGTAAGTCAGTTTAATAAAGCAGTTTCCGAGACCTAAATATTAGTATTGGGGATTGTTTTTTTTTTTCATTGTAGATAATTTAAGTAAAAAAAAATGTTTAAGCATCATTTGATCTGCTAATTTCATTCTCAAAGAAACAGTGATACCCGTCAGCTGTATTATGCTGAGGTGAAGGGGAGAGTTTTGAGATCTGAGTGCTTTGAGCAGGAAGGACTGTACTTCCAGCTGGCTGCCTACGCCCTTCAAGCTGATCTTGGAGATTGCGAAGAAAACTTAGCATACTTTAGCCCACAGGGATTTTTCCCTTTTTGGGTAAGTGTTCTGCTATTTTTCTATTTGCTTTTTGCTGGTTTTCTCCTTCAGACTGCAAAAGTAAAAATTAAAACACCTGTTCACCTGTTCTTACCATTCACTATGGTGTTATACATCTAATGGTGTTTTCATTGTGGTATTGTACAGATTGTACAGAAGCATGGGAATGATTATATCCTGAAGCACACCCCAGCCCTGCACAGGGAGCTTAAAGGAATGTCATCCAGCGAGGCTGCCTTGCTTTTCATTCAGGAAGCGTTTACCTTGAGTGATGTGCCTCTCACCATCTATAGATTGTCCAAAGTTAGTGTTGTTGTTGTTGTTGTTTTTTGCGCTCCAGTTCAGAAGTGCAGTAATCAAGGCCAGTCAAGCTCTGTTTCAGAGTTAAGTCTGAGTCCAAGTCAAGATCACATTTTATGTAGCATTTAGTTTTGTCTGGTCGTAGTATATATGTTCTTGGACTGGAGACAGACTTTTGTCCAAACTGGACTAATACAACACTAGTATTCAGTCAAACCAGAGTTGTGAATTATTCAGAAGTGAACTGAGAATGCCTTTTACATTTGAATTCAATTCCTGAAAATTGATTATTTTACGCAATAATCCAAGAGCCAATGGAATATTCCTGTTGGGTTTTTGTTGAGGGTGATGCTAACTTGCAGGTTGCCCTATAAAATATATAATCTCTGCTGCCAATTCTTCAGTTCAGAATTTTGCTCAAACATCCATTTTTACCAATATTTGTCACATTTCACTAATACAATTCTCTGTCTCTTTCCATTCCTGGCCTCTTCTGTATCCCTGCTGTCTCAGGAAAAGAAAAAAACACAAGGTTGTGTCCTCGTGGGTGTGACATCTACAGGACTGCAGATCTTTGAGGTAACTCCAAAATCATGGCCAATAACATCATCCATGCCATATGTCAAAACCCAGCACGAAACCAGCTTTATTCATATTGGTTCAATCTAGTCATTTCGCTCATAGCAATGTCACACGTACGGTTATATGTGTCTCATTTCTCTCTCCAGGTGCTGAATGGGGAACAGCAATCTGTGTCTGATTTTCCATGGCCCTCCATTCATTCCATTACTTTTCAGGTTCTATTGATTTTAACGTTTACAAATTCACCCAGTCAACTTATGATTTAATAGCATCATTTTAAGAAACTACCTGTTGTTCTCAGCATGTTTAACGCTCTGTTTAGTGCTTTCAGTTATGGTCTTGGTTTCACTACAGGGCAGGAAGTTTGACATTCGTGCTGACTGTTTTTTTGAGAAAAAGCTGGTGCTTTATAGTCTGTCCGTCCTTCATGCCAAAAACCTGCTGCAGCACATAAGCAACAGTCACCGACTGCATCTCAACACAAAGCCCTTGGTCATGAAGCTCAAGGAAAAAAACGGTCAGAGTCCAAAATATCAATAATTCTGTGGAAGAATGTAGTGCATCTGTTGTGGTATCTTTAGTGGTCTATCAATCTTCCTGTTTTCCACCTTAACATTTTAGATTTATTTTGAAAGACGTCTTGCATTTGCATTTGTTTGATGATAGATACAGGAAAAACGGCAATATTCTGAAATTTACACACACACACACACACACACATACATATACAGTGTGTATATATATATATATATATATATATATATATATATATATATATATATATATATATATATAATATTTTTTTTTCATTGGTGCTGTATGCAAGTTTTTGACTCTATATTATATATTATACTAAAGCATATATATATATATATATATTATATATATATTATACTAAAGCATATACTATACTAAAGCATAACAATACCATACGTTTGCAGATATTTAAGAAACATGCTAGGTTAACATACTTGTTTATCTGAAAAACAATGCTACAGTCAGTTATTCTCCCTTGAAAATGTGCGTTCCGGGCCAGAATGTCGGTCTCTCTTTTAGTTTGTGTAACCCACCCACTGCAAGTTTACCAGTTTGTATTTCTGCACCCAGGTTGCCAGAAGGCAGAAAATATAATGCAATTCATTTCATTCATTGTCATGTGCGCTTTGTTTCTGCTGGTGTCGTAGATCTGGCAAACTGCGTGTGCGTCAAGTCTGAGGAGGGGGGGCTGGGTGAAAAAAAAACCCTCTCTGAAATTTTTACTGCAATCCTGCGTACAGCACCTTTAAAGTAATTTATTCCTGTGATGGTAAAGCTGAATTTTCAGTTGTTTTTCAAGAAATCCTCCAGAAATCAATTTAATATACTATTAACGAAGTTGAAAACCGTTTTGTTGCTTAATATTTTTTTGGAACCCATGATATATCATTTAAACGACTAGGGCAAAATAAAAGCGAGAGAGAGAGAGAGAGAGAGAGAGAGAGAGAGAATTTAGAATTTTAACCAAACATTTATTTCACAGCTTCAAAACTATTCTAATACAATAATGACTCAAACAAAATTGACATTGGGATCAATGTAACGAACAAGAAAAATATAAAAGTTCATCAACAACAGAGCAAATTGCATCATTGTAACACCACTGAACCAAAAAGAACATCAAATCTTTCATCATCTTATAAAATTTTAAATCAACCCACACTCTTGCTTTTATCCGATTTTTACAAATAGATACAACTTCACATCCTTCTGACCCTTGAATTTTATTCCTCCTGCTTTTATATACTGCCATTTTTGCTTCTCCCACAATGAAATTTAAAAGTTGACATTTTATCTCGTTTTTTGCTGAATATCAATATCCAAGAATAAAACTCTAAACAGTAAAGATATAATCTAACTTACCAAACAAAAATGTAAGAAAATCAAATAAATAGCACAACCTTGTACACTCCATAAATTTTTTTTAAATTGTCTCTTTCTTTTTTTTACACAGAAAGGACATAGATTACAAACATTAGGGTTAATAACATGTACAAAAGAATTAACAGCAACAGCGCCATGTAAAATTCTCCATTGGAGATCCCCCACCCTTTTTTCCAAAGGGGGTTTATAAAACACTCTCCACACAGGTTTTATATTCTGGTAAAAACGTCTGTTTTAAAAGATCTAGTAATTTCCCTGCTAATCTTACTGATCTAACTCCAATGCAAGAAGCAACCTTTTGTGAGTTATCTAACTCGGGCCCCCAAGCAGCACACAATTTAACTTTTCTTGTTCTGCACATTGCATTTTCAAAACCCCATGCAGCTTCACTTGAAACATCAAATCTAGCTCCAAACTATGGAATGATATTCCAGAAATTATTCAAAAGGAATTGCAAATTGTATTTGCAATTGCGTTTTCAATTTGTGGACGCATAAAATGTGACATAATCCAAACGCAAATGCAAATCGCTCATTACTGTTTGCATTTTCATTTAAGCGAACGCACAGTTTCTGCCAAATTAAAAATGGAAATGCAAAGTCCATTCGCAATTGTGTTTCCCTTATCTTACGAGCTATGAGTCTGTCATATTTAAATAGCAATATTAATTACCACATTTGCCTTTTCACTCTCTCTGCACTATGCATGTAAACTGCCAAAACTCAAATGGAATCGCAATTCCTTTTGCATTTGAGTTTCCAACGTCTGCACGGAAACCTGTCAAGTGACAGGGGTGGGGCCTTTTTATTGGGCGTGTTTGCATTGGGAAGTGACGTCACTCACAGTTATTTAAAATCATGTAAAATTGTCTACGCAAAGTAACTACCTGCCTAAGTTGTGCAGATTTACAGTTTAAAGTAATCTTTCTAATCTGCGATACAACTTTGCCATGCCTTCTCTTTCAATCAATTCGTCTATGATATATGGTGGCACATTTGACAATAGGATTTTTTTTGGGCTGCATCAAAGGCATGCATATGACTCATTTATGACGATTCCACTCACAACGATCTCATTAACTTTATTCACGTCATCTAAGAACAAGAATGCTGACAGAATGCTTTTGTGGCCAACAACCTGTGCGGCTGCTAAAATACCCTTTTCCACAAAGCGGCTGTGACGAGTGGGGCGGGGCCGAGAGAAGTGGGAACAGAGCGAGGCCGGTGGAGTGATTGGAGATGAGCGACCCCTGCTCGACCCACCTGTCTCGAGTCCCACGGAGGAGATGGAGGGATATAAAACCGGAGCGACTACAGTGACGGACGAGAGAGGACCAGGCCTGGGTTTTAGTTTGTTTTGATTTTTATTTGTGCGCGTCAGTCGTCCGTGAGGGGCTGACGTGCTGTTTTGTGTTTATTTCTCAGAGAGAGAGTGAAGTGAAGTGACATTCAGCCAAGTATGGTGACCCAAACTCAGAATTCGTGGTCTGCATTTAACCCATCCAAAGTGCACACACACACATACACACACACACGGAGCAGCCATTTTTGTTTTTAGAGGGAGAGAGGGAGAGAAAGACTTCAATTCAGTAAAGATACATTAAATTTATCAAAAGTAACAGTAAAGACATCTACAATGTTACAATATTTCTTAAGGATCATGTGACACTGAAAACTGGAGTAATGGCTACTAAATTTTCAGCTTTGTCATAACAGGAATAAATAAAATTTATAAATGTATATGGAAAACAGTTATTTACATGATAATAATATTTCACAATATCACTGTTCATGTTTGATAAAGCTCGAAAGATAAAAGATTATATATATATATATATATATATATATATATATATATATATATATATATATATATATATATATATATATATATATAAAACGTAATTATTTTATTTTGACCTTTTGAGCTTCTAACCTTTGACTGATCATGCATTATTTTTATTATTTTTACGATTAATAAATAGTAAAAGTAATAATCATGTAAGTGTGTGTTAATAGTGAAAATGTACACAATCATACTGTAAGGTGTTTATAATTTCTTATTTGCTTTGTTTAAATATCTTTAACTAGACATTATCTGTTTGAATAAAGGTAGACACAGAGAGATGTACATCACAGATGGAGCTGATCTGGTCTTTGAGGACAGTGATGATGATGAGCTTCCACCAATGAAGTTCCTCTTAGACAACATCCAGAAGCAAACCACTGGCACCACTGACTGTAGAACTGTCATGGGTAAACAAGACTGAAGTGTGTAACTTCACCTGCATTAGCGGCACCACACTAAATCAAAATCACATACTTACCTACAGTATTTAACAAAAGAAGTATGTCCAGCTTTTTAGTATTCATAAAAGACTAAATGATATGATCGGGCCTGACTCCATTGCTTAGTCTGACACAGGTGACACACACCTTTAATTTAACCTCCTTAATTATTACCTGATAAATAAGTACTATTAAGGCCACTTCACCTTTTTAAATAAGGCACTGATGTTTTTGACTCGAAGATGTCTCATAGATTTAGATTGACAATTATTCAGTCATTAATTATTCCTTATTTGTTCATTTATGTGCAGGTAGTGATGCTTCAAATGGCGCTTGCTGTTTAGAGATGAGTGTTGATGAGCCTGAAGAAATGTTGGTAGATGATCCTGAAGATGTTCTGCGTTTAATTGAGCTGGTGGAGGGTGTATCTGTGGATGGTCCTTTATTGTTGCCAATTTCTCACTGGGAAGGTGAGAATAGGAAAGTTTGGGTCAGCAAGATACACATTCTGTACACACACACACACACACACACACACACACACACACACACAGAGGTGACAAACAAGTATAGCTATCTTTGTGAGGACATTGATTGACATAATGCAGTCTCTAGCTCCTTACCCTTAAGTGCCTCTACCAAACCCTTATCCTAACCCTACCCTTTACCCAGTTATAACCCCTAAACCAAGTCTTGACCCTCAAACAGACCTTTAAAGGAGGTCTCATAAAGTGAGGACCGGCCAAAATATCCTCACTTTTTTGTCCTCATTCCGAAGGTCTAAAGCTCAAACCGGCCCTCACAATAAAAGACGTACAAGTTCACACACACACACACATATGTATGTATATATTAGTGCTGGACAACGATGAAAGTTTTTAATCGCGATTAATCTCATGATTGTCTGCAATTAATTGTTTGTTTTCATGACTATGAAAATTGTAGAGTCACACTGAAGGCATCAAGGGCTATTTGACCAAGAAGGAGAGTGATGGGGTGCTGCGCCAGATGACCTGGCCTGAACCCAATCGAGATGGTTTTAGGGGTGAGCTGGACCGCAGACAGAAGGCAAAAGGGCCAACAAGTGCTAAGCATCTCTCGGGGAACTCCTTCAAGACTGTTGGAAGACCATTTCAGGTGACTACCTCTTGAAGCTCATCAAGAGAATGCCAAGAGTGTGCAAAGCAGTAATCAAAGCTAAAGGTGGCTACTTTGAAGAACCTAGAATGACATATTTTCAGTTGTTTCACACTTTTTTGTTATGTATATAATTCCATATATAATTCCACATGTGTTAATTCATAGTTTTGATGCCTTCATTGTGAATCTACAATTTTCATAGTCATGAAAATAAAGAAAACTCTTTGAATGAGAAGGTGTGTCCAAACTTTTGGTCTGTACTGTGTATATATATACACAGCACAGACCAAAAGTTTGGAAACATTACTATTTTTAATGTTTTTGAAAGAAGTTTCTTCTGCTCATCAAGCCTGCATTTATTTTATCAAAAATACAGGAAAAACAATAATATTGTGAAATATTATTACTGCTAGAAAACACACACATATATATATATATATATATATATATATATATATATATATATATATATATATATATATATATATATATGTGTGTGTGTGTTTTCTAGCAGTAATAATAGTATATATATATATATATATATATATATATATATATATATATATATATACATACGTATACATTTATATATGTGTGTGTGTATATATATATATATATATATATATATATATAATATATATATAATATAGTCTTAGTGAAGAGAATAAATATAAATCTTACCAACTATAAACTTTTGAACACTAGTGTACACTTGTTGCTTTGAAATCACTCCTGTAGTTAATTTTTTTTTTTTTTTTTACGTATTTCCATCAAGGTGAAACAAATCAAATCAGTTAATTTCCACTACTCTCCACCCTGCTAGAAAAACCGCTTGAAGCATCTCTATCTCCATTGTGGGTGTTAACCTGGAAGTGACAAGCAACCACAAGCCATGGAGGCTTTAGAATGTGCATTTGTACTTTGAATGAACTAACTTTTTTTCACATTATGTCCCTAAATATGCAACATATAAATGAACAGAAATTGTTTGCAAAGCATGCTGAAGTTATTTTTACATGCGAAGACACCATATAATGTTTTTTTGTCGAACTTTGATCTTTACCAAAAAACCTACGGAAACCACTGTGTACAAACATAAGTATTGTGAAATATGTGGTGGAAAAATGCCACATAATAGACCGTGAGGACATGGAAATGATGACATGCTAACTTTGGACATTATTTGACATATTGTGCCATGCTGTCATGGTTTAAAATTCTGAGTCATCAGTAATATGCATTTTACCCCCCCTTTAAGGAAGACCATTACAACGAAAAGAAGGGGTGGGTAGGCAGGCATAAATAAGGTGGGCTGGCTTTACGTGGTTTACCAAGTTTCATTCAGTATCACATCATGAATGCGTTCGGATTGGTGAGTTTGCTTGCTGTGTTCATTAGATATTTTTAACACCCAAAAGGGGTTTTCATTTATGTTAATGTATGTTTTTTTAATGTAAGTTTGAGTCTTTAATATGGTACTGATGATAATGTAACAGAGATGGAAAGCTATGATTACATCTTCATATGCAAATATTATATTTGCACATTTAAGTCTTGGGTGATGTTGAGTCAGACATATAACAGATAATAGATAAATAGCGATACGTGCCAGTATACAGTAATTTTGGAAGAATTCGTTTTAGTTTTGTTCATCAAATCTTCTTCCCAGTATGAATACTGGTCTTAGAAGTCATTTTAGTCTAAAAGTATCACTTTCTTTCTTCTGTGGACACACCAGGACGAAGAAACACTTTACAGTATTTTCAGTTTTGTTCCACAGAAGAATAGTCTCGCAGGTTTAAGAGCAAAGAAGTGAGTAAGAAAAGTTGTTGCAGTCATTATGACCATTCAGCTATGATTTTTTTTCTTTCACTATTGATTTAACAAACAAGTAAAAATGTCCTATTATATTTTCCATTTCTTTTAATTTATTAATAGAAACCATGAAAATTTGAATCTAGTAAAAGTTGTGGGGATGATGCAACGCACAATGCATAGAAAAGTTTTTGTCTCTCTCTCTTTGTCTTCTTTAACCTCAAACTTAAAGATAATTATAATACATTACAATCATATTTACAAGCTTTTGTATCATGCTGTCCTTTATTTTTATGTGCATGTTTTTTTGTTTGTCCTTTTTCGCAGACCTGGAGCTATTCATACCTAATTATTCAAATTCATATAAAACCGATCAATAATACAAAAGTATGATCATCTAAACTGAGTGAAATAATCATGAACCAATTTCAAGATTTATTTTATTTTTAATTACATGAGGTGTCATTCAGATTATAACCAACTATTTTTTCAATGTACTGTTTAAAATGTTGGGATATGAACGATGTTTCAGTCTTTTTAAAATAAGTGACTTGTGCAAAAAAAATAGTTAAATACAGTAAAAACAGTATTGTTGTGGAATAATAAAATTTTACATAATGGCTTTCTATTTAATTTGTAAAATCTTAATTATTGCTTTTTTCTGTGATGGCAAAGCTAAATTTTCAGCATCATTACTCCAATCTTCAGTGCCACATGATCCTTCAGAATTAATTTTTAAGATTTATATTTCAGGATTCTTTGATTTTTATATATACAGTATATATACATATATATATATATATATATATATATATATATATATAGAGAGAGAGAGAGAGAGAGAGAGAGAGAGAGAGCGAGAGAGAGATTAAAAACACCCTTTATTTAGTCACTTTTGATTAAATGCATTTTGCTGAATAAACAAAATAAACATATTTCTCTTTACAGCATATAAATAAATAGGAATTAAGCATCAATAGAAACCTTTATCTTGTTACCAGTTGTTGGACATGTCCTGGCATGCCCACTACCAATGTATATGTATTTCCTGATAATGCTAAAAATGCTCAACACATTAACACTTCGCTTCACTTTAAAATTCCAGACCACAAGAGGAACTAGTAACATCATTTTTTTATTTTCTTTCATCTGCAAAATGATTGCATTAAGTTAGTTACACATTTCAGGGCAGCTTCAAAATGCACAAACCATGTTATATGGTATAAGTGTCGTGAGGTCAAAACATAGTATTGTGCAAAGAACTGTGCAAAAATAAAACATTGATTCATATTAATTGATAATCTGCCATGTAATCATAATTTTAGGGGAAAGGAACAAAAGTTGGTAGCTATGTGTGTGCATGTTTGCAGTTTTTCAGAAATGTTGTCTGAGTTGTGTATTTCCAATGAGCCTTGGTTTGTAAAATAAATTTTCCAAATCCTTTGTAATATTATAACTTTTTTTTTTTTTGGATTTTTGTTTTTTTACTTTTTCAATTAAATGCATTTTTGCTTAAGTATTAATTTCTTTCCCACAAAATGCAAATAAAAAATTAAGTATTAGGAAGATCTTGTGTGTGTGTGTGCGCGCGCATGTACATATGTATGTGTGTGTGTGTGTGTTTAAAGTCTTTTGTATATTTGTTTACAGATTCTGATTGTTTGCCTGCACCTTTGCTGCAATGCACTACAAAATGGTAATTTCCTTGTGCTTTTTTTTTATTGGCCTATGTAATTGTCATTAATAACACATTCAATAATTAATAATAATCAAAAACCCAAGACAATTTGTGTTTCATTGCAATTAACATTCTCAGAAAAAAAAGAAGAAAAAAAAACACTGGGGCAGTACCAGCACTATTATGTACTTTTAAAGTACTGATATATATAATTTAGGGGTAAATAAGGTACAGATATTTAGATTTGTACCTGAGGAAACTGCCCCAGTGACAGGTGTTTTTTTTAGGCTGGGTTTTACTGTTTACAGAAAAACATCATAACCCCTGAGGGGCATCCCCTGATAATGAATGGGGTATTATATTAACAGACTATACAAATGTTAATAAAACAATAGGCCTATACCTTTAAAATCACAGAAGTGTTTGTCACTTTAAAGCTATGGTTCACCCAAAAATTACAGTTTTGTCAATTTAACTTTTTGCTGTTAAATTGCATTAGCAATGTCAAATTCTGTTTTGTTTTTGTAGGAACGTGCAACAACTTCACAGTGGCATTTATAGAGACTGCAGAAAAAGTGTCTTGCTTTAAGGTGATGGATGGACATGGTGCTATTTGTTGGACTGGCCATCCAACCCAGTCATGTCAGATAGACTATAGAGATGGCAAGACATGCATCAAGTGGCCAGTAGACACTGCAATCTCATGTGTGAAGGAGTCTAATGAGATGCTTAATACAGGTAATAATTGTCCATTTTTTTCCAACAGCACTGACAATAAATATATCTGATTTTGGACTTGTATATCAGAATACCTTTTTCTCTTCTAGAAGAAGAAAAGAAGTGTGCCCGTGACCAAGAAAGTGAGTCAAAATCAGTCATTTTTAATTAATTTATCATTTAGTAGGTATTTATTAAATATTTATTAAATTGATTTTTTTTGTTCTTTTTTAAGATATCAGTTGCAATGGAGAGTACAAACTTGGTAAGTTTATTTAATTCAAGGTTTAATTATTATTATTATTATTGGTAAATGAAAACAAATCAATGGCTGCTCCCTAAAGTCAAGTCTTTGTGTTTATCCCAGACTCAGTCTCAGAGCCTGGAGATTCTGCATCAACTCCATCATTGAGTAAGAATGCAAAACTAAACCATTAGCTGCTACATGTTTGCATCCATCATTAAATAATTCCACATATTTATGTTTTTAAATTACTGTTTTTCTTTTTTGTTGTTTTTTTTGCAGGCATTCAACTAATTATGGCTGCTATTACCATTGTCTACTGGATGTTTCTATGACACTACTAATAGTGTTCTGAACTGCATTAACGCTCAAACAAAATCCATTGAATTTATATATATAAGTACATTGGATGCACATGTTTATATTATTTTCTCAATATTACTTACCTCTGTTTATGCAACCTAACATTTTTCCAATTAATTATTTTTTTATGTTTTGTATGATTTAACATGATTTTTGTTTACATGAACTTTGAGTTATAACCACTATATGCAGTGGTGTTTCAAATAATTATATAAGCTGCTTTTGTAAATGAATAGTGTTTTAACAATCTTTATATTGTAGATTTTTAAGGCAATGTAAACAAAACAAAAATTATTGGAAAATGTTTGCAACAGTACACAACAGTCCATACAGATTAAAAATATAGAGATGCATGTTACACACAAAGCTCAGTTTGAAGTGCATCAATTAAAATATAACATAATCCCAAATAAAAGCAAAATCCAAAACTAAAAATCTGATCATATTTCATCTCCATTCCACCCCCAACGCCCCCCCCCCCCCATTTATTTTTAAAGCATGACCTGAGACTAACTGCAGTGTTTCAGCATTGTGCCCCCTAGTGGTCAGGAGATATGAAATGCATATTTCTGTTCATAACTTCTGAATGCTTTGGCCAAATATAACAAAACTGGTATCTTTAGATTTGGTGGGTCATGTTGAGTCGAATGAAATCTAATTAGCGTTTCGTTACAAAAGTAATTAGAAAAATCTTCAGCTCCATGCCCTGATATACTCAAAAACTTTTGGGGGCAGCGCCACCTTAGGTTTTGATGAAATTTAGAAAAATGCTAATAACTTTTGCTTACATTAACCTATTGTAATTGGACTGATGTTAATAGATTCCTTGCATCACGCCGACAACATCGATACCAATTTTGCCATAATTGACTGAACTTCCTGTCCGCCATTTTGATTCATGTTAAAAACATACTTTTTCAAACTCCTCCTAGATTGTTTGTCCAATTTTCACCAAATTTGTCTCTGATCATCTTCAAACCTAGCTGGCAAAAAGTTATGGATTTCGTGTCGATATACGAAACGGTTTTCATTTAGCATATGAACGAACTTGCTGGAAAGATGCCAAACTGAATCTGAGGGCTGTATCTCTGCAAAGGTTTGACATATTTATCCCAAACTTTGTATGTGCCATTGTCACCTCACACTGACCATGGCACATCAATTTGGTAAGAGTAATAAACCAATCATTAACCTTTAATTATGACATTTCCAAAAATGCTAATAACCTTTGATTGCATTAGGCTTTTGCAATGAAACTAGTCTCAAAATATTCCTTGGGTCATGTCGACAACAGCCATACCAATTTTTTTATAGTAGGAAATCTGAACTGCCTGTCCGCCGTTTTGATTTATGTTAAAAATTGACTTTTTCTAACTACTCCTCAACTGTTGTTCAGATTTTCACCAAAATCGAGTCAGATCATCTTGCAATTTGTATCGACTGAAAAAACTGTTTTCATACAGCACCATTACAAATTTTAGGCACAGTGCCAAAATGATTCCGAGGCTTTATCTCTGCAAAGCTTTACATGTTTGCACCAAACTTTGTATGTGTCATTGTCACCTCACACTGACCATGCCACATCAATTTGGTAACAGCGCCACTTATTGGTCGAGTAATAAACCATTCATTAACCATTAATAATTACATTTTTATAAAAATGTTAATAACTTTTTATTGCAATGAAACTGGTCTCAAAATATTTTGTGGCTTATGTCAACAACATGCATACCAAATATGCCAGAGTAAGCTGAACTTCCTGTCCACCATTTTGATTGATGTTGAAAACCTACTTTGTTGAAAACAAATTTTTTTTGAACTCCTCATCAGCCGTTGGTCCGATTTTCACCAAAACCGAATCAGATGATCTTCAGACTGTGCTAACAAAAAGCTATGGATTTTGTGTCAATATACAAAACCGTTTTTGTGACGAATTTGAGGCATGATGCAAAAATGGCACTTGTAGCTAAATCTCTGCAATGCTTTGGCACATTGACACCAAACTTTGTGTGTCATTGTCAGCTCACACAGAACACACCGATTTGATCGTGTAAATTAATCAATAAATCATGCTACTAGAGGTTGTATTTATGATTTTTCAGCCATTTTAATTAAAATCATCCTAAAATTGCTTTTATTGCTCATTGTTGCATTTGGTCTGATGCTCAATGCCATGCTTAGCTCCTCATCTTGCCGCTGGAGTAATTGGCCCCGTAATTGCTGTTTGCAGTTATAATTTATATATATATATATGTAACCCTTTTCGTCTGTGTGCTCCCCCAAAAGGCTCTGCGTTGTGATTGGGTGATGATTGAATGAGGAGGACACAAAGATCGTTGTCGTCACAGCGGTGAAGCTTATTTATTGGGCTCTTTATCTGCATCAGCCACTTTTCACAAGGAAAATAGAACTGTTAGTTACTAATATCAAAACTAAAAATGTATATAAAATCATAAAACAAGACAATATAGTTTTAGCTGTTGTTATATTAAACCTTAAATCAGGGGGGTTCCCAAAGACTGGAAAAATAACTTTCCACATATGACAAGTGATGTTGAATACCACATGCATCCCAAATACAAAGAATAAAACTCAAAATACTCAGATAAACGTTAAACACAATACAATATAAAGAAAAATATACCCCACCACATGGAAGGTACAACCCATGCAATAATATCAGAAATACAAAACCATCTTTTACCAGTAAGTGCACATATATGTTAGTTAACATATTTAACAGCAATATATATCTTCAAATAACATGGATGGCCAATATAATTAAAGAAATATAATGGATGTAACAGAGAACAGTGAAAACCATCCTTACCTTTTCACAAGGAAAATAGAACTGAATTAAACAACAGCTCCACCCATGTGAAGAAGGGCTCACTTACACAATGATATACTCCTAAAACACAGCTCCCCCCTAAGGCTGGGAGAAACATATTACATCTTGCCTACATCCACCCCCTCTTTCAATGATGCCGTCCCAGTCATCACTAAAAAAACGAAATTAAGTCAGTTTAAATCTTAATATTAACTTTGAAGTGTCTGTGTGGGGTGTGTGTCTGTATAGGTATTGCTAAAGTAGAGCTGCTTCTTCGCCTTAGCCTTTTCCCACACTTTCCTTCCTCTCTCTACCTTCTCCTTATCAATCTCGCTTTGGAGGCCATGTATCTCCAAGGAGAGTCTTTTTGGTGGGCGCCTTTTTCGCTCAGGATATCTCCTCTCTGGCCTCTCAGGATTGGAGACTTCCAATGACGTCTGCTCCCCATTCTTCTCCTCTTCGCTCACAGTCTCTTTTAATTGACTTCCATCCTGTCCATGCTCTTCGTCCACCACATCCTGCCATTCCACACTTGTACACTGTGTAATAGTGCCACTGTCTACACTTTCAATTGGCTCCACTATTTCCTCTTCTTCCTCTGAAACGCCTGAGTCCATTCCAGACACTTCCTCCATGTCAGGCTCTTCTCCGGCAAGGTACTTGGAACTTACCGGGAAAAACATGCACTGGGACAGAAGATTTCGGTGGATGACTCTTTCCCTGTCACCATCTTCTGGACGAACCACATACACTGGAATCCCTGGCTGTTTCTTCACCACAACATATGGACGTGGTTCCCACCTATCAGCCAGCTTCTGTTTCCCCTCGACATAACACACTTTCACCATCACTCTGTCACCAGGTTGGAACATGTGGCTTTTGGCTTTCTTGTCATAGTGCTTTTTCTGAAGATCCTTAGCATGCCTTGACATTCGATCTGCCTCATTATAAGCATAGGACAAGCATTCATGCAGAGTCTGGACATATTCACTGTACTCACATGGCTCTTTTGCTGTTGACAGGCCAAACATGAGATCAACAGGCAGTCGTGGATGTCTGCCATACATCAAGAAGTATGGGGAAAAACCAGTCGAATCGTGTTGAGTGCAGTTGTAAGCATGTGTCAGTGCGTCAATGTATTCATGCCACCTGGGTTTTTATCAGGATCAAGAGTGCCCAACATATTCATAAGAGTTCTGTTAAATCTCTCTGTGGTCCCATTTCCCTGCGGATGGTAGGGGCTAGTATGAGTCCTTGTAATTCCCGTTAACTTACACAACTCCCTCACTACTGTACTCTCAAAATTTCTGCCTTGATCTGCATGGAGTCTTGCTGGAAAACCAAATCGACAGAAGAAATTCTTCCACAGCACCCTTGCCACAGTGACAGCCTTCTGGTCTTTTGTGGGGTAAGCCTGGGCGAATCTTGAGAAATGATCGGTGACAACCAGGACATTCTCTATTCCTCCCTTAGACTTCTCCAGGACAAGAAAATCCATGCATATGAGTTCCATAGGGGCATTAGTGTGAACGCTCACCAGCGGAGCCCTATTTCCAGTGGAAGTTTTCCTCAGACAACATCTTTCACACTGCTCACACCATGACTTTATTTCACACTGCATTCTCGGCCAAAAGAATCGTTCCCGGAACAGATTCAAAGTACGCTCAAATCCCAAATGACCAGAGTCGTCATGAAGACTTGTTTTAGCCAAAAGTCGCATTTTCTCTGGCAAGACCAGCTGAGCAATGGACCGTCCCTGAACATCCTTAACTTGCCTGTAAAGAATTCCATTTTTGACCACCAGCCTCCTCCACTCTTTTAAGAGAAACCGTGTATCTTTCCCCTTTTCCAATCTTTCTCCACGTCTTGGCTTTTTGTTTAGTGTCTTGTAATGTAGGACTGGCCCAATGACAGGGTCCTCCTTTTGACATCCCCTGATCTCCAGCTTTGTCATTGCAGGCAGTGCATCAGTACCCGCTCCATCAAATGAATTGGCTAGCCCGTCAACCTGGTCCAGAAACTCTCCCTCTGTGCATACAACAGTTCTCTCTGCTTGCTCACTAACGTCTTCCTTCCTCCCTGAGACATCTCCACAGGAGTGGTCTTGCAGCGTGGAGGAAATGCACTGTGGGCAGGACTGAAGAGTTTCTATGACCTCTTGATTAGACATCCTTGAGAGTGCATCAGCATTAGAGTTGGACTTCCCTTGCCTGTACTCAATTCCAAAGTCAAACATGGCCAGCTGTGACACCCAACGCTGACCTGTGGCGTCCAACTTCGCTGTACTCATCACGTATTTAAGTGGGTTGTTGTCAGTCAGCACAGAAAACGTATGTCCATAAAGGTGATCATAAAACTTATCTGTAACAGCCCACTTTAGAGCCAAAAACTCTAACTTATGTGCAGGGTAGCGGGTCTCAGGTGGTCTCAAACCTCGGCTTGCATACGCTATTACTTTTTCCACACCATCTTGAACTTGTGCAAGGACTGCCCCAAGACCCTCACCAGAAGCATCCGTTTGCAGTACAAATGGTAAGCTGAAGTCAGGGTAGCCCAGAACTGGTGCTGTAGTCAGTCTCTCCTTCAATGCTTCAAATGCTCTCTCACATTCATCTGTCCACACAAACGGTTTAGAAGTTACAGAAGTTCCTTTCACCCCTCTTTTCTTCTTCTTTGGGTCACCAGAGGTAAGTCTATACAGAGGTGCCGCCAATGTTGCATATCCCTTGATGAACCGTCTGTAGTACCCAGCGAAACCAACGAACCCCAGCACTTCCTTCACACTTGACGGTCGCTTCCAGTCTCTGATTCTGCTTATCTTCTCAGGATCTGTATGAATACCCTCTGCAGATACTACATGGCCCAGATACTGAACTTCTTTCCTCAGTAGACTACACTTTTGAGGCTTCAGCTTCAAACCATGTTTGCGGAGTCGGCTGAACACTGCTTCCAACCGCTCAAGATGCTCTTCAAAAGTGCTAGAGAAGATAATTAAGTCGTCAAGGTAGATAAGGAGGCTCTCAAAGTTCAGATCACCAAAGCAGCAGGTCATCAATCTTTGGAAGGTTGAGGGGGCATTCTGCAGACCAAACGGCATCCTGTTGGCCTCATATAACCCCATGGGGGTGCTAAAAGCAGTTTTGAGCTTGTCGTGTTCAGCCACCTCAACTTGCCAGTAACCAGAGGTAAGATCAAGAGTCGAGAAGAACCTTGCCTGTCCCAGTGCCTCCAATGCTTCCTCTATTCTTGGAAGTGGAAAAGCGTCTCTGGTACTGCAGGAATTCAGTTTCCTGTAGTCCACACAGATCCTCAGGGAGCCATCTTTTTTAGAAACAACAACGATGGGGGATGCATACGGGCTTTTGCTTGGACGAATGACTCCAGCTTCTTCCATCTCTGATATGGCCTTCCGCACTTCTTGGTACTGAGACGGGGGTATTTTGCGATAAGGTAGGCGGAAAGGTTTTGAGTCTACCAGAGGTATCTCATGTCGCACAGTGGTGGTATGTCCGTAGTCCATAGAGTGTTTGGAGAAGACGTCAGTATTTCTCCTCAGCAAATCCTGAAGCAACCCCAACTGCTCCTCTCCTTCTACTGCTGCAGCACTAAGATCAACTCCACATGTTACACCATCAACCGACTCAACACTGGTAGTCTGCTGTTGACTCTGACAAGACGCTGTCACTGAATTCTCACACTGACTCTGACACAAGAACTGGTTTTGGCACAGCATTTGGCACTTTTCTTCCCCTTCAATGACATTCTGAACCAGGAAAGCATCTGCAATCAGGGTCCTTGGGTTGACAATAACATCCTTTCCAGACATATTTAAGAGTCGAATGGGAACACAACCTTTTTTAACATTAACAAGCAGCCTGGCAACCATAAGGCCTTCTGGAACCCTTTTGGAGGACTGGCTCTCCACTAGAACTGTATAGTGTGTTCTCTTCGGTCCACCCATCACTCTGCCAATAACATCCTGCTCCTTACCAGCTGGTATTCTTATCCTGTGACCAGCATACTGTACTTGACCAACTTTACCTGCAGCTCCACCAGGTTCACTTTTACTCACAGCAACCATTGCAGAGTGCCACTCAGGATTGGTCAACTTCAATTTGGCCAGATATCTTCTGCCATATGATGCTTGAAGGTCATTTCTGGAAACCCTTATTACATTAGTTCCAATGAGCAATGGAACACTGGATCGGTACTCAGTAACAGGGACAACAAAAGCAGGAACATTTGAGTAGACCCTTCCCAAAAACTTAAGGTTGATACAAAGCACACCAACATAAGATACGGGTTGGCCTGCGGCACCTTCAATGGGGATGTCTGATGGCTGCAATTCCTGAGTACATAAGAGAGGATGTTGTCGCCAGAACTCATCAGTAATTGTAGTTACTTGAGAGCCAGAGTCAATGAGAGCCTTACACATTTCTCCATTCACTCCAACCACCCCTTCATTACAGGGACCTACCAGCCAGTGCATACGTCTTTTTGGCCTTTGGCTGTGTCTGAAACTTCCTTGTCTCACGAGCAAGGTTACGAAGTTCTGCTTGAAGTTCACGAAAACTTAGAAGTCTAGGCTTCATCGTTGCTATCCTGTGAAAAACCTCTTCGTCACTCAATCCTCTCATGAACTGACGAGTCAGTTTGCTGTCCCGGTCTGGAAAAGGCTGACCTTCATATTGAGCATCTTCCACTGAACGTAAAGTAGCCTCCAGAGCAATGGCGTATGAGCATGCTGATTCGCCAGGGCGCTGGTATCTCTCATAGAAATCAGCTAATGGATCCAGGGACGTCTGCATATCACTATACTCAGCTCGTAGTTCTTCAAAAGCTCTGCCGGCCGTCTGCTCATTAGGAGGGAGATTCAGAACTAGCCTCCTGGCTTCACCACTCAAATGTCGCACTACTGTAGCAAAGGACAGATTTTCAGGCATTCCTCCAGCCTCAAGGAGGTACTGCATATCTCTTATCCAGTCTTCAATAAGTATCCTGCAATCAGGACCACCACTGAACACTTGTACATTACGAACTTGATGTGTCTGTGTAAAGCTGGGCTGTGGCATGGTCATTCTAGAAGCAGGGATGTATGCATCTTGGTGATGAGCCACGGTCTGAGGTCTTTGCACTGAAATGGGTTGTTGTGCATACATATGTGAACCATGAGACACCGGCACCGTCATAGGAACATACACAGGTGGTGAGAAGGATGACACAACAGCACAATGCGAATGTAAGGTGCGCTGTCGATCATTGGAATTTCTGTGTGTTTGAACGGAGTCTGTTTTCTGCAAAAAGTTGGTTCCAGACAAAACAGGAGGTGCAGGCGTGTCAGGTGGTTTTGAATACATGGAATTTGGCACACTATAACAGAAAGGAGAAGGAACCTGAGCGGCCGTTGGATGACCTGGCAAGTTGGCTTGGGGTGAACCAGCCATTGCAGCAGGAGAGTGCAGGCCATATGGAGAAGTGTACATATTGGGTGTCTGGATCATACCTGGATAAGTAGAAATATAAGTTTTAGGTGGCACAGTCAATGCTGGGGGCAGGTATGGGTCATTTGGAGAAGGGGACACATCAGTTGGCATTTTGTTGGCCATGCTTGGTGAAGCCTGTATGGTAGTGACATTGTCATGCATGTTAGTTTGAGAGAAAACAGTGGGCACATTAGATGCATGTGGGCTAACTGAAGACATGTGCATGGTGGTTGGAAGTTCATTGAATGGGTTATCTGGGCCTTGGGCATCAGCTGAGGGCTGATGTTGCACAAAAGTGCTGGGGCAGGTGCCCAACTGGTGCCAGCTCACTGCAGAGGTGGGCAGATTCTCTGTATGTGCAGCTAGCTGCCTTGTCTTTGGCCTGACAGACTGTTGGGGGTTATCATTTGGCTGGGAAACAGTTTCAGTACTCACATCGACCGGCATGCTTATTTCATACTGTTGGATTTTGTCCTGCTTTACTGGTAACCATGGGGTGGCCTGGAAGGGCTGCCTTAGTGGTACTTGGGGATGAGGAGGTGGTCGATGAGGGGTGGTTTCATGGAGCCCCTGCATTTCTCTTCCACTTGGTCAATTCTCTCGTCTGTGCAATACACAATGTGTAGGCTGTTGTGTTTGAAATTTTAGAAATATGAAAAGTGTAGTAAAGTGAAAATTACTGCTGTTAGTGAATGTGTTGTATATATCTAATATATATCAAATAATCATAAATTAAGGTAAATGGGGGAGAAAAAAAAACAAAATTACCCACTTCAAGAGATTTAAATACACTCGAATGCACAAAAAAAGGGATATTGCTTTAAAAAAAAAACCACACTGCAATTCACAAATTTGTTACTCAAATCAACAAATTAAGACTCCTATAGCACAATATCAAGAGTTCAGAGACAGAAAAAAAAACAAATCTTTCTTAAGCAAAGCTCAATTCAGTCCAACAATATATTTAACACTGTCACATTAAGACAAATTAAAGTAGGTGAAATAATGTTGCTGGGTTTTTTTTTTCCTTCTTCTTTTGATTTTTTTTTTTCTTCTTTTTTTTTCACTCTACTCACACTTCATATTTGTCAGATTGCTTCTGTTGACGTAAAAACCAACGATCCGGGTCACGGCACCAAAGATGTAACCCTTTTCGTCTGTGTGCTCCCCCAAAAGGCTCTGCGTTGTGTTTGGGTGATGATTGAATGAGGAGGACACAAAGATCGTTGTCGTCACAGCGGTGAAGCTTATTTATTGGGCTCTTTATCTGCATCAGCCACTTTTCACAAGGAAAATAGAACTGTTAGTTACTAATATCAAAACTAAAAATGTATATAAAATCATAAAACAAGACAATATAGTTTTAGCTGTTGTTATATTAAACCTTAAATCAGGGGGGTTCCCAAAGACTGGAAAAATAACTTTCCACATATGACAAGTGATGTTGAATACCACATGCATCCCAAATACAAAGAATAAAACTCAAAATACTCAGATAAACGTTAAACACAATACAATATAAAGAAAAATATACCCCACCACATGGAAGGTACAACCCATGAAATAATATCAGAAATACAAAACCATCTTTTACCAATAAGTGCACATATATGTTAGTTAACATCTTTAACAGCAATATATATCTTCAAATAACATGGATGGCCAATATAATTAAAGAAATATAATGGATGTAACAGAGAACAGTGAAAACCATCCTTACCTTTTCACAAGGAAAATAGAACTGAATTAAACAACAGCTCCACCCATGTGAAGAAGGGCTCACTTACACAATGATATACTCCTAAAACACAGCTCCCCCCTAAGGCTGGGAGAAACATATTACATCTTGCCTACATATACATTTACTAGCAGGTACAGGGCACTATCATTTATTTATGTAAGTGAAGATAGCAAAATAAATTATAATTTTACATATTATACACACAAACTTTTTCATACAGTGGACTACCAGTGAAATTTATTCAAATTTGGGATCAAAAATGTGATTTGACACTTTGACCAGACCATGTTTTGTTCCATACCTTTCTATCAAAGTTATCTGACAATATCAAGCTGAATTTATGACACCGTTTAACTCGTGAGTTTTTTTGCCATATGTTATTAACATTTTTTAAACTACAGTATAGCAAATAAACTTTAATAATGTGAGAAATATTGAGGGCGTCTGAATAACTTTGTTTAACTGTATATGACTGAACATCTACAGAATAAATACATGGTACATGATTCAAACGAGTTTAGATGAGAAGCATAAATGAATCATGTTCGAAATGCATATTTAAAAATTCAACAAGTTCCCCATTTTATTCAGTGTACTTATACTTAAAAAAAAATGATGTTCAAATAAATCATTCATAATTAAAATGGCAAAATTCAGCAAAAATGTAGGGCCTATGCATCTATACTGCTGTTTAAAAGTTTGGGATCAGATTAATTTTTTTTAAAAAAATGTAAAAGAAGTTAGTATTTATTTGATAAAAAATACAGAAACACAATTTTGTACAAACAAACTGTAATGATAAAACCTTTCATATTCATCCGGAAGAAGGAGGCGGGAACCGGCGGACAATCAAATAACATTTAATTATTCAAAATAAACACAAAACAGCGCACCAGCCCCTCACGGACGACTGGTGCGCACAAAATAAAACCCAAAACACAACTAAAAGCCCAGGCCTGGTCCTCTCTCGTCCTTCACTGTCGTCGCTCCAGTTTTATATCCTTCCATCTCCTCCGTGGGCCTCGAGACCGGTGGGTCGAACAGGTGTAGCTCATCTCCAATCACTCCACCGGCCTCGCTCCCATGTCCCTCGGCCCCGCCCCACTTGTCACATACCCCCATCGCCCCTCGCAGGCCGGGGGGTACTCCCGAGACGCTCTACAACCCCCCCCCCCTCCCTCCGGGGGGGACCGCTCACGGGGACCTGCGGGAACCTGGGGGTAGGACAGGCGAGGCGAGAGAAAAGGAGATGGAAGGAGGAGCGACAGAGACGAGAGAGGAGAAAAAAAAAAAAAAAAAATCCGGTTCCCAGACGCACCGCTGCTCGGCCCTCCACCAGCTGGGTGATCTCCTCCGCGGTGCCTGGCGGTGGCACTGGACGGCCCTCGGCGGACGGCACGACACTCCTCCGCCGCCCGGTAGACGGCGACGGCTCCTCCGGTTTTGGGCAGCCGGCAGGAGTCCCCCGTTCCCTGCTCCTCCCCGTTCCGGCGGATGGCAGCAGGCTCCGGCCACCTGGCGAACGGCGCCGACTCCTCCGCTCCCTCACGGACGGCAGCCGTCTCTCCACATCGTGGGCGGCCGGTAGCGAGCTCGCCCGTCCCCGGCAACTCGCTCCAGCCCACCGCCTCGAGCGTCCATGGTGGCACACTCCTCGCCTGCTCGTTGGCACCGCGGATTCACCACAGCGGTGAGGGATCTTCAGCAGCGCGTCCCTCCTTCTCCCGGGCTTCAGCACCACTGTAATGATACAAGACTTCCTAGTCATCGGGAAGAAGGAGGCGGAACCGGCGGACAATCAAACAACATTTTAATAAAGCAAAATAAACACAAAACAGCGCACCAGCCCCTCACGGACGACTGGTGCGCGCAAATAAAAACCAAAACACAACTAAAAGCCCAGGCCTGGTCCTCTCTCGTCCTTCACTGTCGTCGCTCCAGTTTTATATCCTTCCATATCCTTCCATCTCCTCCGTGGGCCTCGAGACCGGCGGGTCGAACAGGTGTAGCTCATCTCCAATCACTCCACCGGCCTCGCTCCCATGTCCCTCGGCCCCGCCCCACTCGTCACACAAACTAATACAAACTAAATACAAACTAATTTTGTGAGATATTATTGCAATTTAAAATATCAGTTTTCTATTTTAATATACTTTAAAATATAATTTATTCCTGTGAAGCAGCTGAATTTTCAGCATTATTACTCCAGTTGTCACTGTTACATGATCCTTCAGAAATCATAATGCTGATCAATGTTGAAAACAGTTTGATTATTATTTTTGGGACCTATAATTTTATTCAGGATATATGTTAGTGTGTGTTGATGGTGAAAATGTACACAATCATACTGTAAGGTGGTAACTATTATAATTACGTATCTATTATAATTATATGTATGGCATTTTTATGTCTACGGTCAAAAGCAAAATTGTAAAAGACAATAAGATTGTTTACATAGAATACATCCACAATATGCTTATTCCATAAATGCTGTATCCAAATATGTATACAGATTTTATAGCATATTTCCTTTTCTTTTACTGGAGTTTCTATTACATTGTCTTGAATTCATTTTTTTTTTTTTTCTGTCCTTTAAGTCCGTTGTAAAGCCTAAGTTTCTCATTGGGGTAAATATTTTCATATATGAACTTTCCTACGTTTACTTAATTTTTTCCACTACATTTTATGATATTTATACTTGAAACAAAAAACTAAAAAAACTAACTAAAAAAACTAAAGAACACATTCCTTTCCAAACACTTATGTCAGTTTTTAACAGACCTGATTCTTTTGTTTAGTTTACAGGTTTTTTTTTTTTTTACTTTAATTTAACCTCCTTAATTATTATCGAATGAGATTTAAATACAATTAGAGTTACTCTAGATTCTAATTCAGTTTTGCTTCTCAAATAAATTGATCTTGATACAAGACAGAAAAATATTAATAAGACCGCTTTACCTTTCAAATAAGTCACTGGTGTTTTTGACTCAAAGATAATGTCTCATAGATTTAGACACATATTCATGTATTTTTTTTTTTAAGAAATTAAATAATTCAGCAAGGATTCATTTAAAAAGTTATAAAAATGACAGTAAATACATCAATAATATAAAAAAAAATTAAATACCACGGCACTTAAGCATAGTATCGATAATTAGAAATGCTGTGCTGTATAAGCACCAAATCAACATATTATAATGATTTCTGAAGAATCAACTGAAGTAATGATGCTGAAAATCACAGGAAACGGAAATAAATAGGAAAGTTATTTTAAAATTGTAAAATATTTCACGCTATAACTGTTTTACTGTATTTTTTATAAAGTAAATGCTGCTTTAGTGAAGAGAAAATACTTCTTTCAAAACATTTAACAATCTTACGTGTAATTTGAACATTCACTTTTTTCTATCTGCGGATTGCTAGTAGAGACTGACATCATGGCTTCTTAACCAGTCACATGTCAACAAGGAAGTGGCAAGCAGTCCCGGGCAAACAGCTTTGAAATGTAATGTTTAGAATGAACTAGGATTATGTAACTTCTTAAAACTCATTGCGAAACTTTTGTCAAAAAAATGACACATACAGTACATATCTGAATGGTTAACCTTTTGGTCAAGTTTTAGGTATTTACCAGTGATTCCTATAGAGAAGTTGCATAGACCATGAGCATGGGAATGCTGATTAAACATTGATAACTTTTAACATTCGAACAGAAGGATATAAACACCTTTTATACTAGCAGAATTGTTATGATGCATGTCACTGCATTCTATCTTAAGAAAAAAGCTTGGGCTCACCGATGAGGAAGCTCTTCACGGTCTTCACGTCCTCTGCACACCTTCTTTCATTACTTCATTCATAAATCATGCAGCCTCCGCTCTCTTCTGCATTGGTGAGTTTTTTATCTTTCTTTGCATGCTCTGTTCATCAGTTATCTCTCAACACCCAAAGAGAATGTAATTTTACAGCATTAATCTAAGTTTGAGTGGAAGGTTCATGTTGAGACAAAAGCTTTAATTACATCTACTCACAACGAAGTCTATTTACATGTGCATTTTTATGATTATTTTGAATATGGTTTCTATTCTCAATTCTCAAGTGTCCAAAAAGTGTGGTTTTGGTCTTGAGTCAGAGATGATATAATAGACAATAGCGATCTGTGGTTTAAAGTCATTTTAGGGGATGGGGGATGGGGGCTAAGAAAAAAGCACGTGTTTGTAGCAGAATATGTCAAGAATGCAGTCTTCAAAATTTCTAATTTTCTAGTCTAATTGCTATTTCTTCAAAAGCATCTGCTTTGTTCCACAGAAGTAAAAGAAAATCATACAGATTTTGGAACACAAGAGTGAATTCTAAAACAGGTTGCAGCCATTAAAGGAAATAAGCCACTACTTCCTGTTAAATTTTCTTAAATCATTTAGTTGAAAACCCTAAGCATTAAATCCAGTGAATGTAATCATTCTTTCTTGATCTGTCATCCCTGTCGTTGTGATTTGGGTAATAACCAAAACGTAGTCTACACGTCCATCTGCCTCTTTCATTTTGAATCAACTTTCATGTACAGCTTCTGTAATCTAGTAATAATATAGCGATTGACATATATTTGATTGATTACAGCATATAGATATATAAAGATAGACATCTTTCTTTTGATACCATTCGTGTGACATGCCCTAACATGTCCACTACTATACTGTGATGCTAGTACAGTAATGCTCAACACAACTATTCTCTAAACAATCAAATGACAAATGCATGCTTGCTTTAAAGTCTAATAAATTTGAACAACTAATTTTGTACTTCACACACTTTAATTTTAATAAAGTATATTGATGAAGTATAACTTGAGATATACTGAGGTATATTTGATTGCGCTAAAAGGGGAACTTCAAAAGTGGTACACTTAAAAAAATAAAATAAAATCTTGTATTTAAAGACATTAATAGTGACATTAAAATACATTTAGGCTTAATACTGAGAAATGTGCATTGTACACCCACAGTATTCCGGATAAAGTTTAATTACAATTCTTATATCAGTAAGTATCAGGTGATATATCGGTAAATAGACAATAAATAAAGTAAATAAAATATTAATAGGTTTGAACTAGTATGAATATGTGTCATAAAGAACGTTTCAGGTGGCATTGTGAATTTTACTTGAAATAGTAGGCTACTCTGACTGGGTGACTTGAAAAGCTCGGTAGAAGTCAACATGAGACTGTTTTACTCACTGCATTTCTTGTATCGTTTCCTCAGTCATCTCCTTTGTCTATGTCTGTCTGTCTGGAGTACTACATGTGCACTATGCCCATTTCTCAACATTAAGACTAAAATGTGTTTTAATGTCACATTGATGAGGATTGTTAGATCTATTAATAATATTGTTTCTTTAAATGCAAGATATTTAAATTGTACCTGAAGTATATACTTGCAATAGTTCCCCTTAACCACGATCAGATATACTTCAGTATTTCTTCAGTTGGACTTCAGCACTATTTTCTTACAATGCATTAAGCACAACATGTAAAATTAGTTCCAATTCAGCAGACTTTACGTATACCAGTTTACTATATCTATATACTATATAACATTCAATTGCATTGCACATTTTTTTTAAGCACATAAATATGTAAATGTATTTTTAGTATACTCAGCATGAAATAAATTTCCAAATACATTTTAAAATATTTATTTTTCATTAAGGACATACCATCAGAATGTACTTTACTGGTTATAACCCACTAGCTAGACCTCACTGACTATGAATTCTGGATATATTTTATTTTCTCCCCCATCATCCAGCTCTGCCAAAAAATAGGATTATAATAATAATAATAATACATCTTCTAATACATCTTTGACTTAAGTGCTATCCACAAGCTTTACCCACAAAACATTTCTTATTGCTAAGGAGACATAAGTGCAGTTATGTCCTTTTGGCACCAACTGGCTTAGTATGTACGTATTACGTATTAGTATGTATGTTTTTTATCAGGTTACTTGTCCGGTTGGGCAAGTAAAATTATCTTTCCCTTGCCCCTTCACAAAATCCACTTGTCCCTGACAATCAGACAAGCGTTAATGTTGAGCGTGTAATGTTTAAAGTGTTTTGTATATCTATTCACAGATGCTGATTTTTTCCCTGCATCCTTGCTGTAAAGCAATACAAGATGGTAATTTCATTTTACTGTCATAAAAAAAGACACTTTGTGTTTCACTGCATAGAACCAGCTGGAATGTGCGAAAGCGTTATTCTATAGCTCACATTTTCTGTGATTCTGTAATGAAGTGTCTGTATGTTTTTCCACTTGAAAGCCATCTCTGCATCGCATAATGGTTAATTTTACATCATCTAATGTCTGATCTGAACAGACTGCACTGTAAAAATAAACAGTAAGCTACTGTATATAGTAAATTGAGGGCTTTATGATAGTGTGACTTTCGTACAAGCTACAGTTTTGAAAACCTTTTGCTGTTAAATTGCTTTTGTACTTGAGGGAACTGCCCCAGTGACAGGTGTTTTGTTGTTTGTAGGCATGAAGGTAAGAGGTTTTATAGACCGCTGGATTAGCATTAGCAACTCTCAAATTCTGTTTTGTTTTTGTAGGAACGTGCAACAACTTCACAGTGGCATTTATAGAGACTGCAGAAAAAGTGTCTTGCTTTAAGGTGATGGATGGACATGGTGCTATTTGTTGGACTGGCCATCCAACCCAGTCATGTCAGATAGACTATAGAGATGGCAAGACATGCATCAAGTGGCCAGTAGACACTGCAATCTCATGTGTGAAGGAGTCTAATGAGATGCTTAATACAGGTAATAATTGTCCATTTTTTACCACCAGCACTGACAATAAATATATCTGATTTTTGACTTATATATCAGAATACCTGTTTCTCTTCTAGAAGAAGAAAAGAAGTGTGCCCGTGACCAAGAAAGTGAGTCAAAATCAGTCATTTTTAATTAATTTATCATTTAGTAGGTATTTATTAAATATTTATTAAATTTATTTTTTTGTTCTTTTTTAAGATATCAGTTGCAATGGAGAGTACAAACTTGGTAAGTTTATTTAATTCAAGTTTTTTTTTTTTATTATTATTATTGGTAAATGAAAACAAATCAATGGCTGCTCCCTAAAGTCAAGTCTTTGTGTTTATCCCAGACTCAGTCTCAGAGCCTGGAGATTCTGCATCAACTCCATCATTGAGTAAGAATGCAAAACTAAACCATTAGCTGCTACATGTTTGCATCCATCATTAAATAATTCCACATATTTATGTTTTTAAATTACTGTTTTTATCTTTTTTGTTGTTTTTTTTTGCAGGCATTCAACTAATTATGGCTGCTATTACCATTGTCTACTGGATGTTTCTATGACACTACTAATAGTGTTCTGAACTGCATTAACGCTCAAACAAAATCCATTGAATTTATATATATAAGTACATTGGATGCACATGTTTATATTATTTTCTCAATATTACTTACCTCTGTTTATGCAACCTAACATTTTTCCAATTAATTATTTTTTTATGTTTTGTATGATTTAATATGATTTTTGTTTACATGAACTTTGAGTTATAACCACTATATGCAGTGGTGTTTCAAATAATTATATAAGCTGCTTTTGTAAATGAATAGTGTTTAAACAATCTTTATATTGTAGATTTTTAAGGCAATGTAAACAAAACAAAAATTATTGGAAAATGTTTGCAACAGTACACAACAGTCCATACAGATTAAAAATATAGAGATGCATGTTACACACAAAGCTCAGTTTGAAGTGCATCAATTAAAATATAACATAATCCCAAATAAAAGCAAAATCCAAAACTAAAAATCTGATCATATTTCATCTCCATTCCACCCCCAACGCCCCCCCCCCCCCCCACATTTATTTTTAAAGCATGACCTGAGACTAACTGCAGTGTTTCAGCATTGTGCCCCCTAGTGGTCAGGAGATATGAAATGCATATTTCTGTTCATAACTTCTGAATGCTTTGGCCAAATATAATAAAACTGGTGTCTTTAGATTTGGTGGGTCATGTTGAGTCGAATGAAATCTAATTAGCGTTTCGTTACAAAAGTAATTACAAAAATCTTCAGCTCCATGCCCTGATATACTCAAAAACTTTGGGGGCAGCGCCACCTTAGGTTTTGATGAAATTTAGAAAAATGCTAATAACTTTTGCTTACATTAACCTATTGTAATTGGACTGATGTTAATAGATTCCTTGCATCACGCCGACAACATCGATACCAATTTTGCCATAATTGACTGAACTTCCTGTCCGCCATTTTGATTCATGTTGAAAACATACTTTTTCAAACTCCTCCTAGATTGTTTGTCCAATTTTCACCAAATTTGTCTCTGATCATCTTCAAACCTAGCTGGCAAAAATTTATGGATTTCATGTCGATATACGAAACGGTTTTCATTTAGCATATGAACGAACTTGCTGGAAAGATGCCAAACTGAATCTGAGGGCTGTATCTCTGCAAAGGTTTGACATATTTATCCCAAACTTTGTATGTGCCATTGTCACCTCACACTGACCATGGCACATCAATTTGGTAAGAGTAATAAACCAATCATTAACCTTTAATTATGACATTTCCAAAAATGCTAATAACCTTTGATTGCATTAGGCTTTTGCAATGAAACTAGTCTCAAAATATTCCTTGGGTCATGTCAACAACAGCCATACCAATTTTTTTATAGTAGGAAATCTGAACTGCCTGTCCGCCGTTTTGATTTATGTTAAAAATTGACTTTTTCTAACTACTCCTCAACTGTTGTTCAGATTTTCACCAAAATCGAGTCAGATCATCTTGCAATTTGTGTCGACTGAAAAAACTGTTTTCGTACAGCACCATTACAAATTTTAGGCACAGTGCCAAAATGATTCCGAGGCTTTATCTCTGCAAAGCTTTACATGTTTGCACCAAACTTTGTATGTGTCATTGTCACCTCACACTGACCATGCCACATCAATTTGGTAACAGCGCCACTTATTGGTCGAGTAATAAACCATTCATTAACCATTAATAATTACATTTTTATAAAAATGTTAATAACTTTTAATTGCAATGAAACTGGTCTCAAAATATTTTGTGGCTTATGTCAACAACATGCATACCAAATATGCCAGAGTAAGCTGAACTTCCTGTCCACCATTTTGATTGATGTTGAAAACCTACTTTGTTGAAAACAAATTTTTTTTGAACTCCTCATCAGCCGTTGGTCCGATTTTCACCAAAACCGAATCAGATGATCTTCAGACTGTGCTAACAAAAAGCTATGGATTTTGTGTCAATATACAAAACCGTTTTTGTGACGAATTTGAGGCATGATGCAAAAATGGCACTTGTAGCTAAATCTCTGCAATGCTTTGGCACATTGACACCAAACTTTGTGTGTCATTGTCAGCTCACACAGAACACACCGATTTGATCGTGTAAATTAATCAATAAATCATGCTACTAGAGGTTGTATTTATGATTTTTCAGCCATTTTAATTAAAATCATCCTAAAATTGCTTTTATTGCTCATTGTTGCATTTGGTCTGATGCTCAATGCCATGCTTAGCTCCTCATCTTGCCGCTGGAGTAATTGGCCCCGTAATTGCTGTTTGCAGTTATAATTTATATATATATATACATTTACTAGCAGGTACAGGGCACTATCATTTATTTATGTAAGTGTAGATAGCAAAATAAAGTATAATTTTACATATTATACACACAAACTTTTTCATACAGTGGACTACCAGTGAAATTTATTCAAATTTGGGATCAAAAATGTGATTTGACACTTTGACCAGACCATGTTTTGTTCCATACCTTTCTATCAAAGTTATCTGACAATATCAAGCTGAATTTATGACACCGTTTAACTCGTGAGTTTTTTGCCATATGTTATTAACATTTTCTAAACTACAGTATAGCAAATAAACTTTAATAATGTGAGAAATATTGAAGGCGTCTGAATAACTTTGTTTAACTGTATATGACTGAACATCTACAGAATAAATACATGGTACATGATTCAAACGAGTTTAGATGAGAAGCATAAATGAATCATGTTCGAAATGCATATTTAAAAATTCAACAAGTTCCCCATTTTATTCAGTGTACTTATACTTAAAAAAAAATGATGTTCAAATAAATCATTCATAATTAAAATGGCAAAATTCAGCAAAAATGTATGGCCTATGCATCTATACTGCTGTTCAAAAGTTTGGGATCAGATTGATTTTTTAAAAAAAAATGTAAAAGAAGTAAGTATTTATTTGATAAAAACTACAGAGAAAAACTAATTTTGTGAGATATTATTGCAATTTAAAATATCAGTTTTCTATTTTAATATACTTTAAAATATAATTTATTCCTGTGAAGCAGCTGAATTTTCAGCATTATTACTCCAGTTGTCACTGTTACATGATCCTTCAGAAATCATAATGCTGATCAATGTTGAAAACAGTTGTGATTATTATTTTTGGGACCTATAATTTTATTCAGGATATATGTTAGTGTGTGTTGATGGTGAAAATGTACACAATCATACTGTAAGGTGGTAACTATTATAATTACGTATCTATTATAATTATATGTAGGCCTATGGCATTTTTATGTCTACGGTCAAAAGCAAAATTGTAAAAGACAATAAGATTGTTTACATAGAATACATCCACAATATGCTTATTCCGTAAATGCTGTATCCAAATATGTATACAGATTTTATAGCATATTTCCTTTTCTTTTACTGGAGTTTCTATTACATTGTCTTGAATTCATTTTTTTTTTTTTTTTAAATTGTCTGTCCTTTAAAGTCCGTTGTAAAGCCTAAGTTTCTCATTGGGGTAAAAATGTTCATATATGAACTTTCCTACGTTTACTTAATTTTTTCCACTACATTTTATGATATTTATACTTGAAACAAAAACTAACTTTGCAAATATGGTAAGAAACCAAACCGTAATTCAGTTTATTCTCTGAAAACACATCTGAGAGTGGAATAGCCATTTCACAAGCCATGAGAAGCACTGCATTCTATCTTAAGAAAAAAGCTTGGGCTCACCGATGAGGAAGCTCTTCACGGTCTTCACGTCCTCTGCACACCTTCTTTCATTACTTCATTCATAAATCATGCAGCCTCCGCTCTCTTCTGCATTGGTGAGTTTTTTATCTTTCTTTGCATGCTCTGTTCATCAGTTATCTATCAACACCCAAAGAGAATGTAATTTTACAGCATTAATCTAAGTTTGAGTGGAAGGTTCATGTTGAGACAAAAGCTTTAATTACATCTACTCACAACGAAGTCTATTTACATGTGCATTTTTATGATTATTTTGAATATGGTTTCTATTCTCAATTCTCAAGTGTCCAAAAAGTGTGGTTTTGGTCTTGAGTCAGAGATGATATAATAGACAATAGCGATCTGTGGTTTAAAGTCATTTTAGGGGATGGGGGATGGGGGCTAAGAAAAAAGCACGTGTTTGTAGCAGAATATGTCAAGAATGCAGTCTTCAAAATTTCTAATTTTCTAGTCTAATTGCTATTTCTTCAAAAGCATCTGCTTTGTTCCACAGAAGTAAAAGAAAATCATACAGATTTTGGAACACAAGAGTGAATTCTAAAACAGGTTGCAGCCATTAAAGGAAATAAGCCACTACTTCCTGTTAAATTTTCTTAAATCATTTAGTTGAAAACCCTAAGCATTAAATCCAGTGAATGTAATCATTCTTTCTTGATCTGTCATCCCTGTCGTTGTGATTTGGGTAATAACCAAAACGTAGTCTACACGTCCATCTGCCTCTTTCATTTTGAATCAACTTTCATGTACAGCTTCTGTACTCTAGTAATAATATAGCGATTGACATATATTTGATTGATTACAGCATATAGATATATAAAGATAGACATCTTTCTTTTGATACCATTCGTGTGACATGCCCTAACATGTCCACTACTATACTGTGATGCTAGTACAGTAATGCTCAACACAACTATTCTCTAAACAATCAAATGACAAATGCATGCTTGCTTTAAAGTCTAATAAATTTGAACAACTAATTTTGTACTTCACACACTTTAATTTTAATGAAGTATATTGATGAAGTATAACTTGAGATATACTGAGGTATATTTGATTGTGCTAAAAGGGGAACTTCAAAAGTGGTACACTTAAAAAAACAAAATAAAATCTTGTATTTAAAGACATTAATAGTGACATTAAAATACATTTAGGCTTAATACTGAGAAATGTGCATTGTACACCCACAGTATTCCGGATAAAGTTTAATTACAATTCTTATATCAGTAAGTATCAGGTGATATATCGGTAAATAGACAATAAATAAAGTAAATAAAATATTAATAGGTTTGAACTAGTATGAATATGTGTCATAAAGAACGTTTCAGGTGGCATTGTGAATTTTACTTGAAATAGTAGGCTCCTCTGACTGGGTGACTTGAAAAGCTCGGTAGAAGTCAACATGAGACTGTTTTACTCACTGCATTTCTTGTATCGTTTCCTCAGTCATCTCCTTTGTCTATGTCTGTCTGTCTGGAGTACTACATGTGCACTATGCCCATTTCTCAACATTAAGACTAAAATGTGTTTTAATGTCACATTGATGAGGATTGTTAGATCTATTAATAATATTGTTTCTTTAAATGCAAGATATTTAAATTGTACCTGAAGTATATACTTGCAATAGTTCCCCTTAACCACGATCAGATATACTTCAGTATTTCTTCAGTTGGACTTCAGCACTATTTTCTTACAATGCATTAAGCACAACATGTAAAATTAGTTCCAATTCAGCAGACTTTACGTATACCAGTTTACTATATCTATATACTATATAACATTCAATTGCATTGCACATTTTTTTTAAGCACATAAATATGTAAATGTATTTTTAGTATACTCAGCATGAAATAAATTTCCAAATACATTTTAAAATATTTATTTTTCATTAAGGACATACCATCAGAATGTACTTTACTGGTTATAACCCACTAGCTAGACCTCACTGACTATGAATTCTGGATATATTTTATTTTCTCCCCCATCATCCAGCTCTGCCAAAAAATAGGATTATAATAATAATAATACATCTTCTAATACATCTTTGACTTAAGTGCTATCCACAAGCTTTACCCACAAAACATTTCTTATTGCTAAGGAGACATAAGTGCAGTTATGTCCTTTTGGCACCAACTGGCTTAGTATGTACGTATTACGTATTAGTATGTATGTTTTTTATCAGGTTACTTGTCCGGTTGGGCAAGTAAAATTATCTTTCCCTTGCCCCTTCACAAAATCCACTTGTCCCTGACAATCAGACAAGCGTTAATGTTGAGCGTGTAATGTTTAAAGTGTTTTGTATATCTATTCACAGATGCTGATTTTTTCCCTGCATCCTTGCTGTAAAGCAATACAAGATGGTAATTTCATTTTACTGTCATAAAAAAAGACACTTTGTGTTTCACTGCATAGAACCAGCTGGAATGTGCGAAAGCGTTATTCTATAGCTCACATTTTCTGTGATTCTGTAATGAAGTGTCTGTATGTTTTTCCACTTGAAAGCCATCTCTGCATCGCATAATGGTTAATTTTACATCATCTAATGTCTGATCTGAACAGACTGCACTGTAAAAATAAACAGTAAGCTACTGTATATAGTAAATTGAGGGCTTTATGATAGTGTGACTTTCGTACAAGCTACAGTTTTGAAAACCTTTTGCTGTTAAATTGCTTTTGTACTTGAGGGAACTGCCCCAGTGACAGGTGTTTTGTTGTTTGTAGGCATGAAGGTAAGAGGTTTTATAGACCGCTGGATTAGCATTAGCAACTCTCAAATTCTGTTTTGTTTTTGTAGGAACGTGCAACAACTTCACAGTGGCATTTATAGAGACTGCAGAAAAAGTGTCTTGCTTTAAGGTGATGGATGGACATGGTGCTATTTGTTGGACTGGCCATCCAACCCAGTCATGTCAGATAGACTATAGAGATGGCAAGACATGCATCAAGTGGCCAGTAGACACTGCAATCTCATGTGTGAAGGAGTCTAATGAGATGCTTAATACAGGTAATAATTGTCCATTTTTTACCACCAGCACTGACAATAAATATATCTGATTTTTGACTTATATATCAGAATACCTGTTTCTCTTCTAGAAGAAGAAAAGAAGTGTGCCGGTGACCAAGAAAGTGAGTCAAAATCAGTCATTTTTAATTAATTTATCATTTAGTAGGTATTTATTAAATATTTATTAAATTTATTTTTTTGTTCTTTTTTAAGATATCAGTTGCAATGGAGAGTACAAACTTGGTAAGTTTATTTAATTCAAGTTTTTTTTTTTTATTATTATTATTGGTAAATGAAAACAAATCAATGGCTGCTCCCTAAAGTCAAGTCTTTGTGTTTATCCCAGACTCAGTCTCAGAGCCTGGAGATTCTGCATCAACTCCATCATTGAGTAAGAATGCAAAACTAAACCATTAGCTGCTACATGTTTGCATCCATCATTAAATAATTCCACATATTTATGTTTTTAAATTACTGTTTTTATCTTTTTTGTTGTTTTTTTTTGCAGGCATTCAACTAATTATGGCTGCTATTACCATTGTCTACTGGATGTTTCTATGACACTACTAATAGTGTTCTGAACTGCATTAACGCTCAAACAAAATCCATTGAATTTATAGATATAAGTACATTGGATGCACATGTTTATATTATTTTCTCAATATTACTTACCTCTGTTTATGCAACCTAACATTTTTCCAATTAATTATTTTTTTATGTTTTGTATGATTTAACATGATTTTTGTTTACATGAACTTTGAGTTATAACCACTATATGCAGTGGTGTTTCAAATAATTATATAAGCTGCTTTTGTAAATGAATAGTGTTTAAACAATCTTTATATTGTAGATTTTTAAGGCAATGTAAACAAAACAAAAATTATTGGAAAATGTTTGCAACAGTACACAACAGTCCATACAGATTAAAAATATAGAGATGCATGTTACACACAAAGCTCAGTTTGAAGTGCATCAATTAAAATATAACATAATCCCAAATAAAAGCAAAATCCAAAACTAAAAATCTGATCATATTTCATCTCCATTCCACCCCCAACGCCCCCCCCCCCACATTTATTTTTAAAGCATGACCTGAGACTAACTGCAGTGTTTCAGCATTGTGCCCCCTAGTGGTCAGGAGATATGAAATGCATATTTCTGTTCATAACTTCTGAATGCTTTGGCCAAATATAATAAAACTGGTGTCTTTAGATTTGGTGGGTCATGTTGAGTCGAATGAAATCTAATTAGCGTTTCGTTACAAAAGTAATTACAAAAATCTTCAGCTCCATGCCCTGATATACTCAAAAACTTTGGGGGCAGCGCCACCTTAGGTTTTGATGAAATTTAGAAAAATGCTAATAACTTTTGCTTACATTAACCTATTGTAATTGGACTGATGTTAATAGATTCCTTGCATCACGCCGACAACATCGATACCAATTTTGCCATAATTGACTGAACTTCCTGTCCGCCATTTTGATTCATGTTGAAAACATACTTTTTCAAACTCCTCCTAGATTGTTTGTCCAATTTTCACCAAATTTGTCTCTGATCATCTTCAAACCTAGCTGGCAAAAAGTTGTGGATTTCGTGTCGATATACGAAACGGTTTTCATTTAGCATATGAACGAACTTGCTGGAAAGATGCCAAACTGAATCTGAGGGCTGTATCTCTGCAAAGGTTTGACATATTTATCCCAAACTTTGTATGTGCCATTGTCACCTCACACTGACCATGGCACATCAATTTGGTAAGAGTAATAAACCAATCATTAACCTTTAATTATGACATTTCCAAAAATGCTAATAACCTTTGATTGCATTAGGCTTTTGCAATGAAACTAGTCTCAAAATATTCCTTGGGTCATGTCGACAACAGCCATACCAATTTTTTTATAGTAGGAAATCTGAACTGCCTGTCCGCCGTTTTGATTTATGTTAAAAATTGACTTTTTCTAACTACTCCTCAACTGTTGTTCAGATTTTCACCAAAATCGAGTCAGATCATCTTGCAATTTGTATCGACTGAAAAAACTGTTTTCATACAGCACCATTACAAATTTTAGGCACAGTGCCAAAATGATTCCGAGGCTTTATCTCTGCAAAGCTTTACATGTTTGCACCAAACTTTGTATGTGTCATTGTCACCTCACACTGACCATGCCACATCAATTTGGTAACAGCGCCACTTATTGGTCAAGTAATAAACCATTCATTAACCATTAATAATTACATTTTTATAAAAATGTTAATAACTTTTTATTGCAATGAAACTGGTCTCAAAATATTTTGTGGCTTATGTCAACAACATGCATACCAAATATGCCAGAGTAAGCTGAACTTCCTGTCCACCATTTTGATTGATGTTGAAAACCTACTTTGTTGAAAACAAATTTTTTTTGAACTCCTCATCAGCCGTTGGTCCGATTTTCACCAAAACCGAATCAGATGATCTTCAGACTGTGCTAACAAAAAGCTATGGATTTTGTGTCAATATACAAAACCGTTTTTGTGACGAATTTGAGGCATGATGCAAAAATGGCACTTGTAGCTAAATCTCTGCAATGCTTTGGCACATTGACACCAAACTTTGTGTGTCATTGTCAGCTCACACAGAACACACCGATTTGATCGTGTAAATTAATCAATAAATCATGCTACTAGAGGTTGTATTTATGATTTTTCAGCCATTTTAATTAAAATCATCCTAAAATTGCTTTTATTGCTCATTGTTGCATTTGGTCTGATGCTCAATGCCATGCTTAGCTCCTCATCTTGCCGCTGGAGTAATTGGCCCCGTAATTGCTGTTTGCAGTTATAATTTATATATATATATATGTAACCCTTTTCGTCTGTGTGCTCCCCCAAAAGGCTCTGCGTTGTGATTGGGTGATGATTGAATGAGGAGGACACAAAGATCGTTGTCGTCACAGCGGTGAAGCTTATTTATTGGGCTCTTTATCTGCATCAGCCACTTTTCACAAGGAAAATAGAACTGTTAGTTACTAATATCAAAACTAAAAATGTATATAAAATCATAAAACAAGACAATATAGTTTTAGCTGTTGTTATATTAAACCTTAAATCAGGGGGGTTCCCAAAGACTGGAAAAATAACTTTCCACATATGACAAGTGATGTTGAATACCACATGCATCCCAAATACAAAGAATAAAACTCAAAATACTCGGATAAACGTTAAACACAATACAATATAAAGAAAAATATACCCCACCACATGGAAGGTACAACCCATGCAATAATATCAGAAATACAAAACCATCTTTTACCAGTAAGTGCACATATATGTTAGTTAACATATTTAACAGCAATATATATCTTCAAATAACATGGATGGCCAATATAATTAAAGAAATATAATGGATGTAACAGAGAACAGTGAAAACCATCCTTACCTTTTCACAAGGAAAATAGAACTGAATTAAACAACAGCTCCACCCATGTGAAGAAGGGCTCACTTACACAATGATATACTCCTAAAACACAGCTCCCCCCTAAGGCTGGGAGAAACATATTACATCTTGCCTACATCCACCCCCTCTTTCAATGATGCCGTCCCAGTCATCACTAAAAAAACGAAATTAAGTCAGTTTAAATCTTAATATTAACTTTGAAGTGTCTGTGTGGGGTGTGTGTCTGTATAGGTATTGCTAAAGTAGAGCTGCTTCTTCGCCTTAGCCTTTTCCCACACTTTCCTTCCTCTCTCTACCTTCTCCTTATCAATCTCGCTTTGGAGGCCATGTATCTCCAAGGAGAGTCTTTTTGGTGGGCGCCTTTTTCGCTCAGGATATCTCCTCTCTGGCCTCTCAGGATTGGAGACTTCCAATGACGTCTGCTCCCCATTCTTCTCCTCTTCGCTCACAGTCTCTTTTAATTGACTTCCATCCTGTCCATGCTCTTCGTCCACCACATCCTGCCATTCCACACTTGTACACTGTGTAATAGTGCCACTGTCTACACTTTCAATTGGCTCCACTATTTCCTCTTCTTCCTCTGAAACGCCTGAGTCCATTCCAGACACTTCCTCCATGTCAGGCTCTTCTCCGGCAAGGTACTTGGAACTTACCGGGAAAAACATGCACTGGGACAGAAGATTTCGGTGGATGACTCTTTCCCTGTCACCATCTTCTGGACGAACCACATACACTGGAATCCCTGGCTGTTTCTTCACCACAACATATGGACGTGGTTCCCACCTATCAGCCAGCTTCTGTTTCCCCTCGACATAACACACTTTCACCATCACTCTGTCACCAGGTTGGAACATGTGGCTTTTGGCTTTCTTGTCATAGTGCTTTTTCTGAAGATCCTTAGCATGCCTTGACATTCGATCTGCCTCATTATAAGCATAGGACAAGCATTCATGCAGAGTCTGGACATATTCACTGTACTCACATGGCTCTTTTGCTGTTGACAGGCCAAACATGAGATCAACAGGCAGTCGTGGATGTCTGCCATACATCAAGAAGTATGGGGAAAAACCAGTCGAATCGTGTTGAGTGCAGTTGTAAGCATGTGTCAGTGCGTCAATGTATTCATGCCACCTGGGTTTTTATCAGGATCAAGAGTGCCCAACATATTCATAAGAGTTCTGTTAAATCTCTCTGTGGTCCCATTTCCCTGCGGATGGTAGGGGCTAGTATGAGTCCTTGTAATTCCCGTTAACTTACACAACTCCCTCACTACTGTACTCTCAAAATTTCTGCCTTGATCTGCATGGAGTCTTGCTGGAAAACCAAATCGACAGAAGAAATTCTTCCACAGCACCCTTGCCACAGTGACAGCCTTCTGGTCTTTTGTGGGGTAAGCCTGGGCGAATCTTGAGAAATGATCGGTGACAACCAGGACATTCTCTATTCCTCCCTTAGACTTCTCCAGGACAAGAAAATCCATGCATATGAGTTCCATAGGGGCATTAGTGTGAACGCTCACCAGCGGAGCCCTATTTCCAGTGGAAGTTTTCCTCAGACAACATCTTTCACACTGCTCACACCATGACTTTATTTCACACTGCATTCTCGGCCAAAAGAATCGTTCCCGGAACAGATTCAAAGTACGCTCAAATCCCAAATGACCAGAGTCGTCATGAAGACTTGTTTTAGCCAAAAGTCGCATTTTCTCTGGCAAGACCAGCTGAGCAATGGACCGTCCCTGAACATCCTTAACTTGCCTGTAAAGAATTCCATTTTTGACCACCAGCCTCCTCCACTCTTTTAAGAGAAACCGTGTATCTTTCCCCTTTTCCAATCTTTCTCCACGTCTTGGCTTTTTGTTTAGTGTCTTGTAATGTAGGACTGGCCCAATGACAGGGTCCTCCTTTTGACATCCCCTGATCTCCAGCTTTGTCATTGCAGGCAGTGCATCAGTACCCGCTCCATCAAATGAATTGGCTAGCCCGTCAACCTGGTCCAGAAACTCTCCCTCTGTGCATACAACAGTTCTCTCTGCTTGCTCACTAACGTCTTCCTTCCTCCCTGAGACATCTCCACAGGAGTGGTCTTGCAGCGTGGAGGAAATGCACTGTGGGCAGGACTGAAGAGTTTCTATGACCTCTTGATTAGACATCCTTGAGAGTGCATCAGCATTAGAGTTGGACTTCCCTTGCCTGTACTCAATTCCAAAGTCAAACATGGCCAGCTGTGACACCCAACGCTGACCTGTGGCGTCCAACTTCGCTGTACTCATCACGTATTTAAGTGGGTTGTTGTCAGTCAGCACAGAAAACGTATGTCCATAAAGGTGATCATAAAACTTATCTGTAACAGCCCACTTTAGAGCCAAAAACTCTAACTTATGTGCAGGGTAGCGGGTCTCAGGTGGTCTCAAACCTCGGCTTGCATACGCTATTACTTTTTCCACACCATCTTGAACTTGTGCAAGGACTGCCCCAAGACCCTCACCAGAAGCATCCGTTTGCAGTACAAATGGTAAGCTGAAGTCAGGGTAGCCCAGAACTGGTGCTGTAGTCAGTCTCTCCTTCAATGCTTCAAATGCTCTCTCACATTCATCTGTCCACACAAACGGTTTAGAAGTTACAGAAGTTCCTTTCACCCCTCTTTTCTTCTTCTTTGGGTCACCAGAGGTAAGTCTATACAGAGGTGCCGCCAATGTTGCATATCCCTTGATGAACCGTCTGTAGTACCCAGCGAAACCAACGAACCCCAGCACTTCCTTCACACTTGACGGTCGCTTCCAGTCTCTGATTCTGCTTATCTTCTCAGGATCTGTATGAATACCCTCTGCAGATACTACATGGCCCAGATACTGAACTTCTTTCCTCAGTAGACTACACTTTTGAGGCTTCAGCTTCAAACCATGTTTGCGGAGTCGGCTGAACACTGCTTCCAACCGCTCAAGATGCTCTTCAAAAGTGCTAGAGAAGATAATTAAGTCGTCAAGGTAGATAAGGAGGCTCTCAAAGTTCAGATCACCAAAGCAGCAGGTCATCAATCTTTGGAAGGTTGAGGGGGCATTCTGCAGACCAAACGGCATCCTGTTGGCCTCATATAACCCCATGGGGGTGCTAAAAGCAGTTTTGAGCTTGTCGTGTTCAGCCACCTCAACTTGCCAGTAACCAGAGGTAAGATCAAGAGTCGAGAAGAACCTTGCCTGTCCCAGTGCCTCCAATGCTTCCTCTATTCTTGGAAGTGGAAAAGCGTCTCTGGTACTGCAGGAATTCAGTTTCCTGTAGTCCACACAGATCCTCAGGGAGCCATCTTTTTTAGAAACAACAACGATGGGGGATGCATACGGGCTTTTGCTTGGACGAATGACTCCAGCTTCTTCCATCTCTGATATGGCCTTCCGCACTTCTTGGTACTGAGACGGGGGTATTTTGCGATAAGGTAGGCGGAAAGGTTTTGAGTCTACCAGAGGTATCTCATGTCGCACAGTGGTGGTATGTCCGTAGTCCATAGAGTGTTTGGAGAAGACGTCAGTATTTCTCCTCAGCAAATCCTGAAGCAACCCCAACTGCTCCTCTCCTTCTACTGCTGCAGCACTAAGATCAACTCCACATGTTACACCATCAACCGACTCAACACTGGTAGTCTGCTGTTGACTCTGACAAGACGCTGTCACTGAATTCTCACACTGACTCTGACACAAGAACTGGTTTTGGCACAGCATTTGGCACTTTTCTTCCCCTTCAATGACATTCTGAACCAGGAAAGCATCTGCAATCAGGGTCCTTGGGTTGACAATAACATCCTTTCCAGACATATTTAAGAGTCGAATGGGAACACAACCTTTTTTAACATTAACAAGCAGCCTGGCAACCATAAGGCCTTCTGGAACCCTTTTGGAGGACTGGCTCTCCACTAGAACTGTATAGTGTGTTCTCTTCGGTCCACCCATCACTCTGCCAATAACATCCTGCTCCTTACCAGCTGGTATTCTTATCCTGTGACCAGCATACTGTACTTGACCAACTTTACCTGCAGCTCCACCAGGTTCACTTTTACTCACAGCAACCATTGCAGAGTGCCACTCAGGATTGGTCAACTTCAATTTGGCCAGATATCTTCTGCCATATGATGCTTGAAGGTCATTTCTGGAAACCCTTATTACATTAGTTCCAATGAGCAATGGAACACTGGATCGGTACTCAGTAACAGGGACAACAAAAGCAGGAACATTTGAGTAGACCCTTCCCAAAAACTTAAGGTTGATACAAAGCACACCAACATAAGATACGGGTTGGCCTGCGGCACCTTCAATGGGGATGTCTGATGGCTGCAATTCCTGAGTACATAAGAGAGGATGTTGTCGCCAGAACTCATCAGTAATTGTAGTTACTTGAGAGCCAGAGTCAATGAGAGCCTTACACATTTCTCCATTCACTCCAACCACCCCTTCATTACAGGGACCTACCAGCCAGTGCATACGTCTTTTTGGCCTTTGGCTGTGTCTGAAACTTCCTTGTCTCACGAGCAAGGTTACGAAGTTCTGCTTGAAGTTCACGAAAACTTAGAAGTCTAGGCTTCATCGTTGCTATCCTGTGAAAAACCTCTTCGTCACTCAATCCTCTCATGAACTGACGAGTCAGTTTGCTGTCCCGGTCTGGAAAAGGCTGACCTTCATATTGAGCATCTTCCACTGAACGTAAAGTAGCCTCCAGAGCAATGGCGTATGAGCATGCTGATTCGCCAGGGCGCTGGTATCTCTCATAGAAATCAGCTAATGGATCCAGGGACGTCTGCATATCACTATACTCAGCTCGTAGTTCTTCAAAAGCTCTGCCGGCCGTCTGCTCATTAGGAGGGAGATTCAGAACTAGCCTCCTGGCTTCACCACTCAAATGTCGCACTACTGTAGCAAAGGACAGATTTTCAGGCATTCCTCCAGCCTCAAGGAGGTACTGCATATCTCTTATCCAGTCTTCAATAAGTATCCTGCAATCAGGACCACCACTGAACACTTGTACATTACGAACTTGATGTGTCTGTGTAAAGCTGGGCTGTGGCATGGTCATTCTAGAAGCAGGGATGTATGCATCTTGGTGATGAGCCACGGTCTGAGGTCTTTGCACTGAAATGGGTTGTTGTGCATACATATGTGAACCATGAGACACCGGCACCGTCATAGGAACATACACAGGTGGTGAGAAGGATGACACAACAGCACAATGCGAATGTAAGGTGCGCTGTCGATCATTGGAATTTCTGTGTGTTTGAACGGAGTCTGTTTTCTGCAAAAAGTTGGTTCCAGACAAAACAGGAGGTGCAGGCGTGTCAGGTGGTTTTGAATACATGGAATTTGGCACACTATAACAGAAAGGAGAAGGAACCTGAGCGGCCGTTGGATGACCTGGCAAGTTGGCTTGGGGTGAACCAGCCATTGCAGCAGGAGAGTGCAGGCCATATGGAGAAGTGTACATATTGGGTGTCTGGATCATACCTGGATAAGTAGAAATATAAGTTTTAGGTGGCACAGTCAATGCTGGGGGCAGGTATGGGTCATTTGGAGAAGGGGACACATCAGTTGGCATTTTGTTGGCCATGCTTGGTGAAGCCTGTATGGTAGTGACATTGTCATGCATGTTAGTTTGAGAGAAAACAGTGGGCACATTAGATGCATGTGGGCTAACTGAAGACATGTGCATGGTGGTTGGAAGTTCATTGAATGGGTTATCTGGGCCTTGGGCATCAGCTGAGGGCTGATGTTGCACAAAAGTGCTGGGGCAGGTGCCCAACTGGTGCCAGCTCACTGCAGAGGTGGGCAGATTCTCTGTATGTGCAGCTAGCTGCCTTGTCTTTGGCCTGACAGACTGTTGGGGGTTATCATTTGGCTGGGAAACAGTTTCAGTACTCACATCGACCGGCATGCTTATTTCATACTGTTGGATTTTGTCCTGCTTTACTGGTAACCATGGGGTGGCCTGGAAGGGCTGCCTTAGTGGTACTTGGGGATGAGGAGGTGGTCGATGAGGGGTGGTTTCATGGAGCCCCTGCATTTCTCTTCCACTTGGTCAATTCTCTCGTCTGTGCAATACACAATGTGTAGGCTGTTGTGTTTGAAATTTTAGAAATATGAAAAGTGTAGTAAAGTGAAAATTACTGCTGTTAGTGAATGTGTTGTATATATCTAATATATATCAAATAATCATAAATTAAGGTAAATGGGGGAGAAAAAAAAACAAAATTACCCACTTCAAGAGATTTAAATACACTCGAATGCACAAAAAAAGGGATATTGCTTTAAAAAAAAAACCACACTGCAATTCACAAATTTGTTACTCAAATCAACAAATTAAGACTCCTATAGCACAATATCAAGAGTTCAGAGACAGAAAAAAAAACAAATCTTTCTTAAGCAAAGCTCAATTCAGTCCAACAATATATTTAACACTGTCACATTAAGACAAATTAAAGTAGGTGAAATAATGTTGCTGGGTTTTTTTTTTCCTTCTTCTTTTGATTTTTTTTTTTCTTCTTTTTTTTTCACTCTACTCACACTTCATATTTGTCAGATTGCTTCTGTTGACGTAAAAACCAACGATCCGGGTCACGGCACCAAAGATGTAACCCTTTTCGTCTGTGTGCTCCCCCAAAAGGCTCTGCGTTGTGTTTGGGTGATGATTGAATGAGGAGGACACAAAGATCGTTGTCGTCACAGCGGTGAAGCTTATTTATTGGGCTCTTTATCTGCATCAGCCACTTTTCACAAGGAAAATAGAACTGTTAGTTACTAATATCAAAACTAAAAATGTATATAAAATCATAAAACAAGACAATATAGTTTTAGCTGTTGTTATATTAAACCTTAAATCAGGGGGGTTCCCAAAGACTGGAAAAATAACTTTCCACATATGACAAGTGATGTTGAATACCACATGCATCCCAAATACAAAGAATAAAACTCAAAATACTCAGATAAACGTTAAACACAATACAATATAAAGAAAAATATACCCCACCACATGGAAGGTACAACCCATGAAATAATATCAGAAATACAAAACCATCTTTTACCAATAAGTGCACATATATGTTAGTTAACATCTTTAACAGCAATATATATCTTCAAATAACATGGATGGCCAATATAATTAAAGAAATATAATGGATGTAACAGAGAACAGTGAAAACCATCCTTACCTTTTCACAAGGAAAATAGAACTGAATTAAACAACAGCTCCACCCATGTGAAGAAGGGCTCACTTACACAATGATATACTCCTAAAACACAGCTCCCCCCTAAGGCTGGGAGAAACATATTACATCTTGCCTACATATACATTTACTAGCAGGTACAGGGCACTATCATTTATTTATGTAAGTGAAGATAGCAAAATAAATTATAATTTTACATATTATACACACAAACTTTTTCATACAGTGGACTACCAGTGAAATTTATTCAAATTTGGGATCAAAAATGTGATTTGACACTTTGACCAGACCATGTTTTGTTCCATACCTTTCTATCAAAGTTATCTGACAATATCAAGCTGAATTTATGACACCGTTTAACTCGTGAGTTTTTTTGCCATATGTTATTAACATTTTTTAAACTACAGTATAGCAAATAAACTTTAATAATGTGAGAAATATTGAGGGCGTCTGAATAACTTTGTTTAACTGTATATGACTGAACATCTACAGAATAAATACATGGTACATGATTCAAACGAGTTTAGATGAGAAGCATAAATGAATCATGTTCGAAATGCATATTTAAAAATTCAACAAGTTCCCCATTTTATTCAGTGTACTTATACTTAAAAAAAAATGATGTTCAAATAAATCATTCATAATTAAAATGGCAAAATTCAGCAAAAATGTAGGGCCTATGCATCTATACTGCTGTTTAAAAGTTTGGGATCAGATTAATTTTTTTTAAAAAAATGTAAAAGAAGTTAGTATTTATTTGATAAAAAATACAGAAACACAATTTTGTACAAACAAACTGTAATGATAAAACCTTTCATATTCATCCGGAAGAAGGAGGCGGGAACCGGCGGACAATCAAATAACATTTAATTATTCAAAATAAACACAAAACAGCGCACCAGCCCCTCACGGACGACTGGTGCGCACAAAATAAAACCCAAAACACAACTAAAAGCCCAGGCCTGGTCCTCTCTCGTCCTTCACTGTCGTCGCTCCAGTTTTATATCCTTCCATCTCCTCCGTGGGCCTCGAGACCGGTGGGTCGAACAGGTGTAGCTCATCTCCAATCACTCCACCGGCCTCGCTCCCATGTCCCTCGGCCCCGCCCCACTTGTCACATACCCCCATCGCCCCTCGCAGGCCGGGGGGTACTCCCGAGACGCTCTACAACCCCCCCCCCCTCCCTCCGGGGGGGACCGCTCACGGGGACCTGCGGGAACCTGGGGGTAGGACAGGCGAGGCGAGAGAAAAGGAGATGGAAGGAGGAGCGACAGAGACGAGAGAGGAGAAAAAAAAAAAAAAAAAATCCGGTTCCCAGACGCACCGCTGCTCGGCCCTCCACCAGCTGGGTGATCTCCTCCGCGGTGCCTGGCGGTGGCACTGGACGGCCCTCGGCGGACGGCACGACACTCCTCCGCCGCCCGGTAGACGGCGACGGCTCCTCCGGTTTTGGGCAGCCGGCAGGAGTCCCCCGTTCCCTGCTCCTCCCCGTTCCGGCGGATGGCAGCAGGCTCCGGCCACCTGGCGAACGGCGCCGACTCCTCCGCTCCCTCACGGACGGCAGCCGTCTCTCCACATCGTGGGCGGCCGGTAGCGAGCTCGCCCGTCCCCGGCAACTCGCTCCAGCCCACCGCCTCGAGCGTCCATGGTGGCACACTCCTCGCCTGCTCGTTGGCACCGCGGATTCACCACAGCGGTGAGGGATCTTCAGCAGCGCGTCCCTCCTTCTCCCGGGCTTCAGCACCACTGTAATGATACAAGACTTCCTAGTCATCGGGAAGAAGGAGGCGGAACCGGCGGACAATCAAACAACATTTTAATAAAGCAAAATAAACACAAAACAGCGCACCAGCCCCTCACGGACGACTGGTGCGCGCAAATAAAAACCAAAACACAACTAAAAGCCCAGGCCTGGTCCTCTCTCGTCCTTCACTGTCGTCGCTCCAGTTTTATATCCTTCCATATCCTTCCATCTCCTCCGTGGGCCTCGAGACCGGCGGGTCGAACAGGTGTAGCTCATCTCCAATCACTCCACCGGCCTCGCTCCCATGTCCCTCGGCCCCGCCCCACTCGTCACACAAACTAATACAAACTAAATACAAACTAATTTTGTGAGATATTATTGCAATTTAAAATATCAGTTTTCTATTTTAATATACTTTAAAATATAATTTATTCCTGTGAAGCAGCTGAATTTTCAGCATTATTACTCCAGTTGTCACTGTTACATGATCCTTCAGAAATCATAATGCTGATCAATGTTGAAAACAGTTTGATTATTATTTTTGGGACCTATAATTTTATTCAGGATATATGTTAGTGTGTGTTGATGGTGAAAATGTACACAATCATACTGTAAGGTGGTAACTATTATAATTACGTATCTATTATAATTATATGTATGGCATTTTTATGTCTACGGTCAAAAGCAAAATTGTAAAAGACAATAAGATTGTTTACATAGAATACATCCACAATATGCTTATTCCATAAATGCTGTATCCAAATATGTATACAGATTTTATAGCATATTTCCTTTTCTTTTACTGGAGTTTCTATTACATTGTCTTGAATTCATTTTTTTTTTTTTTCTGTCCTTTAAGTCCGTTGTAAAGCCTAAGTTTCTCATTGGGGTAAATATTTTCATATATGAACTTTCCTACGTTTACTTAATTTTTTCCACTACATTTTATGATATTTATACTTGAAACAAAAAACTAAAAAAACTAACTAAAAAAACTAAAGAACACATTCCTTTCCAAACACTTATGTCAGTTTTTAACAGACCTGATTCTTTTGTTTAGTTTACAGGTTTTTTTTTTTTTTACTTTAATTTAACCTCCTTAATTATTATCGAATGAGATTTAAATACAATTAGAGTTACTCTAGATTCTAATTCAGTTTTGCTTCTCAAATAAATTGATCTTGATACAAGACAGAAAAATATTAATAAGACCGCTTTACCTTTCAAATAAGTCACTGGTGTTTTTGACTCAAAGATAATGTCTCATAGATTTAGACACATATTCATGTATTTTTTTTTTTAAGAAATTAAATAATTCAGCAAGGATTCATTTAAAAAGTTATAAAAATGACAGTAAATACATCAATAATATAAAAAAAAATTAAATACCACGGCACTTAAGCATAGTATCGATAATTAGAAATGCTGTGCTGTATAAGCACCAAATCAACATATTATAATGATTTCTGAAGAATCAACTGAAGTAATGATGCTGAAAATCACAGGAAACGGAAATAAATAGGAAAGTTATTTTAAAATTGTAAAATATTTCACGCTATAACTGTTTTACTGTATTTTTTATAAAGTAAATGCTGCTTTAGTGAAGAGAAAATACTTCTTTCAAAACATTTAACAATCTTACGTGTAATTTGAACATTCACTTTTTTCTATCTGCGGATTGCTAGTAGAGACTGACATCATGGCTTCTTAACCAGTCACATGTCAACAAGGAAGTGGCAAGCAGTCCCGGGCAAACAGCTTTGAAATGTAATGTTTAGAATGAACTAGGATTATGTAACTTCTTAAAACTCATTGCGAAACTTTTGTCAAAAAAATGACACATACAGTACATATCTGAATGGTTAACCTTTTGGTCAAGTTTTAGGTATTTACCAGTGATTCCTATAGAGAAGTTGCATAGACCATGAGCATGGGAATGCTGATTAAACATTGATAACTTTTAACATTCGAACAGAAGGATATAAACACCTTTTATACTAGCAGAATTGTTATGATGCATGTCACTGCATTCTATCTTAAGAAAAAAGCTTGGGCTCACCGATGAGGAAGCTCTTCACGGTCTTCACGTCCTCTGCACACCTTCTTTCATTACTTCATTCATAAATCATGCAGCCTCCGCTCTCTTCTGCATTGGTGAGTTTTTTATCTTTCTTTGCATGCTCTGTTCATCAGTTATCTCTCAACACCCAAAGAGAATGTAATTTTACAGCATTAATCTAAGTTTGAGTGGAAGGTTCATGTTGAGACAAAAGCTTTAATTACATCTACTCACAACGAAGTCTATTTACATGTGCATTTTTATGATTATTTTGAATATGGTTTCTATTCTCAATTCTCAAGTGTCCAAAAAGTGTGGTTTTGGTCTTGAGTCAGAGATGATATAATAGACAATAGCGATCTGTGGTTTAAAGTCATTTTAGGGGATGGGGGATGGGGGCTAAGAAAAAAGCACGTGTTTGTAGCAGAATATGTCAAGAATGCAGTCTTCAAAATTTCTAATTTTCTAGTCTAATTGCTATTTCTTCAAAAGCATCTGCTTTGTTCCACAGAAGTAAAAGAAAATCATACAGATTTTGGAACACAAGAGTGAATTCTAAAACAGGTTGCAGCCATTAAAGGAAATAAGCCACTACTTCCTGTTAAATTTTCTTAAATCATTTAGTTGAAAACCCTAAGCATTAAATCCAGTGAATGTAATCATTCTTTCTTGATCTGTCATCCCTGTCGTTGTGATTTGGGTAATAACCAAAACGTAGTCTACACGTCCATCTGCCTCTTTCATTTTGAATCAACTTTCATGTACAGCTTCTGTAATCTAGTAATAATATAGCGATTGACATATATTTGATTGATTACAGCATATAGATATATAAAGATAGACATCTTTCTTTTGATACCATTCGTGTGACATGCCCTAACATGTCCACTACTATACTGTGATGCTAGTACAGTAATGCTCAACACAACTATTCTCTAAACAATCAAATGACAAATGCATGCTTGCTTTAAAGTCTAATAAATTTGAACAACTAATTTTGTACTTCACACACTTTAATTTTAATAAAGTATATTGATGAAGTATAACTTGAGATATACTGAGGTATATTTGATTGCGCTAAAAGGGGAACTTCAAAAGTGGTACACTTAAAAAAATAAAATAAAATCTTGTATTTAAAGACATTAATAGTGACATTAAAATACATTTAGGCTTAATACTGAGAAATGTGCATTGTACACCCACAGTATTCCGGATAAAGTTTAATTACAATTCTTATATCAGTAAGTATCAGGTGATATATCGGTAAATAGACAATAAATAAAGTAAATAAAATATTAATAGGTTTGAACTAGTATGAATATGTGTCATAAAGAACGTTTCAGGTGGCATTGTGAATTTTACTTGAAATAGTAGGCTACTCTGACTGGGTGACTTGAAAAGCTCGGTAGAAGTCAACATGAGACTGTTTTACTCACTGCATTTCTTGTATCGTTTCCTCAGTCATCTCCTTTGTCTATGTCTGTCTGTCTGGAGTACTACATGTGCACTATGCCCATTTCTCAACATTAAGACTAAAATGTGTTTTAATGTCACATTGATGAGGATTGTTAGATCTATTAATAATATTGTTTCTTTAAATGCAAGATATTTAAATTGTACCTGAAGTATATACTTGCAATAGTTCCCCTTAACCACGATCAGATATACTTCAGTATTTCTTCAGTTGGACTTCAGCACTATTTTCTTACAATGCATTAAGCACAACATGTAAAATTAGTTCCAATTCAGCAGACTTTACGTATACCAGTTTACTATATCTATATACTATATAACATTCAATTGCATTGCACATTTTTTTTAAGCACATAAATATGTAAATGTATTTTTAGTATACTCAGCATGAAATAAATTTCCAAATACATTTTAAAATATTTATTTTTCATTAAGGACATACCATCAGAATGTACTTTACTGGTTATAACCCACTAGCTAGACCTCACTGACTATGAATTCTGGATATATTTTATTTTCTCCCCCATCATCCAGCTCTGCCAAAAAATAGGATTATAATAATAATAATAATACATCTTCTAATACATCTTTGACTTAAGTGCTATCCACAAGCTTTACCCACAAAACATTTCTTATTGCTAAGGAGACATAAGTGCAGTTATGTCCTTTTGGCACCAACTGGCTTAGTATGTACGTATTACGTATTAGTATGTATGTTTTTTATCAGGTTACTTGTCCGGTTGGGCAAGTAAAATTATCTTTCCCTTGCCCCTTCACAAAATCCACTTGTCCCTGACAATCAGACAAGCGTTAATGTTGAGCGTGTAATGTTTAAAGTGTTTTGTATATCTATTCACAGATGCTGATTTTTTCCCTGCATCCTTGCTGTAAAGCAATACAAGATGGTAATTTCATTTTACTGTCATAAAAAAAGACACTTTGTGTTTCACTGCATAGAACCAGCTGGAATGTGCGAAAGCGTTATTCTATAGCTCACATTTTCTGTGATTCTGTAATGAAGTGTCTGTATGTTTTTCCACTTGAAAGCCATCTCTGCATCGCATAATGGTTAATTTTACATCATCTAATGTCTGATCTGAACAGACTGCACTGTAAAAATAAACAGTAAGCTACTGTATATAGTAAATTGAGGGCTTTATGATAGTGTGACTTTCGTACAAGCTACAGTTTTGAAAACCTTTTGCTGTTAAATTGCTTTTGTACTTGAGGGAACTGCCCCAGTGACAGGTGTTTTGTTGTTTGTAGGCATGAAGGTAAGAGGTTTTATAGACCGCTGGATTAGCATTAGCAACTCTCAAATTCTGTTTTGTTTTTGTAGGAACGTGCAACAACTTCACAGTGGCATTTATAGAGACTGCAGAAAAAGTGTCTTGCTTTAAGGTGATGGATGGACATGGTGCTATTTGTTGGACTGGCCATCCAACCCAGTCATGTCAGATAGACTATAGAGATGGCAAGACATGCATCAAGTGGCCAGTAGACACTGCAATCTCATGTGTGAAGGAGTCTAATGAGATGCTTAATACAGGTAATAATTGTCCATTTTTTACCACCAGCACTGACAATAAATATATCTGATTTTTGACTTATATATCAGAATACCTGTTTCTCTTCTAGAAGAAGAAAAGAAGTGTGCCCGTGACCAAGAAAGTGAGTCAAAATCAGTCATTTTTAATTAATTTATCATTTAGTAGGTATTTATTAAATATTTATTAAATTTATTTTTTTGTTCTTTTTTAAGATATCAGTTGCAATGGAGAGTACAAACTTGGTAAGTTTATTTAATTCAAGTTTTTTTTTTTTATTATTATTATTGGTAAATGAAAACAAATCAATGGCTGCTCCCTAAAGTCAAGTCTTTGTGTTTATCCCAGACTCAGTCTCAGAGCCTGGAGATTCTGCATCAACTCCATCATTGAGTAAGAATGCAAAACTAAACCATTAGCTGCTACATGTTTGCATCCATCATTAAATAATTCCACATATTTATGTTTTTAAATTACTGTTTTTATCTTTTTTGTTGTTTTTTTTTGCAGGCATTCAACTAATTATGGCTGCTATTACCATTGTCTACTGGATGTTTCTATGACACTACTAATAGTGTTCTGAACTGCATTAACGCTCAAACAAAATCCATTGAATTTATATATATAAGTACATTGGATGCACATGTTTATATTATTTTCTCAATATTACTTACCTCTGTTTATGCAACCTAACATTTTTCCAATTAATTATTTTTTTATGTTTTGTATGATTTAATATGATTTTTGTTTACATGAACTTTGAGTTATAACCACTATATGCAGTGGTGTTTCAAATAATTATATAAGCTGCTTTTGTAAATGAATAGTGTTTAAACAATCTTTATATTGTAGATTTTTAAGGCAATGTAAACAAAACAAAAATTATTGGAAAATGTTTGCAACAGTACACAACAGTCCATACAGATTAAAAATATAGAGATGCATGTTACACACAAAGCTCAGTTTGAAGTGCATCAATTAAAATATAACATAATCCCAAATAAAAGCAAAATCCAAAACTAAAAATCTGATCATATTTCATCTCCATTCCACCCCCAACGCCCCCCCCCCCCCCCACATTTATTTTTAAAGCATGACCTGAGACTAACTGCAGTGTTTCAGCATTGTGCCCCCTAGTGGTCAGGAGATATGAAATGCATATTTCTGTTCATAACTTCTGAATGCTTTGGCCAAATATAATAAAACTGGTGTCTTTAGATTTGGTGGGTCATGTTGAGTCGAATGAAATCTAATTAGCGTTTCGTTACAAAAGTAATTACAAAAATCTTCAGCTCCATGCCCTGATATACTCAAAAACTTTGGGGGCAGCGCCACCTTAGGTTTTGATGAAATTTAGAAAAATGCTAATAACTTTTGCTTACATTAACCTATTGTAATTGGACTGATGTTAATAGATTCCTTGCATCACGCCGACAACATCGATACCAATTTTGCCATAATTGACTGAACTTCCTGTCCGCCATTTTGATTCATGTTGAAAACATACTTTTTCAAACTCCTCCTAGATTGTTTGTCCAATTTTCACCAAATTTGTCTCTGATCATCTTCAAACCTAGCTGGCAAAAATTTATGGATTTCATGTCGATATACGAAACGGTTTTCATTTAGCATATGAACGAACTTGCTGGAAAGATGCCAAACTGAATCTGAGGGCTGTATCTCTGCAAAGGTTTGACATATTTATCCCAAACTTTGTATGTGCCATTGTCACCTCACACTGACCATGGCACATCAATTTGGTAAGAGTAATAAACCAATCATTAACCTTTAATTATGACATTTCCAAAAATGCTAATAACCTTTGATTGCATTAGGCTTTTGCAATGAAACTAGTCTCAAAATATTCCTTGGGTCATGTCAACAACAGCCATACCAATTTTTTTATAGTAGGAAATCTGAACTGCCTGTCCGCCGTTTTGATTTATGTTAAAAATTGACTTTTTCTAACTACTCCTCAACTGTTGTTCAGATTTTCACCAAAATCGAGTCAGATCATCTTGCAATTTGTGTCGACTGAAAAAACTGTTTTCGTACAGCACCATTACAAATTTTAGGCACAGTGCCAAAATGATTCCGAGGCTTTATCTCTGCAAAGCTTTACATGTTTGCACCAAACTTTGTATGTGTCATTGTCACCTCACACTGACCATGCCACATCAATTTGGTAACAGCGCCACTTATTGGTCGAGTAATAAACCATTCATTAACCATTAATAATTACATTTTTATAAAAATGTTAATAACTTTTAATTGCAATGAAACTGGTCTCAAAATATTTTGTGGCTTATGTCAACAACATGCATACCAAATATGCCAGAGTAAGCTGAACTTCCTGTCCACCATTTTGATTGATGTTGAAAACCTACTTTGTTGAAAACAAATTTTTTTTGAACTCCTCATCAGCCGTTGGTCCGATTTTCACCAAAACCGAATCAGATGATCTTCAGACTGTGCTAACAAAAAGCTATGGATTTTGTGTCAATATACAAAACCGTTTTTGTGACGAATTTGAGGCATGATGCAAAAATGGCACTTGTAGCTAAATCTCTGCAATGCTTTGGCACATTGACACCAAACTTTGTGTGTCATTGTCAGCTCACACAGAACACACCGATTTGATCGTGTAAATTAATCAATAAATCATGCTACTAGAGGTTGTATTTATGATTTTTCAGCCATTTTAATTAAAATCATCCTAAAATTGCTTTTATTGCTCATTGTTGCATTTGGTCTGATGCTCAATGCCATGCTTAGCTCCTCATCTTGCCGCTGGAGTAATTGGCCCCGTAATTGCTGTTTGCAGTTATAATTTATATATATATATACATTTACTAGCAGGTACAGGGCACTATCATTTATTTATGTAAGTGTAGATAGCAAAATAAAGTATAATTTTACATATTATACACACAAACTTTTTCATACAGTGGACTACCAGTGAAATTTATTCAAATTTGGGATCAAAAATGTGATTTGACACTTTGACCAGACCATGTTTTGTTCCATACCTTTCTATCAAAGTTATCTGACAATATCAAGCTGAATTTATGACACCGTTTAACTCGTGAGTTTTTTGCCATATGTTATTAACATTTTCTAAACTACAGTATAGCAAATAAACTTTAATAATGTGAGAAATATTGAAGGCGTCTGAATAACTTTGTTTAACTGTATATGACTGAACATCTACAGAATAAATACATGGTACATGATTCAAACGAGTTTAGATGAGAAGCATAAATGAATCATGTTCGAAATGCATATTTAAAAATTCAACAAGTTCCCCATTTTATTCAGTGTACTTATACTTAAAAAAAAATGATGTTCAAATAAATCATTCATAATTAAAATGGCAAAATTCAGCAAAAATGTATGGCCTATGCATCTATACTGCTGTTCAAAAGTTTGGGATCAGATTGATTTTTTAAAAAAAAATGTAAAAGAAGTAAGTATTTATTTGATAAAAACTACAGAGAAAAACTAATTTTGTGAGATATTATTGCAATTTAAAATATCAGTTTTCTATTTTAATATACTTTAAAATATAATTTATTCCTGTGAAGCAGCTGAATTTTCAGCATTATTACTCCAGTTGTCACTGTTACATGATCCTTCAGAAATCATAATACTGATCAATGTTGAAAACAGTTGTGATTATTATTTTTGGGACCTATAATTTTATTCAGGATATATGTTAGTGTGTGTTGATGGTGAAAATGTACACAATCATACTGTAAGGTGGTAACTATTATAATTACGTATCTATTATAATTATATGTAGGCCTATGGCATTTTTATGTCTACGGTCAAAAGCAAAATTGTAAAAGACAATAAGATTGTTTACATAGAATACATCCACAATATGCTTATTCCGTAAATGCTGTATCCAAATATGTATACAGATTTTATAGCATATTTCCTTTTCTTTTACTGGAGTTTCTATTACATTGTCTTGAATTCATTTTTTTTTTTTTTTTAAATTGTCTGTCCTTTAAAGTCCGTTGTAAAGCCTAAGTTTCTCATTGGGGTAAAAATGTTCATATATGAACTTTCCTACGTTTACTTAATTTTTTCCACTACATTTTATGATATTTATACTTGAAACAAAAACTAACTTTGCAAATATGGTAAGAAACCAAACCGTAATTCAGTTTATTCTCTGAAAACACATCTGAGAGTGGAATAGCCATTTCACAAGCCATGAGAAGCACTGCATTCTATCTTAAGAAAAAAGCTTGGGCTCACCGATGAGGAAGCTCTTCACGGTCTTCACGTCCTCTGCACACCTTCTTTCATTACTTCATTCATAAATCATGCAGCCTCCGCTCTCTTCTGCATTGGTGAGTTTTTTATCTTTCTTTGCATGCTCTGTTCATCAGTTATCTATCAACACCCAAAGAGAATGTAATTTTACAGCATTAATCTAAGTTTGAGTGGAAGGTTCATGTTGAGACAAAAGCTTTAATTACATCTACTCACAACGAAGTCTATTTACATGTGCATTTTTATGATTATTTTGAATATGGTTTCTATTCTCAATTCTCAAGTGTCCAAAAAGTGTGGTTTTGGTCTTGAGTCAGAGATGATATAATAGACAATAGCGATCTGTGGTTTAAAGTCATTTTAGGGGATGGGGGATGGGGGCTAAGAAAAAAGCACGTGTTTGTAGCAGAATATGTCAAGAATGCAGTCTTCAAAATTTCTAATTTTCTAGTCTAATTGCTATTTCTTCAAAAGCATCTGCTTTGTTCCACAGAAGTAAAAGAAAATCATACAGATTTTGGAACACAAGAGTGAATTCTAAAACAGGTTGCAGCCATTAAAGGAAATAAGCCACTACTTCCTGTTAAATTTTCTTAAATCATTTAGTTGAAAACCCTAAGCATTAAATCCAGTGAATGTAATCATTCTTTCTTGATCTGTCATCCCTGTCGTTGTGATTTGGGTAATAACCAAAACGTAGTCTACACGTCCATCTGCCTCTTTCATTTTGAATCAACTTTCATGTACAGCTTCTGTACTCTAGTAATAATATAGCGATTGACATATATTTGATTGATTACAGCATATAGATATATAAAGATAGACATCTTTCTTTTGATACCATTCGTGTGACATGCCCTAACATGTCCACTACTATACTGTGATGCTAGTACAGTAATGCTCAACACAACTATTCTCTAAACAATCAAATGACAAATGCATGCTTGCTTTAAAGTCTAATAAATTTGAACAACTAATTTTGTACTTCACACACTTTAATTTTAATGAAGTATATTGATGAAGTATAACTTGAGATATACTGAGGTATATTTGATTGCGCTAAAAGGGGAACTTCAAAAGTGGTACACTTAAAAAAATAAAATAAAATCTTGTATTTAAAGACATTAATAGTGACATTAAAATACATTTAGGCTTAATACTGAGAAATGTGCATTGTACACCCACAGTATTCCGGATAAAGTTTAATTACAATTCTTATCAGTAAGTATCAGGTGATATATCAGTAAATAGACAATAAATAAAGTAAATAAAATATTAATAGGTTTGAACTAGTATGAATATGTGTCATAAAGAACGTTTCAGGTGGCATTGTGAATTTTACTTGAAATAGTAGGCTCCTCTGACTGGGTGACTTGAAAAGCTCGGTAGAAGTCAACATGAGACTGTTTTACTCACTGCATTTCTTGTATCGTTTCCTCAGTCATCTCCTTTGTCTATGTCTGTCTGTCTGGAGTACTACATGTGCACTATGCCCATTTCTCAACATTAAGACTAAAATGTGTTTTAATGTCACATTGATGAGGATTGTTAGATCTATTAATAATATTGTTTCTTTAAATGCAAGATATTTAAATTGTACCTGAAGTATATACTTGCAATAGTTCCCCTTAACCACGATCAGATATACTTCAGTATTTCTTCAGTTGGACTTCAGCACTATTTTCTTACAGTGCATTAAGCACAACATGTAAAATTAGTTCCAATTCAGCAGACTTTACGTATACCAGTTTACTATATCTATATACTATATAACATTCAATTGCATTGCATATTTTTTTTAAGCACATAAATATGTAAATGTATTTTTAGTATACTCAGCATGAAATAAATTTCCAAATACATTTTAAAATATTTATTTTTCATTAAGGACATACCATCAGAATTTACGTTACTGGTTATAATCCACTAGCTAGACCTCACTGACTATGAATTCTGGATATATTTTTTTTTCTCCCCCATCATCCAGCTCTGCCAAAAAATAGGATTATAATAATAATAATACATCTTCTAATACATCTTTGACTTAAGTGCTATCCACAAGCTTTACCCACAAAACATTTCTTATTGCTAAGGAGACATAAGTGCAGTTATGTCCTTTTGGCACCAACTGGCTTAGTATGTACGTATTACGTATTAGTATGTATGTTTTTTATCAGGTTACTTGTCCGGTTGGGCAAGTAAAATTATCTTTCCCTTGCCCCTTCACAAAATCCACTTGTCCCGGACAATCGGACAAGCGTTAATGTTGAGCGTATAATGTTTAAAGTGTTTTGTATATCTATTCACAGATGCTGATTTTTTCCCTGCATCCTTGCTGTAAAGCAATACAAGATGGTAATTTCATTTTACTGTCATAAAAAAAGACACTTTGTGTTTCACTGCATAGAACCAGCTGGAATGTGCGAAAGCGTTATTCTATAGCTCACATTTTCTGTGATTCTGTAATGAAGTGTCTGTATGTTTTTCCACTTGAAAGCCATCTCTGCATCGCATAATGGTTAATTTTACATCATCTAATGTCTGATCTGAACAGACTGCACTGTAAAAATAAACAGTAAGCTACTGTATATAGTAAATTGAGGGCTTTATGATAGTGTGACTCTCGTACAAGCTACAGTTTTGAAAACCTTTTGCTGTTAAATTGCTTTTGTACTTGAGGGAACTGCCCCAGTGACAGGTGTTTTGTTGTTTGTAGGCATGAAGGTAAGAGGTTTTATAGACCGCTGGATTAGCATTAGCAACTCTCAAATTCTGTTTTGTTTTTGTAGGAACGTGCAACAACTTCACAGTGGCATTTATAGAGACTGCAGAAAAAGTGTCTTGCTTTAAGGTGATGGATGGACATGGTGCTATTTGTTGGACTGGCCATCCAACCCAGTCATGTCAGATAGACTATAGAGATGGCAAGACATGCATCAAGTGGCCAGTAGACACTGCAATCTCATGTGTGAAGGAGTCTAATGAGATGCTTAATACAGGTAATAATTGTCCATTTTTTACAATAATATTCAGTATATGATTTTTGATTAATATATCAGAATACCTGTTTCTCTTCTAGAAGAAGAAAAGAAGTGTGCCTGTGACCAAGAAAATGAGTCAAAATCAGTCATTTTTAATTAATTTATCATTTAGTAGGTATTTATTAAATATTTATTAAATTTATTTTTTTGTTCTTTTTTAAGATATCAGTTGCAATGGAGAGTACAAACTTGGTAAGTTTATTTAATTCAAGGTTTTTGTATTATTATTATTATTGTTATATGAAAACAAATCAATGGCTGCTCCCTAAAGTCAAGTCTTTGTGTTTATCCCAGACTCAGTCTCAGAGCCTGGAGATTCTGCATCAACTCTATCATTGAGTAAGAATGCAAAACTAAACCATTAGCTGCTACATGTTTGCATCCATCATTAAATAATTCCACATATTCATGTTTCTAAATTATTGATTATTAATATTGTTTTTGTTTTTTTTCAGGCATTCTGGCTCTAATTACAGCTGCTATTACCGTTGTCCACTGGGTGTCACTATGACACTACTAATAGTTTATGATAGTGCTGTAAGGGTGAACAGTTTTTTAGCCTTGTTCTCATAACGGCACCTGGAGATTTGGTTTGGTCTTCACACTTCACATAGTGTGTGACCCATTAAATATAACTATTAAAAATAGTTAATAATAGCAATGATAATATTATTCCTTTTTATTTTGTTTAGTTTTTTAAAGCAAAATATTAATAAAAATAATAATACTATAATGTGATAATACTATAATGTTTTAAATCTTTATTTTTTATACTAAACATCAAATAAATACTAATATTTAAATTTATAAATATTCATTTTCATCATTTTCGAAATTCAAATCAACAAGCTTTTATGGATTGAAGCACGTCAGTGAATGACTCATTGTGCTTTGAGAATGGCATTGAATATGAATATAAATCTTACACATGTACAGTATTACAGTTTGTCTAACTGTGCATTAACAGTTGTCAACCATGTCTGTACGCATATTACTATACTATGAAAATTGTCGAGTCACACTGAAGGCATCAAGGGCTATTTGACCAAGAAGGAGAGTGATGGGGTGCTGCGCCAGATGACCTGGCCTCCACAGTCACTGGACCTGAACCCAATCGAGATGGTTTAGGGGTGAGCTGGACCGCAGACAGAAGGCAAAAGGGCCAACAAGTGCTAAGCATCTCTCGGGGAACTCCTTCAAGACTGTTGGAAGACCATTTCAGGTGACTACCTCTTGAAGCTCATCAAGAGAATGCCAAGAGTGTGCAAAGCAGTAATCAAAGCTAAAGGTGGCTACTTTGAAGAACCTAGAATATGACATATGTTCAGTTGTTTCACACTTTTTTGTTATGTGTATAATTCCATATATAATTTAATTCATAGTTTTGATGCCTTCAATGTGAATCTACAATTTTCATATTCATGAAAATAAAGAAAACTCTTTGAATGAGAAGGTGTGTCCAAACTTTTTGTCTGTACTGTATGTATATATATATATATATATATATATATATATATATATATACACAGTACAGACCAAAAGTTTGGAAACATTACTATTTTTAATGTTTTTGAAAGAAGTTTCTTCTGCTCATCAAGCCTGCATTTATTTTATCAAAAATACAGAAAAAACAATAATATTGTGAAATATTATTACTGCTAGAAAACACACACATATATATATATATATATAATATATGTGTGTGTGTGTGTGTGTGTGTGTGTGTGTGTGTGTGTGTGTATGTCTGTAGTGCTGTCTCAAATCATTGACTCAAATGATTAATCGAGATTAATCGCATCCAAAATAAGTTTTTCTTTACATAATATTTCTATGTATATGTATTATGTATATATGAATACACATACATGCATGTATATATTTCAGAATTTTTTTTTTATATCAAATATACTTATTTATAATATAAATTATATGAATATAAAAATAAACATGTAAATGCATATAAATATTTTTACATTTTATGTTTTTTTATATATTCATAATAAATAAACACCGAACACACACATTTAGTATAGTAATGAGTAGGGACACAAACACATGGGCAGTTGATTAAACATCCTGCTTGTTTGGTCGATGCAATAGGTGTTATATTTCCATCGGTGGTGCTATTGAGAACAGAGATAAATTCAGTAACAAAGCAACCTACTCACATGCAGGTTTTAGTGAGTGTGACTGACAGCAGCTCCTGGGGTTTATAGTAGAGGTGACTGGGGGAGAGGGCCTCAGGGGGACAGTTCCACAACCCTCATTCGAAACGTTTGGTCCCCCATGGTCTGTTTTCCCAGAATGCCCTGTAGTACCTCTAACCTCTCGGGCTCCGAGTGTGTTTACTTTAAGTTAATGAATGAGCTAGTGTTGGACTGAAAGTAGGTGAATAAATGCTAATCACATCCCTTTCCCCCAAATTAAAACCTCCATTTCGCCCCTTTCCTGTTTGCTTTTATTCCCCTTTAGTTAAATCACCAGAAAGCATACTTTTAAAAGCTAGACAGAGACAAACCACAGATCAGTAATGAAATGCTCAACTAGAACTGCCAGAAAAACAAGAGAGGGGGAGGTTTAGTGTGCAAGAAGCGTAAAGCCAAAGTTGAGGTGTCATATGTGATGTCAAACTCTCACTTCTCTAACAATGCCAATTGAGTAAACACACACAAATGGTACGAGTGAGGGAATCAAGAGAGAGAGAGAAAGGAGGGGCCGTCCTTACTTGCTTTTCTAAGCGGGAGTGAGAGGAGGTCCAGAGGGAGGAGGCAAACGGGGAGAGCAGGATCAAGAAAGAGAGTGAGGGAAAAGAAGTGGCGCTCTGTTTGCAGAGCAGTCTGGGACCATGCTGTCAGGCAGCTCTCTGATCTGGATTGGGGCACTGCTTCTGGGGCTCGAGGCTTCGCTGACCAGGGCGTCAGACTTCCAGCACCATGGTTATGAGGAGATGGTAAGGGCTCTTTTTGCCGTCCAAAGTGATTGCCCCTACATCACTCGCATCTACAGCATCGGTCGCAGCATAGAGGGACGGCATCTATATGTCCTGGAGTTCAGTGATAACCCTGGCATCCATGAAGCACGTGAGTCTTTTCTTTACTTTTGTACCAAGGCATTAAATTCCTCACCCATATAGCTCAAGCAAACTCTATAGCATGGTCCTATTCCTATAAGCTGTAGGACTGCCAGAACCGATTGGTGAAGTAATAATTTGGGTTTGATTACATAATTTGGGTGTTTGCTGAGAACAGCACTTAACAGAATAGTTGATACAAAGCTTTGGCCGGATATTCACTGGGTTGTCTGGCCAGGTAATGTTGACCGTCAACTTGATTTATCTCGTTGCTCCTAAAAACGCTTGCATACGGTAAATTGCATGTAGGAATGGACAGTAATGGGTTTAAGTGGGGAGTACGTGCCTGGAGATGTGGTGAGTGTTATATGTAACTGTTGCAGGCTGGAGCAAACATCAGTCTTATCATTGATCTAAAACAAGAACATTCCCACAGGATAGACTCTTTAATAGCTCAATTGTTTCTTCTAGAAACGGAGACACTTCTGGACACTTCTGCTTCTTCTCAGATGATTCTATTGAGAACAAGACCCCATTAATCTTGCATGTGTCTCTTCTAGAGTTCCAGAGGAGAGCAATCGCTCAAACTATTCTCAGATTGACCAAAGTTTGGAATTAAAAGTCTTAACATAATCTTAAACATTTCTGATCAAGCTCTCAAAGAAACCAAGTTATCTAGGCTATTCTATTTATATAAATGTTTTATGTTGACCATTGTACTTATTTTCACAAATTTTTAGAAGACTCATCTGACACTTCATAAAAGATATCTCAGAATTCCAATATATCTTACAAGATATGAAAAAGCAACTGCTGCATTAAAATTTTTTCTTTTTGTTCTTGCCTCTAGACCTGTGCCTTTGTACACTCAAATTTAAAACACATTCCACGCTCAGCTACTGGAAGTAGTTAAGATCCATCAACAAAAGGAGTTAATAAATCAGCTTACGAAAGCAAATGAATCTTTGCCATCAGATGTAAAGATCTGCTTCTCTTGGCAATATGAGTACAAAGGTAAAACCTCTGAGAGAATTGCAGGATGTATACATGTTCCTCACAGAGTACAAAAACAGGAACCGGTACAGCAGAGTGGGCAAAGTCGTTGTGACCTGACCCTTTAGATCCCAAAAAATGTTTGCGCTTCATGCATTCATGTCAAGGTCACTCGTTTAGTGAATCTTTGAGCAGAGGCACAGCACTGTTAATTGAATTATTTGATGATTAATGGGAAGACCGTGATGAGTTTGCCTGCACACAGTGGCTAATTAGATTTGCGATCTTGTCGTCACTCACTTCCGCATCAAAAAAGAACAAGATGAAATCTGCTGGTACTTGTTAGAAGAGATAATGGTGAATAATGAGCTGACAACTGGCTGTGAGACAGGAATTTCGATGAGCGTGGCCTGCTGCGCTGTTAAACACTCAGAAAGCTTTTGTGGGAGAAAAAATTATGAATTTGAATTCATTCATATTTGATACTAGCATTTATGGGGTCATCTTACTCAAACACTTGCACATTGTAGAATGATTCTGTCAATATTCTGCCATGATTTACTCACTCTCATGTCGTTCCATACTTTTCTGTGAATAAGTAAGGTCTTTTCCTAAAAAACAAAACAAAAGAATGTACTGTAATGTTTAAGTTGCATGAACTACTTCTATGGTGCTTTCTGGAGACCATCTCCATTTGCTTTCAGTTTATATAAAAAAAAGTCAATTTCTTGTGTTGCATTCCACCAAAGGAAGTCATACAGGTTTGGAACAAAACAAAACAAAATTATGACAAACACTCTTTATATTTTTAGTAGGCATCACATTGAGCTCAATATGCTATGCTGGCTCTCAATTTATGCCATTGTTGCTCTTGAACTGCTTCATATGCATGCACAGAACTTGTTTGCCTTCATGCTATTCACGGATGTGACCCTATGACCTCATGACTTCCTGACTGGTGGTCACCTGACCTATGTTTTTTAGTGGAGCCCGAGTTCAAGTACGTAGGGAACATGCATGGGAACGAGGTGCTCGGCAAGGAGCTGCTCATCTACTTGGCCCAGTTCCTGTGCGAGGAATACCGGGCAGGAAACGAGCGAATCACGCACCTCATCCATGACACACGGATCCACATCCTTCCTTCGATGAACCCGGATGGATATGAGGTTGCAGCCAGGCAGGTATACAGCACTTAGTAGCTTATCTACATTGAAAAACAAGTGTACTAAAAATGGCACATGGTGAGACGGGACCATGCATATGTATACACTTATTTATTCAGTATGGCAGCTGTTGCGTGGGAGTGTTGTAAGTCTCTAATGGCACCCAGTTTGTTATGAAGGAATCAGCCATATCCCATAGTGCATTGCTGACTTTCTTCTGAGACTAATTACACCAGAAGAACTCACAAAAATAACATCCAAACATAAAACAATGCTCACAAAAATACACACAAATTTCTTTTTTTTTCTTGAACAAAGCATCCATACACCTACTGTACAACATTCACACATCTAGAATGCAAAATTACAGTAATACAGACTCCTCCTTGATCTCAAAGGCTAATTATATGTCCAGCAGTAAATGGTGGTTGAATGTGGCCACACACACCCTGTTATCAAGTGTCTCACCAGACATGAACTAGCAGAGAAAAACCACCTCAGCATCAGACAGGATTTTTTTAACATCGCCTAGCTCGCTTACGCAATACACACAAGCACAATAAACCACTTTAGGTATAAGTTTCAAACCTGACATATTGAGAATGTTAAAAGATAATATCTCTCCCCAAAGGTTACTTAGAGGATAGGAAATGATTTACTGTTTTCTTTGATTTACAGGGTCCAGAGTTCAACGGCTACTTAGTGGGACGTGGAAACGCAAAAGAGGTGGACCTGAACCGCAACTTCCCAGACCTGAATGGTCTTATGTATTACTACGAGAAGCACAACGGCCAAAACCACCACCTGCCACTGCCTGACAACTGGGAACTACAGGTGGGCATCAGTGTCACATTCACTGCTATTGCTGTCTGCTCAGAATGAGAAGAGTGGGAGAGAACAGTCAATTAATTTAGTCATAGAGCTTGTGTAGCAATTTGAAAGTGTGGAAAGATGTTTAGACAATGTAAAATACACTTTGCAAGTTACTATAAAACAGAATGTTTGTATATATTAAAGGACATATACTAACCATTTATGTACACTACTGGTCAAACATTTGTGGTCAGTGTGATTTTTATTCTGAAGTAAAATACAGGATAAAGCCAGTATCCTGCATTTTTGAAGAAAAACTTTTTTGTTTTTACAGTTGGGCAGCAGAATTAAGTTCTCCATTAATCTGTCAGTAACCCACCCAGCTCTCGTTCTGCTATCTATCAACCGCCAACAGGTCCACCTTTCACAAAACCGAGAGCTTTGGCCTTTCTAAATGACTTTTTTAGCCTGCAATGCTGTTAGTCTTCATGAGCTCTGGATATTTTGTTAAGCCTTTCACAACTTGCTGAGTAATATAAAGTCTGGGAGGATCCATGCTATCCATCATGACTTAAGAATGTTACAAAGAAAATCTTGTGGTTCAGGGAAACGGAAGCATTTGACTTTTAGCACAAATTGGTTCTCAAATATGCTTATTTGAAATATAGTACAGAATTTGAGTTTATGTAATAACTGCCAGACTTTTGGAGCCCATCAGATTATACAAACCATTTAAACAGCTCTTTCCAGGAACAGCTCTTTATTTTCCTCAGTCTAGAATGAGAACTCCAGCTTTGGAGAAGTAAGTATGTTCACTGGCTGCCAGACATCCCTCAGGACAACAACAGAAGAACTGTAGTTGGAAGATTACGACACGTTCCAATCATTTCTCTTTGAGTCAAGTGCTGTCACTCTCACATCAAACCCCGCTCGTGACCCTCTGACCTCAGCATGGGCTTCACACTACACAGAGCTAAGCAGGGAGAAAAAACATCTGTGTGAGTTCACAGCATGAAACCAGACTCCTCAATGACAGCTGAAGCCAAAGGGACCCTTGGATGTTTATACTGTATATACAGATCCATGCATAATAAATACAAGGTCTCCTAAAAACTGGATCAATACCCAGCAGCCATCTCTAAGGAGCTGGCCAGACTGATCTTACTTAATACAACAGGGCCAGGTGAATGTTTATTATCCCTTCAACTCTTGTGGGATACATTACCACAGGATATCAGATTTCTCAGATAGCAGCTTTGAAGGAATATTCCAGAACGCTGTGTCATGGCACAAAAACTTAAATCAAAGCCTGAAATAATGCACACAGCATGCACGTTTTCTAATCTTTTTTTATTTTTTTATCTGTATTCTTGCTTCTTGCAGGTTGAGCCGGAGACCTTAGCGGTGATAAAATGGATGCAAAATTACAACTTTGTTCTGTCGGCTAACCTCCATGGTGGTGCTGTAGTTGCTAACTACCCCTTTGATAAGTCTCGCGAACCCCGGATAAGAGGCAAAACATCATACTCTGCTTCCCCCGATGATAAAATATTCAAAAAGGTATGCTGTTGTTTTTTTTTCTTTCTAAAAAGTTGAATATACAGAAACAGTTAGGAAAAGCAGGGTATTTATACGTTCATTTTCTTTCAAAAATGTAATCACTGTAATTCTGTGGCACTATCAAACCATTTCAGAGGCAACACTCAATCAGTGGTGTGTTATCTGGGGTTATCTGTTAGCCTAACCGATAGCAAATGGAGGGAGTGTTTGTGAAACCTGTTTGAAATCAGTCATTATTTTTGCAACTACATTTCATGGTGCTGGTTTAGGATGTCTTATCAGCTCCCAGAAATACCAGCCAAATTAGATCAATTTAGACAAACTGCACAGCTTAGACTGTTTTAAGATGATTTTTTTTCCAGCAGAGTAATTGCACAGAAATCATACACTTTAACTAATAAAGAGTTGGTTGTTGTTTTTCCCCAATTTTCTGGTGAATATTTATAGATTTTTGTGTTTATGCACTATGTGTGAATAGTTGGCAAAGACATACTCCTACGCCCACAGCTGGATGCATAAGGGCTGGAACTGCGGCGATTACTTTGATGAAGGAATCACAAATGGAGCCAGCTGGTACTCTCTGTCTAAGGGTGGGTAATATACCACAGTTCTCGTTCAATTACTTTGGGAATTACAGGCACTTTTATCTTAAAAGAAACAAGATTGTTTTCTAGTTTAGAACTATATGCCAGTCATGAAATAATTTCTTCTTGGGGCAACATTCCAATTGATTTTAAAATGAATTTATAGGGAGTAGTTTTCTTTCATTTTTACATCAAAAAGATCATATTACAAAACTTAAATTAATATTAAAGGAAACAGACTTTTGCATAAAAAAATGAGCATGTGAACAGTACTCTCATATTTTGTGTACACAGTGGAGGTTTTTTTGTATATGAGTGATCGTTTTTCTTTAAAATATAAATTTAGGAGCATAATACAAATATTATGAAATATTTGATTTAAAAAAACAGTGAATACTTAAGATATGTGCATCTTTTTCATATTTTGTAGCATTTTTGACTCCAACACTGGTTAATTTCTAGCCCTGGCCAACACTGAAGAATGTAATGTATATTTAATGTGTGATTTAAAGGGATACTCCACCCCAAAATCAAAATTTTGTAATTAATAAAAGCTTCATTCGTCTTCAGAAAACAATTTAAGATATTTTGGATGGAAAACTGGGAGGCTTGTGACTGTCCCACTTACTGCCAAGTAAGTTACACTGTCAAGGTCCAGAAAAGTATGAAAGATATTGTCAGAATAGTCCATCTGCCATCAGTGGTTCAACCGTAATATAAGGTGATGAGAATACTTTTGGTATTCTCTCCACATCACTCAAACTGCCTACGCTCTTCTGTGTCAGCCGCGCCACAAGGATGCGCTGTTTTCTTTCAAATCAAAGCACAAATACATGTAGAAACAGCGCATCCTTGTGGTGCGGCTGACACAGAAGAGCGTAGGCAGTTCGAGTGATGTGGAGAGACACAGAGGAGACTATTCAACAATTCCTTGGTTAACAGAGTCGTTATTTTTGTTTTATTCACGCACCAAAAGTATTCTCATCACTTCATAACTTTACGGTTGAAACACTGATGGCAGATGGACTATTTTGATGATGCTTTTCATACTTTTCTACGGTGCCTGTAAGGTGACTTGTTCGGTTTACTTAGTTTTGTCGTGGTCACGAAATAATAACTCGTGGGAACGTGATAATATGTCGAGGCCACAAGATATTAATATGTGGGAACGTCATATTAACTCGTGGGATCATCATATTATGTCGTGGCCACGAGATCATTTTGTCGAGGTAACGACATCCTTATGTCGTGGCCTCGAGATGCTATGTTGAGGGAACAACATCCATTTCTCGTGGCCACGACTTCTTATGTTGAAGGAACGACATGTTTTTCTCGTGGCCACGAGTTTAATGCGTAAACAAACCTGCGTGCCCATAACAACCCGGGATTATCCCATCAGAGATGGATTCATTCATATTTTATCTTGAATTAAGTAATTATTATATTAACCGTATGCTTTGGCTACCAGGCTGTATTACATGCGATTGTCAGCATTCAAATTAAGTTTATCATAAATAAATATTACATGAAGTGCATAATAAAATATAAAAACTTTTTTTATCCATCCTACAGTCTTGTAAGTCCATTAACTTATAGTCTTTCCCCCGTAATATGTGTACATTATTATTATTATTAGCCTATTATTATTGTTTTTTTTTGCTTCAACTTCGATCTCTTTACTTAACATTCTGAATACTTTTGTAAATAATAGCTTACTGTAAATGCTCGACATTAACATAAAATGTCATAATGTAAATGCTTAAATTTTATATGTATAAATAATAAAATAATTTCGTAATTCAAAATAAAATATGAATGAATCCATCTCTGATAATCCCGGGTTGTTATGGGCACGCAGGTTTGTTTACGCATTAAACTCGTGGCCACGTGAAAAACATGTCGTTCCTTCAACATAAGAAGTCGTGGCCACGAGAAATGGATGTTGTTCCCTCAACATAGCATCTCGAGGCCACGACATAAGGATGTCGTTACCTCGACAAAATGATCTTGTGGCCACGACATGATATGACGTTCCCACGAGTTAATATGACGTTCCCACAAATTAATATCTCGTGGCCACGACATATTATCACATTCCCACGAGTTATTATGTCGTGGCCACGACAAAACTAAGTAAACCGAACAAGTCACTTTACGGGCACCGTACTTTTCTGGACCTTGACAGTGTAACTTACTTGGCAGTCTATGGGACAGTCACAAGCTTCCTGGTATTCATCCGAAATATCTTAAATTGTTTTCTGAACACTAACTAAGCTTTTACGGGTTTGGAATGACACGGGGGAGTAAGTGATTAATGACAAAAAAAGACGAATTATCGCTTAATGTCTCTGAAGGGATGCAGGACTTCAACTACCTCTACACAAACTGCTTTGAGATTACTCTGGAGCTCAGCTGTGATAAGTTTCCTCCAGTGACGGCTCTTGCCAGTGAGTGGCTGGCCAACAGAGAGGCTTTGGTGTCCTACATGGAGCAGGTGAGGTACTCCTCTTCTCACATTTGACTGTTTCACTGCTCTAGTCTCAGGTCTGTCTGCCTGTAATGAAACAAGTAGAAGTTCAAACTCCATTTCTGCATTCAAACCATTGAACAAATTGAGAAAGAGCCTTGTATTCAAAAGCAAACAAGAAGGAGGCCAGTATTCTAGCAAATACAAGTAAGAAGGACAAATTGGTTCTCCATGGCACTAACAGGTAATGAACCTGTCCCTAGATACTTATATTGTGAAACTGATATAGTGCTTCAGGGGTCTTGTTGTGAGTTCAAGTAACTCTACACCTCTCAGCAGCACATTTAAAGTAATGGATGGAATCGGTTTACCACTTTGAGTGCAGTGCCTGACCACAACCGAAAGCTAAATTGACACATATCTGGACTGTCTCCTGTCCTCCAGGTGCACCATGGGATTAAAGGCATGGTCTATGATGAGAACAACAACCGAATTAGCAATGCCTTGATCTCTGTGGCTAGCATAAACCATGATATCACCAGCGGTAAGAGTTGTTCTACTTTTAAAAGCTGATTTTGTAGAGAGCTTTAATACTTTATTTAATGTATCTGATGCCGTTTCAGGAACGGATGGAGACTATTTCCGTCTGCTCTTGCCGGGTACCTACACAGTGACCGTTTCTGCACTAGGTTACCAACCTTGCACCAAAACCGTAACAGTGGGACCAGCTGAAGCTGTACAGGTGATAAACAATACACTATTCATTACTGACTTTTTTCAGTAATAGACTAAGATTTTTTGTTCTTCTTTACAGTTGGATTTCTATTTGAAAGTTCAACCAAAAGGGTCAAACTCGACCGTTAAACCATATCCCAACAAGAAAGGTTCACCAACAGCTAAAATTCCTCCAACCAACCTTGGTCCAAGATAAAGAGAAAGAACTACATAGACAAAACAAGTCGTTGCTTTTTAAACCGAAGAACAATGAAGGGAAACATGGACACTCACTGTGTGCACACAAACCTCACTTTACTATGTCATGTAGATTATCTGTTGTTTGTATAAATGCATAAAAGTGTTTTCATTGTGAAATCCATATACTGCTCTCAAATTCTTGTGGAGCTTAAATATAAATGTCTTATTATGGCTTGGATTATAAAGGAATCAGGAAAAAGTAGTTAAAATACTGTAAACAGATATTTCTCTTTCTATGAGAAATAAATCATAGATTAATGGAGGCATTTAGATGGACAAAATTGGAAATTGTCTGAATATGATAAGTGTTTGATCAGTATAAGTTTAATTATCTCATGTGGATAATAATTAAAAATAAACATTTTATCAAATATACTACGGTTGGTCTTTTTATCTACTCTTTGGACAATTTGTTTTTAGGAATATGAACAAGTTTACTGTAATGGGCATGTGTGTATATTTCTAAAAAATGTATTAAAATTTTCATTAAGATACTCAATACACACTGTGATTAAAAAAAAAGTCTAAGGCATATACATTTTCTTCACATGATCTTTAAATTTGAATGCGTTTCATTAAACAAGGCAAATTTTAGTTCACCATTTTCATGCAAAGTACAATATATTGAAATGATCCATGTACTTCCTAAACTCTAATTTGAAGTGAATACTATTAAGCAGTTCAGGTGAAGTTCTTTGCTTAAATTTGAACAGCAATATATATGGTTACTCATCTGCTAACTTGAGCACATCCCTGTCTAAAAATAAAAGACACTAGTACTTTTTCTACAGCTATGCAAAGTGCTGATTGGCAGACTCATTCATAGACTGAGCAACTATCCTATGAATAATATGAAAAGCATATACTTTTAGGTGGATGGATGGATAGATGGATGTGATTATTAAAAAAAAAAATAAAGCTAAACGTCTACATTCGTCTCGATTATGCAAGCTCTTGTTGAGAAGCTTGCATAAAGTGTTTTAAATCAGCTATCATTTGTGTTTTCCAATGAATATACTGTATTCAATGCATATTTAAGAAAAAAATCTCTTTCTTATTAAATCCTAAACTGTAAGCATATTTATGTTTATTGGAGCTACAGGAACACTAGGGGTCAGTGCTGTAGTGGTTCGGTCAGGCCACTGCCAGTACTCTGCTGAAAAGTGTTGAATACACCAAAAAACATGGTAACAAAAGAGGTGGAGCTAAAATTCACTTCAGATATTTTTTACTCTAATTTCCAGTTTCCACAGGAAAAACATCGAAATAAAGAAAATGTGCTCATCAAACAATTTCTTTTAAAACCTGCATCTTACAAAACTATAATTTAATATTTTAATACTAAAAAATGTACTTTTTAGTATTTAGTATGATCTTCTTGAATGGTGCAAGAACAACAAGACCGACAGACTGAATATGTATAATAACCGATCATTCTGCGTTTTAATTCTACAGTGAATGTTTCAATAAACTGGTTCATCAAAAATACATTTGCTTTAGATGCAAATATTTATGTTAAGTAAACAGTGCTAATATTTTCCTGTGTTCCTCCTGGTTATCAACAGAATAACAGTGCCCTCTGAATAACAGGAAAAAGGAAAATGTACTGTTGCGCACACGTATTAGAAGTCTCTGCAGCTGGAAAATATGAGCAACACTTCATCTCTCATAACCAAGAATAATAATAATTATAATGGATAATAATAATAATAATAATAATTATTATTATTATGTTTGGAGAGCTGTGCTGTCAATGAGATTGAAAATAAAGGAAATTTTATGTAAAAAAAAAAAAAGTGCCAGGAAAAATAATGATTCATACCACCTATAAGTGGTTTGCTTCAAATCAGAAGATCAACAATCAAGTGACAGGATTTCATTGTACATGAGAATGCTTCAGTGACACAAAGTTCATGAATACATCAACAAGAATGAATGGCAACAAAAAGCTCAAGCTCACATGATCTTTCTCAATGAAAATGTCACAGTAGGAAAGGACAACAGAAGCTTTTCATGCTTCCAGGATATGACAGATCTGGCATTTTCTCATAGATGCTATAGACATGTTGTGTCAGAGCGGCTTATAACACAGAGCTGAATACGACAATGAAACCCACACAGCAACTTTTACTCTCTGCCCTCACTCTAGTCTAGTGGATGCCCACTTGGCTTGAGATTTGCAACTGAATTTATAAGGGAATCCGAGTCAAGTGACAGGTATTGGTGATGACTGGATTGTGCACAGAATGATGTGTGTGTTATCTAGAGGTTAAAATCTGACATAACTATTCTGCACTACCTCACAAACAAAGGCCTCACAGACAGCTTCCTTTTATTGTTTCTATATATAAGGAAGTCATGGTTAATGCAGACACCGCAAAAAGAACCTTACTTCTGGCAGTGTCTTAAAACATTATGTTCCCTTGTTGCAATAATACTGACAATGATGAGTCTACACAAAGCAATAAAGCTGTCCTTTTCACAAAATATCAAATACATAGTATCTCAGAAAGCCTTGAAACCATAATCAAACAGCATTAGCCTCTGTATCTGAGCAGTAGACAATATAATGGTGTTTTTCTTCAATTTTGGGTACTTTAATGTTCCAAGGACTGATTTAGTTAGAACTGGTAAAACATTTTTTTTCTTTTTGTTATATCATGGTCATATGAAACGTTTTATCTCTACTTTTTGCATGGCTTTTGTCAAATACCCATGTCCCCAGGCATTTAATATTAAAATATAAGTCAGTCACAAATTTTTTTTAAATTAAATAATAAATTGACATAGTATAAAATATACATAAACCATTTCTATATTTGTTAAAATAATTTTCCCCAAGCAAAAGTCATTTACAATGCAACAAGCAATTTTGCCCCATTAAAGTGTTTCCAAGTTTCAAGTTTATTTGTTCATTTTTACCAAATTACTTCCTTAAAAATTAAATAAATTATCATGTGGGGCATGTATGTCCACTATTAGTAGAAAATAGTTTTTTTATTTTGTTATTTTTAAGTTTTTGTCAGTATGAAAAGTGTGTTTTAAGTATTTTAGTTTTTTGTTTTTCTAAAAGTCTACATGCCATGAGTTCCCAGAGATGAACAAATACTTATAATCTTTTGTTCTTTTTAAAGTTCTTGTAACCTACATCATTTTAAAAATCACAAATACTGTAACATAATGTAACAAACCGTTTGACTTCACGTTGCCCTTATATGACGTAGTGTCACTACAGAACAGTAAAATAAAATATGACGATATCCATTTGTTTCAGATTACAGACTGTAATGTCACTGGACTATTTCCCTCATTTCAAAACGCCGAGGAGTCAACGGACACGTAATACCTTGTGTTATTAGGAATTTCCTTCAGGCATGTTGAAGGCAGCCCTGCGCTCGGGGGTGGTGTGTTGATGTTGATGTCAGCATGGAGGGAGTCGAGGATCAGCCTGCTGCTGGGACTTACATTGGGATGACAGCTGATCCCGCCGTGGCGTAGATAACCATCGGGATCGGATCAACTGCAACGTGTGAGCCAAGTAATGACAGGCGGGAGAAACGCCTGTTGCCTTCATCTGATGTTTGATTTCTAAGCAACGTTGAACGATACAAAGTTAATGGCAAAATGGAAACGAGCACGAGCATCTAACGTTACTGAACGTTCCCTTGCTGTCGGTTTTCAGTGGAGCCTTTTCAGCAACGCAGTCTAATCGCATTGAGGGCATTTGTGATCACACAGGTAAATGAAACGTTGAATTTAATCCTGTATGAAGCTCATGGTCTTGCACTGGTTTTAATAGTAGCCTCGGTCACATCCTGAACTGAAGATAAACCGCGAAGTGGTTCACTTATAACATTGTGTCTTTTGTTATACTGCTGTATTTTGCATAAATAACGGTGCTGAGGGAATTTTGTGCCATATATATGTCCAGCATCGACTAGCATGCACATCTATTTAATTTTTTCCATTATAAAACACGCTAGTGTAATCTGCTAGTGTTCTAGTTTCGATTCTTTTTTAGTGATTCGAATCTTCTGAATTGATTCGTTCTGTTGCTCGTTCGTCAGATCACACTGTTACAGTCAATGAGTCTCTTTTGTGATTTATAAGTGAGTCACTAATTGAATCTTCGCTCTAACCGACTCGTTAAAAGTTATTAATAATCAAAGAGCTTAGAGTTATATGCAAAACTTTGAGTAGGTTCAGTTATTAGTTCAGGAAGTCAATTCAGTGAGCTAAATATACAAAAATAAAAAGGAAAAACGTAAACCATCATTAGATATTTTGCTGGTTTACGATGGTGGTCTCACATCCTGGCCAGGCTGAAGGTAAACTTGTTTTATGAGTCTTAATTGGTTGACAACACAGTCTCCTGACCAGCTGAAATAGCTAAAATCAGCAAACAGACAGACCGGATTAAGCTTGGAGGCCAGCAAACCAGCTTAGACAGGGATGTGATTTTAAGCAGGGCTAGGTGTACTTACATTTGCAGGAAAGCATGAATCATTTATTCAAATATGGTGATTCTGTGGCAACTATGGTAAACCATAAATATCCATATCAGTCAAACTGAACAGTAACAGTATATTTTTTGAAGGACCACAAGCCAATTGAAACGGCATGTAGATTTGATGATCTTGTCACCTGTCAAATAGCAACTGTTCAGTCAGTTGTCGCTCTTGCCGTGAGAGCAGTAGTGTGTCAGACTTTGGGACACCATTCATTCACCTAAATCAAACTATGTGTGCTATTCATCAGCGCAGAATACACTTGTATAGGTGTTGGCCAGCATAACGGTGCTGTATTTACCAAAAGATTAACGGAACACTCTTTATTTGTCTGTTTTGAAACCCGATGTACTCAAACATTGTTGTGTTGTTTGTCATTCAGACCTCACTCATACAGTTAGCACCTGTGAAACCGGTTTAGGCCTTTTTCTTTAGAGCTATCAGTAGACAATGAGGTTAAAATATACTTTAACAAGACAAGCAGGATACAAAACTGACTTGCTTTTTTAAATTTCTCACCTTTCACTCACTATGGGCTAGCATCATCAGATACAAAATAATGTTTCAGTTATTTACTATTGTATTTAAAAATAAGTGTTGACAAACATTTCTCAGTGAAAAAATTAAGACTACTGGACGGTTTCAAACTGGTATTAAGCTAAATGTATTGAATTATTATCATAACAATACAGAAACATAAAATAAAACACAAACAAAGTCTTATACTGCAGACAAAATAACCATATTTTTCATATCACACAGAAATTAAATGTTGTACCCATTTTCCTGGTATCGCAAGCTGTTATTTGGACCTAGAATGGCATGTAAAATATTTAAAATATTATTACATACAAAAATATTGTTTGTAACTTTACAAAAAGTAGCTATATTATGATTAGAAAATAATATATATACAATGTTACATACATAACATTTTAATTATAAAGAAAAATAATAAATAGAGAAAGTGTTTTACTGTTAGTGCTCCTTTGAATATATTTGAATACATTATATTTAAAATACCTTAGTGTTTAGGTGTTGATGTAGAGAACTATGTGTAGACTACGTTCCTTGTTGCATGTGCAGGGTATGAATTATTAATTTGGACAGCAGTAGTATTCCCTGTCTATGCTTTGTCATTCGAGCCATGTTATGTTGATATTATAAGAAGAAGCGTGTATATGAAACATGACAGCAGCTAATGCATTAATGCACTGCAGCTGTCTTGCAAAACATCACCTGCCTCTCAAAATTGTATTTGTGATTTTACAGAGGCCGCTGTTGACCTGCCTCCATTACAAGATGTCATTTTGATTATATTCGCTGTAGAGTGCAGGTTATGTTCATAACATGTAGAGACATCACTCCACTGTAGCCCAAAGAAAAGAATTTTGGGAACATTCCTGGCATTCTTTTCCAGCCACAACTGACACTGGAAAAATTACATCTTAATTAATCAGGGAATAGAGATTTGGCATTGTCTGTATGAGAGAGCATTATTATCCCTTGAGACTCTTTGACTCAACAGTAAGCTTACATTGCATCTCTCAGCCCATGTACTGTAATTGATATCAGTTTGTTTTGTCATGTGCACCATTCAGATTCAGTGGATACTACTATTCGTGCAACAACTGATGGCTGCCATTTGTCTAGAACACCAGCTGTGTTCTTGGGACCTTGTGTTGCTCGTATTGCACATGGATCTAAATGACACCTCTCTCAATGAGTCAGTTATAACATGACTTTGTGTTGTCTAATTGACAAAGTCAGTCAAAACATTATTACATGTGGTAAATTGTAAAGTTGTGTATTTTGGTCTCTATAGAGTTGTTTCTGTTTGCTAAACGAAATTTTCAGAAAACTTTCCAGTTACAAATTCTGTTGATTCATATTGGTGTTCATCATGATGGAAACTTGGGTTTAAAATGCTATCATCATTAGATAATGTTTCATTTGTTATTTAAAAATATAACAAATAAAGTAATGACAGAATATGCAGATTAATGCAAACAGTGAGCATCTTTATGCTCTCACAGTTCTCAAAAATAGGCTGTATGGCATCGGAATATTTTTATATGTATAAAGAGTCAAATCATTAATCAAAATCAAATTTCATTTAATTGCAAACATAATCAAATAATTCTGAATTAGCAAAATCTTTCTTGAGTACAACCAAAAACCTACAGTATGACTCGTGAAAAAAATGGAATCAAAATAAATTCCATTGTTGAATCAAGTTTAATTTGAATCAAAGCAAAAAACTGCAAATTTTAATTAAATCCAATCTAATTGAGGAATAGCAATAGACAAAATATTGAATCAAATAAAAAACCTGTTGAATTTCATTGCAAATAGAATCAAATAATTCTCAATTTGCAAAATCGTTATGGAATCCAATTAGGGATGTTCATTGCAGTTATTTTTCCTAACTGACAACCGATGCTCATTAACTGATTATTAATCATTAACAGACAAGATTAGAATTGAATTAAATTAGAAAGGATAAGTGTGTCTGTGACCCATTAAAAATACTAACATTTGTTTCCTGAGAATTATTTTTATATGGGCAAAAATCAGCAAACAATAGAAAATGAGGATTCACATGTTCATCATATCACATCACCCACCTGCATCAGTTCTGCGACCGGAGAAAAACATAATAAAACTAGGCTATATATATATATATATATATATGAATAAATAGGCCTATACGATATATTTTTACTTTACTTGGATATTGAAACACGAGTGAAGTAGCTACATAATAAATAATAATTTGGCATTCAGATATATCGCAAATACGGAAACATTTGATCTTGTGTCGAATGAGAGACCCAACGTTGGTTTCAGTTTTGTTTTAGCCTAAATCAATTTGTTTTGGCTTGTTGTTTATATTGCTATATCTTATATTTTTAATTCTTATTCTTTTATATACTGTTAATTGAAAGGATTGTTGTGGAGTAAGGGGATCTAAAATAGCCTATCTATGTTTACAGTGTTTATTATAATGTTTGTAAAACAAAATTTTGCATCGGCATTATATAATTAGATTGATTTTGAATGAGATCAGAAACCTGTGAATCAAAATTAATCTCAGTTAATCAGGAAATAAAATTGTTCTCTGTTTGCATAAAGCATTATTGAATTGAAAACTTGTAAATCAAACTGGGGTGCATTTCCCAAAATCATCGTAAGCTAACTATGGTCGTTTGTTCCATTGAACTCTGTTGGTAATGAGGGAACTTGCGACCATACTTGCTTTTTGGAAACACACTCCAAAGCTGTTCGCTGTTTATCCAAGGTACACACCTATGGCCAACTAAACATCTTTTATACTTCTGAGTATTTTTAATTGATGTCAAACGATGGCCTAGTCACCATGTAAAGTAATAATAAACTTGTTTCAGATCCTTATTTCACTAATGCAAATTGCTCTGAACTTCATAAACGGTAACAGGAACCATCGCTGTCCTAAAAGGGGCTTCCTCGTGGTATTTTAGGTGTTTCACATTCTCATAGATAAATATTTGATAGTGTTGTCTTTGTTTTTCTTAAATGTTCTGTGGAACAACATTCCTCTTTGCAAATCATTTGAGCTTCTTTAATCCTCAGCGGTAGGCCGTAGTCCAGTAGCCTCATTAGATACGATAGCCTCATTCTTTAGAAGATTGTTTTCTACATAGCCTGTAAATAAAGAATAGCCAGCCCCTCAAGGTTGTGTTTTTGGGGGAAGTGTGTCTGGGAGAATGTGACATTTCAGAAAGTCCTATCTCACACAGGCTTGTGAACCTCTTGGTCTCCACAGTTACCGTGTCCATCTGGGTTGTGCTTCTCAAGACAGTGTTTGTACAGGGAAAGTTCCCAATGCATGGTCTCTTGTGAACCTTGGATTTCCCCGTAAAACTCCATTCGGACCTGCCAAAGATACACCTCCCATCCTCTTTTTTGAGAAGCCAGCTTAGAAACATTGCAACCAGAGAAAGCAATGGAATAAGGAAGTGTGGGTGCTTTGAGAAGTAAAGTAAGAGCCGTGCGAGAGTGTTTATAGATAGAGAAAGCTATTGGTGTCATTTACGTTCTTCCGTAGAACACTGAAGTTGTCATAATCTTCTCCTTAGTGGGCTATTACCACTGTGAAAAAGTTGCTTAGTCATTGTGTTCAACTCGAGGAGAATCAAATCAGATTCAAAACAAATGATTCATATAGTTTTGTAAACTATATCACCCATTTCCTAAAAATAGTGCTACTTCTATTATGTCAAAGCTTCCTGAATTAAAACTTAAATTATGTCTGTTCAGCTTTTGTATCACGTCAGAAGAATATACTGTACAGGTGTCTTATGGACCATTTTTATGATTTTTCATGGTGCTTTTTTTATGCTTGAAAGCTTTATTCCTGTTCATTGCAATTGTATGGAAAAAAGCAGTCTTGAATGATGTCATTTTTGGGCTACTTCTTTAATTTAGAGAATAGAATCATTGTAGAACTAACGTAGGATTTGATCATGTCTTCACCTTGAAAGAATCTGTTTTCTTACATTGTGTCTCATAATTATGTGAGTATGAGTTTGTGTCAAGCTTAACAAATTGATGTTGAATTGAATTGATGTTTTAGTGTCTCAAAAGCCTTGTAAGCGACTTTTAGTAGGTACTGTTATACCAAAAACCCTTTCTATTAAGTAATTGACTGACAGGCAGTTTCGCACACAGCCCACATCCTGTAATAGATTTCCTCTTTCATTGGAGTTGTATTAGCCTTATTGCTTCTTGTTGTTATTACAAGATTACTTCCCACAACCCTGATCCTTTCAAAATCTATTGCATTTTCTCCCATGCTGAGACAGTTTGAGTTAATCTAGAATGATCCTCATTTAGGGCTGTTTTGAAATGAATGCATTTAAATGCATGCAACACACACGTGCCTGACTGTGGGCACACACAATGCCAGTGCTGTAAACACCCAACAGTAATATAAAAAGCAGCAGACCTGTGCCACAATATGGAAGCTTCCAGTCCTGAATGTGTGTTGCAATAGCAGAAAAGGGCAGGGCACGACCCACCTCCCCATATAACTCCCACTATTGTTGGCATGAAATCGGACCTGTTTAATAAATAAAAGCAGTTCCAGAGAGGGAACACTGCAGGAGAACCGGAAAAAGAGGAAAGGGATGGTTTTTAAAGGGAGTGTCTTGGATCAGGAGAGGGATGAGGAAGACGGTTGACGTGTATATATAAAAAAAGGATGTTTTTATTTAGACTCCATCCAGGGTTGGATCACATCTATTCATGACAGTGAATCATACAGAAAGCGAAAGGACAGCGACGTCCACATTTTTATTCGAGTTTGGAAAGGGATGAAGGATATGTACACTTAAAATGTTTATTCCTATACACCAGGACAGAGACAGATATGTGGGTGGGCTTTAGCTGGTGTTTTAAACTGTGCCCTTACTATAATTCATGCAACCGGTTTCCATCACAACAAAGAAAGTACAAATTCTGTGACAACTAAATGAGACAACTCAGTTAGAATATATTGGAAGTTTAAAGTCAACATGAAATGAAAATTGACGCTGTTTTCATCTGAAAATGTATCATTCCATGTTATTCTGAGGTAGGGTTTTCCAAACTTAAGTTTGCAAACCCTTCTAGGTTCATGAGGGAACTGCAGGGGAACTGCAAAATTACAATAAATCAATGAAAATAAAACATAAAATATTCTTAAAGATTAAATATTTTATTTATTAACCTGCATGTAATGTGACATTAATTGTCAATGAGAGATTTATTTATTTTATTTTTTTTATTAAAATTAAAGTAAATTTCATTGGTAAATATTTTAAGTCAAAGTTGTTCAGCTTACAAAAAGTTTGGGATACCCTATTCTGAAGGATATAAAAGTCTTTGGAATCTTAAATCAAAAATGCCTCTATTTTTCAACATCTGTCCTCTATCACTTCAGATGGTCTTCAAAAAGTCCTGCCCTATGTTTTTTCTATCTTTTACATTTGCATTCAGATGAGTTATCTGTTAGTGTTTTTGTTCAGACTTATTCTGACTCACAAATTCTCTCATCACAAGCAACAAAGTGCAGATGTACGTGCAATGTAAGTATAAGAGATTCATTCATGGTAGCACTTTATTTTACAGTCCTGTTCCCCATGTACATACTATGTACTTATTATAGTAATTTCAATAACTATGTAATAACTAGGTACTTACCCTGAACCTACCCCTAAACCTAACCCTACCCCATGTAGTTACCTTGTATTACCAGAACTTTCTTAGATAAATACACTGTAAGTACACTATAAGTACATGTAAGTACACGTACTGTAAAATAAAGTGCAACCTCATTCATCATACAATGTAGATAGCTTCACTAATTAAAATAGGAGTGTTTTTTCAGGCGTATTTACACCTGTCTTGTTTGGTTGGTTCAATTGAATCGAACTCAAGTTAGTTTCCTCTCTTGGTGCAGACATTTTTGGCAGGTGTGAATATAGCAGGTGCGGACCAAACAACTGTACCGAGACCCAACTGAAAAGGTGGTCTCGGTCCGCTTCCAAACGAACTCTGGTACGGTTCGTTTAAGGTTTGAATATGACCCAACCTCAATCTGTACCAATTGCAGAAATCACGCTCAGAAACAGACAGCTTGTGCATATGCTGTTATTTGCATTTCAATGGATTAAATCACTTGTTTTTAAACCACAATGCTTAAAAACATATGCAAATTATGAGTTTTCGTCCCAATGAAGTTGATGATCCTGACTTACCATCTCATCATTGGACTCACCTTTAGAAAGAAATGCATCTTTATAGATTATATAATAATAATAAGAGTTTTTGTTTGGGATTTGAATTAATTTGTTTTGTAGTCATTTAAAGCTTTCAATAGATATATTCATCATGTCTGTAAGGAAAATATTCGGTGGAAAATATGTTTCAGTGCATTTTTGTGGAGCGCTCCTGCTCCAGACCGAGACGGCAGGCGCATCCTATTTATTTTCTTTATTTTAAACACACAACATTTTCTTGATATTGTGAATGCACACAAATAAAAATAGCCTCTTTACAGTTCCGTTACAATGTATTATTCTTACCTTTATGAGCAAAAATGATGGCGTATTTAATTTGTTTCCACTGATGTCCTTAAACACTTTTCAGCTTCAACTCTCCACATTACCCTAAAAACCTTAGCATAACAGTAAAATTTGACACATCATGTCATTATTAATATACAGTTTTGTGGAGCAGGATTTTGAAACAGTGAGATTTAACTCTGATGTCGTCTTGTTGGGGTCACAGGTAGAGGTCGACCGATATTTGTCATTTTTTAAATATATCGGTATTGGCCGATATCCGTGTTTAGTAGCGCCAAAGAATGCCTAATATGGCGAGAAGTTTCACTCTCACTACACTTCCGGCTTCTGAACTGGTTGCAGTTCCAATTTGATTCCATATGAGGGCGCTCACAGGACGAGTGCAGAATGAATGGAGGTCAATGGCGGTATACCCCTCAAAATCCACTTTTCTCAATATAATTTTTTGTCTAGTAATTTGAATGCTGTATTCGAAAGGAGATGCAAAGAAATTACACATTGCTACGTGTTAGATTTTTTAGAGTCACTTATTTGCTTTAAAAAGTCTTTTAAAATGTCAATGACGTCATACACATTCACATTCATTAGCAGAATGCTAGCGTGTTAGGGGCAACAACAACTCAACCTGTAAGAAATCGAAAGGACATAAGTACTCGTTCATTCAACTTTCGACCTATAACCCATGTTGAACTTGCAAAACCTTTAATCAGATCTGAGATTTCTCAACAGCAATCGGGTGAAAGGGACAAATTTAGCCGTATAGCCCTCATTTACATTTAGGTTTGTCATTATTCGATAATTTCTATGATCGATCGTTGTTTAAATTAATGATCAATTAATAGCCTTAAAGGGATAGTTCACCCAAAAATGAAAATTATGACATTAATGACTCACCCTCATGTCGTTCCAAATCCGTAAGACCTCCGTTCATCTTCGGAACACAGTTTAAGATATTTTAGATTTAGTCCGAGAGCTTTCTGTCCCTCCATTGAAAGTGTGTTTACGGTATACTGTCCATGTCCAGAAAGATAATAAAAACATCTACAAATTAGTCCATGTGACATCGGAGGGTCATCGAAAATACATTTTGGTCCAAAAATAGCAAAAACTACAACTTTATTCAGCATTGTCTTCTCTTCCGTGTCTGTTGTGAGAGAGTTCAAAACACAACAGTTCAGTTATATCCGGTTCGCGAACGAATCATTTGATGTAACCGGATCTTCTTGAACCAGTTCACCAAATCGAACTGAATCGTTTGAAACGGTTCACGTCTGCAATAAGCATTAATCCACAAATGACTTAAGCTGTTAACTTTTTTAAATGTGGCTGACACTCCCTCTGAGTTAAAACAAACCAATATCCCGGAGTAATTCATTTACTCAAACAGTACACTGACTGAACTGCTGTGAAGAGAGAACTGAAGATGAACACCGAGCCGAGCCAGATAACGAACAAGAGATTGTATTTGGAGGTTATTGCTTACGTCTCGTTCTGCACATATCCAAATGTTTCCATATTCGCAATGTATATGAATGTCAAACTATAAACTTTTTTATTTTTTTAATGTAAACTAGACAGAAAAGATCATCCTCTTCACATGAGCAAAAACGTCCTTGGCATAACATAAATTTTATATAGAATGCACTTTAGATGTTCTGTGTCATTTATACCAAACACAAATGTTGCTGGTTGCTAGTTTGTTTGCAGCACTACTATTATTTATTTTTTATATATTTTATTTTTTTATATTTTTCAGTTTAATTGATTTTTATTTGTAAAATTGTATTTATTTTATTTAAATGTATATTTAACTTTTCATTTATGTTAGAACAAACATGAAAAATTCTGCTTGATAAATGCTCTAAAACTTTTATGTAGATGATTGACTTTTTAATATATATATATATATATATATATATAATTTTTTATTTTGATACCGTGCAGTGCACAAAATTAAGATTCAAGAGATGGTTCAATTCAGTGCTCAATAAATGATGATAAGTTTAGAAATGTTGTGCATCCACTTATTATTAGTGTGACATTTTAGCATGCAAATGAACGGGGAAAATCGGCAGCACATATCGGCCATCGACTGACCCTGATCTCTAAACATCGGCATCGGCTATAGAAAAACCCATATTGGTCGATCTCTAGTCACAGGTGGTTGGGAGATAAACCTTATCATGGAAAAAGAGGTTTTCTGCCAACAATTTATACCGAAGTCAGCTGATTCAGAGATGAGCAGGCAGCAAAGAGAAATACATTGTATTAGTAGTTGTGATCTAGTGTGAGGGCGGCACGTGACCTGCACAAACAGAGATAAACAATAGCAATGTTACGTCACATTAATCCTCAATACTGAATCTTTCGTCTGATGCACAGTTGCTTCTTTGTCTTAATGCCAGCTGTTTGCGTGTGTGTGTGAGAGAGTGTGTGACCCCTTTGAAAGACTGCAGAGTGAGTGTTTACAAAGCTGTCTGTCGTTATACCACCACTGTCACTCCAGTGCCAAGTGTCTCATTCACACACAAATAAAGAGACCCTCTCTTTCTTTCACTAGTTTGCTTTGTTCATTCATCTTTATTTATTAGCCTGAGATTTGCTCATCATTTCTGTTTCATGTTTTCGATGACCTTAAAATTCAAATGAACTTTTCTTAGCATTGGCATTTGATTGTGTCATTAAAACAATTTCAGCATTGATTCAGCAGGGCATGGTTTCTTATTATTCACGGTTTTAGAATTATAATGAGCTTTTATTTGGGAGATGGACTGAATGGATTGCTGTAGGAAAGTAGAGTTTTGTTCGTTTGTTTGTTTTATCGTATCAGTCAGTACTCAGTAGTATTGTATTTGTTATTGTGCATGTTCATTTCCCATTTTTACATTTAGATTAACTTTTTAAAAATAACATTTTTATACTGTACATTATAATGTGTTCCCTAATTTTTTTTTGTGATAAATCAGGCCTGATCGATCTAATCTGGTCAAGGCAGAAAAAGGGGGAGTCTCATAAGAGAAGATTTTTGTCTGACTAACTGCTCAAATATTAGTTGTGTTTTAGTACAGAATGCATGTAGCCATAATAAACATGCAATGATTGAGTAAGCATTATTGGATTCAGCTGAATTCTGTTGACCAGATTTGTTTTGGAATTGTTGAATAACAAATGAATTTATGAGAAATTATTAAAGTTGAGGGTCCATTAAATTTTTTGTAAACACTGCACAGACTTGTTGTTCTCTCGTAATCCAGTGCAAGCCTTTATTTTGTTTGTGTTTGAGGTGTGTGTCTGCAGATACCTTCCTTCCCCCTCCTGCCTGGACAATGAGTGATCTTTACTAGAGTACTAATCTGGTTTAGTGACCTCCTCACATCGCAGCAGGACCATATGTCTGCTTGTTTCTGTTTTATTGAATGCTCTGTGTGACAGTGGCCAAGAAGCAGAGTGTCCTTCAGTCTTGACTTCTGATCACAGATTCATATTTAAAAAAAAAATCATATTTAGCCTGAAATTATAAATGTTACATACAAGGAGATGATGTAGAGATGTTCTCATCTTCATTAAATGGTCTGTAAGCATATTGGTGATTTTGTTGTATGCATTATTTGCAATATGAGCTTCAGATACACTTGATCATGTCCTGTTTCTGCACTAATTCCTAAAAATGGGTGGGGTGATTTGAGTATGAAGTTCTGCTTCAACCTAGCTGGATTATCACTAGTTAACACCACATAGAATGTAGAAGTTAGTTAAAAAAAACAGGCCATCTGCCACTTTTCTTAGGATTTTTGGGAGCATTCTGGATTGCCCTGTTAGTTATGAAAGTGTTGAGCAAGGAATAACTTGTCACATTTGCCAAATGTGTTAAAAAAAGGCAACCACTGCTTCTATTACTACATTTCCACTCATCTGTACGTAATCATCTGTCTCAGAGGAACTGAGTTTGACAAACTGGGGGAAACCAAGAAGCAACACAATGCTTCTGGATTCAGAAAGCCTTAACAGCATTTTTTTTCTTTCATAATATACTGTAACTAATGCATAAATACAAATACATAAATATATGTATACAAATACACAATTTTATAAAAATGTAAATTTTATATATATATATATATATATATATATATATATATATATATATATATTATTTTTTATACATTATTTTATTATATATTTTTAATTAATATTAAAATATATAGTAAAATAGTTTACTAGTAAATGTTTTGATTAAACTGCAAAGTCAAGACATGATTATTTTTGCGTATTGGATGTTAAATAGTTGTCATAAAATTTCACAATAATCCTGGAGGATTGTTAAATGTCTAGCTGCAGGTAGGCTGTAATGACATGTCAGTTCTCTGCCTGAAGTTCCTACATGATGACTCACATGAACTGACTCGTCAGCTGGAAATATCCAGCTCTCATTGGAATCTTGCTCCGGGATCCCCCCCCCCCACCCCCTCAAAAATAAAGTAAAGAGACATACTGTTACTCATCCACTCATACAAACACAGCCAGTGTTTCTGTGGGTTTGCCCTCATGTCTAAACATGTTCATGTTTGTTCTTCCTTCATTGACAGCAGCTTATTTAGCCTGTTTATTGAAGTGGCATGCAGAGAGTGTGCCGATGACTGGAATCAATTTCTGAGTCAACAAGTTTCTAATTTTCCATTGTTTCAGAGTGTTGATCAGAACAGCAAAATGCCTGAAATAATTTTACCCAGTTAGTTTTCTGGTTTCACTTATTTCCTCTGGTCAAAGCAACAAATACTCTGAATCTTTTGGAGAAACAACGTATGCATGTTTGTATGACCCAACAGTTTTTAGCTGATTATAATGGTTATTTAAATAACCTCAGTAATGTTAAGGATATATTTAAGGTTCACCCTCTCTCGTGAGGCTTAAAGCTTTGATACTTCCTCGTATTCTTGAGTTACGTCAGTGCATTCTTTCTGTAACTGACACACATTGGCTGTGTCCAAAATCAAAAGCAGCTGCCTGTCTTCCTAGTCCATCAGTCACTTAATAGGCAGCATTTTAATATGAAGGGCTTTTAAGGTTTTAGACTTATTTGCATTTTAGACTGGTCTAGTGCTGTCAAACTATTAATCACGATCAATTGCATCCAATATAAAAGTTTTTGTTTACATAATATATGTGTGTGTGCTGTGTATATTTATTATGTGTAAATAAATAAATACACATGCATGTATACATTTAAGAAAAATATTATTTGTATATTAACTTTATTTATATAAATATATACATGTAAATATTTTAAAAAATATACTTGTTTGATTTATCTATACATAGCAAATATACACTAGGGCTGCAACTAACGATTATTTTGATAATTTAGTTGGCCGATTATTTTTTTTGATTAATCGGATTAAAACCCCTATTTTCTTTATTTTAATTTTACTGACAAAAACACACTATTCCACATTCTGCCCAGTGTCCTTGAAGAAAATGTGCCAACTGAATGCTATGAAAACATACAGTGCTTAATTTATTAGACCACCTGTCATAAGACAAAACACAAATCTTTTAGGAATCTGTAAAAAAAAAAAAAATTCTTAAAATGTTATGGTAATTTTTGGACAAATAACAAACTGAAACAACTAAATTGTATTTATTCACATAATTTTTGATAACAGCTTGCATGCTTGCTGGCATTGTTTATGTAATTTTTGACTAATTGGGTATCTGAATAAAAAAAACACTATAAAGCACTTGACAGTTTTTTTTCTGCCTTTAACATATAGCAGCAATAATTATATTATAGCATTAAAAATAGCACTACTGGTACTAAAAAGCTTACACATATTGGAGGTCTAACCAATACAGAAAGCTTAAAAATTCTTTTTTTATCGCACTTGGATCACAATCAGTCTCTTCTTACTGTCATTTCTCTATCCTGTAAAAGCGTCTTATATTTATATTCAGACAATTACACGCTGCTGTCCTCTCAAAGTTCCTACTATTATAAATTACTCACACTGCTTGTTGACTTTTAAACCTAAATATAAATGTTAAAACAGATATTTCAGCACAATGAATGTTTTTGCACTGAATTTGGTCTTCCTTGCCTCACTTTACTCTTTCAGTAAAGATTTAAAACTTAACGCAGATTGTCATTTATGCAAAATTAAAAAGGCTTGCGTGAATTGGTGACATTTACAGATAAGGATATATCAATTTTTCACTCTTTGTTATATTGCAGACATTTGCTAAAATCATTTAAGTTCTTTTTTTTTCTCATTAATGTACACACAGCACCCCATATTGACAGAAAACCACAGAATTGTTGACATTTTTGCAGATTAAAAAAGAACAACTGAAATATCACATGGTCCTAATTATTCAGACCCTTTGCTGTGACACTCATATATTTAACTCAGGTGCTGTCCATTTCTTCTGATCATCCTTGAGATGGTTCTGAACCTTCAGTTGAGTCCAGCTGTGTTTGATTATACTGATTGGACTTGATTAGGAAAGCCAAACATCTGTCTATATAAGACCTTACAGCTCACAGTGCATGTCAGAGCAAATGAGAATCATAAGGTCAAAGGAACTGCCTGAAGAGCTCAGAGACAAAATTGTGGCAAGGCACCGATCTGGCCAAGGTAACAAAAAAATTCTGCTGCACTTAAGATTCCTAAGAGCACAGTGGCCTCCATAATCATTATTCTAAGCGGTATGTGTGGAGAAAACCAGGCACTGCTCATCACCTGTCCAATACAGTCCCAACAGTGAAGCATGGTGGTGGCAGCATCATGCTGTGGGGGTGTTTTTTTATAGCTGCAGGGACAGGACGACTGGTTGCAATCGAGTGAAAGATGAAAGCGGCCAAGTACAGGGATATCTTGGACGAAAACCTTCTCCAGTGTGCTCAGGACCTCGGACTTAAACCTAATTGAGCAGCTCTGGAGAGACCTGAAAATGGCTGTATTAGATCGAAAGGGTGCTTCTACTAAATACTGAGCAAAGGGTCTGAATACTTAGGACCATGTGATATTTCAGGTTTTCTTTTTTAATAAATGTGCAAAAATGTCAACAATTGGGTTTTTCTGTCAATATGGGGTGCATTAATGAGGGAAAAAAATGAACTTAAATGATTTTAGCAAATGGCTGCAATATAACAAAGAGTGAAACATTTAAGGGGGTCAGAATACTTTCTGTACCCACTGTATATATAGAAAGCTATAGCTATTGGCACATTACTGTGAACCTGACAGAGTGCAGGAGAAAAGGGTGTATGTGTTACTGCCTGACTAAAAAGCTTTTTTTCTCTCTCTCTTTTTTTCACCCCCAAATTCTTTGCATATGTACATGAGTGGATTTCACTTCTTTGACTCTAAACATAATGAATACTCTCTCTGCCACAGGGGAAGAGCAGCGCTGTGGGTTAACACTAGGCTTTTGTATCCACTTTTTCCTGCATCATAACAGAAAGATGCTTTATATTTCTGGTCTCTGGTGTTTCTAGTCAAATTAATGCACAACTGAACCCTTTGCACATTTTTATATTTATATATTTTAAAGGTTTCAGTTTAATTAATTGAGTTGAAGTTATAATTTATCATGGCGGTGCTTATCGAATAATTAGGACAAAGGTGGATTGGATTTTGAGTCTCTTTAAGGCTGCAGTATTTTGTATTTTCCTTCTACTTCTTCTATCACACACTGACTTGAACGCAGTCATCTGTCACTTTCAGACACAGTCTTTCACCTGGCAATGTCCTGCTGTGACCCCTGTCACCTTTCAGTCGGGTCACCTGTTACCCCTCACCCCGACTCTTGAGAGGTCCCCAGAGAGACACACACACACACACACACACACACACACACACACACACACAGAGAGCAGACAGAGTTCTTTGAGCTTCTGAAACGTGTGTTTCAGCTCTTATTTCTCTCTCGTATTCACTCTCAGTGGTACTTAATCCTCCATTCAGTTGGGATCGGCTTCATTAGTGTGCTAGAGCAGTCTCCATTTGTTTATCATGGAGGAGGACTGCAAAACAATACTGGCAGAAACAGGCATTACCATAAATATTTTCATATGAATTCAAATTGTTTCAGACTCACAAACACTTGTATAACTCATGCACACAGCACTTCATGACTCATCATTGTCTATTAACTTTGGACCGCACAGTCTCCAACACAAGGCCTCCACCCCATTATTGCTCTCATATGAATGACTGTTTTAGAGCGTGTATAAACACTTTTGAGCTTGTTGAAGGAATGTTGTCCAAAAAAAGAGGTGTACTCAGTCTGTCTTTTTCTTCACCATCTAAGTTATACACATTTATTTAGCCAATCTCCTTAACAATGAGAATTGCTCTGTACCACTGTGATTTGAGTTTTGAATTATGAAACCAAACTATTACTATTACTTGTGTTACGTTTATGCCATCAGTTCTAATCGCATACACATGGAGTTGTTTTTGAATGAGTAGTCTCCTATGCTGGCCAAAGCTTAATGTTTTGTTTGTTTCTTTGAGCGAATCATCGGTACAACCCTCCCTTCTATTCAAGAACTGTACTTATCCAGAGTGAGCAAAAGGGCTGGCAAAATCACCCTGGACTCACATCCAGCACACTCCCTCTTTGAACTGTTGCCATCTGGTCGACGCTACAGAGCACTGAGCACCAGAACAACCAGACACAGGAACAGTTTCTTCCCTCAGGCAATCCATCTAATGAACAATTGATAATAACTGTGGAACACACTACACTTTATATTTATTTTTATATTTATCTAACACACATACTTAATGTACACTTAAATTTTGCACATAATATACCTGTACATACATAACTGCTTTTTGTAATATACCTGCCTACAATTGTCAATTTGTATATTGTCATTCCTTACCTACTTATTTGTATTTTTTGTATTTTTTATTCTTTTATTATGTGTTTTATGTTCTGTCACTGGCATTATGTTGCACTGCGGAGCTTCTATCACGAAAACAAATTCCTCGTATGTGTAAACACACCTGGCAATAAAGCTCATTCTGATTCTGATTCTGGTTTAGAAATAAAAATTTGAACAGCATTTATTTATTTACAAATTAAGTTTTTATGTAATATAATTTTTTTACTGTCATTTTTGAATTTGACATTTAATTAAACATTGCTAAGTTAAAATTAAAATTGTAATTTTATTTTTGGTAACACATTATTTTAAGGTGTCCTTGTTACGCATGCACTTACTATTATAATTACAGTTGTACAGTATATTATTAATTTATATAATTATAATTAATTAACCCTAAGCCAAACCCTTATCCTAAACATAACCTTTTAGTAAGTACATGTAGTTAATTAATGTTACTCAGTACTTAAATGTATAGTTACACTAACAAGGACACCTTTAAGTGTAGTTTTTTTTATTGACCACATTGTTTTGAAGCCTAATGTATGCATGTTCATTTTTAGAAAAATAGAAAAACTAAAGTAAATGTGTATCTTCGTTTAAATCTTGACATAAAAACAACTTGCAGTTTAGTAATTAAGTAAGAAGTTGATTCAGTAACCACTCTGAATTAGGTAGTTATTTCAGGGAAAGATAAATAAAGAATTATTCAAAAAGATAACGCTTGGATTTGTGAATCATTTTGAATTTTTCATTAAAATAACTTAAATTACCTTATTGAGACTGTACTCCTAACTCTGCATGTTAGGATTTCTTGCCATTTATTTTTTTCTGTACAGTGTCTGTTTATCTCATTCAAACTTTTAATGCACCTTCATAAAAAAAAAAGTGTTTTTGTCCACCTTGTTGCTGAAGATTCAGAAGCAGTCATGATGAAAACATGAGGACAACCCTTTAAAGCCAACATGAAAGGCCTGTTTAAACAAATTAAACAAAATGCATATGTAACTCATAATCATTCTTAATACTTATCTTAATGTTTAATGAAATATATGGTTTGCTTCTGATACTTAATAAAAAAATAATATTGCTAGAATAGTAAAAAAACAAAAAAGAAATTTTCAGGCCCATTTGACTGGAAATGAAAAAAAAATCTGTACTACAAAAATAAATAGATTGCAAGGTATTCTTTGGATACTAATAAATGTGGATTCTTGTTTTCCAAACAGCTGTTCAGATTTCATCAGGTTTTCACCTCACATCACTTCAGTATGTGTTATAAGAACACATGAAATACAGCCCTTAAAAGGAAAGGGCATCCAGCTGACAAATGAAACTGTAATGAAAATGTGTTTGTTGTATAGGCCTAGGTGTCATATTTAACCCCTTCTGACTTTTGCTTGTGATGCTCAGGTGATGAGTGAAGATGGAGGCTGGATCGGTGGTGCGTGCCGTGTTTGAGTTCCTTCCCAGTGTCTCTGAAGAACTCCCACTGTTCACTGGAGATGTCATTGAAGTGCTCAGCGTTGTTGATGAATTTTGGCTGCTTGGAATTAAAGATGGAGTCACAGGTAAAGTCATGTGAGGATTCACATTACATTATCTGTCTGTGATAATGGTTTTCATATCTTTTCATTCTTTCTGCCTTCAGGCCAGTTTCCTAGCACTTTTGTGGAACCTGTTACAATCCCAAGCACCAAGACCGGAGAGAATCTGTATGTGTGCATCAGTGATTTTAACTCCGTGGATGCTGGAAACTTACCACTAAAGAGAGGTACATACATTATGCTCTTAGTTATTAAACATGCATGACATTTATCCCGGTTCATTAAAGGTTAATAATACAACAAAAGGAAAATGTTAAAAAATTATTAATTATGCTGATGCAAAATGTACTTTTCATGCTATTCCAAACCTGTATGGCTTTTTTTTTCATGTAACAAGTCAAAGACATAATGGAATCCCCATAATGAGACTTTGGAGATTGCGAAGCAAAATTTTGCATTTCAAAAAGCTATTGTATGGTTTCCAGAAGACGTGTGCTTCACGAAAAAAAAAAAATCATGCAAGTTTGGAACATTAGGGTGATTTATAAATTAAGACAGAATGTTTTTTTTTAACCAGATGTTGTTTTAACATAAAGATGTATAATCTATACATAATGTCAATTTTCAATAGGTGATGAGTTAAATCTCTTTGAACTGCCCTTTTCTCTTTCCATCAGCATAAATCCTGCTTGCTCAGAGTGACGTAATGTCATATTTGAGAGGTAGATTTCATTTTATACAGTAGACAGTAGAGCCCTAGATCGTAGATTACCTTTACTGTAGCCACAGAAACAGAGAAAACACACTTTAAAAGAGGAGTTAGAGGTTTATGTTTGCAGTTTTAGTAGAGATGTTAATCAAAAATGAAAGTTCTGGGTCATCAATTATGTTTTATCATGATGTATCCAGTTTATTGTCTATTTTGATCTACATATGGTCTATACATATCATCAGTTTCCAGAAGCGCTGATCCCAAGTCACCACTAGAGGTCACTAGTTGTGTGTTTACATTGTGTAGAACAAACGAGTCATATTCCCAAAAGGCAATACAAAAAAGTATATTTTTGTATTACTTATCTGTTATTCCTATCTGTTTGGCAATGTTTTTTCTTCTTTTCACTGCTTACTTTGGAAAATGTTTCTTTGTGTTAACTTTGATCTTCTGTATGGTACATGCATCTGTTGCTTTAGATGTTTGTAGTAGTCAGTACTGATCTAATGTGGAATCTGTGATTTGTCCGGCACACACTTTATTTTTATGTAAAAACACAACGGGATGAATTTCGTTTCCCCTATTATGTCAGTGAGGATCATATACGCTGTTCTAGTTTATGAGTTGAACACAATGGGAGGCGGAGCGCGTTTATGTGGAATGTGGCCCTTGTGACCCTAATGGACATTCTGGCTCCTGTTGATGTGTGTGTGTGTGTGTGTGCTTGTGTGTTTGCTAAGTGAAACTGACCACACCAGTGACTTTACCCCCTTGCAAACTGACTTGAGGTCAGAGGTGAACTTCACACAGCACTACTGCTATTTACAATGACAGCATAAAAAAAATATATATATAAATTGCCTTTTGCAGTGGCTGTGAATGTATGTGTCAACACGGCTACTCAGCTGCTAGTTTAATTTTCATTTACAATTAATGCATTTAGCAGATTCCTTAGCATGGATGCAATTTAGAACAGTATGCTAATTATACAAATAAGTATTATCTAATACAAATAAAACTAATACATATAATACAAAACATAATCTGTCTAAATCTTATATAAATAATGTTCATTTTAAGCTTCACAGAAGTCCTGATGTTCTCATATGTAGAGGAAGTTGTTTACACTATTTGGGTGTGAGAAAAGTCAAATGCATAGTTCTGCTGGAGAGACTGTTGGGTGAGGGTGACCAAGGGCACTGTGGTTGTCAGTCAAAGGGGACAGTTCAATTGTTGGTCTGTGTACACATGCAGATGGTCATCTTTTGCATTTGGCTCTTTTTTTTTTTTAAAGGGTCTAGTGTCAATAAGATTGAATTATATGAATAGCGTATTCAGACTTGTTTTCAGAAAAAGTGTCTTTAAAGATATAGTTCACCCAAAAATGATTTTGTCATTCCAAACCTGTATGAGTTTCTTTTATGTTGAACACAAAAGATGATATTTTGAAGAAAGCTGGTAAAGCTGAGGTATTTCTATACCTACTGTGGAAGTCAATGGGGACCAGCAACTGGTTCTTCAAAATATCAGTGTTCAACATAAGAAAGAAACATACAGGTAATAAATGACATGAGGGTGAGTAAATAATGACAAAAAAATAAAAAATTCTGGGGTGAACTACAGTGGTGTTCCTTTAATCACTGCATTGTTTTTAAGTATGAACAAGTTAAAATATGCACATGCTATAAGAAAAATACACTTATTTTCATACTAAGAATTAATTATCTTGTTTATCTAACTATTATCTCTTTTTAAATGTTTATTAATTTACTTATTTTGATTAAGGCAACTGAACTGAAATGAAATGGCCTAGATGCTATCATTTCATAAAATAACCACATAAATAAATAGATATATTCAAGATACTGTCTAGCTAGACTAAGTAAATGTATCATGTTTTTAGGATTTCTATATATTTTTTATAATAGAAAAAACAATAAAAACTCACTATGAAAGCAGCAAGAAGTGTTGCAGTGCTTCCCTAGATATTAGCAGGGCTGCTGCTTTCTGAATACCTGCAGAGGTCTCATTAACATATGCTGGAAAGTCAGTCAGGACAGTTTTGCAGTAGTTGTTACTGAAAGATTCAAAAGAGTGTCTTTGGTTTCTATTACCAGTATTTGTTGAGGATATTTTGATCCTTGTTATCCTGTTGCTTATTTTCTCCTGCTCTCTCCTGCTGTAGGTGATGTAGTTGCTGCTGAAAGCAGTGTGGATGCTGTGTGGATGAGAGGGCATAATGCATGGGGCTCACGTGGGCTCTTCCCCATCTCTTGCGTTAAAGAGTTGGAGCTTTCCGGGCAATCTAGGCAGCTGTCAGAGCGCAGTGCAGCTGCCCAGGCCTCCGAGCTTCCCCCACATGCACTGGGCCAGGCCTTTGCCCTCATGAGCCTTCACGCCCAGCTGGATGAGGAGCTGGACTTTCGCGAGGGTGATGTCATCACCATCATAGGCCTGCCAGAACCCGGCTGGTTCCAGGGAGAGCTGGACGGCAGAACGGGAGTTTTTCCTGAGGGCTTTGTGGAGCTGCTCGGTCCCCTGCGCTCACCTATGGAGGAGCCTGAACCTCAGACCTTACAACAGTATCCAGCTAATGGCATGGAGGAAGAAGAGAGGAGGGAGGAGGAAGAGCAGGATGAGGAAAATCCAGAAATTGAGATTCAACAACGGCAAGAGGAAGAAGAGGAGGAGGATGAAGGAGCTGTATATGGTATTGCGCTTTATGAATTCCGGGCACTTGAACCAGGTGAGCTGGACTTTGATGTTGGTGATAGGATCCGTATCCTCACCACGTTGGAGGACGGATGGTTGGAGGGACAAATACATGGCAGAAGAGGAGTTTTCCCTCATCGATTTGTCAAGATGGAAGGGCAGCTACAGGTTGTCCCACAAAGCGAGACTTTAATTAGTGAACCTGAGAGAGAAGAAGATTGTTACACTCCTGATTATACCTCAACTCAACCAGATTGCACAGTGCCAGAATATGGGCAGGAGTGTGATACGCAGGAAGACCACACAGTGTGGGACCTAGATTACTTTGAGCGCCGGGAGGAGGAAAGAAAGGATGACCATGTGCACATGCACTCCGATCAAAGTTCTCAAGGGAGAGGAACTACTCTAAATCAATCACAGGTTCATCCGGAAGAAAGAAGGCGAGAAAGACCTCCACCCCTTCAGGCGCAACCCCGCAGGGCGAGTAGCTCAGTCCAAAGTACCAGAATGGGCAGTCCCAATCTGGGTAGACCGCAGCTGCCCCCTAGGCCGAGTCTACAAGCCCTCAGCAACAGAAAATACAGCACCAGTTCTCACTCCAGTTTACGAGAACCTCCTCCAGCACCCATCTCAAGGAAACAAAGTCTAAATCCTCCCACCAGAATCTCACCTAATTCCACCTGGACAAGAAACAGTGGTAACTATGCATCTCATGACAGCAGAAACCCTTTCAACAGTAAAATCTCTGCTGAGAAGAGCAGGCAGAAGAAAATAACTCGACACGCAAGCATCAGCAATGCAGACCTAATGTCTGGTGGCCTCGGCAACAACTGGCCATCGCCTCAGGAACAGGGTTCAAATGGGTTACCAACGTCTCGGACACTGGAGACTTTGGCTGTGCCGGCTGGGGATCTTGAAGCCAAACTGTCTCAGCAGCTAAGAGAGTTTGAACGCAGCTTGCCAGGTCGTGGCAATGGAGCCACAGAACAGAGCCAATGGGAGGAGGTTAGTGGTGGAAGGGGCAGTAAAGTTTCCCGCCACTTCTCCATTATGGACTTCAGCAATGAGAGTGACATAATCCGTGGCTCCTCCCACTCCCCGATGGAACATTTGTTGCCCACCAATTCCTCTCCATCTGGCTCCGCCTCATCCTCTCTAGAGAGGCGGAAAACACTACGTCCACCTCCTCCTAGACCACGGGTCCTTAGGCCACCAGCGCCTACGAAGTCGCATCGTCCTCAGACCAATGGACGCATTGCTCCTCAGCCTTACAGGCCTGCACGTCCAGCGCCACGCCCACCTCCTCCATTCTCACGTACCAATGCTGTGATGCCAGACCCCCATCCACCCATCTCCAACCCATTCTATATTTCGCCAGAACAGAATGAGCTTGTTGAAGAAGTGGAAGATGCAGAGGATGCTCTGGAGATGGAGAAAGAAATGGAGAGAGAAAGAGAGAGGGAACAGGAGCAATACAGGTTACTCTTGAGGTTGGAGGAGGTGGAAAGAGACATTGATATGTACTCACACACAGCCCAGGAGCTGCAGGCCATGCTGGAAGAAGAGCAGGATGAGACTTCGAGACAACAGGCTCTTGAGAATCTGGAATTCTGCACCTACACCATGGAGACGCTGACCCTTGAACAGCAGCAGCTACAAGGTAGTCACTAATTCCTCTCTTTACCCTCACATCAGTGTATGCGTTGTGTTTTTACAACTGTTACAGATACAGATTACGTTCAGTATCTGCTAGCTGCTATTTATTTATTTACTCGTTTGTTCATTCTAAATTAGGAAGCATGCAGCATTTAGCAGTTTTATTATTATTATTATAATTATACTGATGCATGTTTCCCCACTTGTTTTTCTCTAGGTAATAATTGGTTTAAGTCTGTTTCTTGACAATAATACATAATAATGCCAAGAAGAAGAAATTATTAGGGACAAACAAGTGACAAACATGCGTAGTAATAATAATGATAATAATAATATAGTAATAATAATAATTATTATTATTAGAAATTATTATTATTATTAGTAGTAGTTGTAGTAGTATAAGTATTATTAGTAGTATTAGTGTTATTACTATTATTATACGTTATAATAAAATGTTTCTCACTTTTGTATGAATGGCAGCTGTGTACATTTTACCTGTTTTACCTGTATTGGACTATTCTGTAAACTTATATATAGTAGCAGGAATCGGGCAGCAAGTGAGACCGATTCTTTAAGCTCCCTGAGGATTTGTATTTCCACATAAACCACTTCTATTTGTTTTATGCAGGTCACACTCTATGACAAAACAGAAAAGCAGCTAACATCATTTCTAGGAAACAACCTGTCAGCTGCTCGTTGTGTTCAGCCATGCATCATTTTGAATTGAATAACTGGATATGTATTTGCATATCAGCATTCTTGCTTGTACAATATCCACAATAATTAGCCACTATCCTCTTTTGAGGTCAGATTACATCTTGAATGTTAGAGGTGTTCCCGATGAGTGCTTTTGATATGCTACTGAATCATCACCCGAGACAAAGTTCACTGTACTGGGTGTGTCGATACTTTTATGTTTATATTCTCCATACCGTGTCTGTCAGTGTCAACATAACTTATTTCCTAAGAAGTCTGTCATCTATATCAATATGCATTGGCTAGTTAGCACATCTCAAAAAAAACGTTGTCAATTACATTAAAATCTAAATGAGGAATTATGAGCCTCTGTTCTTCTAATGCTTTCTCAGCGATGTTATGTAATATTCAGCAGTTTCTCATAAATGGTCTCTGCTTGACCTTCACACCTAACCAGGGAATAGAACACACCCAGTCATAGCATAGGACTGAACACATGATAGGCGGACCTTTTTCATAAAGGATAGAAACTACTTTGATTTTCCAAGTGGAAAGAATCAGTAGACAGTGGCGCTTGGGAGTATCATGTCTTTGTACAGCATTTGTTAATGTCTGAAGAGTGGCATTGTGGCCATGATTCACAGTACATTAGAACATCATCTAATCCCTCTGTGCCAGATCTCAGCCTCTCAGTCTTAGGGTGGAAATTTTAGTGCTGTGTTTGTGCAAGCTTCATCCACAAATACTGAAGTAACAGTTTCGCCCACAATCATAGATTGTCTGATGTTTACGTAATTATCATTTAAATTATATTACCTTATAATTGCTTTAACATGGGTTTATTACCCATGTGTGATATGCTGGTCTTGTTGGCTACACTTTTCCCATGTACATATGAAATACATGGCCTCTTTGCACCCGTGTTCTTGCTCTCTTTCTCTTGCTACATTTCCTTACATTTCTCTCTGCATGTCACTTTACTCCTAGAATCACTGTCTCAGTTCTCCTCGTGTTTTTAGGTATAGTAGTGGACATTATTACCATAGTAATCAAGCTTTTTTTGGAGATCATGGGCAGCAGTAGTTTTAGAGCCAGACTCTGGAGCTCTTTGGTTCAGCCTGTGGTGCGTCTCTCAGCACTTTTTGGCCACGTTCTTAGAACCAGAACCACACATGCACAAGGTAAGACTTAAGCTGAGATAGAGAGGGGTTGACTGTGTATTTCTTAGTATGTGGTATTACAGTTTTAAAATATTTTTTTTCCCTTTTCATGTCATCGATTTTGTAATTAGACACTATTTCAGAGCCAAGACAGTGATTTTTTTATATTTTTGGTATTGTGTTTTTGTGTTCACAGCTCGTGACACCATTATGTGTGTCACATACACTGTTTGCACACAGCTGTGTACACATCTTGCTTGATAAGTGTAACCTGCTTGCTAGTCACAGTCATCTGTTTTCAAGTATAAGGGACAAGGAATTCCATTTGAAACTTGGATCTGGTTTTAGATTTGATAATGAGTTATTTTTAAAGCAAGGAGCTGGATCAGTGGCTCGCCAGGAGTGATTATCAGGCATAGTGATGCATGCCTTTGGTTTGGAGCACTGCCCAAGTCTTGGTGGACATCAGTTGTTTTCTGTGACGCCTGTATGTCTTGGACTAACTGAAGTGGAGCGGCGCAACACTGTTTGTGTATGTGGTTGAATCAGCATTCATTTAAAATTCTTTATTCCTATTAATCATTCTTGCTACACTTACTCTACACAACAAAATTTTCAAATCAAAAGAATGTTTGTGGATTTTAATAAAAATGTATTTACACTACGCAGTAGACTGTTAATTAAATTAGTCCCAGGTTTTCATTTAGGGCTGGACGATATGACCTGAATACAAAATTTATTTATTTTTATCCTCATAGTAAATATTCTCAACTATTAAAGTTGGGAGATATTTTTTCTAATGAAAAGTGCATTTCTTTGTGATAAAAAACAATTGAAGGAAACACAAACTATTTATGGTTATTTATTGAATATTTCAAACAGTTGAAATCAAAGCACACATTTCTTGTAATGTAAAACATTTTATGAAAGTCAAATTTCAGCTTTAATGTAAAAATTATATTTTCACATTAGAAATATGTAAAAAGCATATTTTTACACTGCTTTTGTTTCTCTCTATGCTACTTCCATGCCACTGACTGGACAGAGGTCACGTGACTACACACACGCTAGCATGTTGTTAAGGGGAAAGTCAAGGTTGGCAATTCGGGTTGCTGCTGTGGGTTTTTTTAGCCTGTTTTTTTTAAACAAAGCAATCAAATTTAATTAAATTTAATGGAATTTCTGTTTCAAATAATGTCCCATTTTCAGTGCTTGTTAGTATAGCAATGTGTGTCATATTGAGTCATTGGGTGTCATAATGGTGTCCGTAGCATAATTTCCTTGTGTGTATCTCTTTATTCATTTAGCTAGATGTGATTTGTGTGTGTGTGCGTGTGTGTGTGTGTGTGTGTGTGTGTGTTTACATTTATTATAACAGGGTGTGTTTCTTAACAGGGAGGGTAGAAACAAAGGTTATTTATTGTTACAGTGCAGGGAGTCAGTCAAGAGCCTATCAGCTATGGAGTTGTACTTGCTGAACAGCGGTTTTCTGCTGAAGGGAGGAGACAAGCTTCTTATTTCATCATCTCTTCTGGAATGGAAGAAAAAGCAAAACTGGATTTTGGAGTAAGATAGGATTAAAAGTTCTTTGAAACTGAATTGGGAAAGAAAGAAAGAAAGAAAGAAAAAGAAAGAAAGAAAGAAAGAAAGAAAGAAAGAAAGAAAGAAAGAAAGAAAGAAAGAGAAAGAAAGAAAGAAAGAAAAATAATTTTGTTTCTGGGAACAGTTCTTTCCATTGTCATGTTTTGGAAACATAGAGTTGTGATTTTGGTTTTGACAGGCTCATTTATGAGTGTATTTATGATTAAGTGTCTCATTCTAACCTTCTGTTGCCTTTTCCACAGCTCTTGTTCTAATTGGGATCTGTTTGGGTGCTCATAAAAAGCATCAAGATCTAATTTGTGTCCTGGATCTAATCTCCAGCTCCCAGCTTTTCTGTGTCTGTCTCATGCACGAAAGCCTATTCAGGTTAACAGAAGGCTCTTTTAAGAGCTGTATGTTCCCATCGCCTGCTGGAAAGGCTGTGAGGGATTGGATGGAATGCTAAAAACAGAGATGAGAAGAGTGGCATGTGAGACTTGTGTCCTCACCAATGTCTCGAGCATGCATCTGAATGCTTCGTTGCTGTAATTACTTTTTGAGTCCTGTTGTGTTCTCTGATAGATTCCAAGTAATCAAAATGTATGAAACAGGCACTCATTGAGGGACAGTGGCTGTCTTGAATGCTTTTGATCCACAGGTTTGCGTATGTCCTAAATGAGATTCATGCGTTTTTTCCCCCCCAATGCCAGGATATTAAGAGCCATTAACTACAGAGTGATGTTTAAAACTCCTTAGGGAACTTTTTTCAGTTGCACTTTGTATCTTCTAAATACCTCTCTATGAACCTAAAACAGATTATATTTGGCAGATTTTAGATGTACGAAATGTGTTTTTGATCGAAGGTACCAGGTGCACTATCTTTGAATGTGAGATTAGTGCCATTTCAAAGGGTTGTACTTGAGTAAACAAAGTAAAACAACTCCCATTACACAAGAGGAATGTTGTCTGTGAAGTGAAAAACAACATGCACAGAGTTTCGGTCTGCCCCATGTGAAAAAATGTGAGATCTTAAACACTGATTATAAAAATACCAAAGTTTATAAAGAATAGACGACAAGCCATCAGACCCACAACATCTCTTATTCTCACCTTCCTTTCAGCCTTAACTGGAGACATATTTTATATTTTAATACCTTAAGTAACTATAGCAAAAAAAAACTTGTTTTCTTTTTACCACATTTTCACATTACTAGTATTTGTATTCATTGACATATTCTCAGTACTGTGTGCTGTAGGAAATTCAAGTTTTGTCTTTTTCGTAGGGGGGAGTGATATACTATACTGAAGTGCATGAATAGCTTTTTTTTCTCTTCTTTGCATGCAAAGATGCCCTAGCCTGTGAAACCAGGGGCGGCCCTTAACAATGGTTTATTGTGCAGTGTGCAGGCACTCGACCGTGAACAGTGCTCTCTGAAATAATCGGCCTGTGTCCAACTTTCCCAGGTCAGATTGTTGAAACATGAAAGCAGAAGATTATGGCATTCATGAGAACCTTGCTACTCTGAAACATATGATAGCAAGTTAGAACAGATACAGAATTGATTCTGTTTTTGACAGTACATTCAGTGTGTCAGGTTGTTTTTGTAAGCATATACACCTGCTAAAAACACAAGCAGAAACTGTGAAATAGTACAACTTCAAGAGCAGTGTTCTAGTTGCACAACAGCCTAAAAAGAGCTTTCAAGAAGCATATACAGCTTTGCTCATGAGTAATAGCAAGTTTAAAAACACCTTTTTTTTAAGTTTGTGAAATGAAAGAGGATAATGCTCCCTCCTCTTTTGTGAAGTCCGGCCTGTGTTTTCCTGCAAACAGAGACTTCAGCCAATCACTGCATCCCTGTAATCCATTCATGTGACTAGGTTCAGTGATTAACCCTAAATGCCTCCCATTTGCCTCCTCTCCGTTGTTGCTTCTTCCTTCCCCCACCTCCTTCCCTCTCTTCCTCCCATTGGCTGGGTAGGCGGAGAGAGAGACAGAGAGAGAGAGAGATTGAGTTTCTCAGGTCTGAACCAGACAGTCCTGTTCAGTCGGCCGTCATAGAAAGAGAGTTAGAGCGAGACCGAGAGTTTGAGCATGCCTGACAGGTGGAGTCCTCTACATCTAGACCTGGAATGTGAAATCTGGGGAAGCTAACAAAGCTTGCCCTGTTTGTGAACTCTCACGGCCATTATGAAGGGACAGGTGGTCTTAGGACCCCCTATGCCATTTGCTCCAGTGCCCTGGGACTTCAACAGGCCTCCTCCCAAGAGAGGTAAGAGCGTCGAAGAGTTGGTGAGTGAGGGCTGGGAGAAGGAGAGATGCACACAAATGCTGCATTTTCAACAACAGCAACAACTTCAGCATCAGTCAGTCATGTGCCCTCAGGACTTCAGACCTGCACCGGGACACTGGGAGCACCAGGCCTACCTCAGAGAAGCCAATGGGTACCGTCAACAATGCTGGGAATATGAGGACTGGGACAAGGTCCCTTACCGAGAGGTCCCTCCACAACAGTTCTTCTATCAGTCCCCAGAAGCAGTGTTTCAGGAGCCGAGGAAGCCACAGGAGTGGACCAGCAATCACTGTTTCTATCAGCATCAGGAAGAACTGGATTACTCTGACCACAGAGACTTTGCACAGAGCCCAAGGAGTAAGGAACGTCCTGACTATGTGACCCAGTACCATTCTTGGGAATCAGATGAGTACTGTGAGGAACGAGAACCTTATAGTCGCAGAGATCGATATGCATACGGTTTTGACGGGGACAGCCAGGACTACTACGATAAAGAGCTTGATGATTACAGAGATTGGGACCGCAGGGGTCGGGATTACTATGACCATAAAGAACTAGATAAGTATGACCGCAGAGACAAGCACTATGACAGTAAACATCAGGAACATTACGACTCCAGGAAAAAGGACCGGTACAGATATAGAGAAGCAGACCACTATGACTCCAGAGACAATTACCAGCATGAGCGCTATGATCGTAGAGAGAAAGACCAGAGTGATGACAGAAATAGAGACCGCAATGACCGTAGTTACTGTGCAGAAGACCGTAGGAGAGGTGTAAGCTACCAGAATAGAGACAGGGATTCAATCGACCGAAGAGACTATGACCGGTATTTTCAAAGGAAGGGAGATTATTATGACTACAAAGAAAAGGAAAAGATCCGCAGTGACTTTAGGAAAGATGACAGTTGTGGCCATAGAAAAAGAACAGGAGAAAAGGACTCCTCTAAACTAGATGACAAAGAATGGTACGAGCGTAAAAAAGGTAACCACTATGACCTCAAACTGAGAGACCGATATGATTACAGAGAAAATAGCCAGTCTGAGCAGAGGGATCGCTTTGAACCTAAAGAAAGAGACTCTTATCAGTACAGGGAGGGTGATCAATTTGATTACAGAGAAAAAGATGATCGAAACTACTGGAAAGATGAACGTTATGATAGTGGTGTTAAAGACTGCTATGAAGACAAGGGTTGTGAGAGTGATCAGTATGAACAGAAAAGCAGGGAGCGTTACAGAGATGTAAGGTCAAATTCCTTAGATCCGAGACAAGAGTCTAACCACAACAGTGGAAGACACTGGAAGGAATGGGAAAAGGATGTTTATCAAAAGCAAACACTGAAGGAGAGACGGTCGTATGAGGATTCTGTTAAACTCAGTTATGACCGCAAGGACCAGTACTGTGATCGCCCTGGTTCAGGAAAAATGGATATGGAAAGTCAAGGCCGGACAAGGAAGCCTGCTTATGTTGGTTCACTTGATAGGAACAGCTTTTATAGGAAGACAGCACCCAGCTCTCTCAGGAAGTCAGAGTTTGCAACCAACAGGAAAAAGAAACAAGGTAAGGCACAGTAGTACCAGCAGCACATCCAGTACTATGACGATAAATCTGTGAGGAGCAAAACACACCTTGAGGTGGCTGTGGGTGTTCTTTGATGTAACTGAATGAGTCGACTAACAATAGATAGTAAAAATCTCCATATGAATATCACTTGAGGTTAAAGCTCTCTTTTGACCTTGTCCTAGAGCTCTGCTTTAGGACATCTCCCAATCAATTCAGGAAACCGCAAAGGTGCTGATTGTGCTGTCACCATCTTAATGCATAGGTATGCATGTTTGTGAGACTGCCTATTGAAGCTGTCAGTGTGGAGCAGTGTGGTGTTTCACTTGTTTTTTTTTTTTTCATTCTTGGAGGTGAACTTGGAAACCTAAAGGGAGTGGAGAACTGGTCCAACAGGTTTTGTTAGGTTTTTTTTTGTCCCCCTCTTTTTTGCCTTTCTTTCTTTCTTTCTTTCTTTCTTTCTTTCTTTCTTTCTCTTTCACTCCATCCCTCCTCTTTTGAAACTTTTTTTTTCTTTTGTTTGACAACCACTAAGTATTTTATGATGCCACAGCTTCAGACAAAGAACAAAAACAACAATAAAAAAAAATAATGCACCAAAATGCTTAAAGCTTTAGACGTACTATTTTGCATCAGGATTTCAAAATCCCTTTTGCCACGAACTTTAAATTGGTCTCATTTAGACATTTAAGCTACATCTGTTTGAAAGTGCAATACATAACCATTTTTAATACAATATCTGTGTTTATATTTTTCATGTTTTTAAGTAAAACATTTGCAAAAAGACTTTTCGTTTTTATATATTTTCTTCATAAAGTATTTTCATATATTTGAGCTTGTAAATGGTTAATTTAATTAACTGTTTACTCTGCCTCCATACCTATATCTAACATAATGTTGACACTAATACTTCTACTAAATGAATAAATGTTTAGAAAAGTTAGTTGACAAAAAAAGCTACCATGTTGCCACTTGGTTTGTGATTTAGTTTTTTAATGCAATGACATTCATACATCTTCTGTATGTCAATTACTTTCCAGATTTTTTTGGGGGTCACTCTATAGACTTTATGCCACAGAGAAACAAGTGCGCAGTCATTTTTAAACTTCTGTTTTCGTGGTCGCTCTGTATAGTCCTATAGCATTGCTGTTAGCTGGTAAAGTGGATTTACCTGTTGTTAATAAAAGTAATAATATGCATTGGTAATGGTCAAAGCGGAATGTCAGTAGACTGGGAAGATTATAAAATGAGTGTTTAATTCATAAATTCTTATGGCCTAACAAACTCAGTCCAGGTCTATATCTGTACTATCTACTCCTTCAGGTTTCACTGACAGTCAAGAATGAATGGTCCTCAGCTATAACTGCTTCATTAGTGCTTTTATGCATGAGGTGACATTGTTATTGTTGTCAGTGATTGGTGATGGGTGCTTGGCATACGTGTCTCAGTGGGACATGCGTCTGGCTTGTGTCATGTCCGACACAGAGCAGGTGGTCAGTTCAGCCCAAGGTAATCCTCTATATAGCCTAGTGCTCCAGTCAGCACGTCGGTGTGGAGGAAAAAGAAAAGAGACTCCAGTGCAAATCTCTGGGACTAGCATGTGCCTGGTACCAGAACCCTCCCCCCAATACATGTAGCCTTCAAAGACCTCTTACTATTGAGTTTGGGGCCCCATGAAGAGGAGAGGAGGCCCAGTCTGACTCATAGTATTAGGTTATCTGTTTCAAGCTTCACAGAACTGTACCTCTGTACTGGTTCACATTCTCTTTTTTTCTTATTTTGTAAATGTTGCTGTCCAAAAGCAATTTCTGTAGAGCTACATTCTTATTAGTAGAGTTTAAGAAGTTACTCATTAGTAGAGTACAGTTCTTATAAATAGAGTTTAAGAAGAAATGTACTGTTCATTTTAATATTAATAATTATAATTTGTAATAAAAAAGCCAGATACAAAGTGCTTTGACTCGTGGTTCTCTATTCAACAATGAAGTTTACTAGAAATTTTAGAGGTGATTTGGTACTAAGATCACCAGCCTGTGTGTGTTGGTGTGCCTTAATTTATTTAGTTGGCTGTTGCTGGTCTTTGTAATCCCTGTGCAGCTGCCCATGCCAGTGGGCTAGAAGGGGATTAGGTGGAAACCTTCAACCAACCCTCACACAACATTTGTACAACATTAAGTCAATGGCCAGCTTGGCAGACAAAAGCCTCAAGTCACAAGCTGAGGAGGGAATTATCTAATTAATGTAGGTCAGGAGTTCTTACACATACACTGAAAAACAAATGCTACATTAATTCTCCGTGCCACACACCATTGGTTTTGCCCTTGACTTACTGCATTTTTAACTTGAAACTGAATTTTTACCCACGTGTTGAGAGTAATTTTTCTTCCAACAACTCAAAAAGTGCTAGTTTATCAGTACACAGACCCTTCATGACTGGAACAACACAGTGGGCATGAGTAGCTATGATAGTAGGAAAGCTCTTCTTTGTGTAAATGTAAAGGGAGGGCTTTTGGGGGAGCCGTATATTACGTCTTCCTGTTTGTTCTTAAACCGTTTGTTTTGTCCCAGTAGGCCCCCTGATGACAGACAGTGAGTGTTAGGATGCTTTAAATTACGACATATCTCTGTAATGCTAATCTCAGGGGATTATATTAGATTTAATGACTTGCACTACACCAGTATACACATTGAGTCATGAGCGTGATCTTATCTGATTCTGTGAATCAAGAGTTCTGTGTGAAGAAGTTGTTTTGTGAACCTGATATTCAAGAATACCAACAAGATTAGCCAGAATAATGGTGAGATTTTGATTACTTTATATGTGATGAGTCTAGACAGGTTACACAAAGTGCATGCAGGTGTTCTTAATTGTGTTGAGAAAGAGAAGACGACTGAAATGTTACAGTAGCTGAATATGAAAACTGTATTGCCAGCTGCTCGATATGGAAAAATGTACAAAATACAAGAAAAGGAGTACGGACCATTTTGTTCTTTTGAGAGTGAAAGTTTAAGAATCCACACACCCAGAGTTAGAAGAGTGCAGTTGTTTAAATTTTTGTTCACATTACTGGTAAAGCTTACTATAATACAATTATTTTATTTTATTTTTGTTTTCACAATATATAGCTAATTTAATCTTTTACACTGGAAAATGGACCGTTTTATTGGATTTGAGTGTCAATTTCATTGCAATAATGGATTGCCTCAAAAGAGTCTAAATCTCCTCTCTAGAATTCCACTTTAAATGACATGGACTCACAAAGTCTTATTTGCAAACAATGTCCCTTTATTTAAATTTCCAAGTAAGGTTATGATGTTTTGAAACAAGCATGCGTCTGAGAGGATGTGGAGTGGTAAATGGAATGGTTGCTCACGTTTATTACGGGTGTGTCACATCCCACACAAATCCGACATCTGACTACAACAGAGCACTGGAATGTGAACCCGCAGCCTTCTGCACCGCAAAAAACAAAAAAACGCAGATTTCCGTGACGCAGGTTTCTGCACCAGACTGCAATAGTGTGGTGTAACTAATAATGTGTAAAGAAGTTTTAGCCCTTTTTCTGTTCTTGTATTTGAAATGACTTTTTGATTAATTCCACGTATATATGCAGGATTTCAGCAGAATGTGTACGCCTTGCAAGATTTTGAATGCAACATACTGTCATTTTCCAAGCCGTGTTTACTTCGTTCTTAATTCTGACTAGTCCTATAAATCTGTCTGAAGGGCTGGATTTTTGTGGCTTGCAACATCTTGCAGCTTTCACTCACACACAATGTGTGTCTCGCTCCTACACTTACTTTCATGGCAGTTGTGAAGGGTATCCATGGTAAATGGGCGGTCTTATGTGAACTTTGTCCCTACACACACTGGCCTGATAATTCATGTGACCTTAGACTAGAAAGGGATGAAAACATCTCAGCGCAGTCAGATAGTAAAACAGTTTCACTTGTTATAGTGTTATCGTTTCATTTTCAGAGTCATATATATATATATATATATATATATATATATATATATATATATATGGCAAATGCTTCTATAATGTCATTATCTATATAGTATTGTTCATTATAGAAATAATACATCATATTCGAAAATATTATTTTATTTGTTTGTAGAAATAAAATGTATACAAAATATTATAGTTTATCAATTATTTTATTATGTATTAGCATCGCCTTAGATAAGTAAATAAATAAATATAATAAGTGAAGTATCACTTATCATGTTTGAAATTCACTGGACCTTGATGCACATCAAATAAAATGGGCGCCCACCTGCTTCCCTGTTACACCTGAACAAAGACTATCACTTTAAGCAGAAACAGATTAAGACTGCTGAAAGGCAAAGAGGCCTTGGCATTGAGAGGTCCTCAAGATCTTGATGGAATTTAGGCTCAGTGATGTGGGGCCAGGCCCCAAGTCATTCCCAAAACATGGAGTAGAGCTCCCAAAATGAGAGTGTCAGTGCAGTGTGTGTAACGGCCTCAGAACTCCAGCTCCAGGCTTTAGCGGACGAGTAACTGTCTCTGTGCTTGCTCAGTTGTCTGTAATGGTGCAGGTTCCCATGCATTCAGATGGTAATGCAGGGACAGAATGGATTTTGTGTCTTCTAGAGAGAGCCTTCCCTGTTGATACAGTGGGAATGAGGGATTCTACCCAGCTTTAGAGGAATGCACCGCCTGTGACCTTTGGTGTGTGTTTGTGTGTGGCAGTGAAGATGAGGAGTTTGGGGAGGAACAGGTGGGTGACGTCTTAGAGGCCCTGTTCTTTCTTTAAGCCCTGCTTGAGTCGCCAACTGAAGAGTCTTCTCTGCATAGATAAATTGAATTGTTCGGTATGAAATGCAAATCAGTGTCAGGTTCATGGATTAAGGTGTTTTTGATTAAGTGTTGTGTGGCGGTTTACACTGCTTTACGCCTTTTGACTTGAGCATCATGTTAAGTTTAATTGTCCATGGTTGTACTAAGGTCTTTTCAGATTCAAGAATAGTGGTTTATGGAGCATGAACATTGGTAGATTTATGATCATTTTTTATTTGTTCCTGAGCCTTATTTTAACCAGTAATATTTATTTTTACAGTAATATATACAATGGTGGACACATTTATTGGAACACCAGTATTATAAAAAAAAATTCAAATGAATTAAAAACAATTGGGCAAAAGCTGGTTTAAATGCACCAAATGTTGATTTAATTTAGTTAATAGAAGTTAATTGAAAAAGAAAAACTACTTATGACATTATTTTTGACAGCATCCTCATTTTACAGCATTTTTAAACAATTGCCTAAAACTTTTAACAGGACTGCAGCCATGCAGGTAGGTTTCTTGAAGCATCTTGGAGATGTTGCCACAGTTCTTTTGGATTTAGTCTGTCTCAGTTTGTTCTGTTTCTTCATGTCATTCCAGACAGACTGGATGATGGTGAGATCAGATCTCTGTGTGGAGCAGCGGCTGTTGTCAGACTCTTTGTGCAAACAGTCTCACTGGATTATGACAATTAATGGCAAAATTAATGTTTGAAAATGTAAACTGATATTTCCTACTGCCACACTACAGCAAAAGATAGAAATAGCTGACTTAAAACCATTTGTTTAGCTTGTGAAAATACTAGCATTCTAATAATTGGGGCTACCACTGTATTATTTGCCGTATCATATAAAATTATGTTATATTGTGTATGTCTCTGCTTTCAAATGGAAAAAAAATATTGATACAAATGTCAAATGTCATAAAAATATTTTTTACTATATTGCTATTGAATTAAAAGTCTTGTACAAGCATTATATCATCAGTTTATTTGATCAATTTAACACATTCTTGCTGAATATAATGATTCATTTATTTTCAAATAATTGAAGTGCCTCCAAAATTTTTAACAAGATATTTATACAATTAAATGAAAGCTTTAAATTAGATTTTAAAATCCAACAGGTAAATAATCTTGTCACCATTTTTTATATGTGTTTAAAAAAGTAATTTATGTTTGGGAAACTAGTTCTGAATTGTTTGGGGTACAGTGTTTTCATGACTTTTTTGGCCGTCCCTTGGGTTTGCTATTGTGGGAACTATGTAAGCAACACATAGAACACATTGGCTGGAGCACAACCCTGGATGCAGACCAAACATAATGTCACAATCAATTATGTCCACAGAGACAGAAAGAGAAGCCTTTGTGTATGTGTGTGTGCTTAGTCAAGATTACCCTCTCTGCCATTCACCAGACCATAACACACATACAGAAGCCTATGAGCACAGGAACACACGGTCTTGAAATTAAACCGTTCTAGCGCAGCAAGCTCCAGTCTAGTGTTAATTTCGTCAGACGAGACGAAATATGACCTTTTTTTTCATGACTAAGACGAGACTATGACAAGACTGTCCACACTGTCCAAAAACACTAAGACTAAATTAACATGCATTATTGTTGACGAAAAAGAGGAGATGAAAATGTTTTGTATCAAATAAAAACTAAGATAAAATCTCTCTTCATTTTCGTCTACAATCGTCTCTGCTTTTTCATCAGCTGTTACACCTTTAAAATATTCAGAACGAGTTTGCGGCTTTTCGCTGTTGCTCAAGTTACAGGACTCAAACTGCTGAACACACAACACCCAAAGCGAACACGAGGTACGACCACATGCTAGGTCGAAGGAAGAGGCTCGATATTTGTTATCAAGAAATAAAATAGTGTGTGCGTAGAAAGAATTCGTCCACACGCCGCTCTAAAAAAAAAAAAAATTCCTGAGCGCAAGTCCACCGTCTAGGCAGGCTTTTTGTGTTAAATTATATTTCCTGTCGCTACGCAGGCTCTTTTATTGTACATGACAGCTTATTTCCAGATGACCGGTCTTTGCATTATGATTAAAAGCAGTATCAATAAAGTACAAAAATGTGATCAGGTTAATCATTTGTGAATGTGTCTCCTAAATCAGAAATTGAAAACCAGACACGTTTAACATTTGCGTTCAACAAAAATCATTCAGCAAGTGTATTTTGTCAGGTAATTATGACATTTAACAAATGTTTGAGATATGTGAAACACTATCAGAAATAATGTGTTATAAAAAAAAAAGACTACAATTTTTTGACTAAAACTAGACTAAAATTAAAAGACTTTATCGACTAAAACTTGACAAAAAAAAGATTTGTGAATGACTAAATATGACTAAAACTAACAAGGAAATTTGGCACAAGACTAAGACTAAATAAAAAATAGGTGACGAAATTAACACTACTACAGTCCCGTGCTCAGTCAAATTATCTGCTGTCTGTTTCGGTTTTGGTTTCTCTCCCTACTCCCTGTTTCACACATTTACAGACATTTTCACCTTCGCACATTTAACCTTTCCTCGTAAATCACCAAACACCCACAGACCTGATTCATCTTGAGCTTTGGTTTTATTTATATGAAACCATGAACCATACGCATTAAAGAGGTCTGAGTAAATTTAGTTTAACTGACTAATAAAAAATGTTCAGTATGACAAAGAATCAACCATATCAGATAAACCAAATTTCAGAAAATTCCCCGGCTCAAATTTTGGGAAAAATGTTTACATTACATTTTTGCAAAGTGACCCACATTTGGGTTTTGACCACTGAAAATGTGTACAATTTAATGATTTAACCCTAAAATTCCAGTAACTCCCAAACCAAATAATATAGGGCCTTAAAATAAATATGCTTAAAGGAAAGTTTGTGGAGAGCCAATATCTAAAAGGGCATTAAGATATCTTTAATGCTTCTTGAGTTACAAGCCATGGCAGCTTTGGAGAAAAAACTTGAAAAGTGCTCTTCCCTGGTCTTGTGGGGATCTTGTGGGGTCATTACCACCATAAATCCCCAATATTCATAATAGTTATGCATGATTGTTTTTTGATGCCTGATTCTGAGATTCAGTTTTGAAATTGAGTGTTTTATTGAAACGCTTTTGTTTTAGACTGTCTGAGCTCACAGTAGTTTCATGGATAAGACGAAAACTCTTGAGACCATTTGAATGAATGGATGTATTTTGAGAGAATTGCTCTTTGAAGATCTTCTTGTTCAGAACAATGAATACTCTAGGCCTGTTAACTAGATGTAGGTCACAACAGATTGTGTTATAATGGTAATGTGTTTTCATGTACAGTCTACTGTATGTGAAGTAGAACAGTTAGTACATGGATGAATGATGCTGCACAGACCAAACTTCATTTAATCTTTCATAAGTATTGTCCACACATTAATGGGCTGTGTACAAAGACTTAGAACTAAATTAGAGGGTAGCTATAAATGACCTCCTGTTTTGTCTTCTTACTTTTCGCCAACAGGTTTGACCATACAGAAGCCTAAAGCTATAGAGTCGATGGCAAAATTAATATTATTAGTAGTAGTTATTTATTGTTTTTATTTAGTTAATTATAATTGTTTAATGGTTGTATTGTGCATGATTGCTTTCATTATATCAACATTATATTACTTAAGCATTAATACACAGTTGCCCTGTCTCTCAGAACAGAGGTTCTTAATATTTCATCTATGAACAGTTTCTGTTTTGCTGTAACATTTCAGAGGTCAAATGTGCAGTAGAATTACAAGGCCTTTTGAGTTGCATTCAAATCTCTTATCAGTCTTTACTGAATCAGCAACGTTAAAGGTTTATTATAGCATGATGTCAGTGTGAGTCACCACATCAGATGGCTAAGACGTCTTAAGCCAGAAATAAGCTAAATGAATCTCTTGTTCCCATTTTGACTAACACAAAACTGAAACTCTGAAACTCCCACACACACAGATAGGCATGACGATTATACAGTATACACTTACATATGCACCAATATCTTTGCATCTTTCCTTTAATTTGAAACTTGATGGCCTTTCTATAAAAGCATTATAAAGTTCTTGTTCAAATCCCAGCCTCATCCCAGATGCCTTCCCCTGCCTCCTGAGAGGGTCCATGTCTCACTGCGTGTGTTGACAGTCTTTTGTACTTCCATGAAGCACCATCTAAGGCAGCATTGTGGGGAGGCACCCATGTGTGAGAGCAGATCACCCCCACACACACACTCTCCTGCTCCAGACCCATCTGAGTGCCAGTTTTGACCGAAGAGATCAAAGAGCAGTCAAACTAAACTCCCAACCAATACATCCTCTGGACAGCCAGTGGCAACACGCAGGGCAAACTGCCTTCTCTTTCCCATTCTAACTGGCAGCTTACTTCATGTTATCCCTGTTCTTTCTCATGTTTAATAAATGTGCATAATCCATTCAGACTGGTGTGAAATCTTTTATTATGTCTGTCCTGGCAGGATAAAGGTCTAATGGTGTGATCTTTCCATCCATCCATCCGTCTTTTGTTCATTTGTTTGTTCATTCTATCATTCTTTCTATCATTCTATCTATCCATCGTTCTACCATTCTATTTCTCTGTTGTGTTAGAATGATATAATCTATCTATCTATCTATCTATCTATCTATCTATCTATCTATCTATCTATCTATCTATCTATCTATCTATCTATCTATCTATCTATCTCTTTTTCTGTTGTTCCTTCTTTCGTCTATCTGTCTATCTATCAATCTGTCTGTCTGTCTGTCTGTCTGTCTGTCTATCTATCTATCTGTCTATCTATCTATCTGTCTGTCTGTGTGTATTTTGTTTGTTCGTTCATTAGTTCTGTTGTTCATTAGTTTGTTTATTCTATCTGTCATTTGTTCGTTTATTCTATCGTGAGTTTATTTGGTTGTTTTGTCATATGTTCTGTCAGTTTGTCTATTTATGTGTCATTTTGTTTTTATCTATCTGTCTATCCATCTGTCTGTCTCTTTTGTTTGTTTGTTCATCCATCCATCCATCCATCCATCCGTTGTTTGTTCTTTCTTTATTTCATTCATTCTTTTAGTCTGTTATTTTTTAATCATTCATTCTATATATCTCTATTATTATATCTGTCATTCTGTTGTTTTATCTGGAGGTAAAGGAATGATCTGAAAAGTGCGATGGACACATTTTAAAACTGCCAGGTTTATGAATAATTATTTGCCAGTTTTCGTCCCAGTGGTAACTGGTTTTCTGAATTCTGTTTGACTGCAGCAGCCGCAAAGTTGTTTTATATATCAGTAAACAGCTTCTTATTTATGCTAATGTTGTGTTTCACACCGTTGTTTTTTCAAAAACAATAGTTATCGTGTCAGACAGTGTTGTAAGTTGTTTGTGGTTGACGAGCGCACTTTTCCATTGTCTCTCATTAGAGATGACCCTGCTTGCGTCCCAGCCTAAGTCTCTAGAATCATCTCCGGCGTCATCAACCACCACTGAAGACCCCGAACAAAGGATGCTGGAGAAAAGGTCAAAGGTCATCGAGGAGCTTCTGCAGACAGAACATGACTATATCAAGGATCTTCAGATGTGTGTGAAGGAGATCATTCTACCTCTGCAGAAGATACAGGCAAGAAACCTTCAACAAGCCTGAATTATGTATTTATGTAATAAGAACCATTCAAACTGTCATCTTAAATATCCACATGTCCTATAGGTCCAGAGTATTGATTTTGATGGTCTTTTTGGAAACATCAACTCTGTAATTGACCTTTCCGGTCGACTCTACAAGACCCTCCAGGATACTGACTCAATAGGTTAGAGCAAAAAAAAATCTCTGAACTCACATTATAGATTCAGATCAGTATTTATATTGCTGTTTTACCATATTAATTTTTATTCATCCAGGGCAAGTTTTCCTGGACTACAAAGGTGAATTGGAGGAGGTTTACAAGATCTATTGCCAAAATCATGACGATGCCATCTCTTTACTGGAGACCTATGAAAAGGATGAGATCATCCAGAAGCACGTATTGGAATGTCTAGAGAAGCTCAGGTAATTTTCACTGCTTTTTTTCACGAATCAGACACCTTCGGTTCATTGCATGGTGTGGTTACCACTACCAATGCATGTCCAGATCCAGTTAAGCATGCCAGTCTTGATGTTTAACAGTGTGTAACTGTATGAGAAGAAGTTAAGTGGGACACTAATTGTGCGATATTTAACACTACACATGATCTGTCAGTTTTAATGGTATCTGGGATTGTCTGTCATGTGGTGTAGACAGAATATTATAGTAGTACATCATCAACAGAAACAATGCCGCAGGGTGTGCTGGTTCTAGAGGAACCAGTCTATAATTTTTTTTTACTTGTACTTTGACTCATCTGATTGGACACAGGTTGACTAAAGACATGTGGCATTCCAAAACAGTAAACATCATTGCCCTTCTCTTTATCTGGTTCTGAAGTTTTATTTATGATATTATACTTGAACCTGATTAAAAAGCCAGGTGCCACATGGGATGTTCACTATTTTGTATAAAAGTACAATATTATTCAAAGTTTAGGGTCAGTATGATTTTGCTGTTGCTAAAAAAAAACTGCTTCACATAAATGCTATATTTTTTTTACGTTCTGCTGATCAAAGGATTCTGAAAAAAAATATTATGGTTAACAGCACAACTCTTTTCAACATGAATAATAATAAGAAGTATTATTGAGCCCCAAATCAGCATATGAGAATTATTTATGAAGGTTCATGTGACACTAAAGACTGGAATAATGGCTGCTGAAAATTCAGCTTTGCCATTACAGGGATCAATTTTTAGAGTTTATGATCAAATAAATACAGCCTTGTTGAGCATAAGAGACTTCTTTTAAAAACATTGAAAAATCTTTCCAACCCTGAACTTTTCAATGAGAGTCTATTTGCATAACAGTGAAGCTTTATGTCTTTCAGTTTTTAGATCTTTGTTATTGTGGATTAGTAATGCATAGCGGGAGAGGAATGCACCTTACCTAGTTTCACCACTTTGTTAGTTTCACTGTTTCTGCACACGTTCCTCTAGTGTTATATTTTTAGGCTTTATTTGACCTTAAACACAGTTTGCCTGTGGCAACCACATTTCTTGACTAGTTTCTTATTGTAAACATTTATACTGCCATCTACATCTTTTAAGCTAAGTCGCTTCCTGTTAGTACAGAATTGAGTTTGTTCTTAATATTTGCTTCAGTGCTTTACCAGATCAAGCAAAGAATACAAGGAAATATTCAGCATATTTTCCCAGAAGTCCCAGAAATGTTTTTTTAGTAGGGAGTGGGAACATTTGTCCTGAGTATTGAGACATTTGCAAAATGAATTGCCAAGTCTACGGCTTAGTTTTATCCCAAATGACTCTGATTCCAGTCTAAAAAGAAATTGCTAACATGTTGATTCTCTGGCAGGATGTTACTGTAACCAAGCTAGCCATGAAAAAGTGGAATAAATCCTCTAAAAAAGCTCCTTAAGAATAACGTCTGGTGTCTTTTATTACTTTTGAACTTCCACACTTGAGTGCACTAGACTCTGACTGACATTTCATTTTGGCTCTCAGTGGGAGAACAGAGAGAGGCCAATGGAGGCCCCACAGAGTCTTATTGCTCGCCTAAAGCGGGTCACCCATGGCATGAGTTGCCCCAGCAACAGGCAGCTTATTAATCAAGTGCACAAATAGTTTTTCAGTTTCACGTTTGTCGTCTTGCCCTTTTGCCCGCTGCATTCGTGTTCATTGCAGCATAATGGCAAGACATGACTGTTATTTAAAAAATAAGCTGTGTGAAACAAGGACATTATATGTGAGAAGCTCCTTAGCTTCTTTCTAATAAGAGACAGAGGTGGTTTAACCCGACACTGTGTGTTTTGTTCCCTTTCTCTCCTCTTTCTCCTCCTCCTTCTCCCCTGACAGAGGGATATACCGTGAGTGGTAAGTTTAACACAACTCTACAGCAACTGCATGTGAAGCGCCTGACAGCATGCTGAACATTTATTAACCTGCGCAACCCTTTTCTCCTTGTGTTCGTGTGTGACCAGGGGGCTTTGTTTGCTCTGTGTGTGTGCAGTGTGTTTTGTGATCATTTCTTTGTCAATTCTGAGTCATATTCTGACTTAAATTTGCACAAATGAGTAGGGATAGGTATTGTTATAGTTATAACGCTCCTTTTTCTTACATCATCTTGCATATAAAAATAAAATCCCTTTGTTAATGCTGTAAGTTGTGGAGTAAAGTGTTTCAGACTGATTATTGTTTTGAACTATGTTATTACGAAGTCATTTGATGTCTGAAACCTTGTATTATGAACACTCGTGTTTATGATATATATCCTTTGTCGTGTTATTCATTTTTAAGTCACTTTGGATAAAAGCATCTGCTAAATGAATTTTTAAAAAAAATCTATTAATTTGATTACATTGGAAGTAGTGTATGTTTTTCATTCTCTCAAAAGAACCGAATTGTTCAAATGTAGGTCACGATTATATATGTATATATATATATATATATATATATATATATATATCTATCAGCCCTACAAGTTGTGCAAAGCAATTTTTTGAATCAGAATATGACCCCAGTGGGAAAAGTTTTTGTATTGTTTTCTGGCAGCTGATTTAATGCTTTGTGGTGGCATGATGTGAAACGGTTATTAACACAATCTCTGAGCTCACGATGTGGTACTTGAAGCAATTAAACCAACATAACAGCCGTGTTATTTGTCTAAGGGCACAAAAAAATTTATTTAAACATACTCTAATTTTTATGCGATGTTTCACCCAGATTCATTGGTTTTAAAATATCCTATTCTGCAACATCCAAATCATGCTTTAGCATTTTGATCTCCTCTGTTTTCATCCCATCAGTCAGAAAGTGTGCACTCTTTGTTAGAATGTCTTAGTGGCCTACTGTGTCAACTGTAACCCTTTTTAAAGTGGTTGACAGTGAGCCAGTGGATAACTGATGGATGAAAACAATGTGTGTGTTCAGTGACCCCAGTCTGTTGTCAGAGGAGGGTGAAGAATGTTACCTTGATGAGCGTCTAAATCTCGTTTTTACTTCATCTCCCTCTCTCACCCTATTGTTCTGTCACAGGGGAAAGACAAACTACATTAATCTAGGTTCCTTCTTGATAAAGCCGGTCCAGAGAGTGATGCGTTACCCCTTGCTCCTGATGGAGCTGCTTAACACGACTCCTGAGTCACACCACGACAGGAAGCAGCTCGCAGAGGCAGTGATGTCCATTAAAGAGATCAACGTCAATATCAACGAATACAAAAGGAGAAAGGATCTTGGTATGTGACTGTGTTTATCGTCTGTCTGTCTGATGGGATGTCTGCTATCTAACTGAACAGCACCATCTGTTGTCTACAGTGGTGAAGTACCGCAAAGGCGATGAAGACCGACTCATTGACAAGATCTCAAAGCTGAGTATGCACTCCATCATTAAGAAGTCTAACAGAGTGAGCAGCCATTTAAAGCACCTGACTGGGATCTCACCTCAGGTACATTGGCACTGCCGTTAATGACATCATCATTTCTGGACTTTAGAGATTCAGTTGAGAATAATTGTAAACCAAACTGCCCTTCATTCCTTCTTAGATCAAAGATGAAGCTTTTGATGAAGCAGAGAAAGGATTCAGACTCCAGGAGCGACTCATCAAATCCTTCATTAGGGACATCTCCCTCTATCTGCAGCATATTAGGGTATTGAAATGATCTCTGAATACGTTCTTTATTAATCTTCCCATATTTCAATTCAGTATTTGATGTAATTTTGCCTGACCCCTTTTAAATCCAATAGGAGTCAGCCTCAGTAAAAGTTCTGTCCGCCATCAGTTTCTGTGACATCTACACAGAACGGCAACAGCATATGGACCCTGAACGTTTTCAAAGAGCGCATCGATGCATCAGCGACAATCAGTTCACAGAGTTTGTGAGTAGCAAAATAACCTCACATTACCTTTCACAGCAAAAAAACTTATTAAAGGGATAGTTCACCCAAAAATGAATTACTCATCGTCTAGTCGTTCCAAACCCGTAAGACCTTCGTTCATCTTGGGAACACAAATTTAGATATTTTTGATGAAATCTGAGAGCTTTCTCACCCTTTATAGACAGCAACTGACATGTTTAAGGCCCAGAAAGGTAGAAAGGACTTCATTAAAATAGTCCATGTGACATAAGTGGTTCAACCTCTCGTAAACACGTGTCGAAAGCTGACACGGAAGAAATTGTGGAATTAAGTCATTATTTATTTATTTTTTTGCACACAAAAGATATTCTCGTAGCTTCATAGAATTATGGTTGATCCTCTGATGTCACATGGACTATTACAACAATATCTTTACTACCTTTCCGGGCCTTGAACAACATGGTAGTTCAGTTGCTTTCTATTCTGGGTCAAAAAGCTCTTGGATTTCATCAAAAATATCTTCGTTTGTGTTCTGAAGATGAACAACGTTCTCACATGTTTAAAACGACATGAGGGTGAATAATTAATGAGAGAATTTTCATTTTTGAGTGAACTATCAATTACTTTCATTGGGTGTATGACAAAACTGGTCAAATAGATAGACAGATATCACTGAGACTTGGGGCAGTAAGCAACCATACATACATTTTGATTTGTTTTTCTAGTAGTTATTTCACTTACTGTATTTTTTACACCATTCAGTATTAATTTGAATTAAGCACATGATATACTGGCATGAGATATGTCTCAAATCTTTCTAAATGCATGTCTGTCTTCGAGCAGAAGGAGAGGACAGAAGCCTTAGTCATCACTCCCCTCACCCAGCTGCTCAATATGTTCGCCGGTCCCCACAAACTGATCCAGAAACGTAGAGACAAGCTGCTGGACTACGACAACTGTAAGGAGCGTGCAGAAAGGCTGAAGGACAAGCGTGTGCAGGAGGAGCTGCAGAGGGCGAGAAATAACTATGAAGCTCTGAACGCCCAGCTGCTGGATGAGCTGCCCAAGTTCCACCACGCAGCCGAAGATCTGTTCACCAGCTGCGTGAGGGGCTTCACCCAGGCACAGAGAGATTTCATTGCACTCACGCTGGGAGAGCTCAAACCACTGCTGCAGGTGAAGACATAGCTTTATCATGCTCTGTAACATTCCTGTGAGGTCTTCGGCCGCAACCTTAATTCTTTTAAACTTAATTTTATGTGTTTACATCTGTCTAGCTGTCCGGTTTGGGTGGTACAGAAGGAAATCTGGTGTCCTTGTTCCAAGAGGAGCACACTCGCGTATTGGATTTACTTCAGAGCTTCAGTTTCTTTCCTGATAATCTTCCTACAACAACTGTACGCAAGCCTTTTGACAGGAAGACTCTTGAGAAACAGAACTCAAAGAAACAACAAGGCCCTGTGAGTTTTCCTAATGCAGCCTGATCCAAAACAGACATGTCTTCTTAACATTATCTAAAATGGTAAAAACTCATTTTCATTAATTAATACTAAAATGACAATAAACATTAGATGAAAATCCATCTTTAAAAATGTAAACGAAATTAAGAAATATTGCCTTGGCAGCCAATTGAAATGACATAAATTTAGGTTAAAGTACTAAATTACTAAAACTGAAATAAAAATGAATTAAACTTTTAATAGGAACATTTAAAAAAAACACTTACAAAAATGACAGAAGCGCATGAAATTATTAAAACAAAAACAAGTTCAGATGATAACATAAAAATAAAAGGTACTTTAAAATATTAATAAACACTAATAGTTTATAACACGGTTTCTTTGCAATAACAGTAATTAGTTTTAAATCTGCTTAATCTTAAACAGGCAAGATTAAAAACAGCTTGAACCAAGATGGATAGCTGATCGGCCCAGTTTTTAAGCGGTTTTGGATAGAAACCTAGACTAACATGTTAATGTATGCTGGTTTAAACTGTTTTGGTAGCAGCACCGTCAACCATGGTGATAAAAGACCATGTCCAATTTCTTTCCATTATTTGTTTTCCTCTTTTTCTGTTCCTCATTTCTGTCTGATTTTGCAGCCAAACCAGGTGCAACAGACGGATGAGCACCGCGCAGGTCTTCTAGCAAGATATGGCCCAGAGAAACTTTATCAAGCTGAAAGAAATTTTAACGCAGCACAGGACTTGGACGTGTCTGTGCTGGAGGGAGACATAGTGGGTGTCATCAAGCAGCAAGACCCCATGGGCAGCCAGAACCGCTGGCTAATAGACAGTGGAGGTTTGAATCACATTATCTGTGTCTAATACATGTGTCAACATTTCCTAAAATACAAATGACTCAAACACACTCTTTTTTTTTCTCTAGTTACAAAGGGCTTTGTCTATAGCTCCTTCTTAAAGCCCTACAATCCACGCAGGAGTCAGTCGGATGTTTCCATTGAGAGCCAGTCTTCAAATGAGTCTGGCTACGGTGGCTCCTCTCCCATGTTCTCACGGCAGAATAGTAACAGCACTCTGACTTTCAACCAGGAGACATCAACTGTCAGCTTCTCAACGGCGATGCCTCCACACACTCGCACGAATCAAGAGACCACTCCGAGAAAAAACAGAGAGGCTTCTTCAACCAACAGTCAGAGGGATTCCCTCGAGCCCACCTTCAGAAGCTCTCCCAGTAATAAAGAAGTGCCTGAGACAGCCTGTCGAAATAACAGGGAACACTCAGAGCCCTCCTATCGAAACTCCGCCAATCACAGAGACTCTTTAGACCCTGAGAAAAACACCCCTACCAATCACAGAGACCCTTCAGACTTCTCTGAGAAAGATTCTTGTCCCTCCAGGTATGAACCATCTTCGAGGTCCCACGAATCGCGTGGAGGTTATAGCTCACAGCAGAGACTAAATGGAGACCATTCCCTACAGCAGAGAAGATCACAGTACAGTCCTGAGGAGTATATAGATCCAGAGCCTGAACCCGAGATAGATGGACACCAGGTGAACTAAATCACTCCAGAATTCAGTGATTGCATTCTTCAAACATTAAATGAGAATATCATGTTAATTAGCCATTTTGTATACACATTGCATAAATAAGTAAAACAATTCCAATAATTAGTTATTTTAAATAATTAAAATGCAATTACAACATGAAAAATAATTTGTTGTAAATATAATGTATAATAAAACAAATAAACTGTATCATATTAATAGGTTCGGATTTGTCTTATGTTGAAAAATAATAAGTCATGTCCTTATTAGTTATTGTTAGTTAGAAGTTATTACACCATTTGATAATTAAAAAATTGTGTGCAAATTAATAACTGTATTGTTATATTTAAAAAAGTAATGATTTTGAGTAATTTTATATAATTGTACAAATAAATATAATTTGTAATAAATACAATTTATGTGCAACAAAATAATTAAACCACATTATTTGACATCTGTGATTCTTCAAATTATTAGGTCAAGTTTTTATTTCATGGAGCAACCCTGATATTGATACACCACTTTGTCATCAACAATCAACAATTCTGTATATAAATTAATAATAATTATCATCATCATATATATTATATATATATATATATATATGTAAAATAACTGAACAGGTTTTACTTCGTTAATGATTATGCATATTAATTTTTCTTCTTTATATTTTCTTTCAGATATTTTACGCTCTTTACTCCTTCAGTGCACGGTGTGCAAATGAGCTCAGCATTTCAGCCAATCAGCAAGTCCGAATCCTTGAGTTCCAGGACATGAATGGTAACCAGGAGTGGTGGCTGGGAGAGGCCGGAGGAAGGAGGGGTTACGTCCCATCCAACTACATCCGCAAATCTGAGTACACATGAGCTGGACATTTGAACAAGAACAATCCCCAGACCACTACAGGCAAACTCATTACGAGGAGAACACTACAAAAGGACATTATTGTGCCTTAAATATAGAGGAGATGCACTGATGTGGTGAAATGGTCATTGCTACTGATGGAAAAAAAAAAGCCCTCCATATTGACTACAGTCAATGAATAGAACTCCTGACTCCTACTGGTCATAGAGGATGGTGCAGGTGGGGTTTAAAACAATGAACTAGTATGGACTGAGAGGCAGTTTGGTGTTAAGATTCAATGATCTGACATGTTCTGCTGTTCTTGGATACTCCATTTATAGTGTTAGCGCTTAATTGCTCCATAGAGAGCATTTTGATGTGTAGGAGTGGAGTGGAGGACTTGTATTGGGCATGTGTGATTCACACTGATGGGATCGGTATTCCAGGACTAGCATGATAGTGATGTCCATAATTAAGATTGCAAGAGAGTGAGTGTTTGTTTGTGTGCCAGTGAGTGTGCAGAGTGTTTTGAGATGTTGCCTCCCTTCATCTGACAATCATAGTGCACCTAGAGAGAAAATAAAAGATTCTGCTGGGTTTCAGTGAATGCGAACAAAATATATATGAAGTGTTTGGATTTATTCCCCATTATGGTTCTCAGATGATAACATAATTACCACTGGTGACCATATCTTATTCCTGAAAATATGAATTAAATGCAAGAGACACTTTTTTTAAGGTACAGTGTTTTTTATCTTTTTACTTTTTGATAGCATTAAGTTTGCCACTTGTACTTGAATGCATTTACAAGTTAAAACTGACATGTTTTGAGCAGTTGTGAGATCATTTGATGTGATGCACCAACAGATGAACTCAGAATATTTCTCTCATGTTGTATATACTGAGAATGAACTTCTGCACTCCAGTGTCAACTGATCCATTTCTCCTCTTTTAAATAAAAACACAATGTCGACTTCACTTATTTCAAATATTGTTTTGCTTTTGAATGATGCTTTGACAATACAGATCAGTTACACCCAAATAAAAGTACAAAATAGATTTTTATTCTTGTATTAACATTCATTTTCTTTCAGCATTATTGGATTAAAACTGTCTGAAAGATAATTAAACATATGAAAGATGCAAGAAAAAAATGCATAACTAAAACCTTAATATTAAACATGTTGAAGCATGCAATGTACTTTTCAGTAATTGTCAGAATTAGTTTGGGTATTTTTCAGTTTACTTTACGCACAAAAATAAAAGCAAATTATAGAGCCTATATATTTTGATGATACATAAATGTAAATATAGATTCACTGTAGTCAACTGTCTAAAACAGTAGAAAAAAACAAACATTTTATGCTGGGTCCTAACTGTTTGTAGGTTGGGCTTCTCATTGTGGTAGTTGCATTAGGTCTATGTAACATTTGATCACAAAACTCTCACTTTGATTTTATGGTGTCTCTGAAATACCATTTCTATTATATTTTTCCTTGAATAGTACTGGTGATTTTGTACTTGTTTTACAGTAATTTTACCTTTGAAAATTCATATGCAACAGTTTGATGAACTGTGTTTACATGATCATGACAGTGATTCGAACGAGGAAGGAAAAAAGGTTGGAAATGGGTGGTGTGAACCTGAAGAAAGATGATCCAGCAAAAGCTTCTTGAGGTAGAGAAAATCATTGTTCATGAGAACTATACAGACACACCTGAAGCCCTGGATAATGATATAGGTCGGATTCATTTTCATTCAGACTCGACATTAAATTACCTCAGTGCTTTGGTAGACAAATGTATGTAGATATTTGAGTGTAATGGATAAGAAAAAATATATATTAGTGACTGGATTTGATTTCAAAATGTGGGCACTGCACTCAAAAGTGAAGGACAGTGAACTTGAGTTTGAAAGGGTGTGTTTAAGCAGACTAAATGATTAGAGAATTCCAATTATGGCATTTTGAAAAAAATAAACCAAATGGATGAACGCTTTACAAAAAGACCTAGATGCGTTTAAATCTTTTTTATTATTACTTCATAAAGACTTCATTAGCTCGTTACTTTTTGACTTGTGTTTTAAGACTATGGTAACATTTTCAAAGTCTTAGTCTGTTTGTACACATATCCAAGTAAAAATGTTTGGAGGTCTTGACAAATTTACTCTGGAATAAAGGTTCATATTAAATTTCACCAAAAGCCATAGTGTGAGAATCCATGAATGAGATTACACATGTGCCAATACTTTCTGTGTATCACAATTTATTTCCAGTTAAGGAAGGTTTAATTTGCTTCTTTACACCAAACATTAGACTGACAAATTAGTAAAAGAAAAAAAAAAAAAAACCCCACAATCTGTATACATCAAATCAGCCATGCTCAGAGAGAACACAAAAAAAAAAAAACACACCTTAATCATTCACATGGAAATTACGACCAAGTGAGCATGTGACAAATGATAGAACTTCCGGAGATGTGAAATAAGCTCAGATATCGGCCTTATTAGTACTCACAAAAGGACTTTCACAGGAGCTTTCTGCAAAAAGAATAAATGCTGAAGCCAAAATTTTAAGAATCAAATCAAGGCATTACACAGGAGCAATCAGGAGAATACTGGAAACAGCCAAGCACTCTGCACCGCAACACGCCACCTTAACAGCTAACCAGCAAAACTCAACTGCTACGCAACTGCGCCTAGTGCATAGAAAATACACAAGAGAGAATATTAGAATCATGTTGTGAAATTTTCCACTTAAACCATAACACCACCTGCTCGGTTAGCAATCTCTATGATGTAAAGGTAATACATGGCAAGATTTTTTTTTAAGTGGCCAAAATACAGTCTCTACCCAGTCCTTTAAGGTCAAAGAAATATTGACGACATCCAAAGTTGTCCATTAATAAATGTTTATTAAGAACAAAAAACTGATTAAAATGAACTTACTTTAGTCTGGGAGAAAAAAAAACTATCAAAAATGAAGAGAAGTGATTTCACTTAGTAGCCCAATTTAGGCATAAAGATCATTTAATATCACATGGAATTCAAATGTAAGATACAAAAACAATTGCGGGCAACAGAAAAGGAAAAAAAAAAAACCCATCATTTAAAAGATTGACCAAATTACAATAACCTTTCGGTCTGCTATATGGATAATTTGGGTATCCTCAGACGGACATCTGTTCGACGCGATCCTCGAAGATTCAACCAGCTGACATCATCTAGAAGAAAAGAAGAATTAAGTTAGTTCCAAAGAGCAAAACAGAGAAGGTTCTTCAGTAGTCGTCATAAAACGAGGCATTGCATATTACGCAACGCTCGATAGCTGGTCCTCAGTTATACAGAACAAACAGGCACTTTTCCACACATAACGAGAAACTAGCCATATTTTAAATTTTATGGACCTCATTTTTGTGCTGCAAGAAACCTCATGTACCTGATGTTTGTTCTGCAAGAAACCTCGTTGATAGAGAGCCAACAAACCTGAGGGTGAAATTCATTTCTCATAGCCACTTTAAGTGTCGGCAAGCTGAGGTATAATTTATTGGCAGTTAGAACAAGCTAACCACTTATTAAACTTACTAAAGTACTAAATTACAGGCCTGATTAAAATCAGACACCCAGCAGCCTGACAGCTTAGACTAGCTCGGAGAACACACCCCACATCCATCCCGCTTTTGCCCATGCCACGATAGACATGAGTTTGTGACAAGGATGATGAAAGGTCTCGGTCCATTGTCCTGCAGACGTACCTCAACACCACCTCAACACTCAATGAGACCGACCTGCTCCATAGCAACCGCCAATCAGCAGCAGGCAGCCAATGGTCGGATCACACACTAACTGCTCTCAAACTGCCCCAAACTCCTCTTTTGCAAACAGGAATCAGCAGCTTGGAGGAAAGAATTCCACATTTAGATGAAATCAATGGATTTTGGCTGGTACACGTTTCAAAACAAATATACTTACGGTATTATACCCACGACAGCTCCAAATCAAATATCCATTGTGAGGCTTAGGATGTGAATTTAAAAAAAACCTTAAGTCATGCAGAAACGGAGATACCAGACAAATGCTGTGAATAACGGCTCCAAACTAAATTTGGGTAAAACCTGAAACCTCCTTTAAGGTGATGCATCTATCACATCTGCAGATTTCTTGAAGGACTTTGAGAAAAAGAAAAGTAAAAGGTCGAAAACAAATTTTTAAGAAACCTTAAGCAGCATTAAGCGATAAGTGAGCTATGCATGCCTTCACTTTACCCCACTTCGAGCACGAGTTATATCGGGGTGATTAGTTGGTCTGCTTAACTCAAAAGTTCAGGACTACTGGGGATATTACCTTAAAAACTAAAAAAAATTGCACTTGTTCCTACAATTCTTGGATGACAAACTCCTGAAGTTGCAAGAAAATTACAAATATAGTTGTATACAAAACATTAGGCTCGCCTACATTTCAGGATTCAGCAGTGGCTCCAGTATCCTCAGGAGATTTGGGTCTGCTTCGCGATCTGGATCGTGATTTGGATCCTTTGTTGGATCTAGGAGTATGGCTCCTGGAGCGAGACTTGGATTTGGACCTCGAACGGGACCTGGAAGCCGATTTGGACTTGCTTCTGCGTGGTGTGCGGGTTTTAGAGCGGGAACGGGACCTAGATCGGGAACGGGAGTAGGACCTGGATCGGCTGTAGCGGGATCTGCTACGGGAACGGCTCTTGCTCCTGGACCTAGACCTGCTGTGCCTCCTGCGCCGAGGACTACGGCTAAAAACATCAAATAAACAAATTAGTATAAGGATTGTTTGCACAGTGAAGAACAGTTGGTATTACAGCATCACAAAACACCATTAAAACTTTAGAATTAAAATGCGAGTAGCTTGTACACGTTTAATTGTGAAAACACATGAACGCAGCTATTTGCATGTACTTCCATTACATTACAGAACGGTTACCAAGGTTTCTTGTCTTAACCAAAACCAGTAATTCAAGTATAAATCACCACACGTTACTGCATTCAAACCACAAGACCCGTTTTTTTTCCTTATCCTTATTAGATTTAAGGCGTTTAAAGCAAGTTAAGTCATCACGTGGTCTCAACTTACTAAGAATGTCTACTTTATTAAATAAATGTGCTGTAACAAAAATCGTTCGGAATGTTTTTTTTTTAAACGGCTAACGTTACAACAGATTCAAAAGAACCGACTCAAAAGAACCACGTGACCGAGAATCACAAAGTTGTGCAATTGTTTGGTAACGTAACTCACTGCGCCACAAAACGACAAAACAATACCAATACTCTAAAAACGGAAACGATTTGAAACGAAATCAAATTCCTTAGCGGTTTAAGATGATTAAACAAACGCATTTAGAAGTAAAACAAGGATTTACGTCAAACACATGGTGTTGAGGCCTAAGGCCTCAAATTTAAGGCCGCAGGTGTGATGTTTCAACATGAATCGTAACTAAAAGTGGTTTAAAATGAAAATATTAAAATAAAAGACTATATATGGGCCTTACCTTCGGCTTCTCCGTCCGTGTCCCCCGTACCTCCTCGGCGCGGCTCCGCGGCGGCTATAATGCGAATCTGGCGGGCGCCCGTATCGCGCCATTTGCACGCGCAGTTCGCGCCCGTCCAGCAGCGCGCCGTCCATGGCGTCCATTGCATCTTCGGCGTCCCGCTTATCATGAAAACGGACAAAGGCAAACCCGCGGCTCTCTTTTGTGTACCGGTCTCTCGGGATGTAGACGTCCCCGACTCGGCCGTACTTTTCGAAAACCCGCCGCAGCGTTTCAGGAGACGTGCGGTACGTCAGATTGTCGACTTTTAAAGATGTCATGCCCTCGACGTCGGGCGGAGGTCTGCCGTAACTCATCTTGAGTCACTAACTCTACTGCAGTACGTTATGCGAAAAATAATAGAGCTACTAGTTAGATTTTCAGGGAAAATAGCGAACCATTCGGGAGCGTTCAGAGAAACACGCCGAGAGCAGATCACTCTCTAAAATGGCGGTAACCGGATGTCGGCGGATGGTGGAGGTTGGCTTTTATTTGCAAATACCCAACAACATCAGACTCCATTCGCAAAAATACGGCCACTTCTGGTATTTAAGTGACACTACAGGTTACCTGATCCATCTCTCCATCTCCGCTTGACTGGGAACAAAGACCTGCAAATTCTCTTGCAAATTTAGCTCGAGTTTGTAAAAGATGTAGCCTAATAACCAAGATAATTTATTTGACGCCTCAATACACTATTGGTATGTAAGTTAGTGCATTTATCTAATTCCATTTAAATTTCCAAAATTTAAGTCAGCAGCCCAGTGTAACAAACACTGGTTTCCTAAACACGTAGTGTGAGGTCCATGGACAAGTGTAAGGGGAAACTGTAGCTTATAAAACAGTAATAAATAACTAAATAATAAAATAAAACGTAACCTTAACTTGTTAAAATTAACCCAGATTAAAATGAATGAGTAAATATATAATGAACCATAGCCTATAGTACTATAATGATGTAATAAACACTTGATATTTTAGACATAGTTAAAAAAAAATTGAGTGTTAAGGCCTATTCAAGAAACTATGGCTGTTAAATGTTAGATTGGGGGTCCCTTGTGTGAAAATGATCATATTTGCAGATCTGTGGAAGGGTTTATTGAATAATTTTATTTGTGTATGTTTCAGTGTTAAGACCTGTTTTTATACAGTCTATGGTTAAGACTTTTTCTAATCAGCACAAATACAAGTGTTGCTGCTTCCAAATGACATCAAAATGAAATTGTGACATTGTGAACACACACACACACACACACACAGAGAAAAATTCAACGAAACACCACAATCATAAGATTAAGAGCACAGAACATAAGTTATAAATAAATACCATAAATCAATAAATATAATTGTATAATTGATTAAGTGATAACTGGTATAAACTATCAAATTATAAAAACATAAATAGTTTAGTGATAATGATAAAACAAAATTAAGAAACTACAGAAAATCAAATAGCACAGTTGCTCTCCTGAAGCAATACACAGGTTGCTCCTGAACTAACTGCTGCTGGAACTTATATATTAAATGTATTTTATACAATTGCTAATAATATAAATACTAATAGTACATTTCAATTTCAATTGAAACATAGCTGACACAAGGGCCACTAAATAAACACCAGCTGAGGTTCCCTTACTGCACTGCAGTGAATCGTTTCCAAAAAAATTCGTGGAAGGTCACGTTTGGCGAGGCAGTATTTGTTTGTACTGCGCTAAACCTCACGTCTGGATTTAAACCTGACGTCAGGGTGGCCAATAGCGCTTCTGATGACAGTAAAACAGCACTGAACATTTAGCAGCAAATACCACTAGCTGAAATGTTTTGTTGTTGTTGTTTTTAGAAATAATGTTAACTTCCAGCAGGGGGCGCCGGGCGGCTCAGAGAGCTAATACTCGACTGACATTCAGAGCTCAGAATGTTTTTATACTGGAGACCTTTCTATACTTAACATATCAACTTTTAAATGTATTAATCACAAAGATTGATATATGACATATAAATTCAAATCCGTCAAACCAATCTCTGTAAAACGATTTTTAAAAATCCTTAGGCTATATTCTAACCGCAAACGACTGTGATTGGTCTCTTTTGGGGGTAAGGCATTACAAGTGACGCGAGTGACGTTATCAGGTTACTTTTCAAGTAACTAGTACCAGAGAATGTCTAGTACTAAAGTAATGCATTACGTTTTAATTTACAAGAAAATATTTATTTTTCAAATAAATAACGCCAGTTTCTTTTTTCCCATTTATTGATAGAAAGATTCCGTCCACTTGCTGAGAGAAATCGGGAGTAAGATGTTACTTTAGTTCTAGAATAAATGTGAACATGTATTCATTCATCTCACACACTCACAAAAATAAAAATCAGATTTAGTTTTCCTCAAAATTAATAAAAACTGTTAAAAGCAACTCAAAATATGACTCAAAGCTGCAATAATTAAATATGTTAAATAATACAAATATATTTTATGTATTTAATCCCAATTTATTAACCAATTTGCTTCTGACCGTTGATGATCCAATTCAACCAGACTATTAAATATAAATTACACAAGATAAACTAACTATTTCTTTTTTTATTGCTGAAGAGTGTTGAACTTCTGTGTTCTACCATACAGACGTGAATTTACATTTCCTTCATCCTGAGGCTTTTGGTGTGAAAGGGCTTTTACATTTGCCAAAAATATAACTTTTTATATTAAAAGCAAACAAGCAAGCCCAGCCCAGATTTAAAAAGTAATGCAAAAGTAACGTAACGCATTTACTTTTAATTAATATTTAAATCTGTTTTAAATATTTATTTAACAACAGAATTATCTCATATTAAGTCTGATTTTGTGGTGGTTGTGCTTTAAAATTAAATTATTATAATCTTAATTCAAGCGATGAAGGATTTCGAAAATGACAGTAAAACTAATCAGTGTACTGTAAGGTTAACCCTGCCTGGTTTACATGTCTGAAAATGATTAACAGTTGAAAACATTAGAAATTCAGAGAAAAAATCTAAAAGTAATCAAATTAAATAAGTTATGCCACACTACTTTAATAAAGTAATTGAAATAGTTACACAACTTATTACATTTTAGATAGGGTAACTTGTAATCTGGAACACATTAAATTTAAGAGGTAACATCCGGGCCTCTAACCCCCGCCCATTTACAAACTATTGTTAAAGTCCACTGCAGCTCTACTCTTCCTCTTATTCTGTTTCTGCATCATATAACTCAAGCGCTTGGAGAACAGAGGATACAGGGATGATGATGATGATGATGATAAACATACAGATAAACTGTGTCATTTAGAGAGCACCTCACTCCGCTTTACACCTTAGCTAAAGATGCCGAACACGGAGGCAGGGACAGCCTAATCATAGGGCTACAGTCTGCAGGACGCAAAGAGCAGCTTGTGTCTGCGGACAAAACAACGAGGGACTCTGCGAAGCTTACAGGGCATTAAGAGCACCAACTAATCCTGTGCATGGCCAAAAATATAAAAAGCGAAGAGCAAAAGAACGGGCTTTTGCATGAAGTAGGAGATGTTCGGACTAAAGAAATCGCAGCAGCAGCAGTAGGATTGCAATAATTCAGTGTTATTTCAGTTTTTAGCTTTTGGAAATGGGAGCTTTGACAAGCCGTCAGAATGCAGGAGTGGAGGAGGTCGATATTTCAACCAGTTCTGTTTACAGATACCCACCCAAATCCGGTAAGAAAATTGTATATTAAATTATATTATATTGTATTATATCGTATTTTTATTATAATAAAATATTGTTCTTGTTCTTTTTATATTCTATTCTATTCTATTTCCAAATTTCTTTCTAGAAAAACTGGCCCAGATAAACACAAGCTTGTTCAGACTGTATACTCTTATAATTTTGGGGGAATATTGTGTAAAAATGTAGTTAAATATTTGTCTTGGTTCTTGTAATTGAACTGTTCATTTGAACTACAGAGGGCCTGAGCCACCACCCGCTGTTTCTTGGTCAGCAAGTTTGTCTCTGAAAATCAGAGTAGGCCCATAAATGCTTGTCTTTCTATTGATATGGGGCTCATCATTCCAATGCTGCTGTATCTACAGTCTACCGACATGGTTTTGTGCTTAGCATTAAACTGATCTGAAATAAGAGTGTCCACTGTATGTTAACAGAATTTATTGTGACTATGTGGTTTACATGGGTTATGCTAGATTAATGTATTAATTTACTGTTAAATTTTAGATAACAGTATTCCTGTATGTTTAGAAAATGCAGCGCTCATCATGTTAATTTTAGAATGATGTTTTGAGAAGACAAGTGGATGAGAAGATGCCAGTGTGTTAACCACAAGTCACCAGATACTCTATATGTACAGCTTGGGACTTGTGCCTGATTCTTGCTGCCTCCTGCTCCAGTTTCAAGCTCGTTCATCTATCTACCCTTGTATCTTCCCATGGCGGTGGCTATCCTCTGTCTGCCCTTGAGCTTGTCTTTCTTTAATCAATTTGTTCTCCAGTCTGCTATACCTATCTTTATTTTCATTTGGAACCTTTTACTTGTCTTGTGCCCAATAATCACTTTGGAGGAATGGAGGTTTTTGCATTTATATATTTCATACACCATTTAATAGTCAGCCTTTTGCTAAAATTTTAAATATGTATCTTTTACATAAAAGAACCAGCCTATTTCTGCCTGATCTGATGATAAAATGACTTGGTGTTGTTGTTTTTTTTTCACTTAAAACCAGTTCATTTTGAATGGTTCAGTATCTATAACATTTGATCTGTTCCTTGTCATTCAGGGAGTTATTTTGCTAGCCATTTCATTATGGGAGGAGAGAAATTTGATTCAACTCATCCTGAAGGCTACCTCTTTGGTGAAAATACTGACCTCAACTTCCTTGGCAACAGACCAGTAGCGGTAAGATTTCATTTCGTTTTCTGGTAACATAGATGCAGCAATTTTGCCTGATGTTTATATTCATTGATTTTACCTTGTGTGATCAAATTTCCAGAAATGTTCAGCAATATGCCTCATGACTTATTTTGTTTAAATACATATTAATGACAAATATTTTTAAATGTATAATTCTCATAATGATTTGCATCTTATATTATGTGTCATTTGTGTTTTTTTATAAGATTTTATAATATTAACATATTTGAAGACATTTTAAAATAAATATCTTCATTAGAAGAGGGAGAAAAATTTATAGTTTCATACATTTACAATATACGTATAAATCATTACATTTATAAATCTATTCTAAAACAGTCTTTACAATAGATATGACTCATATTTGAGCCTTTACTGGTGAATCTGCTTGTTATTTGAACTAATTATTTAGGTTAGTTTAATGTAAATTACTATATGTTGGTGGAGGCTTTTATAATTCACAGGATTATACATGAACAAATGTCACATGTAATTATATAGCTGTTTTTATACACTGCATTATCCAGATTTTTATCCTGATATGTATGTGTGCAGAGTTTGTTTGCTTTTATGGAACCATACATGTATTTCTGTATGAGGTGGGTCTTTTATTTACACTGTATGCATTAGCTGTTAGCCCCTTCTTTAAACAGACAGCCTAGTGATGCTGTGAATTTAAGCGATGGCTTACCGTAAGTAATACAGAAAGCCACAATCAGCACAACAGCTTGTTTGGAGATCAGTGTGCATCCACTTCCTTTTAATGTGGCTTTGTTTCCAGATTATTTTTCAGTTTTGTACGATATCATATATGGGTATCAGATATGTGAGCTGATACAACAGAACAAAGTGCTTGTCAAATTTTATTCTAATCAGTCATTTTACCCTCTCTCTTGACTCTTGTTATTTGTAGTTCCCGTACAATGCTCCCCCTCCACATGAGCCGGTCAAGACCCTCCGCAGTCTCATCAACATCCGTAAAGACACTCTGCGACTTGTCCGGTAAAAGATTGTCATGGCTAATATCTTTACTGTACCTGACAGAGCTCTTAAAGAAATCATTTGATGAGTTCCTGTTTTGGCCATATTTGATAAAACAGTACATTTGGGTGGGACATGTTGAAACGTTGTATCTAGGTTGTCTCTTTTTTAAATAGCTAAGCAGGCTTTAATTATATTTAGTTGTTGTTTGTATTTTGTATCTTATTTTATAGAGCATCTGATTAGATGGAAATCTGTGTAGTGCAAGATGAGCCATAAGTTTTCCATGTGAGAAAAATGTCAGTTCTAAATGCATATTTCAAATAAAGGTACATTTTTAAGTTTTTTAGCTGTGCAGTAGCATTTACATAGCTTCAAAGCTTAAAGAGATTGGCCACAAGATTATTATATTTAATATATACCGGTGCATCTAAAAAAAAATTCGAATATTGTGAAAAAGTTATTCTTTTTTTTGTAACATTTCAAAAAGTGAAACTTTTTTTGAGTAACTGGATTTTTGACTTTCATGAGCTGTAAGCTCTAATCACCAAAATAAAAATAAAAAGCTTTTGAAATGTTTTACTTTACATGTAATGAATCTAGAATATATGAAAGTTTCACATTTTGCAATGTTACAAAAAAAAAAGAACCTTTTCACAATATTCACATTTCTTGAGATGCACCTGTATATGTGTGTGTATATATATATATATATATATATATATATATATATATATATATATATATATATATATATATATATATATATATATATATATATATATATTATATATATATATTATATATATTTGGTTTTATACTCTTTTAGATGATGCATTTTTTAAATCTATTATTTATCTTTCTGTGCATTCGCATTTTTTGCTGAAATCTTAGTAGAGGTTGTCATTTTGCAGATGTAGTGAAGACATGAAGCTTCCTGGACAGGAAGTTGGAAAAAGCCAAAGCTGCTATAATATTGAGTTTACCTTTGATGCCGACACACAAGTTACCATCACCATATACTACCAAGCCATTGAAGAGTTTCACAATGGTGTGCCAATGTAAGTTGAGCATTAGACACACTTTGAGTATTCCTTTTTCTTTCTTTATTAATAACACACTTCAAACTCAGCCTTTAACAGTTGGAAATGACATCAAAGCTTGGGTTACATTGCTCTGTTCGTTGTGTGTTGTTGACAGATACTTGCCGCAGGACAGCTCTCTGCAGTCAGAGACGGTGCACTTCAAACGCGGCGTCTGCCAACAGTTCTGTCTGCCCTCTCATTACGTCAACTTATCAGAGTGGGCAGATGAGGAGGTAACACATCTGTTAGCGGTGACCTTGTGTTTTTAGATAGAGGTTAAAATAGGTCAGACTGAATTAATCTGTCTCATTAATGAAATTATTGAGCAGTGCATAATGCGTGTCCTTAGAGTACTTTGGGTAAACCTGGTAATGTGGTTTATTGTTACACAGCTATTGTTTGACATGGATAAAGACATCTACCCCATGGTTGTACAAGCAGTAGTGGACGAGGGAGATGGTAAGTTTTACGTAATTGGGTATTTATTAATATATATATATATATATATATATATGTAGAAATGTATATCTTGAAATAAATCTAAATATATGTGTCCATGTTTTTTTGTGCAGAACACTTGGGACACTCTCATGTTCTTCTTGCAACGTTTGAGAAAGTATGCTTTTTTGTGTAAAATGTTTTTAATATTTTGTTTAAATTAGTTTACAATTAAAGTGTGGTTGTACTGTTTCTACCTGATCTAAGACTAAAATGATCTCTGTTGGTGTAAACTAATGTAATTTGATTCAGTCATATTAAATAATATTATTGGCATAGTCAAAACAAGTTTAGTTTATCTAACTAAAATAACTTCACTTGTGATGATTAGTGATTATATAATGCCGCTGTCTTTTTCTCCTAGCATATGGATGGAAGTTACTGTGTAAAACCTCTGAAACAGAAACAAGTGGTAAGGGCCCTCTTAATATTTATGTAATCTTATAGTTTACAATAAGGTCAACTGACATTAAATGATTTTTGTAATATAAAAATCTTAGATTTTTCTAAGTGTCAAATTTTCAATAAACCTCTTAATCATATCGTGATTATATCTTAGGTGGATGGTGTTAGTTACCTGCTGCAGGAGATCTACGGTATAGAGAACAAATACAACAGTCAAGAACCAAAGGTAAATTATCATCAGATTGAATCAGATTCAAATACAGTAGAATGATTTAAATTAGCAAAATGATTGATATATATATAATAAACTTCACTTCACTGTGATATAGTTGTCAATGCTCTCTCCATATCAATTTAGAAGGACAACATCTGTTACTTCTAAGCATTCATTCATGTATTAGTATCAATATATGAAAAATGGCACACTCCTGTTTCCAGGTGGCAGAAGATGAGATTAGTGACAACAGCGCGGAATGTGTGGTGTGTTTGTCGGACGTGCGGGACACACTTATCCTGCCCTGCAGACACCTGTGCCTGTGCAACGCCTGCGCAGACACACTGCGTTACCAGGCCAACTGTTGCCCCATCTGTCGACTGCGTAAATCGATATTATTATATTTATGAAAATGATTCTATTTCTATCTATAGTGTCTTATACATAAATGTTGTGGCGGGTATGTCATTAAATAAAACTTTGGACATACTGACATTAGTTGATGCTGTTCTTTTATATTGTTTCAGATAAAATATTTGACTCGTTTCAAATTTCTCCTTTTAATTCTTATAGCGTTTCGTGCCCTCCTTCAAATTCGAGCGATGAGGAAAAAACTGAGCCCACTCACACCTACTGGATTCAACCCTGTCATCACCTCACAGACATCAGATTCAGAGGAGCACTCGGTAACAACTATGTTTGTTTCAAAATGTTCTTACAGAGCCCTATACAAGACAAAACTATTTAAAGCTAAATAAATGCATTTATACAGTTGATCTAGCTTTACTGAGACCCAAATGTAAATGTCAAAAAAGAAAATAGCTGATAAGGGGTTTAATATGAATACTTTCCTGATTTTGGTTGGTTGTGATGAGTACATAAAACTTTGCTAGGAGCGTTAACTTTAACCCTCTAAATCTTGACATATGATTTTTTTTAAATGTAACAGTTTTGTTGAACCTTAAATCTAAAAAACATCATATTTGAGGAGAAAAGATCACCTATGAAGAGACACAACTTAAGCAGAAGTATGCAATTTGGTACAGTTGCTGATATTTACATGGTCAAAAAGTAAGATGAAATTCTGACTGGAATGTAAATCAGTGAGATCTTAATATCAGCAAAGAAGGCTACTTACATAAAATTTAAACAAATATCATTAATCCATCTATATCTCTCAATATTATTAGTTATGATGCTATTCAAATGTTTCGTTTTTATAATCAAACTCTGTAGTTTTAATTAAGGGGGGAGGAAATCATAATGCAATGCAATACAATGATGATATACAAATAAACGTTCCACAAATGCCTGGTGTATCATATCTGATATTTATATTTTAACTTTTTTTTTCTTTTTTTTAATGCTTAAACTTAATTTGCATCAGTTCAGTCAGTGTACAACAGTTGTTTCAGCAAGTTTTGTTCATGTTGATAATTTAGAGGCCTTTGCATATTAAACACAATGTATTAAGGTTAATGGTTTAAGTAGTCAAACACTCCCTGATACAAGTTAGTTGCACAGTTGAATGCAAAAATACACTAATCATCTGAATGCACCATCTATTGATACAAAAAGATGTGCTTTACTGTTGTTCACAGCCACATGTATGTTTACTACAGGCATCAGAGCACATCCCACCAGGCTATGAAGCTGTGTCCCTGTTGGAGGCCTTGAATGGGCCCCTGAACCCATCGCCATCTGCTCCTCCACTTCAGGGCCATGTTTCTGGATCTGTGCCCACATATGGCAGTGATAGCTGCCTCACGCCCGCATGCTCCCTCTCTCCGCTAGAACACTCTGTCAGCTCCAGCCAGAATGTGAAACACAAGAAGAGTGCCTCTAAGTGAGTGAACCTTAACTGAAGGATTGAATGGTGTAGTATTTTGGAATTACTGTAAAAAACCTGTTGTATAATGTCTACAGAACATTTGCTGGGTGTTACTAAAACACGTTCCTGTCACTCAGGTTAAATTATGGGTTTAGGAAGCTGGCAGATAAATGAGTTGTTGCTAATCATGTATTCTGGGGACTCTGTAGATCCATCTCCCAGAATTCTTCAGTGCTGCCTGAGGAGGAGGATGAGAAGTCATGCAGTGAGTCTGAAGTGCAAACGTGCAGGAGAAAACTGCATGCAGAACAGCAAGAGGTGCAGGCTTTATAGTACCTGTATATTTTTTGTATACATATTATTTTATGCATAATATTGGGGTTAATAAGAGTTTTTAAATGTTTTTTTTGAAAAACTGCAGTTATTTGACCAAATATACAATAAAACACTAATAATAATTTGAAATATTATTAAATAAAAATATATATATATATTTTAATATTTTTTAAAATGTAATTTCTTCCTGTGATGGCAAAGATGAATTTTTACCAGTCATTACTCCAGTCTTCAGTGTCACATGATCTTCCAGAAATCGTTCTAATATGCTGATTTGCTGCTCAAGGAAATTTCTTATTATTATGAATGTTGAAAACAATTGTGCTGCTTAATATTTTTGTGGAAATCATGATTGAATTGAATTGAATTGAAATTTATTTGACAAGTTTATAAAATTGTACAAAATACAAGTATTCCATACACTTTAGAAAAAACTGTAGAGGATAAAAACACAATAAAGCCCTTGGCTTGTTTCCATTGCGGCCCTCGATGTTAAGTATAAAGGTTATGTGTACGCGCAGAATAGACAGAACAAACAGTATCTCCTAATCATAATTTATCACATCAATAAAAATCTACTTTTAAACTATATAGTAGAGATAATTCACCAAACATACAAATCACAACTGACAATAAACATCCCACTAAATGACACAATTTACAATAAAATCTCCACAAAACACACTAACTACCCTCACCAAACAGCCATCTTTTTACCATTCTTTTAAAACTCAAAAAATCTTTTTCCATGCTATAGCACTAGTATATAAAAAAGAATTTTTCCCCACCAAACTCTTAAATTTACATGGACAAATATTAAAATCCCTACCCCTAGTTTTATATGAATGCTGCTGACTCACCATATAAAAATAATTTTCTAAATACCTTGGAACCACATTATTGACAATCCTATGTGTCAGACCCATTTTTAAAAATATCACCCTTTTTTCCACAGTCAATATCCCCAACTCCTTAAAACTTTCACTATGTAAATGCGCCCTAGAATGTACTTTTAAAATTATCCGAACAAATTTATTTTGAGCCTTTTGCAATTTATTCTTCAAAACTTGGGAACAACCATTATACCAAAAGGAGGAAGCATAATCAAAATGAGGTTGAATCAAGGCACCTGCTAATAATTTTAAAGAGTGAATGTCTAATAGACCGGCTTGCCTCGCTAAAAACTTAATTTTACCACATATTTTTATAAATGCCTTTCTAGCCATCAAATCACCCGTTAATTTATTATCTATTAAACAGCCCGAATAGTTTACTACAGATTTTACCTCTATGGCCTTACCATTTATCTTAATTAAAAAAGTATCATCCTTATTTAATTTCATTTTAGATGCAAAAAGAATGGCCTCAGTCTTTCCTGCATGTAGGGATAGTTTATTATCTAAAAACCATTTAGACATCACCTCTAGCTGAAAAGTCATCTTTTCTTCAATGACCCCCTTATCCTGATGAGATATTAAAACCGCTGCATCATCTGTGTACAGAATAAGTTCCTCTGAGCATGCTGCATGCTGCTTTAAGATCAAGATCATTGCTTTAAGAAAAAATAAGGGACCTAAAATACTCCCTTGAGGAACTCCAGAGTTAATAAATAAAGGGCTAGACAAAATACCTTTAATGTCTTCCCTCTGGCATCTATCATCAAGGTAGGACTGAACCCACCTAAGAGAATTCTCATCAAAACCAACTGCCTTTAACTTGTACAGTAAAATTGTGTGGTCTACAGTATCGAATGCTTTCTGTAGGTCCAACATAACCATTCCACAGAATTTACCATTGTCAACCGCTTTCCTTATTTTATCAGTAATATATAATATACAAGTCTCAGTTGAATGTAACTGCCTAAAACCAGACTGTAAATCATATAAAATATTGTTTTTACTAATATATTTTCCAATTTGGTCATAGACAACTCTTTCCAATATCTTAGACATTGCACCCAAAACAGAGACATGCCTGTAATTAGCCATATTTAACTTACAACCCTTCTTATATAGTGGTATAACTCTATCACTCTTAAACTCCTTTGGTATTATTCCTTGTTCAACTGATAAATTTAAGATATATGATACATACGGAGCAATTACTCTAGCGGAGTCCCTAAAATTTTTTGCAGGAATATTATCAATCCCAGAAGCTTTATTTGTTTTTATTTCATTTAAACATTTAAAAACCTCACTTTCAGTTACTGGTATCAACTTAAAAGAATCTTGAATAATTCCACGCTTCCCATAAAAAGATTTCACTTGTGTCTTGTTATAAAAATCAGGCCTCTCTGGAAGTTGGTTATATAATTTATTAGCTAATGATATGAAATAATGATTAAAAGTTTCAGCAACCTCCTTTGGATTAGAAATTAAAACCTCCTCCACCTTTAGGTTGATATATTTTTGATATACCTCCACCTTTAGGTTGATAAAATTTAAAAGAACAGCATTACAAGTCTTTACTCTCATATTTGGTAAATTTAATTCATCCAAAATGTTTATTTGAAATATAATTGTTTTGTCTTTAATGTCACTTTTGATCAGCTTAAATTATTCTTGCTAAATGAAAGTATTCATGTCTTCCAAAATAGAAAATCTTACTAACACCAGACGTTTGAATGATCATTTCAAATAAATATATGAACCAGTATGATATGAAAGACTACAGAATACTCACAAAATTTTTGAAAAAATATTTAATCTCATGTATTTATAATACAATGTCCACTAGTGATGATGATGGATAATAAACATCAATCTGATCATCATTGTTGTATTGTGTATTTTACTGCAGTCTGGAGTGACTCCTGAAAGTGACAACATCACCCTGTCATCCTCTGGGGCCATAGATCAGTCCTCCTGCAACGGGACCCCTCTGTCCTCCACAATCACCTCCCCAGAGGGTACAGCATTACAGTTAAATCTCACTGAAACACACACCAGAGCTCCTTTACATGTATTTGTCTTCCTGTTTACTTCCTGTCCTGTTCAGATCCAGTAAGCAGCAGCCTGGCCCAGTCTGTGATGTCAATGGCATCCTCTCATAGCCAGCACTCTCAGATCAGCACAGACACACTCTCTTCAATGTCCGGATCCTACATGGCTGGTGCCGAGGGAGAGGAGGCAGCTGAGACCCGAGCAGAGAGCCGAGCACCTTCCCAACATGAGGGTGAGGTAAGACATTTAGATGGCCTAGAATCAGCATAATTTGTTACTTTTGTTTTGTTTTTTATATTCAGATGCTTTAGTTCATGCTGATATTAGGAATAGGTTATTAGGTTTTAGCACCTAATAAATTAAACAGTGTTGGTAGTGGTTAATATTTTGTTTGTTTTTTTAAGAATTAAGACATAACAGCTATGCTGAGCTTTAAACTGTATCTAATGCATATTGTAAAGTAAAAATTATTAGTATTTCATACTAAGTATAGTTCAAATCTATTGACATATTTACTGACATGTCACTGAGACTGAGAATTATTATTATTTTTAATTATTTAAAAAATTATGATAACATTTTATTTGGAGTACTACTTGTATAAAATGCACATTTCTTCATATTAAGCCTGCAATGTGTTTTAATGTCACTATTAATGAGGACTGTATGATCTTTGAATAATATCAATCTTTAAAAGCTTGATATATTTAAAATGTACCCAAAATATACTTGCAATAGTTCCAATTTAGCACAATCAAAAATACTTTAGTATATTATTAGTTGGACTTCATTACATCTGCACAGTTAAAGTGCAGTAAGTACAAAATTAGTTTTTATTGAAAAAAAAAAATTATGTAAAAACATTTTATACAAAATTTGCAATATGAATAAATTTGCCTTGACTGTTTCATTGGCCAAGAAAATACTCTTTGTAAATGCAATCTCTATTAAAGGTTTTTGTTTTTTTTTAATTGAAAGGTCATCGGGAGGTCATGGAATTTCATTGGTCAAAAGTTATCACAACACTGTAACCAAAACTTGCTATATGTTATAATACCACCATTGCACAAACATTAATACATTTATGCCAAGATCTATTCCTAAAAAATCATATATTGTGTCTTACAGAGAACATATTTACATGTGTCCACAGGAAATCCCCAACGGGGCAAAAGGGCATAACTTTGTGGCTGTCATTCTTGAAGAACGGGATTCAGAGGTTAAAACATTCAAACAACCAAGCGTCTTAAATCAGCATTTTATTTTATTACTTATTATTAACTCAGATTCGTGGTTTCCTTCTTAGGGTAATGATGTGACTGAGGAAGATTGCGCATCTCCCACCAAAGAACATGGTAATTGTAACCTCAGCTATTGGCTGTACTTATCACAACACTGTACACTAGATTAAGGAGAAAAACACTGCAGTGTAGGTGGTACTTAATCTACAAGAGCTTCTAAATCTGCCTACACACCTGCTTGATGAATAACTTGTGTTTGCAGGTGGGCCAGAGGTCGCTCACTACAAATATAAATATCACATGACTCATTTGAGGCGAATACAGTTAGATTTTCATGTTTCATTTAATCAGCCCACATACAAGCACAGAGTATCCAGGTTCTACCTGTTATTTATTATAAGAAGTGTGCATCTGTATTAATGCTATACTTTCTTTTGGCCAACTAATTGAGGGCAGCTAATTAAGGTTTTGCTTTTGTTTTTATTGTATTGTAACTAACTGCCATTTTGCATGGACATTTTTAATCTGTTTCTTATTTAATGTGATGTATTCTTAATAATGTGAAGAAATGATTGCTCTAGTGTCTGTTGGATGTGTTCTTGTGCATGCACCTTGCATCTGCTTGCTTTCACATGAGTATGTGTGCATCCATCAACCGCAGTCATCACTAAATAGCTGGCGAGTAGCATCCTGCACTCCATCGCTCTGACCCCTCACTGGTGTACTCCACTCGGCTGCCATGCCCCGCCTCGGCTGCTCTTGTTTGACCTCTGACCTCGCTTGCAGGTGGGCGCAGGAGGAGCGAGGTACCTTGTCCAGAGTTTGACAATAACAATCAGGGGCAGTCTGACACCCACTATATGACAGGCCTGGACAATGAGCAGCCTCCTGATGGCCAATTCGCTGGTGAGTGGCAACCTCTTGAACATTGGGTGAGGCGGATTCAAGGTGTCCCATTAAAACCACAACTGGCTCTAAAACACTGTTGGCTTTGTCTGCTCATGCACGTCCTTACTTTGACCCTGCTGTAATTTTGTGTAGTGTTAATTGGTACAATGGCCATGCTCTTTAACCCCCCTCTTTTGTGTGTGTTTATGTGTGACTTGTTTCTATCTCTCTGGGTCATACTAATAGTTAAGTTCATGTTCAGTGTCTGCCAGCTCAAAGTAGCTTTGCGTCTCCCTTCATTTCTATGTTCATCCCTTCATTTTTCAGCTCATCTTCCCTCTTATGCCAGCATATTCTGTTAATCTCCAACTCTTGGTTACTTTCATTCAAAGAAACCATTCTCTCTGGAAGGACACAAATGAAGCTTTTCACATGATAGACTGTAAAATATGATTCACAATCATCATCGTTTTTTTTTTTATTCATCATGATTAGTACACAGTCCAAAATATCCAATTGGCTCGAAAAGTATTATATATATATATATAGATAGATAGATATATAGATATATATATAGATAGATATATAGATATAGCATAAAATAATTAGGATAATCTTATGTTTTGCAAATGAATGGTCAAATTCAGTAAATTTAGGGCCAGATTTACTAAATCGGGGCATGAAATAGTGCCACAAATACCAGTGAATTGACAAGTGCAAATCTTAGTAAATTGCATTTTTATTTAAATACTTTCCTCCCAACAATTTTCAGATCGTAAGGGAAGCTCCTCATTGCGTGTCATTTGTAAATCCTGACAGTAGTTTTTAAGCTGATAGTCAATTTGGCCCTTAAACTTTAAACACTTAAACTGACAGTATGTATAATAATATAATATAATATACATTTACTTATAAAAATTTGTTTTTAAAGAAAGACTATTTTTCACTAAACGTTTTTGAGGAGGGTCCTTGAAATTAAGTTATTACATTATTGTTTCTCCTTTATGCCCCGCGTTTCTGAAACACGACGTTTTTACAAAGCTCTTCGTTCTGAAATATGAGGTGTGCTCTGATTGGCCAGCTATCCAGTGCATTATGATTGGCCGAATACCTCAAGCATGTGATGGAAATGTTACGCCCCTAAACACTGTGATGATGTGTTTGCCTGACGGGTAGGATAAAATGTCAGGACACCTGCGAGATGAGACAAAACCAATAAAATCCATTACAAACAAGGCATTTATTGCATCCAATTGGGACATAAGCACGGAATAAATGACTTATACTGTCTTTTTACACGTTGCGTATCATGCTGCATAAACATAAATCCATGTCTGCATATGTGATCAAAGAAAAGACAAACAACAAGCTCTAACAGTTAATCTATACTGATCAAAACTCGTGTTTTGAATCATCAGTGGCAAATCCTTGAACGTTACATATGTAAACATACTTACAGGCTGTGAGTCAGAAGCACCAGACTGTCCTTGCAAAGTTAGAATTTCCCCACTTTATAGAAACAGACACTGGCATTGTAGGCTACTCTACAGTCCTTGTCCTCCGCAAAATCCGCTGCACACATTTGAATATTTGGGTTGGACTGTTCTGGAACAGTGCTGTAAATAAAGCTTAACCACTGATTTCTAGTTGTATCCTCTTTGGGAGGCCAAACAAAGTAGCTTTGCTGTCACAACAAAACACAGTATCATCTTCTTTCTTTGCGTGAACATTTGGGGGGCATTAAGCAAATCTTCCCACCTTGTGAAGTAAACATGTGGGGGCGTGTCAGAACGATCCGTTTTAGGAGGGAGTGGTTAACTCTGAACTTTTATAAAGAATATCTCTTTGGATTTGAGACTTTAGTTTTTGCAACTTTAAAGATCTTCTTCATGCAACAAGAGCTTGTAACATTCCAAAGAGAAACGAAAAATTGAAATCGCATCATATAACCCCTTTAAAGATAAAAGTTTGCAGTGAAAGTGCAGTTTTTTCTTCAAAAGGACCCTATCATCTTCTCTCATTATCTCTGCAAACCAAGCTTCTCCTCCCTCTCTCAATCCGACTTTCATTTTCTGTGGATGGCTGGTTGATTCTCTTGATGTGCTGTAAATGTGCTGTGTTCTCTCTCTTTTCTGTCTCTGTTTTCCCTTCCGTCATTTCCCATCTCTCTTTCTCTCTATCTTCCTGGATGTCTGTGGAATCGACAGATGAGGACTCATGTCCTGTTCAGATTGAAGAATAGGTATGGAGCAAGGTAAAAGGCAATGCACAGAGGTCATGGATTTACAAAGACGTTTCAGCCTTTTTGCCATTCACTGTTGTCATCAGTAGGATTCTTTATGCATTTGCCTTTTGACCTCTGAGGGTTAAAAGAGCCTTTTCATCATTTACTTAGGATGCATGGTGAATATTCAATGCGGGACATTTCAGTTCACAGAAATCTTGGAGAACAATCTTGGTTTGCATGACAGACAATTCAGCCAAAGTTTGAAGCAAAAACATTCTGTTCCTAAAGAATGTTATTTAAACATTGATCTCCAAGATTTGGGGAAAAGGTTTAGTGAGGTGTTTTTTAGTTTTTTCCAAATCAAGTTTCCACAATCCCATCATTTTACCTCATCATTATACCTTCTCATTTGTCTTCTTTGTTTCATTTGTGTCTTTTCACATTTATTCTTCTCTCTTGTCAGGTCTGTTATACCTCGATGTCTATCGTCATGGACGGGATCCTTTGACTCACCATGCGTCCACCAGCAACATCAACCTGGAGGAGCAAGGGGTCTCCAATGAGGTGGCGAATCCCAAGAACAAATCTCATCGTGGACCCCTAGCTGTGTAAAATCCTCAATCCACCCAGTCACAGACCTACTCCACTCCTGAGAGGAATATCTGTCTCTTTCTTCAAGCTAACCTCCACGCAAACTCGTGCCCACACCAGTTACTCATGGATCAAATCCTAAATGCAAACCAGGGAGAATTGACTGTGTGGTTTCTCTTCTCCATGGTGATAGATGTCATGTTTTAGCGCTCTTTTGGCACCACGTTTACACCAACGCCCATCCATACAAATGAAGAGATGACTCAAGCAAGCTCTCCTGATGAAAAGCTGGAAAACGAGAACATGATGAAGAATCCAACCTCTGATATAAGCATTTTATGTCAAATTTCTTGTCTAAATTGTGTTACACATCTGGCCACGGAGACACTACTGAACTGCTTACTACCAAGCATTATCAATCATTTTGTATAGGATATGGAAATATTGGGGAAAACTTGCCTGTGACATCCACATCTGTGGTCGTATCTCAGATTGCAACTGTTGATGGTATGTTAAATATCATTAAGCTACTGTCAAGCTTTTTGTGTGGTTTGTTTAAAAAAAACATGTTAATTTTATGTCTGAGATACAATTTAGCGTATGCTACATTTAGTCAATTTGTAGCCAAGTCTTGGCTAAAGTAGCTCTTCAGAAGTGTGTTGTCGGACCGATATGGATCGCTATGCCAGGTACTTTGGGATCCTTTTAAAAGTCCTTTTTGTTATGTATTCCTTTTGAAAAGTTTTGCACTTTCCTATAGGGATTCTCAACTGAAAGTGTTTACTTAGCTCCAGCAGTCATTATACAGTGAAAATTAAGGAAAGTGTGCCACTAACTTGAAAAACAATAACTTTCAGTTTCTCTGCAGTTATGCCAAACCAAATTTATAGCGTTTAAGCTTTGCACTTTGTTTTTACCAGTGGTACATTAGTGATTATGTTACTTAACAAAAATCTTCTACTGACCTGTGGGTTCTCTTTCCAATCCTTAAAAGCGATAGTTGACCCAAATATTGTAATTCCCACAATGGCATCGGACATAGTTGATTTTTATTGTGTTCCACCAAAGAAAAAACATCATGCAAGTTGAAATGACATTAATAAGTGAGTAAATAAAAGTAATTGAATGTTTTAGGGTGAACTATCCATTCTTTTACTATTTTTCCCACAATTCCTTTATCTGAGCCATTTTTGTTTTATTCATCAACACTTTTCTGGAATATCTGAATGAAAAAAGGATTCACAGTACAATCAAATAGTCTCTTATAAATCTCTAAAATTTGTCTGTTGTACTTTGAGAGCCAACAACACTTTTCTTTTTTGTTGAAAATTTTTATTTATTTTACTGGTTATCGTTGTAATAGTTCAATGTATTGATTATTGTACTGTATGATTGGTGTGAAATTTCTCCTAATGGGATTGTATAATTTACACATGCACTAGTAGATTTTCCCTTTACTGCAGATAATGCGGTGCATGTGGTAAGTGCATTGTAGTTGCAGTCAGAAAATAGAAATCCTCCACCTTTTACATTTGCACTATATGTCTAGCCCTTCCGCACTGAGCTTACACACTGTATAAGCAAGGTATTGAGTCACAAAACAAGCAATACAGAAGCATAATAGCATGTTGTTGTCTGCAGGCAATACAGATAAACTTAGCCACTGAATGTTTTACAGCAGAATGTCACAATTACATGCAAAGAGAAACATCTGTGGAGTAACATGGATAAATTCAACGGTATTTTCTCCAGTTTTGTTATCTGTATTGCTTTTGTTCTGTCCTCTTTCTACACCAGGAGGAGTAGTCAATTCACTTTTGTAGAATAAAGATTACAAAATGTCAAAAACACTATAAACCTTTTCTTAAAAACAAGATTTGTTTGAGGCATTTTACTCTCTCTTTTTAAACTCAATTTTTATTCTCTCTTTTTCAGATTTACAGTTCAAGTGTAGTTGCCAGATATTTACAGTAAAAATGATTGTGATAGACATGGGATGTCATCTTATGCCTGTATACTTTGTCAACTGATATAAAAAAACAATCAGATTCGTAAAATACTCAAATCTACTTTGTATCTTATTAATTATCAACATACTTGTACAGGTGGTAAAATAGAAGGCTGTTATGACCTAAAATTGATCTTTTCATGACTAAAAATGTGACAGACCGCTGTAAAGAACATGTACATTCATTAAAAATAAATACAGTAAATCAAATTAATTGGAAATTTGATTAACTAAAATTACAAGGAACCTTCACTATACGGCATTCTCTGTTTGTTTGTATGTATATATATATATATATATATATATATATGATTATAATCATAATTATTATTAATGCAAATATGTCTTTCTTTCTACACTGATAAAAAAAATTTTTTTTCAAAGTTGTAAATAAAAAGAAAATACTGAAATATGTTTTTAAAGAAAATAATATTTTAATCTACTTCAAAATGTCACATTTCAATGGTGTTTCTTTGTAATAACCTGAAATTTTCTAGTAATTTCACAGTAAAAATTATAGATAGATAGATAGACAGACAGACAGAGAGAGAGCGAAATGATTCAGTGCCAACACAAATCAATAACATCAGAATATCACATTTGTGAGGGACAATGGCCTTTATTATCCTACAAAAAATGTTTTATGGTGCTCGGGGGAACAATGTTCTCCCATATTATAGCTAATTTCCCATCCATTTTCATCTAATACTTGTACATCTTGTTATATAAGCACAGGCAGTGAGATTTGCCAGTCATCTGCTAACCAGAGGTGGTCTCTCACCGACAGTTGGATATGAGTTATTTTCCTGTCTGTGCTATCTGTCTACTTTTTCTAGCAGGTGAGTAAAGCTTCAGTTATTTCTTTTATGCACAGACAATCGTCAGTTTTTCTAAAGATAAATACCCTGTTTTCAGACTAAATTAGTTTTGGACATCTAAAACAGTATTAATATATTTCCTGGCTTGCAGATTTAGTGTTCCCTAAACAAGTGTGCAGTAAGCAAGATGTACTGGAATATTTAAATCTTACCAGAGACAATGAAAAATTCACAACTTGCCGTCCTGCATTGGACTGGAGAAACGCCACAATTGTGTATTTTGATATTTACCTCTACGGCATCCTTTCTATGGTATGAATGCAAACAGCTGAAAATGTTCAAGTGGAAAATTATTCTGTGTCTGTTCCATATAGATGTATTTATTTTTTTATTTTTCCGCAGATTGAAAAGTCTCAAATCTTTGTACCTCTTATTTGGATGTCCATGGTAAGTGTTAAACAACACAAAAGTTTTCTTTAGAATTTAAGTTATTCTGAATTACGCTGCATAATTGAAAAAATAAATCATTAAAAATAATGATATTATATATATATATATATATATATATATATTTTTTTTTTTATTTTTTTTTATTTTTTTGTAACATTGCAAAATGTGAAACATTCATATATTCTAGATTCATTACATGTAAATCTTATGAATTCAAATAATTTACCACTTAAGGGATTTTTTTATGAATTTATTTATTTATGAATTAATTTAGAGTTGGAACAATGAACGAGTCTCTTGGGATCCTAAAGATTTTTGTGGCATTAAAAGTGTGATTTTGCCAAAAGAGATGCTTTGGAAACCAGACCTTTATATTCTTGAGACGTAAGTATATAAAAATGATATATCTAGATAACCATCTTAATTGATGATTAAAAAAGGAATTAGCAGAGGAGAAATTAAGAATTGAGAGAAATTATTTATGTGTGGGAAAATCTAAAATGCATGATTTGTCTGTTTCTATTTTCTTTGACACAACTAATTTTACGTGGCATGGATAAAACTTATCATCACTTATCATCGTTAGTGCAGAAAAGGAAGATGGACCACTGAACCCATATTTGTATATTACTCATGATGGAACTGTGACGATGGAGGATGACCATAAGATTGTCAGCACCTGCGCAATGAATGTGCACAAGTTTCCTTTTGATACACAAACGTGCCACATCACAGTATCTTCAATTAATTACTCAGGTGAGAGCACATTCAAAAAGTAAATATTCCTTGAAAATAAAGATGCATGCTATTCAAATCTGGCCAATATGATAAGCTGATCATAATCTTAATGTTGGCAGACTATAAATGTCTGATATTGGTACCAGCATATTGTGCATCCTCTTACTGTTTTTAAACAACTGCTATGATAAACATAGCATACTTAATTGTAGATTTATTGCATTCAAACTTGTATCTTTCACTTGCTTGTGTACATTGAGTGTCACACTGTGCCATGCTGCTTTCCTTTATGTGAAACAGATAAAGAAATAAAGCTGGTTCCTGCCTCCAACTCATCAAAGGTGACACAGGTTGCTCGAGAAAGCATATTAACACAAGGAGAATGGGAGTTCTTGAACATATCCATCTCACTTAAGAATGAGAGCTATGAGGACCAAACATTCGACAGCATAAAGTACACGGTACTAACTCATCCAAGAATGAAAAATGCTAAAATGTACTGACTCTCAGGCCATCCAAGATGTAGATGAGTCTGTTTCATTCCTGGAACAGATTTGGAGAAATTTTGCATTACGTTACTTGCTCACCAGTGGATCCTCTACAGTGAATGGGTGCCGCCATTAGACTTTAAACAGCTGATAAAGACTGGACAATAATCCAAGAAATCTACACACAACTCCAGTCTATCAATGTCTTGTAAGAAATAAATACATAATTAAGGTATTTTAACTTTAAACCGTTTATATATATATATATATATATACATATACACACACATATATATATATATATACACACACACACATATATATATATATACATATATATATATATATATATATATACATATATATACATATATATACATATATATACATATACACATATATATACATATACATATATATATATATATATATATATATATATATATATATATATATATATATAGTCCATAATCTATAACAACACTTCAACCAGTAAAAATTTCTCCTGATCTGTTCTGGTGTAGAAACCTAAGACCGAGGGTGAGAACATTTTCAGCAAATTTTCATTTTGGGATGGACTATTCCTTTAAAAACTATATTTCCTCTTCCATTCCAGAAATTATAGCCTCAGATTTTCTCTCTCGTCTTTCCTCTTTAGATTTCAGTCAGAAGGATGCCCCTGATGCATTTCATCAATTTTCAGCTACCTATATTGTTTTTCCTTTTTTTGGACCTAGCATCTTTTTTCATACCAGAAAGAGGGGAAAAACTGTGCTTCAAAGTGACTGTGCTACTGGGGGTCTCTGTACTTCTGCTCATCCTAAATGACATTCTGCCATCCAAATCTCACAGATGTCCTCTGATAGGTAAAGGCTCAGTTCAAGGACAACTTTCTTAATATAGAGACGTCTTTTCATATATGAGAGATATGTTTGGTTTGTCAAATAAACTCCCTCTTCTGTTCTGTGCAGCTGTGTATGTCATTGTCATCTTTTCTTTCATGTTGCTGAGTCTTCTGGAGACAGTTTTGGTGATATACTTGATAAATATGAACTCTGAACTAGACACGAAGGAGGATCAGAGACCTGAAGATCACAACTCTGACACAGGTATACACATCTTTCAAGCATCACAATGATAAGGTTCTGACTTTGTAGTTATGGGACTGGGTTTTTCTTTCAGATAACTGGAAAAGAGACAGGAATGGAGTCGAAGCTCCCCTTGAGTCTCTGATGTTGAAGAAAATATACAGCAAAGAAAAAATGAATGACGTGCAGCTATTAAGGCTGATCCTAGAAGAGCTTCAGACTATCAGACAGACTCATGATCCTGAGACTTTAAAAGCCAAGCCTGCTCAGATTTACTGGTTAGGAATCGCTAAATGTATTAACAGGGTTTTCTTTATGGTTTATCTCATCTCAGTTTCTCTCTTTCTTGTCTTTATCTTTCGAGAGTGGAAAGCTGAGTAATTTCAAATACTAAAATTGTGACGAATGCTTAAATTAGGGATCAGTATTACATATATTGCATTATATAACAATATTATGTATGTTTCTTCTTCCTGTTGAAAGCATTGTAGAAGGAGCTGCTGCAGCATATAATTCAATTGATTTTCTGGTGCTTTTCTACAGTCATTCTCTACTGTAGGGCTAAGCCCATCCAAGTGTCTGTCTTGCTCATCCAATCCGAATTTAGGTAAAGACTGTGTTAAACTTTTTGTGCAATGATTAGATCAGATCTGGGGTGGAGTGTATTTTAAAAAAGTTTAAGAAGAGCCGAAGACAGCCCCACTCATTTTTCTTTTCGCAGCATTTTTCTTCTATAGCAGAAAAGGCTGATGGACAGAAATATTTACGGGGAGTTTAATACGTATCTACATTAATACACTACTGTATGTGTCATAGCAGTCATAGTCTACTATTATAGTGCATTTATGAAGCCAGAACATTGTATAAGTGTTTAAAGTCCATTTATACTTGCTGTTAATGCTGTTAAATTGAATGTAAGAAACAAAATGTGATCCAGGGATACAAACTATCCGACTTTCTTTATCAAATTTCACCATTTTCTTTTGAAAGTGTACGTATAAGTCTGTCATTTCATGTTGTGCAAATGATAATAGATAGAAATAACTGGCTTAAAACCATTATTTATTTGTTTTTATTTTTTGGTGAAAATACCTGTGGCCTAACACTTTTGCACCGTAGTTTATATATATCAGCAACACTGAAATAAAGTTCCAAATTAACAACATTTTAAAGCTGTCCTGTCCATAACTGGGCCTGCGCCTACCTCAGCATAAGCGCTTTGTAATACTTAATATTTTGTGAAATAAAGCATGTTTCACGAAATCACTGAAGAATGTTGTGACAAAAACTGACAAATATAATGCAATCTCTCTGACAGAGCTGGCAGGGAACCGTGTTTAGCATCATACTATAATGGAGTGCATCTTCAGATTTTCAGAGCTTTACAGATGTTTGTTACCAATAATATTCATAAGTAGCTATGACGCAGTCCTCCAGACGCTAGGAGGCGCTCAGAGCGAGCGCTCATCCAGTCACGAGACACGCTGTCAGCTGCACCTCCTGGCACACGCGAGCAGTGACGTGGATTTTCATCCATTGCTGTGGGAAACCAGAGAAGTCACTACATACATACTCCACTGCATTGGGTCTTGACTGTTTTCATCATCTGTAACTAGGTAATAACTTTTATTCCTTACATTTACGCATAATATCCGAAAAGGCTGATGTTTGAGGTTAACTTTAACAATGAAAGCTCTCTTACTTTGTCTAAACTATCTACGTTAGCTGTCAAAACCTGCTTTCATTTGAATGCATTGATGGCTTTGATTGCTGATCAAAGGTATTTCTATTCAGTGTCCAGTGAGGAGCAACACATCAACATGATTAAAGGCAAAGTTGAAAACATTAAAGACAAAATTGATGGCAATGAGCTTGATTTGAGTCTCAGTAATCTTACTGAAGTGCCAGTCAAGGAGCTGGTAAGTGATTATTAAGATTACAATTTATTTACAATTATCATGAGTGTACTTGGTTTTGTTTAAATTTGATTAATTCAGCCTATAAACGTTGCAAATTGAAAATATTGATTTCTGTGCAGACTGCATTTCCAAAGGCAACGGTTTTGGATCTGTCCTGTAATAATCTTACAACTCTGACTGTAAGTTACAACTGTAAATTTAAAAAAAAGAAAAAAAGATTTGCTTTAAGTTGTCGTTTATTTAATGTTTCTGTTCTGTTCTGTTTCTGTTACTTCACCAGTCTGACTTCTGCAGCTTGACTCACCTTATAAAAATTGACCTGAGCAAGAATCAGCTCGTCTGCTTGCCAGAAGAAATCGGGCAACTCAGTAACCTCCAGCACCTGGATTTATACAACAACAAACTGAAAATGCTTCCCATTGGCTTCTCACAACTCAAGGTGGGTTTAGGATTTCATAACTGCAACTTCATAACATTCTCTTTAATATTAGAAGATGCTATTTTCATTTTGGGGCAGCTGTGGCCTAATGGTTAGAGGGTCGGACTTGTAATCCAAAGTTCGTGGGTTTGAGTCTCGGGAACTAGCAGGGATTGTAGGAGGAGGAGGTCTCTTCCACCTTCAATACCACAACCCTTAAGCAAGAGTTTGTCTGTGTTTGCTCACTACCCAATGCTGTGTGTGTGCTCTTGGATGGGAGAAATGCAGAAGACACCATGCTTGGCCACACAATCTCTCCTCTCCTCTATCAGTATTGGTAGCAGTTGTTAATTAAGGGCATTTGTTTTTTACAGAGTCTAAAATGGCTGGATCTGAAGGACAACCCCTTGGAGCCAACCCTGGCCAAGGCTGCAGGCGATTGCTTGGATGAGAAGCAGTGCAAACAGTGTGCATCCAGGGTGAGTTGAGTGGTCTGAAATATAAATAAGCTTATTTATCACATAGTCAACGCTTTGAAGCAATCACAAATGAACTTACTAAACAAATGATTTACTATGTCCAGGTTCTGCAGCACATGAAGGTCCTACAGGAAGAAGCAGAAAAGGAACAAGAACGTCGATTGTTTAAAGAGAGAGGTAGGGAGACCAAAACATCGACAGCCTTTTCATATTAATATTTTTTTTCCATTACAAATGATATTATGAGTGTTACAAGTTAAACATAACATTAAGTTTAGAATCTAGGACTTGAAATTATTATTATTTAATCATTTTGCATTTAATTATAATTTTTTTCTATTTAATGTGGCTCTATTTTTGTGTTACTTTTTTATGTGTGACCTAGACATAGTATAGTATCGAAATATTTATTCCACATTCTACATCATAACAGTTCTTTGATTTTTAATTGTTTTTCAAAATGTTTAGATTTTTTTTCATCACCTCAAAATCTACTTAAATATGTTTATCACTTGAGACTCCTTTGTGAACGTCATGTTGTTATAGTACTTAACGTTTGAACCGTATTTGTGTACATACATTAAGTATTTTTTAGCTGATCAGCTCTGTAACATTTGCAACACTGTTTCGTCCCACTTTCAATGCATTTGGCTTCCCATATGTACGACTAAACACAGTTCTCACGCTCTGTTATGTTGCTTCACCGGCTGTTTATTGCTGTAGATATGCAATGCAGAGAGATGTATAAGCAACGCCCTCTTCTGGAGAGGGGGTGGGAATATGCAGCTCATTTGCATTTAAAGTCATACACTCCAAAACAGCTTTTTTGAGACGCACCCCAAAAATGACTTTTTCCAGCTGTTATAATAAAAGATCTGTAGGATATTTTGGGCTGAAACTTCACAGACACTTTCTGGGGACACCCAAGACCAATATTACATCTTGTAAAAAGGGGCATAATAGGTGCCTTTTAATCCCTTACAGAGCTTGAAAAGAAAAAAGAAGCTAAGCAGAGGGAAAAGGAGGCCAGGGAAAGAGAAGCGCAAAAAAAGAAAAAAGCAGAAGAGAAGGAAAAGAAAAGAAAGGAGTATCAAGCTCAGATGGCTGCTCTTGCTGCACAAGAACAACAGAAAAAGAAGAAAGAAGAGAAGAAAAAGAGAGCTGCTCAAAATCAAGGTACAATTTTCTTACATGAACTGAGACATTGCATACTCTCTACTTTGCTTTGTTGTTTAAAAATGTTGGAGTATTTTGATCTACACTACTGTTCAAAAGTTTGGATTTTAAGATGTTTTTAAATGTTTTTTGATGTCTTTTATGCTTACCAAGGATGTTGATAAATTCAGTAATATTGTAAAATATTATTACAATTTAAAATAATGGTTTTCTATTTTAAAACGTAATTTATTCCTGTGATGACAAAGCTGAATTTAGCCATTACTCCAGTCTTCAGGGTCACGTGAACCTGCGGAAATCAATTTAATACGAGGATTTGGTGCTCAAGAAACATTTCTTATCTGTATTTGAAACAGTTTCTCTTTTAGGATTCTGTGATGAATAAAAAAAAAGTAAAAAAAAAAAAAAAGATCAGCACTTATTTGAATTTTTTTTACATTATAAATATCTTTACTGTCACTTTTGATCAATTTGATGCATCCTTTCTGAACAAAAGTACTAATTTATTTTTTAAGAAACCATACTGATCCCAAACCTTTGAGCTGTAGTGTATGTCAGGTTGATATGTTATACACATTGTGTTCCTGTATATATGTAGAGTACATGTTATATGGACAGCGTGTTTCTTGTCGATGTTTTGAGTGTAAGTTCTACACTTCCTTCACTATAGGTAAAAAGAAAGCATCAGAGTCGGTGCCCAAAGCCAAGCGGTCCATCTGCTCCCTTTTCTTCTCTCTGCTCCTGAAACTCCTGCTCCTGTTAATTGTAGGAGTAGCAAGCGTAATAGCAGTTTGTCAGTTGACTGATCTGAGGAAGGAGGCGTTCTGTGTTCCACTCAACGTGCACTTTGAGGAGACGGTGAGGTGGGCTCAGGGTCTGGAGGTTGTGCAGCAGGTCATTCAGAAAATGTCTGATCTCAGATCATAAGACTGTGTCTGATATTGCTCCATCCTGCCGCGGATCTGAGCCTCTCAGGTGACGCACTGGGACCAAGTCACTGACCTGTCTGCAGAAATTCCTATGGAATTGTTTTTCCCATTGCTGCATCTTTTTTAGAAATAATAATAATCCATGTCAGAACTATGGACCAGTCTGTGAATGAAAATCTAGCTTGTATGTCTCTAAACTGCCAAATCGGGAAAGGAAAATGGACTTCAAGAATCAGTTGATGAATGATAATATTTGTGACCTTTGGAGTCTTGCGTAATATGTTTCATAACATATTATAATAAAAGATTTGATCGATTTTGATTAGCTTATGTTTGCTGTCCCTGTGTTACAGTTGGTAGCAAAACTGAATTTGTAAGAAACCTGTTTATAAGTTTCTACAATAACTGCTCTCTATATCTGTTTTATGTAAGTTCTACCTAAAAATTGGAAAACTGCTTATATTCTTTTAGCTTACCAGGACTTTAAACTATTCCTTTTTAAAGAAAGATATCATTGAGATCGAAAGACAATTATAATTTTTTTATTGTCAGTTGGACAACCAACTTAGTTTCACGACTGTATTTTTTATTGTTGCAAGGACGATAAATGCCATAAATTTTCTACAACACAAATAACCAACATGAAAGACAAACTGATTAGTATCTTGTGTATAGTCACAAAGATTTACAATATTACAAGCAACAAAAATATAACAAATATAATTTCTATCTGTTTTCTTACATAAATTATTGCAACATGCAGTATGCAAATTAAAAGGTCTAAATTAGATTTTTTTTTAAATAGTACAGTTTCTTGATTTCCATGCCTTAAGAAGTTAAAATCACAATACAATATTATTTCTAACAATACAGTATTGAATGATCAGTGTTGAGTCATCACATTTAATTCTGAATTAGAAAAATTCAGAAATATTTAGTCACATAAGAATGTGATAAACGCTACTAGAGTTGCCTCAGCTTTCTGTGGCACGATGAGTGATTAATATTTCATATTGAGATGCACTGTGGGGTTTTTCTCTTTTCATATAATCTTCTACAAACCATCATCACAGAGATAATGGTGTGAACGGTGCCTGCCTGCTGTCCCGTGCCTTCCCATACTCCCTCTGCAGCATGAAGTCCATGTTTCCAAAAACATGCTTCTGTAAAGCCTCATTCACAGTGACCCCAAGAATAACCTCCTGAAAGACCTCACTGATGGAGAGCTGCAGAGACACAGCAAACAAACCAAAAAAAGCATATACATTATATATTATATATATATTTTCAAATAAAAAAATACAATTTACAATCACAAAAATGTTAGAAAAAAACCTAAGGTTAAGCGGTTAAAATTATTATAATATACTATACTCATTTTTGGATGTTTTTGGAAGAATTCTCTTATGCCCATCAAGTCAAAATTCAGTAAAAACAGTTTGCTAATTGAATGTATTTTTAAAATGTCATTTATTTCTGTGATGGCAAAGCTAAATGTTCCACAGCTGTTACTTCAGTCTTCAGGGTCACATAATAAATTATTTTTAATATATCACGGTTTATATTGATAATAATAACACTGATGATGATAATGAAATGTTTCTTTAGCAAATCAGCTTATTAGGAGTATAGGGATTTCTGATAAATACATTTAAAAATAAATTAATATAAAAAATTAACTTAAAAATTGTAAATTTATTTACATTTTAAAATGTAGTAATATTGATATATAATTTGTAATAATATTAAAATCTTAATTATTCTAAACTTTTGGTAGCATGGGTCAGAATTCAGGAAAAATATTACATTTTTTACTTGGGAATTAAAACCATTCCTGAATGGATTCATTTGATTCATCCTCACCTCTCGGAAATGGAATTTCTTGAACATGGCAATGCTGATTTTGTTATCCAAACCAATCTTGACTTCAAACTTTTGAATTCCAAGTTTATGGACACCTGTTGAGGTAAATCTCACACACACACACACACACACACACACACACACACACACACACACAGAAAATACGTACATATAAAGTAGTCACTACTAATAATAGATCTTTAAACACCTGCTTTGTCCTACCGTAGCACATCATCATGCGTGTTACTTCTTTCCCAAGTCCCTTTCCTCTGTAGCAGGGAACTAAAAAAATTATTTGATGTTACTTACAGACTCAAGGCAATCTGAATGAAATAAAATGCGCTGCAACCTCTGTAACCTGCAATCATGATCTCCAATTCAGCCAGGGAAGGATCGCTGGGGTCAGTGAGGAAAATGTTAACATCTCCCACCATGCACTCTTGCTCCGGTATACTCGGATCTGCCCATTTCTGTTTATCCAAGATGATGAAGGTGCACTCTAAAGGACAAAAGACACATGAAGAATAAACACAGAAACAGATCAGGGATAATATTGACTATGTGCTTGAATGTCAACAGGACAAATGTTTATGTGGAAGGTGGAAACGCACTGTCATCATCTTCTCTCCAGCATCTTTGCATGTCATATTCCTGCTCCAGTGTCAGGGGATCTGATGAAGTCAGCTTCTGCAGTTCAGGAGAGCACATCCACTGATGATACCTAAAAAAAATAGAGGTTAGACGAGGTTCAAATGAACCGAGACTACAACCACCAGCCCCAAGATTTTAGGCTGGATCTACTTATTAATACCTGGGAACATGATCTGCATTGTAAGGTACTAATACAACCTTCTCCCCCTCCAGTAATGTATCTTCATTAATCCTCATTTTAAGCAGCCTGTAAAATAAAGTGTTTCGAGGTACACATCTTAATGTTCTTACTAGCAGTGCAGCATTTTTGTAACCATCGTACCTCAGATTCAAACTTGAATACAGAATGGTCGCTTAAATTATGTCCATCTGTTTAATTTACGTGTATAATCAACGTGTCGTAATAGACTAAACAGATAATATCACAACAGTACGATTTTCGATGAATTTCAACTCACATAAACAGCGGCGCATGTGAACTACGTCATCAGCAGGCGTACAAAGTCAAACTGACGCGCATTTATATTTTGAAACGCGAGAGGGCGCAAGGTTACAGCTTTTCGTTTAAATACATTCAAGATATTTCATATATAATTTTGTTTTAAGATAATTTTAGGATTTAAAAAAAGCCCACACACAAAGTATGTATTAAAGTCAATGGACAAGAGTATTGATGTGCATATTCCTGTAATAATGGTAAACATTTAGAAAAGTTTTTTGTCTCCGTGTGTAGGCCTACTATCTATCACTTTTTCATATTTGCAATATAACGTAATGGAATTCATAATGACATCATTGTTTAAGAAGTGACATCAACATTTTGGAAGGAAGCAACATGGAAAACAACAGCACCGGTAAGTAAATTTACATTCAGTAATTTAGCAGACGCTTTTATCTATCCAGAGCGACTTACAAATGCCATGGATACATTATGTGCTATTTTGTGCATTTCGCCGTTTTCCCTCACCTTTTCAAACATCCCATCCTGAGAAAATATCTGGAAATAGGATGATGATAGCCTATCAAAATTTTAAAAGATTTTAAAAGAAATTCAGACAATCAAGCAACACTGCATATAAATTATAGTCTATATCTGTGTATTTTACAAACATAAAACTAAAGTGAACACATTTGATTGGTGCATTTAATATTTGTTATTGCAGTTAATAAAAGATGTACAGTATGTCTATAGGCCCTAAAGTTTCAGCTCATCAAACATGTATGTATGTATGTTTTTCTTCTTATATTGCAGTTCAATTGCAGTGATATTTATTTTTTCTATCAAATTGTCCTCTCACTTATGTTGCTCTCATGTTTTTCTTTCTTTCATGAAACACAAAAGGAGTAGCCTAAATTATATTGCAACTATTTTCTCATAAGTGAATGAGAACTAAATGAGAAAAAAAAAGATTCCCTGACATTTTGATTGTTTTCAGATCTTGCATATTTAATCATTCTTGATGTAACACACGAGAAGCAATAAAGTTTGTGCACAATTTCTTCTCCTATAGTGCAAACAGCACTTCTGGTTTATGTAACCTGAGAAGGTCCTGCTATATTGTACTGTATATGTCAACATCACTGGCTCTTATGTGTAGGTGCAGCAGATTTTAATGTGCAAATCCATTACATGGCTTCATGAATTCCAAGAAAATAAAAATAAATAAATAGGTCTATCTGTTTTAAATTTTGTATGTCAATTTCTGCTATTTTTTCAACTATAAAATGAAGCATACAGTTACAATAAAATTAGAAAAATTAAGTAAAAAGATTTATATAAATTATAAATCATTATATAAATGAAGCCAGAACATCCTAAACTCAAAACTTTTACAAATTTACAGTTTACTACCCTTAATGGAAATTTATTTGCTCCTGTCCTAACAGCTGTTGTTTATATGTTAGTGAAGTTCTAATTGTCTGAGAAGGTTCTCGGTGTCCCACACCCGGTCCCATTCTCCAAATGGTCACCATTTGTTTAGAACGTGATCCTCCCAAATGATCTTAGAAACAACATAATTGTTGACTTTCTTGATCGCTATAATAATTAAGATATTTTGGCAAATGAGCATGATCAGACATCTATTGTGGAGTGAGATCTGGGTCGGGGCAGACTAAAGTTTCTTACACAGATAAGGCACCAGAGCAAGCAGTGTTGGAAGCTAACTTCACTTTGAAAAGGGCAGTTTGTCATGTATATGAGTGAGCAGGGCAGCTCTTTTCTCAAAGTGACCAGTTCATCATATATATTTCCCTTCACCCCTGTCTAATGTGACACCCCTTATGGATAAGTGGTGTGTTCGCCACCATGTTTCTGTCATCACCCTCGTGCCAGTCATCGACGGCGTGACGTGACGAGCCATCAGTCAGTGCTAATGAAAGGGATTCATTCAGCTCACTCACTGAGAAAGCGTCTATCTTTCCTCTTCTCTAAAATTAGTCTAATGGAGTCCCCTCGGTCTGGCTTCCTCTGCGGTAATGAATTAAGTGACAGTGAAGAGGCCATAAGTATGTGGGGTCCTACGGGAGCCGCCTGTGAGATAGATGCTCAAGCGGACAGATCGATCTGTCTCTCTATCATCACTGTCTATCTTGTTTTTGTGTATGTATAGATACAAATAAGCACATACAGTCGATAGGTAGACAGCAGTATGGAAGCCCGTTTCCGCCACTAAATAAAAAATTAAAAAGGTAATTGCGACTTTTTAATCTCACAATTCTGACGTTTTTTTTCTCGCAATTGTGAATTTACATCTGACAATTCTCACCTTTTTTTCTCAGAATTGCGTTGGATGTAAACTCGCAATTCAGACTTTATTCTTAGAATTGTGAGATATAAACAGAATTGGGAGATTTAAAGTCAGAATTGCGAGATATAAAGTCGGAATTGCGAGATATAAACTCACAGTTGTGAGAAATAAAGTCGGAATCGTGAGATATTAAGTCGGAATTGCGAGATATAAAGTTAGAATTGTGGGATATAAACTCACAGTTGCGAGAAATAAAGGCAGAATTGTGAGATATATGCTTGCAATTGCGAGTTATAAAGTTCAATTCCGAGGAGAAAGACTGATATGTTGTCAGAATTGCGAGAATTATATCACGCATTTCTAAGAAAAAAAACTAAATTGCGCCAGTTTAGATCTCACAATTCTGAGTGAAAAAGTCAGAATTGAAAGTTCGTATCTCACAGTTATGAAAAAAAAGTAAGAATAGTGAAATGTAAAGTGAAAAGTATGCTAGTTTTTTTTTTTTTTTTTTTTTTTTACAAAAGAATTGTAGGATAAAAAGTCGCAATTACCTTTTTTTTCAGTGGTGGAAACGGGCTTCCGTACAGCAGAGTTTAGGAGGAGCTAAGGAAAAGATGAAAAAAAAGAAAAAAGAGGCATGAGGTTATTATTTTTATAATTAATATTTCCCATCTTAATGATCCTTCCCAACATGTCCTGTTACGCTGCAGGGAAATACACAGGAGAAATCAACTGAATATTTGAATGGAGAGTCATGATTGTTGACTGTCCTCTCTTGTAATTTCAGGAATCTGCTGACGGTGTGTCATTTATTGTGATGGCTTTATAAGCAATAATACATGAGCATCTGTGATACAGGCATTCTTGTGTCTAACAGTAGGCAAAAGATGATTTTATTCAGTTTAAACATGTCAGTACTCCCATAGACTCTATCATTACCTGCTAAGTGGGGTGTCATGGCTGGATAGCAACACATCAGTTATACCTGCTTTATTTATGTGAATGAATATACCTTTTATCAGTCTATAAACTGGACAGAATTGCAAACATTTACGCACTTTACCTTTTGAATACACTACTGTTCAAAAGTTCTCTTATTCTCATTTGCATTTATTTAATCACAAATACAGTAAAAATACAAATATTATTACAGTATAAAATAACTGCTTAAGTCTTTCTATTTTAATATATTTTTTAATGTAATTTATTCTTATGATGGCATAGCTGAATTTAACTTCAGTCTTTAGTGTCACATGATCCTTGTGATCCTTGCTGATTTGGTGCTCAAGAATTTATTTTTATTATTATCAATGTTAAAAATAGTTGTGCTGCTTAATAGTTTTACAGTATTTAATATTCATAAACAGCTTTTATAATAGATATCTTTGGTAACATCATAAATGTGTTCACTTAAATTTGATTAATTTATCACTTTCCTGATTAAGAATTAATATATATATGTATTCTTTATTTTTTAATATTAAGGCAAGTTGTCATGTATTTCACTTGCTACAGTGTTTTAATATATGACACATTGGTTTTTACAATTCCTCTTAATAAGTTTAATATTTAATCTGATGCCTTTTATAGAAATATTATTATATTTTAAAACATGTTTTTTTTATGGAAATGTTCTATTACTTTTTATGAAGTCAAGACTTAAAGGACCATCCTTGTCCAGAAATTGAATTTCAAAAATAAACCTACCCTGAGAAATATGAATAAAAAGTATAACCACTAGCCCCGGAGTACTTCAAAACACTTTTCATTTCCTTGTCAGAAAATACGAACAACACTGAATAATAAGATAATTACTGTTTATCACATCTAACCTTCATAAGCCTCTTTGCCATTGTCGTGCTTGAAATCATGCCCTGAAATATCCCCTCAATTTATTCCTTCAGGAGATGAATGCAAATGTTAACATACTCTGATGTGAATTGTAATTTTCTCATTTCTTGTTGTTCCTATTTTACATCATGCAAAAAAATGCACTACTCATTTTTGCCCTGAAACCGTATAAAGGAATAAATGCAAGGTGAATTGGTGTGAAATGTGGTCCTCAAACTTTTGGAAGTTATTATGTTTATGAAAAGCTGCTGTTGTAATTTTAGGATTTTTAGGCTTCGTTGATTTTCAGACGTGCACCACTGTTGGCTGCTTTGAACTTTCTATGTCTAAATCCTGTCCAAAGGTAGAAGCAAAACCATTGCAAATACTAGAGACAGCTCAGTGCTTTTGTGACATCTATCACATATACAAAGCAGGCCTATTCTATTCTGTGTGGGAAATACACGATTCACATGTGCTGGAGCTTCATGCACTATAGCAAAACTACAGCAAGAAATCAGGCATGATTTAAAAGTGAAATATAATGGTTCTTCTGTTAATTGATTTTCCTCCTGAAATGTTCCCTTATTATGTTTAATTTAAGCTGGAAAATTTTGTTATACCACAACATTCATTTAAAAGCCAAATTAAACTTTGTGAAATATTTAATTATTTTTGCCACTGTTGACAAAAATGCAAATGAATCCATTAAAGTTTAATAGCCTAAAACTATTGCGAACCTTCTCAGAGAACAGCTGAACATAATTACACTTGTGTTTTATTATTGCATATCTGATTCTTGTCGCAATAATTTCCATAACTCCGATGGCATGAGATGTTTTTCCCCCTCATAAAATTAAAGTCAGTTCAATAGAGTACAAAGTTGATCATACATGTTATAAGGTTTCTAGGCTTTGCATGTTTACATTATTTTAATAAGCTCCACATTCAATATTTAAACTAACAAACAAGATGTGCAATAATTTCAGAATATCAAAGCTGTATGTTTTTTTTTTTGGGGGGGAGGGGGGGGGGGTAATTAAAAAAGCCCATTAAAACTCAAACTTGCGTCAGATTTTATTAACAGTGTTAATTCCTTAACATACCGTATGCTATTATGAATTTAATTAAATCTCTGGAGACGGCAGGTTCATCGGAAATAGGTAATACATTTTCAGATAAATTAAGAACGCTTTACAACATATTCTAACATTCTTTATATATCAAACATGTCTATTGAACCTGCTGTTGGAGCTTACATCAGGTGGCAGAGACTAGATGACTTTTAATATATTTAATTAACTTCAAGAAGTAAAGTACAAACACTTTGAACATATGAGACTACAGCACATTTGACCCTGAATATTAGCAACAGAATATGATGTCACGTTCTTGGCTTCTGTTTGTAATTCAGTTCAAAATGTTAAAACAATAGATATGGCGTGACTTAGGTTGTTTGTTCGTTCACAGACATCATCCGCTTTCGCTCTGCATTTGTCCTTGAGATATGATGGTACTTGTTTAAATATTAATTACTGAATATAAAGTCTGATTGCATGGACACTTTAATTGAAGAAGCTCTGCGTTAGTAAGAGTATGTGTCAGTCTTTAATCGTTCTGCTGTTCCATCGGAATGATATGCTCTGATATTTTTCATATTGTCATTTCTGTAATGTCTCATGACATACTTGTACAGCATGGCTGGGTGTGCTGCGTTTAAGAGAGGTTTTTTTAGGTATTGAGGTATCGTGTTGGTGTAGTGGGAATGCAGCAGGATGACGTGGCAGATGGTTTATTAGAGCTGATCTCAGCTTGAAGGCTTGAATTACTGAGGGGACAGTGACACTCTCACAGCCTGTTGCAAGACACACAAGCACACACACACACGTCGTGGACACAACTTGGCCACTCACTGATCCCATAGAGCGTTTCCAGATCACACAGTGATCTCAATGACCACATATGCTGGACACATATTCATCATGCACTAAACATGATAACCACTGTTCATTCACGAAAACTTAGGAAACAATCCTGAGCTTTTCTTGCATAGAAAGTTATATTTTACATTTTGGGTCTCCAAATAATTCATTATGATATTCCATATACTGTAAACTACCATTCAAAAGTTTAGGATCAGTAATTTTATTGTATTTTTTTTACACCCCACAAAGGCTGTTTAGAAACAGAAATGTAATTAAATATTACAATTTTAAATATCTGCTTTCTATTTTAATATATTTAAATATGTAGTTTATTCTTGTGATGCAAAGCTGAATTTTCAGTGGCAATTACTCCAGTCTTCAGTGTCACATGATCCTTCAGAAATTGTTTGTTATTATTATTATTATTATTATTATTAATATAATCAGTGTTGAAAAATGTTGTTCTGCATTTATTTTTTTGGATTCTTTGAAAAACCTATTTATTTGAAGAGTTATTTATATTTATATTTTTTTTTACATCATGCCTTTACCGTCAGTTCTGGTCAATTTACATCCTTGTTTACATACATCCTTGTTAAATTTACATACATTTACATCCAATTTAAATAGATCCTTGTTAAATAATAAAAAACTTTTTTATATTTAGAAATGTCTTTACTTGCTGAATAGCAAAAAATCTAATTCAAAGTCTTACTGCCCATTTGTGAATGCATGTGAATGTTTTTGCAGCCAATGACATAAGAGGATTATTGAGGAAACCTGTTTGAAATCAATTATTATTTTTTATTGTTTCTTCAGTTATATTATTGGCACAGAAACTAGACACTTCAGCTTTGATTCTAAAACCTTAAGGATTAGTTGCTGATATACACTGGTCTCCAATGCCAACCACTTACAGAGACTATGATTGGGTGACCTCTGAGAAAAGGACAGATGGTGGTGAGGGAGTGGGGTCTTAAAGTGATCATACTGTTCACCCAGGATCACAATATCAATGGTGGCCCATAGCCTCTATGATATGCCAGGCATAGTTTGTCTTTGGGTTGTCTGACGTGTCTTTTGGAGGACACTCGCCACAAACACAGCTAATTAGAGGTAATAAAGACTCACACATCAGGGAGAAAAACACACTTGTGAAAATACACGCTGGTTACAATATTGCAGTGCATGTGAAAAGCTGTCTCTGTCTCACAGTGGCAGGGCACAGAGGTGAAGTGGACAATCTGAGCACAACCATTTATTCATATATTCTTGCTGTATAGGGATAGTTTAATGCTAGTTGAAATGAGTTATATCTCACTTACAAATTCAAAGCATTTCAGTCAAGCAGACATCATTACTGTGCAGTATAAATACTTTAAAATTAGTTTTTTAACTGACATAACTGCATCTTAGACATATTATTCACAGCCAGACTGGCAGTCATGTCAAATAATTATTCTCATTGGAGTCATAGGTGATTGATTACATTTTCCTCATTGTTAACTAACTCACTAAACTGAAACCTTTTTTTTTTAATCCAAGTGATATCTTGCAGTAATTAGATTGCTCCATTTTAAATTTAATCAATGATGAAGAAAATGTACCGGTTTCTAAAACTCGGAAAACTCAAGTAGAAATTATTGTGACAGTAAATTATTGTGGCAGGACAAAGTATGTGAACCCATTTAAATTGGTTGTTGATGTTGTTGTTCGCATATATTGGTCATAAAATAATATCTGATTTTCTTCGAAATCACAAGTACAGGCAAACACAATGTGCAATCTACATTCTTTTATTTTCACACTAAGGATAATTAAGAGCCAGGAATTGTAAACTTTTTTTTTTACATAATAATCAGTGATGATGATGATGTTTATTATCATATTGTTTTATATTTTTGTTTAAATGTACACCTTTTTTATTTTATTACTGTCATTCAGAAGCTACAGAAGATACATACAGTACATGAAAAAATAAATACAAATTACCCAGATCACCATTTTAAAGCCATTTACATCCCCGGCTGTTAATGAATTGTTTCCTTTTGGGTTTATTTGAATGTTTTTACCCTTTAATAGTTGTGTGTGAGTCCATTATCTGCCCTCAGTGTGAAAACAAGAATATCAAAATCCCCCAGTAACTGTTGTAAATGTTTGAAATATGCAGAATATGCTGTAAAACCAAATAATGTGCAAGATCTGGAGGAAGTTGTGGATCATCTAGGACAGCAAGGTGAAGTTCACTTACTTTTTCCACAGCTCTGTGAATGTTTATTGGGATGTGTTCAATAAAAACATGAAAGATTAGAAATGTTTGTGTTGTCATCTAGAATTTGTCTATACCTGTGACTTTGATGAGAAATGAATGCAGAAAACCATCTGATTCCAATGCGTTCACATTCTTTTTCTTGCCACTGTAATTGGAAAGAAACATGTTTTTTTTAACACAATGATGAAAATGTTTTTACGCTGATTTTTAGGTTTCTTTCTTGTTAAAATATACTCTTCCATGTACAAATCCAAAAAGGGTACAATATTGTTACACATAAGAAAAAAACTTGTGTGAACTATTCATGCATTATTCATTGCATGGTTCATCATAAGGGATTGTCAATAGAGGGCTAATCTCTAACTAAGGCTTAGTTCTGGGGAAATGAGGTCCATTTAATGAGATATGTAAAAGATAATTATGATTATGACCCCGAGATGCAGAATTATGAAGATAAAATTGCAAGAGGAGACATTGTAGCCCAGAGGCAAGACAACAAAAGACCAATGAGGAGAAACGATTATTAGATAGGTGGTTACAGAACCGTGACTCTGCATTTTTCAGGGATTAAACTCCCTAAAGTTCAGTTTTTGTCACACTTAATGCTGTTGAATTATTTATGTACAATAATTATACTCAGTGGGTCATATACTGGAATACTGGACACATTCAGTATTCAGTATTCACATCAATACAGTTATGTAGACGAATACAATAAAATGAAAGAGTACCTGTCTAAAGATGACTTAAATATAAATGACCTTTTAAATATAAAATTATATATATATATATATATATAATATTAAATGTAATATTCTAAAATATGCTACTTTATACTTTTTTAGTTTCAGAGAATGTGCACAGTGAACCATCAGTTTTCTTTACATGATTGACTTGGATTTTATAATTCATGACATAGATATGCAAAACTGGTTTTAGTATTTTATTATTTAGAATCAAGTTAAATTACATTTATTGTCAAATAATTGCTTATGATGCAAGGCTGACAGGTTTCGGCTGCAACTAAATAATTGAGTCAGTAAATTGAACCAAATCATTGTTTCATTATTTAATGAACAAATTATTCAGTAAACTGGATTCACTAGATCATTGTAATTACTGAAAAGGAAGCTATTGTCTGATTTGTTAACAGAGTCAGATCTTCAAAAGGATTTGTGGATCCAATTTGTTAACAAATTGTTCATTTGAGTCTGATCTTTTCAGTGAATCTGATTTCACACTAGTCCAATGATACAGTATGTTTATGATTTGTCCTTACACCTCAAGATCCTTTCAGTTCTATGGATTTCTTTAATTAGTTCCCTTTCCTTTAATCAAAGAAATGTTTCCATGTAAGATGAAAGAAAGTTGAAAAGGAGTCTCTTGTAAGCCCTTTTCCTGTTTCCGCCAAGAAGCTGAGCACTGCTGACAGAACTGACAGTCCATGTCTTGGACAACAATTACAACCTGACATAGACCTGCTTCTGGATATAAGGTTCAACCTTTTCTCCTGATGAGTGCCATCTGATGGAATTCAAATGGGAGGATGAGGACAGTGCTTGCAGGCCATATACGGTCACAGAACTTAAGACTGATGCTCTATGACAGTGCCAATCCTTTTTGTTCCTCATCTGATGGACCGACTGGATCATTTATTTATACAGTATATAGAGGTGTGACTATGTTTCTCTGTTCCAAAATTTATAGTGTGCTGTCTATCAAGGAGACATATTAAAGGAATAGCTCAGCCAAAATTGAAAATTTGCAGAACGTTTCTCACCCTCAGGCCATCCAAGATGACTCTGTGAGTCCAAACAGCTGATAAAAACATCACAATAATCACAATTAAGTTGTCAATCAGTTATTTTAAGTGTAAAGCTGCACACTTGCAAGAAACAAATCCATTATTCAGGCATTTTACCTTTAATCCATAGCTTTTGACCAAAATATGAGTCCATAATCAATAATCCATTCCTCCAGTGAAAAAGTCCAAAGCCCCAGTGAAAAACACCAAAGCCCCGTTTTCCCCTTAAAATTGATGTGGATCATATGATGTGATTTACATTTTTCCTTTCTCTTTGGTGTTACAAGCTCTTGGTGCATAAAGAAGTTGCAAAGACTAAAGTCTCAAATTGAAAGAGATATTCTTTATAAAAGGTAAGAGTCAACCACACCCCCTTAAAATGGCTCGTTCTAACACGCCCCCACATGTCTACGTCATTATGAGGGAAAATTTGCATAATGCTGCCCCAAAGGTTCACGCAAAGAACTTTTATTCTCTCTGTTGCTGCCGCTGCCATGTTGTGGAGTCACTGTGTGTTTCATTGTGAAAGCAAAACTACTTTGTTTGGTCTTCCAAAAGAGGACACAACTAGAAATCAGTGGTTAAGTTGTATTTCAACACTGTTCCAGAACAGCTCAACCCAAATGTTCAGATGTGTGCTGCGCATTTTATGGAGGATGAGGACTGTTTCCTGAACCAGTAGCCTGCAATGCATCTGTGGCACAACGGCTGTTTCAATAAAGTCAGGCAGTTCAAACTTTGCAGGGACAGTCTGGCACTTCTGACTCACAGCCTGTAAGTAAGTTTTTTTTTATATTTAAATAATTTGCCAATGATGATTCAAACGTGAGTTTTGAGCAGTAGAGTAGACTTGTTGTTTGTTGTTTCTCAGATCACAAATGCAGACATTGTTTTATGTTTACGCAGTGCTATATGCAACGTAACACGTAAAAAGACAGTATAAGTCATTGTAATCAGTAATTAAGTCCCCACTGGATGCAACAAATGGCTCGTTTGTAATGGGTTTTATTGTTTTAGACTCGTCTAGTGATGTCTGGATCGTGAACGAATCTTTCTATTTAACCGCATCTTCTTAGTAAATCGGTTGAACCAGTTCATCATATCGAACTGAATCGTTTGAAACAGTTCGCATCTCCAATATGCACTAATCCACAAATTATTTAAGTTATTCGGTTCATAAACATGCCCTACACTCCCTCTGATGCGAAATAAACCAATATCCCAAGTTATTCAGTTTCTCCTAACAGTACATTGACTGAACTGCTAAAAGAGAACCAATGATGGGATGTGCATGAGAGCAACTGGACTGAGTCTCGTGCTGCTGGCCTGGGAGATGGCATAGTACGTTAAGGGGCTTAACATTTTTGTCACATGCTTAAGGCTTTCGGCCAATCACAACGCACATGTATAGCTTGCCAATCAGAGCACACCTTGCTTTTTCAGAATGATGAGCTTTGTTTCAGAAAGGCAGGGCTTATACATTGCATTACACCAAATAATGTTCTTTTTAGCAGCATCATTTGACCCCTTTAAAGGAAAACAGGCTGAAAATAGAATTTGAGTTTAAACAGTTGAGTTTTTCCGTTTTCAAATCCATTCAACCGATCTCTGGGTCTGGTAGTAGCACTTTTAGCTTAGCCGGAAGCATCTCACTCAAAATGACCAAAGAGTTTCTATATTTTTCCTATTTAAAACTTGATTCTTCTGTAGTTACATCATGTACTAAGACCTACGGAAAATAAAAAGTTGCTATTTTCTAGGCAGATATGGCTAGGAACTATACTCTCATTCCGGCGTAATAATCAAGGAACTTTGCTGCTGCACCAATGGTACAGCAGCAAAGTTCCTTGATTATTTCAAAATATTTTATATATTTAATTTATAAATTATTTAATATATAAAATATTATGGAACATCACTATACTTCTATAAATATTGTAAAATAATATTAGATTTTTTAATTATATTTTAAAACAAATATTTCCCTTACATAGCTTATTAACTCATTAGTTCTATAGCTTAGCAACATGATGAGGTTAAGTTTTTCAAATGCTATCTGAGAAGGCAGCTCGTTAGGTTTTGGAACACAGTGTTGTGTCAGTCATAAAACAGGTGGATTCAGAGCGTAAAAAAGGTTTACCTGTCTCATGATTTAATAATTCAGTACCGACTGCTCAGTATATCCTCGCTTGACTGGATGGGATTATAGTCCCAGCGATATCTGCCACTCTACCAAGTGTTCAAGCACCATGACAGCCTCATAAACATGCTCATTAAAACCAGGTCAGAGGCAAATATAGTCATAAAGTTTAACGACTCTCATTTCTTCATTAATGGCGGCACGAGTTTGAAAAGGGGGGCCCTGGAAGCGGAAAAGCAATATTTTGCACTTGTGCATCCATTTCTGCTCTAATTAATTTAGCTTTTTAATTATGCTGGTTTGATTGTAATGTATTCAGTTGATTAATGATGCTAAAGGAAGGTTTCACTCTCATCTGGAGAGCAATTATCAGTGCACCCGAGCTCTAGTGCACCTGTCAAGCTCTGAACTCAACTCTCTTATAGTCTTCTTCTGTCAGATTGCTTTCAGAAAGGGCCCAATGGTTTTGGCTCAAATGCACAAAGACTTTATTTCAGCCAAGTCTTTATTGATTGAATGAAACCTAATTACAATTGGTTTTTAATTAAATTGGGGTGTAGACTATAAATATGTTTAACTAATAACAATGTGCTTGATCCATTCAGTCACCAGCAGTGGATGTTATCCTCTCTTAGTCTTTATTTGTGTGGTGCTTTTACGATCAATTTGACACCTAGTAGAAAAAAAAATCAAAATGACCTGTAAGTAGCATAGTAATTGGTTATTAACAAATATCTCAGTCTCTATTTATGGATGGTCATGCATTTGTGTCTACGTGCTGAATTAAGGGAGCTTGTTTGTCTGGGCCGGTTTACAGAAATAGATGCTAAATGTGGATGGGATGAAAGAGGAAAGAGGATGAAAGACTCGTCACCACTTTTTTTTTGCCTTTTTCAATATTTTTCTATTGTGTGATGACACACTCGCTCGTCAAATAGCAGACCTAACACCCTTCAATCCACTGAGCTACAACAAGTGACAGCAACTAAAGACAGACAAACTCTGTTTTTCCAAACCTGTTTAAAAACACATCTTTACATTTATTTCCCATACAACAACAATTCATAATGTCCTCAAGAGGTCAAGTCAAAAAAAAAAAACATTCAAAAACAAAAATAATTTCTGTAAAGATACATAAATGTATCAAGAGGGACAATAAAGACTAACGCTGTTACAAAAAATTGAAATGAAGATGAATAAATAATGACAGAATGTTTAGTTTTGGTGTCTAATGTCATTGCACGACTCTTGCTCTAAAATGACATTAAATCAGTGTCTCAACAGTGTGAAAATGTGTTATGTGCATGTATGCGTGATGGGCAGTGAATAACTCTGCAGGCTCTCTCCTTCCTTGTGGCGTTCAGATGTAATCAGGGCGTCTCTCCACAGGGGCGTGATGAGCTCATTAAGATGGATCAATCTGAGGAAGCAGCGCCTGCTGAACTGATAACGCCACATCCATGTCTGATACCTGTTCCTGCCATCCTGGCTCCCCATCGACCTGACATCAGGGCACACTGACATCCAGAACTTTTCAGCATTACTTCTCCCCTGGAGGGATCACAGGAGTCTTTCATCTGAGCACTGACGACGGTGGAGCAGCACTTTGATCAGTGTTATTATTTAGACGATTTGTCATTTTGATGTGTGGTTTAGTATGTGCCTCTCACACAAGTTGGCAGGTTTCACTGTGAGTTTCCTCGAGGTAAATAACCCGTTGGAGAAAGTCCGATCAGAATATCCAAGATCAATGGTAACAGTTCGATCCATATTTTTAAGTGTCAACTTCATGGTTCGGTTTCAAATTGTAAGTGACACGAACAATAGCATATGTCAAACACATGCAGAGACGCTACTGGCAGAGTGATAATATGGAGTCTGTTTCAGGAGGGAGAAAAAAGAAATAACATGTTAGCAGATGTATTAATTCCTCCACAGCTGCGGCTATTTTTAGGCCACAGTTAAACGTTTCATCCTACATATTTGACAGATCGATGGGAAAATAAATAAATAAATAAATGGGATAGACATAGCCAACGAACCTATCTGTGGGTTTTGGTGTCTGTTGTGAGTTAATAGGATGTCAGTGAAGATTGATGGCCGTGCCGTAGGGGGAAAAGAGGCTTGGAGCTGTGTGCATTTATGAAAATGGGCCGAAAGGAGAGAGGTGTGCATTATTCTCAAACGGAAGAGCGCTGGAATTCTAATATGTTTAGACATTATCTGTTCTGGTAGAATTGGAGCTTTATTTATTCATGGCAACAAAAGTCTGTTTGTATTTGTGCTTTTTAAGGGTGTAGAAACAGTAAATTTTCAGTGTGTACGTGGTTATAGCCCAAAATGTATAATAGGTCAAAGGTCAACATCCTAACAGTCAATAACCACCAGGAAACTAATTCAAATCGATAAGCAAAAGGGCACAAACAGGAAAGAAATCAGTAACATAAGAGCCAAAACTAGAGCAAGGCACAAATGAAACCTGGATGGATTTTTTTTTTGGGGGGGGGGGGGGGGGGGGTGGAGGGGATGGGTGTACCATAAAGCAGACAAGATGTTTATACAAAAAAGACAAAAATGTTTATACCACCAGCTCTCAAATCAGTTAAAACATAGATGGATTCCTTAAAAACCACGAAGGGTTTTTCATTGACTTTCCACTGGGTTATTACAGAAAATAAGCAACTATACATCCAATAAAAGTTTTGTTCATCACAATAATCGTTACAAATGAAAATGAAATACAATCACTGGAAGTAAAAATCTAAACAAAGATTATAAATGACCCTTAAGCTCCAGCAACTCTTTCAGTCTTTGTACACAATACATTTGGTGCAACATTTCTGCAAAAAGATATTATGTTGCTCATTTTTAACTGCCACTAGCGTTAATCTCAAGTGGAAATTATACTTAATCATATGCATAGGTATGTTTTTGGAGTTTTGCAGAAATATATGTTGCAAGATTCATTTCATGCTGTTCCTCACACAAAGCTATCATATGACTTCAGAAGACTTGAAATATAGCACAAAAGTCTACGTTTATGGTGTTTTATGGTGTGTTTTTGTCCTTTTAGGATGTTGATGGATCACCGTAAACTGTTACTGCATGCAGAAAAATTCTTCAGCCACAGAAAATATAACAGCATATGGGTTTGGAAAGACATGTGGGTGAGTAAGTAATGAAAAGAATATTCATTTTTGGATGAATTGTTCCTTTAAGAAGTGAGTTAACGGTTTCATGTCGCATCTGAAAGAAGTTTAAGATCATAACAAACCATATGTGATTCATAGCGCAGACTCAATTTTAGTGCCACAAGATAAATTTAGCATTGACTTTGTGTCATAATCAGGGGTGTTTGATTATTTGTAGTGATTTGAAAAATCTCTGTAGAGCTCTAAAGCACTATTTACCTGAGACTGACTGGGCCGCAGAGTGTTGAATGTGACCCTTAGCCTTAGGTGAGGTGTAGCAGGAGTTTTTCTGTGCAAACCTGACATCTTTTCTCCAGGGCTTCCACACCATCTCAGTTTTCTCAGATTAGCTTCTCTCCCAGGAACTGTCAACTATTGAGACTGGACCTAATTCTGCTCACACTGGGAGTGCAGTCTCAATCGCTCTTTTTTTATGTATTTTTCTTTCTCCTTGTCCTCTACTGCTTTTGCTTAAGAAAAACCCATGGAGACTCTCTGTCGTTCTGAATCTCGCATCCATCAGTCAGCCACTCAAGCGGAATGTTGTGAGCATGGGTATGGATGAGATGAGTACTGTGTGTGTGTGTGTGTGTTGATACCTCAGACTGTGGTCCCTGGGCAGTCTCTCACACACATCAGAAAAGAAGCCATCTGCTCTCTTCTGAGGATTTGCTTCAGGTCAAGCTCAAACCGAATGTAGGAGATGCTTCTGGAAAGCACAATGAACCTGGTTTCGTTTTACAATAAAACAAACAGCTCTTGTCGGCGGGTGTGTGTTTCGATAGTTGTCTGCTATATCAAAGCTATAGAGAGTAGCGTTTTTACAGATGGGAGGTTGTTAGGCACCTCTCAAGACACAGACACCTGTGTTTCATATATCTAAACTGGCTTTCACTCATTTCGTCTGTCGGTCCATCAGTCACATGTCTGACGTGAACTCCCATCCCAATCTCCCCTCATCCTTCAACCTGACAGCCATGACAGCCAATCCCATTCTTGATTGGGCTGAGACTCGAAACGAAACAGACGAATGGAGACCATCACACTTTCTGGTGCTGAGACACGCTATCTGTAAATCAATGATACCCATTCCACATTCAAAACCTGCTGGACAGACAGAGAGACACACACCCGCAACAAAAAGTCAAAGCAACATCAACCAGAAGATTTACAGTCTTGCACAACTGCTTTCCCCGTCCCGGTGAAGACTATGTGCACTTAAATCTTCAAGCATGTGGTTATTTATTCAGGATGTTCACAAGAACAATCCATAGATATTATGGGAAAAGAAACATAGTTACTTATGAGAAATTACTACTCTTTGAAACTAAAAACTATACTAAAATATAATTTATCAATAAATTAGTAAACAAATAAACTTTTGTATTGTATTTATTTTAATATTTAATTAAATGTGTAATTATATATATATATATATATATATATATATATATATATATATATATATATATATACAACCCGAATTCCGGAAAAGTTGGGACGTTTTTTAAATTTTAATAAAATGAAAACTAAAGGAATTTCAAATCACATGAGCCAATATTTTATTCACAATAGAACATAGATAACGTAGCAAATGTTTAAACTGAGAAATTTTTACACTTTTATCCACTTAATTAGCTCATTTAAAATTTAATGCCTGCTACAGGTATCAAAAAAGTTGGCACGGGGGCAACAAATGGCTAAAAATGCAAGCAGTTTTGAAAAGATTCAGCTGGGAGAACATCTAGTGATTAATTTAGTTAATTGATATCAGGTCTGTAACATGATTAGCTATAAAAGCTTTGTCTTAGAGAAGCAGAGTCTCTCAGAAGTAAAGATGGGCAGGGGCTCTCCAATCTGTGAAAGACTGCGTAAAAAAATTGTGGAAAACTTTAAAAACAATGTTCCCCAACGTCAAATTGCAAAGGCTTTGCAAATCTCATCATCTACAGTGCATAAAATCATCAAAAGATTCAGAGAAACTGGAGAAATCTCTGTGCGTAAGGGACAAGGCCGGAGACCTTTATTGGATGCCCGTGGTCTTCGGGCTCTCAGACGACACTGCATCACTCATCGGCATGATTGTGTCAATGACATTACTAAATGGGCCCAGGAATACTTTCAGAAACCACTGTCGGTAAACACAATCACCATCAGCAGATGCCAACTAAAGCTCTATCATGCAAAAAGGAAGCCATATGTGAACATGGTCCAGAAGCGCCGTCGTGTCCTGTGGGCAAAGGCTCATTTAAAATGGACTATTTCAAAGTGGAATAGTGTTTTATGGTCAGACGAGTCCAAATTTGACATTCTTGTTGGAAATCACGGACGCCGTGTCCTCCGGGCTAAAGAGGAGGGAGACCTTCCAGCATGTTATCAGCGTTCAGTTCAAAAGCCAGCATCTCTGATGGTATGGGGGTGCATAAGTGCATACGGTATGGGCAGCTTGCATGTTTTGGAAGGCTCTGTGAATGCTGAAAGGTATATAAAGGTTTTAGAGCAACATATGCTTCCCTCCAAACAACGTCTATTTCAGGGAAGGCCTTGTTTATTTCAGCAGGACAATGCAAAACCACATACTGCAGCTATAACAACAGCATGGCTTCGTCGTAGAAGAGTCCGGGTGCTAACCTGGCCTGCCTGCAGTCCAGATCTTTCACCTATAGAGAACATTTGGCGCATCATTAAACGAAAAATACGTCAAAGACGACCACGAACTCTTCAGCAGCTGGAAATCTATATAAGGCAAGAATGGGACCAAAGTCCAACAGCAAAACTCCAGCAACTCATAGCCTCAATGCCCAGACGTCTTCAAACTGTTTTGAAAAGAAAAGGAGATGCTACACCATGGTAAACATGCCCCGTCCCAACTATTTTGAGACCTGTAGCAGAAATCAAAATTGAAATGAGCTCATTTTGTGCATAAAATTGTAAACTTTCTCAGTTTAAACATCTGCTATGTTATCTATGTTCTATTGTGAATAAAATATTGGCTCATGTGATTTGAAAGTCTTTTAGTTTTCATTTTATTAAAATTTAAAAAACGTCCCAACTTTTCCGGAATTCGGGTTGTATATATATATATATATATATATATATATAGGCGTGTGTGTGTATTTAAATAAAAAGTTATAAAAATGACAAAAATGCAATTGTAATTATTTGAATTAATTCAATTTAATAATTGATTTAGTTTATTTATTTGCAACATTTGTGTTTGTTTATAATTAAGTGAATGTATGCATTTATTAATGTATATATTTGAACTATAATATATTTATTATTATTATTGTATAATGTTTAATTATAAATATGTGTATAATTCATATATATAAAACATTAATAAATACATAAATGTTTTACATAAATTGTATGTTTCAATTGAATTAGAATATAACAACTAAAATAATGAAATTTGTAAATATATATTTATTAATACATTTATTAATAAAAGTATATAACATATGTCATATACTATGATAAGGACCACAAAATGAAGAAATTGCAATATATTAAAAAATGTTAAACTAACTGTTTTATAACTCCAATACGGACCTGGAAATCAGACCCTTGTAAGTTGGATATCAAAAGCTTGGAAACTATCAGATGTTCTGCTTTTGGGATTTTGGTGAATGTGATTTTGGGCTGAAAATAGAAAACTGTTCAATGTTGTGCCCAGAAGCCCCCCAAACTGGTCAGCATCCAGCGTGGTCAACATGGCTGCGTGCAAAGATACCAGATGTCACCTTGCTGCCTGTGCTGTTAGCTGGAGAGTCTGCAGATAGCGCAACGCAAAGTCAACTCTTTCTGTATATTTGTTTGATGGCGTGACAATGGTTTTGGCTGCTCAAATCAAAAGGTAAAAAAAATAAATAAACCGGTTGAAGGTTAAACGATCTGTGTTAAAACAAAGAGACCTTTGATCTGGATTATGCTACTAGCTTCTATCTCTCAGCCTGTTATGCATCTCTGTGGCACTTTAAATTGGATTTAAATTGCATTTGCTTTTAGTCATTTATTGTTCTTTTGATGTTAATGAACAACAGTTCATTTTAGCCAGTGATTTGAAATTGATCGCAAGACTAAAGTGCAAATCAATTATCAAATCAGCCTCAGAATCAGGCCAGAACGGTGTCATAACACAGATTGTTAATGATGCACATCATCTGGGGCCCAGTAGTGAGTCAACAGCCGTAATTATGATCCCACTGTGCTGTTAATTCTGAAAAGTGTTGAGATTTACTGTGATATTCCCTAGATGATGAGAGAAACTCTAATTAAACACAGCAACTGAGGGGATTAAAGGACCTTGAAGGGTTTACTACCTGTGGCACAGTGACTGAATATCAACAGAACTAACGACAAGCTCAGCGTGAACACTGTGTTGGCTTTAGTACTTCATTCATGACCTGTACAAATGGGAGTTTGCCCCAGTTATATAAAAGATGACGTCATCCCTATAAAAAAGCTTCACTGATGGCATTAGTGTTGTCACGGTACCAAAATTTCAATATTCGGTACCAATACCAGTGAAAATCCACGGTTCTCTGTACCAATTTCGGTACCAAAGCAAAACACAAAAATATGCTAATTACACACTTTTTATCACAAAAAAATAAAACCAATGCCATTCATTATACTTATTTACAATTGTGTTTTTCTACAAGTAATATAATTATGAAAAACCGTAAACACGTTTCACCCAAATTTAATTTGTCTTTTAATTAATAAAATTTAAACACATTTTATTTTTTGGTAAATAAGGGGATTTGCTATTAAAATTAAAACATGGAAGAAATATTGTGTGATTTATTACTTTAAAAAATTAAGTTTTATTAATTTTTTCAACAGTAGTAGCAGTATCACATCCATTCTACTAAATAATAGTAATATTTCTAGTACAATCGCTTAATGGAAAAATTAACTTTTATTTTGATGGGTTGCCATGAATACCTTTAAATTAACACTGGTTTTACTCAAATGAAACGGTAAACTGCTTGTGAAGTGACTCCGAACAGTTCTGGTGATGTTGTTTATGTATTTATGTCCTCATTGAGACGGCAGATGCTGAAATTCCTGCAAAAGTCATGTGCTTCAGTATATGTAGTAAACAAACCCGCACGTCTCTGCCATTCATTCATTCACAGAGAGACACACAGAACATGAAGGATTCATATTTCAACCAACTTTTGCGGCTTAACATTTACAGATTCTGGTCCATATGGAGATTTGATTTGATTAATTTATGCTAACTTTGACTAATTCCTTGACTGTCCATATTAAAATGTAAGTTTAATTTTCATGACTGGATTTTGAGATTCCGTCCGCGTTTTCTGCTTTGCGGAAATCATAGCGCTGTATACGTCAAGAACCGGGTTGACCGGGCACTCGGTGCCACCGGTACTTAAAGAAACCTGGTACCGTCACATTTTAATTTTTTTAGTACCGACTTGGTACCAAAGTACCGGGTCTTTTGACAACACTAGATGGCATATTCATATGTAAGCGTGATAATTGCATTTTTAGTCTGAATATAGCCAGTGTTTGGATCTTTTGAGAAATCAGTTTACAAGCAGCATGTGACCTTTAACCTCACATGTGTGAGCATCGCAGACCTGGTACAAACTTGAAGATAGATTATCTCTGGAGTAATCCCTGATTAAATCATCAGGTCCAGCTGATACCTGTCGCTTGCCAGGTCAGTGGATTTCTAGTATGGGCTGGAATGATATTTCTCCATTTCAACTCTGCTGCAGCTATCACCCTCCAGAACAGAGTTTTAGAGGACATTACTCATATTTAAAACTACAGATACAGCTTTAGGCTACATTCACAATGTGCTCTAAATGTCTGAGACCACTTGTAAAAAATATGTCTATTATGTATTTTTGAACATATGTCATTGGAAATAAGGCTAAACACTAAAGGCAAAGTCATTGTTTTTTTTCTTTTTTTTTTCTTCATACACTGATCAATTTTGAAATTTTGGGTTATTTTGCTTGCATAACATGTCTTCATCCAAAAATACACATCTACTTTATTACAGTTTATATATTTTATATTAAAATTTTACATAATATGTTTCCCAAAATTTATATATTTTTTTACTCTAATATGTAAAAAAATGAAACGTGTTTGTTGTACTGTGTTTAATTTGGAATTAATGTACTGTGTTTAATTAACTGGGGAAGTGTGGGGATATCTATAAAAAAAAAAAATGATAAAAAATGTTTACCCAATTCACCAGTGTTGTCTTGCCTTAAATTATCAACCTAAAAATTTGAAAGAATAGATGCATTGGAAACTTAAAATGAATTTTTGAATTTCTTTGGTTTGGTTTGTCTCTTTTGCTTTCTTGGCAGCACACAAGCTGCATGTACTTCACTGTAAAACCTGATGTGATCAGTATGATTTGAGAACGATCCAGCAAGCAATCTTGTAAGCATCTTTAATTTGCTTGGGTTGATTATTGACCAAAATATAGACCTTTCTGTGTATACAGAAGTACAACAAATGAATAGTTTTAGTTTTGGTTCTAAACATCCAACATAACATCTATATATAACATATGCTTTGAATTAAATCATGAGAAAATAATGAGAAATAACAAGAATGAGAAAGGTTGCATTGCCTTGTGTGACTGTTATATTTGTTAGTTCACTTTGTCCATGTCTGACACAGTGAAAGTTGCAGTGATGAGAGGTGATGGGTACCTGAGTGTGGGCCTGTCATCCTGAGCTATGTGTAATATCAAAAGTATATCCTTAGTGTCTCCTAATCATCAGAGACAAAAGGAAACTCCTTTTGACAAATATGCCCTGTCACATCTTTCCCCCAACAGAAGTGCAGCCTCTATTCAGGAGTTTGACGTAGAGGCTGGTAATACTGCGGAGTGCCCTCTGGATAAAAACATATTAGTGTTGCTTGCAAGGTACTTCACTTACAATGCTTTAGGGATATTTTTCTGATGTATGTCCGTGAACTCATTTAAGAAAAGGAATTTGTGAACTAATTTAAAATGATAATAAGGCTCATTTAGAAACCTGTGAATTCACAGCTGCCTAAAGGAAGCCTTTAGGTATGTTTCAATAAAATAAAAAAGCCCTGGAGGTTGCAATGACAAGTTGAGAAATGACAAGAGGCATACGGCATAATTTCTAGATGGGCTCCACCCAAAAATGGTGATGTTAAGCATTTCAATCAATCAATCAATCAATCAATCAATCAATCTATCTATCTATCTATCTATCTATCTATCTATCTATCTATCTATCTATCTATCTATCTATCTATCTATCTATCTATCTATCTATCTATCTATCTATCTATCTATCTATCTATCTAGCTGCATCATGGATGAGTGAATTCGTTTTTTTTTTGACCAGGAACTCCCTCAAGCTGAAATGGCTCTATGTCTCTCAGGTCACTTCCAAATGTCCAAAGCTGGCTACAACCTAATCATTATAGACTCTATATAGTGGCTCTTGACCAAGAGGTCAATTTGAGTTAGTTTTTCTTATGTTAAACTAGTCAAGATTAGGTGAAAACAAACTTTTGCTATCATAAGATCAATGGGCAAAAAATAACGCATGGCCTTTCCAGGGCTTCTTTAGAATGGAGCTACATTTGAATGTGGCTTTGTGCAGAATTGAATTGCTCTAGACATGCAAATTTAATTATAATATAATATAACATGGCGCATAACACTGTAAGGAGGCGTCAGGGGCTGTGCGAGTGTCTCATATGCCAGCGGTAACGACCTGTGTTAACCAAACTCACTTTCAAGAAGATCATCACCCATCTATGAAGAACTGAGACCTCCATATGAACCTGTAATACTAACACATGTACGAATCCATGAGAATTCAGTGCCATTTGTCTTCATATCATGCGTTCTGAAAGGATCATACAAGCGATCCTGAGGCCGTGATGCCTTTTCTTATAGGAGCGGATGAGTGATGTGTGAAATGGATTTTTGTGCTCTGCTGTGCTCCTTTCACACTCTCGGCTATCATAAGCTCTGCTAATTCAGCTGCATTGCCCCAACCCACGTTAATTATAGACTCATTGACAACAGCTCTTACTTCTGTGCAATCTACCCACCGCACCAGCTTATTGAGGGTGGACTGAAATGAGATGGAGTTTTATGAAAGCCCCCAGAAACTGCAGCAATGTCCTAAAGCAATGCTGATGATAATTAGATCCTGTGGCAGAGCTGGAAAATGAAGTTAACGCTTTATTTGAACCCTGTAGTCATGAGACATGCCAAGGAATGTCGACTTTCTCTTGTCACAACATCATGATATTAATGTCTGCTACATGACAGAGCAGCTTGAGTCTCCGTGTGGAATATTACAACAAGTGACAAGCCTTATAGATGCTGTTTTACATCACGAGTGGCATGAACATTTAAACAAAGGGGAACTAACCATTTATTAATACATTATTTCCTGCATCCCTTTTCACAGTTTTTAGAGTTAATATTTGTTTTTTTTAATTTTTCATAACAGGTTTGTTTTATGCAAACAACATCAGAAACATGTTATGATGGATTGAACTTACTATAGTTACTTTAAAGCTGGGCTCTGTCATTTTTGTCCTCCATAAAACATTTTAAAAACAAAGAAATAAATTGTATTCTTGAAAAGCATTAGAAACATGTACACTCCCTTGAGAACACATAACCTGCTAAATATTGTTCATTTTGTTTCTGTAGGGCCCCTGATATTAGATACCTTCGCTTGTGGATGAAAAAAATTAATAATGGCTGACTGTGAAAAATAACTTTAATAACTGTATATATAGATACAGCTATATATATATATATATATATATATATATATATATATATATATATATATATATATATATATATATACCGTTCAAAAGTTTGGGGTTGATAAGATTCTTTAATGTTTTTGATGAAGTCTCTTATGCTCATCAAGGTTGCACTTATTTGATCAAAAAGTTGTAAAGTTGCAAGAAATAACTGGGTATTTTGAGATATAAAGTCAAACTGAGATATGAAATCACAATTATCAGTGGCAGTTGTGAGATATAAGGTTACATTCTGGTGTATAAAATGAGCAAATATGAGGAATTAAGAGGAAATAAGTTAAATATTATTAGAGATAGTGATAAAAGTTACAATTATGAGTTATACTGAGTAGTCACAAAGACATTTTTTCAAATCTGAGGCAGATATATATATATATATATATATTTAGAATCACATCAAAACTGCGAGAGTGTGAGTGAAATCTATAGCACTCTGATGCAATATAAAGTATCAATCATTTCATGTCGGCCTTTGGGATCAAAGTAAAGGTGTCCAATATTTGAGAGGCAATGTATTACACTTATCTTTTGGCATATTGATTCTTAGCTGGAAAGGCAAACTCATGTTTCCTGAGGTGTGCTTTGCTTCAGTCACATTTGTCTTCATCCATGTCAGGGGCTGACCAAATAAGAACACAGCAAGCAAACATATCTGCCAGATTTCTTTTCTTGCTAAAGGAATTTGCCTTAGTTTTCAAGTCTTGTGACTCTGAGGATATTTATTTTTACAGATAAAAAATGGACTCAAAGGAATGAACTGCATTACAGAAACATTATGGAGCCGTTAAGGCCTCAAAATCACTTGGGCAAGTTAACAGGAGATGAAGTTTTGTTGCTTATTAAGTTCCTTAATCTTGCTTTGGTGGGCAATAGTGAACGTCCACAGAGAAGTTTCAGTTGGCTGTTTTAAGGTCTTTCTACCAAGGGTGAGTTGATCCAACAGCTCTGTGATTGAAGTCCTTGGTGTGTCCGTCACGGCTGATGAGCAGCCTCTGGCTTATGAAGGACCATCCAGTCAGGTCTCTCTTTAATTAACTCAATGACCAAGACCAGAGGAGCAGAAATCCTCATCATAATCCTCAATTAAATAACAGAGGAGTGACAAAACAGCTGCATAGATAATTATGTTTTGACAATCAGCCCACATAGGGGTTATAGGCACTGAAGGGTCCTTCTGTAGTAAAGATATAAAGTCATACTTTGGAGATATTTTGTCTTTCCTTCCAAAATGGGAAAACAGCAGTTAAGTGTCCCTTTGTGATGCCCCCCCCCCTCTCTTTTTTTTTTTGCTAATAGCTTGATGTCTAAGGATGCTTCACTTTATTCCTGGATTTAAGGTTGAGCTCGTCTAACCCTAGTGACGTGCTTTTCTTGGTAAACTTTGAAGAGTTATAACTTTAAAACCGAGCTTTTGTCTTTTTCTCAGCTCTAGATATATCATCCGTCTGCAACATTCTGTAGCATACTTCCATAGATCAACACCACCATGTTAGAATCAATATAAAATCAAAAGTATAATATAATAATAAATATATAAATAATAATAAGTATAATAATATATAAATATAGCATTATTGTGAATATTTAGCAGTCTTCCAAAGAAAACACCATCATAATACTTCATTTCTGCCCTGAAATTAGTAACTTGTTACTTTACTGAATGAATCAGTGGATTTGAATGATTCAGTCGTAAAGCTTGTTGCCACTTACCTGCAGTAAGAGGCACTGATAAATCATCACAAAAACATGGGAAAAACAGTGAGAAGTCACAGGAAGTAGTTCTATACAAGTGTTGTTTATTGGTAACTAATACTATTAATAATATTTTTTCTTTATTAAAATGAAGATAAATAAAAAAAAATATTACAATTAAAAACTGGAAAATACAATGTTAGAAATTTAGAAATTAGCAATGTTTCCCTGGCAGCCAACTGAAATAAGTTTCGTAAGTTCCCTATCTGTCGGTCACTACGAGTTGTGTCGAACGACATATGGGGTCTCACTTGGGAGGCCAATCATCTCTGAGTTTAAGAGAAAACGCCAATGAAAATTGGCTAGTGGATTTAACATACCTGAGCCACTCCCCGTGCCAACGGGTATAAATAGGGCAACAGGTGCATCCACTCATTAGATTTTTTGCTTCGGAGCCGAGTGGTTGTATGAAAGCTGTTATACTCCACAAAGCCATTCATCTGCTGTGTTGGGAAGCTGTTCTGGTTGGCGGTACGGCGCAAACAGTGGTGTCCCTTTCAGCGATTCCCCTGGGCACTTCAACTAAGAGAGCAGATTTCCTAAAATAGCAAATCGCGGACGATTCGCGTCTTTTTAAAGACGCCGTTTCGTCCGCGTCCTTCTGGATGCGGTCGTTTCCTGTTCTCTGACAACGGCCACGATCGTTGTCTTCCGTGTCTGGGCATTCAGCACGCTGAAGGCACATTCGTGGATGGTTCATGCACGCACTGCGTGTGTGACCATGGCAACGCTGTGATCGCGTCTCCCCTTTCTTAAAGGGAAAGGAGCAGACCCCTTTTGTCACTACCCGTTCCGGTTTCTCTGCCACGAGCAGAGGATCGCCGGCTAGTGCTCTGGGAGATTTGAAGGTGACAGTGAGAGCTTCTCCGCCGGGCCACGCCCCACGGACCTCTTACCCCTTCCGCAGTGTTTGTCCTGTGCGGCTGCAGGGTGATTTTGCTGGGCTGTCTTATGGCAGTCCCAACGGGTCATTCAGTTTGCCGCCGGGGATCAGATGTCGATTGCAGCATCGGGGATGGGCTGTTGACCTCTGTGGATGAAGATTCGGCAGGGCTGCCCCCCTCGGGTGTTGTCGCCACTGCCGAATTGGACCCAGAGTTGACAGCCGTGCTTGCCCGGGCAGCTGTGAGCATCAGGATGGAGGTGGCCGCCCAGCCCTGAGTGCTCATGGCTGTTTGGTTGGTTCTTGGTGTAGAGCGCGGCTCACAACCGCGTTTTGCTCTGGTTCCTTTCTTCCCGGATGTGCATAGGGAAGTGATGTAGTCGTGGATGGCCCCTTTTTACGGCCGGAAGCAGCTCATTTTGTTCCTCCATCCTCACTACCCTCGATGGCGGGGCAGCTAGGGGTGCGTCGCCATTCCCCAGCAGGAGAGTGCGTTTGCGGTGCACTTGTGTCCGCAAAACGCCGCCGCTGGGAGGAATAGTCCGCGCCTCTCACCCAAGGCCTGTAAGCTGTCGGCCGCTCTCGCTGCCAAAGCTTACAGTGCGGTAGGCCAAGCTGCCTCTGCTTTGCATGCCATGGCTATCCTGCAAACTCACCAAGCCAAGGCTTTAACAAATGCACGAGGGTAGAACCAACCCGAGGTTGATGCAGGAGCTGCGCACGGCGACTGACCTCACCCTTCTGGGTGACGGAAGTCACGACGCAGTCCCTCGGGAAGGCGATGTCCACTCTGGTGGTCTAGTAGTGCCGTTTCTGGTTCAGCCTGGTCTGAAGAGACGTTGACAAAGTGCACTTTCTCGACGCTCCCATCTCCCAGGCTGTCCTGTGTGGCGACGCTGTCAGGGGCTGTGCCCAGCAGTTCCTGACAGAACAACAGCAGACTGAGGCCATACAGCACATCTCGCCACGACGTGATCCTCCGGTTGCCACCATTCCGTCGCGGGCAGTGACTCAGCCTGCTCGTCGCCGTGGGTGCCCCCATGCGTCCTCCACACCAGCTCCGCCCCGTGCTGAGAGTTCTTCGAGGCCGGCACGTTGAGCCCCGCGCAGGAGAGCGGCGCCCCCCATGTCACTTCCGCCTGCGAAGTCCTCTAGGAAGACGACTAAGCGGCCCTGACACGGGCAACTCGGAGATGTGGGAGACTGCTCTTCAGGAGCTAGCGGAGACAGAGCCACTCCTTCCCCCGGGGAGAGAGCCGGGTGGAGAATCCTCAGTTTTTGTTTCTTTCTGTTCCGCCGCTGGTCCAATGGCTGGCGGCACCCACTTTTTCGGCACCCACTATCACTCAGGCTAGAGCCCCTCTACGAGGCAGGACTATGCTCTGAAGTGGATTCTGTTCACGAATTGGTGTTCTTCTCACCGAGAAGACCCCCGGAGATGCTCGGTCAGAGTCGTGCTTTCTTTCCTGCAAGAAAGGTTGGAGCGTAGGCTGTCACCCTCCACCTTGAAAGTGTATGTGGCTGCCATTGCAGCCCATCACGATGCAGTGGACGGCCGGTCCCTGGGGAGGCATGACCTGATCGTTAGGTTCCTGAGGGGTGCCAGAAGGTTAAATCCTCCTAGGTCACCCCTGATTCCCTCCTGGGACCTCTCTATCGTTCTGGCCGGACTTCGGAGGGGTCCCTTTGAGCCGCTGGATTCAGTCGAGCTTAAGTTCCTGTCTCTCAAGACAGCGCTCCTGGTCGCGCTCACCTCCATCAAGAGGGTCGGGGACCTCCAAGCATTTTCGGTAAGTGAAGAGTGCCTTGTGTTCGGGCCGGCCTACTCTCACGTTGTCCTGAGACCTCGGCCTGGATACGTGCCAAAGGTTCCCACCACTCCCTTCCGAGACCAGGTGGTGAACCTGCAAGCGCTGCCCCTGGAGGAGGCAGATCCAGCCTTGGCATCGCTGTGTCCCGTAAGAGTGCTTCGCATATACGTGGACCGCACCCAGAGCTTTAGAAGCTCTGAGCAGCTCCTGGTCTGCTTTGGAGGTCAGCAGAATGGGAAGGCTGTCTCTAAGCAGAGGTTGGCCCACTGGATAGTGGAGGCCATCGCCTTGGCTTACCATTCCCAAGGCGAGCCGTGCCCCCTGGGGGTGAGTGTGGCCTCCTCCTATGCGCTGGCGCACCGCGCCTCTCTGGCAGACATCTGTCGAGCTGCGGGCTGGGCGACACCCAACATCTTTGCGAGGTTTTACAACCTCCATGTAGAGCCAGTTTCTTCCCGTGTGTTGGGTAACAGGTAACTGGCGGGAAGGGCTGGCTAGGTGTCAAGCTTGCTGCGCCATTCCCCCTAACACGGGGATGTGAGCGCCTTTCTTCTCCCAGTAGAGTTCCCCGGTTGGCATACCCTAATCGAGCATCCTCCAGCACCCTCGGCAGTAAGACTTGGCGGAGCAGTCTGTCGCCAGGCCCAGTACTGGTGTTAGCATGCCCGGAATTCCGGTCAGCCCCTGTACTGGGCTAGGTGTTCATATGGCTTGGTTCCCTACAGGTAATCCCATATGTGTATTCTTCCACGGTAAGGTTTCCCTCTTGGCAAACCCGTGTCTTCCCTTGACAGACCCGTTCTGTCAGTCTCTTCTGGCAGCCGGTCCTCCCCTATTCCAAGGTAGGACCTGCCTCAGAGACCCCTTCCATATGTAGTACTGCCCCCTGGGTCAGTCCATATCAGTATATCCACATGTCACCTCCCTATGGGTAGGATGTGGTCTCCGTAGCGACCTTTTTCTTAAGGCTCGCTTCCCCATTGTCTTGCCAAGCTGAAAGAACAAATAGGGAAGATTTGAAGCAATCTTTCTCCGAAGGTTGAAATCCCTTCCATTAACTTTATGTGGGCGGAACAGCAGCGTGGCCTTCTCCAGCAGCGATGTACTCACCCTTTGGCCCCTTCGGTACCAAGGTCAGTGAATTTGCGCTGGGGCTTTGGGAAGGTTATGACCTTAAGCGCAGCTTTTGTGGCACGCCAGGGCTTGTCAACAATTGCAGCGCCACAGGGTTGTGACAATGTTCAGGTTGTGGCGTTTTCCATAGGACCCCATATGTCGTTCGACATAACTCGTAGTGACCGACAGATAGGGAACGTCTCAGTTACGTACGTAACCCTCGTTCCTTGATGGAGGGAACGGAGACGTTATGTCCCCATGCCACAACCTTGAACCGGTCGCTGTTGCCGGGACACGTTCTCGGCTCCTCAGCGTAAAACCTAATGAGTGGATGCACCTGTCGCCCTATTTATACCCGTTGGCACGGGGAGCGGCCAATTTTCATTGGCATTTTCTCTTAAACTCAGACATGATTGGCCTCCCAAGTGAGACCCCATATGTCGTTCAACATAACGTCTCCATTCCCTCCATCAGGGAACGAGGGTTACGTACGTAACTGAGACGTTCTTAAATGACTAAAAACTGAAATTGTATTTAACCTAATAGAACTATTTAAAATTATAAAAATAACAAAAGCACATAATAGGCAAGGCAAGTTTATTTATATAGCACATTTCGTACACAATGGTAATTCAAAGTGCTTTACATAAAAGAAAGTAAAATAATAATGAAGAAAAATAATAACAAGAATAAAACAAGCAATTTTAAAACTTTTACAATTATTTAAAAAATCACTTATTTAAAATGATTTTACATAAAATAATATAAAAATAACAGTGAACAAATAGTGCAATCAGTTCAGTTCGGACATTGGACATTGCTAATTGCTCATTCAATAAATGCACAGCTAAACAGATGAGTTTTAAGTCTAGATTTAAATGTGACTAGTGTTTTAGCTCATCTGATCTCTTCTGGAAGCTGATTTCAACTGCGGGTGGCATAGTAACTAAAGACGGACTCCCCCTGTTTTGTGTGAACCCTTGGGATTTCTAACTGATTCGATCCTAATGATCTGAGTGGTCTGTTAGGTTTATATTCAGTGAGCATATCTGAAATATATTTCGGTCCTAGGTCATTTAGTGACTTATATACGAGTAAAAGTACTTTAAATGTAACCGGAAGCCAGTGTAAGGACCTGAGGACTGGTGTGATATGCTCAGATTTTCTGGTTCTAGTCAGAATCCTGGCAGCAGCGTTCTGGATGAGCTGCAGCTGTCTAATGGTCTTTTTGGTAAGGCCAGTGAGGAGCCCATTACAATAGTCCACCCTGCTGGTGATAAAGCATGAACAAGTTTCTCCAAGTCTTGGCTGGAAACAAAACATCTAATTCTTGCAATGTTTTTTAAATGATAGTATGCTGATTTAGTTACTGCTTTGACATGACTACTGAAACTAAGGCCTGTCTCCAGAATCACACCAAGATTCCTGACTTGATTTTTAGTTGTTTGACCCCTAGAGTCAAGGTATGCATTCATAAACTTAATTAATAAACTTAAATCAAAACTGAACATTTTAAAATAAAAGCTAATTCAGAACATTAGTAAATACTGTAATACTGTAGTTCATAAATAATACTAATAATACACTATGTGGGACCATATACAGAATTTGAGCTAAAAGACAGACTGTCTTTTTTCAAATCCCCGAGTCTTATGATTATCAGCATAAAATGCTCTCCATTGTCTGCCGGAGGTTTAGGTCTGGTTTAGGTCTGCAGTCGTGATATTGAATCTGCAATGTGACTTTAATGTGACGCTTAAACTTTTATCTCCTTGGCTTTTCTGGATGAGCTTTTCTTTAAGGTTTAATCTCACCTATGTGTGAGAGCAGGGGATGAGACAGAGAGAAAGGAGAAGTCTGTGCTTTATCCCTCTCTCATCACTGAGTATCTTTTCTTCAGTGCAGTACTTCACTTTTGTGGTGTTAAAACTGGTTTCTTGGTCTTATCCATTCTAGACATGCACACGCTGTCTGTCTGACTGTTTCTTATACCAGACACAATATTTTTTGGCTGTCTGGACCTCTGCCCAATCAGTTTTCTGGAGCTAGATTTTTCATTTTCAACATTTTGGTAAAAGGACATTTGGCGGCCCAAAAATTAGATCAGCTAAAATCTATGGATCCCAGAATAACATTCCTTGTTGTCATTCTGCCCTGATGGCGACCCTGTCTGTGAATATATATATAATAGCAAAGCTGGTCATCTAGAGGCCTTTGAGGCAAATCCGGCCTGTGAATAATTTTTTTTTTTATGATTGATGAAATTGACAATTAATGTACACTGTGGCGTTCAATTAAAATAATGATTCTAAACTCGTTTTGCTTTAAGACCCAGATTTTATATTGGACATCAATATGCGACTCAGTGCTACACCAAATAAACAACAATGTCTTTAAAAACAAATACAAAGTGCTAAGATCTGATAATTATTCTGGAGAATGTGTGGTCCTATTCAAATTTTTATTTGTATTTTCAGTCTAGCTTGAAAGAAAGTATTTGAGGCGCTCTGGCTTAGACTGCCGTGGCTCTGTCCCAAATTGCCCACTTCCAAGTCTACATTTTGCCATATGGACTATAGGGTAATTTTGCACCTCACGAGTGCAGGCTCGGCAAAAGTAGGCACTCTCGAGCCCCCATCTGAAACCTCAAATGATAAATGAGACACCTTACGGTTTCATGGACTTCACGGATGTGCAAACGAAGGCCAGAGACTGGTCATCAAGTTCGCCATTTAGGACAGAGTCTGTATAATCACCCCATTTAAAGGGATAGTCCAACCAAAAATGATAATTCTGTCATCATGCACTCACTATTATGTTGTTAAAAACCTTTTCTCTGTGGAATACAAAAGAAGATATTTTGAAGAATGTTGGCAACCGTTTTGTTTCCCATTCACCTTCATTGTATGGACAAAATAAACAAAACTAGGAAAACATGGGAAATAAAACTGTTTGGTTAAATCTATTCTTCAAGAATTTTCTTTTATGTTCAGCAGAAACAAAAAATGCATAATGTTTAGAGCAACATGACTATACGTTTACTAGAGCTCCACCACAAGAGGGTACTGAATTTCACTTCTACAATACTGATTACATATTGATAATGCTTATCAATAAACGACTGATCAAATTTTATAAGAATTATATATAAGCTGCATCAGTGAAATTAGCTCTAACCAAACTTTATTATGCTGTCTCATTCCTCTATATATTTAGTGTGCATCACAAACCTGTGGAAGTTGCCTCATTACGCTGTAATGTTACTTTAATTGGTCTTGTAATTTGGTTCTGTGGCGTAGCCAGCAGCCGTGGCTGGTTTGGGGCAGTGCAGCGGCAGCCCTCTCGCAGTTTCTCAGGTGGCAGTGTTTATTGCGCCCACCTATTTGCTTTCAATCTGTCAGCAGCAGGGCAGAGCGCAAAAGAGAGGAGCGGCATTTGGCAAGCCATCTTTCACATGACACCCAAACAGTGTGTCCCATCTGCCAGACAGGCGTCCAGGCCGGGACCAGCATTTGGCAGAGTCCTGTCTGAGACATAGTCCCCCCCCCCCCATCTCTTTTTCTTTCCTGTTTGAGGAATGATTTTATTTTCCCTTTTTTGGGAGACTTTGGAGAGATGAGGGCATGTGCTTGTTGCATGGCTGAATGAACCTCTGGGTTTTATCTATTTTCAGCTTCACTGAACTCCCAGGGTCTGCTTTTCTTTCTATAGAAGGACACTGTTTTCTTTTTAAACAGTGCCAGTGGTTTTAAATGGTACAGCTCAGTGGTTCAGATTTATCTTTTTATTTGGGGAAGAAAAAAAAGGAGCAAACACAAAATTAACCTGAAGCGACAAGAGGACTGTAAAATAAACTTCAAGGTTTAATCTAACCACAAGGGCTGAAAGGGACTCAATTAGTTATCATTTTCGCCTTTCACAATGCTACACACAGCCATCCCTGGGCCCCTGCAGGCTTGTGGATGGAAACGTCCTAATTGGAGGGTGATTATCAGGTTGTCACCTGTCCTTATTAGAGGTGCGAGAGGCCTGCCTACCAACCACGGTTTTCCTGACTCACCCGCAGTCAGAGGCCTCTCTGCCTGGAGCAGGATTATTTTCAACTGTCTGTATCAGGCTGCATTTCACATCTTTCCTTTGAACAACCTAATTTGTGATGTGATGAGGCAGACAGGCATTTTTCTAGGGCTATCTTGCACTTTTAGGCATATGTGCTCAAGAGCACCCAAAAAAGGGTTAATTTACTCTCTATGTCATCTGTATGTTGTGGTGACACATGATCACACGACACAATTGTGTAATGTTTATCAAACCCATCCTTACATGGACACATCTTTAAATTGTAAATTTACAGCACCTACATTTTTACTTTTCGTAAAAAGTACATTTATGCATGTATTGATCCACACACACACACACACACACACACACACACACACACACACACACACACACACACACACACAGACACACACACACACACACACACACACACACACATAATTTATTTCTCCAACAGAAAACATTTGCCTGAAATGACACATTTGCAGACCTCCTGCTAAAGATCTTCGCTTTATACTTTTACAAATTCCAAACGGATAACAGTTACTTTCTGAAATTGATTTGCTTATTTAATAATAAACATTTCTACAATTGTTATATGTTTCCAGTCCTTGTTTTATGCATTTCTCCCTTACCTAACATCTACCTTTAAACTCTCCAGGGCTTTTCTCTCTCTCTTCTCAGTCTCACTCTGGTCTGCCGACCTCCTCCTTCATTTCCATTTCCTTTAAATAGGACTTTCTCTTTGGCGTTTTCTTTTTTATAATCAGATACTTTCTTTATCCCTCTTTGTATGACCTTTTAGAGGGAGAAGCTGATGTCAACCAGGACAGATGAGAGGTCCACCAGACCAATAACATGACCGCCACTTTTTTATCTGAATTCCTCTCATTAGACTTTTCAATCACATAAATAAAAAAAGATATGTGTGTGGTAATATTCAGCATTGGTATTTGAGTGGTTTAATTGAAAGACTAAAATCCTAACACTGTCTCACGTCCTGATTTTGCTGAGTTAGATGTGTTCCAGGGTCAACGTATTTTGTTGACCCTGGAACAACATTTTACTCCAAAAATGTATTCTTGACCATATCCCTACACCTAATCCTAACCTTAACCATGACTAATCCCTAAAATCAGAGGAAATTATAGATTCATGACACTGATGTACAAGCACCAAACAGTGATTTTAAGCATAAACTTCACAAAATCTATAAACTGGTTCTTCAAATCTGATTGGTTAATCACAATGTTGTTCCAGGGACAACAAAGGACTGTCATTTCCTTTTTTTTTTTTTGGTGTCTAGTAAATACAAATTGAGGCAAAAAAGAGACACTGTGTTAAATGCCTTGTGGTTAAAATAAACTAAACATCCTGGTGTAGATTCTCGCATGTCCATTGACATCCAGTCTGTTCCCTGTTCACTGATCTGATCCGAAGGGACTCTAGGCAAAACATTCCGGAGCTACTCATAAAATATGAATGTTTGATGTCCAGTATCATGTGAAAACCACTAAATCAAAACATCATCCTGTCTAATATTGAATTGAAAGAGACATTAGAAACATAAGGAAGACTTTATTTAATATAACGTCCCCTCTTACTAGTCCAAATTACATCTGATATCACAGAAACGTGAGCTTTATCATAGATTGCATATCCTAACCTTGGAAGCTGAGCTGCATTTGATTTTTTTTCAGTATATTCTGCATCTATGCAATGGCAAAAAATGAGCTCTGTCTCATGCACATCTGTAAATATAGCTGTTCTGTATGTGGGCCTGTCGGACATTAAAAACAGGATATGCAGTTTGGGTTATGCTGTGATCTACTTATCAGTGCACTTCCTCATAAGCTCTTTAATTCAGTTTGCCATCAGGTTCCCCGTGGACTTCTCATCAGTTTTAATGACACATCATAAAATGTCCAAGGAACAAAGTTGGTCGAATTAGGGGATGTGTTTTTGGACTGTCCCCCCCTTGGGCTCCCATCTGGTGAAACACTGGAGTAAGTTGTTCGATGTGATAGAGCAGAATTAACTGAGAGTCTTTAGATGGATAGGGGGAAACGTGGGGGGTTGGACAGCTCACGGCGCCGTGGAGCTTTTGCCACTCGTGTTCTGAATACAGAGCGCCACTTGACTTGATGATGATATTAGATGACAGACATGGCATATGAGTGATGGAGACAGACACAATGAGAGAGGGTATGCATATGTTTCTTGGGGAAAATTATGCTTGATGGGTTGTTGATGAATTTGAATTCCTTATTTAAATCATTGTGATAGATGGCTGCTCATATGCTTCACATTAATGTTGACAATGACATTTTAAAGGGATAGTTCTCTCAAAAAGCACATCATTTACTGTCCTTCGTGTTGTTCTTTTGTAAATAAGGACAAATGCTGAAAACTCCCAAATGCCAAAAAAGGGCTTTTAATGTATCAAAACGATTCATACTGTATGCAACATTTTGTCTTCATTCACTGAATGGAAAAGGTCACCGTAATGATCATGATCAAATTTGTCCTTTCGTGTTCCACAGAAGAAAGTCACATTCGGAAGCAGATTAGGGTGAGTAAATTATGACAGAAATACATTTTGGGTGAACAATACTTTTAAATGACTGTTTTCAATGTTTCTTTAGCACCATATTAGCATATTTGAATGGTTTCTGACGAATCATATGACACTGAACACTAGGGTAATGATGCTGAAATGTAACTTTGCCATCACAGTATTAAATTTCATTTTAGGCTATATTAAAATAGTAAACAGTATTTTAAAGTGTAATAATATATCTCAATATTACTGTTTTTACTAAATTTTTTGATCCAATAAATGCAGCTGAATTTTTCACAGAAAAGCATGTTCCAGTTGCATATGCTGTTCAGAACATCAAGCACTGTGACACATGATGCAGTTGAAATTGTCACCGAATGACAAGGCTGTTCAGAGATTCATTGATTTCTCATGTCCCACATATGACAGGCCCTCTTTTCTCTCATTGGTGCAATGGGCACTTGGCTGATGTCACACTCATTGATCTGTGCAGTCTCAATCACATCACTGACAGAGACAGCAGGTCTATTTTTTGCCTGTGCTTTAGGGACTTATACTCTCTGCATACGCTGGCACTTCATACGTCAAAACCGCCTGGATGATCTCAGCTCAGTGGACAAAACCTTCTGAGATGACCATTCTTATGCATTTGCCTTACAATAGATTCTCTTTTGAATTGATATTCCACCCAAAAATGAAAATTCTTGTATCGTTTACCTTCATGGCACCGAATGTCTTTCTTACTTTCATAAAACACAAACAGAAGTTGTTTAGTTGTTAGTCTGAGATGCAATGGAAATAAAAGTGGACCGGGTGCTTTTTAGCTTCAGAAAGCACCATAAAAGTTTCATAAAAGTACGTGACTTGTACATTGTATTTCAAGTCGTAAAGAAACTTTAAGTGAAAGGAAAAGAGATGCTTGGACAATAAATATACAGTAGCTTACTCCTTTTGTGTTCCATATAGAGGACGCAAAGTCACAGGCTCTGAAGGACGTGTGAGTAAATAATTTGTGAGTGAAGCATTCCTTTAAGATCAGTTCGCCTCAGAGGGGCATTCGTTCACAGACTTACTGTACATCTACACAGATGTGGCATCAGTTTCTGTAATCTCTTTCACTGCAGTCTCCTTCAGGTTAGGCTAGAGGTTAGCAGTCTAGTGGACTCTTAGTCCTTGTCTGTCCTTATTTGTTCCCTGTCCTCTCGTGTCACATTCGAAAATTGATTGCTGTCTGATGTTTTCACATTTAATTAGTTGTGTGACACAACCATGTCCACCACCTATTGCCCTCCGCACAACGACGGCATGGGCAAAGGAGAGATGCAAAGCTGTCGCAGGACAGGCTCCTCAAATTCTTCATAAATATTATAATAGTCCCCTGCATCTACAGTCTGCTCTCTGTCTGTCAGGTGACACAGTTATTAAAGCCTGTTTAGACAGTCTGTGTGTGTGACTGGCATAGCAGTTCAGAGGTCCAGCACAAACAACACAGTTCATTTCCACCTTCTGAGTAACTGGGTTAGAGGGGTGTTCAGGTGCCGAAACAGATTTTGCCTTTTATCCTGAAACAGCGAATGTTTGTGGTTTCCCTCAACATCCCAGCCATTTTGGCTCAGCAGAGCTGGAATGAATATTTCTTGGCTAAGGTTTTTTTTTTTTTTTTTGTTACATGAAGGTCACATTAAAACTGATTTGGAAATTATTTATTCTTTTTACAGATTTTTATTTTGAAAACCTGGGTCTGGGACAAGGGAAATACAATACAAAAGTTTTAGACTCAGCATTCCAATCCTAAAATATGTAAATTCAAATATATTACTGAATTACAAATATTAAAAAATTGCTCGTATAACTTTAGCAAATATACCAAAAATTAAATGTACATTTTAAGCTATTTTAAAATGTGTTGTTTGAAATTGAATATATATATTAAATTGACTATCCTTTAGTTTGCACAGTGACCAACGAACATACAAAATCTTAGGTTATGTGGTTACCAAGAAATATATAATATATGAGAAGCACATTTTGAAGAAAAGTCCCTAGTGAAAAATAAATATACTAAAATGTATTTAAAATGTATTTTATGCTACAAATACATTTAAATATTTATGTACTTAATAATAACACCTTACAGTTGTACTTTTGGTATACTAAACTGCTGAATTGGAACAACTAGTTTTGTACTTAACGCACTTTAATTGTGTGAAAGTAATGCTGAAGTCCAACTAAAGACATATTGAAGTATATTTGATTGTGCTAAAGTGGAACCAGTGCAAGTTCAAGTACACTTTAAATATCTTGTTTTTAAAGACCAATATTATTTAAAGATACAATCCTCATCAATAGTGACATTAAAACACATTTTAGGCTTAATAGTAAGCAATGTGTTGTAGTACTACAAAAAAAGTTGAGTTATAATTTTTATATCACTAAGTCTCGAGCGATATGTCAGTAAATATGTTAATAGATTTTAACTACTTAGTAAATAGTAAGTAAAAATATTTTAAATATATTACTTGTTTTTTTTTTTTTTTTTTACTAGGGATCACTTTTTGTATTGTGTCATTTCCAATGAAGTAATCAAGTTCAAATGTGCAATTTAATTAAATCAACTAGTGAGAGTGTGAAAAGTGTGTTTTAATGAGTTTAAGTTAGTCCAGTCAGTCCACAAGGCCAAACGTTAATGTACCCATAGTCAAAGAAAATGCTATTGTTTTTAATGGTCACAGTTTCAATCGTAGCATTTTTGTCCGTTTGACAGTACAGATCTAATATATTTATTGTTAAACCATTAGCATCTCTCTTGGAGGCTGGGAAAAAGCTCAGTATGAATTGTTTTGAAGTTTAAAGGCACTGAGTAAAGCAAGATCTTTGGAAAAGAGAGATGACAAAGGGCAAAGCAAAAAAAAAAAGAGCTCAGACTCCGACCTTCCTTTGGCAAACTCAATAATAATAAAAAAAAAAGTTAATCTTTTAGTTTCTGAAAAGCTTAGAACATTTCACTTCATCCACCATAGTAAAACAAATTTATCGCTGTCTAATCTTTTGTCTGTCTGGGTAAGAGCAATTGAGATTTTCACATCTTCAGAACTGATACTTCACATTGCATTGCATTAATTGAAAGCCCTCACTAATCCTCCAGTCTCAGCTACAAGTTTAAGTAATAAATCTATTCTGTTCAAAATGTAATGGCTCATTATTTTTCCAAGTAACTGAATAAATGAATATCAAGCAAGACGCTCTTGGTCCTCCAGCACAATTAAGGATAACACAAGTCGATTTATAAAAGGACGATTGACTTCTCTTTAGTTAATTCCTAGTGGCTATTTACTAAACTGCTTATATCAGTCACGCACGCTGCACTTTTTCAGAGTACAAAGTGCATAAAGCTGTCAGAAAGAAGTGATTACATGCAGTCGTCATCATTTAAAGTTATCTTTCTCAGTTATACAATTAAAGGGAGAGCTCACCTGAAAAATTGCTGAAAGTTACTCACTCTCAGGACATCCAAGATGTAGGTGAATTTGTTTCTTGATCAGAACAGATTTGGAGAAATTTAGCATTACATCACTTGCTTACTACTGTAATGGATCCTCTGCAGTGAATGGGTGCTGTCAGAATGAGAGTCCAAACAGCTGATAAAAACATCACAATAATCCACAAGCAATTATTAAACCACCAACCATCCACAGACCAGTTAAAAGAAATGCTAAATGCAGTGACAGTTAAAAGAAGTAGTTGTCATTCTTTTCATGCTTCAGTAAATCGGGTTTATTATGGATTGTGATCTGTGCAAATTGCATTCACCGTTAAATGTTTCATGAAGTAGGCGTGTCTGTAATGTTTGCTGATTTGCATAATTCCTTTAGTGAATTGGGTGTAATTCTTTTAGACAGAGTGTGCAAATAAACAACAGTATCAGCAGGTGTAGTTTCCAGTGCCACTCTCACTCCTCTTCATTTCCCCTCCCTTGTATCTTTGTATCTCTGGTCTAGTCTCACCTGACCACCTTGCTCCATTTGGGGGACAGTATTGCTGATTGGGCCCCTAGATATACATTACCCAAGTCCTCTTTGGGAATGCCTTCTTGCCACAAATGCAATCTAATATTGTGTTGGAGGTGCTGCAATGTTCCCTTGGATATATATCTGTATGGCAGGAGCGAATGGATCTTAAGCTGCACAGTCTATTATATAGTGTATTAGGGCTGGCAAGGGCTCAGGCCATCAGAGCCTTGTGCACTTTATCACGATAATGAAAAATCTGCTGAGAGGCTTTGGACCGCACCTTGCTTTTTGTACATCTCCTGAATTTCCCACACTGGGACAGCACAGGGTCCCTCCTGGGAAGGCTGTTGTAGAGGCAGGTGGCATGAGTATGCAGTAAAAACAAAAATCGTATAAATAAGACATTGGTATCACAAGCTTTTGATTTGTAACATGAATAAAACCTAATCATCCAATAGAGATGCCCTGGAAATCAAATTTCTGATTTTTTTTCTCCTATTAATTCAATTTTATTCTAGTCTGTTCTATTCTATAATTTATAATAAATATTTACACTACAGCAATTTATTATTATTATTATTATTATTATTATTAACAACAACAACAACAATAATAATAACAGTAATAATGCTTCTATTAATAATAATAATATAATAATAATAATAGTATTATTATTTATAATAATAATAATAATAATCATTATTATTATTTACAATAATTTCTTCTTATTTTTTAACAACAACAACTATAATAATAATACTTCTATTAATAATAATAATTATTGCCCTTAGCATTCCTGTAAAATTTGCCTAAACATGCAGTGTACCGCAGGTAGTACAGTGGAACACTAACAAGTTAAATAATAATAATAATGTAAAAATAATTGTTATTGTTATTATTGTTATTATTATAGCAGCAGCAACAACAATTATTATTATTATTTTAATATCTCACTTATACAAACAAACCAAATAAATAAAACATCATCATCATCATCATCATTATTTTGACTGTTGTTGTTCCTAATATTAAAATATGATTGCTAATATTTTATATTTTATAATATGCTTCATCAAAAATTGGCTTAATTAACAGAAGTGAGCCTGCTCATGTTTCAGAATGCTTTATTTGCTTCAGCAGAATAAAAATTGCATTAATGTACAGATCTTTAAAAACTTGGGAGACGTGACTTAATAGCCTTTTGTGCTTTTTAAGTGAATTTATAAATGAATTTAAACATTATTAAATGCATGTGCTTCAGGCTTCCACTGGGCACACTTATATTCAGGACTGGGCTGCAGAGTCAAACTGTTTTTTGCAATTAAGATAATGGAAATAGTGCTATCTAATGTAATGATGATGAAACGTCCAAAAAGTCATTTTATGATACCAGACACTATTCTTTTAAATAACCAAAATGGGCTATTTTAATTGTATCTCTTTATACTACTGCATGTATTCCTGTAGCTCAACTGGTAAAAGTATAGTGCTAGTAATGCCATGGTCATGGATTTGATTTTAATTTTAAACGAATGGACTGATAAAATGTATGCATATTTATATGTATATAAAACATCTGCAAAATCTACATTATCTGAGCGAATAATAGGGAAGTCGTGGCCTAATGGTTAGAGAGTTGGACTTGCAATCGAAGGGTTTGAGTCTCGGGCTGGCAGGAATTGTGGGTGGGGGGAGTGCATGTACAGTTCTCTCTCCACCTTCAATACCACGACTTAGGTGCCCTTGAGCAAGGCATCGAACCCCCAACTGCTCCCCGGGCGCCGCAGCATAAATGGCTGCCCACTGCTCTGGGTGTGTTTACAGTATGTGTGTGTGTGTGTGTTCACTGCTCTGTGTGTGTGCACTTTGGATGGGTTAAATGTAGAGCATGAATTCTGAGTATGGGTCACCATACTTGGCTGAATGTCACGTCACTTTTTTTTTAAAATGCTTGACCGAGCAATTTCAGAACTTTGCTTTGCCAACTGTAAACAATCACTGACATATATTTGTATTGTTTGAGCCTACTTTAATCAACCTATCCCTGCATTTCTGTCAGTGATCAGGTGGAATTTCTCTCTCTCGTGACCCAGGATTGTTCATCTACATTTAGTTCCACAGGGTTTTACAGCGCCAGAAAATGGGTCAGATTTCTGGAGCATGACTGGATCCAAATTGTTCCTGGACTCTATCATTTATGACTATGCTGCAGGCAAATAGTGCATTTTGGGCTGTCTCTGTGGCCATATACATAATTATTTAGTCCATTCAGGCAAACATTGTACTAGTGTGTTATTTAGACACTCAAAGGTCAAAAGTATATGCGGGATGCCATATCATGATACAGGTCATTTAATCTGTAATTACTCCTTTTTTGAAAAATGTAATCAGAAGAAAAACAATTGTAGAATCACAAAATAAAACAAGTTCATCGATAACATCATAATTAATGTAACTATTGTGAAAAAAAGCCTTAGACTGACTCACAAACAATGGCACAATACTGAGAGTAATGTACCAGTTTTTAAACCAATAGAAGACTACATTCTTAGAATTGAATTGTCTGGTTGCACAGACAGATTTTTACAAAACTGAAGAAGAGAAATGGGACCGTAAAAGAGAGAGAAAGTGATTAATTGAACAGATATGAAAAACTAACAGAGTGAAATGGTGAATTAAAATGGGTGTGTGAGAAAGAGAGAGTTCGGGTTGAATAACGGCTTCTCTGAGTCTATTTTCTGTTTGCCTCCACCTCCCCTTTCCATCTCTCAGCTGAACGGTAATCAAAGGAAGTCTGTCAATGGCAGGCCAAGATGAATGGAAGCCTCTGAAGTCCACGTCAAGACAAAGAGCAAGTGAATGGGTAATAATTAAAACAGAAACAGAGACCTTACCAACATGAAGCACAGAGGCTGGTGGTGTGCGGCAAATCTTTTCATTAACCTTACAGAAACATCATATTAACCCTGATGTACCGCAGTGAAGATGAAACCTGATTAGCAGCACTCAAAATGAGTCAGAAATGAAAAACTGGATTTTTCAGTATTGTGCTGCAGCATAACAGGATCCAAATTTTTTTTAAAAAGGAAAAAGTTCTAATAATTCATTCATTCATTAAAATTAGAAAAAATCATTAATCATTAAATTTATTTTTCTGCATTTTCATTTAGATGGAAAAAAGCAACATAATATGCATTTTCTTTAGTGGTTTGATCATTGTAGACCCTCACATCATGCTTTCTTCTCAAATAGAACAGATCAGACACCCAATTTCAAACATAAGCGTCATGAACCAGATCAGGAATAAGCTATTGGGGCCAACGTCCCCCCAAGTGTCTTATGGATCCAGCCCCCATGGTCTACTAATTTATTAAGCAGAATAATAAAATATCTCTGAAGCGTTACATCTTTGGGTGATTTTATGCACCAGATTAAATTAAGTGCTCATTTGATACCTAGTTCATTAGAAACATCATCCTGACCAGCTGATGAGATGGGACAGCGGCAAACCATTTCTATGCTTTGAATAATAAACTGAAATTAATTTACAGGAATTGCATGTGCTTCCTAATGGTTGACTAACTCTGTCATCAGACTATAGGATGATAATTATCTCATAAATTAGAGTATTTTTGTGTAGAGCTTGTACTTACATACTGCATATAAGTTATAACAAAACATGATGATTGGTTTGGCTTGGTAATAGTGCTATATTTTATTGACATGAGTACAATACATACATGTCAAGACTGAATGGTGTAGAAATTAACCTGCGTATATTAATATGACCCATCATGTCACATAACAGCTAGAACAGGACATCACATGATCCTAATTTACAATGCCATAGAAAAATCCATTAGAGCTTTCTGTTCTCTGAGAGATGGATATGTATAGACCAAAGGTTATTCTGCCTTTGTTCTGTCAAGGACATGGGTAACCTGACTTGATTTCATAGATAATTTCTACAATAGGCAGTGCTGGCCAGTCTAATGGATCCAGCCTCCAAAACTGATTTCCTTTAGGACTGCCGAGTCGTCTCTGTGACTCTAGAAATTAAGACCCTCTCAATAAATGTGCTGTGGGTTTCTTGTTTCCACTCCGAGTGTCCCTCATATAATTTAGCCTAGTATTTCAGTCATTCATACCTTCTTCCAGCCACAAGGTTTAAATAAGGTGTGAAAGAAAAACATCCTAATATTAGACGGGACTGTCTGCAATTATGTTTTGTTTTTTAAAGAGATGGTGACGCCAAGCATTATTTGTGGTGTAGATAAATGGAGGGAGATTCTAAGAGAAATCTAGGCCCATTCATCACACAAAACTATTGTAGTTCTTTTAAAGTCTTGGAATATAATGCATTAGAGAAAAAGTTTACCCAAGAATGAAAATTTGCTTAACGTTTACTCATTCTGATGTAGATGAATTTGTCACCAGAACAGATTTGGCGAGATTTACTGCCAGTGGAACCTCTGCAATGAATCAGTGCCATCAGATTGAAAGTTTAAAGTATTAAAACATCATAAAAATCCACAAGTAATCTACACAACGCAAGTCTATCAATTACCATCTTGTGAAGTGAAAACCTGCATGTTTGCAAGGTAGGCGTTTAATCTTTAAACCGTTGCTTCTGGCCAAAATGCGAATCCATAATTCATAATAATTTTTCTTCTAGTGAAAAATCTATCCCCTGTTGTCTGCTCACATCAAAATCCTCCAACATTTTTGTTTAGAACTGTTTTAGACCATTTTCATTGTAAATAGTACCTATATGAAATGTGCATGTTTCTCTCCTGATTCAGACAAGATTACTTTTTCACTGAAGAAAGCAGTATTATGGATAGAGGACTTGTATTTTAGCTACGGGTCAGTACATTTTCATTTTTGGGTGAACTATTTCTTTCAGCATTTATTGTGCCAGGATATTTGTCAATATTTCTCATCATTTGTTTCACAGAAGACATTAAGTCACATGAGGTTTGGAATGGCATGAGGGTGAGTAAATGCATTTGCTGCTTAAAGAGAGGCTTTTATTGTAAACTCAGTCGGTGGTTCAGACTCAAGCCTTTCTTAATTAGAAATGAATATGTATCCAAGTGCTCACTGGCAAGCTGCTAAAGTGTAATCTCACTCATACCAGGGCCTATGGCATGGCAACCTAGGGGATGTTAATTTGCTGCCGTGTTATGAGCCAAGCCTACTGCTGAGACTGTCACCTTGGAAGGACAAAATGAACGATGATAAACAATGTTGGATTTATTCAGGCTGTTTTTATTTTAACCTTTTGACAGGAATGCACACTGCCATTTGTCTGTCATAATTTAAGGAGAGAATGACATTTTTCTTTCCTTTTTTTTGTGTTGAATACTGTCACAGCGCACTTTGCAGCTATATTACGAGTAAAATGTATTTTGGAGAAATAATGAAAAAATACTTTGCTGTTTATCTGTATGTTCAATTCCAAATGCAAGAACACAAGTATACTTATTATTTACATATTTAAATTATAAACATGTATAATTTAATTGTGTAAACGAACAGCACTTTAAACTAAATTGTGACAAAAATTCAATTAGCACATTTTGTTGCATTAGCATATTTTAAATAAAAGTTGACAAACGGCAAAAATCATTTATTTTGAGTGTACAATGCTGCTGTCCTTAGTGAAATGTATGAATTTAGGAGGGAAAATGAAAAAGTTTCCAACTTCGCCGTCCATCCATATGTTCTAATTTCATGTCTGGAGGCAAAAACACAAGTATATCCATTTCTTACATCCTATATTGCTTCATTCTCCACTGCCCATACAACCGATGATCTATTGCTTATATATGGCCCTGTACCTAGCCAGGCCATTCCTGACACAAGATGAAATTGGTCTTGGCCAACACATTTTGAACTCCATCTAAAGATAGAACCTCTGGCAATTTCAGAATGCTTGCAAACAGTAGAACTGAAATATCATTTTACACAGTTTCCAGCACTATCAACATTCTCATTTTAAACCATCCTTTAGATGTTCAGGCCAGAGTCAATCTACATGTACACCTGTATTTCTCTCAAATGATGTTAGATTATCTAAAAGTTTCTGTCCTTTAAGATCAGCCACATCCTGTTTAATTATGAAGGGACAAAGATAACCAGCCTCTAATCACAAGAACATTGCTTTATTATCACAGAGCTGTCATTCAAACACAGCTTTTAAATAATTAGCCAGTGCTGTGTACCTTTGATTCAATGGAGCCTTCTCAAAAGAGATGGTTAACCAAAGCTAATAACCCCACAACCTCTCCCATGGGCTCAAGCTCAAGCCTCGGCAGGATTTGGGTTAAAAGGCCAGCGAATCAGGTCAGTTAGAAATGAGTGTTTGTGACCCGCTGTCGTATCATGAGATCCCTTTGAGCAGAGACGAGAGCTAGAACAGATGATGAGTACAAAGGTTGGGAACTGTTAATTCACACGGCACAGGGTTCCTTTAATTAAAACAGTGAGCACTAGGTCTCTTCATAAGTACGATATGACAGTCAGTAAAGACAAAACATTTGTAGAGCTAGACCCAATTTAAATGGACACATGTAAACTTATACAAACCATTGCAATAACCAGCAACCAGCTCATCTAGAAACACTTGATATATATATATATATATATATATATATATATATATATATATATATATATATATATATATATATATATATATATATATATATATATATATATATATATATATATATACTGTTGGAACCCATTTCCATGTAGTGATTCAAATTAATAACACTATATTTTTTGGATTAATTATCTTTAATGTGCAACGTTTAGTAACAGCTCTTCAATTATAGATTTGATAGATTAGGATAGACCCTGGATTCCTGATATCACTGCTACTCTTCGATGCGATAAAACAGACAGAACAGTATAGTACACGTAATACTCATAAGTTAATTAACATTGTGCTAGCAACTTGATAAAATCACCTCATTTGATTTGGATATGCTCAGTGCAGACAATGTACTTGTGATTGTGTCAACTTACATTAACTTACATCTTTCATTCAGTACCGCACTGATAGGCTTGCAGAGTATAACAACGGATATACATTTTCAGTTGGTCATTGTTTGCAGGCAGGCAACGAGTTAACATACGTGTTTATTAGCCTGTTCAGTTGTTAATTGATGGAATTTCAGATTGCCAGCTTCTCTGTGGTGTCTTTCTTCATCGCCTTTCTCCCTCTCTCGCCAGGCTGTGAAGCCCTTGGCTCAAGGTGACCAGCAGCATCTGGGACAATTTGCAACCCTGAATTGATGCTTCAGAGAAATGCAATGATATGAAGGCGTGACAGTGCAGGTGTGAGTAATTGTTTTATTGTGAGTGTGTCTGTAAATGTGTGCATTTTCTTTTCCCCTTCAGTACAGTCTTTTCCTTTCTCTTTCAATAATGCCACTGTGATAATATACTGTAAAAAGTTATAAATACAGATTATTGGGGGTCGGGGAAATACTATTTCAGTTTTCTACTTCAAAATATCACATTTTTAAGAAATAGTTCACCCAAGGGAAAAAAAAGTCTAATTACATCATGGTAAGCATTACATCACTTGCTCACCAATAGATCCACTGCAGTGAATGGGTGCCGTCAGAATAAGAGTCCAAACAGCGGATTAAAAACATCACAATGATCCACAAGTTATCAATACGTCTCCAGTCTTGTTAAGCAAAAATCTGCATATTTGCAATAAACAAATGCACTGTTAAGACATTTTTAACTTACTGTTACTTTAGATGAACAGATTTTAGATTTACTTTACAAAAACAGCCCAAAACAGATCTAAACAAATATGTCATAGGATTCTGTTGTGAGAGCACAACAGGTGATAGATTTGTATTTATTTGTTTCACTGGACAAAGCAATATTATGGATAGAGGACACATTTTAGCCAGTAGCAATGGTTCAACATTAAAAATGTCCAAAAAAGTTTATTGCAAAAATTCAGCTTTTCACTTAACAAGACTGGAGATGTATTGATTATTAGTAGATTATTTTGATGTTTCTTAATCAGCTGTTTGTATTCTTATTCTGATGGCACCCATTCACTGCAGAGGATCCATTAGTGAGCAAATGATTTCATGCCAAATTTCTCCAAATCTGTTTCAATGAAGAAACATCAAGTATCAATCATCTTGGATGACCTGAGGGTAAATTTTCAGCATATTTTCATTTTGGGTGATCTATTTCTTTAATTTGTTACTTTGTAAATATTTGTAAAATTTACTAGCAATTTCTGTTTGAAAATTGTTCAGTTATGTCTTATTTAGTGTAGTGTCTACAATAAAATCATAAAAATACCACTCTTATTATTACTTGAGTGGAAATAGATGCTATGGATGATTCCAAGGGGGCTGAATGGCAAACAAATCCTTAAAATGATCAAACACATTCAATTGAACATCTGAATTATTAATGTTTCCAAAACACACGTCTGCCTAGTTATTCCATTCCATCTTTTTCATGGCTGTATGAGACCAGGCCCCCTTGACTCTTAAATGCATTTCATTTTTCACCACAGCTACCTGTGGCGTTGATATATTGTTGCTTATTTCTACCAGAGGACGACCCCTAGCCTCCCTTGATGTTTTTATATGCATGTATTGAATCATTCATCAACTCACAAGATCATTCAATAATGTGCTTTTCAGGAACACAGAGAAATAAGACTTTGCTTGGATGATGATGATGATGGCTTTAGCCTCTCCTCTCCTTTTTTTTTTTTTTTTTTTTTTTAAATGAAACGTGTGTCGTTCTACAGCAGGCGTCTTTTATGATGTCACAGAACTGGCAGAAACATTATGAAAGAAGTACAATTATCCTGCCGTACATAAATCTATCTGTGCACGCTGGCAATATTGAAGATTGAATCACTGTTGCCGCACTGTGAACTGTAATACGGCAATAACAAAGAAAAGCTTGTGATGAAAAAATGTAAAGTTTCTCGATGTTTAGATTCTCAATCGCTGCTCGCAACTCGCTGCTTGAAAAGAAGGCTCCTTATCAGGAGATAACAAAAGCCTTACAGCATAATTACCCCAGCCTAGGTCACCTCGAGAACGCCGTGCGGTGGAGACAGCCGACATAATGAAATCCTAGAGTAAAGGACACTTTTTGGTAACGTCCTCCTGTATAATCACTCCACAGAGTTGCTTTAATGAGACTATTATGACAACCTCAAATGAGCCTCATGAGCTCATAAACATTCAGATATTGTAGCTTAAATCCCAACTGAAGGAAGTGTGGTTTCTCATTTCCTTGTTGTTTCTCTTCTTTTCCATCTGTTGCGCCATCCTTCTCTCGCTCTTTCACACTCTGGAGCATTGCAAGTTTATTTTGAGGCACAGACAGATTTCCTCGTGGGTATGAGGTTCAGTATGCAGGTCAAACAGACTTGATAGCAGTGGTCCATCGCCAACAGCGAAACTGCCCTAGACCTGATCTTATGGGTGACAGGCAGCAGACTTTTTTTGTGTGCGGATATTATTAAAGTAATGTGTCTTTCCGTCGTGTCACAACTACAAACAGCCAATCCCTGTTAAAAAATATGCCATGGCTCTGCATATAAAAGGCAGTGTTCAAAGAGTTATATCCGTCAGCCATCTAAAGAAGACAGCAGTTACAAAGGACTAACTGATGGTCCTTTGTGATTTATTAAAGTGTGAAGATCCTTGATGATGCTAATATTAGAGTACCATTTAATTTGCTCTTCTTCAAAAGCCCGCTCACAGCAGAGAGAGAGAGAGCGACAGGAGATTGGACATTGAACGAGAGACGGAAAGGGAACGTTAGAGCCTGAAAAATCCACTTATATAGCCCTGCTGTTAAAATAAAAAATATCGGACACTATGTCTAAAGTGTTTACAAAATCAGTATCCTAGAGAATTACATAGTGTATAATACCAAATGTACTTCAAAATGAACACTTCATATAGTTTAGTATCTTTCCTACAATCTTTGAAGAAAAAAATATTTCATCCAGTTAGTACGGTAGCAATATGTTGCATTTTGTGGACTAAGGAGATAAGGACGGCTAATCATTTACAGTTCTACATGTCCATTCATTCATCCATTCAAAATTTAGAATGGATATGACTATTTCCTTAAATACGTTCTTCAGTTATTACATTATTGCACTTTAAAAAATTCAATCTTAAATTAATTTTAAAAAAGAAAGAAAGAAAAACGAAAACCAGTAACATGGTTTGTGTTTCTGCTCAAGTTAAAGGCGAAGTCATTTTATTGGTAAGTAGAAGCTTGTAGGCCAAATAGTTTCTAATTGGCACATGGAAGAAGTTCAAACCTCTGATTCCAGACTGGAAATTCTGCCCCATGTCATGGGCACAATAGGACTGCTATGAACCACCCTGCTGCCTGGAACAGGCACTAGATGGTCATTCTGTTGGTGTGTGGGTGCCCTATACCCTCCATATACACTGTCACTGGGATGTCCCATGCATGGGAAGATGTTGCATAATTCAGCAGGTCCATATGACAGTGGGCTCTGGTAGACTGGCAGCTCTGGGTAGGAGTAGGGTCTATGTACCAAACTGGATGCCCTTCTGACAGCTGCCACGTTGTGGAAAATCGCTTCTTTGTAGGAGGGAAGCCTTGTGGACTGGCTGTGTCTGAGCTTCTGGCTTTTCCTGGGGTTTCGCCGGAAGGCGTGAAGGTAGTTGTGATCCATCGGTTGGGTGTAACACAGGGTGTTCCTCACCCGTCCATGTACGTCCACGCAAGGGAACAGGTCGGGTATAGTTACTTGTGGGGAGGCTGTGGCAGTGGGTCTGTCACCTGGGAACCGAACTCTGTCGGGACCCCAAGTGGCTTTCAGGAATGAAGGTCTGCGATGAAGCTTCCTTTTCCCTATCAGAGGTATGTCATCAAATGTGGGGTCGAAGTATGTTTTGATGCAGGTATTACAAGCTGTGTCTGCGGCTGCAAAAGGATTTTCCCTGAAGGATGAAGACAGGTGGTTTTCAGCAAAACTGTTTGCTTCGTTATGACATGTTGATTGGTTTTTATAATCATGAAGCCCCCTCAGATCCATGGACTCCACCAAGAGATTCTGGGGTCTCTTTTTCCGCCTGACGGCATCTGAAAAATCGCTGTGACAAGGCTTGTGGTGTTCGGTGTATATGTCTCTATATGGGACAAAGGAAGAACCAGGATAGGCCAGGTTGGATGGAGGATCATGCATGGCTAGATGAGGTGTGCTCATACTGGACACAGGAAGCATACCGTCATAGAGACCCCTAGTCCTGGCAGGAAGCGTGTAGCGAAGTGGAGTGGGCCGCGTTAAGACTCTCTGGTTTACCATTGGTGGTGGGCTAGAAATTTTGGTGTGTTGCGTGAAAGGTGGAGTTATGGAACGCTGCATGTGAGGTATGTGGTTCTCTGTGACATTAGTGATGTAAGAGAAGTGACCAGGAACTTTTTCAGTTGTGGTCACCAATGGTATACGTGCTGGCAGGCTGCCACTGTGTCGACTCCAGTTCTCAATGGTCTTGGTGGCGTTATCCAATGAGTTTTCCACTTTGGCTGAGGAGACAATGTCCTTGGCTGTCTGCAGCATTTTCAGCATGTTGGCCTGGGCGTAATTGGCCGTGATGTCTGGATTCTGTATGCTGGTAGATCTGCCAATATCTTCGACGCCATTAAAGCAGCTGTATATGCCCTGAAATGTAAAGTATCATAATGTCCAGTGAACAGTGATTGTGGATTCCTACAGTGAAATGTTATTTTGTGAATTCATTCATGTCACTGAGATATTTTTCTCCATTATAATAATATATATATATATATATATATATATATATATATATACTAGATGTTTTTGTGAAAGAAAGATCAGTTGAGTGTAGCGAAGTATATATATATATATATATATATATATATATATATATATATATATATATATATATATATATATACACATATACATATATTTATATATATTTTGCCTGTATAAAAAATAGCACAATTCTGACAATATAATCTAATGAGTTGTTTAAAGTTTTTTTTTTAGTTTGAATAAAACTGACACACTGCCCCTCACAATTTGCAGCATTTGCAGAGAGATCATTTTTTTCTATCAGAAAACATTTACATTCATGAAACAGTTCTGATTATCAATGTTTGATGTAAAGAAATTAAAGTACAGGTTTAATTTGTAATAGAAAGCTTTTGTAACATTATAAATGTCATATTGCTTCTTTTGATCAACTTTATGCATCTTTGCTCAATAAAAAAAACTATTTTGAAAAAAATATTTTATTGAAAACAAAAACTTTTGAATGGTAGTGTATGTAAGAAAAATGAACATATATTCAAATTTACTGAAATCAAACTGAATCAAGTTAGAATCTAAAAAAAAAAAATGTAATGAAATGTAAATCAACAATGAAATCTTACCCTGCTAATAGCCAGCAGGAAGTCTAAGTGATCAGACTTGTGGACAGAGTGCCTCAGTTTCCAGTAAAGTAAATGTTCCCAAGCAAAGACCAGCAGGCTGAGGCCCATGGCCACGAGCAACATGTAGAAAACACCTGCCATGTTGTCTATGTCTAGTTTGGAGCTCATGACCTCGTTTTTCTCATTCTGGCATATTCCAGACAGCCATACTGTCTCCAGTCTCTGTGTGTCCCCTGCATGAAAGGAAACAGGGTCAGGAATAATGCCAGAAACAAGTGGATACTGTAAGAACCACATATGCCCTTGACCCTGCTCCAAAACCTAGTAAGCTGCCTACCTAGACATAATGTTAAGACATGATATGTGTTTTGGCTGTTCCAAAAAAAAAAGCTAACTTTAGGCAATATTGCATGGGCTCTTCAGGGTGAAGGCCATTGCAGAAAGCATTGTGTTAAATATGAAAAAAAAACAATAATAAAATACAATTTAATAAACAAAAATGCACTTGGCAGCAAGGTACAGTAGCTCTCTAGGTTTTGAAACAGAGTCTGTTTCTACTGTTCAGTGGAGGCTCTATTATGTCTGTAGCTTGCATTGACATTTCATATGTAACCCCTCAATTCTTAGCACTTTTTTTTTTTTTTTTTTTACAGTGAGAAGGGATTGTGATAGCTTCCATGCTGGGGCAGAGGATATTAAGTGTGGACCAGTTCCGGTCCCCCAAGTGCAATTTACCATCTCCCAGGAACTGGAGGAGAGCCAGGTCTATGGGGCGCTTCCAGCGGGAGTCCTTCTGCAGAGCAATGCCGTAGCCGGTGGTAGCAAACACCTTCCCACTACCAATGGTGACCAGCTTGCACCCCTCATCCTTGCCAGCCATATAATTAAGAACTGCTGCATCATATATGAAGGCATCCAACTTCCTACACAGAGGACAAAAATGAGCCCAAGGCAAATGGCTTAATAATTACACCTAATTATGTCAAGTAAATAATTAGCTCTTGTTAATTTATACTCCTTTTTTCCTTGACAAATGGGGAGCGATACATTATTAATGCTTGGCTGTTTTCCACCAGTGTTTCACTGACCTTAGATCTCTGCACCTCAAAAATAACCAACAAAATTGCTTCTAAATGAATGATAACTATAATGACCAGTGAAATTAATCTTAGACTATCAACCAAACATTACACTGACATAAAAGGACAATGTTTTTTTGACATGTGCTATGTATGGTAGTACCATGGTTTTCTTGAAATACCATGAATATGGTACCATTATCTTTCACACAATCACACACACATAAAGTGTAATTGCTGAAGCCCACCCTGTCTTGAGGCTGTTGAGAGCTTCTTCCACACCCTTCTGGTTGTATTTTATCATGTGGGTGTGCATGTCAGGGTAATTGCTTCGAATGTTTCTCTCTGTGCTGCCGTTTGGGACCGTCCCAAAGCGAAAAGGAGGATAATGTTCCTGGGGTTTTTGAAACTGAAACAAAAAGGAATAGATGGCATTTCAGTTGTTTAGCTGAGGCAGGTTGTGGCTTAACCTTAATAGTGTAGATCAACACAGATTACTTGGACTTTACACAGAATCACCTACTGGCAGGGTGGTAGTGACCTTGGGGAAGGATATCAGAATTATCGCTCTTATATTTTTCTACTCACAGATTCTTGCATTTATGCACATTAGACTAAAAAAGGGATAAGGTAATTCGCACTAAATGACTATATGAAACAATACTTATATTTTTCTTCAAAGCTTCACAAATTCTTCCCTACAATGCATGAGATTAAGCAGTCAGAAGGCAGGATGTTCAACAACACAGAAACTACTATATTATGTTGGTTCTAGCATCTATTAGTAAGGCTCCGAGTGCTTGTGTTTGTGTTTTTTAATCTAAGAACGATTAATCTACTGTTTTTCTTCCTTGAGATCCGATTCTCAGTTGCATAATTTTATGGATTTCTGTCGCCTATAGTGTTTTCTTATGAAAAACAATGAACAAAAATGTTATTGATCCTGAGATTATCTTTGAGACATTGGAACTTTGAAAGGTGCCAATTTACTGATTTCAATCAAGCTTTTGTCTTGATGCTGAATTTTCCTCATACTTTGACAAAAATGAATTGATTGGCTTATGAACAATTTAAAAATTACTTCGCCACGGAATTAGAAGTTGACAAATGATCACAGAAAGACATTTTATTTTAAAATCTTGTTTAATATTTAACATACTAAATATGGATAGTAGGTGTAACCAGTCCTTTCCTTTCAACTTTCCTTCAGAACTTTTTTTAGCACATATTGCACACACAAAACACATCAAAAGGTATCCAAATACAGCCTCGCTGTCATACAGCTCATTTACAATTATATAACACTTACCTTTTTGTCACTAAGTCCAGACACAGTGTCAATGTACTGCTCTTGGATCATGAAGGCAGCTAAATTGGCTGTGTAGCTGGCGAGGAAGATGACAGCAAAAAAAGCCCAGACCAGGACCATAATTTTGCTGGTCGTGCCTTTGGGGTTTTCAATAGGAACAGAGTTGTTGAAGACGATTCCCCACAGAAGCCAGACAGACTTCCCAATGGTAAAGGTTGGACCCCCAGGGGCTATAAGAGAGGTACATTAAAATATGACTATTAAATAATATGATGAAATTAAATACAGTCAAGGAAGTCAAGGTTTTCATCAAGGATGCAATAAAACAAAAGTGATAGGACAAAACATTTCTATTTCAAATAAATGCTATTCATCAAAGAATCCTAAACAAAAATATCATGGATTCCACAAAAAAAGCGACACAACTGTTTTCAACACTGATTACAAGAATTGTTTCTTAAGCGCCAAATCAGCAGATTACAATGATTTATATAATACACATATGTACGTCCTATATAACAGATGTTCTGGCTCTTTCGATTGAATTAGCCACAGATCAGTCCACATGGGCAAACTTTCTTTTCTAGTTCCACCTTGACATCAGTTCTTAATGTGGTTCTTGTGTCTCACACACAGCCACAGAAAAGCCAAGCAATCAATCAAAGTCAAATTAGCAAAGCGACAAACGTTAATTAAACCTCCGAAAAATGACCTTTTACACTAGGAGACAAGTACACAGCCTGTCAGGTCGGTTTATGTGGATTGATTAGGCTGCTTCCACAAGTATTCTTCCTCACCTAGAACTTTGTGTCTGATAGAGAGAATACTGAGAAAACCAAGGCTGACCTTTGGCACTGACAAGGCTCCGGTTGTAGCCAACAGGGCTGAAGTACTCAAACACGAACACGGTGACTGCCACAACAGTCAGGCACATTACAAACATCATAACCCACACAGCTGGACTGTAAGGCTCTGCAAGACAGAGAAAGACACGTTTCACTTCACAGAAGACAAAATACAAAAATGATCTGATTAACTGACTAAGATCTTGTACATAACTTATAACTTGTTTTTCTTTGTGATGTAAATGCTGTGCAGGTAGCATAAATAATGAACAAATTATCAGTTTAGCAGAGACTAAATGCTTTTTGTGTGCAGAGTTTGCAATTCAGTAGAGAATGTTTTATTCTTGATTTAATTAAAAAATTGAATCTAATCACATTCGAATCAAAACCACCACTGGAAGGAAATATTTAACACTGCCTGCAAGCATCTCTCATAGTCTATGTGAAAGTGGTCTTGGAAATAGATGGCTTATGATGACTTCTCACCCAGGAAGGCAGAAGGTGAGACTGTTCCATTGCTTCTGGCCACCATAACACTAATCCCAGTCTCCACGAACGGCACTGAAAAGTCAACAATCTCTGATCGCTCCTCATTGATGGTAAGCGAGCCAATTGCCATATCTGCACGCTTGTAGAAGACCTTGAACAAGGAGAAAGCGAGTAAAAACTTTAGGCAGTCACCAGTGGCATACCATAATATTTAGAGGCCTCCGTAAACTGTGAGATGGGAGTCTCCCACAAATTTGGGGGTGATTTATTAAAAACTAAGTTACACATTCAATGGAGAACTTACTTGTAGACAATTAATAAAGTACTTTTGTCACTTTTCAGAAAGAAAACAATAAAGCTTTATTATTAAGGCAACGTTAACATGGCGGATAGAACGTCTAGACTGTATTCAAACTATTAAGTATGAATAAAATCTGGACAAAACTATTCCCCACATTGACGTTACCTCGTGGCCTACAGCTTTATTGTTCCCTGCCATTTACAATTACAATGACTCTGCCGTGGCCTTATGGGAAAGTAAAGTGTCCATACTTCAGAATTTCAGTGGAAAGAGTTGGTCATACATGTATTTTTCATTTTTCATACATAATACTCATTTGACACTGCTTTTCACGTACTATATTGTAGACATATTTTAATGTTGAGAATGTCTCCATGCACTATTAAAGTCAAGTAAAAACAATGTACTGTCTAATAGATAATTTGGAGTAAATTGAATAAAACTGCTTATAATGTAATGTAATATAATATAATAGTTTGGGGTCAGTAAAAAAAGAATGGAAGGATGCATTAAACTGATCAAAAGTTCTAAAGACTTTTACATAATTAGAAAAGTTCAAATGAATGCTGTTGAACTTTCTACTGATCAAAGTATTAAGCAGAACAACTTTTTGATATTAATAAGAACACTGACATTAATAAGAAATGTAATTTGAGCACCAAATCAGCATATTAGAATGTTTTTATCAGAAGGAGAATGGGAAACTGAAGACATGGATAATGGTTGTTGAAATTCGCCTTTGCCATCAAAAGAATTAATTAAATTTTGAAAATATATCAAAATATTAAACATTTCATTTTAAACTGTAATAATATTACTGTATTTCTTATTTTATAATATTACTGTTTTTACTGTATATTTGATCAAACAGATGCAGCCTTGGTAAGAATAAGAGGCTTCTTTCAAAAACAAAAACATATGTAAAGTATACTGGCTCATAAGAGTGAAAAGGCCTCTGTCTTATCTGTCTTGTACGTCAGTGTCAATACCCACTATAAATGTGGTTTCCATGTTCCAATTTCTTCAAGGAATAGAAATGGACACGAACCACTATCCCTGTCATCACACAACTTGTAGCATCGTAAATTAGTGTTGACAGATTTGTTTTGCCGTCACCCGCAATCCACCTCATAAATGAAAATTCCTGATATCACAGTCATGTCAGTCCGGAATTACTATGTAGCTATTATATAATCAGTATTTATCTCATTTAATGATTTATTTTCATGCAGTGTGAAAAGCATTTAAGCCCTGTATGTGGAGCGAGGGTTTGCTATCTTTAAACTCATCGGCGTTTGAGCAGATGCAGGTGATGAGAACCGATGAAGTGATCAGCAGCTGCGGAAGACACTTAACCACCGGATTAAGTGACACTACACGCAGCAGGAGGTCACAGGATGAAATGTGTCAAGATCGCATTTTAAAACGAGTTATTGCTCCATTAATGCCCTTAACAACTTTAGCTGCAATAATTGGAGGTTTTCAGAGATCTGTTAAATACAGAAAGAAAACAGGGTGTGAGTAATGTTAGGAAAAGTGCGTTGACACTGTCATAGGAAGCCGATTTATTTTTTGTATCATGCTGTAAATGGTTTTATTTTTATATTCTCAGATGTTAATTTAGCTCATTTCCCATGAGCTCTGAACTGTTGACATGTTTGAAGTGTGAGTGCGTTTATGTGAGAAAAAGAGAGAGAGAGAAAAAATGTGCCATTTCATACCTCTCCAATCATGCCATTCCAGATGCCACGGACCATCTTGCCATGTTTCCCATTTGTGACCAGATAAAGGTCGTATGAAAACTTGATGGTGCGTGAGAGCTTCTTTAGGATGTCTATGCAGAAACCTTTGCAGCAGAGTTTGGTGTAAGGCTCATTATGACCTGTTACACTGCACATATGAAAAAAACAAAAAACAAAAAGAGTTTTAAAAACAACAAAGGTAAATGAAGCCAAAAGATAGCTTTACATAACAAATTGTCTCAAAATTTACACACAAGTCATATGGACCTATTTTATGTCACTACTAGGATGCTTTTCAGTCAATGTCCCTTGTAACCTTGTTCTTTGTTTTAGGTGACTATTCCTTTAACCCAATTAGGAACCATAGTCTCACATGCTTCCATTCAACATTTGGTGAAGATGATCAAAGCTTATGGTTCTAGGTCAAAACATATGGTGTGACACACATCTGAAAGAAAGATTAGAAAGGCTAAATAATTATAACTGGAATAATACAGACATGAATACAGAAAGAGGAAATGATCTGTGCTGCCATAAGAGGATATGAAGAACATCAGAAGGCTTCATATACAGAGATAAAATGCTATCTATAGTACTGTACATCTGAGGACTTTTCTCTTACTGACCTGAGAGCTTACATAATTATGTTTACCTTATAACCCTAAGCACATATCTTTGTATATATATATATATATATATATATATATATACAGTACAGACCAAAAGTTTGGAAGCACCTTCTCATTCAAAGATTTTTCTTTATTTTCATGACTTTGAAAATTGTAGATTCACACTGAAGGCATCAAAACTATGAATTAAATTATATATGGAATTATATACATAACAAAAAAGTGTGAAACAACTGAAAATATGTCATATTCTAGGTTCTTCAAAGTAGCCACCTTTTGCTTTGATTACTGCTTTGCACACTCTTGGCATTCTCTTGATGAGCTTCAAGAGGTAGTCACCTGAAATGGTCTTCCAACAGTCTTGAAGGAGTTCCCCGAGAGATGCTTAGCACTTGTTGGCCCTTTTGCCTTCTGTCTGCGGTCCAGCTCACCCCTAAACCATCTCGATTGGGTTCAGGTCCGGTGACTGTGGAGGCCATCACTCTCCTTCTTGGTCAAATAGCCCTTGATGCCTTCAGTGTGACTCTACAGTTTTCATAGTCATGAAAATAATGAAAACTCTTTGAATGAGGTGTGTCCAAACTTTTGGTCTGTACTGTATATGTGTATATATATATATATATATATATATATATATATATATATATATATATATATATATATATATATATATATATATATATATATATATATATATATATATATATTCTGGTGCAAAAATAAGCTTCCATACATAATAGTATATATAAAAAAATATATATATACAGACTCAAAAAGCAAATAAAAAATGTCTCTAAATTACTGCTGTAATTTAAAAACCTGTAGCCCAGAATCTATAGAAACTGTGTCTTGGTTGTGAGCATTCTCAATAAAATACTTGAAACAAAGCGATGGCCTCCATTAACCGTTAGATGCTGGAGGCACTCAGCAGAGAAACTCTGAGAGCAATAATGATACATCACCTCTAACCTCCCCCAGACCTCCAGTGTAATGAGCTGTACGGGGATTGGACTTGGGGCGGAGGGATGGCAATGCAAGGTGTGCGGCACTGGCAGCAACCATAACAAAGAAAGACAAATGAAGTGTTTGGAAAGATGAGAGTCTCCCTCTGCAAGCGGTCTGGACGTAACATAAACAAGCCTGCCTCTGTTCTAGTCTGTCTCACCACCTGGAAACGGTGCTGGTGCTTTGGGTTAAGTGGGCTGTGAATTGAGGATTAGCTGTTTAATCAGTCAAACACATACACAGACATAAAGCACAAGGGACAGAGATAAATAGAAAGTTGGTGTCAAAGAGCAGCAGTCTGTTTCCTGGCATAATGGACACAGGCACATGAACCAACTGTGTGACTAGGGAGTGCCAATCAATTATTTCTCTTTTAAACAAAGTTAATTACAGTACAGTACATTGAGTAATATGGATCTCGGTTATCATTGGCGTACAGTCAGTTATTGTGAAACCATCGCAGCTGGATGAGACAGTGGCTTGACCTATCTATTCCAGAAATGGGTGTAGCACATCGATCTGGTTGTAGTGGACCAATGCATTTCATATTAACACAGTGCCACATTAGTGCCGCAGTCTGCTGACCTTGATATATATGTGGCATTATAAATGCCAGTGACTGCAATGGATGCTCTGGTGGTGCTGAATTTAGAAAGAATATACAATATTTAGTGGAGACCTAGTTTACACTATCAATAAGAAGTTAAGGGGTCGGTAAGAAAAGTTTACTTTGCTCACCAAGGCTGCTTTTATTACATTTAATTTAGTTTTATTACAATTTAAAACAACTTTTTTCTACTTTTTATACAGTAGTCAACATTTGAACTGGATCAAAAACGTTAGTCAAAGTTTTCCTAAGACAAGAATGCATTTTGGTTTTAGGTTTTAGAACAACATTGCAAAATATAATAGTCAACAATTGGAGTGGATCAAAAACTTTCATCAATGTAATTTATTCCCGTGAGGGCAAAGCAGCCATTATTTCAGTCTTTAGTGTCACCTGATCCTTCGAAAATTTAATATGCTAATTTGGTGCTCAAGAAACATTTTGTATTAACAATGTTAAAAACATTTGCACGATTTAATATTTTTGTAGAAACCGTGGTACTTTTTCATGATTCTTTTGTGAAAAAAGTGAATTACTTGCTAAATAAAATTATTATTATTTTAATCAATGTAGTATAGGGACCAATTCTCACTATTAACTAGTTGCTTATTAACATGCCTATTATTAACATACTGGCTTTGTTATTTGCAAGAATCGGACCTTTAAATAAAGTGTGACCAAAAAAATCTTACTGACCCCAAACTTTTAAACAGCTGTGTGTGTACACAGTATATAGACTTTATATTTAAATACATCAATTATAAATAAATTATAATTATAGTATATTATATTGAAGGTTTATGAAATACAACAAATGAAAAAGGTAACATTAAACTGCCACCAGAAATTATAATTGATATATTCTATAAAATAAGAGCATTATTAAACAATGCAATCTGTTGATAAACAAGCTAAATGTGAAGTGAAGTGACATTCAGCCAAGTATGGTGACCCATACTCAGAATTTGTGCTCTGCATTTAACCCATCCGAAATGCACACACACAGAGCAGTGAACACACACACACACTGTGAGCACACACCCGGAGCAGTGGGCAGCCATTTATGCTGCGGCGCCCAGGGGGCAGTTGGGGGTTCGATGCCTTGCTCAAGGGCACCTAAGTCGTGGTATTGAGGGTGGAGAGAGAACTGTACATGCACTCCCCCCACCTACAATTCCTACCGGCCCGGGACTCGAACTCACAACCTTTCGATTGGGAGTCCGACTCTCTAACCATTAGGCCACGACTTCCCTTAATCTTATCTTAATGTATGGCAGTGACACATTAAGACAAAATGTTGAAATTTAAGCTGAGAGAGAGTGTTTGAAACCAACATACAAAACCACTGCTAGAGAAAACTCGTGCTTTTGAACTTTTGTCTCAAAACCCTAAAGTTACTGAGACAAACTGTTTGTGGCAACAAACCCTGGTCCCCCCAACCATATTTTGGCATTTATACTTAATGCCAAATCCAGTGACTAATTAACATATGTAAAACACATTTGTAGACAAGATTTGGGACTCATTATATAATAAGCTCATAAATTCACCCACACATGAAATGCCTATAGTTACCTCAGGTCCAATTAAAAGCAGTTGTCACACTTTCCAGAACTTCCTGAACACCAGTGCCAATTAGCATGAAGGTGTGTGATGGGCCCACAGCAGAACGTCACTATTATGGTTATTGATCATTGTTTCCCCCTCAGCCATCACACGCTCCCCAAGGGGTGATTACTCTGCTTTATGATTTATTTACACTCTCTCCCCTCAGCATGGAGCCATAATGAGCCTGTCATCTCTATTTCTCTGGGTGCGACACATTCCTCACTCACCATGTGTTACCTCCAGAGCTGCACAATTCACTGAACCTGCTTTCATTCACCTGAGGGAACCAAAGACAAAACTTTTTGAATTACACTATTTTACCATTCACGTCTAGGAAATCCACGGACAGAAGAAAGCAAATTACTGTGATCAAGGAGTCACAGATTTTAAATTGCAAGTTTATGCCTAGGGCAAGAAGGGTTGAGGGATTAATTGCTGGAGTGAGCAAAACAATTCCTAATAATAGGTTTGGGGTCTTCAATCCAGTGAGCTTGTCTAAATCATTAAGCTCTCTGGTAAATGAAGATGAGACTGGTTTCATTCACAAGCGCACTAAAATTTAGTAGCCGAGTTTGGAAGCCTCTGAGATGCTTAAGTTGGATCTCATTTCCATTTTTGGAAACACTAAAAAAATCCTAGCGACTTTTTAACAAGCTTTTGCTCTAAGGTGATGTTCTCAAGAAAAAACAGGACTCAGTTCTATCTACACAAATTACATAAATTACCCTTTTAAGAGAAATTATTGACTCAATGATCCGATCATACCATTTCTCAAGCTTTTTGAAAGCATGTTAACCGTTTATGAATAAGAACTGTATTAAGATTCTTCTAAGATATGCCAGTAACTTTCTTTTCTGTGAACTACGCCTTTAAGTAATACTCTTGAAAGGTAATTAGCTGCATCTTGAACTCTCTACAAGCTCGCGTATGCAACACCCCAATAAAGTGTGTAATAAGCTTGCTGGACTGTAACAAGTTGCATATGCTAAGTGACTCTCACAGCATATTGCTAAATGGGGATGTTTGCCAATTTTGTGCAGGCTTTATTAGACTTTTCTTTTTAATTAGCAGACTCTGTTTTTTCTTGTTTTCTAATATCATAAAAAGATGGCAAATATATAACACTGAATGTTAGATGTTTTTACCTAAAGTTTAGCTTTTGTTTGTGTTTGTACAGTGACTCATTCTAGAAAGTGAAAAGGTTACTGTTGCTTATTTTATAATTATTAATGGGTACCTATTATCGTCGTAGTGGGTACAATCCATCCAGTGGACACTCTTTATTGTTCCCTTTAATAAGAGACCATTCATTTTTAGGATCAATGTAATCAAATTAGTACGTTTGCATGTGCAGCAGAGAGAGAGGATGATCTAATGTTGGGCCTGTGCTCTTTATGAAATTTTCTAGATACTGGTCTCATAAACAAGCCCTTTGAGGAATACCTTTATAAACAAAAGCCACAGATGTTGACCTTTTGAAGTCACATTCACAGATGTACCTTTCAGTTCTGTTGGACTGTCGACGACATGGCACAGTATTACGCACACAAGTGCCTGTGGCAGGATCAACACTCTCCACGATGACAAAAGGCCTCTCCTCCAGCGTGGCCACAGTCAGGTGCCGGTTGTCAGACACGGGCTCCAGGAAGCTGCCGTAACGGGGCCATACAGGGTATCGCATCTGCAGAATCCCTCCCTCGTAGCTTCCTACCTGTGGAGGGATTCAGAAGAGGTTTACATGTGGATTAAAACATACGAACTGCAAACAAAGCATATGTGTTCTTCATTGACTTGTATTGTTTTTATACTGAGCTAATTATATTTTCTACCCCTTAAATCTAAAGCAAGCCCTACATTTTTATTTCCATTAACCCTGTAAAGCCTGAAATATGAACTAATTGTCAGAAAAAAATCTACCTTTTTTAAATGGCAAAGTTTACTGAACCCTTTAGAGAAAAGTTGAATATCATATTTTATACATCAGGCTTCTACGGGCTCATATGCTATAAATATGGAACTCCTACTACACCTCAATTTCATTTAGAGGCCAAAATTTAGCAAAAAATATGCATTTGCAATTGTTGATATTTATTTAACCAAAATATTCTGAGCTTAGGATGTAAATCAATGAGATATTTAGAACAGTATTGCAGATTTCTTGGATAACATGCATATAAAAATCACTTTTCACTCTGTAACACCCAAAAATATGTCTTAGTAAGATTATATTTAAATGCTTAGTTTTATGATGAAAGCTCTGTAGGTTTCAGACAACAGAAGGCATGGAAGGTTTTTTAAGCAAGGTTTGATCAACATTTAGAAGACATTTGCTTCTATTTCATCCTTGTAAAGACCTTTCGAGAGGCAAAACCACACACAAACATTCAAGTGAACGATAGGAGCGATAAAGGAAAATGTTCCAAAGTCCAATTCATGGTGTCTTCCTCAGGGCTGTGTTGTATTTCTCATCTACACTCTCTAATACGATACGTTATTCGTTTGTCACACCATCAGCATGATGTATAATCAAATATCCCAAAGCGTTCTTATGTTATTCTCTTTTATTGCTCTTATTGTTTAGGTTTTTCCTCTGAACTAGGAATGAATTTGTAATAATGGTTAGAATTTATACTACTCCAGTAATGAAGGTGTTGCACAAAGCCGTAAATCTTCCAGGGCTCAGAGGCTCACAGGGAATCTTTACAGAGCTGTTTGTAGACTGTGGAAAAGCCACATTATCCAGAGAGAGCTCAACCCACTGGTCCAGCTCAGCTTAAAAGAGACTATGGAGAGCTGGTTGCAGAAATGCCTCCGCTAAAATTTCCCAAGGATTTATGCGTCACACCCAAATACCAAAGGGGGCAGAAGAACAAATCTGCTGTCCATCCCTGGGACCCTGTTTGAGAGAAGAACATACTCCTAAAATCTAAAAGCTGCAGTCCATTAGCTGGTGTTGTTATTACCTGACTACTTCTTGAATGTGTGACCCCAGTTGCTCGATTTGAGCAAAAAGTTTAGCATCTGTATTCCCAAGCCATTTTTGGTTCTTTTTTTTATTTTTTTAGAAAAACATAAAAGAGCCCAAAAACGAGTCCACAGCTGCATATCCTTTTATGACAAAATGCAGGAAAGTGTTGCCACTAATTGTGCAGCAGCTGTTTGACAGCATTTTCCAAATGCAGCGGAGGCTTTTTGGATTGGGAATTGTAATCCATGTTTGGTTATGGTGTTTGCTGTGAGGGGAAGTGAGCGTGATAAGCCTCGGCAACAGGGATTTATTGAAGAATCATTCATAAACTTCAGCAGAACAAATAGATTCAATCACTGGACTCCAGGTGTGAATAACATGACAACCAGGTGGCACATCATCTGATCATTAGCAATGACGACAAGAGCACTAAAGAACATTTTATTTGCACAGGGTGTTCTGAAACTGTTCTTTATATGTAAAGAATGAATCCAGACAAAGCCCAGCAGTTATTTCTGCCTGTTTTAGTGAGCAATTTCATCCTGAAATAGAATGTGTAGTGAAAGTGAGCGGTATAGTAATTCAGCAGAATATAATGGCTGTAATAGCAGGGTATTCTATTCTTGTTCTAAGGTGCAAACCAGATCTCGGTTGGAGTAGATATCTGTTATTTGGAATAGCCTATTTCGTTTTACAGCTGCCTAGCATACCTGGGATGCTTCAACAGAGATTTTCAAAAGCCAATGTCTGTCCAAACAATAAACCAAGTCATCATGTACTTAAACTACAACAGCATTTTGTCTATTGCAATGATTCTCAACCAGCAAGTCGCAACTGAAAATGTATCGCAGGTCTGTTCTAAAAGGTTGCAGACAGTAGGGATGGACAATTTTTGAATTGTGAAGATGCCCACGTTTTACTTTTCAAAGTACATTTAGCTTGAATAAAAATCAATGTATATTTTGTTCATGCAGTGTATTTTACATTTGATTACTTTATTCAATTTCTTTAATATTTCTTACCTGAATACCATTAGAATGGAAAAAGCAAGGTTTGTATCTTTGCTCTGTTGTATTTATTTGCTATGTATCTTTTGCTTGTCATTTGTGTCTTTGCTTGACTTAAGTTTAAGAACTTTTAAGTTATAATAGCTGTAGGGCCTGCCAGTTATAAATGCTTAGTAACTTGCAAAATAGTCTTAAAAATTGAAATGAAAAAGAACTGATTGCTGATCGTGCGCCTTCCTTTTTTCCTAAAAAAAATGAGATTTTTTTGCCAATTTCCAACTCTTGGTGGACAGTGGGAAGTAAAAAACATTCAATGCAAATATAAAATGCAAAAAGCCATTTAGTTTTGTAGTTAAACTGCAAAATTACCTTTTTTACCTTTTAATACAAGTAGAAAATAACATTACAATACTTCCCATATGCTTGGTTGTTGACGTCAAAGGCAGAGCATCCCATCAAGCGCTGCTTATTTGTCAGAAGCAAGGCAAATTAGGCAGAATTCTCAAAAGATGGCATTGTTTTTGTTTACTTTTGACAACAAACAAGCTTCATACTGTTTCAGGCTGCCACTTAAGGACCCAGATGCTTTGCATTGGACATCAAGAGAAGCCACTGTTCTTACATTTCCTTCAAAATACACTAATGACACAGATGTGCAAGGACATTTTTAAAACCAGCGTTTTCCACAGATTGATCTGCGTCACTTGGGCTTTGTCTGTCTTGGAGATACTAACATGGTACCAGCAGAGAAACACAGTCTCGGTGCTGTCAGTATGCCTATACTTTACAATAGAGAAGCAATGATTCATCTCGCTAATGATTTCAGCACACAACATGAGCAGGATGTGCACAGCATGGGAAAGTGAGGCAGTGCAGAGAGTGTCAATGGGAGCGTTAGAGGGGCTACAGAGCAAGGTGACCAGATATAGATAAACTGTTATGTCACACAGAGGGGGGTCAGGTGAGCCGTTAAGGCCAGAGAAGGGAGTTAAAACTAAAAACTAGAAATCTATCACATCTCTTTGCAGCTTCTTCACATGCAACTCAACTTGTCCTGAACTTGTTAACAGGGGTACAAATTACTCTCACTAATTGCACAGTTTATTTGCACACACTATCCGCATTTATGCTTAATTTACTAAAGGAATTATGCAAATTAGCAAACACACCTGCAGAATCTGTGCTGAATGCTATTTGTACGTCACACTAAGTAGAGCAGACTCTAGCATACTCTGCCTGAACTTCTCAGCATCACTCCACCAACGCGATCCAGATGCCTAATTCAGCTCTTTAAAAGTGCAAATTTCACTTTTTGACAACACGTGGCTGGATAAATGCCCAGTTATAAGAGTTTTCTCCATCATTTGATAGTCATTTGATGAATTACTGCTGTCATGATCAATAGAAAATGTACTTGAACATCTCTTTTGTGTTAAATTCCCACGTATGTCCGCTTAACCGTGTAACGCTAATTCAGCTGTGCAAAAAGCTTAAGATTTTTGTGAAGAAGGCACGATGTGTAATGAGCCTAGTTTACATAGAAAGAGGCTTGTTTGAGCTGAAAAGAATGGCAGTTACCTCATTAAAATATTTAATTTAAATTGCACCACATTCAGTAGCTGGTTAAACTGAATTGTTGAAATGCCACATATGCTAGTGGCACAAATGGAAAAGGAAAAAGAGAATCTAAATTAAATTTACAGAAAAGGTTCATAAACCTATTCTAAAAATGGTTACTTATCTTATATTTAGTTGCCATCTAGCTACTTGCCATTAACAGGACTGAGATTCTGAGCACATTTACACAGTAATATTTATTTCAGTCTTAGACAACAACACATCCTCTAATATCCGTATCCTCTAATCCACCTAGAAGAGAGTGTGATGACCGGATGTCAGTTTGATCTCTATTTATTCCCCTAATCTCTTTTTATAGTCAGGTGGTGTTCACACATTGCCAGACGGCCTACACATGTCCCTATCACAGAGGCCAAAGTGCTGGAGGGTTGGCCATGTGAGGAATAAAGGACTGTTTCAGAGAGCCAAGTGTAATTGCATCATGACCTGGTATGGATGGTAATAAATCTCTAGCGTTGGAGGAGCCTGAGAAGCTGGCTTTTATGATTCTTGTTATATTAATGTGAAAATCTGTGATCAATAAAAGCTAAAAGTTATTGAAATTGTACCACATATTAGAGAAATAGCTGTCAGTATTTTATAATTAGAGGCAAAGAAGAATTAGAATGACTATATTTTTGAAACAAGTCTCTGGAATAAGGCTCACCAAGGCTGCATTTATTTGATCAAAACACATTTAAATAACAGTAATATTGTGAAATATTATAACAATTTAAAACAACTATTTTTCTATTTTCTATTTTAATAGATTTTATAATAGATTTTTTTTCCTGTAATGGCAAAGCTGAATTTTCAGCTCCAGTCTTCAGTGTAACATGATCCTTCAGAAATTATTTTAACATACTGATTTTCTGTTCAAGAAACATTTTTATTATTGTGGAAACTGTGATACCCTACCAATCCAAAAATTATATTTAAAATAAATGCTGTTCTTTTGAAATTTACATTCAAAGAATTCGGAATCCTAATTTCACAAGCATATTAAGCAGCAAAACACTTTCCAACAGTGATCATTCTAACATTCTAACTTGGTGTTCAATTAACATTTATTACTATCAATGTTGAAAACAGTTGTGCATCCACAAAAATGTTCATATTCCCAGGTATTCAAATCCATAATCTTGGCATTACTAGTGCTATGCTCTACCGCCCAGTCCCACTAAAGTACAATGCAGTCAGTTGACATTTCTGAGTCGTTATATTACCTATAGTGTTACTCTAATAGATGTTCCAGAAATAGAGAGATATGCCTTCCAACCACTTACTTCTATAAAGATGAAATAAAAGACTTTAGGGCCTGCAACCGGGGGCACTGTATCTCCAGCTGTGTGTTTCAACATTATTATTGTTACTTATAATAAGGCTTACCTTGTCCCAGTGTCTCTCTCGATCCAAAGCAATGATCACCATGGAAGGATTGGTGAGATAGCCATCAGTGTTGAAGGAGAGGTCCTTATGCTCCCATGACACATTTAGCATATGCCTGCAGAACAAATTTAGCAGCTTTAAATTAGTAGACCAAAAAAAACAGATTGGATTTTTAAGTGATTGTACAATTGCCTGAATTTTATCCATCTCTGAAATGAGACAGAAGACTATTAGGCAGAGAAAGGAGGACATTTCAAATACAAGCCTATCATTTTTTTCTTCCACTAAGTCAAATGAATATAAATCAGAGCGTACAGACACTAATACATTTACAGTATTCATTCTCTCTCTTTTAATCCTCTTTGTCTCATAGACCTGAACATTTTTCCTAAACGAATTGTTCACTTATAGGACCAGCTATGGGTGGAGCAGAACATGAGGAAGGATTTAACAATGTCATTCGATTTTACTGATGCAAAGTGCAGCAGCAGCTAGCATTATTCAGACACCATTGATAATTCATAATGGCTAAAATCATGACATGACTAAGAACTATCAAAAAAAAAAAAAAAAAGAAACTTGCAGGAGTTCAAATACCGAGCTGTATATCCATCTTATCTACCATCTTTGAGATTTATAACTACTTTGCAAACAACAAAGCTCATAAAAAAACTATTCAATCTCATTGATGCTAAAGAATGTTTTATACTGGATAAATATGCAGTAAATATGAATGGAAATTACTTTAACCTCAATAGTTACTACCAAAATGAACATTTTGTCACCATTTATTCACCCTCATGACTTTTAAAATAAGAAATAACAATTCTATAGAAAAAAAAACATCAATTCACACATTTTTTTTTATATAATGGCAATGCAAAGTTCAATATGAATATGAAAAAACAAAATGAAAAACACCATAAAAGTAGTCCAACTATTTGCATGCCAAACTCCAAAATGTCTGAAGACATATGATCTAACAATGCATGACAGACAGAAATGTAAGATTATTCACTAATAATCTTCCCTTCTTATATGTTTTAAATTTAATGAATGCTGAGATTTGATCAAGTCATTGAGTTGAATTTTGATTTAAGAGCAAATAATTGAAAACACTGATTCATTCAGTGATTTAGTTCTCACTGATTTACTTTAATGAGACTTTTTTATTGCAGGTTTTCGTCATTGTATTGAAAAGAACCATGTGAAGATACATGAAATAACATGAAGGTGAGTAAAATATGTCATTTTCATTTTCATTTACTCTTCTACCCATCTTACCATCTCACCTCAGACCATCCTACTGATAAAACGTTTTTCCAAGATAATTTTTCTGTCTTGCCACCTGAAGAATCCTTTGATATTGCCAACCAGTCACACGTTTGAAATGGACCATGTACTATCTCAAAGCCAGTTCTTTAAAGATTTCTTAACTGTCTTCTGACAGACGTTTCTTTTTATGCTATAGAGAGATGGGCAGACACCTGAACAGCACCAAAGCCTGAGAACATTCCGGATGGAGGACCCAGTCACTCATGTGTCTCTGATACGCTTGATCACAGAAAGCTCGGAGAGGCAACTGGAACACTATTTAATGAGGACGGTGACTCCCAGGTGAACGGCAGGCTTAACAAGGAAATCTGGAGAATCTCCCAGTCTCATTACAACAGAAAAAGACCGCAAGAAAAAGCACAAGAACGCAATGCTTTGTCTGGAAAGCTGTTTATGATGAAATCTCCAGAGGCAAACTAAGCTGTGAGAATGAAAAATGTCAGGATTTTGAGGAATTTTAAATTTGCCACCCACTCTTTCCTGTTGAATTTGATGTGATCAACACGTTTGACAAAAAAATAAATAAATAGGGCAATGCTGGCCAAGGGAGGACTAAATATATGACAGCTTCATAAAACATTACTGGCAGTCAGAGTACTCCAGATATTTCAAAGGGATATCTATGATATACTTTTTTTTCAGGACATGATGTTAATGATGATTATTCTATCATAACTAGGTTTTTAAACACATTTAAGTACGATTTTAAAAACAGTATAATGTCAGATTAAAAGTTTTACTCTAAAGTACATTTTAAATCATGATGTTTCAATAATCGATTGTAAAGCTTTAAAGAAGTGCACTTCTATGTGTGGACATAACATTACATTTCAATTGAGTACTGTGTATTTAAAATGCACGAAACTGCAACATGATCATTACAAATATATTTTACCCTTATGCTGTGCTAAAAATCCATTGCCTAATTTGGTGCTCCCAGTCAAAAATGATTTTATACTCTCATTATGACACATTTTCTTTAAATCTTTAATTTAATTATGTCAACTTGTATTCTTTCTATTAGCACAGGTTTTGTATTTTATTTTTTTTAATTGATTTCTGAGTTTTTTCTCCTCAGTTAAAAAAAAACCAAACAAACAAAAAAAAACATTATTTGTAAATACTTTTGCAAGTGTTCACTCAAAAACATAAGTGCATATGATCAGGCCGAAGTAAAAAAGTAAATACAAAACCTGTGCTATTTTAATGAAAGAATTTATAAAAAAAGGTTGAATCCAATATTTGGCATTCAAGATTTAGCACAACAATAAAATTTATTTTTGTAGGCCTGATGTTTTTTTTTTAAGGAAGCATAATTCATTCTGAAATGTTATTTTCAAATGACAATGCAATATGTAAAATGGCAATGTATTTCTGTATTTAAACTTACATTTCCCATTACCATATGTGCAACATTTAGTGCAAAATGAAAATGAAAATTCAATTATATAATTTACATTTGCCATTTTGTACACTAATTTTAATATAAAGCATTAAAATGTGTTTTTCATTTACATAAGTTGTATTACCCTAATTGATTTGATAAGTTTAACATGTCCAAGCAAAAACTGTAGGAGAATGATCATTTAAATGCCATTTTTCCTAAATGCATTTAGACTTTTGAGTAGGGAACTTGAGATTGAATTTTTATTGTGATACCATGTGATAATTGTAGCAAAATGCAGTGTGAATAAAAAAAAACATTTTGAGCCAAATGTGCAGCAAAATGGTTTACATTACAAAATTAATTTTGCCAAAAAAGTAAAAAACATATATACTTTTTTTTTGGGGGGGGGGGGGGGGTGCTTTAAAAATACTAATAAAAAGCCAATATGTTAATAATATGCATGCTTATAAGCAACTATTAGTGAGAATTGGTCCCTTTACTAAAATGTTACCATAAGATTTAGTCCAATGCAATATTATTTACATTTTCAGGAAAAAGAAAATCCACTCTGGGCCCAAAAGACCAGAACACAACATTAGATACATCTTCAATAGAAAAAACATTTTATATAAGTTTAAACTAGAATACATTTGCATTTTGTTGCAATTAACATGCAATTAAGTGTCCAATAGCATTCCTTTCCATTTTCACTTAAGTATATTATTTTAAAGAATATCCATAATACATTCTCTTTTTAAAACTAAGCAAACTAAAACTATTAACGTCACTTTGTTTCACAAGGGAAGACATACAGTAGGTTTTAATACCTTTACTTAGAAATCAAAAAGTCTTACCTGAAGAGAGAATTGTTGGCGTACGATTTGACAGGACTATTGCAGTCACTGTGACCATCGGGAATGAATCCTCTGTTCTTATAAAAGCTGTGCACCCCTTTTACTATGACTGCGACTCCTTCCCGAACCCTCTGGCGCAGTGTTTTCCTCCAGCGGTCTGTGATAATACTGATGACGCCCACAGGGAAACTGTCAGGAGGGGACACTTCAGGGTTCCCCACAGCCAGGCTGGGGATGACCCAGATGTATCCGGGCCCTAGAAGCCCCACATCAGAGGCCATCCTGAACAAGTACTGTGCCTCCTCATGGGAACAGTACACTAGGTATACCTGCGAGTCCACCTGCTGTAGTAGTCTTCTTGTGCGGATGTCATTGGCCCCCACAGACATCTCAAAGCTCAGCACATCCCGCAGCTCCCACAGGAAGTAGCTGGTGTCTGTGAAGGAGCGGATGTAGTCCAAGAAGGTCTCGTAGCCGGGATACAAGCTGGTGATCACTACAAAGTTACCCCAGTTGTACTCCTCCATGACTTTGAACATCGCATTTATCTGCTGCTCTATAGAAGCTCCCATCTGGAGAAAGGTAGAGCCTTCAGCCTGTAGAATCAAGACAGGAGACACATTCAGTTCTGCATTTGCTGATGAATTTTAATAGCTTAATCAAGTACATATCGGTACCATAAATTTGTTAAGGACATATGTATGTAAGTATATATTTACTGTATATGCAATCATTAGCCTACAAGGAATAATCCTCGAGACATTTAATCTAATTTACACTCAACATTCTAATGATAAATAAGGTAAAATGTAAAACTAGAAATATATACAGTGATTGATCATTTAAAAGTAATGTGGTGAAGTAACTAAGAGAAGCAACGGTACTCAATGTGCCATTATCTGTTTTCAAAGTGAACCCTTTTCAAATAATAAGCAATGGTGAAGTTTTTTTCTCATCACATAAGGGAAAAGAAAGGATGTGTAGCCAAGTATGGTGTCCCATACTTTGAATTTGTGCTCTGCATTTAACCAATCCAAGTGCACTCACACACTCAGCATTAATTAATGAACAAACACACACACACACCATGAACACACACCCAGAGCAATGGGCAGCCATGCTTAATGCTTTAGAGAAGAACAATGCAAAAACAAAAATGGGTTCATTTAAAACACTGAGTCTATCTGTTGTAAAGTTTGGTTCCTTTCAGTGATTGATTTTCCAAAACAAATTTACATAGTAAGGACTTTTTAAAATTGTCAGTTTTTAAACTTATTCAGTCATTTTAGATTCAGCATTTCAAGTCTTTGCCAGAACATTTGAGACAGCGAAATACTGCTCTGATTGATTTAGAAATGAGATATTATATGTAATATTTTAAAAATATAATTATAGTTATATATTTTAAATATATCTCATTAAACAAAGTTAGTGTAAATTAGTTAGCGGCTTAAAATTATGGATTGCTAACAGCAATTTTAATATAGTTACTATATTAATTTTATCAATTTTAAAAGCTACAGATTTAAAGTAGCTTCCACAACACTGCATTTCAAATATGGTAAAATGCACTCAAATACATATATGGAGTATGTACTCCACCATTCAAACGTTTGGTGTCAGTAATTTGATTTTTTCTCATATTAATTAATACAAAAAAAGAAAAGCAACCAAAAGTGACAGTAAAGAAAATTTTAATGTTATCAACATTTTTGTTTCAAATAAATGTTACATTTATTTCAAAACTTTCTATCGATCAAGAATGTTTCTTGGTTTCCACAGAAATATTAAGCAGCACATTTTTTTAACACTGATATTATGAAACGATTCTAGAGCACCAAATCATCACATTAGAACTATTTTTTTAAGCATAATGTGCTTTTAAAATGTAGCCTAATAATATCAAATGTTACAGTTTTTGTTAATTTTTGATCAACTAAATGAATCCTTGGTGAGCATAGAACTTTTTTTCAAAACCATTAAAAAAATTATACCAACCCCAAATTTTGGAAAGGAAAGCATGTTTTAAATTGAAAATGAATGAGCTTCTTATGGCAACCATAACTCACACAGCCCTATAATTTTCTTCTTTTCAGTTTTACAGGTTGCTGAACACATGCAGGGGATCCATAGTAACTCAATCATGGTACATAAGATTTTCGAAATAACATGTATTAAGGAGCAACATTAACCTTGAACACATTCCAACGTATGAGATACGAGAATTGAATTTACTACGCAAAGACAATTCACTAGACTATCGATCCTATCTGTTCCACAGCCATGCTTAGCAGATTTGATTTATTGCCTGACTTTCAACCATTACTCTTTACTGTAATCCCATTGAATGCATTTACACTTGACACCTAATACTAGTTTATTCATACAGCTGTTCAATATTATGCCGATGTAATGTGCTCTTTGAAAAAAATATGCACAACTATATTTTCATATACAAATGTGTGAATCATCACACTTTGTCATTATCAAGCCACAATTGTGCATGCAAAAAACAGTGATCTATTAAGTTCTGTTTTAATTTAACACTTAGTTAACTTAAAATAAGCAAGTGTCCTAATGCCCTACACTGCCAACCGCATTTACTTCCACCGCACAGTATGAGATGATTTAAAGGTACCGGAGGAGGTAGTGTCCAATTAAGTTCCAAAGTGAGAAAAATGGGTGATGAGGTCTGGGAGTGTCAGGAGCCAAGAGACATTCTCCCAAGACTCCTCCTGACTAGAGCTTTCCTCTTTCCTGACAGACTGATCCTGTGTCCTTCAAATAACTTCTGTGGTTAAAGTAGGCTATCTCTTGGAGAGAGAGAGGGCTTGTGAATGTCAGGTGCTCTGGGACTCACCGGTCCTCCTTCTCTGCCAGATTTCTTTCTTTAAGAACTTACGCAATCACCCAGACTCAGCTCTCCTGCGATTAGCACTCACAAGCCTTGACAAGACATTTCGAAGTCATGCCGTAGTAGTAAAAACGTGTTTTATGTCTGGAAAAAAACTTGCACTCAAGCAGTAAAATGGCATGATCCCTTCAGGACTTTGGTAATAGGCAGTACATGTACACTTTGGGCATGAAATTTGTCCCATGAGCCTTTAGTTCACCCAAAAATTAAAATTATGATTTACCCATCCTCAAGTTTTTCCAAAACTGTTTGACTTCCTAGGTGGCAGTATTTTTTTGTCTATACCATCAAGCAAACTTGAGTTAAAACTGTGAAGTCACAGCGAACCAACATCCATAACAAAGATGGTATCACTCACTCACCCACTCATTCAAAACTGTTCAGTCCATTCACATTTGAGTCATCTATTTTCAGTGCCCACTTTTCTTTACTTCACACTTGCCATGTTTTTGATGTCACATCATATATCTACACTGTACGTGACAAAGCATTGCAAATAATTTGAACTTTGTGTCAGCATGTCATAAATAAAAAGAGTCAGCAGTTTTCTCTTCGGGATTTGTCACGCCAGTGTGGACTGCTTTACTGATTATAATAAGTTCTTATTATTGTATTGACACGATGTAAGTTAAGTTAATGACGTTTTTTGATGCTGCCTTTGAATTTGCATGCCACATTATTTGAAATTAGCATGGGCCAAACATTTTTCTCTATTGAGCTGCCTATTGAGGAACCCTGGTCTATACAATGAAAGATCAATTAAACCAAACCAAAACATTTTGGTTGCAAAACATTCATCAAAATATCTTGTTTTGTGTTCTGCAGAAAAAAAGTAACTCAAACATGTTTTGGAGCGACATGATAGTGAGTAAATGATGACATTTTTCATTTTTGGGTCAAATCCTAAGAGAGAGAGAGATATCATTAAATTATATTAAAATATATAGAAATATTATTTAATGCAATTTAATTTCAGGCAATGTTCAGGCTGGAGCTGGCACTCACCAACAAGGGAAGCTCTGCTCTGAAAGCTGATATTTTAAGCTCACTTTATTTATTTGGAAGGCACTTGGTCATTGACACATGGTGCCTCATGCTACTGGGATCTCATGAGAAATCCCACACCAGATGTTTGTGACCTCCAATCCAATCCCTCGTAGAAAAAAAAATCAGGAACAGCTTATTCAATTGCATGGGATTTACATGTGCAATATACATTGGTTTGTCTTGCTATAGAACAACCAGATTCGAATAAAGTAGAACAAGCTGTCGCATATCCCTGACTCCGCCCACCACATGCCTATACAACAGAAATTGTATAATCGCATCAAATTTATGTGATATGATATGCATGCATTTCTCAAAGGGGTTAAATGCCTAATCCATAATCTGGAAGTGTGGTTGTTCAGAGTGCCATGAAATATGGTCCACAGCTTTATGCTACTATTTCTTTGTGGCAGCTTTTCTAATTTGATTGATAATATTAAAGTCAGAATTAATTCCGTTTTCTATTCTTTTTTTAGAGTTCTGTCCAAAATATGTCCAACTGGAAATGATAAATATGAAAGAAGCAACAGATTCAGTTTAGGCTTTTTCTTTAATAGAATAAGAACATGGTCAGTGGGCTGTTAAAAAGATTTGGCAAATTATTTTTACTTTATATTTCACGCTGTGGTTAAAATCATGAAAAACTATACCAAACCAGAATGCTTCATTTAAAGCTAGTTCATACACATTATCTGGCAAATGCATATTTTGGGCTTTCTGTTCCACTTCATACATCTTATCAACATTTTTCTGCACATCGTGCGAGTCTGCAAGGCATTTGAAAAATGACAGCTGGGCAGGAAAGAGTCCTCTACACTCTAGCTGGTACTGAAGATACTCATCTGTCCCATTAAATCAAGGGCTATTGTGTTTCTCATTTAAAGATATACATCTTTTGCCAGTCTGCATGTGTAATGATTGTTTTACTGTCTAAAAAGCGCACTTTTCAGTGCATTGTAGATTTCAGATATCAGATGCTGCAAAATCCACAGCGTGTGGACTAACAGTAAAAAAACGACACAACTATATGGGCCTTTAGTAATAACTGTTCAAATTAAATGATTAATTAATCCAAAACTGAACATTCCGTCATAATTTTCTCAAGCTCCTGTTGTTTCAAACCTGTATGGCTGTTTTCTATGATTGTTGACTGCTGAGATGGAATAATGAAAGTCTCTCAAACGCAAAAACAAAGACATTTATGTGATTGTTCAGATTGCTTTGTGTTTGTTTCTTTCCAATAATACTGTAGATAAGACTGAGTTTTTACTTCATTCACAGTTTAAGCTGCCTCCAGACACTGGTACACAATGTACACAAAATGCCCTCACACGTTGTATGTAACATTACTGTCATAAAAAAGTCTTATATGCAGTTGCCTTAAAACTGCATTTAACAGCTGCAATTTTATGCTATTCAAAAGTTTCCACACCTCAGTAATCAGAGGAAAATGGGACACAACTGTTGGTTGCTGGTTATACATCATAACACCTATTGATTTTCACACCTCATAGAATCACTTTTCCACGCAGCTGTTCAATATCATATCATTGCAGGGGGCTTGCTGAAAAATACACACACAAACCACATGCACATGCTTACAGTTATCGACCTCACAGCATTTATTTTTGACTCGCTGTGTCTAATAAGAGCTCTGAGAACAGCGTTCCTGAAATGATTTCACAAATACCCATTATTAAATCTCGATTTGATATTTGAAATACATATATGATGTTTTTCTGTCATGCTTTGATGTATATAAGGTTTGTCATTTAACTGATTTTGTTGTATTACCATAACTCTAATACATTATTATTATTATTTTATGTACATAGATGATTGGGTAATGTTTATGAACCTTAAGTGTTATTCTGGCACACACATTGAAAGTCATGCATGAAGCAAAAGCCATTTGTAAAATGTTTTGTATGCACAATTAATGTATTTGACTACAGTATGTTACATTTATGAACAAAAAGGTTTGACAAATGATTTCCTGTGTAACAAACACATTTCGGAGTAAATCGTTCAATTTTGAGTGTAAACTGTCTGAATTTAATTCAATGTGACAATTCATATATAAAATGTTCTGCAAATGATTTTCTGCATATTTCGGCATAAATCATTACATTTTTGTAAAGTGTCAAAATTCAATGATTTATGTTCAAAAACTTTTACATAGAAATGTTTTTGTTACAAAGAAAGTCATTTGAACAACTTTTCACAATCACAATTTTCAGTCGCATTTAACTGATCTATGATCATTTTATGTATGCTTTATATTTATGAACACTTTGTGAATCATTGGTACAGAAATTTTATCTGCGTGTTTCATGAATGTGACCCAATAAAATGATCTGTCTTTGGTTAAATATAAGAACAGAAAATAAACCTTATTAAAATATATTTTTAGGTGATCCAAAGGTTCTCAACCTAGTTGCAAGGACAATCCTTTTGTAGTAACTTAAGTGTTGAATGCATTGTGATCACAGGAAATTCCCATTGCTTATTAAACCTTCTTTCTTTAAGCTAACAGATCCCTACGATCTGCCACCTTTCAAACACTTACTTTATGTGGGATGACTACTGCAGAACCTCCACTGATGCCTACGATGGGGATGGACGTCTGAGAGGAGATAAAGTCTAAGATTTGTGCCACAGCTTCTGAGTCCACGTCATCTTCAAACACCACTCCGTGGAGGCTCTCTGCTGCCATAGTCTGACAGATACGTGTGAGTAAAGCCCTGGGGTTAGTGTCATTCACCAGCACGGTGATGGGGTTCACTTCCAGGGGCATGTCTAGGAAGTTTTCTGGACTCAGACGGCCCTTGATCTCACTGTGGTGGGCCAAACCACTAAAAACCACAGCCACGTTGACTGTAGGAGGGCCGAAGAATGGACGTCCCCGGCAGGGAGGCACTACACAGAGTAACAGATGAAAGAAGAGGAGGAGTTGAAGAGAGGGACCCCAACACCCTTGAGGAGTGGCCATTTCAGCCTCCTAAAGCCTGAGAGAGAGAAAGAACAAACAAATTATTACAGAATTGTTACTTGTTTGTCAGACTGAAAAATGTCAGATATGTGCTCTCTCCAAGTAATTATAATTTACAGGTTTTCCAATGATTTTTACTGCAAGGGTTAGGGTTAAGGTTAGGTCCCTAACCCTTGGTTGGTTAAACCCATAAAGTGGTCAATAAAGTCTTGGGAAATTAATTTAAATTTAATTGAACAATTGTTTAATTATTGCAGAGTAGCACTGAAATTTTGATGCACAGAATTTGTGTTAGTTTTGAACTTTCCATTAAAGGAATCCTGAAAAGAAAGGTATCATGGTTTCTTCAATAATATATATAACGTCACATGTTTTTAACAAATCCAAATAAAGCATGTTAGAATGATTTCTGAAGGATCATGTGACACTGAAGTTTAGCTTTGCATTACAGGAATAAATTATATGTCAAAGGGAGGGTCTAATGCTATTTCATGCATTTAGAGTTATGTACACTATTTAAGAGTTGGATTCTCATACTAAATATGGCCAGTTTCAAAAGTAAAAAAAAAAAAATGATTTGGACATATGACAGAGTAATTCTGTGTAAAATACACTCGTTCTGGGTTTGTATAAGTTTTGGAAAGTTTTTTCGAGCATGGCACTTTATGAATTCATGAAGGGTGGAAGTCCTTGCATGGGCACTTCTCCCAGAAGAGCATGCACACACATCAACCAGAATGAGAATATTTTATAAATAAATAAAACTAAAGACTCTTTGGCAATAAGAAGGATGTAATACTACTATATACTCAAAATTAATATAGGATTGGGCTAAACTGTGTTATGTCACCATTAAAATGTATTAAAACAGAAGACAGTTATTTTAATGTAAAAATATTCCACAATATTACTGCTTTTATTCTATTTTTGATCAAATAAATGCAGTTTTGGGCGTAAAAGGATACTCCACCCCAAAATGAAAAGTTTGTCATGAATCACTTACCCCCATGTTGTTCCAAACCCGTAAAACTTAATTCGTCTTCGGAACACAATTTAATATATTTTGGATGAAAACCGGGAGGCTTGTGACTGTCCAATAGACTACAAAGTAAGTTACACTGTCAAAGCCCAGAAAAGTATGAAAAGCATCATCAGAACAGTCCATCTGCCATCAGTGGTCCAACTGTATTCATGTATTTGTATATAATTTATTCAAATTTTTGAATAAAGTTGTTATTTTTGTTTTCTTCACTTTCAAACAGTATTCTTGTCGCTTCATAATGTTACGGTTGAACCACTGATGGCGGATAGACTATTCTGACTATGTCTTTCATACTTTTCTGGACTTTGACGAATGAAGCTTTCACAGGTTTGGAATGACACGGGGGCAAGTGATTAATGACAACCTTTTCATTTTGGGGTGGAGTATCCCTTTAAGAGACTGCTTTTATTAACATTATTAACAGTAAAAAAAACGAATCGGGCCCAAACTTTGAACCATAGCGTAGATTTACATTACGTTAACATTTTTATCAGGGTAGACTTGCAAATGAGCAACAAGCAGCAGTGTTTATTTAGCAATATTGATTTCTGTGTGCAGATGTGATGAAATGAAAATAGGATACAGCGTTGCATTGTTGGGAACAAGAGAAAAGCCTGAGTGACACAAATAAAAAGCACTGCTGCCAAAATCTATGTCTAGTTTCATTTATATACACACATATAACATTCCTCAAGTGTCATCTACTGTACACAAAACTGCTCAAATGACACAAACAAAGCACTATTTTAACAGCTGTTAAAAAGGAAATGAATGCATAAACACAGTAACTAAAAATAAACCGAAATGATTTTGATTAAATACTTGTGGATTTCCAGTCCTAATTTTAAAATAAAACTATAATTTCATTTGAATTTATCTTACTGAAGACAATCGACAGACACATGATCTGAAATTGCACATAAATAAATGTACAAATGTGCTTTAATATATAGTAATCCAAACCATTCACATGGTCTGAATGTCTATTTCTGTCACTCATAATCTCGGATTGCATGCGTTCTGGTCACAGTGTGCATGTGCCTTTGTGACACAACAGGCCATTAACAGGCTGAGTGGGAGGTTTACAATGAATCCAGCAGGGAATCACGTCTAAACTCAGCTCTCAACACTTCACAGGGGCCGGTCCCTGATCTCTCAACCCGCAGATGGTGTGGGCCATCGAAAGCTCACCTTTGGTAACTGATGAATGTTTGTTTGATGACTCCAGTTCACACCACTGCCAGTTTGTGAACCAGAGATATCTATATAGTGCACAGGTCTACATCATATGTTGCTTGTCTTGATCTTCCAAGTGACCATATAGACCTTAAAGTCTATTATTTTCAAGGACAGGCCCCTTGGAGCGACCTCGGGTCAAGTACATTACTGGTATCAGGCATGATAGTGATCTCAATATCTCTCCAGTTTCTGGGTCGCAGCTACTTGGAAATGAACCAGGAACCTTTACCCTGCCAGAGCTGAACTTTAACCATAAGGCTACCACTACACTTCTAAGTGTGTTACAGTGCATACAAATAAAACTGGCTCGTAAAACAGAGCAAGGACTTTCTTTTCAACAACAAGCTAAATCAGAATCTGATGAGATGCACTTGAATTAGAATCTTAAAGGTTAGGCCCATCCATCCATGCCAGCATCTTACAACCATGACACCGCAGCCTATTAAACTATCAGAGCTAGCTGTTGGACCATGGACTGTAATTACTATGCATGATAAATGCAACCGTCACATTGTGACGGCTATCATGTTCCTTAAAATGCTCCCATGAATACATCTGGCTTCTAATAAACCTAATTACAACATTTAGGATATATTATGGTAAGAATGCATGTGGATTTGCTCGCTCGCTCTGATGCTTTGTACTGCATATGTACTTCCTATCGACTTCATTAGCAACGCTCCCAATGCGGGATCACAAGTACTTTCTGCACAAGTGGAAGACAGATGGTGAAGTAAGAAAGAAGATATGCTTTCCAATTGCAAAAGCAACAAAACCAAACAAAAGACTTGCCATAGAGTAAAAGCCGTCATGGTCTCTGTCCTCTCGCTTTTTTTATCTCTCTCTCTCTCTCTCTCTCTGTCTGTTTTTTTTTTAATCCTCATTAAAAAGACGCTGTTCAAACTCAATACTGGCTGAGCATATTTGTATGCTCGTATCTCAACGAAATCCTCACACTTAGCCAGGCAGTGGAGTTAACATAGCAACAGCTGGGCGAGTTTCTAGGGAGCACGACAGAGAAGAGTGAAAAAAAGAGCATCTTTCATTTCAAAAATATACATCTAGGGGTGTCTCTTAACCTAGGCACTCCTGGTCCTGTGGAGTGTCTTAAAACACACTTTGCACAGTCTCATTAGCTTTGTCTACTAACTATATCCAGCAGTGTCCATTTCAACCACAGTGGATTTTTCCAGCACATCTCAAACAATGTATTGTGATTAATAGCAGTAACATTCGGTGTTGTAAATAACATTTTAAACATGGAGTAAAGTTGGCAAAACATATTACTTTTCCTGAATAATTACATTTTCACATTTAATTTCCCTAGTAAAAAAGTAATATATTTAAAATACATTTATTTCATACTAAGTATAGTTCAAATCTTTTGACATATTTACTGGAATATCACAAGACTTAATTATATACAAATTCAACTTTATTTGGAGTACTACATGTGCACAATGTATATATCCTAATGTGTTTTAACATTACTATTGGTGCAGATTTTATGATCTTTGAATAATATCAGTCTTTAAATGCAAGATATTTAAAGTGTACCTAAAGTATACCTGCAATAGGTCTACTTTAGGACAGTCAAATACACTTAGCATATATTTAATTGGACCTCAGCACTACTTCTGTACATTTAAAGTGCTTTAAGCACAAAATTAGTTTTTCCATAACAAAAGTACAATTGCAGGGTATTTTATTAAGAGTATTCATTTATTAATGTAAATGTATTTATAGTAAATTTAGTATGAAATGAATTGTTAATATATTTGTTTTCAGTATATTTATTTTTCTCTAGGGTTGACAAAATTACAGCTTGACTTCTTTGTACAATTACCTCCATTTACCTTCTTTTTTCGTTCCTTTCATAAAAACTAAAAATGAAAAGAAAAAATCATAAAATGAAAACATTAACTGAAACAAAATATGCAATCTTTCTATCTAATTTTTAATATTTAACTAAAATTTAATTTGATGTACTAAAATAACTACAGTGCAAAATTGATACAAAATGTATACAATAAATGTGGAAATAATTTATGATTCAATTACTTTTTGTACTAATTAATATTTTTATAATGCATTTTCATTTTTTTAAAGATACAAACAGAAAATCTAGGTCCCAGGTTAGGCATTTAGAAAGCAGCAAAAATAAATGATGAATGCCTGGTGAAAAGTTTCCAAAACACTTTGCATGTGACCTTCATATAACAGAAAAGAACACTTGAAAACAGTTTCAGTAATAACAAACCCCTGGGACACAAGTGCCAATAGATGAAGAAACACCCCTATATTGGATGTCTTCAGAGTGTGTGTTCACTGGCCTACTGCACATGACACTGTGAACAGCAGTGAGACACCTGCAGCCTTGCTTTGATGACAGCAAATGGAACGCACACCCAGTCAGGCTGTTGCACGATAATATATTCCCACTTCCGTTTTCAGTCTGTTAGATCTGCTGTTGATGTGATCTTCTCATGTCCTTTTCAGTTCCTCAGATCTCTTTAAAAATGGACACTTTGATATGTGTTTGACCATAGATCCTATGGACAATCACATCACACAGCTAGAGCATGTGCTCTTATTTCAAACAAAACAAAAGAAGAACGAAAATGAAAGGGTTCATCAATGTCAGGCAGAAACAGCAGCCATTCATTCTATTTTATGCCATCATTGGACAGGATTGGTCTTCTATTTGAAGCACTTGAGTACATGTAAAAATGTACTTGAGTACAATTTAATTTGTTAAATAGAGAGTATATTTCTCATGATAGTGATCATGTAGGTCTGTGATAACTGCACAGGGGTGTCTTTGTTACTGTAATGCACTTCCCTGGATTCACAGCATTACACATAAACACGACTCGTCGCAAAATTTAATCTGCACCTTCCATGTAGATAATCGCAGATAGAAATATTTTTGAAGTAAAACACCAGCTGTGGGTGCCAGCTGTCCAAGCGGTATCTGATAGGTGAAGCTGATTAAAGCACATTGGCTTTTAATACATTTTGCATCTACAACTACAACCTTCACATCCGCCATTCAGTTTAGACCATAAGCTGAACTGCAATTTAAATAGTACTTGGGCATATATGGGCATAAAGAATATTTGGTTGGACAAAAAAGCAGAAATAATAACAGTCACATTAATATTTCCTAACCCTTACAACAATACATATCGACTTAAAATATTCAAATAACTAAAGAAAAAAATTATAATTATGGTCTCATTTAGTAAAGCGCAAAAATATGGCATTACGTCCCATTCGGCACAACTTCAAATGGTTGTAAATTGGGCTTTGCTCCAAATACAACATAGACATTTGTGGTTATGACTGACATCTGTGAGTATCAAAAATGACAATCTAAGAGCTGTACAACATACATGGACTGTCATACACATCATCCAGATGGTGTGTTATATTGGCACTGAATTAACATCTTGTGTGTTCTGTTGACATATGTGATTTTGAGATAAAATGCTGCCACAAATGGGAGTATTAGCAAGTTTAAAGCTGAATTACATTTGGAGTTACACTCTCGCAACTATTTATAGCAACAATCCCCAACACATTCTCACTTGAGTGATGTTAACTCGCACAAAGCTAATTCATAGTCTCAATGTGGCTTTCAAAGAGCGATCTGTCTGCTTTCTGTAATGTGGGACACGAGCCACTTGCTATTGTATTGGTCTTCAATCACACAGGAGAAGAGGGGGATCATGGTAAGTCTTCCTTTTAAGCTTTGGCCACAAATGTTACGAAAGAATCCAAACTGTCCAGATGTTACCAGCTGCTTTAACCACTGTGTGAGCAACCACAGCTCAAACACAAGCACACAAAAACATTATGAGGAAGCTATTTTGGAAGAAGTTGCCAGCCCAAAACTCAAATTTGTCACATATAAAGGTAATTATAATCTACATCGAAACTGCATATATCACTTGTTTACAGCGACTCTTTTAAAAACAGATCACATCCTTATTTAGTATTCCACACAAACCCACGGCATGCTGTACACATTTTTAACAGTGATCCAAGGTGATAGTGCTTTAAAATGTCATGGTAAGAGCCCACATTAGTGTTCCCCAAATCTGCATGTATTGCATTTCAGCCAGCTTTTCCAAACCTCTGTGATCTCACCAGTTCAGCCATAATCATACAGGTTTCAGCGAGTCTGCTGTAAAATGAAACAGATTATGACATTGAAATACAGATGGTAGTATTACCATTGCCAGCATTTGTAACTGTGTGGAGGCGCAGACAGAATCGATGTTAATAGTGATGTACTGTATTAGTCACACTCCAAACAGTTGTGATTGAACATTAACAGATGAGCTTTTCAGCAACAATCAACTGTTCTGTTTTATGAATGCTAAGAGGGGCCGGACTGTCCATAATAAATAAATCAAAATAACACGTTAGACCTTTCGAGTAGGCTCTCGCTTTCTCTTGAGACAAAACCACACACTAACAATAGCATATCTATAACAGGATTATCGTAAATGACACTTGAGTGATAAATGACTCAAGATGCTTATGAATGTATCTATCACTTTTAATTTATTTACAAGCATTATTATGCCAAACTGAAATGCTTGAATAAATAAATACGCACATATTGCATATGCATCAATGGTAAACCTCATTTTGTCTGTCACACACAACACTTTACAGGACGTCATATTCCATTTGTGAGGAAAATTAATCATAAGGAAGACCTCAAGAAAATCAATTTCCCTTCTTTGACCTTGGGTAATTTCCTGTCTCCAATATGTATATACATCTATAATATTCAAGCACAATTACAGAGTTAAAAAACCTTTGCTAGTATCTTACTACAGATTTAAAGAGTTTAGGATCAAAAACAGGTGTTTTTAACCCCAATTTTTCATGACTGACCTAGTTTGCCTCTTTTTTTTCTGTTTCTGTAATTGTGTGTAAATCACTGACGCAGACCGTGAGCTGATATATGCACACCTCTGACATTCCCAATGCCAAAAAAGTCCCAGTGCAGGTATGTGTGTCAGAAAGCATTCAGGTCTCCAGAATTCCATTCGCTCTGCCGGTTACGCTTTCGAGGACTGTTTCTGCACTCCGCGAGCAAGCAGCCACGAGAGAGAGTGGCGCTCCACCTGTTAACTACGGCAGCTTTAGCCCCGCAGGCATTTCCCCCCGCCACACATAAGACCCAGAGATGGAAAGCTGCTCTCCGTGGACACATGCACAAAGGTCGAGTTAAGCTGTATGTTTGCTGTCAACAGCGGATTGAATGGAAAGGACTTTCTTACCTGTGCCAGCTGGATGCATCCGAGCCAGACTCCAAGCTGTACATTCTTCAGTTGTGCGTCTCCGCCTCCTCTTGTTTCCTCTTCTCCCTTTTACTTCCTCTCACCTCCTTCTGGCCTTTTCTATCTTTCTGTCTCTCTCTCCTTCTCTCAACACTTGTGTGAGTCTACTTGTGTGGCAGCTGAAGACCCTGCCGTGGTGATGGCATTTCTCCCTCTCTCGCTCTTCCTGGCAAAGCGGGTCAAACTGAAGATGGTGTCAGTGACACGGTGAGGAAAATGATGGAAGGAATTAGTGAGAAACAGAGCGACAAATGTCCAAAAAAAGAGGAGAAACAGCTGTTAGCAGCTTGTGACGGCGACGAGAGACAGCTAGAGAGTTGCAGTTGTGATCTCTGACTGAGGAAAGGTGCGAGAGCAGGTGGGGAGCCGCGTGCCAGTGACTCCCTGCACTCTCGGATTGGCGTGCGAATGCGCGAGGTGGTGTCTTACTCTATAAACCTTGAACAAATCTCACGTGGGTCTTGTTTACCTATGCCTGAAGTTGTGATATGCCTGTAGCACATAAACCAGAAACTGAGAAAGTATGTTTAAGAGAGTGCGTCAGTCAAAAAAATAGTTTTTGGCATGGACTAACCCTTCATCTTCAATCAAACCGCTCATTCGTAGCCTCCGCCCGCTCCATCACAACCAACCTAGTTCCCCAACCTTGGGGAATAATCATGATGAAATGAGAAGGATGCTGGGAAGAGAGTACAGCTGATTAAAATAGATTCGAATGAAAGACTGGAGCTGTGTATCTGACCTTTTCCATCTCTGGAGCTGTAGTTTGCTGATTTTGAGGAGGAAGTCCATGAAGATGCCTATCAGTTAGCCAAAATGTGTTGCTTATTTCAGAATCTTTTATATCCGCAGGTGTCACATTAAGATTTAGTCCGGATTCTGAAAAGTTTGGAGTTCGTGTTGGCTGAGAAGAGCATGAAAGCAATCCAGAATAAATACATTCATAAATACAAATTCACAAATGATGTTTGTCCAGTTTGTCGAGCAGATGTGCTGAGCGTCTCATCTGTTTGATGTGATCTGCCTTCTGCTCTCCAGACCACAGAACAAGCTTCTGATACCTAATCATGATGCTGTACAGATTTATCCTGCCTCCCCCCTCCTCTTTCTCTCATGCTTTTATTCTCCCTCTCTCTCTCCATCCTGAGTCCCTTTTCACCATGTCTGATTTTCACTTCCCTGTCCTGTCCTGTTTGTTCTCTCTATCTCTATTACTCCTGCTTCAGTCTGTCTTTCCCACCGTTGTTGTCATTATCCTCCTGCTGCAATTTAAATGCTCTTTCTTTTCAATCCTTTCTGCTTTCCGGTCATTCTGAGACGAGTGGGTCCGACAGACAAGTTCCCTTGTCCTGTTGATTCTCTCTCTCCGTCACTGACACTTCTAGACACTTCAACCTTGCTTGTCCTTCAGGCCTGAGGTTATTATGAATGCGGTTTTGTCCTTTTTTGTCAGGCAGCTATTATGACATCAATCCCTGTCCTCTACAAAAATGTTTGTTTTTCATATCATTTGTTTTAATACTAAGCAAATGACATTTTCTATCCCCTAATCCTAAACCTACCTTTACACAAACCTTTCTAGATTATATAGAGGCATTATTTATTGTTTATTAAGCTGTTTTTTTCATGGGGAAAATGTGGATTTTGTAATAAAACATGAGTTTCATATTTTACACATATATATATATATATATATATAACCACTCAGAATATAATAGAAACCATCCAGAACACCATAGCAACCCCTTAACATCAGCCTTGCAAGCAATATATATAGTATATTATATATAGTATATACTGTATATGCTATACCATACCAATGTATGTATGTATGTGTGTGTGTGTGTGTGTGTGTGTGTGTGTGTATGTATATACATACACATACATACACACACACACACACACACAAACACACACACACACACACACACACACATATATATATAAACTATCGTTCAAAAGTTAGGGTACTCTTTTTTTTAGAAATTAATACTTTTCTTTAGCAATAATACATTAAGTTGATAAATGAAAGATTTTATTGTATTTTTTTTTTTGCATTTTTATTGTAAATTTTATTGTATGCTTTAATGATTTTTATTGTACTGCATTTTTAAATGAATTAAAATGCAGCTTTGGTGAGCATAACGGATGTCGTTAAAAGAAAATAAAAATCGTATTGACCCCGAACTTAATAAACACACATACATATACATTAAAAATAAATTAAAATGTAAGTATGTGCATATTTACCTTTACATATTTACATATTCCCTATTATTAGACGCTTTTACCCAAAGTGATTTACAAAAGCCTTACAGATGAAGAATAAAACATAAGCGATTCTCCCTGAGGAGAAAAGACTGTTCAGAGAACACAAGAACAAAGATGAAAGTCAGAAGCAGTAAAATAATATATTTTTTTCCTGTCTTTCTTAAGAGTTAGTTAAGTATATTAAAAAGATTCGATCAAGTGGTCACAGAAGAAATACCTTGAGTAGCAAAGAACAAAAAAGTTTAATTTGACACTTTGAATCAGTTAAAAGATGAAAGTGGAAAGTTAATTTTAAGATTTGATTTGGTATAATTTCATTACAAAAAAAAAAAAATCTATTTGAGTTTTGTTCAGATGACACTGCAAATTAAACTTTCCACCTGTAAGGAGACAGACTGATTCCACGTCTCATCCATACTGTAACCCATAATCTAGATAAAAGCATTCTGGTTTTCCCATTCATGAGAGCATTAATTGGCAGAACCCTGGTGTTTCAGCTGAAGTAGACTACTAATAATATACGTGTTAAATCAGTGCTATAAGCTACACACAGCTTTTTGTTCTTTGATTGCTGACATATTTTAAACATGATGTCTTTCGCACCTCTACAGCATGCGCAAAACTAAATATATACTACACTATAAAAAATTTAAAAAAGATCAGCCGGGATGCTGTCATGTAACACAAACGTGTTTTTTTCACACCGAGTAAATTTTTTCCCTCCTTTTTTTTGTCCCAGCTTTAAAGATCTGCTGTCTCCTCTCATTTTCCGTCTGCTAAAAAGAAACTCTCTAAATTGTCTAAATCGCTTTGTGCATATGGCAGCTTTTAGGAAACTAAAATTACCATGGTGCTATTTTAGAGCAGGCCAGGTGATGAGGCATACTGACAGGAGGAGAAACCAGGGTGCATTTTGACACACTGAAAGCAACTTACAATGTATGATGACCTGTCTTTAAGAGAAGCAAATGGGTTTAAACATTTTAGTTTAAAATAGTACCTGATGCATAAAGTTTTCTGACAGTGTAGGACAGCAGTACTTCGTTTGGAAGCCCATTCCTGCCAAAAAAAGTTACATTGTGGTATAAATGTAAGATTTACAGTAACGTCACAGTCTGAGTTATAAAATTTTGAATTCAAGAGAAATAAAATTGCAATTGCAAGATTAAAATAAATAAAGCCCCACTGCGAGATATAAAGTCAGACTTAAAGTAATATTGTCAGATATAAAGTTGCTATTAAGTCTGTGAAACTGACAAAAAAATATGTGAAAAAGCGCTCATATTTTTTCATTACACATAAATAAAATGATGCTCTCAGAAAAAAAAAAAACTTTCATTTTATATGCACTTCCTAGTCCAAGCTCCTGATTGTCTATTTCAAAAAAGAAAAAAAAATTGTCCACGTTTGTCACGATCAACATGAGACATACAAGTTGAAACTACAAGACAGCTGTCATTAGCAGTGAAAAAAACTCCAAACTCTGTTTTTAAAGGACTTGAACAATGTCTACTTTTCCTGTAACGTCAAGTCACCTTTACTTTTATAGTTTTAAAGCAGCTTTGCAGAAACAAACAGGAAAGTAGCAGTAAAAGTAAACAAGAGGCAAAGCAGCTGTAGCAAGACAATGGTGTCATTATTCAGCTCCATTCAGTTCAAGTTTTGTTCTCATACAATAATGTAAGATCGATCTAACTTTATTTAAAATTTAAGACTAGCTCCAATATCTCAAATTAATCGATTCTTTTTAACTGCAGTGTGCTCATCTGAAATTTAGTCACGGTAAAGAAATCTATGGATTGTGTGAGTCTATGGAGATGCACCTGGAGTGACAGACTGTCTTTTATAAAATTAATCTGTGCTCAAGTTTTGATTAAATGTCAGTATTGATGATTTTTCTACCCCGATGGCATCTGAGAGAAATTCAACTCAGCTGAGTTACTGTTGTGCTGCACTTCTTCTCATAACAAGGGTCTTCAGTTCAAAGCAATTCAGTCAGCTGTATAAGTTAAATAAAGAAAATTCCACCATCATAGTGCCTACAATTGTAGAATAATTGCCTGATCTGCAATTGTGGTAAAATGTGTTATTGAGTTGTTTTGTGAAATATGGACCATGTGTTTCTCTTGTTCAGTCACTTGTCAAAATGTAGGTGTTTCTCTGAGGTGTAAATGGAAATGCAGATGCTTTAGTTTACCCAGGTACAGCTGGTAGTCGTGCCAGATCCTGGGGAGGAAATGTCATGCGGTCAAGTGTCCCCTAAGGGCGCAGGTGAAGGCCTGTCCATCAGGTGTCTTAGCATCAGCAGCTAACACGCCATAGGCAGAAAACTGACAGATTTACGCGGCATCAGATGGACTGAAAGTGGAAAATGGCAACATTGTGAAAATATATAAATATTGCCATGCATATAAATAAATCCAATCTTTCGTCTTTCATCTATGAAATGTGACATTTCTGATTTTTTTCGCTGTGCCGCTGGCTATTTTTAGATAGACTTTAGTAAGAGAAGCCAGAAAATGAGAAGGAAACGTGCAGCAGGGTTAACTTTGCTGCACAACTCCCCTGAGAAGCAACTGGAAGAAATCAAAGGAGCCACGATTCGGACCGTAACTTTGCTTTAAGACATATGACAACATCTTATAAACAATATTAACAGACTAGACAAGTTTTGATATGACATACATCTGGAGACAATCTCCTCACGCTCCTCTCAAATGTTGCACATGACAGCATAATACTGCAGTGACAACCAGAGATCCAGAAAAGTTATTTATAGTATGTAAATATGCAATTACCCATAAACTCAAATGTGTGATTTGACAAAAATGATACGCATAGGACATAAATAGAACTGCTCAACTATATTTGTCCTGGTATGAAATCAGAAAATGTCTTTTGTATTATGGTGTACAGCATTTGAATGGGCACAAATGCATTTAAAGGGAAATTCTGTATCTCAATCTTTCTTCTATGACATATAAAAGGAGATATTTTGAGAAATGTCTCAGTGTTTTTGTCTATACAATGGAAGTCAATTGGCTTCAATGTTGTTTGGTTTGCAAAAATACTCAAAATATCTTCTTTTGAGTTCCACAGAAGAAAGAAATGCAGGTTTGGAATGACATGAGGGTGAGTAAATGATGAGTAAATAATGGGTGGACCATACCTATAAGCTCCAAAAATAAAAAGTTTAAGTTTCAGGTTAACTGCTGAAAATAAAGTCTTTCTTTACGATAAAGCATATAAAACCATTCGATTTTATAATTCATGTTACGCATGAACTTAAATGAAATTTTGGTTTTGAATAGAAACAGCTCTTATGTATACTGTCGTATATTACGTATATATTTAAAGTAATGGTATCGATAATAGGGGCTGTTAAAGCCTACTTAGGGGGGCTTCAATCACACATTTACATTTCTGCCACCTCACAAATCTACAATTAACTCAGCTGTCAGCACTCTTGTGATCATGTGATCTCACTTCATGTTTGCTGAAAAGGGCATCTGCAATAGCTATCCGAAGTTATTTCACTTGAAATTCTTTCACTTATCCGCCATTTAAAAAAATGTAAGTTCTCAACATTATGAACTATATCCTTCCCTTCCCTCCAATGTTATTCCATGGAGGGTTATACAACACAAACCTTTCTGTTTCTCTAACTCTTAGACAAATGCTCTTCATTCCAATTAAATCAGATCAACCTTAAAATTCAACCTTACCAGATACACCATTAATGAGGTCCATCTACTTAAAAACTACTTACTCACAAGTAAGACAAAAAAATATTCTTCTGAACAACATTAACTGAGCCCCTTCTAAGAATGAAATCCTAAAAATGTATCAAACCACACCAGGAAAACCAGCTGATCCTCTGTGGAATCATCTTGCTGCCACCTATAGGCCCTGACAAGAAAGGAAATCATAAAGGAAAAAAGGACAATGAATGACTTAAATTTACCATTCTTGATGTGAACGCATGTAGCTATAGAGCCTTGTTGCTATCCAGAGAGAGTCATGACAGTCATTACACAGCTCTTCAGACTTTAACAGCACTACAAACCTCCAGTCCTATCTGATTCCCATCATTATGAAATAGCTCTATTACAGATGTGTCTTCTGTTGTATTCTCAGCATTTTTGAAAGACACTCCAGATTTGCATGGAAACTATTTTTACATCTCTTCAAGCTGCTTCCTTGCATTCATAGGTTTGAGAGAAAAGGTTTACATGTCAACAACCCAAGTGCTCTTCAGTCTGAGAAAGAGAGAACAAGCACATGTCCCTTCATTTAAATGCTCAAGGCATGTTATTTCAATTTATATTCAACCTTTAGGTTCTCTAGAGACTAAAGCACATATTTCATGATCATCCTCCTGTCTGAATGAATTTGCACACACTGCATTGTTGCTCTGAGATTGCAAACGGGAGAAGAAAGAGTTGTATTCACATGGGAGATAAAAGGAAAATCGACATCTTCAAGTGGTCTGCAAAGTAAAAAAAAACAAAACAAAGATCCCCAATGGGAAAAGTAAACCCGCAGGGTTCATCCAAACAGGAAAAAGAAGCATGAATGTATCTTTTGTCCTCATAAATATTTCATAGGCATGACTGTTCTGCACTCTGTAGGTACACACGCACTACCTGGTGGTCTAGTTTCCAAAAATAGACCCTTAACATGGTTTGACAACTCCATTAAAGCACAGCTGAATTAATTGCAAATTAATTATTAACAGCCAACTGTAAAAGAGTTGATACTCTCACTTTAACGAGGACAGTGGTTTTCACAGAGATTGGAAGGACAGAGGGATAGACAACTGGATAAGCGTAATGACCATAAAGTTTGAAGTAGATCATTCTGTGCCGGCCAGATGGCTGTCTGCAAGGTGGGATGAGTTTTGACTCCATATGCGCAGCCACACCTGTGGACTATCTGTCTGTTTTTTGGCTCACCATGCTCTCAGATATACTATCCAAACACTGGCTCAGTGCAACACACCTTATCTGACCGTTTGGACAATGTAGACTGCGGTGAGGGGCAATGCAAATTTGTACGATATAATCATTACAAGACTAGATCTAATATTCATCAAAGGAGGCAAATTATATTTTTTGACATGAGCTATGCTGTAACACCATTAAAGGGACGAGAGATAGAGACTCATCATGAATATTTCATTGGAGTACAAATATTATCTATGAAACGAAACATGTGAGAACAAAGCTAATAAAATAACGGCCTGTTCCAGCTTTCATGGCAGTTAAGAGATATGCAGGTATACTGAACACAAAGTTAAATTAGCATTCTTCTTGTTGCTATATATTTACAAAATTGTTGAGGGTAACCTAAATGACTATTTGAAAGTTTGAATAATCTTAAAGGTGGAGTAATTTCTGCAGCACTAGTGTTTTCAAACAGGTTTCCTGATTACTCAGTCTTTCATTGGCTGGACAAACAGATAGTCCCGCCCCAAACGCATACCATTGGTTGAGCCAATTTTGCTCTAAAAAAAGAGCAATGTTTTTATAGCACCATATTGCTTATACTTGTACTTATGCTTATACAAACCTCTGAATTGTGTATCTCAATATTAAACATTAAAAAAGGGAAAAATAAATATTATATACTTATATTAGACGGTTTTTCTGAACAATTGCAATCTTCATTTAAACAATCTCAATATTAAAAATCCCAAGAAAGACTTTCAGAGATGAAAGATCCAAATAAAAATAAATATACAAAATCTAAATAAACTGAAATAAAGTTAAAGTTTGCATACTGTCCTGAAATGCTCATGGTGAACGATGCATAAAAAACAACACAAGTTATGCTTGTCTACACTATACAATTTTTTTGTTGTTGTTGTCAGATCACTCTTCCTTTCTCACTGCACAACTGTTTTGAGTATCAAGTTGTTTTCACTAGAAAGAATCCCAGACAACAGTTTCTAAAAACATTCACGAGAAGAGATAAGACTCCTCCCCCTGAAATCTCCCTTCGCTTTGTATCTTGCTCTCTTTTTGGGTGCAGTTCATCCCCGATATGATTTCCAGTCAAAATACATTTCAAACTGCAAGACTCTGAGTAGCAGATGTATCAGCACATCTCGTAACTCACATGAATGAGCACAGATTTGCGTAAAATGTCAAGCTTTTGTAAGCAATCTCCAGAAATTGTCGGCGAGTAAAAAAAGATGCATACCCGACATTAAAGACATCTTAATGCTTCCCTAATGTGTGTGAGAGGGGTCTCTATAGTGTCCTTGCAACATGTTTATACCTCAACATACAACTCCCCACATACACAATTGAATGCATTTGTGACCTTTCTGAAAGCTGACCTAATTTATGCTTCTTACTAAGAGGTAGAACAGAACTGAAGGCCAACTGACCAGTCCAGAGGGAACTTCTGGTTGTTCATGCAGAAAAAAAGCCCCTCATAACTCCTGTCTGACAGGTCCACTAATCCAATGTGTCACTATATAAGAGCATATGCATGTGCACATGCCTGTTCTCAACCTTTTATTAGCGGCACGGGTCAGCCATTTGTCTTACAGTGACAGGGTCATTCACCATGTGCCTTGAAGAAAGGCGTGTCCTCATCAGAATTATGTTACGAACAATACATGTGCAGGTCAGACAGTTTCACCATAGATACCATATCCATCTCCCACGATACTTCATCTCATATCATATGACAACATTTTGACAAATGGATAAGAAAAATGGGAAAATATTACACTGCATATATGTGAAGATGGACAAAAAATATCTTAAATAGGCATCACTGAATGTAAGAAAACAGAAGGCAAAATTGGAACTTGATAGACCGTCTACATTTTTATGAAATAGGCTAGTTGAATATTGCTGAGGTGCCATTGGCAGGTTGCATACAGGATCCAAAGCAGTTCTTGCAGTAGATTGTTCTAAGCGCATAAATGTGTGAAGTATGCCCTCTGCAGGTTGTTTAATGTTTACGATTTATGTGCTTTTGAACCTCTCTGTTCTATGCTTTTTTGAAAAAAGTTTTTGAAATCAGATCACGTCTATTGGCTTTGATCTGGATCAAACCTTCAGTTCAGTGTGTGTATCCAAAAATATAAATGCATTATATTTTGATTTGATTTGTTTAACAGTTACAGTGATATACATTTTGTCTCAATAAAATAATACCCCAAAGAGTAAAAAACGAATATATATATATAAAAAGCGTTTTTTTCTGCCCAGTTTTATTCGCCTATTCATACGCCATTATCAAAACGTTTTGATAGCCTAGGTAATAGTAGGAGGAAAAACGTTAAATAGCCTACAGTACACACGATTTCTAAATCATCCACCAAAGGAAAGTTATATCCGATGTATCTTTTGCTTTGACCAATGACCATGGGATGGCGTTAAACGCGTAACTTTAACGTACATTTTAACGTAAACTTTAAAGTGAAACGTGGAAGGATATCGAAAAGGGAATTACACAGTATAGTCCCACACTAAGATTAATATTTAGACATTTGTCAAATACCACGTTTTATGGAAGAACTGAAATTAAAACACTTAAGTAAACAAACAATAAGTAAATAAAATAATAATAATTCCCATGAATAGTCTGGTAGCCTTGCCCCATTTTGCTGAAGGACTGGTCAAATGATTTTGTGTGGTTATCGAGAGTAATGTCACAGACATTATTTATTTAAATTCTAGCTTTAGTTTATTTTTTGGAATAATGTTTGGTTTTGACCAATCCCTCCTTTCCCTACCACAACTAGAACACAGTTAGGCCAGGTAGAAAAGACCATCTACAAGAAAACATTGTCCTCTAGTGGGCATATTGTTAATAAAAGCCAACATGACTTTCTTATTTGATCAATGATCTTTATTTAAAACCTGATAATGATAGCATGTTAGAAATTCCTATTTGCTTGCAGTGTAAATTTGAAATATTAGCATTGTTTTCAATGTGACAAATGAAGCCACATTTTAATCGTCCACGTCTTTGGTGTGTTTCCCATATAAACGTATTGTTCAATAACAATATTGGTCACAGATCAAGAGTATCACAATAATTAAGAATTCTAACAATGTAGTATCAAACAAAACAAATTATATACACAATACAAAGAGCTGCGTGTCTCAACCTTGACTCTCTAAGCCCCTGAAAAGTGTCGGAATAAAAGGAAATTAAGCTGGTATTACTTATCAGTAAGGTCCGTTGTGAAAGCTGTTTGTTTCTCCTGCTGGCTTGGTTCAAGTTCAGTAGCAAAAAGAGTCCTCCACAGGAAAATGCAGTACCATCAATACATTTACAAGACTAAAGAACTTGTACATATATTTAAACAATGCAGAGCATTATAAAGGCTTGGCAACACTTAGAAACAGATCACCTCTTGCACATCTGTCACAATTGGATATGGCCAGGAGGATGTGTTTTAAACAAACCAACACGGTGAATAAGTTTGGTCAAACATTTAATATATCAAAGACCTCAAAGGCCACAGTTCTCTAACTTGTTCTTATTTATTGTAAGACTGTGGTGGTTTTGAACACTAGCTCCTTGTTTAAATTGCATTGTGAGTGTGTATTGTAAGTACTGCAACTGCATTGATCTATGAAATCTTGCAGCTCGTCCGTGCACAGTTCTGGGATGGGCTCAGGGGTGGGTAGATGATTTTGGATTTTTTGGTTCCGTTCCTTTTTTTAGCGCTGCTGGCTATGACCGAGTAGGAACGGCCGTGCATCATCCTGGCGTTGAGGCCGTTGGCCATGGAGAAGGACTTCAGATGGCTCTTTAAGGCAATAGGAAGGGGAAGTTTGTCCACAAGGTGCACTGGAGTGCAGGAAACAATAGAACGACAGCACAGATCCTGCAGACTCAACACTGGACAAAAGAAAAGAACAGGTTCAGGTTAAATGCAACATATTAGAGACCATAAAAACATCCTCAGTTCACAGGCATGACATTTTTTTTAAACATTATGCCTTCATAAAATGTAGATATGCAAGCTACCCATCATTATATGGTTTATATAATAATTCAGAATTTGTCAGCAAGGTTTGTCTTTAAAGGATGAAGTCATTCAATGGAAACTGAAGCTGTTTTATCATATTGCTTGGCCTTTAAATAATCTCCAGTCAGAATAAACACATGATGCTTTTATTCAAATGCCTTAATCTAAGCTAAGTAAATGTTTTTATATCGCTTGACCTTGTTCATACAGGCATTTTTCTAGCATAAACCAAAGCTATGATTATTAAGAGCTGAAATGTGCTGTGTGGGCGGCTGGTCATTACATTGATATTTGAACACTGGGTGTCTCTGCTGTGAGAGGTATAAAGTCTCAAAGCTTTGCATACTTCAGGTTTCTAAAGCGTTCCTTTGGCCTATACATAATTGCAGGATTGGTCTGAGGAAAAAAAAACTTGTATTGCTGTTGCTTATGTGGTGATTTTCAGAAAGGCTCCACTAAAAGGTCTGCTTTATTCTAAGACGGCATTCCTTAATGCATCATTTCATCTCAGAAACGTTTATGGTGAAGCTTGTTTAATTCCCGGAGAGAACATTTCCAACCTCAGCTACATAATGAGTCATAGGGAGACGTTGATGTAAGTGTAGTGAAATTAGACAACGATGGCATTGTTGTGAACTATTGACAATTGTAGCGGTTTAGCTGTCTTTTCTCTCTGTAATTGTTTTATATGATTCATGTTTATTCAACCGTGAATGTAAGTTATATTTTACTATAATAATTATTGAAATAAAAAGATTAAATATTTATATAAAATAAAATATATTTTTACACAATGATACTGTTTGGCATTAGAAGAAGTTTGCTTTATATAGAGCCTTTCCATATCTCAAGGTCACTTTACATACATTGTACTAAACAAAACATTTGCACACAATACAAACACATAAGGCCACATAAAACTACATTGTCCAAAATACATATTAAAAAGATATGTTTTTATCTGAGTCTTGAATGTAGACAAACATGATACATTACAAAGTGTAAGGGGTAGCAAACTCCATAAATTAGGAGCATTAACACTAAATGACCTACCACCTACAAGTGGACAGCCGAAAACGAGGAATGGATAAAAGACCAAGCTCAGATGATCTGAGGGACTAGGCAGGAGAGTAGGAGTAAAGTAAGACAGACAGATACGGAGGAGCAAGACCAAAACTGAGTTTTGAACATACTGTAACCTTGCAATAAGTTTTTTAAGCAGACCAAGAAATAGAGCACTGCAATAATCCAGACGTTATGTGATCAATGCATGAATTAAGATTTAAGCATTAGCTAAATAAGATTGAAGACGTGCAGTATTACAAAGATGCAAAAAATAAGTTTTAACAGAAGAAATATTAGAGGCAAAAGACTACAGACAGATGAAGCAGGTTTAACAAGAACCCTGTCAATTTCAAAGGACTATTTCAGTTTTGATATTTAATTTAAGAAAATTAAATTAAAATTAAATCCCTGATGCATGCAGTAAGTGAGTCAGGCAGTGATGACATATCAGAGCTGGTGGTTAGTTAAATTTGAATGTCATCAACATAGCAATGGAATTGAAGTCCATGCATGCGTATGATGTCACCAACTGGATATATATAAATGATAAACAGCAGTGGACCAAGAACTGAACCTTGAGGAACACCCTGTGAAACTCAAGCAGTGGCAGATTTGTACCCTTGTATTGTGATATAATATTTTCTATCGCTGATGTAGGAAATGAGCCAGGAAAGAGCTGAACCAGTGTTACTGATATCAGAAAGGTGAGAGTTGAGTATTTCGTGACAGACTGTGTCAAAAGCAGAGCTTAGATCAGGAAGAATCAAGATGTTTATTAACCCAGAATCCATGGACAGAAGAATGTCATTAACCACACGAAGAAGAGCAGTTTCAGTGCTATGTGACGAATGAAATCCTGACTGAAAAGGTTCAAAAAGGCGATTAGCATTTAAGTAAGATCTCAATTGTGAAGCCACAACTTTTTTAACAATTTTACTTGCCCTATAATTGTTCATGTCTTGATGGTCAAGAACCGTTTTAAGTATGGGGGTCCCTGCAGCCATTTTTAATTCTGCTGGAACAATAGCAGATGCTAAACAACTAAACAGTTAATCATATGTGTTTATGAAAGGTTCAACCTCAGGAACACACCTCTTAAGCAAAACAGTCAGCGTAGGATCAATCTGGCAAGATGCATAATTTGACTTCACAATTAGATCACTTATGGCAGCAGAAGTAGTGAGAGTAAAAGAAGAAAGAGAGTATGTTGTGTGACCCGAGTCAGCAGACAACAAGTGAACATTTGAGTCAGTTGTATTAGGGGCAGTGTTGGGGAAAGTTACTTTTAAAAGTAATGCCTTACAATATTGCGTTACTCCCTAAAAAAGTAACTAAATACGTTACTTAGTTACTTTTTATGGAAAGTAATGTGTTACATTACTTTTGCGTTACTTTCACGTTACTTTTTAAATATGAGCAGGGCTTTATTGTTTTTAATATAAGAAGTTCTATTTATAGCAAATGTAAAAGCCCTTTCACACCAAAAAGTGTAATAAATAAACCTCAGGCTGAAGGAAAAGTAAATTCACGTCTGTACAGTAGAACACAGGATGAAGCACAATTGTTAGTTTATCTAAAGTCATTTTTTAATTATTAGTATGGTTGAACTGGATGATTAAAGGTCAGCAGCAAAGACACTGTTAATAAAATGGGAATAGGTACATTTGTGTTATTTAATATATTTAGTTATTGCAGGTTTGCGTCATATTCTGAGTTTGCATTTCACTGTTTTGATTAATTTTGATGAATACAAAATCTGTTTTGTTTTTTGTTTTTTTGTGAGTGGGATGAATTAATGCACATTCACATTTAGTCTAGAACTACAGTAACATGTTCACACAGCGCACACAATGCCTCCATACTTCAGATTTCTCCCAATATGGGAACAGGAGGCTTGTCAGTCAAAAAATGGGAATACAAAGTAACTGGCGTTACTTTTTTGAAAAAGTAACTCAGATATTTTCTTGTAAATTAAAAAGTAATGCGTTACTTTACTAGTTACTTGAAAAAAGTAATCTGATTACGTAACTCGCGTTACTTGTAATGCATTACCCCCAACACTGATTAGGGGTGTCTTTGGAAATGGATTCAGTGATAGACTTCAAATTGTCTGAAAAGTACCGAGAAAAGTTATTCACAAGCACCTCAGAGGCAGAAATAACATGTTGTGAAGGGTTAGTGTGTTTGTCAAATATTGCAAACAAAGATTTGAACATGAAATTATTAATAGTAGAAAAGACATATGAGGATTTTGCAGCATTGAGGGCAGTACGGTAATTGAAAAAAGTTGAAATAGCTTATTATGATAGGGAATGATTTGTAGAAAATATTTTCATTCAGATTATAAATTATGTACAAACATGGGCAAAATTTGGTGTTCCCAATCTTACACTGAACATAGCGTTTAATATTTTATATTAGTATGTTTTGAGACAACTTGTAATGTAAAAATTGTTATTGTGATTTTAAGTTTATTTTTAAAATATTATACAGCTACAAAAGTTTAAGTCCCAATTAGATAATGCCCATATCATATATATGAAGCCTGACAAAAGAGGCTTTTTACCTTTATTGGGTCTCCAAAGTCGCTCCATACCATGCCTCATGAGCACGATTCGGGCCAGCTCAGTGAAGGACTCAGTAATGTTGAAGTTACAGAGAGGGCTGACCTCGAAGAATGTGACCCCCAGTCGTTCTGCAAAAGCCTGGGCATGCTCGGTTGTCACCTGACGCTTATAGGCCAGGTGAAGCCTGTTTCCCACCAGGATCTTGGGAACACCTGGTGCATGCTGGGTAAGAAAATAAATAATAGTTACAAAAGCACTCAACTGGTTGAGTGATTTGCTTTATATTATTATGTCAAGACAATCGCTTTAATAATAAAGCAATTTTGAAAGAAAATGCTGTGCATCATCAACCCCCTGCTATCTACACAAATTAGTTACAGAGCTTCTATATCATTGCAATGATTAGAATCATAACTGCTGTTACTGAGTTGCATAACAAGCACATTTCCTGAAACAGAGATACACATCTATTTTAGCACTTTTTCAAGATGATTAGCTTGTGTTGCATTTAATGTGATTTCAAAGCCACTAGTAAGAACCCATCTGTTTATACTCATAGTCATACTGCATTGCACATTTAACATACTGAATAATGTAGCTACAGTAGTTTTGATATGATTGACCTGATTTTACCTCATCGATCTCTTTAATCCATCTGTCGATGCCATCAAAAGACCACCGGTTTGTGATGTCATATACAAGGATAACGCCCTGTGAGAAACAAAATTTGTTATTGACAGCATACAGTATATTAAACTGAAATGCACTTTCAATTCGAAATGAAAGAAAAAATGAAACCGTAAGCTCATCATCATCTGAGGTTTCATAAAGTCAGTGTGGTACTGAAAGTGGTATTATTTAACATCTCAAACAGTATGTGACTAAAATTGTTGGCAGAGACGTTTACGATGTAATGTCAATAAAGACTGTGGCTTTGCTCCAAGAGTTTCTGTTATTAGGTTATCTGTGTTTGCCAGAACAAGGAAATGTCATATCAACAATACCAGTCCACTCCATTTTATAGCAGGAACTGCTGATTATTGGGTGGGGTGTTTAACAACTGTCTGGGAACACTGGGATTTTTAGAGATATTTAAAAGCTAATTTCCTAAAGTTTCTTTGCACATTATATACAATAGGCTACACACAACCACACAAATGGTGTCTGATGAAAGTCATAACAAAATATAACAACAATTAAAAAAATAACATCAATTATAATTACAAAGAATTTTTTTTAGTTTATTTTAAATTAATTATGTTTAAATAAATAATTATAATTATAAATAAAATCATAATAAATATTTTTACATTTAATTTAAAATAATTACATCTATTACAGGCATTCACAAACTCACAAGTAGCGACTGATAAATCATTTTACATTTATTATATTTGTGAATAAAATCATTTAAAATAACTTTTTTTTTTATTTAAATTAAGTCAAATAAATAATTATAAATATTATAATGCAAAATATATTAATTATAATTGTGTTTTTATAAATTTATACCTGTGCTCCTCTGGAATATGAGCGGAATATGGTGCAGAATCTGCCTTGTCCTGAGGTGTCCCTGCAAAAAAACAACACAACACAGAGTCCGCATGACAAAGGACACATTCTTCTTACTTCTGTTCTTCAAAACGTCTGTAGCCATTGTCTTTCCCTCTGCCTGGTGACACGAGGAGCTCTCTGTGGTTGGTGCCAGGGCAGCAGACTTTGAGTAGGAGCAGTGAAATGAGTCATTCACCATCCAGGGCTGAGCGCAGCACCAAGATGTGCCAGTCATGTTGCAACGGGTAGGACTGGAGTATCACAAACACGCTGCACTAAAATGCTTCGTCTGTCAAGGCCAGATTATCAATAATTGATTCCAGACTCTTGCAAAAAGCTCAGTTCTCTTAAAATGCGGCAGAATTTATAAACAAGTTCTAGCCATGACTAGTGGGATTGAGGGAAGAGTTTGTTGAGGAGCGCTGTAATTAACATAGCCAGACGTTTGGCATGTTCACTTCATATTTTGGAAACCGACGGGACCTAATTGAGCATACACAGGCATGATGGAATGGAGAGGGTGATCTTTAATCTCTCTTCATGCTCTGTTTGAGTTCAAGAAGATAACAGGAGGAAATCAAGTTAAAACTTTAAAGTTCAACATGTATTTCTAGGACATGTCAGGTGCTGCAGTCATACTTTTCCAGTTTCCACAAGGAAAAGTAACTGCGATGTAAAGCTACTCACCAAAGCTGGAGCTTGACTCTGCGTCCATCGAGCAGTATGGTAGTTGTCTTGTAGTCAATTCCTACAATTGAAGAAGAAATAACAAAATTACTTGAAGGTGAAATATCTCATTTTTGCGGCACTAGCGTCACTAAGTGTAATTGCAAACAGGCTTCCTGGCTGCCATTGGTCGAAAAACAGATAGCCCGTCTCCAAACTCACATTACTGGTTAACCTAATCAGGCTAGACAAAGCCACTATAGAAGAAAGCAGAACTTAGAAAAATACAGTCAACAGTTTTGGGTCAGTAAGATTTTTGTTAATTTAATAAGCAAGGACCCATTCAGACAGTAATAAAGATTTATATTTCAATAAATGCTGCTCTTTTGAATTTACAATTACTCAAGGAATCCTTATACTCATATACATCAAACTGTTTTCAGAAGTGTTATGTGAGCAGCAAATAAGCAAATCAGAATGGTTTCTGAAGGATCATGTGACACTGAAGACTGGAGTAATGATGCTGAAAATTCAGCTTTGCCATCAATAAACGATATTCTAAAATGTATTAAAATAGAAAACAGGTATTCTAAAAAATGATTTTCTAAAATATATTAAAATAGAAAACAGGTATTCTAAAAAGTGATTTTCTAAAATATATTAAAATAGAAAACAGGTATTTTAAATTGTAATAATATTTCACAGTATTAATGTTTTTACTGTATTTTTGGTTATATAAATACAGCTATAGTAAGCATTAGACACTTCGTTCAAAAACATAAACATCTGACTAAATCAAGGACATCATCTTTTTTTGGAATTGTAGTGTATGTTCAGTTGCCAAAATGAGGCAAAGTAGCACTGGCAAAAAATGAATTAAGAATTATAATGACCAAATTATGACAATTTCTGAAGAAAGCACTGATGATGACATCAGTAAATGCAAAATGCATGATGCTAGTACATTGTGATTGTTGCTATGCAATTACTAATGTCTTCTAATTGGTTTTTAGCATGTTGTCACTTGTGTTGTAGCTAGAGGCTTTTAAGCAGTTGCTTAGTGGTCCAAGCAAAAATATCCCACTTCCAACTCTTTATGATATTCTGGCCCTACATATGGTTATGTTATTGTCTTCCAGACAAATTTCAAAGCACAAAAGTTTGGTAAAATAAAAATACCATTCTTAAACAAGCTGCACAATTTGAGTTTAATACTTATCGTTAGGGGGTTTGTTCAAATTCATAATATGAGCAACAGTAATGTTCACTAATAATCTAATAACTGCAAATGGGAAAAGCAAGTGGTGAGAAACAATGAAGAATATTCCAGAGAGAGTTTGCATTTTATGTTCAAATAAAGACTGCATTCCTTTACTCTTAACCAATATTTTATTTACAAAGTCCCTCTTTTGATCAAGCTTTTGGGTGACAGGAACTATGGTTAAGTGACGTCTGCTGGTATGAACATGACACTTGAGGAAGATGCCTAAGCTGAGATTGGAAAGCTTTAGTGTCACCTCCGTGGGGGGTTCCACACACATACACACTGGCATTCTGAACACTCTTTATCCTAGAGAATTTCAGAGCCCATAACACATTCCACTGCGATGAGAATGAAACCCAACACTGTGAAAACATACATGGAACAACTGGGAGACTCCATTAAAGTGACAGAAAGAGCATTTGAAAACACCATCTCTGTCACTAAAGAATGGAACCAAATGAACCAATCACAATCCCATGTCACCCTGTGAACTCTGAGGTCACTTAGTGAATTACAGCGTATCCAAAGGTATGCACTAATGGTGAGGTTTAATGTTCTTTACATTAAACATCAAGTATCAGGTATCAAGCCCTCCATGAAAAATGATGCATTAGTTCTGTTTGGGTCCCAGAGACTACATCTATAAAACATAATAAATGAAAACTTCAATGAATTCATTTATTTGTGATAGAATTATGCTTCAAATAGTATCTTTTACATGATTTTTTGTGTGTTTTTGAACGTTTCTTTTATGCTCACCAAGACTGCATTGATTTGATCAAATTTACAATATGAAAGGTAATATTGCAAAATGTTATTATAACTTAAATAACTGTTTTCTATTTTAATATATTTCAAAATGCAATTTATTTAGGCAAACTGAATTTCCAGGAGTCACAGAAAATATTCAAATATGCTGATTTGGATGATCAAGAAACATTACGTTAACATTATAATCAATGTTGGAAATTAGTTTTATGGATATCATAATTATTCACAATTCTTTGATTAATAGAAACATCAAAAGAACAACATTTATTTGAAATATAACGCAAAAAAAAAAAATCTTTAAAAAATGGCTTGGTTGAACAATAAATGCTTAATTAGATGACTTCAACTAAAGAACAAAAACATATTTTATCAAATAAACATGACCAGCGCTTACATCATATTTTCCATCACTAAATAAATCTTTTATCAAGCTTTTGATAAAAGGCTTATTGTGAATTATTTAATTCAATGTGATGCATCACTTTTAGACAAATATTGTATAACACCAGCTTTCTAGCTTTGTTTTTTTCTTTATAAAAATGGCTGCCTGTAGGATGCAGTCTTCCTGTTTGTGTGGGCAAGCTCTGATTCATCCTGACAGAATTTTTCACACTAACTCTTTCTGTCTCCCCGCGCAATTACCCTGCTCTGCACCTCTCCTCACCTCCCTCATTGCAACCAGCAGAGAGCCATAGACCTTTTCTGACGGGATGACACATACGCCGGATCAACAGGAGTAAGTGGATGAGGATGAAACCTCCGTGGATAATGGTGTTCAAAGTCTAGAGCTGAGGGAGAAACAGTTATGCTAACACTTACTGATCCATCCCTGTGCAACTTCAAGTCATGAAATTATAAAAAAACGAAAATACTGCAAGCTGCTTTGTGGCCTGTGGAGACGTTGTGGTTGACCTCAAAAAACATCAAACAGATCAGCCAGAATTTAAAGCAGCATAATTAAACTCAAATAGACCTCAGCCAGGCTAGACACCATAGTTAAAGGTGAACTAAGTAATTTCTCCCTGATAGAAATAATTAAATAGATTAAAATAAGTAAGAAAGAAAGAAAAAGTTTTTGTATATTTAGATATCATACACCTATAGCAGATATATTATTTATAACACATGCTCAGATGCTGTCAGTGGTACTCTTTTTTTTAACCACGTAGACCCACATGGGGTAAAAAAAAAAAAAAAGTCATATTAGTACCAAAATTGGCTAATGTTGAAATTCTACTAAGGGACAGTCATCCCAAAAATTTCTATTATCTGTCATAACCTGTATGCAGTTCTTTCTTCTTCTGAACACAAAGGTAGATATTTTGAACAATGTTGATTGGGACTAAAAAAAAAATTGTTTGGTTCCAGTTTCCGACCGACCCTGTCAATTTATGTGCGACCCAAATTTATTTTATGAGACTGGGGAAGAACGGTCTTTCACACATCGTTAATTAAATTACAGTTTCCTTTAAATGCTGTTTTACACTTAAGTAATCCGTTAAAAACCATTAAGTATTGCATCAAAACCCTTTAACTGTCAATTCCTAAAGTGAGCTATAACTTAAGGTTTGGAAATCGTAACATTAAGAGAAACACGGGGGGAGTCAACAATATATCGCGGAACAGAGAGGGCACTGACAACATGCTGACAGACAGGACATTAACATTACCAGCTTACTTTTAATATGAAACAAAGTCTCATTTGGTTATTTCACCTTTCAAATGTGGTCATTTTTTAAAGAAATGTAAACAATTAATACCGTTTTGTGGCTCTTGAATGTGTCGAACAGATCGCTGTAAGTTAGATCATCAGTTAAAACTAACTGATCGTCTCTTGCTTCTAGTTAATTTATAGCATCAAAATCAAATAAACCACATAAATGAACATAACAAAGAATGTTGTTTGACTACAAAAAGATGTCTGTACACTCCGTTTTTCAAGTTCAAATCCTCCATGTTAATCTACTATGAGATCGCCTGTCAAACTCCCGCTAAGGCTTTTTGTGTGTGTGTGTGTGCGTTTTGCGTGTCTATGGCAACAACAGACTTTAAACTGGAATACAGAATCACTGTCGTAAAAGTACCGGTACACACATTTAAAATCAGCGCGCGCGCGCGTGTGTGTGTGTGTGTGTGTGTGTGTGTGTAAAACTGCCACTGGAGAAAAAAATAAAAAAATAAAAAAATAAATAAATCCCTACCGACCAATGACCTCAACTGACAACCAACCGGAACCAAACTTTTTTTTTTTTAGGCCTTATCATAAATTTTTGGTTCCCATTGATTCCATTGTATTTTTTGTCAATACAATGGAAGTCAATGGGAACCAAAACCATTTAGTAACTTGGGTGGACTATGCATTTAAAAATAAAATACTAAACTAAAATCAGTCACTTTAAATGCTATATGTGAATTTAGGCATAATAACACGATAATATACAGTATGAAAATTCGATATTCCTTTTAAAATTTCCTTTTACATTTTCAAGATTACGTATTAACTTAAGAGTGTGTTAGATGACAGCAAAGATGATCTAAATAAAAAAAAAGGAAAATTAGCATGCAAAAATAAAGATTCATTACAAAAATATTGACTGATACCAAAAATTTACAAAAGCTTTAATACTGGCTAATGACCGATATGGTAGCAATAAATAGTACATTCCTAATAATTAAATATTTGGTTTTGCGTGATGCTGCATCCACACCGCAAGGAGTCAGTATTCATCCAATATAAGGTAATGCAACATAAACAAAAAATATCTGATGCGTTGTATCTTCTGAGATGTGATTAGGACAATACAACACACTAAACAAACTGTACTTATACCATTCACAGCCTTGTTTTAATTGGTTCAAAATTCAATTTGTAAATATAACACATTTAATATATCCACAGGTGTTACATAACCTAAAACACATTGAGCAACACATCAGCCTGTACGTTATTTATAAGACAGTCGGATAAATGTTTCAGTGGCACAGAACTGATTTTTCTCTAGGTGAGGAACAGCTGCAAGGATTCAACTGGCACTGTTCCTTTAAAATCAACAGACATAGCAGCCCTTTTCATCATTCAAACAAACAAGTGGCTTGAGAGGTTCACGCAAGTGTTTAGATAAACATTAGAACATTCCACTCCTTTACCACCAGCAAAGCCTGGCTGCATCCTCATTCTCCTCAGCCGCATTTTGCTCAGCAGAGAGAACAGTTACGTAAGAGTTTTGGCCAGTAGTAATAATCTCTATAAACAGAAATTCCAACAGAGACTTCTGCTGGCAAGGTGGTTAGGCAAGAGCTCTCCCTGTCTAATCATAATGGAGTTTATCGACCGTGTACATACAGTATGCACTTATAAGGAATTCTGTGAGTTGCTCCCAAGGTTGCAATACAAAATAAATACACAAGTTTTAAAATATGACAGAACAGGATGTAGAAAATGTTCTGAATCTAGTAAACAACCTAAACAGCAAAAGGCTCCAGCACTGGTCTATTAATTGTTTGCATACCCAGTGTCTTAGAATTTGTTTTCTAAGTATTAGCATCCTGGCAGAGCTGTTTACTGGCCCTGCGGGGGCAATATTTTTTCTAGAGAGTTTGTAAATGACTGTAGTATGAAGTCACTTTCACAAGACTGCAGTGGGGTATTAACTTTTCATCACTGTTGCATTGAAAAGAGCAACTAGTTTAACGTTAACATGAAAACAAAACTGACCCCATTTACTTTGTTAATGCACATCCCTGATCTTACTGTGAATTATTAATCAATGCACCTTTTTTCCAAAAAGTAGTTTGCGATCATAATATTTTTTCAAAATATTCTCTTACTCTGAAACAATTTTCATTCTTTTGTAACATCAGGCTATTAATTCTGGTTGGAAAACCCACTTTTGAAATCCACTAAAGTCCCCTCTTGCTCAGAAATGTGTCATATTCCTGAAGTGGGTTGTGACTTTAAATGAATAGTTAACCCAAAAATGAAGATTTGCTAAACAATGCTAAACACATCCTCAAGCCATCCAATGTATAGATGAGACTGTTTCTTCACTACAACATATTTGGAGAAAATTAGCATTACATAACTTGCACCCTCTGCACTGAATGGGTGCCGTCAGAATGAGAGTTCAAACAGCTGATTAAAAACATCACAATAATCCACAAGTAATCCATACGTCTCCAGACAACAAAGTAAATTATTTTGAAGTAAACAGATGCATGTTTGTAATAAACAAACCCATCATTAAAGCATTTTAACTTTAAATAAAAAAATAAAATAAAAAATCTTTTGGATAGAAGACTTGTATTTTAACAGTTTGACGTAAGAAATGTCTTGATGTATTGGTTTATTAAAAAAACATTTTTTTGCATCACAAGACTAACTGATTTACAGAAGTTGTGGACTATTGTGAAGTTTTTTTCAGCTGTTTGGACTCATTCTGACAGCACCCATTCAGTGTAGAGAATCCACTGGTGAGCAAGTGATGTAATGCTAATTAGCAAACTATTCAACATCTTGGATGGCCTTAGGCAGAGTACATCTTAGCATTTTTTTTGTAAACTATTCGTTTAAGAATATAAAATACTATGTCTGTCCAAGCAAGACAACTACTATTTAAAGGCTTTTAATCTAAAGATGATTTTGTTCCTATAACCTGTTGCCCAAAAGTGGCTGGCATTCCTTCCTCAGCTGCTTGAATAAATGAGAACACAACTGTGCAAGCCACCCAGATCTCAGCCAGCCTCTGACCCTAAATGAACAGGTTGGCTGTCAATTTAATTGCTAAACCACTTCAGTCTAATCTAAGCTGTTACTGTTACTGAAGACTCAATGTTCAAATGTTCAAATGACTCAAATGTTCATCAGAGACCTTGGAATTTGCCCAAATGCTGTGACAATGAAAAACAGCACTGAAAATCAAAAGCGTGTTGCTTTTCCTGTTCAAACAAAATAATAAAACAGAATACAGGAAAAAATATGTAAACTATTAAGGATTAAGAGACCTAGTACTGTCAAATCGAGAGCAGTTAATACGTGATATCCTTGTGAATACTTACAAGTAAAGATGTTGTAATTATGTGATACCAGCCACATGTTTGTATCGCATAACGAATGTTGTTGGTCTTTTAGGCAAGACACATATAAAAATATGTTGTTTAGCTGTGAAAGCCCAAGGGGGATGGGGGGGTTCACTACAGTTGATTTTGTCGCCTGGGAAGAGTTACTTTTTCCAAAACAGGGAGCAACTAATAACTACAACTACTACGAAGCTGTAAAAAAAGAGCGGGACAAACTGGGGTTGGATGAGCGATGTGATCTTGATGTTTAATATATGTGGTATATTTACTGTTATAATAAATAAAAGATTTCAAATGTAGAACACACGTAGAACAGATAATTGTTTTTGTGTATAACGATTTATGTTTGCATTGTTTAGACTGACAACAATTCTGAAACTGTTCACAATGAAGTAGATAGATGGAGATGTTTGCTAGCTGATAATAAAATGTATGACACAAAGATTAAATAATCTACAATCCATAATAACAGATTCATCCAGAAAGACCAACTAACATTAGTCTTACTTGTACACAGAGATCAAAACTTACCCATATTGTATCCATAGGGTGACTCAATGGACCCATCCTGTAGACTGGCCAGTATTTCCCCTTTCCCAACATCACTGTCTCCCACCAGCAGGAATTTCAGGAGGAAATCATAAGCTTTTGCTGGGCTGCTCCTGTGGTTCATCTTCACATCAGCCCGATGACCCATTCTGGTACATCATGTAACTGTCCTTTGATGGACTTGTGTTAAATATGTCAGATCACCGGTGCGAATGAACAATATAAGTTAGCTATTTTAAAAACAACCCTACGTAGTATTCAATAGTCTTTTCTTTGATTAAAATATCATGTCCAGTACAACACTAAAGCTGTCCTATTGTTCAAAGATTCTGGTTGTGGATCCACTGATGCTGTTGCGTCACATTAGTAGATAAATAAAGACCCTCGTATGTTTACAGTATAGTAATATAAGCCAGGTAACTTCTTTAAATCGGTTGTTTATACTTATATAATAAATGTTAATCTTTATTAAACACTCCTAATGCTATTTCATCTTTAAATTTCGAGCAAACCTGGTCCATTGAGCTCTCAGCCACGATCTCTCTCTTCAATCAGCCTCCCTAAACAGAAAAATGTGAGTTCTTCCTTAGATTTTCCTTGATTGGCTCTTGTGTGGAGTTGCTAGGGCAGATCTGCTCGTTCATTGGACATTAATCCCGTCCATCAAACCCCAAGAACGCCCATTTTGTGTTGGAGAGGGTGTGGCCAATCTGCTGTTTTGATACCATAAGCGCTGATACCAGATCAGAGCCCGTATGTTCATCCATTTAGGTTTTGTCGCGCGGACGGTTGCTCGGCTGTTTCTACGTCAGCACTCCAGCGCGCTTCAAGCGCGTGCTCGGGTTTGTTGTTTTCCGGGGCACGAAGAATGACGTAGTGTTTAAATGACGTAATATGATTATTGTAGTTTCTAAAGGGGTTATTGTAATTTCCATTTTCTCCTTTTAAAATCGCTGAAGTACATTGAAGCTATATTTTAGTCTCAGAATAAAAAAGCTATCAAAATCATTAAAAGGGTTTGTTATTTTGTTTGTTTTATTTTGCAACATTACTGTCCCTTGTATTTTTTTTATCTGCTGGGCTTTCAACCTTTACAAAGCCAGTCCAGCCAGAGTTTAACACTATTATAACTTTTATTAAAACCATTCACTAGCAAAACTACTATTATATAATGCTTTACAGATCAATATTTAGAGAAGTACAAATTAGTTAATTAAAAATAACATGAAAATATGTTTTTAAATTGTATTAATATTTTATGATCAAACCATATTATGCAATTATACAACATATGCAGAATCTCTCTACATGAATAAATAATTAATATTTTCAGGATCTCATTCCTTGTGATTAATAATGACTACTCCAATATCGTTTTATATCTTTATTTTAAGATCTCATTTCTGTTGTGACTTGTGTCTGTTTGATTATGACTTGTGTCTGTTTGATTATGTATAATCCAATCTTAAGAAACATGTTTAAGTCTAGTGCAATATTACTCACTTGAGTACCACTGACAGCATCAGCATGTGTTATAAATAATCTATCTGCTATAGGTGCATGATATCCAAATATGCAAGCACAGACTAATGTTCTAGTATGCTGCAACATTACCTGTCATGTAATATTAATTATTACACAAAAAACGCCAATGCAATTGGTAAGTTTTATGGTCATGTTTATGGAAGCATATGGGTAGCAATATTCAATTTGGGATGTAATATGCAAAATGACAATGTAATATGTAAAATGACAATGCATTTCTGTATTTACATTTACATTTTCCAATACATTTGTGCAACGTTTGGTGCAAAATGAAAATGAAATTACATAATTTTCATTTGCAATTTCATACACCAGTTTTAATATGTAAAATGAATACAAATTTTAACGCTTTATAAGTTGCAAAATTAAAATGAAAATGTATTACAGAAATGATTAGATATGTATAACATGTTCAAGCAAAAACTGTGGCAAAATTATAATTTAAATGCTATTTTTCTTAAATGCATTAACACTCATAGTCAAGACACTTACGAATGCATTTTCATTCAATGTCCTGCAATGAATGTAGCAAAATTCAATGTGCACACTGAAAATGCATTCCGAGCCGATCACGTGTCCGCCCCGTCGCACCACATCAATCACTGCGTGAACAAGGCGGGGCTTGCAGAAGGTCAAGAGACTCAAATCTCAAGAAGAGGATTCAAGTGAGAGAACATGGACAATACAGTTGGCCCGTGTACGTTTTGATCATTTCGGTTTATGGCTTCAATATTCCATTCGCACTTGTGGGCGGAGCTGAAACGCTGCTTTCATCTGATTGGTCGAATCGCTCCACCTTCAGCATGGTCTTTTCATTCTTTCAGGCAGAAAAAGAGTCAGTGCGAGTGAAGCACTGTTAATTAGCATAATATTTGAATCAGATGTAGCTGGGCACATAATTTGTGCTGCTGAGACCTGCAAATTATTTCTAGGTTATAGTATTGTATGAATATTGTCTCACTGATACAGTGCAAATAGTTCTCTCTCTTTGGATAAAAGTGAAGTTGAAATAAAAATCAATAATAGACTGAACAGTTCCATGTCTGTAACATTTACCACTCTCATCTTTTAAGTCATAAGGCACTAGGTATGTGTGTGTGACATTAATAAATAATTGTAAAAACTAACAGTTACATTTCTAAATAAAAATAGTAAAATTAGCTCTATGCTGTTCAGTGCTCCTGTAGCCTACCCCAGAGCGCCCTCTCGCGGCTGTAGACGGTAATGTTTTCTCTTGGTTCTGAATAAATTCGAGTTATAGTCCAGTGCGACTTATATGTTTTTTTTCCTCGTCATGACGTATTTTTGGACTGATGCAACTTATACCGAAAAATACGGGTAACATTATTATTATTATCTTCAGACTCGTGTTGCTGTATAACTGGCCAGACTTACCTTCCCAAAAAATCCTATTTAATTTTATTTAATAAATTTAACTATATTTATTTCCACTTCACTGTTATCCAAAGAGACAGAACTATTTGCACTGTTTTTCTTAGTGGGACAATATTTATACAATACAGTATACAACCTAGAAATAATTTAACGGGGTCTCTTGCAAGTCGCAGCAGCACGAATTATGTGCCCAGCTACATCTGATTCAAATATTATGCTAATTAACAGTGAGTGTAGTTTCAGACATTACAGTGCTTCACTCGCACTGACTCTTATTCTGCCTGAAAGAATGAAGACCGAGCTGAAAGGTGGAGCGATTCGACAAATCAGATGAAAGCAGCGTTTCAGCTCCGCCCACAAGTGCGAATGAAATATTGAAGCCATAAACCGAAATGATCAAAACGTACACGGGCCAACTGTATTGTCCATGTTCTCTCACTTGAATCCTCTTCTTTAGATTTGAGTCTCTTGACCTTCTGCAAGCCCTGCCTTGTTCACGCAGTGATTGACATGGCGAGAGGGGGCGGGCACGTGATCGGCTCGGAATGCATTTTCAAAGTGCACATTGAATTTTGCTACATTCATTGCAGGACATTGAATGAAAATGCAAACGTAAGTGTCTTGACTGTGAGTGTTAATGCATTTAAGAAAAACAGCATTTAAATGATAATTTTGCCACAGTTTTTGCTTGAACATGTTAGACATATCTAATCATTTCTACATTTTAATTTTAATTTTGCAACTTATAAAGCGTTAAAATTAGTATTCATTTTACATATTAAAACTGGTGTATGAAATGGCAAAATGAAAATTATGTAATTTAATTTTCATTTTGCACCAAACGTTGCACAAATGTATTGGAAAATATAAATGTAAATACAGAAATGCATTGTCATTTTACATATTGCATTATCATTTTGCATATTACATCCCAAATGGAATATTGCTATCCATATGCTTCCATATATGTTTTACATCAAAGGACGATAATAAAAATGTACAAATGCTGCCATCTAGTGTTCTAAAGTAAGCCAAAAAAGCAGCTCATTTCTGACCATTCTCAAAAATGTTTACACATTTTCACAAATTTTGCATACACAGATCAGTTGTTTGATATCAAAATATTTTTTATCTTATCGTGTATAAAAAACAGTGAATTATAATTAATGATCTCAAACAGAATTCACAGACAGATGATCAGTCTTCATTACCGTTCATTTTTTATATTTGTTTGATTCAATCTATACAGACATAGAAGTGAAATGTGACAACATATACAGTAATCATTACCAAAATAATTACTGAACACACTCCCCTGAAGATAATTCTGATGAAAATTCTCTGAATAATAAATAATTAGCTATACCCAGGGAGGGGCAACTGCTGTCCCTCCTTGGCTTCAAAAAAGGTATATGAGAGTGTAATAGTATCAACTCGTGCCATCCTCGGGTCATCATCAAACTCTGGATCAATGTAGAAGAAAACAGGCATGTCTACTTCCTCGTGTGGATTTAACCTCTGTTCCTCAAAACAGAAACACTATTGGGGAAAGAAAGGAGCAGTGTATTAGCACACAAATCTTAGCACACTATTTTGAATTTAGCATCATTTAAGTGAGCTTAAATGTGTATTTACCTGTATCTTATTAAAATATTGTCCAGCCTCAAAAGGTACAACATTGTAAGTAGAAATGCCTATCACTGGTTTGTCTGTGGGATTCCGTGCCTTATAAAAGGCCAGAGCAGTTTCTCCTGGCACAAGCTGGGAAACATTCAAACATAGGAGGATCAATATGGATAGTCTTCATCTTCATCTATTTGAACATTCATTCTTAAAATCAGTGTTTTAAAATGACAATTTATGCTACAATTCGAAATATTTAGTATTGGCACAAAAAAAAGAATCAGATTCATAATCAAAATATAATATTGCCTTTACAATCCTCTTTTATGATTACTAGGGTTGGGAATCGTTAGAAATTTTCCGGTTTCCGATTCCGGTTCCACCTAACGGTTCCGGTTCTGATTCCGGGTTCCATTAAAATCATTAAACAATTATTAAGAAGTAGTGGTAAGGAAAAATGCACAATACTCAACTAATCAATGCTCAATACTGTTTATTACTTACTGTCAACTTAATTTATAGGTTGGCAATGTCAAAATGCAACATATATTACAGTGTACAGATCTTCATAAGTAGTGTGGGGTATTTTTAGAAATTTTCTGGTTCGGCTTCTGGTTTCATTTAAATGAACTATGTTTTTTACTATTTTACCTTCACTGAATGTAGCGTTGCTGGAAGTAAGTAATGCTGAGTAATGCTAGTCCATCAATCAGCATGTGTTTCAAAGTTGATGTTTTTTACTCTATCAATAACGTTTTGCTTTTCAAGCAGGAATAAGCTTGTTGGCCAAATAGTCCCTTGAGGGCTGAGACACTTGTTAATTTTCCTTAATTAATGAAACATAAACGGTTAAACTTAAACATGTATACACAATCTCCATAAAGTCCCTATTTTACAAATAATAATGCAGTCAGGAGATGGTGTGATGCAATGAGTGGTTTCCACATTTTTAAACATTAAAAATGCATTAAAATAAATATTTTCTATCACTTTGTTTATCACTCTTGAAATGACCTGTACACTAAATAGTCTAACCCTCATACTTGTATAACAATAGCAGTCTATTTATTTAGTGGTCCAAGTTGAAGCCAGTATTTATATTAATGACAATATGGGACAACTATAATGTAATTTAGTGGCGGCAGGTGCAGCGCGCTGCCATTAGATGTACAGTCAGACAAAACGATGTGCAGTTATCAAAGGAGCCAGTGCACATACAGTTGTGGGAAACAATGTGTTCAGCAATTAAAGACGGGACAGCGCAACGAGTTTGTGGATGTGCGTCATTGGAATCAATGTGCTCCATAATTAAAGAGGCAGGGAGGCGTGTCTGTTATTCGGTTTGTGACATCCTATATGCCGCAGCGGTTCTCAATTGCAGTCCTCGCGCCCCACTGCTCTGCACATTTTGAACGTTTCTCTTAGCGCTTCAGACATTTGTTCTATTCGAACATAAGTGCCCTGCGAAGTGGACATCACAGGATATTCAGCCATGATTCCAGTTCGAAGCGAACGTAGCTATATGTTCCAATCAAAGTGCACTGAAGTGTGCAAGACGTGAATTTTAATTGTATTGATTTACAGAGGTATATGATGTCACAGTTGTCCATGTTTAAAGAAGCTGCACAGCACAAATCAGTGAATGAATGTTTCAATGTGAGGTAAACTTCAACAGATTTCCCCTGCTCAGGGAGTAGGGAGCAATGGACAATTGGAACACAGTTCATGCACTGAGTTCATTTCTAACGAGCTGATTATCTGAATCAGGTGTGTTAACAAAGAGAAACGTGCAAAATATGCAGAGCAGTAGGGCGCGAGGACTGGAATTGAGAACCGCTACGTTTACGGGAAACGCTGAATATTCAGAACACCGGTGCAGGGCTGCTCACAGCGCTTGCTCACGTGTTGCACCAGAACCGTTTTCGGAACCGAAACTTAGAAATTGCTCATGGTTCCGGTTCTTTTCAAAGAACAAAACTTATCTTATTCAGAACCGGTTTTCGGTTCCCATCCCTAATGATTACTGAAATTTATTTAATATATACACACCTACATGTATATGTTTGGAATAATTAAGATGTTTTAATTACATTTATTTAATAAAAAAATATTGTTAAATATTATTACAATCTAAAATAGGTTTTTCTATTTTAATATATTTTAAAATGTAATTATTGCTGAGAGGAAAAGCTGAATTATCTGCATCCATTAGTCCAGCCCTCAGTCACATACTTCAAGAATCATTCTAATATGCTAACTTTCTGCTCAAGAAACATTTATTATTATTATTACTGTTTAAAATAGTTGTGGTGCTAAATATCATATTTAAAACTGAACAAAGAGTTGATCACATAAAAAGTAATCTTACATAAATCTCTGACTGCTGCGGACGGAAGTTCCACTGCATGCTGGCGTGTGTGTCTGCATTGAAGGTCACTTTAATAATACGTTCCCTGACTGGCTTCATCGTCTCCACTTGATCTGTATTATGTCCTGCTACTGCTGTGCCTCCCAGCCCTGTTGCCTGATGAAAGAAAAGGAACGTGTTATTGTAATGCTATAAATCCACAAAAAAATGACTTTTATTTAGATCATCAGTGTGATACTGACTTGACAGTACAGTCTGTAAAGTGGAACAGCGGCATATGACAAGCCAATCATTCCCACTCCAGCAGCCGCGATATATGTGAGGACGGTCTTGTTCCTTTTCTTCCAGTCATCTTCCTGGTTCTGCTGTTTCCTTTTGTGAGTTTTAGCTCCTCGTGTCTGGTTGAGGAATCGTTGTGGGGTCCTCCTGAGTAAGAGGTGGCCACTGGAAGTAGCTAGTCCTCTGATGTTGCAACAATTGATGCAGAGCCGAGTGCTAGAAAGCGCTTGCTGTACATAGTGCATTGCAGTGCACCCACGGAGAAGGAATGGTAATAGCATAATCCTAGAGTTATAAGTGAAATGCCCCACAAGACAGGTATGTTTCACCTAAAAACCCCAAAACAGAGACAGACATGATCATTAAAATAAAATGAGTGAGTGATGGATTATATTACACAGACTGTATGATCAGTCCACAACTAAAAAAGGCCTAGTACCCAGACTGAAGAAACGGTTTACTGATGAAAATCAGTCAAGCCATCAAGCATAAGCTTTTCTTTTTTACACGTTTTATAGTCAATTTAACTTTCCATATATATATAGAAAGCTGTTATTTTAAATTTTATTAATTTTTATTTAATATTCCACAATATTATTTTTTTTACAGTATCTTTGATTAAATAAATGAGGCCTTGGAACAAAACCTACTTTTGAACGCAAGGGTATATGAAAACGAACTTACAACATAAGCTAATTGTAAAACTACTTACATCATTATTTTATGTGCTACTACAATAATTGATAAGCATAAAGCTGTATAGTCAACATAAACAATAAAGTACTTTTCTTAAATGATAAGACAACGTAAACCAACCCATAACGCAGAGTATAAAGTCCTGTTACTGTACAACTTACTGTAAATCATACAGAATAGTGCAAGCTAACTAACCTGTTCATCTAACGTTACCGGCTATCAAGCTATTTACATTGTTGTGAACATATATGTTGACCCCGTGACCAAATATCTAATTAATATGACAACCACAAGCATTTCATACAGAAGATGCTGAAGCATTACCTGACTCAAATAATGCGGGTATGTGCACGTACACCCTTCAGCAACATGTTACAAAACGTCAAGTACAACACGAAAATAATGGTGCAACAGATACAAGTTCCCCGGGTATCAATCACTACTGCTACAGTTCCGGTTTTGCTGCGGAAACGGATCTACTGTAGCTTGAGGTACAGTGCTTGTTGCTGAGAGAGAAAAAGAAGTTTGATTACCACATAAACGATATTACACATTATAATAATTATTCTTATGTTACCAATTTAATCAAGTTAACTATGGTTAAAGTTCAATAAGTTTCATTGTCTCTTATCAAAAAGTGTCTTGTTCACGGTCAACAACACGGATATTTAAAAAATTAAGTAAAAACCATAGACTGTATAAAAACATGGACGTAGTGTCCGTGACGTCATCCGTAGACTCCTGGGGTGCTTCTCAATATCCCTACTCGTCTCCTCGCTCCTCCGTCCTCCGTCCTCCATCCTATGACCCGGAAACCGATCGAACACAGCCATCTTGAAGGACATCTCAATTCTCTAATTGCACCACGAGGAGACGAGGATCGAGGAGGGAGGAGGCTTCATGAGGAGAGATGAGCGAGGATTTTTTTTTTTTTTTTTTTTTTTTTTTTATTGAACAATGTCATGTACAAACAACATGGCAGCAAAAATATATAATTACATAGTAACAGTAGAATCAGGTGCATAATTGCATTACCAAAAATGAATAAATAGACAAATAAAATAATAAGTAAAAAAAAAAAAAAAAAAGGCTAGGGTTTACTTTTCAAGTCATATTCTTCTATTATAGCAAAAAGTTTTTTAGCATTTTTACTTTTCATCATTTTAAGGGAATTTGTATAAGAAAGAAACTCATTGTGATATACACAGAATTTAGGGTTCACTTTCAAGTATTTAGATTTGTGTATATAGAATTTAACTAGAATAAGGATGTTATTAACCAAGAAATCGTCTTTGTTGCTTTCCAAGACGAGTCCATAAATAATGTCCTTGTGAGAGAAGACTTCAAGATGAGGAATCTTTGGATATAGCCAGTCATGAATATCAAGCCATAAAGCCTCTACAAACATACAATGAAAAAATAAATGATCTGTAGTTTCAATATTATCACAAAAAACACAATTACTAGTTTCAAAACCAAATCTTCGCTGTACAAATTCACTGGATGGATATACACCATTTATAATTTTAAAATGGACTTCCTTAGCTTTGGGAGATAAAGGAAATTTTAAGTAAGTTGTTCGTAACCTGTGAATATTTTTTTTTGAGAAGAACTGTGAAATCAAGTTTCTATAGGGTACTATGGGAAATAAGATGTTATCAAACATATTTCTAATAGTTTTGTTTGGAAGTTTAATTTCTTTAAAATCTACACCTTCAACTAAAAGTAATGGGAGACAACAAATGGGAGGATTCGTTGTTGAAATGTATGCTTGAACCAAACACATGAAAGCATTGGGGATAGCTTTAATCATAGAGCTAAACGCATTCTGACTACAGGTTATATCATATTTGAGACAGAAGTTATTATGTGATAAAAAATAACCTCTACTATCGATTAAATGAACCACCGACCATATTCCTTTCTCCATCCACTCCTTTTTATACAGTGATTTGTTTCTTATTGTGATATATCTATTATTCCACATTGGGGTTTTGTGAGGTGTAAAATTATGGTTGTATAAGAGCTTCCAGTACAACAAGACGCTGGGGAATGAAATCACATCTAAGTAAAAATTCGATCCCTCCAATTTTCTTAAATATTTCTCTGGGGATGTGAAACCAAAGGTTATCATTATTAAGGAAGGATTTCAACCAGTTAATTTTAAGAGTTCCATTTATGAAATCAAAATCAATGGCTTGTAGACCTCCATCTTTGAATTCTTTAGTCAACTCTGCTCTTTTAATGTAATGAGCTTTCTTTCTCCAGATATAATCAAAATTAATCTGATTAATTTTTTTAATCACTTTATTTGGTATCGATAATGAGTATGCAGGGTAGATACATCTAGATAAACTATCCATTTTGGTTAAAAAAATTCTTCCCAATAAACTAATATCTCTCAATAACCATAAATTAAGTTTGGATTGACAATTTTCAACTACTTTCCACAGATTCAGATTTTCACATTCCATTATATCTTTAGAAAGATATATTCCTAAATATTTCACTATAGATTTAATAGGGATGTTATAGGCCTCGGTTAACTGGCATTGATGAACTGGCATCAACTCACACTTTTGCAAATTTAATTCTAAGCCAGAAGCTTTAGAAAAGATTTGGATATTTTGCAGGATTTTGGGGACTTTCCGAAAGCTGCTTCATAAAGATAGTAGTGTCATCAGCTAACTGGCTTATGAGAACTGGATGCCCAAACACCTCTAATGGAGCTATATTTGAATGCTTAAGAAAGATAGAAAGCAGCTCTGTGGTTATTATAAAGAGAAATGGGGATAAGGGGCAACCCTGTTTAACTCCACGTTTGATAGAGAATCGGGGTGAAGTACCTCCTGGTAAAGAAATTGAACTATTTGAATTTTCATAAAGGGATTCAATTATGTTTCTAAATTTCTCTCCAAAACCAAATAATCTTAAACTATTCAAAATAAATGGGTGTTCAATTGAATCAAATGCCTTAAAGAAATCAAGAAATAAAATAAAACCATCATCATCAATAAGATGTCTATAATCTAAAATATCCAGAACTAACCGAATATTGTTATGGATAGATCTTCCTTTCATAAAACCTGATTGAGAGTCGCTTATAATTTTATGTAGGATTTTTTTCAGTCCGCTAGCGTAGACAGTGGTTACAATTTTGTAATCGGTGTTTAATAGAGTAATGGGCCTAAAATTATTTAACAATTTGGAGTCCTTATCAGGTTTAGGGATTAAAGTTATTACACCTTGTTTCATTGTAAGGGGGAATGTCATATTATCTATAGCTTCTTTTAACATGAGAGAAAAAGGATCTTTCAATAAACCCCAAAAGTGTTTATAGAAATTGGCTGTGAAACCATCGCTGCCTGGAGATTTATTTACAGACAAACTGTCTACAGCTTTATCCAGCTCATCAGAGGTAATATCAGCATCACATAGCAGTGCATACTCATCATCTATCCGGGGAATCAGATCTTTAATATGGTTGAAAAAAGATTCGGCATTATCTGAGGAAAAGGTTGAGGAATATAATTTTTTATAGAAAGAGACAGCTTCCTTAGCAATCAAAGATCGGTCTGTGACTACATTACCATTAATTAATAATGCTTTAATAGCAAGTCTCTCCTGCCTTCTTTTTTCTAGACGACAGAAATAAGCGGTACTTTTCTCCCCTTCCTCAATCCACTTTGCCCTAGATCTTATGAAGGCTCCTTCAGCTTTTTGAAGATAGATATCATCCAGTTTAGATAGTAGACATTGTAATATCCGTTTATCAGTATCTGTAAGTGATGTTCTGTTATAATATTCGTTTATTTCCTTAATGACGGTCATTTCTGTTAATTTGTTATTTCTATTAAGGGATTTTCCAAAATGAATAGAAAATTCTCTCATTTTAAATTTAAGGAATTCCCACTTAGCAACATAGGACATTATTGAATCATCGTTCATAACCTTAGAAATTATGTTTTTAATACCATCCTGAAATGATTGGCATTTTAATAGATAAGAATTAAATTTCCAATACCCCTTATTATTGCCTCTAACGCCAGAAGGATTGATAAGCAATTTAATAACAGAGTGATCTGTGAGAGGTGCGAGATGAGCGAGGATACACAGGTGTATTCTATGCGGAAGTATTTTATCGACTTAACGTGACGCACGTATAAATTCTCTTCCCCCTTCACATCTGTTGTAACAGTTTTTATTTATATTTTACCTTTTCTCTTCAAATAAACCATGCATGTCATTATATTTCAAACAGGGCATCTTGCTTTATTAATATTTATTATGAATGTCTTAATTAACAAACTTTAACAACATAAGGGCAGATCCCTTTAATTACAGCTGATGACACTTTGAAGTAACGCTGAAGGGAGCGAGGATAAATCATTTCACTTGATTCAAGTCCTCCATCCTCACGTCTTTTCCTTGCGTCCTTCCCTCGCATCCTGAAAGGGTGGAGCTAAGACACGAGGAAAGGAAGCGAGGAAAGGAAACGAGGATGCACAAATATGAATTGAGAAGCACCCCTGAAGTGTGTTTTTGAAGCCTAAAGTGTGTAGAGCGGGCCGTCGCCATCTTGGCAGCGCGTCACCACGCGACTCTCCCGGACAATCAAAAATGGGCAAAAAGGCAGGAGCTAGTTGCTGAAGCCACACCCACCTAGCACGACGGCAGTCAGCAGCGGCAATCCACCTGTCACTCAAGTGGCTACGCCCTTAATTATGCAGAACCTTAAGTCTTAATATAATTTAAACGGATGAGTTATAAAAAAATTCACCCCCCTCACAGTTGTCATGAAGGGCAAAATAAGCTATTTAGACCAAAATCATTTTTTGAACTAGGCTGTAAACATGTTTTTTCCTGCTGTAAAGTTGGGCATTTTAACATGGGGAGTCTATGGGACTGACTCCCTTTTGCAGCCAGCCTCAGCCTCAAGCGGCCAGTCGATGAATTGCAGTTTTAGTCACTTCCTTATTGGCCTCACGAGAGAGAGCGGGAGGTTGGCGCTCGGTAAAAACGTATTATTTACCCCTAAAATAATCATTTTAGGTTTCAGGGATCAAAGCATGTATAGTTTAAAAAAGTTATCCCGTTTTAAATGTAGGACTGTAAAACGATTAATCGTAATTAATCGCATCCAAAATAAAAGCTTGTGTTTAATATATGTGTGTGTCCTGTGTATATTTATTATTTATATATAAATCATAGACTGTACGGACACATTGATATAGTTAAGAACAGAGGTGGGTAGTAACGAGTTACATTTACTTCGTTACATTTACTTGAGTAATTTTTTGGGGTAACGAATACTTTTCGGAGTATATTTAAAGATGGGTACTTTATACTCTTACTTGAGTAAATTTTGGGGGGAAAATCTGTACTTTTACTTCGTTACTGTGTGTTACGCTCCTCTCGTTACTTTATCTTAATGCAATAAATGTTATAATGCTTCAGTTTATTCCAAACGCGCCGTCTACTTTTCTCTGGGCAATGAGCGATGCCCATTCGCGAATGATTCATTCTTTTGAGTCAATTCTGTTCAAAGGCTTGATCAAACCAATTGGCAAACGAGTGAATTGGTTCATGAATCAGTTTGAATGAGTCGTTCAGTTCCCTGCCGCACGCGCTGAGCATCTGAAGCGGTTCACTCGGAGTTGTAACGTTTAAGAACAGAAAGAGCGTTGAAAACGTGGCTGGAACTGCACTGAATTTAAATCTGCAAAGGCTATTATTTGCTAGCGATGGAGATCCTTATAAGATGAACACCGCGTGTGCTGTATACTGTTCAACAGGTAATAACTTGGGCTACATTCGATTACAGTACACGATACCACTGTGACATTAGTTTGTTGTACGTGTGTGGCTTATAACAGAGGGGAGTCAAGTTGAATGCAGCTTCCAAAAGACAAAAAATAGCCGATTAAGATTTTATTAATTTTAATACAGTCACACCGCAGCGAGTACGATCAGCAAGTCCAGCTGCTAAATTCAGATCTGTGATTGCTTGCTGGCGCTTAGCCAGAGATAGATGCGTTTATACAGCGCTGCGCATTATAACCAATCACACATGATTCTTTTGAGCTTATTAAAGCATTGGCCAATCAGAGGCGTTCAGATGAGTCATCGCTAAAATGCCGGTGCTTCCTTCACTCGCTCACTGACTGAATACCTCTTTCTGGCGAATTCTCTCGTCAGAAACAACAAAGTGCAGATGTGTGTACGAATCTTTAATTAAGATATTGATCTCACAGTGTTAACAGTTTCAGTGATTTTAATGGGAGTTTCTGAGAGTGATTGAAATCTAGACTGTCAGTGAAAATTATCTTTAATAATGTAAATGTTATTTGCTCTCTTTCTGAACAATGAAAGATTAGTAGCAATATTTATATCACATTAACTTTCAATGTTAAATTCACATTTAATATAAAGTCAGTCGTATTAAAAATATGTTATGGCATGACACCTATATCTGTTACTTAAGTAAACAGACAGGGTTTTATAATAAATTACATAAATTGGAGTAAAGGCTGATGAAATATATACATTTATACACGCACACATACATTACATACATTTTATCTATATATCTAAATAAAAATAGGCTCAGTACAGTATATATGACCCAAAGTAACTAGTAACTAACTACTTGAGTAGATTTTTTTATCCGATACTCTTTTACTCTTACTCAAGTAACTATTCAAGACTAGTACTTTTACTTTTACTTGAGTAAATATTTCTAGAAGTACTTTTACTTTTACTTGAGTACAGTTTTTGGGTACTCTACCCACCTCTGGTTAAGAATATGTTTGTATATGTATGTATGTATACATGTAATCATTTGACAGCATTACTTCAAAGTTTATGTTTTATTTGTTGCGAATGGTTATTGGTTAATTGGCTAAAATATTACACACTTTATGTAACTAAAACGTTTTAGATAAAATAAAATCATTAAAAAAACATACTTTCAATATTTTGCTTCTGGTTGGTTATATGAAAACAGAAAACATGTTGATCATTTATGAATGTAACACTGGCCTTTGTGAACTTTCTAATGTCATTATATCTGATTTATTGAGGTAATACATTTAAATGTTTAAATGACAAAGGTAAAGATGTTTGAGATAAATTTAAGGTAAAAACGTTTGGCAAAATATTATATATGTATATATATATATATATATATATATATATGTGTATATATATATATATATATGTATATATATATATATATATATATATATATATATATATAACCATAATGTTAAAATGATCCATGTTCTAGTCATGAGTAATCACAGTAATCATCATCATGCATCAGCATTTCACCTTATTTCGCCTGTGGTGGCATTCAAGGATAAACGGCCATTAAAGGTTAAAAGACTATAATATTTAAAAAATTTTGTTTTATTTATAGGCTGTGTGTCATGGTTTTTGTTTTTTTATGTATGTATTTTAAGCCGAAACTGTCCTCGGTGGCCTTACATTAAAATGGAAATTTGTAAGAGGTAAAATATATATTTTTCTTCTTCATTCTTAATTTTAGACACTTTTAATGAATTTCTATCTGATTTTATTTCTATTTTATATATATATATATATATATATATATATATATATATATATATATATACATAAACTGTAGTTGTTGTTTTTTATGTGGACAAAGCTAACTTATGTTTCTTAATTATCTTTTCAGTTTTCAATCGACCGGACTGTTGATCCAGTGTCCCTGCATCAGAAATCATGCAGTCAGACTCCCGTCCCCTCGTTCCACATCACAGCCAGGTGTCAAGTACTGAGCTTTCCTGCCTCCAGAGAGGCAGAATCATCATCAGCTGTGACAGCGCAGAGAGAGGTGAGGCGGACCATGTGACTGCGGGGTATCAGGAGAGATTAGTGGATAGGTAGGAGTGTGTCTGTTACTGTCTGGGTAGACTGCTGTCTCTCGGTCATCAAGACTGACCTGATTTGAACCGCCGTTCTCCCCAACCCGGTGATACCGTAGACTTTACAATACATCATCAGTAGACCTGCGATGGCACTGCTTCCACAAGTAGAGACAGAACACTTTGACGGGCTATCACTCCTCTACTGGTAGGAAATGCCATTATCTGCTTGTTATCTGGCTGAGTGACTTTAGATTAAGCAAATACTAATGCTTTTTAAGCTTATTTGATGTCTATCATAGCCTTATTTGCTGCACTTGTGTGGTTGCCTTAATGTTTCTGCTCGTTTAAATGTGTTTGCCATGGAGGTTACAGCTGCCTTCGAACATTTCAGCATATTTCTATTTAATCATTTGTGATGCTCTAATAATGCAGATAAACTAGTTTTCGGTCGCAACAGAGAATCGTTTTAAAATCCTTTAGAGTTCATTATCATTGTCTTGGGGACGAACCAGTAGGAAGTGGAAAGCTAGATCAAGCCAGACAGGATGCACCCTTGGGGGATGCCTGCGTAGTTTCGCTGTAGTCACTTGAGTGCATATCCTTACACGGCTTACAGATTAGGTAGAATTAAATGATCAGTTTAATGCTGGATCTTTTGTAACACAATCTCACGCACTACATCTGAGCTCTCTTTGTTTCAGGGTGACTCGTTAAAGACAAATCCTTTTATTTCCCCGTAATACTTTATGATGAATGCATTTTCTAGGACAAAATACTTGTGATATAGGGCTAGATTTGATGGAAATAAATGTGTTGTAACCATGACATGCCTGTTGAAGTAAAGGACAGATCTTGTTATTATACTGAACGTACAATAACTCTAATTCTCTTTGTCGCTCTTAATGTGACGGAGATTAAAGTGCATTGTTTACAGTGTAGAGGAGGAGATTACAAAGAACACTAATTGCAGAGATGGAAATCACTAGGTAAGGAGCGCAAGCGTTTGTCCTTGTCATCCTGTTCAGTTCGCGCTGACCGTCACATGAACTCAAAAAAACGAAAACAGCAGTTTATTCTGAGAATAAAAAAGTCCAGAGTTGAATCATTATCTGTTCCATGAACACTGTTGATGAGTCTTTAGCTAATGCATATGTTTGTTTCCACTTAACATGGCTTATTTTTAGTTTAGTACAGTTATTTATATATATATATATAAATATACATATTTTGACACAATTACAGAATATATATTTTTTGCATTTGCTCATTTTATATCATATCATCTTGTACATTATAGTGTCAATGTAAAATAATTGTTGACCTGATTTTAGCAGTTTAAAAACATTTCCCTGATCTGATTATAAACAAAATGTCAACTTGATAACATGTATCTTTCATAAAACAGAACATACTGTACGTTTGGAGTCTCAGTGACCCCAGGTATGAATAAATGCAGTGCATTTCACATGCTTACAGTAGATCTTCTAAGTATTGTACACAATGTACAAGTACATTCCTTCAAGTTATTTTCTTTGATAGGGTTTGCATTAATTTTTCTGCAGTTTTTATTTTTTCTATTTTTGAGAACATTTTCTTTTTTTAAATCTGTGTTTTCACATGCGTCAGACTGACCTCAGACAAACCCACCATTGCTATACTGAATAACAATCGCCTTTTCAAAACTGCATGCCTACTACTTTGTCAAACAGACGGATAAAGCTTAAATAACATCTGTTTGCTAGGTTTTGATAAAGTCAGATGCAAATTTAAAATGAATCAGAAGTGAATGTTATATATCCGTTTTGCTTTTTTAATTGCTTTTTAAAATTCTACATATGCAGCGTTGTATAATAGCCTACAAAGGAAAGCATTTAAAGTAAATTTTAATAGAACAAGTGGGGTGAAAGGTAGATTAAATAAATAAGAAAATATGAACATATGTGATGATATTTGTAGTATAAAAATTACATTTTACTCAATGTCCTAGTTAAAGGCAATACAATACATTCTGTTGCCTTCAGTCTGTTATAGGGATTAAATGCAACAGGCCATCGTTGGCTTTGATACATAGCCTCTTTCCATAAAGGATTTATCATTTGGCATTTTCAGTGTTTATCTACATGTTTAAGGGATTTGTATGTAAACCCACGCACAGTAACCTACTATTTCTTTTTTTATTTTGCCAGTTTGTTTTTATTTTGCCTGATAATGAGCTATTACTTCAACCGCCGTCCTGTTTACTATAATTAAAAACACTGATTTCCTTTTTAGCTTACTTTAAATTCAAATATTCCAATATTTCTATATTATGAAGCATGTGTCCATTACAGTACAGATATTTGAAAGCCTTTTAAAACCATTCAGGTCTAATTGTACGTCCAAATTTACAATGGTATTTTTACTTTATTCCATATCAATGTCCCCTTTACATGTTTGTATTTTTTCTGTAATATTTGCCATTATCTTCTGTTATAATGGACAGATGTGCAACTCTCTCAATATGCAATATTTTGGGGGGAAAAGATGATTATTTTCTTTCCTTTAGGATTTAATCATTCATGCCTCTGAGGGTAAACCGCATTATTACCATCCATTCGATAATCTGTATTTTTAAAAACAGTCAGGAACATTTCTCTGAAAATCTTGTTTTTATGATAATATCTCTTGTACTAACATTTAAAGGAATCTCTCTTTTTTTGCAGGACAATAATGGGGCCCCATGGCATCAACCGTGCTGTGGAGAGAATAGAGTTTACAGACTGTAAAAAAGGACTTGGTAAGAACCAAAGCACAGTTTCTTACAGTTTATAATAATATTCCTAGAAAACTGCTTTACTCTGCTTTATTTTTCAAGGCATTCGGTGCACGATTTGATTTACTTTATTCTCTCACCCCCATATAAAAAATTAATCCCAAAAATCTTGTTCTCAATTTGACAGGTGTGAAGATTATTGGGGGCTACAGGGAGCAGAGCGGTGAAGAGTTCGGTATTTTCATTAAACGAATTTTGCCAGGTGGTATGGCGGCACAGGACGGTATGTTCTCTCTCCCAAAATCTCCACTGAATGTTTCTACTTAGATTCTGGGAATGATGGGTGACAGACCTTTTTGTCTTTCAGGGCGTCTTAGAGCAGGGGACCTCATTTTAGATGTCAACAACATGAATTTAGGAGGTGTTACAAATGAAAAGTAATGTATTCTGCATTGGTTATAAATCTGTATTACAACAGAAGATGCCTAAAGTGTAGTCAAACAGCTAATCTAAGAAATCTGTTTGATATTAGGGCAGTGGAGGTTCTTCGCATGGCATCAGCTTCAAATCACATGTCTTTACTGATAGTACGTGATGACTCTTCCAGGTAAGATGAGTTTTCTGAATTGTGACATTTAAACATTTTTACGGGAATATATTCTATTGTTTTTATTCAATTTGTTTTGAGTTCGAAGATTTTAATTATACGGAGACAGGAAACATTGCTTGCCAAGTACAGAATGCGTACTGTTGAACATTATATACTTAATCCTATAAATGGATGAGGACTGATGAGCGTCTTGATTTTTTTAAAATCTAAAAATAGTCTTAATACACTTAAGTACATTAAAGTCTTAAGCACTTTATTGAGAATTTTGGCCTTGATGCTATTTTTCTAGCACTGATTTCAAAATACAAGAAATCAGTGCTAGAAAAATAGCATAAATGAAATACTCATGTTTGGAGTTCATATATATATATATATATATATATATATATATATATATATATGTATATATATATATATATATATATGTATATATATATGAACTCCAAACATGAGTATTTTAAAATCTTCTTACGAGACTCGATCTATAGAGTAACATGAAGCCGCTACTCCATGCTAAATTATTTTTGGAGGATGCATGCAGAGACTTTTTTTGTTTTGTTTTGGCATTGTCTGCTTAGCCAGAGGTCTCGGTTTTGGGCAGTTGTCAAGTTCTTCATGTCTGTCTTTGTTTAAATCAAACTGGCATTTTGCTGGTCTCAGTGACTTCCTGATGAGCACTTTTGTTCTCCCGACTGAACAGCTGTTGACGTATTTGGGCCGCAAGTCTGTCATATGTGTCCTGAGTTAAACCAGCTGAGGCTAGGTTTTAATCTGTAACATTGTAAAAGGATTACCTTCATAATTAATGGACAATCAGTCACCTGAAACAAACTGTTTGAGTACAGTACACAGATTTTGAAAACATAATACAAATTTAAAGATTACTGCCTAGATCGCATTTCTGGCTTGGAAACAGTCTGGCCATTAACTTTGAAGCCAATTTATCTGTGATGACTTCCGTAATCTAATTAATTGCTTCTAAGCTTCTTTTAGGACTAATGAGGAAGTTGCATTTAATGGGAGATGTCATATTAAATGTCACTTTAATCAGACTAAATAAGCTTTTTTTTGCACTAAAAATCTTTTATCTGCACTGTTGTTCACTTCATTGATTTGCACTCTATCTTATCTATTTTTTATATTCCCTTATTGTATAGTTGTATCTACATTTTATATTTTGATCTAGATTTTTAGGCTTTAATGTTAATGTTATCTGTGTGCATCGGGGTCTGAAAGTAACGCAATTTCGATTCTCTGAATGTATGTACTGTACATGTGGACGAATTGACAATAAAGCAGACTTGACTTGACTTGATTTGACTAAATAACTACAGACAGCCTTTTAAAATGTAGTTTGGGGGTTTAATGTTTTTCTGTGTGTGTTATTTTTTTTGTGTGTGTAATTGAAAAACTAAGAAAGATAATATTCTGGAGCACGTCCTAAGAACAAGTTTGTTCATACTTATGTAATGCTTGATTTTACAGAATGGAAACCCCACATAATGTTTATGCTTTGAACACAACACAGACAGAAACTGATAAGAAAGAGTTAGTGTGTAAGAAAGCTTATTATGAAGCACTGGAAAATGATGTCTCAAGAAAATGTGAGTTTATATATGACTGATTTTGCATGTGTTTTTATATGTTTATAATTAGGAGGGAATTCGCTGAGTTAATGGAAAAATATGGCTCCAGCAGTAGTACCAGTTCTGGATCAGACATCTCTATTTCCACAGGTAATTTTCACTACATCGATCATTTTACTGAATTTCAGGAGTGAATGACTAATGTCTGAGAACTTGCAGCAAATGACAAAAATAGCCTACAATGTGCCAGCTTAGAAAAAGATTTGGTTTGGGTCCTCCATAACATCGTTTTCTACATAAAAAGCCATTTCTAGCATCGACTTCTACATGAAGAGCTATTTCTACATCAAGCATGCATCATAACAGATGTGTAAACACTACCTTTTAAAAAGTTAGGGGCAAGACAAAATTTTGTAAAGAAATGATTACTTTTGTTTAGCAGTAATGCATTAAATTCACATACAGTAAAAACATTCATAATGTTGCAAAATATTTCACTTAAATGCTGTTCGTTTGAACTTTCTAATCTTCAAAAGAAAAAGAATTGTCACAAAAAATATTAATACAACACAAAATTTACACAAAAATATTAAGCAGCACCATTAAGTTTACCCTCACCCACACAACAATTTAATTAACTTATTATTTAAATTTCTTATAGATAATGTAATTAGAGAAAAAAATTACCTACAGTATTCATCTTACAATTTCATACCCTATATCTCCTGCCTGAGGGCATCAGCTCATACTCCTTGTGGAGAATATTGGGAGAATATTAAATAACTTCTGTTCGGTCACCAATAATTTAAAGACTCTGCTTCCTAACAAACCTCTCAAAAATGTCCTGAAGAGAAAGTGGGGACCATACCAATTATTTTTCCAGCTCTTCTAACCACACTAATCACACCAAGTTGTGATCTAAGTTTAAAGGGATACACCACCCCAAAATAAAATTTTGTCTTTAATCACTTACCCCCATGTTGCTTCAAACCGGTAAAAGCTTTGTTCGTCTTCAGAACACAATTTAAGATATTTTGGATTAAAACTGTGAGGCTTGTGACTGTCCCATTGACTTCCAAGTGAATGTCACTATCAGGGCGCCGCAGCATAACTGGCTGCCCACTGCTCCGGGTGTGTGTTCACAGTGTGTGTTTGTTCACTGCTGTGTGTGTGCACTTTGGATGGGTTAAAAGCAGAGCACGAATTCTGAGTATGGGTCACCATACTTGGCCGTATGTCACTTTCACTTTCATTTTCACTTCATTGTGAAGGTCCAGAAAAGTATGAAAGACATCGTCAGAATAGTCCACCTGCCATCAGAGGTTCAAATCTGAATGTGACAAGAATAATTTTTCAACACAGATATTGTTTTCTTAACATACTTTTTCTACGTGAAGAAAACAAAATAAATGTCTTTATTCAACAATTTGTCTCTGTGTCTCTACCCAACACCATAGAGGCGATGTGTCTTTCATACTTTTCTGGACCTTGAAAGTGCAATTTACTTGAAAGTCAATGGGAAACTGTGTTTCGAAGACAAACGAAGCATTTATGGGTTTGGAACGACATGGAGATTTGGTGATTAATTACACAATTTTCATTTTGGGGTGGAGTAGTCCTTTAAATTGCCAAACCATATTGTAAAACCATAAAATATTATAGCTTCAATAGCTGATCAGTAAAACAATAACATGACACTTTTGTCCACCGCATAAAACTTGACCCTTTGTTAAAAATGCAGCCACTGACTTGCTTGTGTACAACCATAATCCACTTGATGACTCTATTGCAGCTGAGAATCAATGTAAATACCTAAATACTTAATAAGTAAGTTAAGTTAATAATAAGTTGTTACCTGCTCAACTTCCCCCTCATTAACTGAAACTGGTCTATGATCACCCACCAACCTTGGGTCAAAGATAATTTCTTTAGTTTTTTTAACATTCAACATCAAGTTGTGTTCCTCACACCACCGCACAACCCCTTCTATCTCTAATTTATACATACTAACATCTGAATTCTTTGTCAGCAAACTGAGTATAGCTGTATCATCTGAAAATGTAATAATACTTTCATTTGTAAAAAGCAGTGGGGTGCTTACGTAGCCTTGAGGAACTCCAACATTTGTGACCAATATACAATATCGGCACCAATATACCAATAGTAAAGTAATTGAATGTATTAATAACCAAATCTCTTGTCTTCAGGAAAGATCACAGACACTGCCTCCTCCTCCTCATCTTCCAGATCAACCAGTCCTCTGCTTCTGAGCCCTAAAGATCCAAACCCAGTATACACCACTGCCTGCATTACCTCCCCACCTCCACAAGTCTGCACGTGAGAACCAGATGACTGTAGATCTAATTCAGATTTTATCCAGTGCTGCTTTAATTCTTTTGTATATACTTCAAATAATTCTACTACCAAAACAAATGATCGAACCTAGGAGCTTTCTAACACTGTTGCTGCTAATAGTTTCCTGATTGAAAGGTCTGAGCCTGAAAACATCTGACCTAGCCTGAGTAAAAGATACATTCCTGTTTCTGCTGTTGATCCAAGCCCTTTTGTTTACCTCTCTTTCCACAGAGACTGTATGATTCAATTGATATGTGTTGCCAAAGGGACTGGATTAGGCTTGGTCATCAGGGGTGGAGCTAACCGTGCAGAGGGGCCAATGGTGTACGTTCAGGAAATAATACAAGGAGGTGATTGCCAAAAGGTATTTTTTTTATGATCTAATTTTGTAAAATTGTAAAATTTGAATAACATTTTTTAGTTAAGATTAAAATTTATAATCATGTTTCTGAGTTTAGAAAGAAAATATGGTTATTGACTTAAAAAATAAATAAATAATTTGTACATACACATTTTTTTTGTGTGTGCTGATTCTTCGTTAGTGAAACCCTAGTAGTTTGTGAATTAAGTTAGTGAGTCAAAGTGAAGTAGATTATGTTAAGGGAGGTAAATTAAAGTGAGGTCAAGTACAGTAAAATACACTTCTATTTAAAAGTTAATAAATGCTGTTCTTTCGAACTTTTTATTAATTAATTAATCTTTAAAAAAAATAATGGTTTCTATAAAAAATATTAAGCAGCTTGGTTTTCAACACTAATATCAATAAGAAGTGTTTCTTGACTACTATATCAGCATATTATAATGATTTGTGATGTTACGCTGAGAGCTGGAATAATGGATGCTTAAAATGTATGTTTGCCATCATAGCAATAAATTACATTTTAAATATAATAAAATGGAAAATAGTTACTTTAAATTGTAAAATTATTTCATAATACAGGTGCATCATAATTTCAGTAATTCAACTCAAATTGTGAAACTCCTTTATTATATAAATTCAGTGCACACAGACTGAAGTAGTTTAAGTCTTTGGTTCTTTTAATTGTGATGATTTTGGCTCACATTTAACAAAAACCCACCAATTCACTATATCAACAAACTAGAATATGGTGACATGCCAATCAGCTAATCAACTCAAAACACCTGAAGAGGTTTCCTGAGCCTAAAAAATGGTCTCTCAGTTTGGTTCACTAAGCTACACAATCATGGGAGAGACTGCTGATCTGACAGTTGTCCAGAAGACAATCATTGACATTGAGGAGGGTAAGCCACAAACATTAATTGTCAAAGAAGCTGGCTATTCACAGAGTGCTGTATCCAAGCATGTTAACAGAAAGTTGAGTGGGCGGAAAAAGTGTGGAAGAAAAAGATGCACAACCAACCGAGAGAACCGCAGCCTTATGAGGATTGTCAAGCAAAATCAATTCAAGAATTTGAGTGAACTTCACATGGAAAGGACTAAGGCTGGGGTCAAGGCATCAAGAGCCACCACACACAGACGTGTCAAGTAATTTGGCTACAGTTGTCGTATTCCTCTTGTTAAGCCACTCCTGAACCACAGACAACATCAGAGGTGTCTTACCTGGGCTAAGGAGAAGAAGAACTGGACTGTTGCCCAGTGGTCCAAAGTCCTCTTTTCAGATGAGAGCAAGTTTTGTATTTCATTTGGAAACCAAGGTCCTAGAGTCTGGAGGAAGGGTGGAGAAGCTCATAGCCCAAGTTGCTTTAAGTCCAGTGTTAAGTTTCCACAGTCTGTGATGATTTGGGGTGCAATGTCATCTGCTGGTGTTGGTCCATTGTGTTTGGAAACCAAAGCCACTGCACCCATTTACCAAGACATTTTGGAGCACTTCATGCTTCCTTCTGCTGACCAGCTTTTTGAAGATGCTAATTTCATTTTCCAGCAGTATTTGGTACCTGCCCACACTGCCAAAAGCACCAAACGTTGGTTAAATGACCATGGTGTTGGTGTGCTTGCCTGGCCAGTAAACTCACCAGACCTGAACCCCATATAGAATCTATGGGGTATTGTCAAGAGGAAAATGACAAACAAGAGACCAAAAAATGCAGATGAGCTGAAGGCCACTGTCAAAGAAACCTGGGCTTTCATACCACCTCAGCAGTGCCACAAACTGATCACCTCCATGCCATGCCAAATCGAGGCAGTAATTAAAGCAAAAGGAGCCCCTACCAAGTACTGAGTACATGTACAGTAAATGAACATGCTTTCCATAAGGCCAACAATTCACTAAATTTTTTTATTTTTTATTTTTTTATTGGTCTTATGAACTGTTCTAATTTGTTGAGAAAATGAATTGGTGAATTGGTGGGTTTTTGTTCAATGTGAGCCAAAACTAAACTACTTCAGTCTGTGTGCATTGAATTTATTTAATACACAAGTTTCGCAATTTGAGTTGAATTACTGAAATAAATGAACCTTTCCACAACATTCTAATTTATTGGGATGCACCTGTATTACTGTTTCTACCGTATTTTTAAAAATTTTGTTGTAAATTAAAGTGAAATTATGTGAAGTCCATTAAGGTGACATGAAATGTTTTTCTTTTGACTCTAGGATGGGAGACTAAAGGCTGGGGACCAGCTCATATCCATCAATAAGGAGTCACTCATTGGAGTAACACATGAAGAAGCCAAAACCATACTTACTCGAACAAAACTCAGGTTAAATCTCAAATATATATATATACATATATGTATGAACAAACCGTCAAAACAACCTTTCCAGAATGATAATAACATAATGTAAATATGCTTAGTATTTTATGAGTCTTTGCTTGCATCTTAGACAAATGCAGATAGATGGGGACAGAGTGTAAATTCAGATATTTACAAATGTCACTATTTTGCCCAACAGACCAGACCCCACAGTAGAAATAGCATTTATCAGACGAAGGTCTTCGTCAGGCTCCAGCAGTGGACCCCACAGCCCCATCTCCCTTCAGCCTCCCTGCAGTTCAGCCCACCAACTTAGGCCCGCAGGGCTGGGGGGATCAACTCTGCCTGGAGGTCTCGTTCCTAAAATAGCCAACAGCCCCAACTCTGGAAGTGAGACATTGCCTTCTGTAGAACTTACTAAGGTGAGATTTAAGACTCTGGCCAGAGACACATTAATGCAGTAACTGTTCTATCTTTAAAGAGTGTGGTTTAAGTTTTCTTAAAGACTTCTTTCGTACAGGTACGACCAGCAACAGCAAAGCCTAATTTCACCCCCGTGTCCTCACCTGAGAGTGCCTGCACCACAGTGGCCAACTCTGGTACTACAAGACTGTATTCCCTTTATAGGAATCCCATAGGAGTTCCATACAAACTCTATTGAGAGCGTATGTTGATTAGCACAGAAAATTATCCAAATGGAAAAAAATAATAGTTGTAGTAAAGGTTTAAAAATACATGAGGATAAAGAAAAACATTAAAATACATTGGTTTGAAGAAAGGCATGCATTTATTTCATATACTGTACAGTATGCATCCTATTGCTGCATAAATTTGCTTTGGTGAGAAGGCTTCATTTGTTGCATTCAATACATGTGCAGCTGTTTTATATGCATTACAGTTGGACTCACAAATTCATATCACATTTCACTTTTTGGCATAACTTGGATTAAGCTACTTGTTCAGCAGACGTGTGCTGATGAGGAGATGCTTTGTTTGTAACTCAAGATAATCCAGCTGGCATGGTTTTGAAAATGGATATTACCATCAAAATGACACATAACTCCAGGTTAAATTGAGGATGCTGAACTCTGTTCAGGACAGGGTTTCATTTCATTGAGGAGCACCTTTAATAAAGCTTCTCTGAGCTGCGATTTACTACAGCTTTAAACACCAGCTGTACGAGGACCATGAAATGTGAAATGAAGAAAAAATGTGTTGTTTCTGGGGCCACTTTGCATGAACAATTTAAACTTTGATTCAAATACTGCACCATTATATTTGATCTCTTATAATGGCTTGGGTAAATGCTTTGTTTAAAAGCAAGAAATAATATTGTTTACTCAAGCAGTTTTATTTTTTCTATAAACCCCACCCAGACTGTCTGATATTACTCTAAAATGGCTTTGAATTTCCAAGAAACTATTGTATTCCCGCAAAAAGATAAACAAATATGCAGATAACGAATCAGTGAACAATTAATGATGAGATAGTGAGCTCATGATCACAGCACATCCCTGTAAGCTCAGTTACACTGACAATTATTCATCGTATAAGAGGATTTGTCAGGGTTGGCACTATTTTGAGCAAAGCATTGTGCATTCACTCTAGTTCACACATCTGGTTGGGTGGGGTTTATGGAGAAAAAAAACAGTCTATGCAAACAATAATAATTCCTGCTTGTACACAAAGCATTTATCAAAGCCATCAAGAGGGATCAAATATAATGGTGTAATATTTGAATGAGAGTTTAAGTTGTTGACCTGAAGAGGCCCTACAAATTATTTGGACGTTTTTGGACACTTAATAACACTATAAAACACTATAAAAGTTGGTAAGATTGAATGTTTTTAAAGAATTATCTAATGGTTACCAAGGCTGCATTTATCTGATACATTAAAATTGGGAAATATTATTGAAATGTAAAATATATCTGTTTTCTGTTTTAATATATTTTTTAAAATGAAAATATATTCCCATGATGGCAAAGCTGAATTTCTTTGAAGAAAATGAAATACTTGTCTTTCAGGGTTAAAAGCAAAAAACAATCATTTATTTGAAATAGAAATTGTTTAAAAAATTGACTGACATAAATGTCATTTTGATCAATTCAGTGCATACTTGCTGAAAAAATAATTTGTTTTATTTTTCCAAAACTTTTGAACAGAGTATATAATTGTTTTTGCATTAGATACAACATATGAAAGCACGTTTGTCATCTGCAAACAAATTTTTCATTACAAACATGATGCATTAATGTCTGACAACCAGAAAATGTTAAACAAATTTGCATGAAAAAAGTGTGTTCTATATTTCTGTAAAATAAATGCTACTTCATTCAATATCTCGTTATATAATGCAGAGACACTCTAGAATTTGTAAGTGTGGCTTAAATACCAAAATACACTACTGTGAGGCATCTACTTAAATAAATTACACTCTCATAGAGTTATGTAAGAGTCTTACAAAAAAATGTGATGTGCTCTACCAAAATCAAAAACAGCTGTTTTGCAAAAGAGATTTTATTTATTTTTCACTTGGATTCTCTCTCTCTCTCTTTGTCCAGATGCAACCGCTGCCTGTAATCCCAGCAATACCTGCAGACCCTCGAAACCTCTATCTTCGACTCCCAGCTTGGATCTCAAGCCCGAGAAAACAGAGCAGGTCTCCATAATCACATCCTTTCAATTAGAGACTAACTATTTCTGTCGCTATACAGAATTACAGAAACATTTCGTGTTTACTGCAAGGTCAAACACTGGGCTTCCCCCCCGGCGGGCTTTAACGATTTTGTACCCATCAGTCTCAGTACTATATTGATCTTTTACGGTTTTACTATCATGTGTGGAGGGAGTTAATCCCGCTGTTGAACAATATGTGCAGTTAGCGTGCTATCCCATATCCACACCTCCCGTGGTATTATGGGAAAATCAATAGAGACTGTGCAATAGCTTCATTGTGTTAAAACACACTGGACTACAGCACAGTCTGTAGATCTGTTGTTATGGAAAAGAGTGTAGACGATGGACAATTTTGAGAAAGAGTTTAACTCCAAAAGCTCATTTTACAGTAGTATGTATTTATCTAAAAAATATTTAGATAATTTTGTGAAAATACACATTTATAGTTTTATTTGTAATGTTTATTTAGTGGATACATATATTTAAATTGAACATAAAATACTTTTAAATGACACGAAATGCATTATTATTATTAATTGTTATAATATTTTACACATTCAGTCGAGTGTGTGTCTGTGTGTGTGAGAGAGAGAGCAAAGCAGTGACCATGTTATACTGGTGTAACGTATTGTTCTAAAAGGGCGGTTATTTTGTCCACAGGCACTGGAGGTGCAGGGATTGAAGCCTACTGAGTCTCAGGTCCTGACTCTGAGAGAAAGGCTGCGTTTGAACCCAGGAGGGACAGTGGCTTATGGAGGTGAGAAAAAATTCTGTCAGTCTTTATTATGTCATAGTTGTTTATGTACTATTGGCTTTTAACCTCTCCTAACTCATGCAGTACATTATTCTTGATTTATACCTTAAGAGATAAACTCCTAAAAAGGCATTGTTATGCATATTTGAATAAGAATTTGTTTTCTGTAAGATTTTGACAGAGTGGCAAAGGAACTCTTCAAACTACCAGCCAAATCTGACTCAGAACAGGAAGTAGCAAGATTGACATTAGATGATCTCACTGAGTCTCCATCAAACCCTACGGTACGTGCAAATGATTTTTAGTTATTTATTTTTTACGTACATACAAACATACATAATGTGCATGTGTATATATATATGTGTATATATATCTACATAAAATATGAAATAAAAATATATGAAATATCAAATGTTTTATTTTTCAGTGTTTTTAATAGAATATTTATATATTTACCATTATTTTCTAAGCCATCACTATCAGACTCTGACGATCTGGATGAGATGGAGCGACTAAGAAAAGACCACATTGAGGCCTTGAGAGAGCTCCAGAGAATGCAGGTACGATTTTAAACATTGCCACATGCTGGAGTGACATTCTGCATTCATGTGTTACTAAACGAGGCTCTTATTAATCCTATTTGTCAAAACGAGTGTTAACTCTGATGCTGACTCATACGAAGATCTCTCTTCTGAAAGGATAAGCTGGCAGAATCCGAGAGCCTTAATCATAAGATGCTGCAGGAACTGACAAAAGTTAAACAGGTATGCAACTCATTCCAAAACCTAGTTCACACTGTACGCAGAACACGTTCATTTTGGTGCCCATTTTAGCAGGTTACAGCAATCAAACTGCGCATGTGCATAGCTGTCTGCAACCTATTTATCAACACAATCATTGTGCATTTTAGAATCAACATAAAATTATTGAAACTACTCACCTTTTCACTTCTTCACTTTTTTTATTTCTATGTGAAGCTTTGATCAATTTCTGCATGCAGTAAAAGTTTTAATTTATTATTAGATTTCACCTTTTGGTTCTTGAAGTTATTCAGAATTACCATAGGAGGTCTAACATTTGAATTTATTGACTGTCTAGCTAAATCCAGACAATTGCTACAATTTTGGGTTTGACTTCAACAGTGTAAGCTCAGAATGCCTGCTGTTGCAGTTAAACTGCTAAAAGTGGTGTAAAACAGGACTTTAATTTTAAGAAATTCATCTCTTGTTTTTTTGTTCTATTCCAATGTCACTGTAACGTGTTAGATATGCCACAGGGTGGAGCTGTGGGCACATGTGCTATTAGACTATGTGAGATCCAAGTGCACTGTAGAGTGCAAATGCTGAAACTGCATTTTCTCAGCAACACCATACAGAACTCAAATGGAAAAAATAAAAAAATCTATGAGCAATATCCCAAAATCTATTTTCAGTGTGTTATGCTCACTACAGGAAGCTTGAAACACCCACATTAAGAACATCATGTGGGAGATAAAGTATGTAGGACATTGAGGGATGACGGTCGGTGTTTGGAAATAGTTCTTTTCTATGAGTTATTAAGAAATGGGCACCCACAAGCCCTTTGGGGTCTATCTCAGAGCCTCGGAAGTGCTTGTTATGTAAACCTAAATCCAAAGAGCCTCAGCATTCTATGCTAGATTCAATGGTCTTTAATGGTTTTATTAGACTGTTACTAAGGCAGCAGAGCAGAACATTCTGATCATCCTGCTGCATATCAATTAAACTAAATTGGAAGTACAGTCTATGCTAATGGCCTCTTCAAGATTACTTTTGCTCATGCTTATGGTTTATAATTTGAACATACCACCAACATTATGTATTGCTTGTGTGTTACGGACATGAACGATACCTCAAATTGTGCAGCTTAAGTGACATTAAGAACATTTCTTACAAAAGATTTCAATTTCAAATAAATTCTGTTCTTTTGAACTTTATATTGATCAAAGAATCCTGGAAAAGAAAAAATATCCTGTTTTCCACAAGAATATTAAGCAGCACAAATGTTTTCAACATTGATATTAATAATAAAAAATATAAATTGTTTCTGGAGCAACAAATCAGCATATTAGAATGATTTCTGAAGGAAAAGATTTCTGCTCATATTTATCTAGAATACGTTACAAAATGTTTTAAAATATTAAAATAATCTTTTTTACAAACTTTATACAACAACATGGGTACAGAATATCATAGAGACTTGTTGGTGGGCTCGTTTGAATATTTTTTTATTTTTTTGTCCACATATCAACATGCTAAAAGAACACCTTAGCAATCACTTCATCACACCTTCATATCATGGCAGTAAAGTTTTGACCAGAAAAAGCACCACTCTCATTTTCTTAGAAACTAATTTCTATGTATGGTATATGGTGTGCGGTGAACTATTAGTGCCCTTGTGTTGACCCGGCTGCTGGTGATATCGTTCCTCTCACAAAAGCATCCAGCTTCAATTCACTTGCAGCAATGAATTGAAGCAACAGCAATTTCACTTGCGGTTGACCTTAAGAGATGATCTAAATACGAAGAAAATGCAGTTATACTCTTTATCAAAGCATCACATTGAATGTTTGGTCAGCTGTATGAGGCCCGGTGGCGTTTCGATTGGCGTCAGGGTCAATGCAACTTCTGTCTCCCTTTCCCAGAGCGCTTTGCTCGAGTCTGTGGAGTCGCAGCTGCTCCCTCCTGGAGCACTACAGAGGGCTCAGTTCGTATCCAGTTCATCAGACTGAAGCGCTAATAGATGTACTACACTCGCTGTGGTGTGAAACCAAGGCTTTTTAAAGCCCTGTATGTTTCTTTAAAGCTTTTTTCTGTATTGCTGAATCCTTTATGCTCTTTTCACCCCCACCCACACTTTACCTTCTATATCTGCCATTAGAGCAACAGGTAGGCTGATGGGCTTTTCAGCATCGAAGCAGTGGGCTTTTAAGCCTCCTCTCTTGTGAGAAATGTGCAGGCTACATCACCATCCATGCAGTGTTCACCCGGCTACATTACAGCAAAACGTGCATAGAGGCAGCCGTGACTGGTGTGAGTGTGACTTGTCCATGTGGCTCCAGGGATAAGATCTCTCCATTAAAGTTTTATCTTTGCATTGTGATCTGGGGTTATGATACGACAGAGAGCCTGTTTTGAGCTTTGACTAGCCCCACGCCAGAAAAAATAAATAAATAAATGAATTAATAAAAATACTTAAATGAAATTATTTATATTTTGTGTGTGTGGGGGGGGGGGGGGTTCCAATTAGAATATCTAGAAATTCTTAAAACAACACAAATTTATTTTCAAATCAAAATTTCTTTCAGTATTAACAATTTAGTTTGGAGAATATATCTTAAATCAAGTCTTTTTTTTTATATTAATCAAAAAAAATTGAATAAAATGTAATGATATTAATGGTTAATACACAAAAAAAATACTGTATGCAGTAGTACATATAATAATATAATTAATCATGAAAAAAAGAATGACCATTTCAACAAAAATATTACTATTTTTAACATTGATAATAATAAAAATGTTTTCCGAGCACCACCACCATATTAAAATGATTTCTGAAGGATCATGTGACACTGAAGACTGGGAGAAATGGCTAATTTTGCAAGTATTAATACAGTGCAAGTAATTTTAAATTGTATTAATATTTTACAATATTACTCAACAGTAGTGTGTATATATAAGCTACTATATGTACTCTATATGAATAGAATTATTCTGCGCTAATGCTTCCACTATCTCTTTAAACTGCAAGGCTTTAATACTAGCTTCGGTAGTTCATTAAAGTCTTGTTATTTTTCCCCAGCCACCTCTTCTGTTTCTCAGGATTTCTGGGACAGAATTATACAGTATGCGCTTTTGAATTCCACATTCTTTGAAAATTACATTAATCGTAACCAATGCACGATCCTTATAATACACTTCACATATTCTCCATTATACCTGGACATTAAATGGACATAAGTGCCAATTTATATTCCTCTCTAATAGAAAATGATGTAAGATCCATCATGTCTATTTAATAAGTAAGGTTCTTCATTCAGCGGGCAATTATCTGTACCCTTCTCCTAAGTTAGTTATTCATGGTACTCTGAAATATGTGACAGTTATAGTACTCATGATGAATAAAATGTGTTTTCGAATCTTATAGGTCGGCAGTAAGAAAGTCATAGAGTCACTTTTTAATTGTAAACTACCACACGTTGAGCAATCATTTATAGATCCTCACAGTGTGGTTTTCACACGTTTCGTGTCACCTGTCTGTTAAGAGTGCTATCATACCCCACAGCTTCATAATTACAATGGCCTCGTTACCTTTCCTTAGTCTGACATCTATTGAGCGATGCCTTGCTGACAAGTATCCGATGCTGTTGTGGTTTTTCGTCAATGCCAAAACATCTTTCGATACCTGTATTATGTAACAGCTTGTTTTACTGGTTCTTGTCTGCCAAAACCTGCCCTGTCTATTCTCTGTAAAGCAAAAACGGACATAAAGAAACTTGTTTGCACATGACTTGTTCTTTCAGCCTCTTTAAACTTCTAGGTTAAAAGAAGCAGAGCTGTGCTTTGTCATGCTGCGAGTCTGGAGGGAAGTGATGGAGGAAGGAGGAGGGAGAGACTGTGCAGGCATTTCTTTTCAAGTGCACTGAGTTTGCAATGTTAGTGGGGAAGAGCCCCTGAGCATTGTAACATCCTACTGTACATGCACTCTCAGCACTGTCGCTCTAAGTGGAACTCCGTTGTTGCAGGAAGCAAAATCTGCAATGGAGGAGAGTCGATCCATGCGGACCCGGATCCATCTGGCAGAGTCAGCTCAGAAGCAGGCCCGGGGAATGGAGATGGACTACGAGGAGGTTATCCATCTCCTGGAGGCCGAGATAGCTGAAATGAAGTCTCAGAACACTGAGCAACCCGGTCGTGGAAAGGTATTCCACTTTGAGAGTTTTATAATAGCCATTCCCAATCCATATCCCTTGCACGGTCCCACTCCAGGTTTTACCTCTCTCGTGTACTATAGAAAGTAGGTCACTGTTTGCTTTGGCTTTAACATGATCTTGCAGGGTGACGTGGGCTGATGAGGTTATTTTTGAAAACTCTGACTAGCAACCTCGCGTGTCTCCAGGATAAACGTTATTTTCACAGCAATTTATGATTACGTAGGATAACATTATTGTTACGATCACTTGTGGAAAAATGATCTCACACTATGTAATAATTGGAATTTAACCTTTAAAATTATTCTAAAATATCTGTATAAAAAAGCACAGTTTACTATTTCCTATGTTTGATTCTCTGAATGCACTTTTAATTGCAAATCCATATTAGACACGTTTTGAATCAATACAATTTTAATGCATTCAAAAAGTAAAAGTACATTTTACTTTACTAAAACTTTAATCTGCATTACTTTACTAATATTTATACAGGATGATCTGCAAGACATGAAAAAAAGGATTTCTGCACTCGAATGCCAGCTACGGAAGAGTGAAACTGCAAAGAAGGGTTTCGAAGTCTCCACTGGTAAACTTCTACAGTTTGTGGAGGTGATGTATCTTTATTTTTATTTTTTTTTAAGTTTAACCAACTGCACATTAAATCATCACATCCTCATTTCTTAAAATCAGGTTCTGTCATGAAAATGCAGAGTGACTTAGGATATTAAATTGTAGTGTGTAGGTGTTTGCAATTCATACGTTGATTTGATGAAGACCATTCTTACTCTTGCTCCGAATTTAGTTTTTTCACTAAACCAGAAAAACTGAGCCAAAAAAAAGTGTGTGGTATGTCCTTTTGGTGGCATCCATCAACTTACATGAAGTGGGCAAAGCATACACAACCATAGCGTATTTATTTCATCATTCCAAGAGTTCTTACAAACACAATTTTTTTATATATATATTTTTTTTTACTGTACAACAGTAGTGGTAGCAGTGGTATTAATAATAAAATAATATTAATATGTAAAAAAATGATGATGATTGTGAGTATAGGAGTTATATTAATCATATAATATCAACTGTGCTATTGTTATTAAAAATAAAATAGCAGAATATTGATCTGTATTAATACAATATTAAATCTTTCAACTATGGACTAATCTGATCACCTGCATTTTAAAACCCCCACAGGCTGTCCAAGGCTTTTTGTCTGAAAACCAAAGCGGTTCAAGGGGCTATAGGTAAGATAATTATTCCCATACCCTAGTCACTGCCGTCAGTCTTTTGTTAAGGCAGATCTAATTATTTGACTGAATTCTAATCTAATTTGAAGTATGCCAGACAGTAATACCACATTTCGCTAGCAACAGGTGTGTGGAAAAGAATGATGTAATAACAAAAGACTTTTCCTTTATGGACCTTTACACAGTCATTGAAGTTCACCTTTGATATTTTAGGAGGCTGTTTATTCAGGGTGTGTAAATGGTGACTTTTTTCCAGAGTGAGTCTACTGCCTTTATTTCTACAACCCGAATTCCGGAAAAGTTGGGACGTTTTTTAAATTTTAATAAAATGAAAACTAAAAGACTTTCAAATCACATGAGCCAATATTTTATTCACAATAGAACATAGATAACATAGCAAATGTTTAAACTGAGAAAGTTTACAATTTTATGCACAAAATGAGCTCATTTCAATTTTGATTTCTGCTACAGGTCTCAAAATAGTTGGGACGGGGCATGTTTACCGTGGTGTAGCATCTCCTTTTCTTTTCAAAACAGTTTGAAGACGTCTGGGCATTGAGGCTATGAGTTGCTGGAGTTTTGCTGTTGGAATTTGGTCCCATTCTTGCCTTATATAGATTTCCAGCTGCTGAAGAGTTTGTGGTCGTCTTTGACGTATTTTTCGTTTAATGATGCGCCAAATGTTCTCTATAGGTGAAAGATCTGGACTGCAGGCAGGCCAGGTTAGCACCCGGACTCTTCTACGACGAAGCCATGCTGTTGTTATAGCTGCAGTATGTGGTTTTGCATTGTCCTGCTGAAATAAACAAGGCCTTCCCTGAAATAGACGTTGTTTGGAGGGAAGCATATGTTGCTCTAAAACCTTTATATACCTTTCAGCATTCACAGAGCCTTCCAAAACATGCAAGCTGCCCATACCGTATGCACTTATGCACCCCCATACCATCAGAGATGCTGGCTTTTGAACTGAACGCTGATAACATGCTGGAAGGTCTCCCTCCTCTTTAGCCCGGAGGACACGGCGTCCGTGATTTCCAACAAGAATGTCAAATTTGGACTCGTCTGACCATAAAACACTATTCCACTTTGAAATAGTCCATTTTAAATGAGCCTTGGCCCACAGGACATGACGGCGCTTCTGGACCATGTTCACATATGGCTTCCTTTTTGCATGATAGAGCTTTAGTTGGCATCTGCTGATGGCACGGCGGATTGTGTTTACCGACAGTGGTTTCTGAAAGTATTCCTGGGCCCATTTAGTAATGTCATTGACACAATCATGCCGATGAGTGATGCAGTGTCGTCTGAGAGCCCGAAGACCACGGGCATCCAATAAAGGTCTCCGGCCTTGTCCCTTACGCACAGAGATTTCTCCAGTTTCTCTGAATCTTTTGATGATGTTATGCACTGTAGATGATGAGATTTGCAAAGCCTTTGCAATTTGACGTTGAGGAACATTGTTTTTAAAGTTTTCCACAATTTTTTTGAGACCTGTAGCAGGCATTAAATTTTAAATGAGCTAATTAAGTGGATAAAAGTGTAAAATTTCTCAGTTTAAACATTTGCTACGTTATCTATGTTCTATTGTGAATAAAATATTGGCTCATGTGATTTGAAATTCCTTTAGTTTTCATTTTATTAAAATTTAAAAAACGTCCCAACTTTTCCGGAATTGGGGTTGTAATATAAGAGAATCTTTGCGGGCAAAGGACAGGGCTAGTTAATGACTAGAGGCCAGTACAACACCTTCCTGTGGCAGTGATGTTGATTAGGCCCAATCAACATGGCCTCCTGCAGCCTGTCGACCCTTGCTCAGCTAGCAGAGCACGTCTGGAGAGCCCTCTTTTTCTCTAATGATCACCCTCACTAACTGAAGAGGCCACTGTGTTTTTGTGTATTAGAACTAAAAAATATTACACATGTCCTCATCAATCAAAATGAAGGCTATCAGCAAATTTTTGAGAGAGTTTGCATGAGAACTTGTAAGTCACTCTTTTTTGAATGCATACAACGAATGAAAGATAGTTATTTACATCCTAAATATGAGTTCATTTCTTATAACGTTTTGTAAATTAATTTATTTTTACTTTAGACTATCATTGTTATCTAGCCCTAAAGACACCATAGAAATGAATACTTTTATTCATCAAGGATACACTAAGTTGATTGTAAAGTGACAGTAAAGACATTTATATTATTATTAATGCTGTTTTTTTTTACTTTCTATTCATAAATGAAAAAAAAAACATCACGGTTCCTACAAAAGCCCTATTTTAAACTATTACTGACAATATGAAATGTTTATTGAGCAGCAAATCAGAGAATGCTGAAGAATCAAGCAACTGGAGTAACAATACTGGAATAATGGCTGCTGAAAATTCAGCTTTGCATCATAGGAATAAATTACATTTTAATTGTATTAAACTAGAAAACAGTTGTTTTACATCAATAATATTTATAGAATAAAAAATAAAAAAAACTTATTATATAACGGCATATTTATTTATTTTTTAATCAGACTGTAGCAAATCTTAAATATGTTTCAAACGCAATGATTAAATCAGTCTGGACCAATTCATTTCAGTTTTCTGTTAATGACCCGAAAGTGTGGTAGTTTCATAATATGTTTTCATAACACCGGTCCATCCATGTCAGTGGGTCTGAATCCCCTTCCCCAAAAACCCTTTATTACGAGTCATGCTGGGCTCTTCTTTTACGCTAAACTGCCCAGCATGCTTTGTTCATTTCAGGTCGAAGGGAGTGCACTTTTGTAGAGCTTTTATAACAAGTCTTTTGAAAAGAATACAAGACTGACACAGTTCGGAATTTGTGGAGGATTAAGAAAAAATTGCAAAATAAAATAAAATGTCTTTATTAAATAAAAGTTTAGCCACAGTTAGGTTAAGGTTAGGTTATTAATGAAACTGCTTGCAGTGGTTTAAATAAAGGATTGTGTGTTTTGTTTTTCAGTTCTCCCAGCGATCCAAAGTTGGCCAATCTGTCTCAGACCTTGCCATCTCAAGGTGGGAAGAAACCACCCTGGACAGCATCTGGTCTTGCAGTGGAAGCTAAAGAACTAACTAATGCTATCAGAGGCATTCTTGAGCTAGACTGTAAGTATACAGGCATGTTTTCTGCTTTGCCATGACAAAGAAACACCATGGAATCTACCTAATTGCAACTGCACAAGCTATTTCAGCTGAGCTGGATGAGATGTTATGGTTCAAGGGGGATGCACATTATAATAGTCAAAGTCAAAGTCACCTTTATTTATATAGCGCTTTAAACAAAATACATTGCGTCAAAGCAACTGAACAACATTCATTAGGAAAACAGTGTCAATAATGCAAAATGATAGTTAAAGGCAGTTCATCATTGGATTCAGTTATGTCATCTCTGTTCAGTTAAATAATGTCTGTGCATTTATTTGCAATCAAGTCAACGATATCGCTGTAGATGAAGTGTCCCCAACTAAGCAAGCCAGAGGCGACAGCGGCAAGGAACCGAAACTCCATCAGTGACAGAATGGAGAAAAAAACCTTGGGAGAAACCAGGCTCAGTTGGGGGGCCAGTTCTCCTCTGACCAGACGAAACCAATAGTCCAATTCCAGGCTGCAGCAAAGTCAGATTGTGCAGAAGAATCATCTGTTTCCTGTGGTCTTGTCCTGGTGCTCCTCTGAGACAAGGTCTTTACAGGGGATCTGTATCTGGGGCTCTAGTTGTCCTGGTCTCCGCTGTCTTTCAGGGATGTAGAGGTCCTTTCTAGGTGCTGATCCACCATCTGGTCTGGATACGTACTGGATCCGGGTGACTGCAGTGACCCTCTGATCTGGACACAGACTGGATCTGGTGGCCACGGTGACCTCGGAACAAGAGAGAAACAGACAAATATTAGCGTAGATGCCATTCTTCTAATGAAGTAGCAAGTACACAGGGTGTTATGGGAAGTGTTTCCGGTTTACCTAGTAAAAATCCTTTAACGGATTTGGATATTAAAAGCATATTAGTATGTTATGTGTATGCCAGGTTAAAGAGATGGGTCTTTAATCTAGATTTAAACTGCAAGAGTGTGTCTGCCTCCCGAACAATGTTAGGTAGGTTATTCCAGAGTTTAGGCGCCAAATAGGAAAAGGATCTGCCGCCCGCAGTTGATTTTGATATTCTAGGTATTATCAAATTGCCTGAGTTTTGAGAACGTAGCGGACGTAGAGGATTATAATGTAAAAGGAGCTCATTCAAATACTGAGGTGCTAAACCATTCAGGACTTTATAAGTAATAAGCAATATTTTAAAATCTATACGATGTTTGATAGGGAGCCAGTGCAGTGTTGACAGGACCGGGCTAACATGGTCATACTTCCTGGTTCTAGTAAGAACTCTTGCTGCTGCATTTTGGACTAGCTGTAGTTTGTTTACTAAGCGTGCAGAACAACCACCCAATAAAGCATAACAATAATCTAACCTTGAGGTCATAAATGCATGGATTAACATTTCTGCATTTGACATTGAGAGCATAGGCCGTAATTTAGATATATTTTTGAGATGGAAAATGCAGTTTTACAAATGCTAGAAATGTGGCTTTCTAAGGAAAGATTGCGATCAAATAGCACACCTAGGTTCCTAACTGATGACGAAGAATTGACAGAGCAACCATCAAGTCTTAGACAGTGTTCTAGGTTATTACAAGCTGAGTTTTTAGGTCCTATAATCAACACCTCTGTTTTTTCAGAATTTAGTAGTAAGAAATTACTCGTCATCCAGTTTTTTATATCGACTATGCAATCCATTAGTTTTTCAAATTGGTGTGTTTCACCGGGCCGCGAAGAAATATAGAGCTGAGTATCATCAGCATAACAGTGAAAGCTAACACCATGTTTCCTGATGACATCTCCCAAGGGTAACATATAAAGCGTGAAGAGTAGCGGCCCTAGTACTGAACCTTGAGGTACTCCATACTGCAATTGTGATCGATAGGATACATCTTCATTCACTGCCACGAACTGATGGCGGTCAAATAAGTACGATTTAAACCATGCTAATGCACTTCCACTGATGCCAACAAAGTGTTCAAGTCTATGCAAAAGAATGTTGTGGTCAATTGTGTCAAACGCAGCACTAAGATCCAATAAAACTAATAGAGAGATACACCCACGATCAGATGATAAGAGCAGATCATTTGTAACTCTAAGGAGAGCAGTCTCAGTACTATGATACGGTCTAAATCCTGACTGGAAATCCTGACTGGAAATCCTCACATATACCATTTTTCTCTAAGAAGGAATATAATTGTGAGGATACCACCTTTTTTAGTATCTTGGACAGAAAAGGGAGATTCGAGATTGGTCTATAATTAACTAGTTCTTTGGGGTCAAGTTGTGGTTTTTTGATGAGAGGCTTAATAACAGCCAGTTTGAAGGTTTTGGGGACATATCCTAATGACAATATGTGTCATGTTTTGTATATATCTATAAAATATTACTTACACACACATGCAAACACACACACATCTTTGGTTTACTCTAAGGACCACATTCAGTCTGCTCGTTTAACCATTGCTTTAACTCCTGACCCCATTCAGTTTTGTAATGCTCAGGAAAATATGTAGCTTACCTTCCAGCAACGTCTGACCTTACATAAATGCATCTAATGACCTGTAGAGGTCAAAACATTGGCAGCCCTTCCGTGATCCCATCTCATTACAAGCCTCTTAAACTAGACACATTTAAACATTATAGTATCATTACGACCAAGATTCTACATACTGTTCAAACTTATAGAACCTGTTCAGATGCTATGGAATATCTTTATCTTTTTTTTAGCAGACAGCCTAGTGATCTACATTTAAGTTGTTTTAATAATGTGCTTGCTTGCTGAATTTTTCATATCCTCTCTATTCAATTAATTATGTTATGATGTAAGCGTTTTACATCTAATATATATTGTAGAAAAGGAGGCAAACTACCTTATTCGTGAAATCTAATCTATTTACGTAGATGTTTATAGTGAATCAAATTAGGCTAATCTCGTAAGGAAACACAATACAAGGTGTATTTGCTGTTAATACAAGCCTTTTACATCTGATTCACCTCACTGCTGCTATCGTTGCCAGGATACGAAGCTGCTAGAAAGCAATTGTCCACATCTTTGTCGCAACTCTATGTCATGTCACAGGCTACACAAAGCTATATAACTTTAGAAATGGGTTCTTAATTTGAAAACATGTCAAAGAGTCTTATTAAATGGTTAAAAACATTGATCGTTCATGACATCTTGTTTTGACTGACACTGTTTGCTAAATGAAAGAATACTATCTTCTTGGCCTAGTTCAATTGATCCACTTTGTCAAAACATTACTGATAGCAGTCCGTCCAAAGCGCAGCTCTGGAAACAAAAAATAACACCAAGAGTCTGCTTTTCTTGTTCTGTATTTTAACACAGGATGTCCAAAAAGCCCTCGTAAAACTCAAAATGAGTCATAGAATCAATGTCAAGTATTAAAAAAGCCCTGATAGGTAGATTGAATAATAATGTAGATGGATAGTAATATTAGCCGAAGTATTTTGTTCTTTGTTTCTCAAGAAAGCAAGTGGGTCGGATTCCTGGTTATAGACGGGCCTTTTTTTTTTTTTTTTGCATGTTAAAGGAAACAGACAGTTCAGGGACACTCTGAAACCCAGACAAAAGAGCGTTTCTGGCCTCCTCTTATTCTCTGAATACAGGGTCTCAGCAGAGACACCGAAGACTTGCTTTTCAATTATTTTTTTCTTTGTCAAAGCACTTTTGAATGAAGATTATGTTAAGTGAATATTTTTGTGAATTTGGAATAGTGAATCTGATGAAATGGCATAATATATCAGAGAGTGCCTAAAACTTCAAAGCACATTTTCATGATTGAGAGCTTTAATGTTATATATATATATAAATAAAAAAAACAACTAATTTGTCGACCATCTATCTGAAGGACAGATCCTCCTTACATAATTAGGTCAGCCAAAAATGGAAAGTCTGTCATCATTAACTTACCCTCCATGTCTTTTTTCAGTGGAACAAAAAATTATATAATATTGAAGAATTTTTTGTCTCTGGGGTCCAAAACAACACTGCATATTTTAAAATAAAAATATTATTTGCAAATAGCTCCAATTAAGTATTGTGGTCTTAACTAATATGTACTTACATAAAAAAAGTACTACGTACTGATTTTGTTCATATTGTATTGCAAAACACTTTTGCTGCTATTGAGGTGGGATATGGTTAAGGTTAGGGACAGGTTTGGTGGTTTGGGTAGGTTTAAGAGTGGGTTAAGTGTAACTTAAATTAATTTAAATGTAAGTACAGTGTGTACACATGTATGTACACAATAAGTGCATTGTACCAAATTATTAATTTAAATGTAATTACATAGTAGTTATGGGCATTTAATATAAAGTGAAATCAAATAGGTATATATTAAATTAAATATTTATAATATTTTATTATTGATTAGTGATTACAATAAATAGGATAATTTAGCAACTCTGTTTGGTAGCTTACATTTTCTAAGGTACCAAGTGATGCACAAAAACGGGAGAAAGATGGACAGACGGATGGATTAGAGAAAGATAGAAGACTCTTGGGGTCAAAGGATCAGTGAAGCTGAGGGAGAGAAGAAAGAACTAAAGTGATTGCTCAGGGAGCAGGGAAACGTGTCTCACACACCTGGCAGCATGTGACCTCTCAGTGAGTGAAGCTCACGTTTTGGCTGAATGCTTCTCTGCGGGGGAGGACGAGGCAGGCTTTGAGTTGCACATGGAGGGCCATCATCATCATCATCACACCGACTGAAACCAGAGATAGCAACTCCAGCTCAGCTCAGAGACAGGCAGTGCTCTCCACGTGATGGATGTTCTCCATCACATGTCTCATCAATAAGACCGAGGGGGTGACATGCTTAGGAAAAAGCATTTAGGATATAATAACTGGCCTTATTTCATCGTTTAAATGAAAATTCTGTCATCATTTACTCAACTTCATGTTGTTCTGTATTACTTTATTTCTTCTGCGGAGGACAAATGAAAGCATTTTGAAGAGTGTTATCTTCTTTTGTGTTCTTTCAGTGTCTGCAGCTTATCCCAATTGTATCTGATTTGCTGAGGCGTAATTTGAGGCAGCTGAAATTGTCTTTCCAGTATCATAGTGTTGATCTAGTGAAATCATTCACTCTTGGTTACTAGAGCAAGGCCTTTAGAAAACAAAGAGTTGATTGAATTAAAAAGGCATGTGATGAGCTTCTTTGAGTTTTACTGTGTCCCAAGGCTTAGGCAGTAACTGTTTGTGTTGACCGTGGATGCGTTAGAACACCGAATACAAAAAAAAACTGAATCCCAAAAAGATTTCTAAGCTGTAGAATTTAAAGACTTAAATTGATTGCCATGAAAAATAGAGATGAATGCAAGAAACTATTATGAAATGCTTTACGATTGCTTTAAAGGAAACTAGGTAAATAAGGTATGAAGACTGAAAAATCCTCCCCAATAATTAAAAATATTGACAAAATCGTCCACCCAGTATTTGATATTTTTATGTTTGGTGTTAGGATAAAACCACCAACAGTTATATCGAGTGATGCAAAAAGTGCTTAACCTTTTTTTTGTCAGATTTTGCCCTTTTGAATTCAGAATTTAGGCTGAATCATTTACATGATATTTAATAATTGAATGCGAGGAGACAAAACATTTTACTGTTTTAGTTATGGAAATATAAGGCATAGGAGTAAGAGCAAATGTGTGCTTATTTTAAAATAAAAATATAATTTGCATTAGTTCCAATTGATTTATTATTAATTAATTAACTAATTTATTTATGATTTTTGACTGTTCTTCTTTATTTTTCTTTATTCCTATTCTAAATCTATAATAAATATTTAAATATTACATTTTTAAGATATCGCCAGTGTCAATGATAAATAGTAAAATAAAACTTATTTGTTTGTCAAAATTTCTTCCATACATTTTCCAATTGTTCAAATGTAGATCCACAAAATTTACTGTGAATTCCCATAGGTACTAAATGATATGTAGCCAGGGACATTTGTTTGTAGAAATCTGAGACAGCGTGAATTATTCTTTGGCCTTTTCTGTCAAAATGTTGATTGTGCGTGAAATCTAGACAGCAGGATACTCTGTGTATTCTTTCATCACCTTTTATTAATCCTATCATATTTCTGACGAGAAAACCATTATAAAGTCATGCCTGGACATTATGTATGCCAGCAGATTTACTGTCTATTGTATTTCCTGCATGTACAGAGGGAGTGTCAAGATCAAATTATGTAAGGGATTTGTTACCTAGTATGGTGGCGCGTATTGATGACAAATCCAACCTGTGCCATGTAGAGCCTTAGTAGTGTCTACTTGCGTTGTTTTTTTTTTTTTTTGCTGTCCATTAATCACAACCTGGCATGCATCAGTCCTCAATCCAAAGCTGTGCATCAAAGATAAAAAGTGCATTTGGGGAAACTTGTATGCATATCCTTAAACCAAATTCCAAATCCAATGGACGCAAATCTGATTTGCCCCAATTTGATGCTTGTTAGACTTTCACTGTACATTCTTTTTTTTATGAAAATAGCTTTTCAGATTATGCAGATATTCTGGGACACTTAGCATATTCATTTATGACCCCATTTCATCCAGTTGCCAGGAAATTCTCACGGTCACTGGCCTCTTGGGATCAAGAGGATCAGCGAGAAATGTTGCAACGCTGTGTTTAATTTTGGCTTCAGACTTCTCCAGTATCTTGTTTGTTGTCCTTTAGTAAATGTATCTAATTTCTCTGTCCGTGTTTGTTTTTTTCACAGGTTTACCTTTTGGCTGGGATGAGGCGTACACTGCTGATGGAGTGAAGTACTATGTAAAGTAAGTTATGTGACCCTTCAAATACATTCACAAAAAAAGAAATGTTATTTTTGTTTCTGATTTGTTCAATAAAAGTAAATAACAGTTCTCATGTTTTGAAGGCCACTTCATAAGTTGTTTGTGCAGCATGAGATAAATGGTTTTAGCTCCAGTAAACATAGATACTGTATATAAAAAACTGCACTTCTACAACCAAATATTCTGAAAAAATAGCACAGAATTGCAAATATTGCTGTTGTCTTCATATTGTTATTGACAAACTTTATGTAACCCCTTGATCTCTAGAGAGAGGAAACCAATCTCCCCTTCCCATGAGCATGTTCTTTTATTGGCATAACTTTCAAAAGAACCCAGTTAATATTGCAGACATCCATCACTCTTTTTGCATGCAATGCCACACCCATGAGTCCAGCATTCTCCATTTCACTCACACCAGCACCACAGCATTCACCTGCATGCTTCAAATATCCCATGCAAGTTTCAGATGTTTGGGTTCAGATACTTTTATTCAGCAAGGTCATGAGTGACAGTAAAAGCTTTTCCATCGTTACAAGAAAAATCTAATTAATGTTGTTTTTGAACTTTCTATTAATTACAATTTAATCTAATCTAATCTTGACAAACTATATATCGTTGGAAAGGTCTAAGACTCCCAAATATATATTTTACCAATGTTTTTTGTTAAAAGTTATGTAGGAAAAGTAATAGATTAATTTATGACAAGAGTGCACCCTCAAAAATCTACATTATAACAGGAGTTCTGACCTTTGTTAAAAAGAAAGACTTCTTTGTTGCCTTTTTCTCTATCACATTTTAGAAATCATCAGAAATTATTTATCAACTGAAAACTTAAGATCTCAAAATTCATCCTTTAAAACCCATTTTAAAATCAGACATTGCATTACCATGTAAATGGTACATCAATATCATGTTACAAAATGTTTTCATTCATGAATTATAAAAATTTTAGTTTGGAACGTCCACTATAAAGTCTATGTTCAAAAATGTGAGTGACAGATAAGGGGTTAAAGAATCCTGAGACAAATGTATCATGGTTTCTATGAAATAATTAAGCAAGCACAACAGTTTTCAGCTTTTAAAATAAAATAAAAAAATGTTTGCAAATCACCATATTTCTGAAGGATCGTGTGACACTAAAGACTGGAGTAATGGTTACTGAAAATTCAGCTTTGCAATCCCTGCAATAAATTACATTTTAATATATATTAAAAAAAGAAAACAATTACAATTTAAATTGTAATATTATTTCATAATATTAGTCTTTTTCATTTATTTTAACAAACAAATGCAGCCTTGGTGAGCATAAGATGCTTTTTTAAGGAACATTTAAAAAATCTTACGAAAATGTAAAATGTTTTAATTCAAAGTATTTTACGTTTGATGATGTCGTTAATTAATTTAAGATTTCTTTTTCCTCTAGTCATGTGACTCAGACAACATCATGGACTCATCCTGTCATTAGATCTTTGGGTCTGTCAGAACCAGAAGCAAGTGACCAAACCCTGAACTCTCCAGAATCCACAGCCTAGACTGAATCCAAAGACTGAATCTTCTGCCACTTTCTGCCCAACTGTTCGGTTACAAAAAAATGAAAACAACACAGCAGCATATAAACATTAAGTGATATGTGCATTATAAAAAGACAATGAGAAAAAAAATCATCTCATTTGTTAAATGAAAATCTATACTCTCTCAGGAAAAGGTACCAAACTGTCACTGGGTTGGTAACCTTTCAATAGTACTAATGTACACTTAACGTACTGATATGTACCTTTATGGTACCAATATGCTCTATTAAAGTACTAATTATGTACCTTAAGTCATCAATGAAAGAATTTGAAAATAAATAGGGGTAAGTAAGATACAATAATGTACCTACCACCCCAGTGACAACTTTTCTTTATTTTTTTCTGAGAGTGTGCATCTGATATTGAAATATGCAGCTAATATATCCAAAATACTCCAGCTCTCCGATGGGTTAAGATCTCACATTTGAGTTTTCCCCATTTTTGTTTTTAAGACATTTTAGGTATTTCCCCTCATGTTGTACACTAATATCTTGCTATTTTGTACCTTGAGAAAAACAATGGACAGGCCCAATCTGTTTTCCGACTTTCAGGAAAAGTCAAAAAGAATTGCACTTGTTTGAAGTCAAAGGACGTGGCCTCTTTAGTGAAGCAGGAAATTTTGGAAGAGTAAATCAGGATGGACTGCTTCTGTGATGTTCGTTCAGTTTGGCTTGTTTTTGTTGCCACTTTGATCCATTTTCTGAAACTTTTGCTCATAGATTTATTGAAACAGGAATTTGTTTACTTTTTCAAACTTCCTTGAACCAGCTCTAAGCTGTGAGAGTGAAACACTTCTTCAGTTCACTATAATGTAATTGTTCTCCATATAAAGGCACATTTTTAATTCTGCTGTTATCCTTAGTGGATGTTCTAGCCATTATGCATAACTGTGAAAGTGTCTTCTCTTGCATGTGCAATTAGTTCTTCGCTTCTAGTAGAAATGTGAGTTAAACATACCTTAAGCCTTATGTGTATAATTTCTTGGAAGATGACATAACATGCACATTTGCATTGTTGTGAATTCACTCTGCCTAACAACATAAAGTTAGCCTGAGAGACCTAGTTCATGAATCTATATATATATATATATATATATATATATATATATATATATGTTTTTCCTGTAATGTGTGAATACTTTTGTGGTTCTATTAAAGATCAACTAATAAAAATCCATCCACATTTTTGCTTTTTGAAAGAATATTAGCTGGCTCTGTCTATTTCAGGCTGAGCGTGCACTTCACACGCACTTCACACCCTAGGCAAGAAGTATTGATTTTTTTTTTCTCTTCATAACAGGTACTGTTATATATATATATATATATCTGTATATATATATATATATATATATATATATATATATATATATATATATATATATATATATATATATATATATATATATATATATATATATATACAGTATAGATGAGTCCAAGGAATTGTAAATCACATGAATGTTTATAAGCCTTGCATCTAAAACAAAAATAGAAAACATAAAAAAAATACATTTTTAATTAACCTTTTAATTATTAACTATTTCACTAGTCTAAATACTAAACACTGAACTAATTAATATGCTATTCAGTTCAAGTTTATTGAATGAAAACCATAATGAAAAATATATTGGGAAAATGTTTTAAACTTTCCAAGGTTTTTTTTAAACTTTGCTGTAAACATATTATATAAAATTGCACCCATACTACATAGTAGAATAAAGTAGAAAAGTAGAATAAACTATAAATAGCCAATACATTGGCTATGGAAGCTTCCATCATGGGATAAAAAATGAAAAAGGTAGTTGCAACAGTTTATCTTACAATTTGGACTTGTTTCCTTGCAGTTATGATATATTGCGAGATGTAAACTCAGAATTCTAAGAAAAATGTAAGATTTCCAAGATCTGATTTTTCTGGAATTGTGAGATGTAAATTCAGAAATGTGAAAAAATTTCTGAATTGCAAAATGTAAATTCAGAATGAAAAAAAAGAAAAAAAAGTCAGAATTGCAAGAGGTAAATTCATTATTGTGAGAAAAAAAGTTTGTATTTAACAATTGATTTTTTTTCCTTAGAATTGCAGATTTGTATCTCACAATTATGAGATAAAAAAAAATGTCTCAGTTATATATTTAACCCTCGTTCCCTGATGTAGGGAATGGATATGTTATGTTGATGATGACATTAGGGGATCATTGACCAGGCCTGGGGCAGTACTACAAATGGAATGGGTCTCTGAGGCAGGTGCAACCTGAGAGTAGTGATGGAACGACTACCAGTAGAGACTGACAGAATGATCTGTCAAGGGAAGACACGGGTTCACCCACCGAGAGGGGAACCTTACCATGGAAGAATACACATATGAGATACTGGGCCTGGCGTCAGACTGCTCTGCCCAGTCTGACTGCCAGGGGGGCTGGAGAATTTGGAAAAAAGGTTTCCCCGAGTGAGGGGGAATGGCACAACAAGCGTGACACTGACCAGCTCTTCCTACCAATTACGGAGTTCAGTGTTGCCCAGCCTGCAGCTCTACATATGTCTGCCTGAGAGGTTCTGTGCGTCAATGCAAAGGAAGAGGCAACGGCTCGCCTGGGGATTGGTACACCAAGACGATGACATTCATTATCCATAGGCCAAACCTCTGCTTTGAGACAGCCTTCCCTTTCTGCTGACTTTAGCAGACAAAGACCTGCTTAGAGTTTCTGAAGTTCCGGGTGCGGTCTACAGCAACGCCAAGGCTGCCTCTGGCAGGTCCACCACCTGAGTGATTTCAAAAAGCATGGTGGGAACCTTGGTCACGTATCCAGGCCGGGGTCTCGGGACAACGTAAGATTAGGCCAGTCTGAAAACAAGGCACTCTTTGCTTACCAAAAATGCTTGGAGGTCTCTGACCCTTCTTGATGGAAGTGAGCATGGTAAAGAGCACTGTCTTAGCAGACATCAATTTAAGCTCGACTCAGTCAAGCGGCTCAAAGGGACATAAGGATTTAGCAAACTGATTATGTCAGTCCAAGATTACTAAAATGCATAAGTACATAATTCAGGAATTAATAGCCCAGACATCATTAGCAAGTTTTGGTTCAACCTGTCCAAAAGATGACTGTAATTACAATGAATTAATCATTCTAGAGAGTAGTTCTGCTTACCCTCCAACTAGTTGCAATCTGTTTCCAGTTTGTCAAACACATGTTACAACATGTGGTTTAGTTGTTCCAAATTAGAGGAGGAGTATCCAGTCCTGGCCTACTTTTCTGTAAAGCAACGTCACATCTGATTGCTTTAGCAACCGGTTGGCAAGGTAACAAAAAGAAGAAAGACAAGTTCTATAGAACTCTGAAAAATCCATTTGCCTTTTCACACTCAGGTTGGTGTATTTCGAAAATCACTCACATTTACTGTCCATTTAAGCACATTAGTCTTTTCTGACCATTTATATCCAGTAGGTATGTGTTTGGATCAGCTTTAAACTGTAAAGCACATGAAAATAATCTGAAAAGAAAACATTGTCCATAAGTCATTTTCTTTCTCTGCAATTTGCAAGGGATGACAGGGAGGCGGCTCCCAAAAAAAGTGTACTAGCAACAACGATTACGGGAACAGTTGAACACATACCATAAGTTTAAATCACCAGTGGAAGCTTTTCATTTTTCACATTTCAGAAGTGTTAACAGGGCGTTTATGATTTGTGAGCATCCTTGGAAAGAGTAGTAGATCACACCCATCGGTTCAATTGATGCATGATTCTTACCACCTATAATGAGAATGGTCATATATTATCATCTGTACAATTATATTATATGGTTTAGCTTTAATAATATCCAACATTTGAAAAAAAAAATCTATATATTTATCAAACATTTTTAAACACTGTTTTAAGCCTCCCTCCCTTGGATATTGATTTTTGGCCTCCAAGCTGACTGACTCACTGCCTTCATCTACCTTCCAAAAAACTTGATATACAAAATCATCCACTTCAAATCTAGTTTAAGCTTAACAAATTATGGCTGTAGTGTCAATGGTGATGCATATAATTATTTTGAACAATTTACTCTAATAAACACACACAAATTGGCACACAAAATACCGGAATACTCTTTTTGACACGAAATTAGACACTTGTTAAATTTCTGAACTACTTTCCTTCGAAGCAGGCATATATTAGGTTATATCAAGGTTTGAGACACTAAAAACGTGTTACTCTTTCAGGTGTCCTCGTTTTAATTTTTATGAGTACAAATACAGTATACTGCTCTCTTATCCATGAGCTAGTGTGAACCCAGACAGAACATGTTGTGTTTATGCTTAAAGTTTGTCATTGTAAGTGCTCAGATGAACTAGTTTTGGTTCACGCCCCTTTATTTGACTGAGCTTTTGATTTTTCCACCGCGTGTACGTGCATGTGATGGGAACTTCACTTCTTCCAGCGGCAGTTTCAAGCCTTTAGACTTCGTATTTCTTCAAGCTGGTAAAATGTATACAATCTGCGATTTATATTTAGCTGAAGTTCATATTTCGCACAGTTGATCTGCATGTAGACTCAACTAGCAGAGGGCAAAACGTCCACTCTATACTGTGTTGCCAGATCTCTCTAGAAACATGAGCAACTTAGTCCTGAAGCAAGGTTAAAGAACGTCTACTTGTTCAAAACTAATTACATTTCTTTAAAATCACAGAGTAAATAAACATATTTAAACAATTATTTAAACAATCTAATTATGCATCATGGGAATTTTTTGTTTTTCATGAGTATTGAAGTAGGCCTATTTGTTGACACTCTTTTTTTTATACTGTTATGGAAATATGGATATAAAGTAAATTGTCTTTACCTGTGTTATAGATTCGTTCAGAAGCTGCAAATGCAAATAAAACCTCTTCATCACTGGCAATCTATAAAAGACATCTGGTAGTTTACAGTGGATTGCGGGTAAATATCCACCTCATACACACATACACACACACACAGTATATATAAAAGTGAGAAACCACAAAAGATTCAGTGCATAAACTGTGAATCAAAATAAATTAAAGTGAGACATAAACAACTGGTATTGCGAATTCTAATTCTAAAAAGCTGTAAGAAAACACATGACATGACTGCTGAAATATTACCTCAGAAAATTATTTTTAGATTGACATAGAGTAATCTTCATTGTCAGACAGTGATTTATCAGTGTAATATTGCACTCTGCACATTAGTTTCTCTTTGAATGCTCATGGCCATGTTCTGGATTAACTTGCAAAAAAAAAAAAAAAAAGCTGCACGCATATACAAGTATCTTAATAAAAAATACATTCATTATTAATTTAGCAGACTTTTTTCATCCAAACAAATATCAAACACAGAAAATATAATTATGACAAGAGGATATGGCAACACAGTCTCTAAACTGCTATCAAGTGGAGCGAAAGTGTTCATCTAACCCCGCCTCTAACTGTTTGACGTCACATGCCTCAGTCTTGACACATGGTGATGATCATCAAATTTCTTTTTACACACACAAACACACACCCACACGCACTTCAAGCCGGTGCTGTATAGCAGGATCTGTCCTCACCTGTCGTTATTAGACGAATGAGCGCTGTTCTGTATATCATTTCATTTCAGTTCAATTTTTAAAAGTCATTTTTGCAGGGAATAAGAGAGATTATGGCTAGACAGCTCACGACGAATCCAGCTTTCCTACCTCCGCAAACTAACGGGGTTTTGAAGGCGCTCCTGGAAAAACCTCTGAAACTATCTTTGCATCAGGATGAAGGTGATCAAAGCTTTCACTTTGTTACATTATACAGAATACACTTTTTGTAATAATAATACTTTTTACTGTAAAGAACTGTCATTTGATTCCTGCGGCGGTCTCCAGAATAAATCGGTAGTCTATTTGTTTGTGCTGTTTTGAAGATTAATTAAACTCTGTGTGTTGTGTTTTACTTATGAATAAACTTCAGTTTTAAATACCCTACCACATTAAAATCATGGTTTAATTTTTGAATTTCATTAAAGACAACACCTTAGGCTACAATTTTGATTGAATGGAGATTTGTTTTAACGTAAAAGCACTACAAAAATAAATTAATCAAATATAACTTTAACCCATAGGCCTATACTAAAGTTTAATTGTAATTTGTTTTGAATGTTAGCAGTGTAGACATTTGTGTTGAAGCTACTTTTAAAAAGCAAGTAACTATTGCAGTTTATCATAATTTGCCATTGCAAGTTGCTAGTTAAATGTGTGGAAAATGGATTTCTTTACTGTGCATAGCCGAGACTGCAGCTAAGAACAGTCACTCAAAATAAAATGGAAAAAAAACAACCCTCTTTAAAAATCATGGAAAATTAAAAAACATTACATTTTAATGGAGCCAAAAATTGATGTGTTAATTAATGGTAATATTCTTTCAGGTTATGTGAAGGAGAGAGAGAAGGTGAAAAAGCTGGATGAAGAAGGAAACACTCCTCAATCAGCTTTCTTAGGGCCAACGCTCTGGGATAAAACATTGTCTTATGATGGAGACAGCTTTCAGTTGGAGTATATGGACCTTGAGGAGTTTCTCTCAGAAAATGGCATCCCCTCTAGTCCTGCACAACATGACCAAAGCCTCCATCACCAGCAGCAGCCGCAGCAGCAGGCTTCAATGCCTCAGGGCTCCATCTCTGTCATGGACCTCAGCAGCCGGGCGATCACCTCCATCCACATGGGCATGGTTCCTCAGAACTGCCTCCACAGCCCGGGCAGACCAGGTACTACGGCTTCTGTGTCCCACGGTGACACTTCTTACCCATTTCACCCCACAGATAAAAAAATGACCCTCAGAAAAGATGTTAAGCTGGGTCAGATGTCACTATCTAATTATGACAGTGTGTGGGTGGTAAATGGAAAATATATGTTATTGTTGAAATATATGTTGTAATATATAGGAGTATGTATTTTAATTTTAGTGAGTGTGTGTCGGAGTTTTCTCTGTTCCTATTCTTTGTCATATTATTTTGTTCCATATTCATTTAACAAAGTTACTTATAAGCCAGCCTGAGAATGTCAAGTAACACAGATAATAATAACAATATCTACTGTTAAATTATCTGGTTGCTTGTGTGATGACAAGCAACACTATTTTATGTAAAATAAATAAATAAATAATAAATTTGTCTTTGAGCAGCTATGTTTTTTTCTGATACATTAAAAATAAGTTGTCAATTGTAAAAACTGCTCAATTTCCCCACCCAAGCCTTAGAGTTCATTTGTGAATGGAAATCTCAAACTAGCCTATGACGTTATTTTCCTCTGACTAAAATTTGCAAAGCGACGACTCTTCTTTTTCTAGTCTGAACATTTGGCAACATTTAATCATAGTTTTATGGAAAACTAGACGGACTGTCGGAATTGTGGATTTTGTATTTGGAAAACTGTTGATCTCCTGTTCAGTTAGGTCTTTAAAACTAATTTTAAAATCAGTTTAATAGATTTTTCATACTGAATATGTAATCTAAACGGGGGATATATCAATGGAGAATAATAATTTAAATTCTGGTAAAATAAACTATTTTATTTATTACTCAATTAGTTTAATTTTTGACCAATAAACATGAAATGTCTTCACAAAAAATTAAAATAAAAAAATGTTTTACCAACGGTACTAGAACTTTTGAGATGCACTTTGTTTTTGTAAAGTCTTGTGCACCACCTGGTGGAATGAAACGCTCATGACAGCCTTTTCACCATCTGTTACAACACATTACCACTGAATTACACTTAAACCATAGAGTCAGCAATAAATAGATTGTTTTTCCTCCCACAGTTTTGCCTCCATCACGTAACACACCAAGTCCAATAGACCCAGACTCCATTCAGATACCAGTGAGCTACGACCCTGATCCGGCAGACCTCGCTCTGTCCAGCGTGCCAGGCCAGGAGGTTTTCGACCCACGCAAACACAAGTTCTCCGATGAGGAGCTGAAACCTCAGCCTATGATCAAGAAAGCACGCAAAGTCTTCATTTCTGATGATATGAAGGTAACTTGGGTCTAGTTATTCAGCCCCCAACAGAGTATGTTTGGTCACCCGTTTCACCCTTCGCCATTGACCAGCTGGGCAACAGGCTCTTGCTAAGAAGCTTATGTCCGTTCATTCATCCTTCGGCGGCCTGACCCATGTGATCTTCCTTTTTTCCTGGTATCGCTCCAGTTCTGCTGGGTTTAGGATTAAAGGATTTGCCGTTTTTAATTTGTTCAAATAAAAGTGGATTCCTACCCAGCTTTGCAGAGTAGTAAATTGCTCAAAGCTGATTGCACGGCAGCGAATGCGTGAGAAAGCTTGTCAACACAATGACAATAATAATTAGTCATTATCTATCTATCTATCTATCTATCTATCTATCTATCTATCTATCTATCTATCTATCTATCTATCTATCTATCTATCTATCTATCTATCTATCTATCTATCTATCTATCTATCTATCTATATTAGTTTATACACACACATATATTCAGACATATACACACAAATATATTCATACCCTCATTTATTTAAAAAGAAAATGGAAGATTTCACAGGAAAATAAAAAAGTACTACACTTGCAAGAAAATCTGTATTTACAATTTTGACTCGGAAATTGCTAGTACGTTTCTCACTAATTACACAGAAAATAGCACATTAAATTAGATAAAAAAATACTGAAATGGTATTTACATGTAAAAAGTGTTTCAAAAAGAATAAATTATCAATCAGAGAGATTGTCATAAATTTGAATTTCAGCTAAATGTAGATGAGATTGACAATTTACAGGCTTTTTTATGATATATCAGGCTTTATAGAGTTAACATAACTGTTAAAAACACCAAATAATCAGAGTAATTGTAACATATTGTAACTAGGCGCTCCCATCTCTTCCCTACCCTTTTTATTTTGCATATTTTGAGCAGGATGAAAAATACTGGGCACGGCGCAGAAAGAACAACATGGCCGCCAAGAGGTCACGGGACGCTCGGCGTCTAAAGGAGAATCAGATTGCCATTCGGGCTGGTTTCCTGGAGAAAGAGAACGCGGCTCTCCGACAGGAAGTTTCCGAACTACGGAGAGAGCTGGGGCGGTGTAAAAACATCTTAACCAAGTATGAAGCTCAACACGGCCCTCTGTAAGATCACCCGGGTGCTCCTCAACTTCCCTCACCCATGCCCTTCTGAATTCGAAGGACAATATTCTTGGGTTAAAATCCACAGGGCCTGTTTTCCAGCCAGCCCTCACCTCAGTCTGTTTTTGGCACCTTAGAAGGCAGAACCGTTTCATTGTGTGGTTATGTTTAGAGATCTACCTACTCTCTTTTTCTATTTGTTATCACGAACGAAGCCGCCGTTGTTTGCAGATCGTGTTACTTATGGTTTTACTGTGTTTTAGCATTTGTCCACAGACGTTTGCGTTGATTTGTCATAATTTAGCAGTCAAATCTGAGCTAGTGGATCTTCTGCTGTTCCTCTACAGATGCCCAGAGCGTTGTGTATGAGAGGAGGACATGTGCATAGCTGCTTCAGGTGCAAAAAGGTTTTGTGTCTCCGTAAAGACATTATTCTCACAGACAGAACAGAATGTAGCAAGATTTGAGAGTCTGAATTAATTAAAATAATTCTATATGACCATAAACACTAAATATCTGTATATCCCTATTAGAAAACAGACAATCAGTTTGCTTATGAAATAAGGATGCCAGGTAATGAAAATCTGTGCCACATGGAGCTTGATTGAAATTGGCTGTTGCTTTATTATTAACCAGCAGTTTTTTTTTGTTTGTTTTTTTTTTTGTATGTGGTTAATGAATTCCATTTTAGTGTATATGAAAGAAAAACTTTGTTTACACTGATTTGGAAGTTCAGTTAAAAAGTCACACGCAAACCTTTTAAATCCTGAGAAGCTAATTTAGTTTAGCTAGAACTAATAATTCCATTAGATTCAGCACAGAGCGCCTGCATTAACATGCTTTTGAGTTCAAAATATGATGAAGGAATGCATATTGAACAAGGTCCCTATGCCGTTATTGCTAACACAAAGAGGCAACCTGGTATTTAAAGTGTGTTGGAAAAGATATGTTGCCTTTTGTTGGTCAGTTGTGTAATGAATGTAGTACAGTGTATTTTATGTCTGTCACTCTATACTACAGACCAAATGATATGAAATACAATGAGGTTATATTGTCATATGGCAATTAAATGTTTTTACAAGGTTATTCTTGTTTTTGTACAGTATTTTCATATGGATTTCTGAATATATCTATGTAATTTGATGTATACTGTATATTTATAGGCAACAAACTTTATGGAAAAAGTCCTAAATTCTACAGTTAACTGTATATGGGCATTAATACAGTACATTCAGTACCATAAACTTTACATTGCGATCGTAGTTTCTTATACAGGCACTTAAGTATTATGTGCATCAGAATAAACTTTTTTTTTTAATGGTTACATTCTCTTTTGTTGTTAAATTACTGTATATTGTCAATACCTTTCATGCTTTGGTTGTGATGTACCCTCATGAAATATGTTTTTTTATTTTTGCCAAACATGGTAAGAGCTCTATTCTTGGCCACATAGAATATTGTCAATCCTTGTATATTTCAACAAACAAGATGTCTTTTATATTAAATATATTAAATTGCAGCATGTTTAAATTTTAACATTCTTTCTTCAGATGATTGTCTGACTTAAATATTTGCAATATGTTGTCTGTTGTGGTCCTTTTTGGTTCCCTATTCCTGTTTCATTGCTCTCCATGAAAATAAAAAGCTTTTGAAAAACTTATGTTTGGTGCTGTTCTGGTTAATGAGTGAAAGATTCATGAAGGCTAGATGAGCTCATTAAGGGCAAAAAATTGAAAGAAACTGTTTGTGGTTTACTGTACTAATAAACTGAAGGATTGAAAAAGTATAGATGTTATTCTCAAATGTACCACTAGAGACCGCTGTATATCCAAAAATGCATGTTGTCACAATTCTGTCTTATGTGTTACAAAATATTCTTGTTCATCATCCCCGGCGTCATCAATGTCGTCATCAACAACAGATGCTACAGTAATGGAGATATATATTTGAAAAGGAATATTTGATATTGTTTCCTCAATATTGAGGTATGATTGTAGAGATATGAAAAAAGATGTTTTTTAATGTTTACGTGCAATGCCTTTTATTTTTACATAGTATTTGTATATAAATAATATCATAATATCCACATATATATATATATATATATATATATATATATATATATATATAGTGTATACATATATTTACACAAACACATACATTCATACCCATACACTTTATATAATGTTATCTTGTAATTTCTTATATTTATATATAAACAATAAAATAAAAATTATCTATCTATCTATCTATCTATCTATCTATCTATCTATCTATCTATCTATCATGTATTTATATATATATATATATATATATATATATAGTAGGCCACATATAGAAACTAGCCATTAATTTCAGAATATATTCCGCTAAGCAGTACATCTCTAAGAGATGCATGCAGGCAGTCACGCTAAAGCTTTATCATGTTGTAAAATGGCCTTCCTCTCAACAGCATGATGGTCAGTCACTACATTCCTGCAATGACATGTGTTCAGAGCAGACCTCAGTACGTGCTGCTTCTGGGTGTGGCCTAAACGACCTCTTACTCGAGACAAACACAGATGACTTCCTGTGGGATTATGTGGCATTTATCAAATAGACTAGGAGTTATATAAAGCCATTTGTAAATGCAGAGGGAGCAGATTGGGATCTAACATTAATCCCAGCCTGCGTCCAGCCTGGTTGCAATCTGAAAGAAAGGACAGGCAACAGGAATTACAAACCTTACACTGGTCACATCCTCTTCCTCCACTGTTTATACCCTTGCTTGCCCTCTCCAGCTCATGGCCAACACAGGATAACTGACCCTGATCAAATGAGGGCCAGTGTTCAATTTTAGCCATATGCAATCGGTAGATTGATGTAGACCTATTTCTCTGTAAATACAGTTAGGAATTATTAAAATGATTCAAGATTTACTCAGATTCAGGAGCAGTAGATGCACAGCTCTTACCATACTGATACATACGGAAGCTTTTTTCCACCACAGGATAAAAACGAAAAAAAAAAAAAGTAATTGCGACTTTTAATTTTATAATTCTGAGAAAAGAGTTGTGACATGTAAACTCACAATTGCAGGGGGGAAAAAGTCAGAATTGTGAGAGGTAAATTCATAATTCAGAGCAACAAGAAAAAATGGCAAGTTTACATCTCAGAATTGTTTTTTGTTTTTTTTTCAGAATTCTGACATTTTCCTCAGAATTCTGACTTTTTTCATCGCAATTCTGGGTTTGCATTTCGGAATTGTGATTTTTTTTTCTCTGAATGCTGAGTACGAGTAAATAAATAGTCAGACTCAGATGTAAACTCTGAATTCTGGGAAGAAAAAAAGGAAAAATTGCAAGTTTACATCTCATAATTATTATTTTTTCCATCAGAATTTTCAGAATCTTGGAATTCTGATTTATTTTAGAATAAAGGAAAAAGTCAGAATTGCAAAACAAAATTCCTAAGTAAAAATTGCAAGTTTACATCTCAGATTTTTGGCTTATTTATTTCTCAGAATCCAGAAATCTCAGAATTCAGATTTTTTTTCTCTGACTTATGAGTTAGAATAAAGAAAAAAAGTCAAAATTGTTTGATGTAAACTTGGAATTCAGAGAAAAAAGTAAAAATTGCAAGTTTACATCTCCGAATTTTGCATTTTATCCCTTCAGAATTATGACTTATTTTCTCAGAATTCTGAGTCAGAATTTGTTGCAGAAATAACCTTCCACAGACACACGCAAAGAAAAGCACAAGTCTGATTAATAAAAAAATGTATTTGTTTTTATTCAGAAATTGAGAATACAGTTCTCTGAATGTTATATTAATGAGAACAGTTATTTAATATCACCACATTTTTATCACTTGATTGTCAAACAAAATGTATTTGCTGAAAAATATTATACTTCATAAATATATTGCATTTTAGATTTAGATTTCAAAATTGCACAATATCATAGTGCTAGCAATGCCAGAGTCATGGGTTTGATTCCTGGGGAACACACAATGCCTACTATCAAAATATAATATACACAGAATGCAAAGTAAGTTGCTTTGGAAAAAAGCAAAAATGCTGAAAACAGAATTGCTTAACTGAGACAATATAATTGTATTATTATAAATGTATTCTTTAAAATATGTTTATAAATTTACAAACACACACATTGAAACTTCACAATGAACACATTCAAAATGTATAACTTATATACTGAAGTGTTTTACAATATATGGGCAACATTCATGCCTTTAATAAACCTGCAAAATCAAAAGTCATTTCTTCTACAGATAACATTATGACCGTACACGTGTCCAGATGTTTGCACTGTTCAGGCATGCACATGTGTCTTCTATTTGGCCTCTATCCAGTGTCTATAGGATAAAATAACTCCATTTCCATGATGAAATTGTCCACAATAAACTAATGAATGCAGATGGACAACTCTGAAATAGAGAAGAGAACAGATCACCATTAAACTTTTACTGACTGCGCCTCCAGTGGAAAATGCTACTGGTATTATTATCAGAGTACTACTGAATGTCACAGGGTCGTGTTACGTAATTCTAATGGCGAACACTGTCCCTTTAAACAGGTGCTAAATGAAGATCAAAAGAACAACAGATTGCAAACAAAATGTACAGTATAGGTTTATAGAAATGTCATATAATAAATACCTGCAATGTTTCATTTGATATTTGTTTTTGACAGGATATTCCAAGTATGGAAATCAAAAGGTTATCAGCTAGAATTAATATTATGCTAATGTGATGTCAGCAATATTGCACATGAATGGACCAGACTGATATCAACAATGGCAGATATGCTAAAACTGTATATTTAACAAAATAAATAAATATACAAAACAAACAGTAGACTGTCATTTTAATTGAAAATAACTTCAATGGTTTGTTTGGTTATCTTTAAGGGGTAATAAATATTTGATCATAAAACTATTATCTGAAGGGAAAAAAATAGCACTGGCCCTTTTTGTACATTAAGATAAAAAAATATTTCCAGACCATGTACTTGCTTTTTAATGCTTTTAAAATGCTTTTAATTTATGTATCAAATCTTGACATGTTTAAACACCAGCTTAGAGGAAAATATATTGCACTCAAAATTTTGCAGATATGATATACCTGCTGTCTGTCAAACTGCTTTTTAAAATGTATCATAAAAAGATGACTATACAAGTGACATTCAGCCAAGAATGGTGACCTATCCAAAGTGCACACACACACCCGGAGCAGTGGGCAGCCATTTATGCTGCTGCGCCCAGGGAGCAGTTGAGGTTCAGTGCCTTGCTCAAGGGCACCTAAATCGTTGTATTGCCGGCCAGAGACTCGAACTCACAACGTTAGGGTTAGGAGTCAAACTCTCTAACCACTAGGCCACGACTTCCTGAAGTCTTTTATATAACCACTTTTATATAGCCAGCAAACACACATTTAAACCAACAGAAGGGTTCTGAAGCATCTATTTGCACACAAAAGAGCAAATAATATGTTTATTTAAGTGTAGTAAATCAAAATCATGTCATGAGCTAAAGTTGCAACATTTAACCCACCAAAGATGAATGGATGCAAAATGACTATAAAAAGAACTCCTCTTCTTTTGCATTTTACAGTAACTTAATTAAACTTTACACAATACTGTATTTCTATATCCATCTTATCTGGATAAAGTAAAGACCATAGTGCATAAAACATTACGGTCACTACGGCCATTTTGGTTTATATGTTTACTCGGATGATGACGCAATAGTACAGACACTTGATTTTGCTGCAGTTAATCCCTGTGCTACCAAATGCCTTCTTTCTGTTAATGGCAATCATTTCTAAAAAATTCATCATGTCGTCCACTTACAGTACCTGGAAAAAGAATATGTCTGTGAAAATGGTGTTGGAGAATTGCTTATTTTAAATATTATTTAATCTTTTGCCAAATCTGTAGTGTAATTTACCCAAGAGAACATTATTGCAATATTAAATATGTCTATAATAGATACTATTGCAATAATAACTCTGTTTAAAAACTATAAATATAAAAATATATATGCATGTATAAATAATATTAAATTCTTATGTAATGTTTGAATAAATAATTGATTAAAAGTTTAGCATTTAAACAAATTATTCATCATTTCGATAAAATTCTTAGTACATTTTTTACTTTTTTTAAGCATTATACTGTCATTAAGAGATCTATAAAGAGGCTACTGAATAATGTCAGCGTGTAAATTTTTTTTTTATTATTAAATAAACATTGAGCAAAAATGGATCATATTTTTGGGTCTGTGCGAAGCATTTGTATCTTACCTGTTTCAGCTCAAATTTGATTCAATTTTGAGCATTTATTAACTTCTATGAGATTGAATATGTGTCCAAAAGGGAAACCCGAGAGAAAGTCACTCATTAGCAGACGGAGGATGTGTCAGACCAGCGTGCTCCTCTTCTCGCGCATGTCAGGGGTCAGAGGTGCGAAGCTGGAAGCAGCTGTATTGTTCTGCTCGTTATAACGCGATGAGGCCGGGGAGTTTTGCATCACCACGAGCCGGATGGGAGACTGTTGCTGGGGGGCTGCGGGCTCGGAAACGTACTCCTTGGTAGGGTCTTTGCCCCGGCAGTCGTAAAGGATGCAAGAGATGAGAAAGACCAGAAGCAGGATGACGTAGCTGGCGATGAGGATGATGAGGTTTAGAGTGACTGGATCAATCTCCAGGTAAAACTCCATGAAACCCATGGCGACGCTGCATCCCTGACTCCGCGCTCTGAAAGAAATGTGGGCACCATGGACTCCCGTCGGGCTCTTCGGCAAAGCATGTAGTAGTTGGGATATCCCGGCGAGCAGCAGCAGGGCCCAGTGCTGAGATCAGAGTGGAGATTTCTCTCTGCAGTTCAAAGACTTTAATCCCTCCCCTTCTATTCCACCAACCTTGAGTTCCTGCAGCCAATGATTAAAAGCTGCTCACTTTAATAGCTTAAGCTGCCATTTTAATTTTGCCAACTGCACATTGCGCGATGGATTTGGCCAAATGATGTAGAGGCGGTGAAAGGGTGGAGTAGAATTTTTAGCATGTCCCACCTCGTGTCTTTTTGCCAGAAGCACGTCAATGTGGGATTTCACTAAGCAATGGACGACTTTTAGTTATGTCATTATTAATGGACCGTGACATAACACTCAAAAGCCAAAAAGCAGATTTAATGGTATTTTGGGAACGTGTAATATAATTTTTCCCCCTCCATACTATTTTTAATTCATGTTTATGGATAACATTTTATAGCTTGTTTACAATTTTTTTTGACATAGTAATGATTTATTGTATTTATAGCATAATATGAGTTTTTGAAGCAGGTTGTGTTATCTCAGAAATTGACTGTGACAGAACATGTAAGACAAAAAGCACATTCAATGTTGTTTTTGAATGTAATTTGGGAAAATAAATTATTTGTCATTCATCATTAAAAAAAATATTGGACACTTTTTTTTTTTTGGGATGTATATATATATATATATATATAAAACATTATGCTGTTTGTCATTATTATAGTTTCATCACTAAAAACAACAGCAACAGAAAAAAAATTGCATGCATAAATATATAATGATTTATTTTTGCCATAATATAAGCCATACTAATTGTGTTTGAGGACAGACAGTGTAAACCGAAAATGACTAAGAAATAGAAAGAAAAAGCTGTTGTGTCATAATAAATTAAATGTGATGTAAAACAGAAAGCAGATTTAAAACAGACTTTTGGTGGTATTTTAGATGTGTTGGCATTTTGCAATAATTTTTAAGTTTTTATGTATTTATAAAAAGAGCTTGTTAAATTTTGTTATCATAAATAATAAATATTTTGATATGAATAATTATATATTATCAAATATACTCATACAATAATGAAAAGTAAGAGTTATGTTGTTATGTTGCCATTTGTAATGAATGGTGGCATAACACAGAAGCCAAAACACAGACTCAAGGTTATGTATGTGGAGGAAACATATTTTTTGGAATATTTAATAACATTTTATGATTGTATATTTAATAAGTATCATGCATTTTAAGCCAAAGTACACTACAAAGGTGACCAAAAATATTAAGCAATATTAAAAATAAGTAATTTTAACACTAAAATAAAACATGTTGACATCTGTTTTAATGGAGGAGAAAGACAAAGTAGAGTGCTTTTCTTTATTTAATCTGGGTTTGCAACATCTGTCTGTTCATGTCTTGATCTGTCCATCAGCATCTATTACAGTTTACAGCTGTGCAGTGAACACTAGCACGTACCACCTGCCCAAAGTTTTATAGTTTTACAAGGATTATAGTGTAAAGGTACCAGATGGACTAAAAGAATATCTGAGGTCTTAAAAGAGGGTCACAGATGGAGGCCATGCAGAGCATACATGACACAGAGCATAATCTGTTTAGAATCTGAATGAATGTGATGCGCTGATTTTTATGTGATTTGAAGTCACCAATATTTCCATTCAAAGTAGATTTTTTTAACCTCAAAGTATTTCATGCAAATTTTAATCAAGTTTAATCAAAACCTGGGTATTTTGTGATCTGGGTCAGTCTGATTTATTGAACAAAGAAAACTCATGCATTGTGCATACTGAATATCGCTTTATTTTTTCACTTTTAGAAAATATTTCATTTTACTAAATTGAATCATAATGACAATTGAATTTAAATGAATGCATTTTCCATAATAACAAATTCAAAACATATTTCAATCAAAGCTATTTCTCAGACTCTCTACCAGGTCATTTTGACTCTCCCACACTTTGTCCATTTTTCTTTTCTTTCTGCATCTTCTGCATACTGCACTGAAGCCCAGAAGCAACAGTGCACCGGTGAGGAGCAGAAGTCCTAGAATGGAGATGATCGATCCGTGGGTGCTGTAGCTGTAGGCTACCGCTGTGACTGCAACACCAATGATCAGGAGAACAACACCGAATGGAAGAGTGCAGCGAGAGCAGGAACCTTCCGCTCCTCCAGTGGCTGTCGTCAGGTCTGCTCCATTAACCAGGGCTGAACCCTTCAGTGCAGTATGATCAGTGCTCATGGTCCAGTGAGAGCTGCTGGGATGTTTAATTCACTTTTGCTTGGTTACTTTCGGGTTCAGAATCCTTAGATGAAAAGTGAATATCTATTCATGTATTCATTGATTAATCCATCCATTCTTTTTATTACCATCTATTCATTTAATCAGACATTTACTGTACTATGTACATTTACAAAGTATCAATTTGTAAACTATACTACCTAAAGTAAAAAGTATCAAACTAAAAATGAAATTTTCAATACTATTTTGGATTAGCTTTGAATACAAGTATGTGGTAAATAAATGTACATATTTTTCAGAGCATATGCATTTCTAATGTTTACTTATGTATTGTATGATGTTATATTCTATTGCTAGTTATTCTAGGATTTATTTTTATTGCTGCAATGCCTCGATTTCCCTCAGGTGATTAATGAAGTATATCATATCCTAAAAATACATACAATTAAGAATGGCAAAAAATAAATAAAAAATAGTTTACTGTATAGTCACTTTGTTTTGTAATCCGGTAATTTTAAGGCTGGTTATCAGTTAAAATACAATTTAATTCATTATATATATATATATATATATATATATATATATATATATATATATATATATATATATATATATATATACTGTGTATATATATATATTTATATATATATATATATATATATATATATATACTGTGTATATATATATATATATACATATATATATATATATATATATATATATATATATATATATATATATATATATATATATATATATATATATATATTTCAAGTAAATGCTGTTCGTTTGAGATTTCTATTCATCAATGAATCCTGAAAAAAAAAGTTTCATGGTTCCATAAAAATATGAAGCAGCACAGCTGTTTTCAACATAATATTATGATAATTAATGTATATCTTTTTTTTTATTTTTTTTACTACAGCACCAAATCAACATTTCTGAAGACTGTGTGGCATCGAAGACTGGAGTAATGGCTCCTTTAAATGAATTAGATTTTAAAATATATTAAAATAGAAAAGTTATTTTAAATTATAACAAAATACAACATGACTGTTTTGAATGTATTTTGACTATAAATGCAGCCTAAAATTAGTTTAGAGTTCACTACTTTCAGACAGTTAGTTTAATGCATAAAGATAAAAGCTTCACAAACAAAGACGCTGAAGGAGAAACCTACCATGAGATGAAGCATATGTGCCTTGGAGTGGTAACCAGACTGAAATGAAATATTTCTTCAATACGTGTCTCTTGCTTTAAAGACTACCTTGATATTTAACCCTCTACATACGGACTGCACGTATCCATTGGAACCGTACAGAATCATTCCTGTGGTGGGTCAGTTTCTGGGCCACCAGGGTGCCACAGTATCCAAGGAACGAAAACAAATCTGTGCTCCACAGCTGCAAGGCCACACACTCCCCTAGATTCCCTGGCCATGTCGTCAATTACAGACAGATGTTCAATGCTCTTTGCTTCTTTCATCTTATTCCCACTCCCATAACTGGGTGCTGTGCTTGGGATCTTGCTCATCTGCATTGTGATCTGTGAAGTGCATCAAGGAGGTCTGAGACTCACTGAAGCTCTCATTTCTCAGAAAATAACCTTATTTCTGCTGAAAAGTCTTCAGATGGATTTATGAAGCTGTTACTCAGGAAATATACGCAGTCTCTGAAAATAAAGCTCCCTCATGTGGTCTTTTTAGTGACTAACAGGGAAAAAGCATTTTTCAGCTGAAGAGAACGAGTGGGCCTAATTTCTGGGAAAACATTAAAATGGGATTTCTTACTCACATGACGGTATAAAAACTGTGCAATCAGCTCACCATTATTATCTAAAAACTAAAAGTCAGCTCATCTTAAGGTTAATGTTTCAAATTTTTGCACGTCAAAGTTTAGTCATGTCAGATACCAATTGTAAAATGGAAGATAAAACATCTTGAAGAATTTTTGTAGTTTAAGTATTTTATGTCCCTTAAATGTCAAAATGTGAAGGCTTAAATAATGTTGGACTTGAGTAGCTAAAATAAGTGAGTTTAGAATTTAGATTAATTTCCAAAACTGTTTATAGGCATGGTTTCAATAATACCTACACATTTATGAGCAAATGGAATAAAAACGGGAGCAACAACAAAAAAAACAAAACAAAAACACAAACACAAAAAAGTATCCAAAACTGACTGAACTTTAAAACAAATGTGCATTGTGTAAACAGCTAATTTAGTCAGGTTGATTCAGCGAGTCATAATATTTAATAATAGTTATATATAATATTTTAATACAATTATATTTTCATAATGTATACTATTTTTGACTAAAATAGGCTGTAGCTCCTTTAATTTAAAAAAAGTTAATTACCACAGTTACACATGAAGCACACTGAGTTTGGCAGAATTGGCAGTTTATTAAGTGTATAGTTTAATTAACAGTGTTAAAGTACATATTTCTCACGAATGTACACAACCGCGTAGTTTATATCACTGAGGATATACTAGTCATCATGTTGGAAATGGAGATGTTGTTTGGTTACATCAACATGAAGATGAAGAACTGTTTATGTGAGATAATTGCAGTCCCTCATTTTCCTGGATAACTACATAAATATTTCCTGTCTTATCTTACACAGTCATGTACAAAAAAAGAAGAAGAAGAAGAAGAAAAAAAACATCGGGACAGGACGGGTTTCAACGAAATTCGACATTTTAATGTTCATACAGTGGTTAGCAAAACATAGGCTATCAAAACGTTACTCCGTGGAACGTAGTTTATAGTTATTGAAAAGTAATGAAAAGTGAATATCCTCGGAGCAGATGACAGGCTTCCTTCACTTCCTGATGGCGAACAGGGATCACATTTGGTGAGTTTAGCAGAAATCTTTAGCTTTTGTTCCTAAATGCAGTCGCAGGAGTTCGAGTTTTCACTACGCCTGAGTGGAAGACACGTTACGGGAAGTTTTGAGTCTAGTTTCAGGGTTTTACGGGAACAGGATGCAGATGTTCTGAGGATCCGCAACGGTTCCTTGAGTCCAGAACCGGAGAACAAAGAGGTAACGTTACATTCCCTCCTTTTCCAAACCGAGTCCGTGTTCGTATTCAGTGAAGTTGCCTGCACTGGACGTAGCCTGACAATCTGTAAGCTTTACAGTGTACATCTCAACTGTAGTGTTTGCAGTGTAACGTTAGGTGGGGTGTTATATGAAAGGAAGAGGAGTAATTAAAGATGGATACATGTGGGATATGAACAGTGTTGTGATGGGAACAGTGAGGAGATTTTAAAGCTAATTTCGGAACCACACCTCTGCTAAAGATCATTTGATTAAAGGCTTTTCTGTAGTGATTAAGGGAATGAATGTTTATCATGATAGTTTATTTTTGAAAGTAAGTTTCTGTGTAAGTTTAGTCACATACTTTAAGTTCTAGGCTACAAAAAGCTTTTGAACATTTCCACTGTTACTGCCCAAGAAAAAAAAAAGACTCCATTAATTTATTTATCTTCAATGACAGGGGTGTTAATCTCAGTTCCTGGAGGACCGGTGCCCTGCTGAGTTTTGTTCCAATCCTGCTCCAACACACATTCCATGTAGCTTTCAAATAAGCCCATAAGACTTGATTAGTTGGATCAGGTGTGTTTAATTAGGGTTGAATCTAAACTATGCAGGGCTCCAGCCCTCCAGGAATTGAGTTTGACACCCCTGTTCTTTGACAACGTGCCCCAATGGCAGGGTATGCTGTCACACCATATGGGGCAAGTTGTCACAATGGAACCTGCCTAATTAGACTTTTCAGTAAAATGTAAACAGTAAAGCAATTGATGAAACACAAAAAAAATTAAAAAGGCCAGTAGAAATTCAAATCATTCAAATCAAGTATCATAGCCAGCTGTGAGATCACAACAGAAGTCATTTAAAGTTACCTTTCCTATAGAACAGGTCTATACCTTGTTCTTTTATTAAACAAACTAAATAGCCTTATGTTATTTATATTACTTACACTGCGGCATGTCTCTGGCTCTGCCTCGATGCACGAGTGCCCACACATAAGCACACTCAGACTCACACTAGTATTTGTAAATATTAAGCCGCAAAACAACTTTTTAAATATGAATTCTGCATGTCTCTGTGATAATTAATGGTGCAAACTTCCGGTGATATTGTCTGCTGTCTCACTAATGAGGACATAAATACGTGCACAGCATGTCCAGAAATGCTCTGAGAATCACTTGTCACATGAGCATTTGACCGTTTCATTTGAGTAAAAATATCCTCATCATATTCACACAGAAATGTAAATGTAAGTTTGATTTAACTTGAAGACATTGGGGCAGAAATATATTACTGTTGTTCAGTAGAATGTAGGCTATGTATTAGGCTACTACTACTACTAAAATTATTAAAACCTTATTTTTAAGGAGTAATCATACACTATTTATTCAATGATTAAATTGTAATCCACATTATTTTCCAAAAAAAAAGTTAGATTTTCATTAATTAAAAGATTAATTAAATGAATGTTTTATGTCTTAAAATTGTTAATTCACAACACAGAATTTCTGGGGGGTGGGGGGTGATCATAAGGCTATTGTAAAAATTAATTAAACTTATTTTTATGGTTTCAAATAATTAGACATTCTAAAACACAGAATTTGGAAACAATGAAACATAACGTTGGAAAAATAAAATGTTTCATTGGGCCCTAAACGTATTAATAATAAAAATGTTTTACTTTTAATACATTAATGTTAAATTGTTTAAGTTTCATGATTTTAATTAATTAGACATGCTTTAGAAATTAAAATTTCACCATTAAAAAGGAGTCCAAAAACAGACCCCCCCAACCCCTCCAAAAAAGCTGTAAACCTAGGGGAAACACTGCAGTTTGTATTAAAACTTAAAAGGTCACTTAGCCAGATGTTATATTTATTAGATAAACATTAATAATGTGCACAGGCTTGATTTACCAGCTTCTGTTTGGCACCACCAGCAGGGACCTGTGCCATGAAGTGAGCTCATGTCCAAAACATTAGCCATGTGGATAACTGGCTGTGCAATTTGACTTAATTTGTGGTTGTGGAAGAAAACCTCACATGATCAGCATACAGTAAACTAACAGGTTGTTCTGCTTTTGTCAGAGATGGCTCAAGATGTCTTATGAGACTGAAAAAACTTGTCTGCTGGCTCCACAGGAATCACAAACACCATGTGGTTACCACAAATATGAAATCCCAGGAATGGGAGAGGACAGGTACCGTAAGTTCATTATGTATAATGATAATTATACAATAATCTATAGATAAACTATTTAATACACCAAAACTGAAATATGTCTTATTTGTATTGTATTGCAGTGTTTTAGAAATGCTGAGCTACTCCAAATTCTCTGATCTGGAGACATGGCTGTGTATGCCCTCTTCTATGTTACCCAGGAGCCGGGATTCAGTTTGCTCCTTGCCGCTACTGTCCCATGAGAATGGCATTGGAGACACAGACAAAGAGTCCAGGTAACATGTTTGTGAGAAAAGTTTAAGGATGGGTCTGGATAGTTCCTGTTTCTTTCTTACAGAGATTTAGATTACTCCACACTTAGTTTTTGTGTAATGAATTCTGAACTATATATTTGACTATTGACAAGCAGCTAACTACACATTTTTTCCCACATATTCAAATAATTCTGGCTCACATTTGCATTTTACTCATTTACTTGTTAAGTAGACATGCAGTAACTGATAGAATGCACAGTTATTTATAAATAACGTGTAGTTTAGTCCAGTTATTGGACTGCAATTTTTGATCTTTTACACATTAAAGTCAGTTCCTTTTCAGGAACTCGAGCTGCGTCGAACGCTTTGGGGAACGTCCCTGACGAGACCGACTCTGAATATCGTGTGCAATCTGTCCAACGGAAGGGCGTGACGTCACAGGCGGGGTGACGTAGCGACCAGGAAGCTATAAAAGCACGTGCCATGCAGCTGGGTTCAGCTTCGCGTCTGTCAGCAAGCGCTCTGTGTGTGCATGTCAAAAGTCTGTCCCATTGGTCCTATTTATTGTTGTCTGTCTCCTAAGCATTAAAAAGATCGCTCAATATCGCTCAATAAGAACAGCTCAATATGCCTAAAGTAAAAGCAAAGACCAAACATGTGAGGGGCGATTCCAAGCCACGTTATAGATTGTGTGTTCCTCCCTGGCCTCGCTACATTACGAGTGGGGATACACACAGTTTATGCGTGGCTTGCCTGGGATTGAAGCACGCTGAGTCGGCTCTCGAGGGGGCCGACTGTCCGCATTGTGAACGATTGCCAATGCGGACGCTTCGATCCCGGAGGGCTCTCTTCGAGGAGGGAGCCTTCACCAGCGTTTCCCGCGGTGGTGGCCCAGCTTCTGCCGAGGCAGAACGGCTGCTGCACTCGTGGGGTTCGCAGGTGGATCTGTCAGAGGGAATGGAGACGGGCCAGTCCTTATCTCCTTCCTCATCTGCCAGATCCGGCGCCCAAACCCTGGGTTCGGAAGCACGCTCGTCGGTTTCTTCCCCCCAGGGTGAGGGATCAGCTCTTCACCTCTCTTCCTCCGAGGAGGTCGATGTGGAGACTGTTGCTGGGGATTCACCACCCCTGTCGCCCCAATATGTAGAGCTTTTGGAGGTTGTTACACGCGCAGTTGATAAATTAAAAATCGAATGGCCTGCTGAAAAACATTCTGAGCCGCAGAGAAGCAAGTTAGATGAATGCTTTCTGCGGCTGAGGCAACCACCTCCACGTCGGAGCCTACCATTCTTTCCCGATCTCCACGAAGAAATATCGAAACGTGGAATCACCCTTATTCGACCCGCCTCTTTGGCCCCGATTCACTATACTATGGCAACGTGATGGGGCTGGGAGAGCGGGGTTATAGAGCGGTCTCTAAAGGCTCCGACGTTGCCCACCAAGCCTCTCAGAGTTACATCATCGCTGGTGGGCAAAGGTTATGTGGCAGCAGGTCAGGCTGGGGCTTGCCTTCACACCATGGCAGTCCTACAAGCTTATCAGGCCGACCTGCTGGGAGATATCGATGAGGGAGAGGGGATCAAGTCTGAAGATATTGAAGAGCTTAGAAAGACCGCTGATCTCTCCCTCCGCGCCACTAAAGAGACCGCTCGTGCAAATGGGCGGTCTATGGCAGCCTTAGTGGCCGCAGAGAGGCATTTATGGCTGACCCTGTCAGAAATCAAAGAAAGAGATAGGGTCTGCCTCCTGGACGCCCCGCTTCAGCCTTCTGGCCTGTTTGGCGACACAGTCAATACTGTCGTCGACAGGTTCCAGGAGGCACGAAAGCAGGCGGCGGCGTTCTAGAATTTCCTCCCTCGTCGCTCTCGTGGTGCATCTGGGCGGGAGATGACCACGCCACATGCTGGCTCCTCATATAGGGAAGCGCAAAAAACAGAGTGTCGCTGCTCGTGCTCCCCCACGACGGGGCCGAGGGCCTCAGCGATGCTCTGAGTCGGGGACTTCCAAATCTAAAAAGCTCGATTTAAGAACAGTTATCGAGGCCCGGAAGTCCTCGACAAAAAGATCCTGACGCCAGTGGCTTAATGATCCTGAGGGTAGCCCCTACTGGGGTAGAGCGTGGTCCACCTCATTATACGGTGCCCGCCTCACCTCAGTGCCCTCAGGAGGTCGGTCTGCCAACCCTGCCAGAGTTTCAGGGCGCAGCGGCCTCCAGCGAGCGCTGCTCCCAGTTATTTCCGCCCGCGAGAAGAAGACCTCTTACACCAGAGGTCAGTCTCGAGAGACTGATTCCCTTAGTAGATTATTTAGCAGTGTGGAAACTACTGCCAAATGTATCTCAGTGGGTCCTGCGTACAATAGAAAAAGGCTACTGCATTCAGTTTGGTCATCCACCGCCGAAATTCAACGGGGTTACACCGACAGTGGTCGGTCCCCAGCAGGCTATGGTTATGGAACAAGAAGTGAATACCCTATTACGGAAGGAGGCCATCGAGGTGGTCCCTCTTCTAGACAGGGAATCCGGGTTTTACAGCTGGTATTTCATAGTTCCAAAGAAGGATGGGGGGTTGCGTCCGATCTTAGACTTACATCACCTGAACCGCTCAGTTATGCCACTGAAGTTCAAAATGCTCACTGTCAAGCAGGTTGTAGCTCAAATCAGATCCGAGGACTGGTTTGTCACGAGAGATCTCAAAGACGCATACTTCCACATATCCATCCTTCCACAACACAGGAAATTTCTGAGGTTCGCTTTCGGGGGCAAAGCTTATCAATATCGAGTACTTCCCTTTGGCCTCGCACTCTCACCCCGCACGTTCACGAGATGTGTAGATGCGGCTCTGGTATCCGTCCGTATGCAGGGCATCCGCATTCTAAATTATATGGACGATTGGTTGATTCTAGCTCAATCAGAGCAGATGGCGGTTCGGCATCGAGATGTCATTCTCGTACATATGGGGGAGCTGGGTTTGAGACTAAACGCCAAGAAGAGTGTACTTTCTCCAGTTCAGAGAACCACCTATCTAGGCGTAGTGTGGAATTCGACCACGATGCAGGCACGTCTGTCTCCTGCTCGGATCGAGTCGATCCTCACATCAGTCGAGAGAGTCAAAGAGGGCCAGTCACTCACTGTCAAACAATTTCAGAGATTGTTAGGTCTGATGGCAGCTGCGTCCAACGTGATACCTTTTGGCCTGCTGTACATGAGACCCCTACAGTGGTGGCTCAAGTCCAACGGCTTTTCCCCGAGGGGAAATCCACTTCGTGTTATCAAGGTCACGCGGCGATGCCTTCGTGCATTAGACATGTGGAAGAAACCTTGGCTCCAAGCTAGGCTCTCTGCGGGGTTAACCCACTCCACCTTAAAGGTGTACGCGGCGGCCATAGCTGCTTACCATGTCCCTTTCAATGATCAGTCAGTGGGTAGACACCCTCTAGTTACATGTTTCCTCCGCGGTGCGCTGAGGCTGAGACCTCCAGTACGATCCCGTGTTCCCCCCTGGGATTTGGTTGTGGTTTTAGAGGCTCTTTGTAAAGCTCCATTCGAGCCGATACAAGATATCTCAGATAGACATCTGACACTTAAAACTGCCCTGTTACTGGCAATCACCTCACTAAAGAGAGTTGGAGATCTTCAGGCCCTTTCGGTGGCCCCTACTTATCTAGACTTTGCCCCTGGTATGGCCAAAGCATTCTTATACCCTCGAGCGGGTTATGTTCCGAAGGTTCCCTCTGTTACACCAAAACCTATCGTACTGCAGGCCTTCTGTCCTCCTCCCTTTCGGGAGCCAGACCAGGAAAAGCTAAATTGTATGTGTCCAGTGCGAGCACTGCATCTTAGCAGCAGAGCTGCCCTGTGGAGAAAATCCGGCCAATTGCTTGTTTGCCACGGTCCTCCTAAAAAGGGTTCTCCTGCCTCCAAGCAGACCCTAAGTCGTTGGATAGTCGAGGCTATCAACGTCTCCTATGAGTCCTCTGGTCTTCCCCTTCCTTTGGGAGCCAAGGCTCACTCTACTCGGGGTATGGCGGCCTCTAAGGCCTTCTCAGCAGGTGTGTCCCTCTTGGACATCTGCAACGCTGCGGGGTGGTCCACGCCCTCTACATTTGTCAGATTTTATGACCTTGACATGCGAGCCACTCCGGGCTCTTCTGTTCTCTCGCCTTAGCTGTGCTCTTCGGATACACACTAGGCAGGGATTTGGAAGTCTGGCAGCGTGGGCACATCGTTCCCCAATGCGTTCAATGCAGCTCGAGTTCCTGAAAAGGAACGTCTCAAGGTTACGAATGTAACCCTGGTTCCTTGAAGGAACGAGATGCTGCGTCGCAGAGCCATACTCCCGGCACCCCTGCCGGCGCTTGCTTCCCTACTCGAAGCTGAAGCCAGCTGCAAGGCACGTGCTTTTATAGCTTCCTGGTCGCTACGTCACCCCGCCCGTGTTGTCACGCCCTTCCGTTGGACAGATTGCACACGATATTCAGAGTCGGTCTCGTCAGGGACGTTCCCCAAAGCGTTCGACGCAGCGTCTCGTTCCTTCAAGGAACCAGGGTTACATTCGTAACCTTGAGACGTTTTGTGTCCTGCCTGAACATTCGGAATCAACAGTAGCTAAAGCCTAATTTATTAAAAATAATCTTTAAAAACGTGATTATGTAATCAAAGATGACGGACATTCAAATTGCTCGTAATTCTCACTAAACATTTCTCTCCATATTTAACAACCTTTTGATTACTTTTGAGAATCCTATTAAACATGCTTGATTTTTTTTTAATCAACACCTTTGAATACATATTGAAATTAGGCGAGAGAATTACTCTGATAGTGCCAGCCAAACTCCCACACGTAGAATTAGTGTGGCTCTTGTGGTTTCAATAGCCAATCAAAACCAATCATGTTTTCTCAGCTACCTTTTATGCAGGACTCTCAACAAAAAAAATGAATCATCAAAGCACCCAAAAACCATATGCTACAAAGTAAGAACAAAAAAGTACTGCATACAATGACTAAGACCAGTTAATACTGTTTTAATCCTGCCTGGGGTAAAAAAGAAACATACCGCCAGCAAACTTTATGTAATCAGGCTACATTCATAAGCTGCAGCAGAGCCATTTATTAAAAACAAAAAGCGGGGTTTCATACGGTGATGGTGTTATTACATCTCTCAGTGGAAACAAAGCATTCACTGGAAACCCCTCCTTACTTGCTACAGTTAATCAAGCCTCACAAAAGCAACATAGCCAACTCTACCATCAGATGTACGCTACACTTGACTCTTGACAGACTGATATGGCTTTTTTGTGTGTGGTTGGCACACTTTAGCCGAAGGTGCAATTTAATATTTATGCCAGGCGCTGAACGCTCAGTGGGGCTGCTTTTTTTTTTGAAATAGGGGCCTTTTTTTTATCCCATGATGATTACGTTGTTGATTTGACTATGAAAAGGCTTAAGCTACGGGAAGTCCTGGGCAAAAACTGTGGCGTTAGATCAATCAGGTGCAGTCAATTAATATGCAGCTCACTACTCATACGGAATCAGATGGGAAATCTTTAATAAGTTGTTATACGTGAAGAGAAGTCGTCTATGAGGGCGTCATGTTTAGAATGGAACGGATTGTTGAGTTTTTGTTTAGAAGAAAAAAATCAGGATCCTGCAAGAGACAATCATGGAAAAGCCAAAGCTATACCCTTCCTGAATCCAGGTACTGTAAAACAGGATGTTTTTAGTCAAATTGGTCTTTGTTTATTCGTATATCTATTTAGTATTTTGTTAAGGCTTCTACTAAATGTATTACTGCAATTGAAAAATATTTAATCTTCCAAATTTAGTTCAGTTTTTTCAAAAGCCATCTTAAAGTATGAGTACAAGTGAAAAAATGACTAATTGTAAGTGTAAAAGATTGTAAAAATGCTATGGTAAAAAGATGCTAATTGGTTATTGTAAGTTCTTTTATGTACCAGGGAAACTGAAAATAGATTTTACAGTAAAATGCTATTAAATGTTAAATTATTGGAGATAAAAAAAGAAAAAGTCATATAATTTACAGTGTAAAAACTATAAAAAAAATATGTTATTATAATGGTTGTCAGTATACATTAATGGGACACTATGTTTTTATAACTGTAACATGTAGATGTTGTTCTGTAAGTATTTGTATGCTTTTTTAGCAGAATTATTCTGGCAACCACAGCTTCCAATTTATTCTGTAAAAATGACAGGATTTTTATTTAATTTTTTTTGCAGTGTAGGACACAATGAACTCAAACTATGCTTTAAATTCACACATAATATTGTCTATACAGCTTGACATCTATAATATCATGATTTCAAATATTCTGACATTTTGTTCTCACACTTTTTCCACACATATAATTCCTTTCTTTTTCTGACATAAAGCTAAAAGCTGAAATTTTTTAAAGTTGATTGGTATGGAAAAGATGTGCGTTTATCACTGATGGTATGACACGCTGTGCAGTATGGGGGAGCGCAGTTGTGATCATGAAAACATCACGCTATGACAGCTAATTATAGTGGAGTGACAGCGGAAATGAAATCTCTTTTGTTCCACAGGCCCCTGGAGAACGAATCTATCCATCTGAGCCAGTGTCAGGAGAAGGAAACCCATCTATTGCCAGTTTCAGCCTCCCCTCAGTCCTCATCGCCTCTGCGGACCACCTCAACTCCTCTGCCCGAGCCCACCAGAGACTCCTGTCAAGGTGGCGTGAGTGTGAAGAAACGCCGGCGCCTGGCAGCCAGCCCTGGAGGACTGCACTGGGACGCATCAGGTATGCCAATCACAAACTGCATCCATTCATCATAGTCGCAGATACCAACTCCTCTCCAAAACTCGTTTGGCTCTCAATAGGCATGATTGTGCCAGTGCTGTGGTTTGACATTTTTTTCAGGCAAATACATATGTGTAGTACGCAATGCCTGAATTTGAGTTTGAGGAACCACATTTGGAGGTCTTGTGGTTCTTGAATGGATTGATTTCTTGTCTTGCTATGTTTTGCCAAGCATTGCTGTTTGTTTTTATTTGCTCAATTGCCTGTTACATCCAATTTCATCAAGCAATTTGCACAGTTTGACATACATATTTGTGAAATTTGAGGGCGAAGGTTCTCTGCAAGATTAATGACTCCAGTAATCTGGCTAATTGCTTCTGCCGGGAATGATACTCACACTGTGTTTGTTGCAATTACCAAAAGTAAATGGCTGATGCTGTGAAATACTGTACAGTCGTGGCCAAAAGTTTTGAGAATTACATAAATATTAGTTTTCAAAAAGTTTGCTGCTAAACTGCTTTTAGATCTTTGTTTCAGTTGTTTCTGTGATGTACCGAAATATAATTACAAGCACTTCATATGTTTCAAAGGCTTTTATCGACAATTACATGACATTTATGCAAAGAGTCAGTATTTGCAGTGTTGGCCCTTCTTTTTAAGGACCTCTGCAATTCGACTGGGCATGCTCTCAACCAACTTCTGGGCCAAATCCTGACTGATAGCAACCCATTCTTTCATAATCACTTCTTGGAGTTTGTCAGAATTAGTGGGTTTTTGTTTGTCCACCCGCCTCTTGAGGATTGACCACAAGTTCTCAATGGGATTAAGATCTGGGGAGTTTCCAGGCCATGGACCCAAAATTTCAACATTCTGGTCCCCGAGCCACTTAGTTATCACTTTTGGCTTATGGCACGGTGCTCCATCGTGCTGGAAAATGCACTGTTCTTCACCAAACTGTTGTTGGATTGTTGGAAAAAGTTGCTGTTGGAGGGTGTTTTGGTACCGTTCTTTATTCATGGCTGTGTTTTTGGGCAGAATTGTGAGTGAGCCCACTCCCTTGGATGAGAAACAATCGGAAAGGGGCTTCATCAAGGAATATGACTTTGCCCCAGTCCTCAGCAGTCCATTCACTTTCTGCAGAAGATCAATCTGTCCCTGATGTTTTTTTTGAGAGAAGTGGCTTCTTTGCTGCCCTTCTTGACACAGGCCATCTTCCAAAAGTCTTGGCCTCACTGTGCGTGCAGATGCGCTCACACCTGCCTGCTGCCATTCCTGAGCAAGCTCTGCACTGGTGGCACTCCGATCCCGCAGCTGAATCCTCTTTAGGAGACGATCCTGGCGCTTGCTGGACTTTCTTGGACGCCCTGAAGCCTTCTTTACAAGAATTGAACCTCTTTCCTTGAAGTTCTTGATGATCCTATAAATTGTTGATTTAGGTGCAATCTTAGTAGCCACAATATCCTTGCTTGTGAAGCCATTTTTATGCAACGCATTGATGGCTGCACGTGTTTCTTTGCAGGTCACCATGGTTAACAATGGAAGAACAATGATTTCAAGCATCACCCTCCTTTTAACATGTCAAGTCTGCCATTCTAACCCAATCAGCCTGACATAATGATCTCCAGCCTTGTGCTCGTCAACATTCTCACCTGAGTTAACAAGACGATTACTGAAATGATCTCAGCAGGTCCTTTAATGACAGCAATGAAATGCAGTGGAAAGGTTTTTTTGGGGATTAAGTTCATTTTCATGGCAAAGAAGGACTATGCAATTCATCTATCACTCTTCATAACATTCTGGAGTATATGCAAATTGCTATTATAAAAACTTAAGCAGCAACTTTTCCAATTTCCAATATTTATGTAATTCTCAAAACTTTTGGCCACGACTGTAGGTATATGAAATGCTCATTTATTATGCATATATTTAGACATATCATGTTAATTAATTTTATATAATTAGTATAAATGTTAAAATGTTCACTACAAAGCACATCAAAATTAAAACAAAATAGATGAGACTCAGACATTAACCCTGTGTTGTGCTGAAAATTATTTGCCTAATTTGCTGTTCCTGGTCAAAAATGGCCGGCCTTTTAAAAATTTCTGTCCTATATTATTACCAAACCTTGTATTCAATCTATTTGTCAACTTTTCTTTCAGTTAGTTCAGGTTTTGTGTTTCTGAATGATCATAGGCCTCATTGAGCTGAGTTTATGCATCTTAGTAAAAAAGCATTATTTTTGGTAATAATTATTGAAATTTATTTTTACAATGTTCATTCAAATACTGAGGTGCATATAAGCTCAGACCAATGAGGCCTATGATTAATCAGAGTCAAAAAAGAAATACAAAACCTCTGCTAATTAAAATAAAACAATATTTCGAAATGTCTTATTTGAAATCCCCAAAAAGTAAAAAAATAAAAAAATAAAAAAACACCTTTGGAAAGTTGTTATACACTGTGTGAGTAAAGTCAGTAAGCTTTAGTCCAATGTGATAACATTAACTAGCAAAAAGACAATCCTCTCTGGGTCAAAATGGAACATAACATTCACATTTACATTACAATTAGTCATTTAGCAGACGTTTTTAATCAAAGTGACTTACAAATGAGGACAATGGAAACAATCAAAAACAACAAAAAGAGCAATGATATACAGTACAGACCAAAAGTTTGGACACACCTTCTCATTCAAAGAGTTTTCTTTATTTTCATGACTATGAAATTTGTAGAGTCACACTGAAGGCATCAAGGGCTATTTGACCAAGAAGGAGAGTGATGGCCTCCACAGTCACCGGACCTGAACCCAATCGAGATGGTTTAGGGGTGAGCTGGACCGCAGACAGAAGGCAAAAGGGCCAACAAGTGCTAAGCATCTCTCGGGGAACTCCTTTAAGATTGTTGGAAGACCATTTCAGGTGACTACCTCTTGAAGCTCATCAAGAGAATGCCAAGAGTGTGCAAAGCAGTAATCAAAGCAAAAGGTGGCTACTTTGAAGAACCTACAATATGACATATTTTCAGTTGTTTCACACTTTTTTGTTATGTATATAATTCCATATATAATTCCACATGTGTTAATTCATAGTTTTGATGCCTTCAGTGTGAACTTACAATTTTCATAGTCATGAAAATAAAGAAAACTCTTTGAATGAGAAGGTGTGTCCAAACTTTTGGTCTGTACTGTATAAGTGCTATAACAAGTCTCAGTTAGCTTAAACACAGTACACATAGCAAGGGCTTTTAAATAATATAATAAATAAAAAGAAACCAGACAGAATAGAAAAAGAATAGAGCAAACTAGTGTTAGAGGTCTTTTATATAAATATATATATATTATATATGAGGGTTAAAGCAAATTTTCAAATGATGAGAATATCTTACAGAACATATGACTGTATGTTTTATATTAGTTCTTACTTCATCCAGTGCTGGAGTTCATGCTGCTATGCTGTCCATCTGTCATTAGTGCTCTTGTTGTATGTGAAAATGACTCCTAATTGCAGGTTTCTTTGTGGCACTGCCCTGCAGTCGATGTTCATTAGCACTATGGCAATAGTAGTGGTGAATCTTTGGATGGCATAATGAGCAATTCACGTCACACTGACCAACATTTTCTTGTACTGAGAAATGAAGAAGAGGCAGTGATATTTATTTAGTCACCTTCCAACTCCACCTAGCCTTCAAAATTGAATCATCCCTAACTATCTTTAGGGGTGGTGCAGAATGGAAGGAAACGACTTTTGTTAATGCCATAAACAGCTCTGCCTATCTCTGAAGAGCATATGACTGGTATGTAAACAGTGAATTGTGTTACCGGGCACTTAGAAGATTGTTAAAGAGTTGGTTCATCATAAAATGTAAATTCTGTCATCAGTTACTCACCCTTTTGTCATTCCAAACCCCACTTTATTTTTTTCTGCATGGAACGTAAAAGGAGATTTTAGGCAGAATGTTCACACTTTTCTCCATAAAAAGAATACAGCCTTCAGGTTCGGAATGACTCGAGGGTGAGTAAATAATGACAGAATTTTCTGGTGAACTAAGAGTGTATGAGGCTGCGATCAGAATGCCATAATGGCATACTACTCTTATAATTGCTACAGTTAATAGTATGTATATACAGTAGTGTGCAGATTTTATATATGCATAGAATACGCGGATAATCTACATTTACCTAAACGTGCAGATAATCAGCATTTATTAATACTGTACAACAAGACTAGAGTTTTTTGTAAACTGTGTAACAAAATGTAAAATATGCATTTACAGTAAATGAATTACTATCTATGAATGAACATGATAGACTTAAGAATATTGTATCTCTTTTTTTTGTCAAAAATGATTGTTTTTAATATAGAGGTGGTAAGCGGATTCACTAAACTTGCAACATAGTTCTATGAAAATAATTAATAATACTGTTGATGATGTGTAACTTTTAAAGTATTTAGCATACTGTATACAATACCATTCAAAAGTTTTTTTTTACACTTTTAAGAAATTAAAACTTTTAATCAACAAGGATGACCTAAATTGATCAAATGTGATAGTAATGTGATAGTTTTATTATGAAACAAAAATAGTTATACGTTTTTTTTTTAAATACTGTTTTTGTTTTCACAAAACAAAAAAAAAAACTTATCATGGATTCCACAAAAATCTGAAGCAGCACAACTTTTTAAGCATTGATAATAATAAGAAATGATTCTTGAGTAGCAAATCAGCATATTACAATGATTCCTGAAAGATCATGTGACACTGAAGACTGGAGTAATGATGCTGAAAATTCTGCTTTGCCATCACAAGAATAAATGACATTTTAAAATTAAATTATCTATTAAAATAGAAATATTTAAAATAGAGAATAAAAATATAATTATTTACAATTTTAATAACATTTCACAATTTTACTGTTTTTACAGTATTTCTGATCAAACAAATGCAGCCTGGGTGAGCTGCTTTTGAAAACACTTGTTTTGTTTTGTTCTTTTGCACAAGTTTTATCAACTTCAAAGATTTGCGAAACATTAGCCATGTCAATGTAAGCATGATGGTGAACAACGATTTCTCTGCTTTGTTCTAGTTTTCCATACCTAAATTCACCTTTGGGCTTAAAGTGAAAGACATGAAAAGGAAAGTGGTGTTGATGTGATGCCCCTCTAGGAATTCTGGGATTGTTTTCACAGAAGTGTACTCATATTGATGTCAGCAGTGGCATCAGAATCAATATTTTATCCAAAGAGCTCCAATTGGTTCTGGGTGTTATCTTCTTTTAACGACACCATTGTGTGTAATAGAATGAGTGCTGCAGGCGGATTGTTTTCAGCGACTGGGTTCTCTGTTTTTACCTGGGGATGTGAGATTCAGCCTTAATGTACTAAATGATACAATCAGTGTTAGATAACCCCTGTGTACAGGGAATCGCTAAATGGCACAAGCCGGAATTTATAGCTAAAAGGGTTGTCTGGGTGAAAGCAGTCATTCACTCATTTGTTCATTCATAAAGATCATCTTTTGTTTGTTATTACAGTTTTTTTTGTATGAAAATTCTCTGATTATGTTATAAGAATGTGCATTTCTTGTATGTTTCATGTATGTTATGTTTTTTTTTTTTTTCAATTGCATATAAAATTTACGTTGGTGTAAACTAAATCACATAAAAACACTGTTTCTGTAAATTCATGTCAACTACTGTTCAAAAGTCTGTGGATCAGTATATTTTAATTAATAGAACATTTTTTATTAAAGAAATTAGTACTTTTATTAAAACTTTTTCCTAAATTTTTTTTGTATTTCCTATTCCTCAAAGTATCCTGTAAAAACTAATATCCACAAAAATATCAAGCACAACTGTTTTCAACATTGAGTTTTAAGTATTAATAAATGTTCTTAAGCACCAAATAGTAAAATATTAAAATAATATTTGAAGGATCATGTGAAGACTGGAGTAATGGCTGCTGAAAGTTCAGCTTTGCAATCAAGGGAATAAATCGATAAAACTTTTGCTACTTTAAATTATAATAATATTTTAGAATATTACTGTTTTTACTGTATTTTTGATTAAATAAATACTGTATTTCCTTGGTGACTTTTTAATTCATGCGCTACCCCAGTCATCCAATAGAGGTCGCTATTGCATTTGAGCTCGGGTATACTGTAGATATTAACAGAACCCCTGTTGGTTCTCTTGAAGGGTTGATTGAGAAGCAACAAAATAAGTTATTTATGCTTTTCAACCCACAGCTCTATTAAAGGTAAATTCTGTAAATTCTTAGCAGGACATGATGTAGGGCTGTAGAAGCTCTGCCATTTTATTCCCAATCTGTCACTGGTGATTAAACACAGCCATGTTTCAGCATTAAATGGAACTGCAGCCACTTTGTGTTAAATGTTACATGATTTGCACAGGTGCCTATGATGAATATCACCATTTTTTTGCTCATGATGTGTGGTTACATTTGCTAATTGAAAATACATTAAACCTGTTTCATGTATATTAGACCACATATTTTAAAGGTGCAGTGTGTAATTTTCTGAGTCACTTACTGTATATCACCATACAGAATTGTAAAAATAATGATCACACACTGGCCATCTGTCATTGGTCAGTCATAAAGATAATCCAGCCGCCAGACTCATGCCATTGGTTGAGCAAAAGATGTTGTGTTAGGCTGTTGATGCGTTGTTACAGCATGGTTAAAAAAGAAGAAATAATCAACTTTGTAACATATATTACGTTTTGCACCTTTTTCATTTTAAGCTGTAAATGCTTACTAAATAGAAACAAGAATAATAAATTAAAAATAATAAATGTAAATACAAATAAAAATTTTTATTTTCAACAATAATAACAATTAATGAAAAGTATTAATGAAAAAAACTATATATATATATATATATATATATATATATATATATATATATATATATATATATATATATATATATATATATATATATATGACTTACTAGTAAAAAAAAAAAATTTGCAAAAAGTAACTATGATTTAGTTGTTTATTAATTATTTTCAGTGTACTTAATTCTGTACAGTCGCATGTAAAATCCCAGTAGATCATGATTCTTGGTCATATCTCCATACTAGCCTACATATTATCAGTAAATATGTTGCTAAACTTTCCTAGAATGGTTAATAAAGATATGTTGTCCTTCTCTAATGGCCCTCGATGACATGCTGTGTGTCTTTTGGCAATAAATCTGGCCTTCCCGATGAATGAACAGAACAGTGACCCTAGAGCCAGCACCTCTTACCCTTTGCTTTTGAGGATGACGAAGATGGAACCCAAATGGTTGTCATGGAAACTGGGATCATTAGCCCCAGCTGTGGTTTGTTTAAAGGTCTTAAGATTCTTCTCACGTCTTTAATTTAGTTGAACTCGGTGTTAAATTACACTTATCAAATGCTTTACTCTAGAGCGCGCTTAAAAGACAGCCTCAGCGCTTCATCAACACACTGACGTCCTTGTGTCCATCCATGGGTGGTTTTCAGACAAAATGGGTAATTGGACAAATTGGATCAATCCCACAATTTGGCTTTTGATCGCTCGTTTGACTTTGAAGTGGGGTCGTTTTGTAAAAAATGCTATGCAAACTCATTTGATTTGTAAGTGCGCTCACTCAAGCTGTAGGAGGGTTTACAAATTGTGTCACCACAGGTGATGTGATATAACAGCTTCATGTAACACAGACCTGCTCGGTTCTGAGTCTTTGTTGACATCAGACTGCTGGGATCAAATCTTATAAACCTCACACTGTGTCATTGACTCATCAGTACAAAGATATAAAGATTCAACAGATGTGTGGATATCTAAATGCTACAAACAGGATCAGGTTGGCAATATAATGTATTGTTTTAATAATGTCATTTGCATGTCAGATAGCAATATGGTGTATGGAAATGCTGTGAAGGCATCAGAGCAGATGGTATGAGTAGATGCAAGCTCATAATGTGAAAATAATGTGTAGCTGCTCTAGCCAGAGCACCGCAGGAATCTGTCGTCAGGGACCAGTGAAGGAACTTGATATGGTTCAGTTGGACACATGACACAAACACAGACGCTGCACCCATCAGTTCAGGTTTCTTTCTGCTACAGTCACCATCGTTTCCATAGCAATGTGCTAACAAAGTTAGTCTATGTGTTTGACAAGTGAGATTATGTAATGTAAGGCTGTAGCGCTTGGATTGGCACCTGGATAACTGACAAGAGATGTTAAATGAGGTTTTCATTGAATTATTTCTGTGGATTTGTCAATAGAACATGGGTGTTTAGTGATTGAGCTGTTTTTGAAAGAAAATGGACTGGAATACCACAGCATTGCTTGCAGTATCTTGGAGTGGCATGTAAATACAGTGGACATGAATATGATAATTATTAATAACATGGTATGTGGATGTTTCTTGAAATATGGGCTCTTCTTGCCATGTGGACTTTGAGAAAATGAACTGAAAATGAAGTGTTTGTACACACTGTCATTTTCCTAATCTCAAATTACAATATGTATTGTGTTTAATGGCATTCTATGGCAAAAATTTCATTTTAAACTTTATGGCATAAAACAGACTTGTACTGTATGTCTTGCTTGCATTTTGTATGTCAGATTATTAATATGTACATGCTGTTTCACAAAATTGGCTAGCAGTATAGATCAGTGCCATTTTTTAATATTGAAATAATTATTTAGTATATATTTTTTTTAAAGCCAAGATTATTGTTATAAATAAGAATAAGAATTATCTGTACTTGATTATGGTGAGGTAGTGTATATGTTTGCACCATCATATCTTCTTTCTTCTTTAGATGCTGTTTATCATGGTGCTTTAAGATTTTATCAGATTGTAAACCTCAACTCATCATTATACTGTACCTTGTATAACAGAGTAAATGAAGAAAAATGCACTGGTATGTAATCATTTATAAAGCCATCTTGGGGATGTTGCCTTCATATCTTTGTTGCCTTATACAACATAAAATTATTGAGAAATATTTCCTTTGTTCACAAAATTGTTATACTCTCTCTGTTCCTTTTGTTCGATCTGATATAAGGTAAGAAGGCTTTCATATATGCAGCTCCGACTGACTGGAATCGTCTTCAATTGAAAAAAAAAAGATATTTGGCAAATGGAAGATGTCTCAATGATATGTAATGTTTGAAGTGTTTTTAGTTTGTTTGTGTTGTGTAAATCTGTGATGAAACTGATTGTACTGTATTTTAGGCAGGACACTCTTGTGAAAGTACACTCTTCTGGTAAAAAAAAAAAAAAAAGGAAAAAATCACCATAAAAAAAATACACATATACACATCTTTAAAAGTATGAAATAATGTACCATGGTTACTATCTCCATTCACCTCATTTATGTGATTTGTTGGTTGTTTTCACAAATCGGCATCATATATTTGAGCTTGGTTATCAAAACGTGTCAGATTTTGTCAGGACACCTTTAAAATTCATTACAGACGCAAAACATGGTGGATTGAAGTTATAAAAGTGAATTCATAAATATTTATTTGACGTCTACTTCACAGGATGTTCGCTTCACAACAGTCGCAGAGGGGAAGACAATAAAAGGTCTTCATGCAGTTTTAATTGTAAGTGGAGGAGACGAAACCATGCTATGTGTTGCTCAATTGATGAAAAGCAAGAACTGCTGCTCACCAGCTGATGGTGCAGAGAAACCAAACACCCCGCTTACAAACCTAGAAACACACAGTGCATGTGTGTGTTTACATTATAAACCTCCAGTTTACAAGAACTGCTCTATTAGATCTTCAAAATACTTGAATACTTTAATCTTACTTGAGGTGGAAGTCAAATTTTTAGCCATTCAGCTGACTTTTATGTGGTACTATTGTTGGTAATAAATTTTTTTACACCGTGTTCATTTCGGTGGAACTGTTACGGACATGACTCACCAGAGAAGCAGTGGGACGATGTTTAATCGGAGCAGTTTAAATGAGAATTTAGAGGAAGTGAGAGGATGGGCTATTTGAAATGTTCGATTCAGTTTTTTTTCCCCCTTTTCATTTATACAAAATTCTTTCTCAGTCCTGCTGCTTTCTATACTCAACAAAAATTAGATTCATGTATTTCAATGGCATATTACATTTACATCCATTTGGATTACACAATTTTAATGTTAACTACACTTAATGCCATGCATATTTGCCAGTTATGCATAAATGAAACCGGTAAGAAACAAGTCAATTTTTGTTTTTTGCATTGTTGAATAAGTGATATTAAAATAGTTAAAATATATGAGATTGAAAAAAATATGGAATTTAATGATAAACATATAAACCTCATTATATTGTATTCGAAAGACATTCAGTTGGTTATTACAGGTATTTAAACTTTGTGTTACCTGATTCATTTATGTATGTAAGGAATTACAGGAAGTAATAAAAACATGTAATTGCAACTTTTTATCTCACAATTCTGAGTTTATATCTTAGAATCCTAAAAGAATAAGACAAAATTGCAAGAAAAATGTGCGATAAAGAGTCACAATAACCCTTCCATATGTATGTATTTCAGATTGAATTTAGTAGTTTATTTGTGTTAAAACCAAATAGATGGGAAGTTTCTATGCAATTCAAATACATACATGCTAAATTTAGGCCTAAATGTATTTTTTGTAAGTGTATCCTTCATTTTAAAACAAGAAACACTTTAAAATGTGTGTTCTTGTGAGGTGAGGTTTTGGTCTTCTCCTCGTTCTCTGGTGTTTTCTTTCTCTCCGGGTGTCAGTTATCACCTGAGGTGTCTCTTTCTCTCTTTCAGGGTCAGTGCTGCGTGACCATGACCGAGGGGAGACGTCGTCACTGTCGGAAGTGAAGCGCTTCCCTCGGAGTGTGGATTCGGAGAGTCGTGTCCCAGAGCCTTGGAGGGAAAGAGTGCCTCTTAGGAAGACCATATCCATCGATGACAGCTTTCTCCAGCAGACGCCTAGAGAACATCACAGACTCCTCAGCCGAATAGAAAGGGGCAAGAAGAAACTCAGGAACATTAATGTGAGTGGTAGAGATGTTTCATAGAGCTCAGCTTATAGGAAATTCCATACTAGTCCTAGTTATAAATGTGCCCTTCGTTGCTTGTTCCTTGCAATGTCTTGTTTATTTACTTGCACTTATTCTTGTGTTTAAGGACATCTCTTAGCACATCCACCTTTGTAGGCGGATATTGATGTAGCGCATACAGTGTTTTGACAGTTTCACAGCTGCTGTGCTTTTGCCTTGAGGTTCTTCATAGACGTGCAGTTGTGTAACTGTTCAAAAAAAGAGGTACACTTGCCCAGAATTCATCCTGGAGTTTAATCATGGCTGTCTATTCAGCGAACACTCATCTGTCATCCTACACCAGTGAGTCAGTGCTTTGAGGACGCACTGCCTTGTAACCTTACATTAGGGAACATGAATTCCATCTGCATACATTTACTATAGTAAAGAATCACCTTCTGTACATTTCTGAGAAAGCTGTTATGTAAATAAATGTATATGTTTAGTGCAGATAGATTAAGAAGTGTTCTTGACATAGGCTTTTATGTGCCAGGCACAAATGACATGGCCATGAATAAAAATGGGATCTGTGCATTTCTAGCTTCTCAGAATGGATGGTTGGGTGGGATTATGGGTGGTTTGCATCAAACTTTACCTTGTTTAAAGCTCATTAATGTTTTGTAGATATGGTGTGGAGGATACAGCACATGCTGTTTGAGTCATTTGCTCATAACATACTCATCTATAAAATGGAAAAAGCAAATACAGTGGTGGCCAAAATTATTAAAACAATAGTATTTTCACCAGCTAAAAATGGTGAATAACTCACTTATTTCTATATTTTGCTGTGGTGTGTCAGTGGGAAATATCAGTTTACATTTCCAAACATTAATTTTGACATTAATTGTAATAATCCAGTGAGATTCTTGTTTGCATAAGCAGGTCTGACAACAGCCATTACTCCACAGAGATCTGATCTCATCATCATCCAGTCTGTCTGGAATGGCATGAAGAAACAGAGCAGAAGAAACTGAGACTTGTGCATAGGTTTTCAGACAGCTTTGCATGCAGGTCTCTTGAAGCATCTTGGAGATGTTGCTGGACTATTACACTTAATGGCAAAATGAATATTTGGAAATGTAAACTGATATTTCCGACTGATACGTTACTTCAAAAGATAGAAATAACTGATGTAAAACCATTTTTAGCGTGTGAAAATATTTTGGCCACTACTGTGTACCTCCAAAATAAAACCTCCAAGGTAACACCGCATAGATACAGTACATGTATCTAATAAAACTAGAAGCTCTGTAATTGATATATAAAAACAAGGGATACCGCTTTTTGGGCAAAGCACGAAGTAGCTTGTTAATGGAAACGTTACTCTGCTACAGTAACACACGCACACACGCACACGCACACACACACACACACATACACACACACACACACACACACACACACAAAACCCTAAGTTTGTAGCGATGCCACTTTTAGGTAATTACACCCCAATACTGTTCTATCCAATATAAACACAAATCATCTACAACCCGAATTCCGGAAAAGTTGGGACGTTTTTTAAATTTTAATAAAATGAAAACTAAAGGAATTTCAAATCACATGAGCCAATATTTTATTCACAATAGAACATAGATAACGTAGCAAATGTTTAAACTGAGAAATTTTACACTTTTATCCACTTAATTAGCTCATTTAAAATTTAATGCCTGCTACAGGTCTCAAAAAAGTTGGCACGGGGGCAACAAATGGCTAAAAAAGCAAGCAGTTTTGAAAAGATTCAGCTGGGAGAACATCTAGTGATTAATTAAGTTAATTGATATCAGGTCTGTAACATGATTAGCTATAAAAGCTTTGTCTTGGAGAAGCAGAGTCTCTCAGAAGTAAAGATGGGCAGAGGCTCTCCAATCTGTGAAAGACTGCGTAAAAAAATTGTGGAAAACTTTAAAAACAATGTTCCTCAACGTCAAATTGCAAAGGCTTTGCAAATCTCATCATCTACAGTGCATAACATCATCAAAAGATTCAGAGAAACTGGAGAAATCTCTGCGTAAGGGACAAGGCCGGAGACCTTTATTGGATGCCTGTGGTCTTCGGGCTCTCAGACGACACTGCATCACTCATCGGCATGATTGTGTCAATGACATTACTAAATGGGCCCAGGAATACTTTCAGAAACCACTGTCGGTAAACACAATCCGCCGTGCCATCAGCAGATGCCAACTAAAGCTCTATCATGCAAAAAGGAAGCCATATGTGAACATGGTCCAGAAGCGGCGTTGTGTCCTGTGGGCCAAGGCTCATTTAAAATGGACTATTTCAAAGTGGAATAGTGTTTCATGGTCAGACGAGTCCAAATTTGACATTCTTGTTAGAAATCACGGACGCCGTGTCCTCCGGGCTAAAGAGGAGGGAGACCTTCCAGCATGTTATCAGCGTTCAGTTCAAAAGCCAGCATCTCTGATGGTATGGGGGTGCATAAGTGCATACGGTATGGGCAGCTTGCATGTTTTGGAAGGCTCTGTGAATGCTGAAAGGTATATAAAGGTTTTAGAGCAACATATGCTTCCCTCCAAACAACGTCTATTTCAGGGAAGGCCTTGTTTATTTCAGCAGGACAATGCAAAACCACATACTGCAGCTATAACAACAGCATGGCTTCGTCGTAGAAAAGTCCGGGTGCTAACCTGGCCTGCCTGCAGTCCAGATCTTTCACCTATAGAGAACATTTGGCGCATCATTAAACGAAAAATACGTCAAAGACGACCACGAACTCTTCAGCAGCTGGAAATCTATATAAGGCAAGAATGGGACCTAATTCCAACAGCAAAACTCCAGCAACTCATAGCCTCAATGCCCAGACGTCTTCAAACTGTTTTGAAAAGAAAAGGAGATGCTACACCATGGTAAACATGCCCCGTCCCAACTATTTTGAGACCTGTAGCAGAAATCAAAATTGAAATGAGCTCATTTTGTGCATAAAATTGTAAACTTTCTCAGTTTAAACATTTGCTATGTTATCTATGTTCTATTGTGAATAAAATATTGGCTCATGTGATTTGAAAGTCTTTTAGGTTTAATTTTATTCAAATTTAAAAAACGTCCCAACTTTTCCGGAATTCGGGTTGTAGAAATGAGTGTGCTTATCTCCAGAAGGAAATCATGCTGTTCATAATACATTTAAAAAATGTACACTGTGTATGATATTGCGAGGTATGGTATCCTGTTGCACATCAACAATTTTGAATATGGTGTATGGAAATGCTGTGAAGGTATCAAAGCAGATGTTATGAGTAGATACAAGCTCATAATGTGAAAATAATGTGTAGCTGTGCTAGCTAGAGCACCACAGGAATCTGTCGTCAGGGACCAGTGAAAGAACTTGATATGGTTCAGTTGGACACATGACACAAACACAGACGCTGCACCCATCAGTTCAGGTTTCTTTCTGCTACAGTCCATAGTGATGAATGAATGAAGTTGGATTTTTCGTGTGTTTTAAAGTCAAATTACGTAACTTGTCAACAGTGTAGCATTCAAGGCACAATTGTTGATGTAACTTAAAGAATCTTTGAATTGCATGATATGCTAAGATTTTTACTTCTTGTTTGTGAGTTGTAAAGTGGAAAACAAACATCCAGTAATTGGTCTGTTCTTGAAAAGAAAATTGATTGTGATTATTTTTAGTGTGGTTAGTTTGGCTTGGGTCTCTTCCTTAACGAGTTCATTTAGATCTCCGGAGATGTCATTAAACAAGTGCTGGCAAAATAATATAGGCCTACCACTGATATCATCTGTGTGCACTCCAATCTGTCTAATTTGTTTCAAGATTGTTTTTACAAATGGTCTCTATAGGCTTGAGTTTGCTAGTCACAATTGTTAAGATTTGGTCAGGGCAAACACTGATGGAATAGATCACCCAAAAATGTACATTTACTGAAATGTACTTACCCTTTCAGGTCATGCAAGATGTAGATGAGTTTGTTTCTTCATTACAACTCCACTCCATCAATTAAAAATAGATTATTGCAATACTAAAATACAAGTCCTCTATCCATAATATTGCTTTATCCAGTGAATAAGTTATTTCGTCTGAATCAGGAGAGAAATATGCACAAGTGAAAACAGTCCAAAACATAAAATAGTAATCCACCCTTTTGTTTCAATAAACCAAGAGTGAATCATATGTTAGTAGATTTTAAATGTTTTTATTTTTATTTTATTTAACTGGGATTGATACGGTGCATGTCTGAGAGCTGTGTGCGGGAGACAACATCCCACTGTCGCATTTCATCACTCAACTGCAACAACTGCAGCGAGGTCTCAGAAAAACATTCAAAATGTCAAAATCCAGCACCAGATCTTTATTGCATATTTATAGAAGCAAATATGTTTGGAGATGATTCCAAAATTACTTATTAAATGTGGAGACAAACATTGCCCATATGAGACAGTTTATGATACTAATTACTTTTAATAAAAATGTTAATCCCTGCTTTTTTCCTGTCAGTTAGAGAGTGAACATCACATAAAAGTTTTATTGATGCATGCAAATCCTTCAGAGCTGAATGTAAAACATGCACAGAGGATTGCTTGAGCATACACATCTCATGAGAGCATTAAAGAAATATTTCACCCATCGATCATATGCTTTCAAACCTACGTTTATGATACTTTAATAGTCCTTTTCTGATTTTAAAAGACATAGAAAATCTATGGCAAGATTTGTGTAAATCTTCTTTTGTCTTTGTGGGTTTGGAATGACATGCGGGTGAGTAAATAATGACAGCACTTACTTTTTTATTTCATTCCCTCCAGACAGGCTAACAAAATAATAGGGCTCAAGGCCCATTGATAATCTGCATATGTTATAAAGATTATTTATTTATTATTCCTACATTCCTAACTCTCCCATAATTTCCTAACAGTTGTTCCATATAGATTGTTCTGTGACCAAAAATATTAGAGACTAGGGTTTGTGTTTGTTCGGTTTTTATACCACAGGCAGAATTTCATGTCACCCAGGTGTTTTTTAACACCTTGTCAAATGAAATTGTGGCATGATAAAGCAGTCCGTTTGAATCCTTGGGCCATTTCCAAAGAGAAGGATTTCTGAGAAGTGATGTGGACATAGAAAAAGAAGAAGAAAAAAATGTGTGTCCAGTCCACAACCCAAGTTCTGTTTTTTCATTCCCAGAATGCTTCTGGATGAGTTGTCAAACTTTATAGCCCCATGGCAGGAGAAAACACAGTTACACAGATATTCCAGAATTTTTCCCTGCTCCCAGCTCAGGCATGACTGCATGGAAAATGTCAGTGGAGAGCTCCTTTGTTATGGTGAATAGTAAAGCCTTTAAAATCGAAATGTACCTGAAAGCGGAGTCTGGAAGGCTGTCTGCAGCACTATTTGTGTAATTATGTTGCCAGGTTGTGTCAGTCACTGATGGCCATGAAATTCAGAAGGCTAGAGGGTTTGTTCTGATGCCTGTGTTATTGTGCAAGGGTTGATATTCTGACATAGGAAAATCTGAATTGATGCATAAGTGGTGATCTGCATCGAAACCGTAAGAAAAACAACTATACACTTAATGAGAATATTAGATATCCAGCATAATGAAACCAATTCATAACCTCGTGCCACACTACTTAAATTATTTTGAACTGTGTGAACTAATTTTGAAATATTTCTACTTATTTTTGCCATCAGTCTTTCTTTGGTTTACATTCTTCAAAATCCTAAAAACAGGTTAAATAATATATTGACTCCTAGATTTCCAGTGTGCTCTCCGACTTTGAACCTCACTGCATATTGCAGAGCAAAATCCGACAAAGGACATGTTGGATGCTACAGACGGATACAGCAATTTATTGCCCTTGGTCAAACGCGTTACCATGGTGCTTGGTTAGTGCTGGTCTGAGGGTCGAGTCTTTTAGCTCAAGGTGCTCAGAGCGTACAATGTAATGTGATTGAAGATCCAGAAGCTTTAAAAACCAATCTTTCCAAAAACTGGCTCCCAAGAAATTTTTTTATCTCATGTATTACTGATTTGGGCATCACTGGTTATTTGACTCAACATTTTTAGACAAAAGAACGTATTTGAAAAAATGTACTTTCTATAACTGTTACAGAACAACCATGTGAGCCTTTATTCATGCTAGAATAGCATCTCCATAGCCATCTTCACATGATTACGTGATGGATTCCAATCAGTGCTGATTGATACTAGCAAAGCCTGTTCTAAGAAACATCCAAGAACTATTATTAATGGATTGTATGGAGAATCTCCTGCAGAGTTTTTTCTTTACAATTTCATCGTCTTCAAGGTTAATGTAGTGTACGCCAACTCACTTTCCAACCCCTCCTTCTAGTGCCCCTAGTTCAATCCAGCGTAAGGTCTGCATTCCTGCTAGGAATTTTCTGGGATGTTTACCTCCAGACTTCTCTCAGACGTTCTGTCCTGTCTCCCCTCCCCTCCTCCTCGTTGTGGCGGTCTCTGGCAATGCCTGCTGGATTCCTTCGTGTCTATCACTCTAATCAGGCGGCCAGACTCATTACAGAGTCCACTTAGTCATGCGCCGCCAAAAAGAGAACTTGCCTGCTGTCTAACGGGGGAGAGCTATTTTCTTTTCATTTGGATGGGGTGTGGTGGTCTAGTTCGACAGACTTGCTTTCTACAGGTTTAAGTGTGGCCTTATATGAAAGTTTACTTCATTAAGAGACCATAAGGGGGCAAGCTTGCCCTCTCTCTGCCATGACGGAGCCACTGTCTAGCCCCAGGTGATGAGCGTGGGACAATTTCAGAACAATTTCAAAGCCGTGTTGCACCCAGACGTCGTAATAATTTGGATAACAATGTGCAGCAGCCTAGTTTGAATCTCTGATTTCAGATGTTTATGAATGTCTTGTTTGTGTGGGTGGAATTAATTTAGCTGCACATTAAGAGGGAAAAGAAAATGCCAGGGCATCTTACGAAGTTATGAGAGGAGAATAAGAAGCTGTGAATTTGATGCACAAAACTTTTATGTTTTCCATGAATTATTAATGTAATCCATCAGTTACCATAAAGTATAGATTAAAGGTACAGTGGGGTTCAAAATTGCAAATGAAAATGCTTGTTATAAGTCTTTTTCAAATTTTTAAAAACTTTATTAATGCAGTTTATATTATCAGCATAAATATATGCATTCAGAATTGCATTCAAGCTGACAGAAATCCACAAGTTTGTAAAAAATCTGATGATAATGTATTCCATCATGATTTGAATCCGATTTTGTCCCATGATTAGTCTTTTGAAAAAAATAACAGAATCTTATTTAAATATTTACTTTTTTTCTACTTTCTTGCCATTTCTAATATTAAAATAAAACTGTTATTTGTAGATTTACATGACAGAAATCACCAATTTTCAGTTTTGGACCCTACATACCATGGCTTTGCACATTTCATGCTTGCATTTAGGTGCTTGATACATAATGTGTCAGTGAACCTTTTTAATATGTTAAAATATATGTGACCTTGGACCACAAAGTCAGTCATAATGGTACATTTTTATTATTATTGAGATTTATACATCCGAAAGCTAAAAAAATAAGCGTTCCACTGATATGGTTTGTTAGGATTGGACAATATTTGGCCGAGATACAACTATTTGAATATCTGGAATCTGAAGGTAAATAAATCTAACTTTTTTTATCTAACTCACTTTTTTTGCGTTCATTACCATTGTGCGTTGTCACATGAATTAAAAGTACAAACATTCCCTGTAGTCTCTCAATTAATATAAGCTCCAAAAGCTGCATGTATGATAATTATAAAATAATGCTGTGTCGGGTAGTTTTAGATTGAATTTAGAATGTAACACTGCAGGACGTGTCAACCATCTGCATATAGAACAACACAAGTTAATTAATATGTTAATGATTGAGATCATTTTCAGCCATATATCACCACTTTAAACGCACTTTCACACTTGCATAACAGCTTGTTGCAAAATATGCTTCAGCTATTGAAGCTTCAGTCTGATAACCCAAGAACTGCTGGTAATCATTGTAAAGGGAACACTGATGTTTTTCACACCAGGCCGGTGCGTTCCCTCATGACAGCACCCTAATGAATAATGAAACGGCACTATTTGCTAATGTGTTGCTGAACGCCCGTGCCATATGAAAGCCGGTTGTCACCTAGACATATAAAATGTTTGCGCAGGCCATGAATTTCAGCAGTCACTTAATATTGCTGCCACAAGGATTGGTAGCTGCCAGGACCGGGCTGCCAGGGGCATCACCACAGCCCCCTCTTCCTCCCAGACCAGAAGCGAGATCTGGGCTATGAATGCTAGCATTGCTCCCCTAATTGGGCCTGGGAGAGGTTTAACAACCATGCTACAGTTTACTCTACTGACAAATAGAAAAATAAAGGCCTTGTTCAAATTAGCACAGTGAAGTGAGAATTTCTAGAAGCCCTTGACTGTCTTGGCTGTCAGCTCCGAGCTTGCCTAACCTAATCTACAGAAAGAGGTTATTTGAGTTCAGTTCAAGCTGCTCACTTCATTCATTACATCCAGAGCTGAAAACAGGCTTCAGTTTCAGCGGAGTTTGATTGTTTAAGCTGGTATGAGAAGGGTCAAGAAGCAGAGTTCAGAGGGCAGATAAAATAAACTGGCCATCCATAATGATCCTCTGGCTGCTAAGAAATTAGCATTTAAATGCCCTGCCATCCTCTATGCATCTTGACTGAGCCATATATAGTCAAAGTGAACTATTGATTACAGTAATTTGAGGTCATACACCTCCGGCTTCCTCATGGGCTGCAATTATAGCTGCCCTCACGCTAACTAATTTGTCCAATTAGCACGCTTCCAAACACCGTGTAGGTCCTTGATCTGTATTTAGTTATTTTTTTTAAATGTGTCATGATATGAGATGACAACATTTACATTTATTCAAGTAGCGGATGTTTTCATTCAAATAGACTTGCAAATGAGGAATGTTAGAACACAAAAGATTCTGCCTTACAGCATTGCATTTTTCTCTTGGCTGATTTCTGATTAGTTTGGGGACAAATAGCTTTGACTGGCTCAAAGGGGAGTAACTAGCTTAAGTTCATCCAAAAATGAAAATTCTGTCATTAATTACTCACCCTAATCAGTCTCCTCCTCGTCACCCTGGTGCGATTTTGGAGAGTATCACATATGTAAATAACGTATGTATGCAGATACACTTTTTACATTCAAATCAAAGCTTAAACAACGTACTGTATCCGTGTACATACATTGCATATGTTTTTTTCTCTCCAAAATGGCGCCAGGCCGCAGGAGACGTGTTGATGACTTTATGTTTTCTTTGTGCACAAAAAGTATTCTGTAGCATCGTAAAATTATGGTTGAACAACTGATATCACATGGATTATTTACTACATTTCTGGACCATGATCATGTGAGGATTCTTGCTTTCTATTGGAGGGTCAGAGAGCTCTCGGAATTCATCAAAAATATCTTAATTTGTGTTGTGAAGATGAACAAATGTCTTACAGGAATTTTCATTTTTGTTTGAACTATCCCTTTAAAGTGGCTTACTCTTTCCCTTTAAAGTTTGCTTAAATAGCAAACCAGAAACAGTGTAGCTTTCTGGTAACAAGTTACTTTTTCACACAAATTGTGAAATTTTTTTAGTTAGTACTTGTGCTGGTCAGTCCTTTAAGATTGTTCATATACATCTATGCATTTATCATATGTAATTGTACTGATAATTATAAGTGAGTGGTTAAAAATATATATATTTTTTCATGCACAAGTGTTTTTTTGACCAAGAATACAATAAAACAATAATATTATAAAAATTTAAAGTCTAAAATATCTGCTTTAATATAGAGGTAACTCTCACACACAAACAGCCCCTTTCTCTCTCTCTCTCTCTCTCTCTCTCTCTCTCTCTCTCACTCTCTCTCTCTCTCTCTCTCTCTCTCTCTATATATATATATATATATATATATATATTGATCGATAATTAATTCAAATAAAGGCAGTAATTCATTCAAATAATCAAATTTCATCTCTACAGTATGTCTGATTTGAAGCAGGCAGAACGCTAGAGCTATAATGAGCTGTAACTGTTGAAAATAACCATAATTTGTTACCTTTCCAGTCAAATATTGCGCTACAAAGATCATTAACATGATAATTAATAATAGTTTTATTATAGATTAGATAGATTAATAAGCGGGATAATGCATGGCTAGCTGTGCATTAAATGATTTTTAAATGATTTTATTGCACAATGTGGAGGCAAAGAATCAACCGACGTGAAGCAGAGTTTCAGATTAGCTGCCCCATCACTGGTTAACACATTCTTGATGTTCATGTGAAAATCAACGGTGATGCAGCAGTGAAGAGAGATTTAGTACATGCCGCTGTGGCAGAAGCAGGATTCGGTATTGTGAAAAGAAGAAATGCTGTGGTTCTTATTGACATCTTTATGAAGGGAAATGGTAAAAGCAATCTATACGTAAGTCCTCACTTGTAAACTCACAAGACCAGATGCCTTTCCATCCAAGCAGATATTTTGGGTTGGTGAATGCTTCCGTTTCCTGTCTGCCAGTGTTTTAGGTTCTGATGTGAGAGTGTTTGCTCCCAGTATTTATCTGTCTACCATATGCACAGCTGCGACCCGTTTTTTTCTGCTGTGTGGAGGTGTCAGTTTTAGTATGAGCTTTCAGACACCTGCTTTATAGCTTGATGCCTCACTTTAACGCATTATTATATGAATGAATGAACTCTGTTTTTGCTGTTTGCTTTAAGGTTATGTTCAATCTTCAGACCTGTCAGATTCATAGGATGGACAAACTTTTAGTAGAGCAGTGTTCCTTCAGTGTCTGCTCTGCATCACAGACCATATCAGTTTGTGTTTTAAAGCAGTTACAGTCCTTCCATGCTCCTTTTACTCCCATAGATTGACAGCTGTCGCCCCTGAACTGTCGTATTAGCCCAGAAGGTCCACTGACATAAAAAAAGAAGCCGCAGACATGAGCAGCCCTGTGTTGTGTTCCCAATAGAGCTTCCTGAGTGTGACATTTCACCAAAATCAACAAGCTGTCGATAGCAATTCTCTCGATTAGAAATCTCAAAGCCGCTTAGCTCAAAGAGCTGGTCGGTTGGCATTTGCTGCTCTCAGACATTTTGCTGTGTTCACATTTCCACACGGTTCATTTCTGCTGGATTTTGTTTGATCTGGTTGTTCATATCAAAAACATGGACTTGCTGAGTATGAATGAAGTCTTAAAGAAAAACTCCATTATATTTGAAAATAGGCTCATTTTCCAACTCCCCTAGAGTTAAACCGTTGGGTTTTACCGTTTTCGAATCCATTCAGCCGATCACCGGGTCTGGCGGTAGCACTTTTAGCTTAGCTTAGCATAGATCATTGAATCTGATTAGACCATTAGCATATATCTCGCTCAGAAATGACCAAAGAGTTTCAATATTTTTGCTATTTAAAACTTGACACTTCTGTAGTTACATTGTACTACAATGGAAAATGAAAAATTGTGCTTTAATCTAGGTAGATATGGCTGGGAACTATGCTCTTGTTCTGGTGTAATAATCTAGGAACTCTGCTGCTGTACCATGGGTGCAGCAGGCGCAGTGATATTACGCAGTGGCTGAAAATAGTCCCCAGCTACTTTGTGTAGTTGCAGAGCTGCTAGGGACTATTTTCAGAAAAGTCAATAGACTTAATTTCTTGTAATTGCAGATTTGTTTCAAAATGTTTGTCTTGCATTTTATTTGTCATAATTGTGACTTTAGATTTCACATTTGCAACTGTAAGTTTATTTATTGTAGTTCTTGTATTTGTGACTTTATAGTTTACAATTTGACCTTTTTCAGTGTTATTGTAATATTAGGGAGATGCTAGTTCTATATTTTTTATTCATATTAATAGTTTTTATTAATATTCTGGATAAGGTTTTGTTTGGTGTTTTTTGTCATTTTAATTAGTTTTTATACTAGCATACTTAGCATACTTTCCCAAAAGAACGCGCCGAATGTCCAAAAAGGAACCTGTAACTGCTGACTGCTCTACGCCCCTCTACTACGAGAGCTTTAATGATAGCGGTTGCCAGATAACAATAGTTTAAATCTCCGAATCAGAGCTCCACTGTTACAAGGATACATTTTCTGCCCGGTGTTTGCTTATTTTAAGCAATCTGGCAACCATGCGCACGTGCTCACTCCTCATTGCGGAAGAGCCGCTGACGATAATCTGAAAACACTAACAAGCTGGAATTGAGCGATCTAATGAAAGTGTCGTTCAGCCGGTCTGTGTTCTGTCGTGAGATCTCAACTGTATTGTTTGCATTTGTGATCGCAAAATAAATGCACTCGACCGCTGATGTTTGAATAGAGAAACATAGGCTATGGCCATTTGGAATTACTGTTGGGGAATTTCACTGATATGTTTACCAGTTTCCATAATATAGACAGAGAGAATGCAAAAGTCTTTGGTATTCATTTATATGTATTTATATATAAGAAATAGCTATGTGCTTCAGCAACTAGCTCCCCATCTAAGAGGGTTTTTAGTGTCAGTAGGAACATAGTTTCATGCCACAGAGCTTCTCTTAAAACCACAGACAGTTGACAGACTTGTGTTCTTAGCTTAAAAACTTGTAAAAAAAAAAAATAAATACTTATCCTAGTTGCATAGTTTAAATTGTGAATTGCATGCACTAAAAAGTTGACAGAATGCACTTTCTGTAACTGTTACTTAATTTGCACTGCTTCAGTTACATATAGGCCTACATGTATTCATTTAATAAAAAGCAGTAAGTGATCTCTTGGTCTAGATTTTTTAATTGCTTAAATTAGCTGTTTAATCTAAATAGTTTTTTTTTTTTAATGGGCAAAAGAAAATCATGTTTTATTTTTTATTATTTAAATGCAAATGCAAACATATGTATTACACAAAATGTTTCTTTTTTTCCTTGATTAGTCAACTTATGTGCATGCAGCATAGCATAGGTTTTATTTAAACATTAGGATTTTCATTTGAACTCAAACTTTAATAAGGACATCTATTTTTAATGTGACCATGTTGTGACATACTGAATGTGTTGTTGTTTAAGAATTTGTTAAATCTGACCCAAAAAGGCATCACTTACACCTGCCATATCGAAAGTTTCTCCCATTTCAACAAGTGGTTCATTCATTCTAGCATGAAAACTTTACCCAAGGATTGTATGACTTTGTGTATACACCTTGTATCAGATATTCAGCATTTACAGTATGTGAAGCGTCTAACCTGTCAGGAAGAGTCGTTTATGGAAATGTTGGGGAATTGGATTGTCAGTTTTTTTTAACTAATTACACTCTTAATGATCATTGTCATTCATCTCCAGCTGATTTCATCAATACGCTATGTGAGCAGATAAGCAATGATCATGGGGGACTCAGTCCCTCTTGGATAGATTCACGACTCTTCACGCTATGAGCTTTGTTAGGAAGCATGACTTCAGTCACAGATGCTGCTGGGTTTGGAATAGAACATTGTGTACCTCACACTGTGGCAAATGTGTCATCCTCAATGGAAATTGATTCAGCTTGTTTTGAACATCTCGGTTATGTGAGTCACATCACATACTGTAAGATGTGTTCTTTCAGTGTTTGACAATATGCTTTTCTTCCTTTTGTTCAGGAGAAAGAGGTTCATGTCTATTGAACCTTTTGTCTGTTTTAACCAGAAGAACCGTCTGGACAGTGTAGCAAGTGTATTTTCTTTCTTTTTATGTCAGTATGATATATAGTGATGTTATTTTGGTGCAGATATTGATTGAAAAAGTATTTTAAACATCCAGTGGCACAAGCACATACGATATTGCTTTGCAGATCCTCTGCAGGTCTACAGATAATTATTTCTTAATTGCTCATTTCTTTAGTTTGGTTATTTAAAAGCTGATTGTCTTCCTGTATAGGCATTCCTGTTTCTGTTTCATATTAAAGCTAATTAAGGGCTCCTTTCATGAGAATTAACTTTGAATTAACCTTTTAAGAGTTGGTTTCCTTGAAGAAATTATGCAGTTAAACCAGAGGGCACCAATCTTTGAGTGGTGTGTGAATTGAGGAAGCAACTTCTCCTGAGAGTATGCATTTTCAATTTTACTTTGACACCATTTCTGGGTATTTAGCACCATTTAAGGTTCTTTAATTGCATTGAAAGTTCCAACCTTTAACATTCATGGAACCTTTCCATTACACAACAGGTTCTTTATTCGTTCTTTAGACACTTTTTATATGTTCTTTGGGTTGTACATTAAAGAAAAATGGTTCTTTAAAAAAAAAAAAGATTATTTTAAGAGTGTATTTGCTTACTATTTATTAAAAACTACTAAAATTTAAATATTAGTCAGATTAGGACACTTTTAAGGTTTATCATTATTATTTTGCTCCAAAATAATACAGTACAATCAATAATAGTAATGCAGCAAATGCATTTTGTGTTGCTTTTATTTGTCACTACTGTTTTTCATCTAATATTTTTTGTACTATTTGAGTTATTCTCTTCACCTTTTTTTTACACCTTTAGTCATCAATTCCACAGGTGTGATGATGGTTGCAGACATGAAAAAATATATCTAAAACTGGCTCATTCACATTTCATGTTTCAGCTGTTTTAAGATTCAGTCATGACCAAATTGTGTGGTAATTTGTTTGCTTTATAAACGGTCCAATTAGTTTGACCCATTCATATATATATATATGTGTGTGTGTGTGTGTGTGTGTGTGTGTGTGTAAGAACATAATGTACTGTACACTGTAACAGGTCAAGCATTGTACAAATCTATTTTTTGCATGCTTCACCAATAATACTTATGACATTTTACCTTGGGTGAGTTTTGTGCATTGACAGCTGATTGATGTAGTCAGTTTTAAGCAGTTGTACATGACGTTAGGTGTCAGATGAAAAGATATGAACATCTACAGGAAAGTATTTTCAAAACTATCTAAAACTACAAGTATTTTAATTTTCGAAACCTATTCTCGAAGGTTGCTATGACAACAGTGAGACTGCCATTCCCAAGCGTGAGGACACAGTTTCTGGGAACAGAAGTGCTTTGGTGTCTGCATTGATTACGGTGTAATTAGAAAATGTAATATTTCTGTTTGGCGTTGTGATAGTAGAGAGTGTTAAAATCATTTACTCACCTCATGTAAGCAACGAGGGGCCACATTTACACATCTGTTTTACGCATCGGCGTGTCTGTTGTGGAATTCTAGAATATTAATTCAGCCACTTCAGTTTCATGCATTTTTGTCATTTTGCCTTCATAGGACTTAAGGGTAATTCAATAAATATACAATCTAGCATTAAAAGTTCATAATTATGTAACATGTAATTTTCTTTCTAAGCTAAAGTTTTGAACCTTTGAGCAAGTTTTATGATTTAAGAATTAATCTTATTATAAAGGTTAACTTATAATTAATACTAATCTAAATAATATTTAAAATCCTACTTTTTTGTACATTTATATTCGCAGAGTCTTGGAGCCACTGGCAGATACGAAACCCATAAAAAGTAAGTGGTTCATTTTACATACATTACCTTCTAAAACTCCATGCAATTGCCAGAAATGAATTTTCATGTCATATTGTTCAAAAACCTGCAATATGATGTAAGTGTAACTACAGTTGCCTAATGAGCTCGGTATGAATGCTTTATTTATTTCTTAATAAATGCAAGGAAGTAGAATTCTCGATTTCTGGTTTAAACATGTTCTGACTTCAAAAACAAGAAATCAGATGGTCTTGTTATCAAAGAAGTTTATACCTGTTTATTTTGTGCTCTTGTTATTGTTATCCATTGTGTTCCAAACTGCAATTTTTCATCTAATTAAAATGCATAGAGAAGCATTGGTTTTATCAATATGAATCCATGGGGGTTTATTTAGGCATAGAAACCATTACTCAGAAGCAGCCAATATTCAAGAGTGTTATGTATGCTATTTTTAGAACATAATTGGCTGTTCTGGTCACCTGCTCAGATTGTGCTTTATGAAGGTTTGCTTTGTGACATCTCAACCTCACTGAACTATCTGCATCATTTACTGTTTGATCATGTATTTATTTATTCATTTATCCTATGCAATTTATTCATGAGCAAAAACAATGCATTTGCTGAAGAATACATTGACATTCTAGGTCAACAAAATTGAAGGTACCACTTTCTGACACCATATTCTCAGCTTCTAATCCATTTTGTTGTAGTGAAAGGGAATTATTGTTAATATAACACCTAGAAATTGTGCTGGGTTCTGTGGCAATTGCCAGTGTGTAACAGGCCTACAGGTGTTTGTCATTCATTTTGAAGCAGTTTTATTTTTACAGTCAAGTATTGTATTCAGCTCAACACAATAATACATTTTCTCCAGTCAGAAGAGCCTCTTATGAGGTTTTTAAACCCATAATCTGTCAGTTTGTTTGGGTAATAGTGTATTTGCATGCACACATCTAATAGCTGCAGAGGGAAACTGTTTTGAATGCTTTCCCTTGGTGAGAAACCGTGCTGCCTGCAGTGTGAATCAGTGGAGCCCATGGTATCCATTAAGAAATATGGTACTAGTAGCGTTGCCATGGAGATCAACTCAATGGAAGCTGCGCTTAAGCCTCAAGAAGACATAATCAAGTCCTTTGGCTTTCATTCCAGAGATATATGCTGCAACAGTGTGGTGGTGATACACTGTATTGTTTTGCAATTTCATGATTCATATTATTTCAACTTTATTAAATAATGGCAACACTATGGTATAGGGACCAATTCTCACTTTTTATCTAGTTGCTTATTAGCTTGCCTATTAATAGCATATTGGCTGTTTATTAGTATTTATAAAGCACATATTAACGGATAAAAACCCTACAGTAAGAAAGTCAATCCCCTGTTGTCTCTTCATATCAACATATTTGTTTACAACTTTTTGAACAGTTTTTGCTTGATCTGTTCATTTCTTTCCTATTTCAGCTAAGATGACTTTCTCACTGGAGAAAGCAATATTATGATTAGCGGACTCTTTATTAAGCCAGAAGCTATGGTTTAAAGTTATAAATGTCGTAGTGATGCATTTGTTTTTTACAAACAAGCAGCTTTTCATTTCACAAGATCGGTGAATTACTTGCAGATCATTCTGATGTTTTTATCAGCTTTTTAGTTTCTATATGATGGCTCCCATTCACTGCAGAGCAAATGATGTAATGTTAAATTTCATCTACATTTTGAATGGCCTGAAGATGGGTACATTTTCTGCAATTTTTTCAGTTTTTGCTGAACTAGTCCTTTAAGTTATTCACTAAAAATCTAGTTTGACAGCTGTGGTCACCATTCACTCTCATTGTATAGAGTAGAACAGCTTAAACTCCATTTGTGTTCCACAGAGAAAAGAAAGTTGTACCAATTTTGAAAGACAAGAAAGCGAGTAAATACTGACAGGATTTAATACTAATAGTAGAGCATTGTACAAATTTCAAATGAAGACTTTATCTTTAAAACAGCAGATGGCTTCACAGACTAAAATAAAAGTTTGAACGTCACAATCATCTATTCGCTTCCGTTGAACAATGATAACATCAGGACCAGTTGTCAGCTGCTTGATTTATGCTCGGTCAGTCGGGACAGTCACTGGCTCACTTTTCACTGATGAATGTACCCTGCTCGTGACACGGAGACTTTAAAGTGATGCTACCAGTCGAAACATTGCTTTTGACATCTGAATTTTGTGCCAAAAAAAGAAGAGTCCAGGTTGTTCTCAGGATGAGTTGTACTTTCACTGACACAAATTGTTCTTAATTATAGTTTGGGTATGTAGTCAAATTGAGACTGACTCAGAAATCCATGTTGCCCACACATAGAGGTAACACTTGAGTTTGTTAAGGAGGGTTACGTAAAGATCTTTTTAATGTTTATATAAGCTTTATACGACACTTGACTTTTATACTCTGAAGGATTGAATCACATTGAGTCCTTAATCGTGTGCCAATAGTTTAGCTGAACAAATTTAGTCATTAAAACACAGTCACAGTTTGCTGAACTAAAGTATTATTAAATTTTGTTGCCTTTAGTGGGCGCCTTCAAAATTCACCCAAAAATGAATATTCTGTCATCATTTACTCCCCCTTGTGTTGTTTCAAACTATGTCTTCTGGCGAATAAAAAAAGATATCCATACACTGGAAGTCAGTGGGCTCCAATTTGTTTAAATCTTACTTCAGGGCATACAGGTTTGGAACGATATAAGAGTGAGTGGAGTTTGTTTTTGTTGTTAATTTTTGGTCAAGCTATACATTTGATAAGTATTATATCCATGACCTTGGAGTTTTGTGGTACACTACCCTTTAAGCTACACAAACATCAACATTTTATTTATAAAATCTTGCAGACAGTTGATAATTCACTTTGCTAGTTCTTGGAACATGATTTTGGCTCTAGTATCCACTTCCCACTTTTTCTGTTCATAGCAGTAGCTGTTTCAAGACTAATCGACATCCTACATATGGTTTGCTCTTAGCCTGAGGAATCGGCACACGATATCGTGGATTTGACTGCCAGTAAACAGTATTTTTAGTTTTTGAACAAAATGCTAATAGAAACCAAGCCTCCAAGCCCATACCCCCGATGAGATGTGTGTCTCAGAGCTGTTGTCGTGGCCTATGTTTTGCCTGCCATGCAAATGGAACACTTAGCCTTGAGCTGCAGAGAGGAGCCGTGCACAAAAGACTGCTGAGAAGAGAGCACTTGCTCTTTCACGCCGTCGTGACTTGGTATACTGCCTTCTGATTGGCTGTGCGTGCGCTCCTCTCATAGCCCCCTTTCTGCTGGTTTCTTGTCTTTCCATGAGTCGAAATATCTGGAAGCAGCTGCAATGTGAGACAACTGGATCAAGTTGGAGATGACATGAGTTTAGAAGTGGTTTTGTGATAGCTACAACTTCACATGAAGTTCCATGAGTACCCATGAAGCCATTTCATGCTTCAAGCAATTGGAACAAAGAAGCAAGGGTGTCTTTTTTATCTTCTTCCATTTGCATCACTGGTTCTACCTGTTTTCACACCTTCCTTTTGTACTTTTAGTCATCCTACACCTGCGCTTATGTATCGTTACTTGCTGGCCTGGTTTCCTTATTGTTTCCTTCTAATGTCACTTTTAACTTCCTCTTGATTTTAGAAAGAAACCAAGCCCTTCTTAAAGGAGCCACTGTATGTTGACAGAGTTATTGGTCCCAGTGCTGCCAAACATGAGAAATTGATTTTTATAAAGCGTAATGTTGCACAGAGGTATTCCTGTAGGCCACGGTATGCAATAGCACTGTGCAAAAGTAGCAGTAAACATTCAAGAAATCCTAATTTATTCATTTATTTACTTCTTATCAGAAATTGCTTTGGGCTGAGTGCTGCACAATGTTGCTGTATTTTATTTATTTATTTATTTTCTAATACCCTTTCAAGGATTTCTACTGATAGGAACCGATGACACGGGTATCTCACTGTACCATTAGTGTCAGTATTCATTAAGCTTGTGTTCCCTGAATGCTCCCATGCAAGATGATGAGAGCTTTGCTTTTAAGATGCGTCTATGGAAACAGCTTTGTTCTGCAATCATGGAAAATGTTCTATATTTTTGCTATTTTAAGAGGCCGACCCCTTATGGTGTAATTTCCACATATATAATTTGAATACTGCATGTGTGACAGTTTTAGTCCTGAAAGCATGTGTTGAGAAGTAGTTTTAAAGAGATTAATATATAAATATTTTAAAATTCAAGTTTAGCTGTGTCTAAAATTGCTGTTTTCTTCAGTATACAGGTACAGTATATTAGGTGCTGTGTGTACTTTATATAAAAAAATATTTTATAATACATTATATCATTCTATATTATGAATATTATGAATTTTATATATTATGAATTTTTTTAGGATTGTAGGATTTACAATTTCACTCAAAAGGCTGAAATATACTGTAATAATGTTTTAGTTTGATCAGTTTAATCATTTTTTACAGTGATAATACTGTTTCTCATTTATTATATAATCGTACAATTCCCAAAACAACAAAGCAAACAAGAACATTTATAGTTTTAAGAAAGGTTCACGTAAAATAACGTACATATATTAACATCAGTAAATTTGATTATTAAATCTGATTATTGATTTGTTCTTTCATAAAGAACATGTGCCATACAGAGAATAGTGAATGAGTGAGCAATTTTGGACACAACATTTCATTAATATTTCAATTTATCTAAACGTGAATATAAAATATTAGTGTTGTTTATAAGGCATATGTTTTTGTTTGTCAATTAGCATAACCTAAAAAAAAAAACAGCAGTTTTAGTAGAGGAACCCAGTAAATTGCAGCGTCTGTGGCTGTACGACACAAGTTTTATGTTAGATAAGGAACAATTGAAGCTGTCTTTCATGGTGGCATATATTCATTGGCTTTAATAAAGAACACACCCCTAAATATTTTAGCTGGATACCATTGTCAAATTGCAGCCATTTCTATTCACCTTTTTGCATCACCTTATTGTTTTCTTCTCTTTATCTCCTCATTTCTTCTTTGAGGTGTCTTTCTCTTCTTAGAGGTTTTTGGTTGAATTAACACAGGATGGCATGTATGTGGTTGCACTGTAGAGGTGGGTGAGAGTGTAGTAGGAAAAAGTGTCTTGTCTGTCACTTAGCTGTCAGTCCATGTGGTCGTGTGAATCATCCCCTTTTCTTTCTTCAAACATGTCTTTATCTCTAGCTGGAATGGTTGGGTAAGAGGGGATGCACAGAGGGGATTCGTCATCAACGTATCTGTAGCTACAACTACATTGAAGGACTGCCATTAGCCCTTCTGTGTTCAGAGACCATTTTGCATAAGAAACAAATGGCTTGAGCTATTCTATGAGAAATTAAAGCTTTCGCTAATATGCAAGTAGGTGGAGAGATAATAAGCCATATTAGTATGATATTCCTTTTTCCCCTGGAGACCCATTTCACACCATGTCACGACTATAGACAGAGTGGAATTACAATTAATCTGAGCACATCCTCCCACAGTACATGTTTTTTGTTTAGTGTGTGTTCTTCGAAATCTCCTCTGTTAGTTAATGGAAGTGTAATTTTCCATTGGCCGTCAGAGACAATAAAAATCAGGGCATGCTTTTGTGCACTAGGGCACTAAACACACAGTCAAGCATTCCAGCTATTAAGTAAGTATTAATGGATTAAAAGCATTACATGCGGTGATTGAGCACTCATTCTCAATATTGCTTTGAAACCCAAGGGTCTTCACAAATACAAAGACACAAACAACCTTTTTTCCATAATGTTCTGATCATTATTATAACAACATCAATAATGAGGGGAAATTAGGACATGTTCTAGTTTGAATATGCCTAGATTAAGTTGGAGCATTATGCATTTTGTCCTTTGGCCACATTTTATATTGAAGAGTTCAACTAGTCACAATTGAGATTTCAACAGATTGCTTTTGTGATTCATGTTTACTGGCCCTTTTCCAATTGAACTGCCTTACTGCTACTGCCTACATAGGCAGCTGCTCCAATGGACACTCAAAAGTAACTGATTTGGGTAAAATAGTTAGAAAGTTCAAATTAAAAAGTATTTTTAAGAGTGTATTTTAAAGATTATTGTATATAATAGATATACTTTTTAGAAAAAATGTATGTGCATTATGTATACACATATAAATGTATGTACTACAGTGTGTGTGAGTGTATATATATATATATATATATATATATATATATATATATTCTGTATATATATTTATAAAAAAATAATTGAATTGAAATGGTATGTGTATATATAGATATAAAATAAAATGTAATTAAAAGGTATAATGTATGTATGTGTGTGTGTGTGTGTGTGTATATATATATATATATATATATATATATATATATATATATATATATATATATATATATATATATATATTTATATAAATACAATTTATAAAAAGTATTATTTTTATAATTTATTAAATAAAATTAAAAATAGTATTATATTTAAAATTGATTTAATAGAAATAGTCTGTTGGAATATATTAATAAATTTTAGTAAAGAACACAGCCCTAAATCTCTGTTGAATAATGCGGTCAAGTTTTAACCCTTTTCTATTCAAAATTTTGCATCACCATATTGTTTTCTTTTTATTGATAATTAAGAAAAAAAATAAGAGTAAAAGTGTATTTATTTGTGTATAGTTATATTTTAAAAATTATTACAAATAAAATGAATTTATATTTTGTATTATTTCTATTTTCCAAGAATCTGATATAAAACTCTGGCTGGTTGGGCTCCTTATTATAAAATCGACATAGAGGGGGAAACATAATCTTTATAATTACACTGTCTACCTTTTGGAACAGCGTTCCTGTGATGTCTTAAAATACCGTGTAGCTAGACAGCTCAGTTCGAAGCAGCAAACGTGTGCACATGGGAGGTGAATCACCTGTGGATCCAGCTCAGATCCACTCATGACAGTCAAGATGCCAGATTGTTGTTGTGTTGGGGATTAGATGCCTGTTTCTGCAGATAAGACAGAGAATGAGACAACTGGAGTGATTATGAGAAAAGAACAACAGGTCCCCCCACCACCCATCGTTTGCACAGCGTGCTCTGGGCATGCTCAGTAGAAACTTGCGTTAAATGCCTGTGTGCTTTTGTTGTCTGTGTCGCTCATCCTAGCGCCTGCAGAATGCCCCTCTCTCCCCCTCCCTCTCTCTTTCTCTCTCTCTCCCTCCCCCCTCCATCTCCTCTCCTCTCACCACACATTAGCCAGCCAACACCGCGGCGAGATGCGCGTGAAGAGGAGAGCTCTGGTGAACACCTGGAACTACGGGCGACTCCAGAGCAGGGGTGTCTGTTTTGACCCTTTCCCTCTTCCTGTGCCCTGAATCAAACACGGTCCCACATCTTACCGGACTTTCTCTCATCAGATCTGAGAGTAGGATCTCCCGACTGGCTCAGAGACTCAACCAGAGGCAGAACGATGCTGCGTTGATTAAGGATTTCAGACCCCTCTTCCTTTTCTCTGGCTCTCTGGGAAGCTCTCAGAGCTTGGACAGGTGAGTTGAGTTGAGCATCTCTTTCGCTCTCGTCCACCCGCAGTCACTCACTGGAAGTGTACTTTTCTGACAGTACGATTCTCCCATTAAGTGTTGCTAAAATTACCCACCACCCCCTGCTGTGTCCCACAGGTGCTTGTCATTCATCCTGGCAGCTGTCTTTTCCTTTTTTGATTGGCTTAATTGGATTTAAGGCATAACCCTAGAGCACCGCTCCAATTTGACCTCTCATTTCGCTCGCTCGATTACTCACTGGTGTCAGAAGCTTCACTCTGGCACTGCAGAGTGCATTGTTATTAGTGCTCTGAGTGGGTGTTTGCACACCCAAAACTGCGGACAAGAAAAAAACAACAGGACACTGCCTTAATGTCATGTCTGACAGGATTATAGACTGCTGGGATGAGAAATGCCACACAGATCCCCGTCAGTTCAGAGCTTTTAAGGAGAATGTCAATTAAGGACAAATTTGATGTCATTGCTAAATTTATTTTTTATTTTTTTAGTAAAGGTGTTGGAAGGGCAGCTGAGGGCTTTTAGTTCTCATATTTATTTTTGCAACAGTATTTTTTGCTCTGTTCAGACTGTGTGTACTCATGCCAGATGTTTTGGCAAATGCAGCAGATCTTGTCTTTTTTTAGGAATTTATATTAATTGTTTTTACACGACATGGAGAGATTGATCTTTGATATAGAAGTGTTACTCGTCTGTGGTTACATAAACTGCAGACAACTTACTAGGCGATCAGAACAGTCTTCAAAATATTCATTTACAAATATATACATTTTCGGGATGCAGAAACACATTTTTTTTTTTAAACAGGATTCTCTCAACAGCTACTATAAATTCACTGTCTGGGTTTACTGTTATTCTTAGCTCAGAATTAATTGATTTCCTGGAGGATTTTATTATGGTATAAGGACATTGAGGAGATCTGTGACAACCAGACTATGTTGACCTGCAGTGAGTCACGGTCTGGCTGCAATTGTTAATAAAATTGTCTGTTATGGTTCACTGAGCGATATCAGTTTTGACATTGACTAGTAATGCCATAAAATTAATCTGACAATTTTTTTTTTTTAATTCTTTTTAAGGAATGTAGTTTATGCCTATGAAATCTTTTAGGCTCATCAAAGCTTTTTTTTATGTATTTGACAGAAAAATACAGTAAAAACAGTAACAATATTGTTACAATTTAAAATAACTGTTTTCTATTTTAACATATTGTAAAGTGTAATTTATTCCTGTGAAGACAAAGCTGAACTTTCATCTTCAGTGTCACATGATTGTTCAGAAAGAGCTGATTTGCTGCTCAAGAAACATTTCTTATCTCAGTTTAAAATAGTTGTGTTGCTTAATTATTTTTGTAGAAAACTTAACAATTTTTGTTCAGGATTTTTTAAATAATTTACATTTTGTAACAATGTAAATGTCTTTACTTGTAATAAATGTAATGCATTACTGCTAAATAAAAGTATGAATTTCTCTAAAAAATCAGAAAGGATTATTTAGAAGTCACATATTTGCCTTTTCTTTTCTTTTTTTTTTTTTTTTACTAAATACCTGTGCATCAGTATGCAGTTATTTTGCAAGTATTTTTTTTGCTTGAGCTGAAGCATTAATGACTAACCAGTGGCCATCTGTCACCAAGACACTGCTGACTTGGATATTATCATAAACTGCATTTCGAAACACATGCTGCAAATTTATTTCAAGTGCAGACCCTGATGTAGCAGGCATCACACCTAAATGTGTTTTGTCTGTTCTCTTTCCCTTCTCGACTCCATAGGAACTTCTCCATTAGTATGACCCAACAGATGCAGAACCTGCAGCTGACGCAGAATAAGAAGGGGGCGGGACCCGCCTCCCCCAGCGCTGCCAAGCGCCTCTACCGAAACCTCTCTGAGAAGCTCAAGGGGAGCCACTCCTCCTTTGAGGATGCTTACTTCTTTGGCCGATCCGACCGTATCCGTAAAGTATCTGTGAGTAAAGAAAATGGGTATCAATAATTCTTCTTATAATAAAAAGCGGACATTAGTCGACATTTACATTTATATTCTGTAGAATCAATTGATGTTAACATTCAGTTGAACATACACATGACATGTTTTAAACTGGAATGACATTTCGGGTGCTCACGAGACCGTCAGCGCCGTTTCATGCTCTCAGGACTTCCTCAAATGTCACTGATTATATAGAGCTAGATCAAGCAATCATCTTGTTGACTCAAGTGCCCGAAGACATCCTTTATGTTTTCATACATGGATTTAACTCACAATTGAAGAGGAGAAACTCAACTGCTGTAGCTGTTAGATTAGATGAATTCGCATTTGAAATTACTAATAATTATTGCATTCGTTTAGTAATTTCTGTGCCTACCTTCTGGTGCATGCCTGGTTACCATGCATCTGTGCTGGTAATTGTAAGGTTTTATAGGTCAAACCCATGAGTAATCATCCATGAGCAATCTGTGCTCTTTTTCATGTTTTCCGTTCTGATTGTTGGTGAAAATCTGTGAATGTTTTTAAGTAATTTAGAGTATTTTCTGTGATCACAGTTAACGTATGCACAAACATCCAAAAATAAGCCATTAATAGCTTGACTTTCCTGAGGACCATAAACATGTCTGTGTAGTGCATTGAAAAAAATGAGTTGTTCAAGCATCTTATCCAGTTCAATACAACAACACTAGATAAACAGATTGCATAAGTCTATTTACTTAACTAATGATAGATAGGGGATAATTTGATTTTTAAATTTTTCAAAATACTATTAAAATGATTGCAAAACTAATGCTTCAAATACTTCATGCTACTTATGACTGGTTTTGTGGTCCAGCTTTACATATATCATACAAATATATATAAAAAGTGAGCAGGTAACTGGTAGAAATTTTTAGCTAGAATTCTTTTAATTTTGGGCATCCAGATTTCTAAGGAAATCAATTGAGCTTTTGAGCCACAAATTTAGTTCTAGCTTTCACTGCTGTTGTACAGTTAAGCAGAGATTTTAACCAAAAGGGTGCACTGGGGGGACTGTTCCTGTAATAAGTTACTGTGTAAGTGTCTGCTAAATGACTACTCAGAGTATCATGAGTGCTTACTGTACCTTCAACTTTTTTTCTCTCCTCTCAGAACATTCAGAGCAATGAGGCTCTGTTCGAGGCTGTTGAACAGCAGGACCTTGATGCCGTGCAGATCCTGCTGTTCCAGTACACAGCTGATGAACTGGACCTCAACACTCCTAACAGTGAAGGCCTGACGCCTCTGGACATCTCCATCATGACCAACAACGTCCCCATAGCCAAACTGCTGCTCAAAGCAGGAGGGAAGGAGAGCCCTCACTGTGAGTATGCATATTTAACAGCGACAAGCTTTAAACATCCAATTCCCTCAGTGTGTCTAAAGTGTTTCTTTATTAAAGAGCGACTAAACCATCCTCAATATTCATAATGTAATTTGACTGTAGTGAATCAATTAATTAATCTAGTTCTTTGTGAAATTTTGGCATAATAGTTTTCACCAAAATAGATTTTATTTGATTAAAGTCTTGTGTCCCCTCATTAAATGTCAGCTGTTGCATAATGCTATATAAAATATTACAAATGACAATACTGTATATTAGTACTATACTAGAATACTAGTATTATATACATATGTAGGCACACAAACACACACACACATACGTATATATATATATATATATATATATATACATACACACATGTGAGTGTATACATACATATGGCCACATAGATACACACATATATGAACACACACACACACACACACACACACCAATAGACATGTCTGTGTCTGTATGTACAATCCGATTTATTAACACCTAAACAAATTATGTGATGAAATTTTGCATATTTAAATTGTATATATTGTATATATACAAAATAAAAAAAAATTAAAAATCACTTTAGCAATAAAATATATATATTTTTTTTTTTTTTTTTTTGGTAACAAATGTGTATCTGTTACTTAGGTTTTTATTACTTTTTATTATATTATGTTACTTTTGAATGTTTTGTTTATCATCACATCTTCCCCAAGAAATAGAAGTGAATTCTATGTGGCTTCACCATCAAAAGGTTTTTCTTGCGTCACACACTCCTGTTTAGCTTTGGCGACAAAAAGCAGATGCTCTGTAATTGGACAAGCTGTTTAGAATGAAGCTGACGATAAACAGCCAAAGTTGAGGGTTTGGCACTTTGCTTTAGGGGCTCGTGTAATAATCGCCTCCAAGTTGGAATACAAGAATAAACTTTTCCATGACAGCTGCCATAAGCACTCATAATTCTACTTTAAACGTCGAATGACATCTGTCGTGACCACTAACGAGTTAATACATTTTGTTCATTATGTAATATTTTGGAAATCACATTGTACAGTGTCACAGAATAAAACAATCATTGTTGTCGTTCAGGTATTTTGCATTTTACCAAACTATTTCTGTGACCAACAGTGTGGTATTGGGTTTTAATGCATCAAGAACAGATCTGTTAAAAATATCTGCACCCATTGCCCTTGGATTAATCAATAGCATATTCAGTCCCTGAGTCTTTGGCAACAGTAGAACAGGTGTTTCTTACCTTGAAAGACATGGAAAAAAAAGTCCTCCAAACCCGAGCGCTCGGTGCAATCATGAAAAAGCCGAATGTTGTCTGAGACCAAACAGGGAGCACTGTACTGCAGCCGGAGCGGGGTCGGGGTGGGGTAGACAGCACATGGCATCCCTCAGAAAAATCTTAACAAGGTTTGTCGTTTAATGGTTTAACTTTTCCAATGGTGCATGTAACGGGGGGCAATTATACTAAGTGATTTATTGTACCCAGGCTGCAGTTAAATTTCAAAACATTTCATCGTGGCACAATCCAATCCTTGTAAACAAACAGAAAATAAACATTGCCTTATTTTCCCCTCTTGGGCTTTCAGCATTATATTTATGTCAGGCCAGAAGTGCCAAGAAAATCAATCAGCCAGACGCCTGACAGTTTGGAGGTCCGACCGAAAGGCTGAAGTTAAAGCATGTTTATGGGCAGGACTGGGACCCATAATGCCTATATTTAGGGCCGTCCCAAAGTCCCGACAATGCCAACTGTGTGTGACAGTGCAATATCAGCCAGCTCGCCCATTAATTTATAGTTTGTTCAATTAACCACATGTAGTGGCCAGATGTCAATCTTCAGAATACAGGAAATTGCACCTCAGGACTGCTAATATGGCTACCTTTTCCACTGCGCCGTGGACCCCCGTGTAAGACCTAGGCTAGGTTAGACTCTTTTTTTTTGAGTTGACAACACACACTTTATCATCTCCCCCGGAGGGCTCTCGTCTCCGGGGGTTCGGGCTGGGCCAGTGAAAGAGGGTTTCTTCAGCCATGTATTTATTTGTTTATTTTGCTGTCATGGTCTATGACTAAGGCTCTGAAAGAAAATGCAGTAGTATTCACGGCCTATGAGGAGGACTGGTCAGGCGGTATTCATTTTTACCGTGACAAATCTATATGGCCAAACACAGTCCTGTGTGTTCCAGACGACCGACGACTACATTCATCCACACCTCTTCCCTTCACCCCAAACGGCTGACTTCATGTGCCACTGTGCTGACACAAGAAGTGTGAACTTGGAGAATTAATGGTAGTGTAATGGACTTCCTGTCGTTTCAATCAGGGCTTTTATTTTTGGTTCATGTAAGTTTGAGATGCATTTGATAAGTCTGATATTGCATGTCTTTTTCAAATTACAGTTTTGATTTTAAACAAGTTGATGAATTTGCAAAAGCAAAGAATAACTAGTATGCCCTGCCAAAATATTTTTATTAGACATTTCTAGTAAATTTCACTATTAAATTTTGAAGTAGGAAGACTAAAATAGTATTTCCTTGAAATAATTTTACAGTGTATGTGTAAATATATATATATATATATATATATTATATTAATTCATGTAGTCAATATGTGCATGATTTTTTTTATTTATTTTTTTAACTACAGGAGTTTTTCTGGAAGTAAAAATCCTGGTCATTATCTCCATAGAGAAATTGATTTTCAGTAGTAGCACTTAAACCCTTTAGGACAGAGCTAAAATGAGCTCAGAGGCTGTTAAATTATGATTCACAAGTGGGATTTAACTTTATCTCAGAAAAATAACTATACTTCTGTTGAAGAACCACAAAGCTAATCTATCTAGCTTTTCTTAGTATCTTGTCTGTGTCCACTTCCTTCTTTCTTTCAAACTCGGGTTGTTTTTCTATTGGTTGATTGGTTGTGTTGTTTTTGGTGACTGGTTTATGTTTACCTCTGTAGCTGTTGAGTATTGTGTTGATATTTGATGCTTTTTTATGAGTTTAAAACTTTTTTTATAGCTTGGAAGCCTCTTTGTTATACTACCCATATTACTAAAAAAAGATAAACCAATCAGAAACCGAGATTGCTGCTCCATACACTCTCAAAATACATACAGTACAGACCAAAATTTTGGACACACCTTCTCATTCAAAGAGTTTTCAGATGACCTGGCCTCCACAGTCACCAGACCTGAACCCAATCGAGATGGTTTAGGGGTGAGCTGGACCGCAGACAGAAGGCAAAAGGGCCAACAAGTGCTAAGCATCTCTCGGGGAACTCCTTCAAGACTGTTGGAAGACCATTTCAGGTGACTACCTCTTGAAGCTCATCAAGAGAATGCCAAGAGTGTGCAAAGCAGTAATCAAAGCAAAAGGTGGCTACTTTGAAGAACCTAGAATATGACATATTTTCAGTTGTTTCACACTTTTTTGTTATGTATATAATTCCATATATAATTCCACATGTGTTAATTCATAGTTTTGATGCCTTCAGTGTGAATCTACAATTTTCATAGTCATGAAAATAAAGAAAACTCTTTGAATGAGAAGGTGTGTCCAAACTTTTGGTCTGTACTGTATATATTTTGGAATAAAGTCAAAATATATTGTTAATATGACTTAAAGGCATTAATTACTGTAGTTTGTAATGTTGTAATGGTACATAAAATGAAGACCTAATTTGCTTGTAAATTAATTTACGTATGTATTGTGGTATCTGTTTTCAAATATTTTTGCTTCCAAACAAAGTTTAGAATATTCATCTCAGAGCTGGTTGGTCTGGTTAAAGGCCAGTAAAACACATTATTGAAAAATATTTTACTGCCCACAGAGGAAATGATTATATTAAAAATAAAAATAATTCCAGTTCCAAGGCCACTGAAAAATTGATAACCAGTGTTGTGCTGTATTATACAAAAGCACAAATGTGTCATTCATTTTCATTTTACAGCAGAGAACCTGTATTTTCTACACTATACAGGTTTGAAGTATGACATTGTGACTTTACACTTCACCTCTAAACTGAAATGCTACAAAAATCCTAATTGGAATAAATAAAAAGCTTCATTACCAGACCTCTGTGTTGTGTTTCAGTTGTCAGTTTAGAGAGCAGAGATGCCCATCTCTCAGCACTGGTGCAGGAAGCTCAAAGGAGAGCCAGCGAGCTGTCCACACAGGTGATGAGAGAGAGTCTCAGCCTGGAAATATCTGAGAAGGAAAAACAGCTCAAAGCTTGGGAGTGGAGATGCAAACTCTACAAGCGAATGCGCACAGGATTCGAGCATGCACGTAAGTCAAACCTGAGTTCTGATGCCTGACCTCTCAGGGGATAAAAAAGTCATTCATATGCGATGCTACAATACAACACGCATTGAACTGGCCTTATTTACTATCAGTCCTGTCTAATCTATCAGCATCTCTGCGGAAAGGTCATCTGTTCCCATATCGGCCCCACCTGTTCACTTTATTGGAGTGGGAAAACTCCGCAAACAAGCCACTATGATCATTTGGCCCACAGATATTAATATCAGGTTGATTGGCCTGAAATGACTCTTGAGCTGTGAACACACACACAATAGTGTCCCTCTCACCCTTCTGTCATATTGATTACTCGTTATATCAGGCGAGTTTCATTGGCTTCTCTTTGTAAACAACCTCAAGTGAAGGCAGCCGTGATAAATCAGCAACGCTTTGCCACAGACACTCTCAAAAATAAGATTGCCGCGAAATACTCAGAGGTATCTATGAAAAGGATTTCAGGAAACACAAGGGCACCATTAGTTGGGCTGTGTGCTTTGGGTGACAAGTACAAAATGAAGGCGCCAGCAGGGCAATGGAACTGCATAAACCATGCATGTACATATAAATGGACATAAAAGAGACAGCATTCAGCCAAACAAATTATAGCTAGATTCAGTTTGCATTCTTAAATAGAGATACATTTACTTAAGGAACAAAATAATGTAAGATATCAAGTCTTGTTTTCTGAAACATTCATCAAAATGAGTTTATTCTTAAAACTAGAAAAAATATCTGCAAATGGGGTTAGGAAAAACCATGACCAACTTGAAGCCAACATGAAATCTGCATTGAAAAATGGTTTACTCTCACGCAAAATGGATTTCTGTTAAAAAATGAGAGGATTTCACCCTCAAGAAGTTTGCTGAGCTCTGGTAAATGTGACCGCACCTTCAGAAAATACATTTTTGCAGTGTTTTCCACTGCTTTCGGATTCCCCTTTTTGCAGACAACGGCTCCATTTAAACTAACAGTATGTCCATTTAAAGGCGTTTGCAATTTCAGACTTTATTTTCAATCATTGTAAAAATATATGGTCAGTCGAGTCACTTTTGTGTGCAGACATTCAAACGCTTCTCCCCTTCTTCCATTAGTCTGCCTAACAGATATTACCGCAAATACATAACTAATGCTGCTGGTTGAGATGCTCAGACAGAGCAAAATGTTTTAATGTTGGTACAGTGTTCATACGGGGAGTCATCCTTCAAATGGATCACTTATTAGTTCCTTATATTAAGGAATATTTTATCATTAAAAAATGCACATTATTTGTATTTATGGCTATTTAATTATCAACACCAATTGTTCTCCACTCCCTACAGTAAAATCACAATGCAAGCAAGCAAGGTATGCTATGTGACCTTTGAATTGGCTCTTTCAGGACCACCAGAGGCTCCGTTGATGGTGCGTCTAAGTGTGACCGGCAGCACGTCACTCACTGTTAGCTTTCAGGAACCTGCCAGCATGAACTCAGCCGTAGTGACCAAATACAAAGGTCAGTGCAGCCTTGATTTGCATTTTTCTGTATTACACATTCATATACCAGATTGCCTTTAGAAAGAGTTAATTTTTTTCAATTGCTTTTTTTAATTAAAATGTATTATGCAAAATATAGAAAAATTACAACTTTCCCATCCAAACATATTAATTTAATTTAATTTAATTTAATATTTAATTTAATAATGTCATTAAAATTAAGTAATTTAATTAACAATCAAGTAAATTAATTAAATCAATTTTTAAATTTTGTTCATATTGTTCATCATTTAACATTCCACATTACTTAACTAACAAATTGTTTGAAAGGGGTGGAGAAGAAGAGGACAAAATCATGGACAAAACCACTCACGTTTTCCAATATACATATCTAGTTATTCAAGCTAAAATGTTGTTTTAGCTGTAATATCAATAGATGATGTTATAATGGTCCAGTTCATTCTGTCCTATTTCGTTTCTTTAGACTCCACAAATTTATTGATGTTTCCATCTATTAATGTGTGTTTAATGTGTGATGATGTCTACTGCAGTGGAATGGAGCTGTTTGAAGGACTTCTCTCTATTAGCCGGAGAGATGATCCTCGAGAACCTGCAGTCCCTGAAATGCACAATATCCGGTCTTACCACGGTAAGATACAGTTTAAGCTCCACTGTAATTACAGCTTATTGTTGTGTCGTAAATGATTTCCGAGTTATTTTTCGGTTTGTTACAGGGTAGACAATACTACGTTCAAGTCTCCGCCTACAATATGAAAGGCTGGGGTCTGGCACAACTCTCTCAACCTCCCTCTGCTGTTCCCTCCAGTAAGTTTAGTAAAGCAGCCACAGTTCTCGAGTACCGCATTATGGATAATTTATAAAAAGCATACTACAGCTCCAAACGTCATTGTCTGGAAAGTTCTTGAACCTTTGAGCATTGCGTCGGCGGCATAGTTTTGTGCTTCTAGTTCAAATATCATGTCTGTTAAAAGGAGATCAAATTATAATGGTTGTAGCCAGCATCCTTGAATGTAGGACTTGCGTTATTATTTAACCATCACGAATTCTACTCACCCTGCCTCCTTTCATACTCTCTGGATCTGGCCTTGAGTTTCAGATTTCAAATAAACGCTGCAAAGAAAAACGAACTGTGTCACAGGGTGACAAGTTTTGCGTCAGTAACAAATCCAGCATTATAAAACTGCATGTATGCAATGCAGACAGAGAATTGTTTGGGTGAAATGAAGATTTTATAAAAGAGATTCGAAAGAGAATTTACGTCTGTCCTTCCTTCTAGTTTTTATTTTTAATTTTTTATTCTTTATTCTTTATAATACACTGTGTTCAAATGACCCCTCTCTTGGTAATGAGTCACAATTCAGTAAGTGCCCCAACAACGTCTCACCTAATTTAATTTTTTTATTTCGGGGTATTTTAGGATTAAGCTTTGCTCTTTTTTATGCAAGTCTGACAGATTTAAATGAAATGTCTTTTGACATCTAGAACATAACAAAACAGTTTTGTATAATAGTTCTCTCTGTTAGACTGGAAGGACTGTGATGGGAGAGAGACCAGGAGGAGAGGTCACATTGAGGCTATGGAGAGGCTTTTACAGCAGGTTCGAGCCACACACCAGCACTACTGCTGTGGAGGTACACACACACACACAGATCATTAAAATTTCTAAGTGTAAGAACAATATCATGTCTTTTATTTATTGTCATCTTTTGTTTAAATAATTGTACACAAAAATGAGATTGGGATCGAGAAATGATGTGATGTAGCAAGACACAAGAGACCTGTGATGTCTCCTGTGGGATACTTTAGTGGATTTACATTATCTTATGTGATGTCAGTGTAAGAGCACACATGTAAAATATCTACATTTATTGTTCAGAATGTTTTTTTTTTGTTTTTTTTTTTAAAGAAATTAATCATTTTATTCAGATAAGGTGCATTAAATAGACATTTAATTTAATGCAATTTTGATTTCAAAGAAATGCTGTTCATGCATTCTATTCATCAAAGAATCTGAATTAGAAAATATCATGGTTTACAAAAAAATATTTTTTCAGCTTAGATAAAAATAAGTAATGGCTACGTAAAATCCAGCGTTTCCATCACAGGAATGGATTACAATTCTGAATTACAATTTAAAATAGTAATTTGCGATAGTGTGTTTCAAACATATTTCAGTTTTATGAGCTTGGATGGATTAAACAATTACAGTATATTCGTAATGGTCAACATCCCCATTTGTCTTAAAGCAACATGTTTATTATTCCTGATATCAAACTGGTCCTCCTACCTGCCTTCAGAGCATCATGAATTTTCACAGCCGCGTAGGTGTATTTAATCATGTTTCAAAGTTTCTGTAATATCTCTGCCCTCCCATGTGAGCCTGAAAAACTATTACACTGTAAATTGTTCAAAACATTGGGAATCTCATCCCCGCTGCGTTGTGATCAGTGGTGCAGGCAGGGACAAATTTTAGACCAGAATTATTCTAAGTGGTAAAGTGATTCTACACGGTCCAGTCACGAACCAAACCTTCCCCTTGGCACTTTTCATAAATTGACATTATTCTTGCATGACTTATACAGTAGGTCCTTGTAGACAACACACATTTTTAACAGAAAGATGTGATATCCAGCTGATTGTCAAATTTTAATATTAATAACTAATATAGATTTGTATGATTCCTGATTGCTTAATTCATTTATACATATACATATATAGATATGTTACACATATACATATATCTATATATATGAGGTTCATCAGAATTGAGGTTCATTGTCATATATGGACCAGAAAACCAGTCATAAGGGTCAAAGGGTCAAAAAACCCTCTGGAGTCTAAGGGTATTTTTGGGGCCTGAAGAAGTTTTGTCATGCCCTGACATTTGTGCTTTTTTCAGTTGCTTATAAACATCTAAATGGCTAAAGTCTAATCTCACTGTAATCCGCACAAACTGGGCTATAATAATATGTGAGCAGCATGTATGTACATGATTGTGTTTTTGAGATAAAAAAATGTTATGCATGGTTAGTGAAAAAGTAAAAATGTTAAATCACTTGAATAAGGCCATAAAACACATAAAGAACATTGGTTATAGCTTTACATACCTAGCTTTATTGCCAGGTATGTTTACACATACAAGGAATTTGTTTTCGTGACAGAAGCTCCGCAGTGCAACAGAATGACAGTGACAGAAAAAAAAACACATAATAAAAGAATAAAAAATACAAATAAGTAGGTAAGGAATGACAATATACATTCCTTACCTACAGTAGTAGTGTATGTTGTTATTGAAAATTCATAATGTTTCACTTGATTATACATTTAGTCAGGAATTATAGTTTGGAAAAAGTCTTAACTAGTAAAATGTTTACACAATGTTATGTGAAAACTAGTACAAATATATAAATAAATAAAAAGAGACTTACTCATGTTTATGATCTCTGCTGAATAAAGCGCTTCATTCTTTTTTTTCTGAGGAAATCCAAATCTCAAATCCTAAACCTCATCACATCTTTTTGCAAAACACAGGAGGATATCCGTCATTGAGGATATCTCTGTACTTTGCTCCATTCAGCTTTCCCTTAACCCTGACCAGTCTCCCAGTCCCTGCCACTGAGAAACACCCGAACAGCATGAGGCTGCTACCAGCAGACTTTACTTTTGGGATGGTACTCTACAGCTGATGAACAAAGCTGGTATCCTTCAAACTTGATACTTAGAATTGAGGTTCATCAGACCAGAGAAACTTGTTCCTCAGAGTCTGAGGGTCCTTTAGTTACTGTTTTACAAATTCCAAGTGTGTTTTCATTTGTCTTCACTGAGGAGAGGATTGAGTATGGCCACACTGCCATAAAGTCCAAATCCGTGAGGCGTTGCAGTGATGTTTGTCCTTTTGTAGGTTTCTCCCATCTGCATACAGTACAGTATATGGTCATGGAGCTCAACTAAAGTGACCATCAGGTTCTTGGTCAACAGTCTAGACATGGGCCTTCTCTATCAATTGCTCAGTCCTGGTTGTGCCAAACTTCTTCCATTTGAGAATTATGGAAGCCAGTGTGTTCTTGGGAACCTTCAGTGCAGCAGAATTGTTTTTGCAGCCTTCCCCAGATCTGTGCCTCAATACAATCCTGTCTCTGAGCTCTGCAAGCAGTTCCTTTGACCTCATATATATATATATATATATTTTTTTTTTTATATATATATACAGTCGTGGCCAAAAGTTTTGAGAATTACATACATATTGGAAATTGGAAAAGTTGCTGCTTAAGTTTTTATAATAGCAATTTGCATATACTCCAGAATGTTATGAAGAGTGATCAAATGAATTGCATAGTCCTTCTTTGCCATGAAAATTAACTTAATCCCAAAAAAACCTTTCCACTGCATTTCATTGCTGTCATTAAAGGACCTGCTGAGATCATTTCAGTAATCGTCTTGTTAACTCAGGTGAGAATGTTGACGAGCACAAGGCTGGAGATCATTATGTCAGGCTGATTGGGTTAGAATGGCAGACTTGACATGTTAAAAGGAGGGTGATGCTTGAAATCATTGTTCTTCCATTGTTAACCATGGTGACCTGCAAAGAAACGCGTGCAGCCATCATTGCGTTGCATAAAAATGGCTTCACAGGCAAGGATATTGTGGCTACTAAGATTGCACCTAAATCAACAATTTATAGGATCATCAAGAACTTCAAGGAAAGAGGTTCAATTCTTGTAAAGAAGGCTTCAGGGCATCCAAGAAAGTCCAGCAAGCGCCAGGATCGTCTACTAAAGAGGATTCAGCTGCGGGATCGGAGTGCCACCAGTGCAGAGCTTTCTCAGGAATGGCAGCGGGCAGGTGTGAGCGCATCTGCACGCACAGTGAGGCGAAGACTTTTGGAAGATGGCCTGTGTCAAGAAGGGCAGCAAAGAAGCCACTTCTCTCCAAAAAAAAATATTAGGGACAGATTGATCTTCTGCAGAAAGTATTAGTGAATGGACTGCTGAGGACTGGGGCAAAGTCATATTCTCCGATGAAGCCCCTTTCCGATTGTTTGGGGCATCTGGAAAAAGGCTTGTCCGGAGAAGAAAAGGTGAGCGCTACCATCAGTCCTGTGTCATGCCAACAGTAAAGCATCCTGACACCATTCATGTGTGGGGTTGCTTCTCATCCAAGGGAGTGGGCTCACTCACAATTCTGCCCAAAAACACAGCCATGAATAAAGAATGGTACCAAAACACCCTCCAACAGCAACTTCTTCCAACAACCCAACAACAGTTTGGTGAAGAACAATGCATTTTCCAGCACGATGGAGCACCATGCCATAAGGCAAAAGTGATAACTAAGTGGCTCGTGGACCAGAATGTTGAAATTTTGGGTCCATGGCCTGGAAACTCCCCAGATCTTAATCCCATTGAGAACTTGTGGTCAATCCTTAAGAGGCAGGTGGGCAAACAAAAACCCACTAATTCTGACAAACTCCAAGAAGTGATTATGAAAGAATGGGTTGCTATGAGTCAGGATTTGGCCCAGAAGTTGATTGAGAGCATGCCCAGTCGAATTGCAGAGGTCCTGAAAAAGAAGGGCCAACACTGCAAAGATTCTTTGCATAAATGTCATGTAATTGTCGATAAAAGCCTTTGAAACGTATGAAGTGCTTGTAATTATATTTCAGTTCATCACAGAAACAACTGAAACAAAGATCTAAAAGCAGTTTAGCAGCAATCTTTTTGAAAACTAATATTTATGTAATTCTCAAAACTTTTGGCCACGACTGTATATGTATTTGACAAGTTAGACAGTTTGCACTTATTGCTTTTTTAAATTATTTGCATATATCTTTCTAAAAGTAGGCTGTACTGCATATCCTCTGTATCAGAGCAGGAAGATCCATTGTGAAATTCACCAGATGACTTCATCCTCATCATCTCTGTTTTTTTGCTCAGCTGATGCTCTTTTATTTGCTTTCTTTATTGTGTTTGGTCTTTTCCTCATGTGTCTCTCACTCTCATCATCTCTTTCTCTCTGCCCATTTCTCTCTAACTTCCACCCATCTGCCCACTCACTAGAAATCCCTCCCTCCCTCCCATCATCCTCTCGTCTTCTAAGTCTGCACTTCTTCCAGTAGATTAACTCTGTATTAAAGTGACGAAATGAAGCATGGTCAAAGTGTTTTGACTCAAGTATGGCCATCTAGAGCAGTATGAATACGCTCTCTCAGCATTCCTGCTGCCTGCCACTCCTACGCTCTTCACGCAAGTAGCGAGGCAGGGGAGGAGGACATGTAAATAAATAATGTTTTAATACATTTATCCATTTTAGAAATTAACATTTATGTGTCAAACATGTCATCCGTAAAGTGCAGCAAGTAAATCACCGGGCTTGAGCATAGACACCTTTAAAAACGAGGCAGGCTGGACGTAGCATGAAGCATAGACAGTCTGCTTTGGCCTAAAGCCCACTCTCTAACCCAGAGGCCGGCTGCCGAGGTATAGAAGAATGCTGTTCCTGGTCCTGACAGTATTGCGCTGCGCACAAACAGCAACTTCATTAGCTAGCTATGCAGCCACAAGCAGGAGGGGGGTGAGCTAAAAAAAACAACAACAAAAAAACCTGCATCACTCATCTGTTTAGAAGTCAACACTAATGATGTCAGAACGATGGCTGCCACCTTCGCAAATGAATTTATTGAATTGATTCTACGAGAAAAACACCGTATGAGAGATTTTATTGATGTGGAAAGCCTGAAAACAGTAGAAACTATGCAAAAAAAAATAACACACCTGTCTTTGTCTGTTTTCATTTAGAGAGAACGTGTAAAAAGTACTTAAAAATTATCCTCAAATCAAATATATAAATGTAATTAATATTTATAGTTTTTTTTTGTTCATGTGAGGGTGTTTTTTGATTTGTCATACAGCAACCAGTGTTTCGCAGATTCATCTCTTCTAGGCTCATCTATGTTCAGGTGCGATTCTAGGGAGTGGCCAAGGGGTGGGGGGCAGTGCCCCGTCAAAAAGCTTTGCCCCCACTTTGGCCCCCCTAAATTTGGAACCAATCACATACGATTCTGTTGAGTTTATGAATACAAGGACCAATCAGAGGCGTTCAGATGAGTCATCGCTGAAACACGCTGTTTCACCGTGCGTGCTGTCTGACTGAATTCTCTGGCTAATTCTCTAATCAGAACCAAGAAAGTGAAGCTTTATGAATGTAGATATTAATTTCACACTGTAAACAGCTTTAGAGAGTATTATGGGAGTTTCTGAGATTGCATGAAAAAATAATTTGTTAATTTAAAGATTCTTTGTTCTCTTTTTGTACAATGAAATTGTAATAGGCTAATTAGTAGGGCTGGGTCAAAATATCAATATCTGATATTAATTGATTCTCTTTTTTACGGAACGATAATGATTCTTAAATCCCAAGAATCAATTGGTGTAACCTGCTTTAAGTTAAAAGTAAACGCCACCGTCTTTCCATATTCCACCATATTCTTCCCTCAACTTAGACGAGTTTATACGTACCTCTCCCATCTCAGTGCGTGCACTCAATCGCTGTAGTGCCATTATACTGGTGTTTAGTTTAGCACCATTCATGCCTTAGGATCCAAACAGGGATGAATTTAGAAGCTACCAAACACTTCCATGTTTTCCCTATTTAAAAACAGTTACATGAGTAGTTACATGAGTAAGTATGGTAACACAAAATAAACACTGGCATAAAAATGATAACTATAATGTATGAAAAACGGTAGCGTTTTCCTTTAATAGATGGAACATTGAAGGGCACTTCCCATACAATAAATCACAATAAGCATTGTGCTTTGGTGCTTTTAATATGATACAAAGTCTCAGGTTTCAATTTATGTCCATTGTATTGCATTTTGGCACTGTTTAATCAGTTCAACAGACAATTTTTACTGTTCTTATGTTTAATTTATGTTTGAATAAATTCATCAGTTTTTATGACAGCCACCATTTACATTTTTATATTTATAAAATATGAATTGAAGTAGAAATATTATTATGTAATTGTAACTTTTTATTTTAAAAACTTAATTGTGTAATTTTAACAATTGTATGCTATAGTATAGGGGTGCTCCGATCACGATCGGCCGATCATTAATGCGCATCTCTACAGTAAAGCCGGTTCTTTAATCAGCGGTAAATTCCCTCAGGTGCGTGATTTCACATAGAGCAGCTGTTACTACACAGAGCCGTTGTTAACTGAGAAGATGTGCAAATAAACGCTGAAAAGGAACGTGGATTTGCGCATCTTTTCAGTTAACAACGGCTCTGTGTAGTGTAGTATCGGCATAACGATCGGCCGATCGTGATCGGAGCAGCCCTACTATAGTATACAAATCAGTCAGTTATAACCTTCAATATTATAGTAATGTAGTGCCAAATGACTTTAATTTATATTTTACAGCATAAGTTTGGTAGTATAAGTTTGGCAAGTACTATACCTGATATATATCCAAAATAATCAATATTGAATCAAATCGAATATAATTGATAATCGAATCGAAAGCTTGTGAATGAGAATCAAATCGAATCCTGATATTAGTATCAAATCCCAGCCCTTCTATAGTATGGTACTTAAAGGGTTAGCTCACCGAAAAATGAAAATTATGTAATTAATAACTCACCCTCATGTCGTTCCAAACGTGTAAGACCTCCGTTCATCTTCGGGACACAGTTTAATATATTTTAGATTTAGTCCGAGAGCTCTCAGTCCCTCCATTGAAACTGTGTGCACGGTATACTGTCCATGTCCAGAAAGGTAAGATAAACATCATCAAAGTAGTACATGTGACATCAGAGGGTCAGTTAGAATTTTTTGAAGCATCGAAAATAAATTTTGGTCCAAAAATAGCAAAAACTACGACTTTATTCATCATTGTCTTCTCTTCCCTGTCTGTTGTGAGAGAGTTCAAAACACAACAGTTTGTGATATCCGGTTTGCGAATGAATCATTCGATGTAACCGGATCTTCTTGAACCAGTTCACCAAATCGAACTGAATCGTTTAAAATGGTTCATGTCTCCAATAAGCATTAATCCGCAAATGACTTAAGCTGTTAACTTTTTTAATGTGGCTGACACTTCCTCTGAGTTAAAACAAAACAATATCCCGTCCCATACCATTCCATCAGCTCCTTGGTTCTTGAATTGGACACGTCTGACAGAAACGGTTCTTGACTCGAGAACGAGTCAGTCTTTTGTTCGTTATCTGGCTCGGCTCGGTGTTCATCTTCAGTTCTCTCTTCACAGCAGTTCAGTCAGTGTACTGTTTGAGTAAATGAATTACTCTGGGATATTGTTTTGTTTTAACTCAGAGGGAGTGTCAGCCAAATTAAAAAAGTGTTCCTGTAGCTCAATTGGTACAGCATTGCGCTATCAAGTGCAAGGTTGGGGGTTCGATTCCCCGGGAACACATGATAGGTAAAAATTGATAGCCTGAATGCACTGTAAGTCGCTTTGGATAAAAGCATCTGCTAAATGCATAAATTTAATTAATTTATTTTTATTTTAGACAAATCTGATATATATATATATAGACACACACACACACATGTTTGTTTCTGTGAATTGTGGGGACTTTATATTTTCTATCCCCTTACCCTAACCATTCTACTTACAGAAAACCTATTTGCAGTCGGGTTTCAGATCTCAAAATTTCAGGTTTTACTATTCTTGTGGGGCCATTTTGTCCCCATAATGTAGCATAAACATACACACTTTGTCTTATTCAGTCTTGCTTCTAAATTTAAATTTATTCATTGTTCATTTGACAGACACTTTTATCCAAAGAATCTTATTAAAAGTAGGAATGTCAAATTTTTGAGCCAATTATATTCGCGGTGTACAATGTCAAGTTTTAAATGTAAGTAAGAATTGCTAAATTTTTGAGATTGAAATGCAAAAAAATAACAATAAGAATACATTTCTTAAGAACTATATCTAGTTTTAAGGACATTTATCGATAATTACTAGAAAACAAGATTTAAAAAAACGTATTATACAATTTATTAGCAATATGTCTGCATTACATGTCCCCTTAAGCACACATGTTGGCAGAGGCAAAGTATTTACCCAAGTTATTTTTGGTGCGACAGTGTTCAAAAAATAAATCTGCAAAATTAATCAGCATTGGTACAATGACACCACTATAAAAACTGCTCTGAAAAAATGCAGCTCGTTTAAGCACAGGTTATCATAATTTATGATGTGTATATGTGGAACTGAGAGGTTGCTCTCAAGCCGAGGGGTGTGTGTGTAAGTCGCGCACACAGCTCCCAGTGTTCCAGCATGAGACACAGCAACACCCACAAGCACAACGCGATCGCTCACACACACACCTCCGCGCTCTCCGCCGTGGCTATGTAAGCACTTTCTGTCAGCTAAAGCCTGGAAAGTCTGGCCACGATCGTTATGGATGATCTCGCTCGCTCTCATATGTTGAAAAGGGTCCGTTGACCCCAGCTAAATTAGTTAGATAATAAAGAATGCTACCAGCACTCGCTCACTCACCTTATTTCATAGTTGCACTCACTGTGCGGTAGACAGATGGATTGCCAAGTCATTAATCAAAGGCGATCCATTTTTTTTCCTTTTGCTTCCGTAAATGAAAAGGCATTTCTTTATTTATTTAGTGTGACAGTTTGGCGGCACAGGAGGCCAATGCACTCATGTCTTATAATCTGCTTGTCAAAGCCAGTTAACCTTCTGAGGGAGAAATAAATACAAATTCTGCACTCAGCTTATCAACACGTGCAATGGCTCTATTTGTGTAGACTGGGAACTACTGCTGAACTTCACATAAAAAATGTTAAAACGCATTTAATGTGTTTCCAAAGTGGATAATTATGTTCTCACTCCTACTTGTTGTGATCCAAAAATTGCGGTTGACATCCTAACCTTAAAATCTGGTTGTGATATTCCAGTGTATGTAATCAAACTTGACTTTTTTTCAATAGGGACCTAATTGTCTTGAGATTCCAGTAAGATTCTGTGTTGCGGTTTTGAGGTTACGTTATGTCGATATCTAGCCAAGCAGGAAACAATCAGTGTGTGCATGTAATCACGTACTGTTAACAGTCGTCACTGTAGGGTCAAAGGGGCCAAGAGTTTATCTTCTTTAGGGACTTTTAAGACACATTATTCCTTGAGGGGTTCAATAGTGATTTTCAAACGGAAAATCTGCCTTCCTCCCTTTTCAAGCCCCTCCGGTGGAGACACATAGACTAGGGTTAGCGTGATTGCTCTCACGGTGACTCGCTCGCTCTGACGGCCACTTTCACGATGTAAACAGCTTCTCAGCCAAATGGATTGTTCCGTCTGCCCTGCTGTTTACACGGGGGGCAATTACGTGACGCTTAATTTCATGAAAACAGGGACGTCTGAAGATTGGCATCACTGAAATGTGGGCTGATATGGCTGCGCTTGAAGTGGGAGATACGCAGCTGAAATGTTCCAGATAACCAGTTTGTCGGTGGCCTGACTCCCCTGAACCCTCTCTTACACCCCTGAGGCTCTTTCACCCTGTCTGTCTTCAAATTTCCTTATGTTTATTCCTTCATTCAGCATGTTTTTTGTTCTGTTGTGCTCTTTACAATGATATTTTTGTCTTGATGACGAGTGTTTTCAAGTAATCCTGAAGTGTTACTCTCCAGAGGATGATTAAAACTACATAGTTCATACTCAAGTTAATGGTTTGGTTTTCTAAACAACAAGTCAATCTTAAGGAAGCCAGAATGAATCCAAGAACTGACTAGAGTATGATTTTTTGAACTGACTAGAGTATGATTTTTCACACTGTTTTTCCATTGTAGGTCTCTCACACTATCTTTAGTCTCCCACATGAGTTTTGTATTAAAATGTTATTGTTTTCAGCTCTTTGTTCACCTTGACTCCATTTCTTGCCTCTTTTTTTTTTCCAGATACATCAAAGTTGCAGAATCCAAGTCGTAAACAGTCAGTGTCCCGGAGCCTGAAACACCTTTTTCATTCTTCTACTAAATTTGTCAAGAGTCTCAAAAGGTGGTATGAGCATATTATAAAAAAAATATCTGGCACTTCCAACAGATTGATTACATATTGGTGTCACATTAGTTTATTACAGTATTAGAAGCATGAATGGTTATTATTGTATTGCCATGCTTTTAGACATGCATGAAAGTAATTTTGACCACATGAAATGTTTCTGCCCTCAGCCTTAAAATGGTAATTTGGCAATTTTCCACCTCAGGTGTTTTTGACCTTCTCAACTGAACACAGCAATCAAAATCAAACAACAATGTCATGATTTTTGAAGAATATTTGAATTAATAATTAAGGACCATATTTACTAACAGCTTGGACCATCGCAAACTGTCTTTTGGCATTAAAACTGTTTAAACTGTACTGTCAGGATGCACATTGATGAATTGGCGCTTAAAAGGCATGGACAGTTATTTTGGCACCTGACCTTATTAAATATGCATTTGTAGGAGTTTCCCTTTCAGACGCAAAATTCATGGGAGGAGAGTATTAAAATGAATCGCACAATGTGATTTACGAACATTTGCGTTCATGAAATTACTGGTATTTGCGCCATTATTTAAAGCTTAGTCTTAAAGCAGGTGGTAATTTGTGCTGCTCTTGGTAGATTGTGCTGGTCATTATGGAAATGAAATGTTCCATCTGTGTTCTTTAATGTGCATCTTGTCAGTAAACCACATGCAGAATTTTCTATGGAATTGCGCTCTAACACTAATTTGCCCTGTTTAGTAAATCTGTCCCTAAATAACTGTATATTTTGCCTTTATAATGCCTTTATTTATAATTATCATTTATTTATAATTAATCGTGATATTAAATTATCAGTAAAAAAAATAAATCTAATTTTAAATTCCGAAAACAATTTTGATGTTTATGTAATATTTCTTGCTAGAAAATGTCAAAATAGCTGTCTAGGGGTTTAAACATTTAATGGCAAAAACGACAAACTTTTTTGTAAACTTTTTCTAATGAATAGAAAATAAAACTCTTATAATTATTACAATGTACTATAAAACTTTGTTTGCTTTGTTGTACTCCTAATTTTTAAGTTGCTTTGGTATATCTGCTAATGATATGTAAAATATAAATGTAATATTTTATTTTTTATCTAAACCTTAAGAAACACATATTACTAAATATTTTCAGGAAATTTTTCCTTTTTAGGAAACTCAGAGCCTATTTTATACTCTATTCTTGGAAAGCGCCAAGCATTATAGAATTGACATTATAGCTGAATTCACCTTGTTCTGAATAGGTTCTCTTGGTTGTTGTTTTTTTTCAGGGGAGTTTATATAGCATCAGTATTTTACCATAAGGACAGTCTGCTAGTGACTAATGAGGATCAGATCCCCATAGTAGAGGTGGACGACTCATACAGCAGCTCCCTCATGCAGGACTTTCTGTGGTTCACCAAGGTATGCACAAACATACAGTCAACCGCGACATTAAGCAGCGGAGAGGTCAGCACGGAGATACTGCACTAAAGTAACATGCGTTTTGTTAACGCTGAACTGAAACATACATTTTCGATGTTTTCGTTACACATCTCTTTGACAAGCGTCAATATTTTTGTTGGTTTCTTCTAAATGCAGCCTGTGGTCAGCTTAGAGTCCTAAATATATTCTGTCAAAGTGAACAGTCAACACACTTTTGACGTTAGGCCGCGTGTTTGTAATTAGCCCATCATTACAAGGCTAAAGTGGTGTGATGCAAGAAGCAGAGAGAGTCTTAGCAGAATATAGCTCTTTGTTTGATGGCCAAATACTTCTAGATTTTATGGTGAGATTGGAGGTAAAGTTATACACACAAGAACGTGCCTTGCAGCGCTTTAAGCGCTCATGTCCGAATCCAAATGTTTATTTTTCAACTTGTCTCCTAAAATTCAACTAAAAAATGAAAGTTCGTCAAGGCAAATTTTGATGTTGGCTTGATAAACCTTGTCTCCCAGTTTAAAATAGCTTGAAGGTTAAACAGTCATATAAACAGGCAGGGACAGATGGTTTCGTCTCGAAGAATGATGCAGTTTTCCATCTAAAGCACCTTATAGCAAGGATGTCACCTCACTGAAGATAAAGCACTCTCTGGCATTCATGCACAGACTTTGATGTTGAGGAATTAGGTAAATAGTTTCCTCCAACTTCACAAGTGTGCGTGTGTGTTTATTTTGCAGCTGTCCTGTATGTGGGAAGACGTCCGGTGGCTGAGACAGAGCCTGGCCGTCTCCACCTCTTCCTCTTCCACTCTGCAGTCCAGACAGAAGATGCTGGCGGCTGCAGGCCAACTGCAGGTTTGCCAGCCCGTGATGAGCCTTGCTTACAATTTATCACTCTAATGGGATCTGATCTCACTACAAATTGAAATTGAGTGGGATAATCTCTTATGTGGGATTCTGAGTGGAGTGTGTGCCTGTCTTTGTGTTTGAGCATATTTCATATTGCATAACAATTATTTTGGCCAACATACATTACTTAACTGCTTTTTAGTACAATAATGCATTATTTTTTCTATTTGGAAACTGAATGAATATATTTTAAATGTTTATTTTTACTTCAGTGCAATACAAATAAAATATAAAAATGTGACTTTGAGTTTAAAAGAAATTCTACATTTTGAGATAATTACACATCGGTCCAGTCCAGCGTTCCAGAAATATTTCATGCTTTGTATTTCTGTTGTCATAAATATAAACCATAACGATGCATTAAAGAGGACAGTCATATATCATTATCGTTCCATTGTGGTTTCAATGTCACACCTGAAATAAAATAGAAAACAAATTAACAATTGTTTTGTAGTGGACACCATGCATAGCATCAGAGGGTTAAATTCTTTTCTGTTTCTCTGGCTTTCTCTACGTAGAATCTTTTGGGTACTCACAATTTGGGCCGAGTCCACTATGAGCCCATTAAGGATCGTCATGGAAATGTGCTGCTTGTGACAGTAAGGGAGATGGATAGCCTTTATTCCTTTTTCAACGGGAAATGGATGCTGGTATCCAAACTGCAGAGTCAGAGGAAGTCTTTATCTACTCCCGAGGAACCATATGCCCTGGACATCCTTCTTATAACCATACAGGTAACTACAGCTCTGTCCTAACTCAAAATATCAACTCTTGAGTCTTGCACCTTTAGTCTAAAGAAATTAGTGATACTCCAAATAATCCACCATTCGTTTCTTATTCAGAAAAAGAATTACATTTAAACTGTCATTGTGATTGTAGGACATTCTGGCCTATCAGAGACGAAGTCAGCACCGGCTGTCCTCAGGGCTTTATCTGGGTTACCTGAAGCTCAGCAGCTCTGTGGACCAGATCAAAGTTCTGGTTCCTCAACGTATGCCCAACATGCTCTGCCACACCAAGATACGAGACAACTGGAATGTGTCAAGGTTAGCAGTGTTCTTCAATGTGACAAAATGTAGTTGCCAATTTTTTTCTCAGAATCAGGTTTTTTTCCCTAAAAATTAGGAATAATGTAAACTCAGAATTAGTAGAAAAAAAGGCAGAATTGCAAAATATAAACTGAAATATAATCAGAATTGCAAGGAAAAAGTCTAAATTAAAAAGACCAATTATCTTTTGATTATTTTTTTAACCCCATGGCAGGAAATAAGCTTCCATAACAACTTCCACAAACTGAAATTAAAAATGCAAATACAAAGTAAGACTCTTGATAATATGTGACACAACAAATGAGAGAATTAGTAGGGCCTGCTTTAGGGAAAAGAGAATATTCTGAATATATTAAACTAGTAAATGAGTGGGAATGTGTTTTTAGCATGCTTTTTTCCTCAAATCATCCTGCATTTCACAGTTCACAAAGCATTTCTTAGAAGCCCTTTTTTCTCCTTAAGAGAATTGAAGATAAAAGCCCCTTGGTTTAAAAGCATTGGACTAAGACAATTAAAGCATGTATTCAAAGTCTGTAATTAAAGCATATAATTATATAATTTTTTTTTATAAATGTTTCACTTGTAACAAAGTACCAGTAAATCTATATGTACATCTTGACTCAACAGGAAAATTTTCATACAATCTAATGAATGTTACTGATATGGACGCGCAGTTTTCAACCTTTTATAGTACAGAAGCAAGTTAATTTGTCTTATTGGTGAAGCGAATTCGAGCTCTCCAGAGCGAGTGTACCTGAGAAGATTGAAATCTGCCTGAACTCCGTGTCGGACTCCCCCTCACCACAAGCTTACATAGTTTCTTGACACCACCATTTTTTACAGTCAAAACAAAACTGCTATTTGTTTTTGTTCGGTAAAGGAGCTATTTATTTATTTTCATCTCGGGTCATGGTGTTGACCTTGGTAGGTAGCTAGAGACAGGGACAGTATTATCCTGCAGCTCTGTGTGGCAGTAAAACTAAATTTACTATGGGGCCGGACTGTGGAAGTCAGTGGGAGGTTCACACAGGACGATGCCCACTCACGGCTCGAGGAAAACCTCTGGAGCAAAGAAATTTTCCTTTTTTCCACCAACCTACCCCCTTGACGCTAGCCTTGAGGGTGTCCTTGAGTCTAAGACCAAATTACTATATTTTGCCCCGTCATCTTAACCGCGTACTGTGAGCTGATGCTTTTCATCCTCTCAGTTTTCATGAAATTTATAGAAAGTTAAATGAATTTTAAATCATTTTACCTCACTGTAAAAATCTGGTTTTCTCTATAATTTGCCAACATGATTTATGGATATTTTCACACAGATAATAATTTCAAACCTAATCAGTTATTTTTAAATTCTCTCTTCAATAATTTACAAATACCCAAGGGTTGTCACTTTCCTAGGTACCACGTTTTTGGTCATTAAACTAGTACTTTTCTTAGTCTAGCATGTTCATATTAAAAGAAAAAGTTGTTGAGTGGTTGGTCACAAGCATCACACTAAACCTTACTCTCAAAATCAGACCTGACATGCCATCCCACTAGCCTTTGGAAACCACTCTATCGAGGGCTCTTCTGGAAAGAGTAATATAGAGCTGTGTGTATGTTGACTAAACGCGGTCTCTTCCCACCCAGGGATGAGTGGGAATGGCTGCAATCACTGTCTGGCCCTGTGGAGGTGGAAACAGCAGATCAGGCCACAGACTGCATCCTCTTCTCTGAGATCCAGACGGCCATTAAGGGTCTGCTGCACCAGATCAATCTACCTCTCCACCAGGTACTGCAGTCTACATGACAAGTCTGTGGCAACTTGGTGAAAAGCACCACAATCATCAAAAATGAAAGTTTATCAATATTTTTTTTATTTATAAAATGGTTAAAATATTGCTCAAGTTATTAAGGGGTTATTTAGTTTGCATACTTACAATTAAGTTGTTTGAAAAGTGCAATTTAAGTTTAAAGCTTATATAAAACTAGTAATGGGAAAAATGGGAATACTTTATGACATGGATGGATGGATGGATGGATGGATGGATGGGCAGATGGATGGATGGTTGGATCGATCGATGGATGGATGGATAGATTGGCGGATGGATGGATGGGCAGATGGATGGATGGATGGATGGGCAGATGATAGATAAAGAAATATGGATAGATAGAGGGGATGGATGGATAAGCAGATGTTAGACAAAGACGGTTAGACAGATTGAGGGGATGAATGAATTGATGGTTAGATCGAGGGGAAAAATTTACGGATGACAGATAAAGGGATGGATGGAAGGACAGAGATAGATAGATAGATAGATAGATAGATAGATAGATAGATAGATAGATAGATAGATAGATAGATAGATAGATAGATAGATAGATAGATAGATAGATAGATAGACAGACAGACATAGTATAAATAGATTGTGCTATACTATACTATAGACACTACAGATAAATTGTGGCTACCATAGTTTTGTAAGAGTAACTTTTTGTGTGTCCTACTGAGTTTTAGGAATTTTTGCTCGCTACTTAGTTACGGCATAACATTGTTACCCTTCGACCCCTGTGGGTTAAAGTCTGTGTGTGTGTCTCTGTGTGTCCCACACAGGCCAAGCACTTCCGTCTCTACACACTCGAGGTGCTGGAGCTGGGTCACAATGTGTCCTTTCTTCTGCTGCTGCCCGCCTCAGACGACGTTTGCTCTGCCCCGGGACAGACCAACCCCTACACACCACACTCGGGGTTCCTCAACCTCCCTCTTCAAATGTTTGAGCTCGGTACACTGGCTTCTGTTTCAACCCCTACAATATTAGCTCAGTTGGCCTTATAAAAATCCACAGATTCCTCCTCCCTCTGCCCCCAGTCACACTCCCTCAGGACCTCTAGTAAATCAAGCAGACACACACACATGCAGACACCAGCGGGGTGGTGGTGCACACCACGGCTAGCCAAACAGCCACCCACCCCCCTCGCTGAGCCCAGACTGTGTAAAATAAGGAAAGGTTAAACAAGAAATCAATATTATAATTCAATAAAATCTGTTTTAAAGAACTGAATATCATTTTCATTCAAATAGCATGGCTTGTTTTCAGTGTGCTTGTATGCTTAGCAGTGGTGCCAATTAGAACCCTTAGTAGCTTATTCAGCTGCTGTTGTGGGGAGAGTTTCAAACAACTTTTTAAACGTTATACTGTGAGGTAGTTTCAACCCAAACACCATACACTTGTAAACCACCCACAGATTTCCATTACAAAAACATCTTTTAAAAAGATTTGTCAGTGTTTTTTCAGACATTAATGATAACCTTCCTAGGGTCTCAATTTCACACCATCCAGTAAAGTCAATTAGAAAAATGCAATAATATCTGACTAGCATTGCCCTTATATGACAGTGTCCATTACTAAGTGTGGCATTATATATTTTTTGTTTCCCATGTGCAGTTCACTTCTGCTCATATAAGGAGAAATTTATCAGTCTTTACTGCCGGCTGTCCTCAGTGCTGGACCTGGATGCTCTAATTACCCAGCAGGCTTTTAGAGAGGCCATCACTGACTCAGAGGTGTCAACAGCCAAACAGAGACACCAGCACATATTGGACTACATTCAGGTATGCTCTGTGAAAAGTAATGTGATTTGTAATTTTTTTGCGCTCCCTTGCTCCACATTATATGATAAACAAAAAAGATTTCTCGGTGACACTGTCTATGAAGCCCGTATTTATAATACATTATAAGGGTATTCTTAAGGAATTATAATGAATGCATTATGCATTATAAAAAACATATGTTATATCAATTCATGAATAATCATAACAACAATTATAATACATCATAATGCTAACATATTTGTGGTTATAAGTTTAAGAGTATGATTATTTATTACACACAATGAACTCCTATTAAATCTACTTCATTTACAGTATAATGTACTGTATCATGTCTTGACATTGTTTATTTAAGATCTGCACAGTATCTTACTACAGCTGAGAGTGGTTAGATGTTGAGGGTTATTAGAGTGTTTTCTGTGAAGCAAATGTTAATTAATTGATGTGAGCTTGTTACTCCAACTGAAAAAAATGCAATGTTTTATATGGTTACATTTTATTTTGATGGTCCCCGTAATGGGTCAACTGTAAGCAACTTTCAACTACATGCCATCTAACTCTCATTAGAGTATTAGTATGCCCAAGAATGGTAGAATCTAGTATGGTGAAATAAGTTGATGTACTTGCAAAGACACTTATAGTCAGTTTATCTGTTGGTTGAACATCGACTCAAAATAAAGTGTTAGCATATATTTACAATAGCAGACATACTAATACTCTAATGACTGCTATTTGACATGTAGTTGCAGAGTTACTTATCAACAGCTGTCTAAAGGGTACCATCAAAACAATCAAACTAATATTACAATACAAATAGTTCAAGGCAAATGTGTCATATTACACATTCATCTGTTTAAGATAATTTTTTTTGTATTATTATTATTACTACTTATTAAAGTGGTCTTTGACCGCTTTAAGTAAAGTAGCATCAGAAAAATGGCAAGATATGAGACTTATAATACGTTATAGCTATGAGAAAATATAATCCGTTGTAAAAGTGGATGCAACATGTTCATTGTGTTATAAATCATCATACTCTTAAAAGCTATAACCACAAATAAGTAAATATTATAATATATTAAAACTGTTGTTATGACTATTCATGAGATGATACAACATATTATAAGGTTTTTTTATAATGCATTATGCATTCATTATAATGCCTTAAGAATACCCTTATAATGTATCATAAATATGGGCTTCATTGAAAGTGTTACAGATTTCTCTTCATAAAACACATTTTATATAATATAGTACAGTATTTTATTGAATATTGATGGTGCAGGTTTTTTTTTTTACATTTTTTTTTACTGTTGAGTACCTGGACCTGGTTAAATAAATAGTTTTATATATATATATATATATACTTGTTCTTTTATTTTATTTCTCTTATGTTCCAAAGTATATGACAAACAAAAAGATTCTTCTTTAAAAATTATATTTTTACATATATATATATTTTTTTTTTACACAAACAATACCAAGTACTTAATAAAGGGTTGGACTCATAAATATAATACAAAATAATAATTGGTCACCATATGCAAACAATTTTTCCGTAGCAATATCTTTTTGGGTGATTGTTCAAGCTAAATACCTGATTTGAACATTTGAACAATTTTCTTCTAATTTCTTCACTTAAATCTCACTCTTAAATAGAAGTGTGATAATATCTGTGTTATTTTGTGTTGTAGTGTGTTTGTAGTCCAACTTGTTGTATGTCTTGGAACCATGTTAGTTCAGGAATCATTTGCAAATGAATCTCCATTGTGATTGGTGCACTCAATGTGAGCCCACTCTGCACATCACAACAAATCCATTTCCTCCCAATTTAAGTAATTTGTTGCACTGCAGGCATTTTGCATTTTCGTCCTTAACCAAGCTTAACAGTGTTTTTGGTGGTGCTTTTGGTCTACAAAAGGGATTTTAACCGAAATAATATGCTTTTGCATTTACAGCAGTCATTGAAATACTACTTATTAATAACCTTGAATAAATGAGAAGTAAACTACTGTACTGTTATGAATGTTTTTGAAATAAGTCTCTTATGTTCACTAAGACAATAATTTATTTGGCCAGAAAATGCAATAAAAACAGTAATATTTTGAAATATTTTGAAGTTTCCATTTGAATATAATTTAAAATGTAGTTTATTCCTGTGATGGCAAATATAAATTTTCAGCAGTCATTAATCCATTCTTAAGTGTCCCATAGAAATGATTCAGAAATTATTATAATATGCTGATTTGGTGCTCAAATAAAATTTCTCAAATTTATTATCAAATTTGAAATTGTGCTGCTTAATATTTGTTGTGGAAACTGATGTTTTTTTTTCAGGAATATACTGATGGCATGTGATCATTTCAGTCTTATGTCAATGCAATGATTTCATTTGTCAGAATATACATTATGCATAACAGTATGTGCAACAAACAGGTGCTTAGGATAGTGCAGTGATGGTATTTTATTGCTATTTTGTATTTTAAAATTGTTTGTGTACTATCTGAAATGATGCTTTACTGCTTCATTCCCTTTTATTAGCCACATTTGTGTTGTTTCAATTACAACTTTTAGCAATACGTCATTCATGTTTCAATCCTGAGGATCACATGTTTATTCCCAGGCGCTTGGGAGTGTTGGAAACATCAAACTACAAAAACAATTTAAACTAATAATCCAATTAGGATACTTTATTGATGTCATAAAGCATAACTACTAGACATATAAACTGTAAAACAAGTTGTTTTTCTTGTGTCGAAATTTCAATAACAGCTCGGCAGACTCTCTCACAATTTGACTTAAAAGACAGGCGTGTGTTAAGCGTGCCGGTCTGAAATAATCCCTCTCCGCCACCCTGGTCTGGACGATTAATTGAGATTGACCACAAAACCACAAGAGTGTTTGTGTGATGTCAGGTCCAAGAGGCGCTGGAAAAAAGCAGCACACTGACCACAGATTACACAGCGCCTAAGAGCGACGAGGGGAAAAAATAATATCGATCAATGAGTGTGACTGCATGAATGTGTGTGTTGGGCTGAGCAATGTGTCATCAATTAGCGTGAAATCCTTAATGTTCCAGGAGGCAGCGAACCAGAAAGAGCCACGTCTGTGGCACGGTGGTGGAAAGTGCTTTGTGCTCCGCTCTCGTGCGAAAGGGCAGGTTTATATCACTGTGAGGTCCTCTCAAATAGCTACTGACAGAGCACAAAAAATGCGTGTTTTAGATGCATGTGGTGAGAAATGTCATTGAGACTGAGCTTCCATGACACTCAAATGCAACTTTTTGGCTTTAAGTTGGCAGATTTAGAAGTTTGCTGCTATATAATGTGAGTGAAATAAGCTACTAGTTCATCTGATATTACTCAACTGCTATAGAGTTAGTTCAGGGCCCAGTGTTTACTATGAATTCTCATTTCATTTTAATGTTTCCGTTGACAGTCGATAACTCACTACACAAAACAAATTTTACTTAGCACAAACCAATTATTATTCTCCTTGGAACTGAACCTTTATTTAATGCAATACGAGTCATGTTTTCTTCTACTTTTTTTATTGTTTTATAGCTTCAGGTTAAAGCAGCCTATTTTGCATCAAAATACTATTGAGTTTGATTTTACAGCCTTTGATGCATAAAACAAGAAGCATTTTCTCATCTCTGTTAACGGCCAGGCCTATTCATTTTTCTCTCCTAAATATGCATGATTATATGGTCAGTTGCATTTTATTATTCCCATTTAACATTATTTCTCCATGCAGTCCACGGCCCTATTGGAAGGGCTGACAAGCAGCCTGTCCATGTTGGATCTCTCTACTATTTAAAAAAAAAAAAAACTTTTGCCAAATATTTTGCATCAAAATACGGTTGAGTCTGACTGCACAGCCTTTGACGCACATGAAAGGGAAAACATTTTCTCATCCCTTTAATAATGGTCAGGCATATTCATCTTGCTCTCCTAAAAATGCTCAATTATATGGTCAGTTACATTTTATTATTTCCATTTAACATGATTTTTCCCTGCTGTCCATGGCCCTATCAGAACAGACCTGTGATTCAGTTTTGGATTGAGAGCTGCTATATTGGAGCACTGGGTATGGTATAAGCCACCCTGCCTATTTATTATTTTCCCCTAATTTGTTGTAATATTTCCCAGCCAGCAGCATCAGCCAAACATTTATTAGTTGAATTAGTCTATTTCGCAACTTAAAAAAACTTTATTATTGCCCTTGTCATAATGGAGTCCCCTCTTTGTCGTTAGAAGCCCAGCATATTTTCCAAAGGAGTCATCCTGTGGTGTCAAAGCTCATTCCCATAAGCTGGATCTCACATGGCATTTGCTAGAAAGAGCTCAGATTGCAGTGTTTTTATTTTTTTTCGTCTACCCTGCTTCATTTTTGTACAGCCTTTTTCCTTCCAATTTGAAATAAGCTCCTTGTAAATACAATTGCTATAGTACGTCCCAAGGATGGAAAATATGAAAGTGGTACTTGTGAAGATTCACTGCATGGAGGTTAACAGCTCTGATTGAAAACACATTTTACCTCTCATTTCGCTTCTGCACACTAAATAGGAGCAATATGTACAATTCAGTTCTGGCATGCTGTGATTGGTGAACAGAGGAAGATGACACAAAATAAATTATGATATTAGTCACGGTCATGCCCCTTCAGACTTCACAGGAAGTTTGGTGTGGCCTCCTTTTGAAGCTTTTGTGTAATGCGCTTTAATGGTTTGAAAAGCTTTGTGATGTTTGTGGGGAAAACGCTCGCGAGGTTTGTGTGGGGGAAATACCGCATTTCTCACATTGAAAGCTGCTATTTGCATTTATATTGAATCAACATTTAAATAGCACCCTTTAGTTTTAAAGCTTTGACCTTATTTTTGGCATTTCCAATGAAATAACATTGCACTCAACCTCGCTTTGTTTTTTTTTCCCCTTTGTGTGTTTGAAGCATTTGGATGAGATGTGGCGAGACGTCCGCTGGATCACCAATGCTCTGCAGTACGCCCGCTATAAACAGCCTCTCGGTTGGGTGCCTATCACCTGGCTAGTTGATGTCAGTGTGGAGCCTCCTGTCCAGAAGAATGACTCCACGTCCTCTAACACAGACTACGTGCCCACTCCCTCACCCTCTCCAGAAATGAGGAGACGAAAGCCCACAATCGGTAAATGCTGTTTTTCAATAGCTCTCTTTCATCCAGGCATAAAACGATGTGTCGTGCTTGACTGCGCATCTGTGTTGCATTCAAATAGGTATTATATTTGCAGTAGTGAGTATGTGGCATTTGTTGACAGCACAAAAGAACATTTGTGTAGGAAAGAAATCAGTGTATCGACTTAATTATAATTCAACACACTTATTGTTATGATAAACCATTCTGTATAAAAGCTTTGGGAAGCCATGTGTTTTGCAGAGCATTAAAGGATGGTAGTTGGCATAAAACAAATGTGAGTTTCTAAAATGATGGTTTTCAAGAAAAATTACAGATTAAGCTCACTTAAGTAATGTTCTGGCAGGATGTGATTGTTGGAAATTTGGGCTTGTTAAGATTTCGGTCTGTTTCACTAAGGATTGGCAAATGATGATAATTCACAGACATCGGTCATCATTGCTGTGTCTGTTCTAGTAGGACCCAATTGCACTGTGTCTTGATTTGATAAATTTGCATTTGACCAAGGCATTGCACAAATCTTGAAGTGACAAATTGCTCATTTTACCTTTTAAAACAATCTTAAAAAAAAAAAACACGGCAGTTCTGATAAAATACGCGTTTACATTGGTTTTGAATGAAAAATTAATTTTAATATGAAAACTTTTTGTTAATCCTTCGGAAAGAACCTATGCGTAATCCTTCAGTATAAAACATAGATATTACTTCATAGTAACTTTTTAAAATATTTTATAATTGTATTACATTATAGAATGCTTAATATGTGCAATGTTACAGTAAATTGATCTATATTATAAATATGCACTACCATTCAAAAGGTTGGGTCAGTAATTTTATTTAACAAGGATGAATTTAACTGATGTGAAGTGGCAGCAAATATGTATCACAGAAAATATTAACAAAACCATTATCATCACTGATAATAATAAGTAATGTTTGTGACACTGAAAATGCTTTGCCATCAGAAGAATAAATGACATTTTAAAATATACTGAAATAGAAAACAGTTATTTTAAATTGAAATAATATTTCACAATTTTACTATTTTGACTGTATTTTTAATCAAATAAATAGTACTGATGAGCATGAGACTTTCTAACCAACCCAAACTTTTGAACAGGTCTGTACATCGGCTATTTGACATGTAATCTTGCACATTGTTCATCCAATCAGATTTTAGAGGCAGAACTGTTCTTTTAAAATGTTTATTTTATTTTGGTGGTGGATGAGGAGATACCCCCTGACAATGTAAGCGCTTTGAGTGCCTAGAAAAGCGCTATATAAATGTAATGAATTATTATTATTAAAATGGATAAGCAGTATTATGCTTATTAATTCCAATGGCCTATTATTTCAATCCCCATCTCTTGTAGAGTCCCAACCAGGTTCAGATGAAGAGGGCTGTTCGGAGGTCTTTCTCCCCACAGACAGTGACTACGACTCCAGTGACGCTCTGAGCCCTCGTGACCTGGACTTAGTTTACTCCTCAGCCCAGGATCTCTCCCATCAGGCCGTGCACGTTCTCAGCGGAAGCGCTCCTGATGTTCTTCAGATGCATGATCTCAAATACAGCGCTTGCTCCAAGTCCATCCTGGAAACCGAATCGTGCACCAAGGACATGGAGGACCTGTCACTGTCTTCTTACTCTGTGAAGACCACAGACAAGCCATCCCGCAGCAAGTTCCTGGCCGATCCACCAACAAAACGTAAGCTGCTGTCCAAAAGCCATCCCCAGAGGAGTTATTTTGGCGGGCCGCACCGCTGGCTCCGTGTACAGAGCGAGAGTCACACTCCTTCGCTATCCGAAGGCATCTACACCAGACAGAGCGATATCGACCTGCCGCTGGAGACCCAACTCTCCCTATCGCACTCGCCCACTACCTCCTACAGTTTGGACGAGTACAGACCGTCCTACAGGGAGTCTAAGCCCAACGTTCGCAGGATTTTTGTGGAGTCGTGCAGCAAGACGTCGCCCTGCAGAGATGCCCCACATTGGGAGGAGGAGGAGACGGGATCGAGAGGAGCTACAGACAGAGATGCTGGATCGGGTTATGGCACTACAGCCGAAGCTCAGGACGTGGATTCTGATGAGCAAACGAATGAACAAGTGTCGGAGATCCTCAGCAGCACTCTTTAGGATGAAATAAGCGTTCCATCATAGACGTGTGGTTTTATCACCACTTAAATTGCCTCTAAGCTCCAGACCTTTTTCCTCTCCAACCGCACACTTTACAACAGCTCACAGTTGTAATGAGTGAACACTTAGCCTAATCAATTCTTGCATCCTCACTGCAGAGGATGAAGTTGCTGGTCAACACTGCGGGACTCATAAATCATGGCTCTGACTGTTACAATGTTAAATATCAATGCAACGTGAAACAAAGCACTGCTTTTCCTTAGAACTTGAAATTGCCTCAGCCAATAGAGCCCAACAGTGAGCGCCCACTTTTTCAGCTGCCTTTGTTCTGAATGTATTTTCCCCATTTATTATCACCATAGGGGTTTCAAAAACGTCTTCAGGCTGAAAGACTTTGAAGTCATGAAAAAAACCCAAACCAGCTCTATATTATAGTTTGGATTAGAAGCTACAAGCATATTTGAACTACCTATCTATCTTTCTATCTTTCTATCTATCTATCTATCTATCTATCTATCTATTAGGGGTGCACGACAAATATCGGCCGATAATTAATGCACATCTCGTCAGTAAAGCCGGTTATCTAATCAGCGGTAAATTCCATCAGGTGCATGCTATCTATCTATCTACACACACAAACTTTTAACATTGTTTATATATATATATATAGTGCTGTCAAATGATTAATTGCGATTTATCACATCCAAAATAAAAGTGTGCACTCTGTATATTCATTATGTATATATAAATACACAGTATGTATTTTGAAAATATTTACATGTATATATTTATATTCATATAATTTATATTATATATAAATATATTTAATATGTAAACATAACATATTTTTCTTAAATATATACATGCATATGTGTGTATTTATATATACATAATAAATATACAGAGTGCACATAAATATTATATGAACAAAAACTTTTATTTTGGATGCGATTAATTGCGATTAATCATTTGACAGCAAATATATAATATATATATATATATATATATATATATATATATATACACACACACACACAGTCATGGTCAAAAGTTTTGGCAGTGACATAAATTTAGTGTTTTGCAAAGTTTGCTGCTTCAGTATTTGTGGATTATTTTTCCACATATCTCTATGGTATATTGACAAACAATGATAAGAATATCATATGTTTTAAAGGCTTTTATTGGCAAAAAAATATATAATGAGTCAATATTTACAGTGTCGACTCTTGTTCTTCATAACCTCTGCAATTGACTCTGGCATGCTGGATATTAGCTTCTGGGTCAAATCCTGACTGATGGCGATCCATTCTTGCCTTATTATTTCCCGGAATGGATCACAATTTGTGGGCTTCTGCTTGTCCACTCGCCTTTTGAGGATTGTGATCCTGGCAGTTGCCTGGCTACGGATCCAAAATTTAAATGGAATTCTTTATCACTCTTTCTTTGAGACATGCTGCTCCGTCATGCTGGAAAATGCATGGATCATCACCAAATTGCTCATTGATCGTTGGAAGAAGTCGCTCTTTCGGGACATTTTGATACAATTCTTTATTCGTGGCAGTGTTTATGGGCAGAATTATGACAGAGCTCACTCCCTTTGTTGAAAAGCAACCCCACACATCGATGGTCTCAGGATGCTTCACTGTTGGCATGTCACAGGACTCATGGTAGTGTTCACCTCTTTTTCTCCGAACAATTGATTTTCCAGATGTCCCAAATAGTCAGAATTCAGAGAATTCAGCTTCATCAGAGAAAGTAACTCTGCACCAGTCTTCTGCTGTCCAATCCTTGTACTTCCTGCAGAATTTCTGTCTTTCCTTGACGTTTTTCTTGGAGAGAAGTGACTTATTTGCTGCCCTTCTTGACACCAGGCCATTGTCCAAAGGTCTTGGCCTCACTGTGTGTGCAGATGCTCTTACACCAACCTGCTGCAATTCCTGAGCAAGCTCTGCACTACTGGTAACATGATTCTGTAGCTGATGCCTCAGGAGGAGATGGTCCTGGCGCTTGTTGGACACTCTGGGACGTCCTGAAGACTTTCAGGTGCAATACTCTTTGTAGCAATTTCCTTGATTGTGAGGCCATTTTGATGCAAAACGATGATGGCTGCACGTGTTTCTTTGAAGGTAACCATTGCTAACAAGAACACAATGATTGGAAGCGCTTCTTCCCTCCTTTTATAGAAATCAGTCTGCTTTTACAATCTATTTAGTGTGATAGTGATTTCACCTGACTAGTACCCATTCACACTTTCACATGTGCAGCTGATGCGAATTAACATCACAGCAGCTTAAGCAGCAAACTTTGCAAAACACAAAATTTATGTCACTGCCAAAACATTTGGCAATGTATATATATATATATATATATATATATATTGCTGTCAAGTGATTAATAGCAATTAATCGCATCCAAAATAAAAGTTTTTGTTCACATAATATTTGTGTGCACTGTATATTTAATATGTATATATTAATACACACATGCAATATATATTTTTAAAATATTTGCATATATATATTTATATTCATATATATATATATATATATATATATATATATATATATATATATATATAATACATAAACACAAAATTTTTCTTAAATATATGCATGCATATGTGTGTATTTTTATATATCTCTACAAACTTGTAACATTGCTTTTTATAAAAAATAAATGAACATATCTAAATTAATTGATATAACCTCTGGTTAGTCTGTTTTGAAGTTCACTGTGGAGAAAATTAATGGGATTTTTACATCCGGTAACATGCTGTTTGGCTCTGTTGTGGTGTTTTTTGGATTTAGGTGATTTGAGGGTCAGTTAAAATTCAGTTTATGTGTTTACTTGCTATGAAAGATCGATGTATCTGCTAATTTCACTGCCCATTTAGTATTGTTTGCTCTTACAATTGATGTATGAAGTGGCATCATCCACTTTACACTACATCTGTTTCTAATAGATTGCATTTCAGTGTTCAGAAACACTGGATGAATCAAAAATGGTCCCATCACTACAGACTCTGTTACCAAACATGAGCCCTTTTCAAATTAAAAAGTTGTTCTAAGGGAAGAGTGCATGACATTTGTTCCACAGATGTGTTTCATTGAAAAATACCTTGAGTTTTGCGATGTTTACCATATGATGGTGGTTTGTGGTGTGTGATTGTTCACATTTGAAGATTCATTGTAATTTGTTTGTTTCTGTTCCTATTTATGCTGGGTAACCCACTGTTTTGAAAGGAAATTAAAACCACTTATGTTTTGCAAGTTTAAGGAATGATAAAAACTGCACTTTTTATACATTTAGTATATTTGCCTCCCACAACGTTTACTGTAATAAGAGTTTGACGGCTGGATTCTTTTGAATTGGACCACCTTTGACCTTTTGCAGAGGAAGGAAACTTATTTGCTTGTACCGCAAATTTGTGCCACTTATATAAACATATATTTCAATGATTTGAAAGGGAATTATTTTTCTTACATAATTATTAATATCACAGCACTCATTTTGTTAATAAAGCCATAGATATTTGTAATGCAAGTTATGGTCTAAGGACATAACCAAAAAGGTATTTTGTTTAGTAATGCACCATAAATTCTGTAAAACCATACCACATTCATTTTGCTGTGATTATTACCTAACAGATTTATTGTGAATATAGTATATGTATATTCACATAATCCATATGTGCGTCCTGTAATTAAGTGAAATATTTTTTTTCCCGAATGATAGGACAGCTTAGCAAGCAACATTGTGAATGTGTCTGTTGCAATGTTTCAACAATTTATTAATGTTTGTAGTGTTTTTTTATGAAAAAAAAGAAAGGAAAATGGTATTTGCACAAAATGTTTGATTTCCCAAAAATATATGTTGCAACTGGAGTTTCTCTTGTGAAGGATTGTTAAAAAAAAAAGATTTCATCTTCCGGTTAATGTACAGTGATGTCAGCTGGTGCTCCAGATCCTGTGGGTAAATGCACACATTGTTCTGACACACCGGTGTGTTAAGTATGCATTCATCACAAGCCCACAGACATGAGGCATTATTTATCATATTCCACTTTACTTATATTCCAGTTAAATCATTGAACTCTTTACAACTGGCATTCCAGTTAGGGTATTATTGTTAAATTATATGGTATATTTGTCTTGATACCTTTATACTGTGCACAATGCAAGCCAAAACAATTAAAAAGCATCATATCTGTATATTTTTGCATTATGCATTTATTGATCCAAATAATATATTACAGTATTGTATTTTTGATGGTTGGTCTGATGTAAGTTTCTGATGTAACTTGTTTGCTTTTTGTGATGCATCTTGAATATGGCGTTGTGACAGATGTATTTAAGTCATAAAAAAATAAACATTCCAGTGTAAATATTTTATATGTTATTTGTGTTTCTTTCATTTCAGACCTATTCAAGTAAATTTAATTTTAAATTGTGTAACTTATTTCAAAAAGTGAAATATATATTCATATATATTCTAGATTTGTTACATGTAAAGTGAACATTTCAAAAGTTTTTTTATTGTATTTTTTTATTTTGATGATTAGAGCTAACATCTCATGAAAGTCAAAAATCCAGTATCTCAAAATATAAGAATATTTCCTAAGATCAATAATAATAATAATAATAATAATAATAAAAAAATTGAAAAATTCAAGTTCTTTAAAGTATGTTCATTTATGCACTCAATATTTGGATGAGGCTCCTTTAGCACAAATTCCAGCAATTCCAGTGAGGTGTGGCATGCAAGCGATCAGCCTGTGCACTGCTGAGGCACTATTGAGCCTTCAGCTCGGATCGACTGTTTCTCATCTTTCTCTAGAAAATATCCCATAGATTCCATATGGGGTTCAGGTCAGGTATGTTGGCTGCCCAATCAAGCACAGTACTTGGAAGTGGTTTTGGCTCTGTGGGCAGGTGCTAAGTCCTGCTGCAAAAGGAAATCAGCATCTCCATAAAGTTTGTCAACAGATGGAAGCATAAAGTTCTCCAAAGACGTCAGATGTCACGGTACCCCAAATCATCACTGACTTCAGAAACTTCACACTGGACTTCAAGCAGCTTGGAGTCTCTGCCTCTCCAGTCTTCCTCTAGACCTTGATTTCCAAATGAGATGCAAAGTTGACTTTTATCTGAAAAGAGGACTTTGGACCACTGAGCAACAGTCCAGTTTATTTTCTCCTTAGCCCAGATAAGATGCTTTTGACATCGTTTTTGTTTCAGAAGTGGCTTGGTAGCCCTTTTCCTGAAGATTTCTGAGCATGGTGACGCTTGATGCACTGAATCTAGCTTCAGTCCACTCCTTGTGAAGCTCTCCAAAGTGTATTCTCACGCTTGTTGTCATCCATGTTGCTTGTGCACCTTTTCCTACCCAATTTTTCCTTCCAGTCAACTTTGCATTTAATATGCTTTGATACAGCACTCTGTGACCAGCCAGCCCTTTCAGTAATGACCTTCTGTGACTTACCCTCTTTGTGGAGGGAGTCAATGATTGTCTTCTGGACCACTGCCAAGTCTGCAATCTTCCCCATTATTGTGGTTTCTAATAACAAAAGATACCCAGAATTTATACTGTAGAAATTTTAATTTAATGAAACTCAAATGTAAATATTTAAATATTTTGAGATACTAGATTTTTTTTACTTTATTGAGCTGGAAGCTCTAATCATCAAACATAAAACACATTTTTTATGTTTTTTTTTTTTTTTTTTACATGTAAAAAGTTTCACTTTTTGAAATAAGTAACCGAAAAAAATAACTTTTTCATGATATTCAAATTTTTTGAGATGCACATGCACATGCACGCACTCGCGCGCACACACACACACACAAATATATATATATATATATATAATTTCATTTTGGCTGGTTCATCTTACAGTGGTTTAATACAAATTACAGAGACAATGAACATTTTATATATTTAAACATCTTAAAATAATATATATATTATAAATTATAATTATAAATTATATTATAATTTACCATAATAAATATATATTATAAAATCTGTTATAGATGTGTTTTATATATATATTACACATATTACATTTAGATTTTAACAATTTTAACAGACAGGACATCTGACAATATATAATTATTAAATGATAATCTTACAGTGGTTGAATACAGATTTTATATTTGTATCTTTTTTGTTATGCATTTATAAATTTAAATAAAACTTAGTTTGCAACGTTAACAAATTAAACAAACAGGCCAATCAAAATGTATAATTATGAAATGTTAATTCTTTAAAAAATATAGAAAATTGCAGTAAAACAGAATACAGAACATTATATTTTATAAATATTATTTTTTATTATTATTATTTTGTAATATACTCTCATATTTTGATAAATTGATATGAAGCTTGGTGTACAGTGTAAACAATTGACACAGGCCAATTGACAATATATAATATAGGAAATGCTAATCTTACAGAGTTTAAATACAGATAAAAAAAAACTGAAAAAAAATATGTATATTTTAATGAAATTTTAATAATATATTTATATTTTATTAGTGTTTTTCATATAGGTTCAATATTTTGAAGAAATTCATAAGAATCTTGGTTTACAATGTTAACAATTTAAACAAACAGGCTGAACAGAGACCGTGTTTGTGTGTATGTTTGTATTTAAAACTGAACTGACCGCATTTTAGAAACCGTAACTTTCAAATCGAGCGTTCAAATTGCTCTCGTTAGATCATCAAAGGTCCTCACAGGGAACTAAACAAAAACAAATGACATTTTTATCCAGCTGGGTCATGAAAGAATCAGGAATATTTTGACCTCGAGCTGGGAGGCCTTCTGATCCGTCATTAAGATTAAGTGAACTTCAGAGTCGGATCAGACATTGATGGTCATGGAGGCACGACTGGCCTTTGCCCAGATATTCCACGAAAATCAAAGGACAAATATACCTCCAGATGATTTGAAACATGTGGATCTGGCCGTCAGTTCAGGGGAAGAAATGAGAATGTATGTGTATGTTGGAAACGAACTCAAACTGTGGCGAATATTGCTATCAAGAAGATGATCTGTTGATTAGGTCCGGAATGACGCAATGTTCTCAATTCGCAGCTAAAACTGACAGGAGCCTATTTGAATATGGCCTCTTATCCACTTTGCTATGTCTCCAAACACACACTTCCATGGAAACCATTGTAACACAGTCAAACAGTCATACATACAAATTACAAGACAGAACGAAGGAATCCACGAGAGTTCAACAGCATACATCAACTGAGCCACAGTTCACAGGTTAAAACACTTATTATGAGTGACATTTAATACTAAGACAGTATGGCGTCTGTTCATCACAAATGCATTAATCAGTTTTATGTTCACATGGAGGACTCTGGAAAACAGCATAGCTCTTTATTTGGCTCTCAGAAATGTCTTTGTTCACCGGGAGACTGTGCCGGTCCTGCATTCTGTAATTCTAGCCGGAGGATAGGCCATTTTCAAGGGCCACAGATTCCTTCATCACTACAGTCGGTTGGCAAGCTTATCTCAAAAACATAATTTCAGCCCACTTCCTTTCTTTTAAAAAAGAACTCGCATTCTACTGGCGCCGGACACTCACTGACACAGGAGCAATCCAGAAAATTGCTCTAAGGTCAATTTAAACGTTACAGAGGAGCAGAGGAATATCATAGGATGTCTGAATGCAACCTTGTCATTGGAAGAGAAGCCAAAAAAAGCCATTTCATGTGAACAGTGGCACCCATTGATTTGATTTGACAACGCGTTTCAGAGCAAGCTGATATCAATTGAGAATGATTTAAACTGCAGCATACATTACTTATCTTTCATGTCACTTTTGTAACAGGCCTACAAGTAATGAACAATTGAATAAATCTTTGAATAAATGTTTTCGTCTGCATCAGTTTCAAAAACTTCTTATTATCATCGATAATGCAAAGATTTTTGTATTAAGAGTTTTTTGTTTTTATTTTGGTGAGTCTAAAATGTCAAGGCTGTGCAGAAAGTTATAATAAACGGATAGAATTCTTGGAAGTTCTGATATTCTTTCAGTCTTCTAATATTTATTTAGAAAATGAAGGAATGAAACAGTAAATAAATTTTTTTTATTACTTATATATTACTTAAATATTACTTATATTTAATAATATTTGCTGATATGTGACATGAGCATAAAATGTTGCTTTAAAATGAATAAATGAATGAATGTATTTTTCCAACTGACGGTTCAGTCCAGTTCACACAGATCCTAAAGTCTCGTTTCTAGACCTCGCTGCAGTCATTCATCTTTTGACATGTCACACATGTGTGCGCGCACCGGCAGAGGGCGACCAATGATAGTCATCCCTCCAGACCCCCTTCTACCCCACCCACCCCCATACCCCACTCCGGTCCATCCCACCCCCCTCCCCTCCCTAAATAGAAGGAGGTGTCGTGGAGCTCTGGCAACAGACCCACAATTGAGAATGGGTCTTTGGGTTCTGTCGCGACCCACGAGGATAAAACAGACGAGCCAGGTGATTCTCAGTTCGGCGCCCGTCACCAGAAACCATGCGGATCCTCAAACACCAGGACTCCGGATTCAGACGCGAGGAGCCCGCGAGCTCAAAAAGGAGACCGGATCCGGCTGAAAACGCCTGATGCTGTCATGAGCCCTTCTGCTGATGGGAACCTGTGCGTAAAAGCGGAACGAGACGCGCGCAATCACCACAAAGTAGAAACTGACACAGCGTTTTTAGATCTCCGATCACATTTAAGCGCGAAGTGGCAACGAGGTCAGTGCCGTTTGAATTGAGCGAACACTTTCTAAGGAGAACGCTCGTGTGTAGACACCGCGCGCGCTGGAGTGCGCTCTCAAGGCTCGCCAAAAACTCAAGCTAACACTCAAGCGCGAGGATTAATCAGCCGAGAAGATGGATAACGTGCCGTATTTTCTGGCTACATACGTGCTCATTTTCTCCCTCGGATTCAGGATAGAAGAAGGGATGTGTCAACATTACTACCTCCTCCGTCCCATTCCCAGTGACACTCTGCCTATAGTGGAACTCAAGGAGGACCCGGATCCCATACTGGACCCTAAGGAGCGGGATCTGAACGAGACCGAACTCAGAGCCATGTTAGGCAGTCACTTCGACCAGAACTTCATGTCCATCAGTCCACCGGAGGACAAATACGCAGGACAGGACGACCTGAACGAGTCCGAACTCTTCAAGCGTCCCACCGGCACCATGCCCAAAGAAATCAAAGCCATGGAGTTTGAGATCCAGCATGGGAAAAAACACAAGCCCAGTAAGAAACTCAGAAGAAGGCTTCAGCTGTGGCTGTGGTCCTATGCCTTCTGCCCGGTGGTGCACACATGGCAGGACCTGGGGAACCGATTCTGGCCCCGCTATGTGAAGGTGGGCAGCTGCTACAATAAAAGGTCTTGTTCGGTTCCAGAAGGGATGGTTTGCAAACCTGCCAAATCCAGCCATTTTACGGTTTTGCGATGGAGATGCCTGCAGAGAAAGGGTGGGCTCAAATGTGTCTGGATACCAGTTCAGTACCCCATTATATCAGAGTGCAAATGCTCCTGCCCGAACTGAAATAAGCTCCGTGCTCATTCTCATTCTCACATGCACTGTCCAGTGTAAGAATGTATATTTGATGTATATGTGGTGCCATTCTAGGTTACACTTTACATTGGTGTTCATGTTACTGTGTAATTTCATACAGAAGTACTGACGAGTGATGCTGACAAAACTTTGTGTACTTAACATGTGATTCTTTTGTGGAGCTGCTTGGTATTATAGTCATTATAGTAAATAATTATAGTAATATGTCTAACATGGACACTGTAATGTAAAGTAGTGCCTGATTCATTTATAAAGAAAAAAGAAAAAAGGTCAGTATTTGCCTATAATATCCAGTGTCTACTGTAACTTTGGTTGTAATGTAACTATATACATATTTATGTCAAAGAACATTTCGCATTCAAAGTGCGTTTATTGAAGGAATTCCAAGCTTTTTCCATTATTCGGAAAAAAATTCTTTATCTTTATACACCTCAGACGGGAGATTATAGATTACAGTCTTGGTGTGCTGTAAATATAAGGGGAATGGAAAATAACTGCTCATGTAAATTAAAAGAAACTATTTATTCTTCATGTCCATGTAGTCGAAATGCATTTAAAATAAAACCACTAAAAATGGCATGTACTGTTTTTTGCTTATTTCACTTGCTGTACATATGCAATCCGCTTAACATACACTGCATGCAGTAAAAGCCGCCAGCTGCTATTTATAAAGCCCTCCATGCTGATGTGACGCTAATTAAGGTGATATTATTTTAATTTGACGTATGAAGTCAAGTCTGGATCGTAATGGACAATTGGTGATTCGTATTCCTCGGAGGGAGTGGATCAGTTACTTTGTTTTTTTTTTTCCTCTGAGACGCCATTCCGTCCTCAGACAGTCTGAAGGGTCTTTGTAAAAGGATTAAAAGTTAAAGACCTTCATTTTCAGATTCTTTCATTTAATCTGTGTGGCGCCTGAAACACATGCTGGATGGATGATCACATGTAAAAACATTCTCTGCTCTGTCTGCTGCCTAAAGTCTATTGGCATGAAAAGAACAACCTGACCTCACAAAGGAATGAAGATACCGAAGTTCCGCTCTGTATCGATTAGGTTTAAGCTCCTTTTTTGACAAACGTAATGGAGATGGCTTTGGTCTTTTTTTTGTTTCTCAATAATCAGGCATTTCTACATCACACTGCAGCATTTCAAAGAGTCCCAAGAGTAAAAATGCATAAGCTTCAATGTAACAGTTAATACACAGCTTTAAAACCAAAATGAAACTTTCCCTCATGGCAAAAAGTGAATCCTACTTTTGTTACATAGATTTTGACTTGATCCACCAGCACATTGTCCAGCATCACTTGGTTTTGCACACTAAGGAGGGTTTACGTGAAGGAACATTACATCTTTATATTACTTCTCAGCTTGCTGCAGAATAAAACACTACCTGTTCCTCCAGCTTTCCAATAAACTAAGATTATGGACCTGTCACTCCACTATACTTAACAAGAAATGCTGTGTGCCAGTGTCTTTCTTTCTTTCTTTCTCTCTTCATGAGGTATATTTTCCCACAGTGATAGCTGGGCAGCACCATGCATGATTTTCAACACCGGCTTAATGCATCTCAGTCTGCGACCCTCGAACCTAAACACTCATAGATGGTCTGAATGATCCCATTTCATTACTCTCAGGGCATCACATCCCAGGAGATATAACTGGAAACTACATCTCGCATAGTAACATGCCACCCAAGTTCTGGAGTCTATCCAGTATCACTAACAATCAGGTGTGAGGAACAGTTGCCCCCTTACACGCTGCACCCTTCCCGTGATGAAAGCCAGTCTGGCCACCCAGGCGCTCTCTCTAACCATGACAGAGCGGAAAAACCACCAGTCATTAAACGTTCAGATTGTTTTTTTGCACAGACACTCCCTTAAAGAGAAAAGCCTCTCATTGGTCTGAACCTTGTGCATGCTTCCTGGCGCCTGGACCAAATAGCTGGCATGCAGAGGATGGAGGAAGCCCAAACCAAAGGAACATGGGGACGTGAGTAGGTTTGTGGGCAATACCAATGGGCTGGAAACTCCTTACTAAAAAAAAAGTGCTCTAAAATCATTCACAATTATATTTACATAATCATTTAACAATTCAGGGTTTAAACTTCATACAATGTCCATCCTTAAAAGGTTACTGATATTAAGTGTTTTGGCTGAATGTCAAATTTTTGTAGATGACCTAAAGCATCATGAAAAAAAAAAAATATATATATATATATATATTATATATTATTATTTTTATATTTGTTTTATTAATATATATATATATATATATACATATATATTAATAAAACAAATATAAAAGTGAATATCATATAAAAGAATATGACCTATAATAAAAAAGACTTTAATAATAAGATATAAAACACATTGGTTTTCGCTAAATGTCAAATTGTAGAATATGGCCTAAAGCCACAATAAAAAGATCTGAATTAAAGACTTGAATATAAAAGTAATATAATATTTATATGTGACCCTGGACCACAAAGCTTAAGTCTTAAGTGTTCATTTTTCGAAAATGATATTAATACATCATTTAAAAGCTGAATAAATATGCTTTCCATTGATGTATGGTTTATTAGGGCAATATTGGACAACATTTGACCGAGATACAAATATTTGAATATATCTGAGGTTGCAAAAAAAATCTAAATACTGAGGAAATCACCTTTAAAGTTGTCCATGAATTCTTAGTAATGCATATTACTAATCAAAAATAAAGTTTTTATATATTTACAGTAGGAAATTTACTAAATATCCTCGTGGAACATGATCTGTACTTAATATCCTAATGATTTTTGGCCAAAGCGACTTAAGACTGGTTTTGTGGTCCAGGGTCATATATATATATATATATATATATATATATATATATATATATATATAGTCCATTAAATCATGCTCAATAACATATACATCCACTTTACACTTTGTATGTAAAATATGAAATATGAAACATTTTCAGTATTAGTCTCAGACATTTGGATCCCACCATATAATATACGACATATATGTTTTTGTTTTTGTAGCCTATGCTGTGAAGTTCCATTAGCTTTTTGGTTGTTGTTGCTATTCTACTTTTAAAGCTGGACCAAACCAGCCTCTTAAAAACCGAATCAGCCTCCAACCGTGAAAGCATATCTGTAGAACTGAGACATGATGTTGTTTTCAACATTGGCAGTGAAATGTGTCACTTTACAGCCTTGACTTGTCAACATTTCTCATATTTTATGAGAGTGCGACATTCAAAAACATGTGGTAAAACTTTATTATAGCTTACATTTATAGTTATTCGAATAATGTCAGGAAGAGACATGTATCAACATAAGCCTCAGGCTGATGTCTGTCAGTACTCTGCTACAAGGAAATTCACTTCATTTTGCATTCTTATTTCCTCTTTCTTAAAATCTCAATAGCATTATTTGTTCTGTGTATGTCTTGGACTTCATTAAAATGCTGTTGTTAGGCACCTTTGAAAACGGCCAGGTGTTATCAGGGTCTCTGAGTGTGCTCTTGAGGATGATATCACCGAGAAAAAGGTCAGTGTGATCTCAAGTTCATACCAGAGATCATAGCGATGGGGTCAGGGCAATGATTGCCTGTCAGATTTTGGAAGATCAGAGCTATATTTGCAGACGTGCAGTCTAAAAACTGACTTTGAAGTGTAAGAGAGCCGGTACCAGATATGATGAAAGAACGTCTCCTTATTAATGAAAGGGGAACATCAGTGCACAATTATCTAGACTGCAAATTGATCCAAATCCAAAAAGATTCAAATGCATGCAGCTGACTTTTATTTATTATGATTTTCTAATTTAATACAAAATCATTAATTTTTCTTAAGATTTGTATTGTTTTATTTTAAATGTTTTCAATGTCTTGCAACCTTGAATTCTGGTTCCTTACTGAGGAAGAAAAACAACTGTTTAAATATGAAAGCAAATCTTGAGCACTTTACCTCAAGGTTGACAGATAGAAATAACTAAAACCCCTTCAGCCTTCAGTTTGAGCTCTCATCATTTATTCCCCACCAAAAACACTACACAAACATGAGGGATGGCAAATACTTGACTCAACTGAGGTTTGATCAAACCGCAAGCTTCATCTCCCTTTTGTTCCTCCTTGCTTTTTTTCCCTTGAGAAATTGGCAGCGTAGCCCTATAATTTTCCCCCAATCGCCAGGCCAATGTGGGCTCTGTGCCATCATTCCACCCATCGCTGTCTATATTGTTAAAAACGGACTCGTTCTCCTAGCGCAGGAAGGCTCTCTTCTTCTGTATTCATAACGCTGCGAACGAATGTTTTAATCCTTTACTGAAAGATAAAATATCTGTGTACAGAGTTGCCACCCGTATGCTTCGTTCTCAATATTTTCAGGTCTAGATCAAGTTCCTCAGTTTGAAATTTCACAGCGCTGTCGTCATGCTCGACTGCTGCAATAGATATTTACAGGAGATTAGATGAATGTATGGAGGTTTAATTTGTAATGAGGTGGAACAGATCACCTTCAGTCCGTGTGAAAACAGTATTTTGTTTGTGTTCAAGCTAATTAACATCATGGAAGCTCATCAAGAGCTCAACAACTGAGCCACCAGGGAAATCTGTGGCAAACTGAACAAGCAAAGCCCAAAATCTCAGCATTTCGCTGTCCAGATCAATATTACTCATAGAATTTAGGAGTTGGATTGAGAGGTGTTTTGGATGGCTGTACTGACACGGGCCGAAGTAGGAACTATTTGTCCTGCATTGATTCTCTACGCAAAAGCGGGATCCATCACTGAGGTTGGACTGGTGTTAAAAGTATTGGCAAAGCTGATCCATAATAAATGCACCCAGCAGACTGTGGCGCCACTCTCGCGTGTGCTTCTGCATATGAGCATTGCTTTGTGTGTGTGTGTTGGGTGAGTTTGTGAGACAGCATCTGAGTGCATGTTTTTGTGTCTGTATATGTAATGGAATCAAAGTTTGTAATTCGTCTTGAATGATAGCCCCACTATTTATTTCCAAATGCAGGCTCAGGACTGAAATGTTATGGATCACAGCCTTTCTTAACATGAGAAGTGGTGTAGCCGAAGATGTGAACAGTCGTAAAGAACACTGGCATTTAATGTCTCGGCTGCCTTTTCCAAAGTAAACGAGTGGTGTTTTTGATGGATAGAGACGGCAGGAGAATTGGTAATCCACTTTTCTAAATGAATTCATCTTTGATTCTTTTTCTTCTCTTTCACTGCCAGACAAAACAAACATGTTGCGATGGTTTATCTAATTGTTTTAGAATCTGTCACTCTGTACTATCATGTCTTATTTAGTGAATGTACTGACTTCATCCAGTAATACATAAATATATTTGTATGATATTAGTGTATAACTATGAAGAATTAGTAGGCAAATTAAGAAAAGACATGAACTGGCTCATGGATTTCATTTCACATTTTAACCAGCATTTAGGTAACCAAACTCAGTTAAACTTCTTTTAGCATGATTCATTTTCTTCTGAATTTATATCTCTTGCAGAAGGACACATTAAAATCGCTTTAGATCAGTCGTCATGATTACGGACACTGAAATGATCAATGCCATAGTGCCTTGAGGCACGTGGAGAGCAGCATCCTCTGTTAGCCTACTGTGTGTATGCAATGCACGATGCACCCCCTAGTGGTCCATATAAAACACGAATTAATTCAATAAATCCAAAAACAGATTGCACAGACACTGTACAGCTGTGCCCGTGTCATTGACTTTTGTATCTAGAAAATGTATGAATTTATAAAACTTAGAAACACAATTATTAGAATACACGAATATTATAAACTGAGAGGCTATTCACATCTGCAAATAGGTAGGCTAATTATTTACAGTATATTTATACCGCTAGATTATTTTTTTTTTACATTGAAGAGTGATTGTGATTGCTTGGACTATACTGTCTGATAGTTCTTCTTCATGACCAGGTAAGATGGTGAAGCAGCTCTTCACGTTTAGCTTCATTTTCCAATTCCTTGAAGGTTTGTCTTTGGACATGGTCAAGTGAGGTGGTCATAGGCCTTTGGGCATATGGCCAGTTGCCCTCTTGTTAATTTGCCTTAGATATTCACAGTCAGAGAGGTTTGGCTCCATTTAGCACATGACTCATTGTACTCTGATTTGACTGTTTATGTAGCCTACGTGAGAATCCATAACCAGATTTTGATTAAACCTTCACCCAGAAGGACGTCATTTGTTTTTTACATTGCAAAAAGCATCTTGCGTATTACTGCCATATTGCACACCTCACTGCTCACACAAATACAGACAACTAAACCATATATGACACAGAAGAATGGCAGCTTTTGTGTTCGGTTGCTTTGTAAAAACGATCCTGAAGCATCTATCCATCAAAGCACGAATGACAGATTTATGGCTTCACTGTTGAGACCATTTCCCTCTTTACATAGATATTACCTCCTAAATCTTGCAGCTACATTAGAGTTATTCAACCTGGCAGGCATGAAAGCATGAGGCAAGCATTGGAGGAGAGACCTGCACCCACATGCTGGCACGAGGAGAAGTTATCATGGATTAACGCCTTGTTTCAGCTCAAAGGAATGCCTCATCAGAACTGCTTGGGCGGGACTGTAGGAGCGAGCTAGCTGAGGATATGGAGGTGTTGAGTCAGTGTTTCCATGGTGGCGTTAGAGAAGAAAGCATGGCGCGCTTTCTGTGCCGTGACACCTCATTGACAGGTATGTCAGAGAGGTGTGCTGGTGTCCGGAGCCAGGCGGCCGTACCACAGAGCTTGTCAGAGTAAATCTGTCGTCGCAAACCCCTAAGACGTCTCACCAGAGTGCGAGGCGACACGGTTCTTGTCCACCCCCACGAGACAAGGCCGCGGGAAGACATGGCGTTTGACCAAGACCACCAGTGCATCTTGGCCGGTCCTTGTGAAATAGTTTAAATGGTTGCAAACCTCATCCAATGAGAGTTTTATTGGATAGACCACAATAAAAAGGCTCTATATTTGAATTTCGATTTATATGACTGTGCAAATTAATATAAGACGACTATTTCGGTTTTCTGCCCGTTGAGAGGAATAAAGGGGGCACTCAAAAAAAAACAATAAACTATGAACCTGAAATATAATCCACATGATCCTCTTGATACTCCATTCAGCATTCCCTTCAGCTCAGCACGTTTGTTAAGCCTCAGATGTAAACATGCTTGTTTCCCGGCTCAACCATTCTTCTGACATGGGCGTAGTCGGAGGGAAGGAGAAAATCCACTCAGAAGAATGTGACTGTTTGACATGTGCTCTTACAGCTAATAATGAATGAGAGCAGAGAATATTAGAGAGGCCCGGAGCTGACATGTTGTGATAGAATAAAAGTGCTATGTAGGTCTTCAGAGGGAAATTCCCAAGTGTTTACACTATGACCGGCCAAAAAGACAGTCATAACAAGGTCTCAAGAGGAAACACAGCAGTTAACACTCGTCTCCTATCTGTCGTTACTGACAGATCCAAAACTGGATGAAGTTTAAAAGGATACATGTCTGTATTGACAAAAGAGAATATTACATATTCAGTATAAGCCCAATTGAAAGCATTTGTGGCATAATAATTGTCAATTTTTTTTTATAAATTTCTTTAAAAATGCAATAAATTATATAATGGTGAGAAGCTTACAATGGAAGCTATTGGGCCAATTTGTGAAGGCTTAAAATGCAGGTTGTAATTTACTAAAAGGACCTTGCATTATTTCTTCGATTAAAACTAACAGTAGTTCTTGTCATTTTAATGGTTGTTTAATGGTTTTGTTTTCATGTGGCATAGTTTTAAAATTGCATATAACTTTGCAAATGACTACAGAAAAGGTTAGTAAGCAATTTGTGATTTTTCTCACTAAAATCTTGAAAAAACTTGCATTTAGTTGACTAAAAATAAAAACAAAAAAAACATGTTGCTATACTTCAAAAAATGAATGTTAATTGAAATAAAATATAAAAACCATATTTTATTTCAGCTAGTTGCCAAGGCAAAATTTAAAGATATTAGTTAATTATTAATTTATAATAATAATTAATGAAAACTATATAAACATTGAAAATACTAATACAAATAACAAAAAACTCAATTTCTAAAACTTTAACTACAATTAAAATGAAAAAAGAAATGATTCAAAATATTAATAAACTACACAAAGACCAAAAGAACACTGACATGCACATTGTTTCCACTTTGATACTTTTGAAATATATTACGTTTGTATTAAGTTTAAATTGGTCCCCATTCACTTCTATTGTAAGCGACTTACTGTACACCAGATTTTTGCTTTTTTTAAATAAAAGGAGGGAAAAGTCTAAATGAATTTTTGTGGTTTTCAACAAGTATTGTCAGCTGAGTTTAATTTATAATATGCTTAGGTTTAATATTTCCGCTGAGAGACATCTCATTGATTGTAGTGTGCAAAATTTCTGCATTCAAGACTATGTTGCTTTAAAAGCACCCTGCATCCAAGAGCATAAAGGATGATCTCTGCAGACAGGAGAGGAGTGTGTGTCCTGCAACAGTAGTAGAGCAATAGACAGAGACAGAGAGACAGAGAAATGTTATTGCACTGGAAGATGGATGGGAGTCTGGCGCGCGTGCCAGGGGGAGACTCCACATTTCCAGACTGGCTCTGCTCTGGCGGGTGACTGAGTGTGTGTAGGCTACGTGTGTGTGTATGTGTGAATGTGTTTGGAGGGGGCTACACTGCAGCACACTGTTCAAACTGTTTATGCATACCAGCCTGCTCTGAGTGCCTCTTTGTCATGAGCTGTTTACTTAAACTTATTTTGGGAAAATTCCACATGACTGGACGGGATTTCACCATAAATCACTGAATCTGCAGCTTTGTGCAATGATAACTTCTGTCAGTCATGTAGTCCTCATAAGCTCTTTTTCTGCTTTGTGTTTTCCCATAGAACTGACTGGTATTGTGCAGCCTATTGTGTGTAGTTTAAATTAAATGTGCGTGTGCATGCAAGGGAATTGGAAGAAATGAAAATCTCAAGAACTGAGTAAATAATGTGTGATTTTTCATTGTTAACAGTTAGTATTTATTCGAATGCAGCTGGTTCACATACAGTACAGTCACAATTGTTTTGAGTTTGAATATTTCCACTATTTCCACTAGATGGCATCAGTATATACTGTATAAAATTTGCTGCATATTAATCAACATAAAGCAGTGGAGAGTCTGACACAACCAGTCAAAATGCTCCTATTTTAAATCAACATTTTGATTACAAATTATTTTACTTTTTTAAAACCACTTTTTACAATTACAAACTATATTTTCAGCATTTATAATTTAATTTACAAATTATTTTATCAGTATAACAATATGAATGAAGGGTCAAAATGTACATTGAATATGAATTTCTAAATATCTCTAAATGTACTTGAGATGTCTTGATCTTAATACTTAAATATTAAATATTTTAAACTATTTTTCCATCCATCCATCCATTCATCCAACACCCAAATTCCAAAAACCTTACAGCAAGGTTTAAATGCAAACAAGGCCTTAAATGTTGTCTCAGTGTTATCTCAGATTTTTGGATCCCAGTGTAATATTTAATGACAAGCAATTCAAGAATAATGAATGTCCCTCTCAAAACTATGTTTGCAAGTAGTCAGCTTTTATCTGGTCCTCTTTGACTTTTGCTCTGTTGAAGAGTGAAAGTAAAGTAATACATCAGATTTTTCTAGAGAGGTAATGTGCTGAAAAAAAAAACAATAATGGAACTCTATCGTACCTCATATTAACTTTCCGTCTTTTATACATGTTGTAAAATGTAATAACCATAAACACAAGCAGTACAAATCCAGCCACAGCAGCAAGACCAACAAACACGTTATGAAGACGTGACTTGAGAACATCTTCAAGAAAAAAAAAGGTTGATTGATGACCTTTAACTTATGTAATTTGTGATAAGATGATGATAGTGCTGGTTCATCAAGTGTTATTGGTTCATAGGGCCATGTGGTGAAAGACAGATTAAAATAGTTGTAATACTTTCCCTGCAGGTTTTTAACCGACAAAGTGATACAATTTGACGGTATTTTTTTTTTTAATGGTGTAATTTACATGAAGGTTTATCAAGAGACCTTAATAAAATAACCAGATCTGATGACTATAATAAGTTGTCTTTAACTGTAAAGATAGCTAAGAGCAAAGCAGAGATTGAGTTTGACATCATATAACAGTATAATATAGCATTATAGCAGATCATTGCTGTTGTCTGTATACATTTTCTAAAGTGTGATAATTTTTTCCTCTTAAAATAATCAAAACAATTTTTGTATCGGACCTCTAAGATATTAAATATACATACACTATACATATACAAATATATACAGTATAACAAGTATTTGAATTATTTGGTCCGATTTGCACTTTTATTTGGATTCCTCCAGATTCTCCTCCAGAATCACATGGCTCTCTGTTGGATATCAGCATGTGTCGGGTGTTATCCAGTGACCCGACATTGATTTTCTGGCTTTATCCCCAGTAAGTGGCACATTAGAGGGAAAAAACTGACGGTCTCAAATTGTCCAACCAACAAGTTTCTGTGGAAATCTGGCCCTACTGCCTTGAAGAATGGCTTCATGTCCATGTCCTCATTGTCATAGCCATGCTGCCCTTTGTAGGTCTGGAATACGCAGAACTGGAACAACATTTAGAACATATGAAATTATCGCATATAGCATAATGCATATTTACTGTGTCCATTAGGTGTTTACTGAATCCTCACCCCATTGTTGACATATCCGGGGTCTGCATAGAGAATGATAGGCAGGATGCGTGGATGTTTGGAGTAATGCAGTCGGGCAGGCATGTCTTCTTTTTTGTAAATGTGAAGGTTTGGATGACCTCCATTCAAGGCTTGATAAACCTTGTCAAGCATCCCTTCTTTATTCAACAGCAGCCCAGAAGGTCCATAGTCCACCATGTGGAATCTTTTAAAGAGAATCCAGGGATGTCAGTGAGTATTATCTCTTTTTACGTCCTCTCCTTTGAACACGGTGCTCATTCCATGGTCAGCTGTGATGATAATATTCAAATGGTCGCTGAGTCCGTGTTTCTCAGCAGTTTCTCATATGTAGCCCACAGTTCGGTTCACTTTCTTGACCATCTCGCCCTGCTCGGGAGAATCGGGCCCATACTTGTGACCAGTAGAATCTAGCTCACCAAATTACAAAGTGACGAAATCTAAGTCTTTATCTTTAATCTTTATCTTCATGACTTTATCCACATTTTCCCACCATGCCGTCTCATTAGTGCGGTCATTAAACCTCGGTTCCACCTCCTTCACTTGGATTGTTTCGTTCTGGTAACTGGCCACAGTACCAGGGAAGTGTACACTTTTAGAAGTCAGTTTATATCTTATTTAAAACATGAAAACATGTATATTTATGATGTAATATTATTTTTATTCTTATTTATGTCAAGATGTGATGTTTTGAGATGTATCTGTCTTTAAACGGTGATCCAAATGGGCAGACTGCCATTATCCCAATATTCATTCACAAGCTGCGTCATGTGGTATTGTTTCTTCTCTTGTGTGGTTGTATTGAACCAATTGTTATGAATCACACCATGGTTCTCAATGTAGCTTCCTGGGGAAAAATACATAGGCCTAATTCATTGTCACTAATTTTATGTTTTGTGTTCTGCTGAGACTTCACCTGTCAATCAATAAAAAAACAACAACTAATTAATCGCACATTTTATTAACACGACATTAATCGTGATTATTCCCACATAACATTAAAGCTTTTATATGGCTTGAATAACTTCACAATCTTCAAATTAACGTAGAAACAACATATATTTTTTATATTTGTTAATAGAGTATCACTGATACCAAATACTACTGATGTCTCTATGAAATTGTTCTGTGTATAAATAAACAATTATTGTCAAGAAAAAAAGAGACAAAAGCTGCATTTATAAGTGGGGTGGCCAACCCTAGCTCCGCCCCTGCGTAAATTGCGTTAAATATTTTTAACCCGTTAAAAATTTAAAATGTATCGCCTGTGTGAACGTGCTTATTTGGATGGCCGAAGTTCATACTGTATGTGGCCCGAAGGAATGTCTGTGTAATGAGTGTGGTATAACAGTTGAGTGATAGTTCCTAATTTAATTTAGTGTAATCCTCTAAATTGTGGTTCAGACAGGAGTCAGGAGTAATTTTGTACTATTCCTCTTTGTAAATCACTGGTGTGAATTGCTCTTTTGAGGTCATTGTAAAGAATTTCAATCATAGTTCAGGTCAGGGCTTTGACTTGGCCACTCCATGGTGTTTTCTTCTGTTTGAGGCTTTTCACTTCTCCATAATTTGCTCATCCATGATGCACGAGTATTTCACTGGCCTCCATTATGTTCAGACCAAGACCAAAGAGAATACAACCGTTTCCTATCATTATTCATTTTATATAAGAAACACAAAAATACTGGACAGATCTTTTAGTTTTAAATTTACAGGGCTTTAAGATATTCAGAGTACAAGCTCTTTATTCCTTAAAATCCACAATCCCATTAGTATTCATTGTTATGCTATGCTATGATTGCATTTATGTGATACACATTCATGACTCCAAAACACATTTCATTTCATAATGCATTTTATGATGCACTCTCCCACCATCACCTACTTAGTTCAGTCAAATGCTAGCTGTTTGAGGGTATGGTGATGTTTCATGTGACTATTGAAAACAAATGTACATATGGTAAAACTTTTGGACAGTAAGAGACTTATCTTATACTCTTCCATTGGAGATAAAGATATCTATTAGTATAAAAAATGATCCGCCTCCTTCTTAATATGTTAGAGTTCTGAACAATATTTTAAACTTTCTTAAAAGGTCAAATTCTGCAGTTTAAATTTTTATTTTTTTGTCTTTAACATTTTGAGAAAAAAAATCAGTTTTCTAGATCAGATTTACAAACAGGTGAAAATCTTTTATTTGGATTTACCTCCAGAATCACGTGAGAGTTGGGAGACAAACGGTGACTAATTGGGTAAAATGCAAATGACAAACACCTGTGTCTTGTTCCAGTAATTGGCATGGAAAGACCACATAAAGAGCCCGGGAGTGAGCTAGGAGAGAGAGGGAGACCGTGCCTGATCTGGAGAGCCCTGTGAACTTTCAACGGTGCTATATTGAGCGCTGGTAGCATGAAGTTTTGTTTATTTATTAAATGTGAATTAAAATCACCGGCAGCAGTCAATCTGACCCCATCCTCTTCCTTCTCCCTGATTATTGACTTTGTCACAAATAAAGTTACTTTAAATTAGAAGTGTTTTGCTTTTTCTCCTTACATTTACGTTTGTGCATTTAGCAGATGCTTTTAACCAAAGTGACTTGCAGTGCATTCAGGCAAAAAAAAAATCGTTTTTTTCTCTTTTACCAGTTTGTAGGAGGATGAAGATCATATACCTGATAAGAGGATGAAGTGTGTAGGACTAGTGATGGTCAAGAAAGGTGGAGTGACTTATGCTGCCTTGACTCCTTCCTCAGTCATTTCGTCCAGGTTTGGGGTGTCCACATCTTGGTGGTCGTAGTCCCACCTGAACCCATCAAAGCTGATTAGTAGTAGTAGTTGCCTGTGGTGCAGCCATCTCTGACTGGAGCAGAAAGAGTCACAGGGAAAATATGCAGCAAAACACTCAGTGCCAACAGCTTGACAGGTATTCCACTACTACTCTTGATTGTGTGTGTTTTTTATTTTTTTGCAAAGTAAAGTTCACATTATTTATATATATATATATATATATATATATATATATATATATATATATATATATATATATATATAGGTTTATGGGATGAATTACATGCTTATGCTATCTTTTTGTATCTTATCAAGTGGGTTATCAGAAGTTATTAAGCAAAAGCAATTATAAAGCTCTTTTCTGAAAAGCATTTCTTTGATTTACAGCTCACTGCTTATAAAATGAAACATGGTGTTTCGTATCAGGGCTGTATTGTGTGTAGGTAAAGATAATCATCTAAACAGTAATTAGACTTAAGTGAGCTATTTATTTATGCTTGTGCAATTGGGATGGAAAACCCAAGCATTTGGACTTTATCAATCAGACAGTGCTATAAAATTAGAGCTATAGAATGTAAGCTGCATAAGGGCTGTTTCATTGCAAAAACTGTATAAGTGTGAACAGTACAGTGGCCCATGATTTGTTGACTAATTTCTTAACCAACTTGGGAATCATCCCTGTTGAAATGACTACCACATCTTTCTGTGTTTTATTCCCACCAGTTCTTACCTAGCACAGTTTCTTTGGATAACCAACTTGCCCAACACTAAACAGCTTGAACATTCCTGCTGGTCTTTTTGGCATGGAATCCTGCAGTCTAGTTCTTTAACCATCAGGTTATGTTAAGTTATGCATGGTCATTGCTGACAAAATCCATTTCCATTGTTTGTAACCACACAAAATTATACATATTCTTTGGTTTATTTGATTTTGAAATTATGCACATTTGAAATTGTAAGTATGTGGCCTAAAGGAATGTCTGTGTTATGAGTACTGTATGGTAATGCATTTGAGTGATAGTTTCATGTTCTTAATCTAATTTAGGGTAATCTAAATTGTGGTTCAGACTTGCACAAGAATTGGGAGTAATTTTGTACTGTTTTTCTTAATAAAACTCTGATGTGATCTCTGTTCTTTTGTTGACATTGCGTAGCATTTCAATTATAGTTAGAAGTCAAGACCTAAACTGGGGCGGTCTATGGTGTTTTCCTCTGTTTGAGGCCTTTCTTTTTGACATAATTTGCTCATCCGTGATGCATGAGTATATTTCACTGTCTTCCATTATGTTCAAAGTAAATTTAAAAGTTATGTTATTATGCAAGTTATGCTGCTTTTATGATGATTCTCTCTCTCTTAAAAAATAATAAAATAATAATCACAGTATTCCATTTCTGTTTCTTTAAATTATATTAGAAAAGCACCTATAAAGATATGTTTTTGTTTTAAAACTTAATTTACAAGAAGTTCAGTCCCATAACATTTGCAGTCCAGTTTCTTTTCTGGTATGATGCAGAGCTGTCTGACACACATATATGCTTTGCATCAGCTTGAATTTTTCAATATCTGAAGCGCACATGCTAATATGGCTGCATTCCTGTGATACACATTCATGAATCCAAAACACATTTAATTTCATAATGCATTTTATGATGCGCTCTCCCACCATCACCTATGAAATCCAGTCAAATGCTTGCTGTTTCAGGGTATATTATGATGACTATTGAAAACAAATGTAATAATAAGTGGCTTATTTTATGCTCTTCCATTGGAGATAAAGGTATCTATAAATAATGATCCATCTCCTTTTTATGATATTAGAAGTCTGAACAATATTACAAACTTTCTTAAAAGTAATAGAAATTTTGTAGTTCAAATGATTTGTCTTTGATCTTTTAAGAAAAAATTGATTGTCCCTTTTAGAATGATGTTTGCTTGGAGTCGGCTTTTATCTCATCCTCGTCTCCTGTGTCTTTCACTCTGTTGGAGAGTAAAGGTAAAGAAATGCATCAGATCTTTCACAAAACTTAAAAAAAGAGAAAACTGCTCAAAAATAAAAACAAGTCTTAATTTAGCTCTTTGCCATACTTTGGATTAATTTTGCGTCTTTTATACATGTTGTAGGATGTAACAACCACAGACACAAGCAATAAAAGTCCAGCAACGGCAGCAAGACCAATGAACACATTCTGAAGACTTGACTCTGCAACGTCTGTTAGAAAAGAAAAAAAAAAAACTTTTATTGATTGACCTAAAGGTTATCTTATAGATGATAAGATGAATTGGATCGCAGTGTATGTTAATGTAATTAATATAGGGTTGAAGGGAGGCATCTACTGTAAATTTTATCAAGCTAACTCAGAAGTTCACTCACGGACAACACAGATAATATGTTTTTTTATATTATAGACTAAGTGGGACAAACTGTCCGCACAATGAATAAATATTTACCTGTCAACAAACCACTTTTATTTTCTTGAATTTAGAAACAGGTGAACAACTTTTATTTGGATCTACCTCCAGAATCACATGGCTCTCCGTTGGATATCAGCATGTGTCGGGTGTTATCAAGTGACCCGTCATTGATTTCTGGCTTTATCCCCAGTAAGTGGCACATTAGAGGGTAAACATTGACGGTCTCAAATGGTCCAACCAACAAATTACTGTGGAAATCTGGTCCCACTGCCCTGAAGAAAGGCTTCATGTCCATGACCTCATTGTCATAGCCGTGCTCACCTTTGTTGGTCTGAATTGGGTAAAACTGGAAGAACATTTAAAACATATGATAAAATACAGCATAATGTTTTCCATTCATTATTGTTTATTCTGTCCATTACTGAATCCTCACCCCATTGATGACATAGCCAGGGTCTGCGAAGAGAACGTAGGATGCGTGGATGTTTGGAGTAATGCAGTCGGGCAGGCATGTCTTCTTTTTTATAAACGTGAAGGTTTGGATGCCCTCCTTTCAAGGCTTGATAAACCTTGTCAAGGAACCCTTCTTTGGGCAAGAGCATCGCAGAAGGTCCATAGTCCAACAGGTGGAACAGCAGATCTTTGTAAGAGAACCCTGGAATGTCAGTGAGAACTATTTCTTTTACTTGCCCACCTTTAAACACAGTGGTCATGCCATGGTCTGCTGTGACTATAATATTCAGATGGTCACTAAGTCCGTGTTTCTCAGCAGTTTCCCGTATGTAGCCCACAGTTCGGTCAACTTTTTTTACTGCCTCACGGCGCTCAGAAGAATCGGGTCCATGCTTGTGGCCAGCTTCATCTGGGTCGCCAAAATACAAGGTGACAAAGTCTAAGTCTTGATCTTTAAACCATTCCTTCATGACTTTATACACATTTTCCCTCCATTGTGTCTCATTGGTGTAGTCATAGGCTTTTGGCTCTACCTCCCTCACCTGAATTGTTTCTTTCTGGTAAGTGGCCGCAGTGCCAGGGAAGTGTAAAGATCCTGTTTTAAGACCCCAAAAAAAGCACATAAGATTTATTGTACAGAAATCTGTTTCATGTGTAATATCGAGTTATTATAAATGAAACACTTAATTGCACCAGTGTTTCCAGAAAGATTAGTGGACTGTTATTGTAACTTGCACTTAGATTTAAAAGATGATAACTTAAGTATTTTTGTCTAGGGTCTGAGATGCACCTGTCTTTGAGCAGTAATCCAAATAGGTAGACTGCCATTATCCCAGTATTCATCCACAAACTGCGTCATGTAGTACTCTTTCCTTTGTTGTGTGGTTGTGTTGAACCACACGTTATGAATCACACCATGGTTCTCAATGTACCTTCCTAGGAAAATAAATAAAAATAAAAATGAACATTAGACTGTTGGTTCTGGCATGTATTATTATTTGGCTTAAGACTTTTAAGCTTAAGGGGTTACCAAAAATGATCTAAAATGTTGTCTAAAAAAATTGTTGTCTTTTCCTCCTTACCAGATAACAGGGTGAAGTTTGTAGGACTAGTGATGGTCAGGTAAGGTGGAGTGACATATGCTGCCTTTACTCCTTCCTCAGCCATTTTGTCCAGGTTTGGGGTGTCCACATCTCGGTCATAGTCCCACCTGAACCCATCAAAGATGGTCAGCAGTAGTTTGTTTTTGCCTGTGGTGCAGAGATCTCTGGTTGGAGCAGAGAGAGTCGGAGGGAATATAAGCAGCAAGACACTCAGTGCCAGTAACATGACAGGTATTCCACTACTACTGTTTTACACAGAATGATCTGACGGATAGAAATGTATCTGCTCTCTGCTCTTTATTCTTCTGTGCTTTGCCATCAGTTTTTGCAGACTTAAGTTCACATTATCATTGGGGTTTATGGGATGGATTGCATGTTTGAGTTATCTTGCCTTATCTGACAGTCTTATCAGAAGTTATAGGGCACAGGCAATAACTCAGATCTTTTTTTCATATAGTTTTAAAATTCATTTATAGCTTATGGCTTATAGTATTAAATGTAAGCGATATGACAATGAGTTTATATTTGGTAAACTACCTGTATGGTAAAATTGGTTTAGAATAATATTTAGAATCAGTTAATCATTGTTGGTTACCTAGAGCTCCGGCTTCACCATTCTTTCTCAGACACCTATACAGTACTTGAACCAACAGTCTATATAAAACGTGGGTTAACAGTTTTGAGAAAATCGGTAGGTGCAGTGCTTAACTTGTAAATTGCGAGGTACCGAAACAAAGCGGGGCAATGGATCCGGCACGGGACTACAGAAGGGAGAGGTAACGGAGCATTTGCGCAATCACATTGGTGGACCAGTTTAAGTGATTAAGAGCGTGCATCAGTTGCTTTTATAGGGTCTGTAAGGTCATGAATAACATGGAAATGCCATGCGATTTTAAAACAGCAATTTCCAGGCCTAAAAACTTTTATGAGGGGGACTATGTGTCGCATGGTTTTAATCGCAGCTTTCAAGGTTAGAATGGGGGAGTTTCCTGCATTTATTCAACAGAGCTTGTAGTTTTGAATAATAAAATAAATCCACACAAAGTCTAAGATTAAATCAGTCATTTGAATCCATGAACTCTCTCAGAGCGGCTTCTCATCAGCCCATCAGTGACCTGCACGCTGCGATACAACACTCATATCACTCACATTTCAGGACAGCTGACAGAACTGTCACTTGACTAATCGGGTCATTGTTGCATTGTAACAAAAATGTATAATAATTTGCACACCTTTTTTAAGAATTTTAAGCCATTCGGTACTCACGCGCTCCAAAGGCTGTATTATGTGCCCTCACAGTCACATCCAAAGCTCGCGCGTATGTGGCAAGGAGTGGGACAAACTTCAAAGACAAGAAATTTCACCTATGCCACCCATGGGAGCTTCACCCAGGGAAATATAAATGACACCTACAAGATTGTAATTAGGTCACCCAGGTTCGATTCTCTAAAAAAAAGATGGTAGGCAGAAACGTGGGTATCAAAAGTACAAAATCTTTATTAATACAAAATTTAAAGCGGAAAGACACATCACGTTAAAACGCGGCCATTGTACAAGGCTGTAGCTGAAGACTTGGGGAAAAAAAGAAAAAGGGTACAGTATGGCTAATAATTTCAAATAAACAACAACAACAAAAAATAAATACTTACACAAAGACACCATGAACTACAAACTTACAGGGCTGAGGTACACCACAGGGGGAGTGATCACCGAGCAGGTTGGCCAAAAGCACTCCCACACACACAACACCGTGCACTCAGATCACACCACCAAAATGCTTCAAAAGTGTCACACGGCAAACGTTTGGATCAGCAACACCACCACCACAAGAAATCCGTCACCCAGGGGACCCCAGCTCCTGAAAGAAAAATAATAAAATACACACATATAAACAAACAATCAAATGATATCACAGTGTAGTGTTAAAACAACAAACAGTAACAATGAATAAGCAAATCAAAAATGTTATACAAAAACTTAATAAAAGAAACTCAATTCAACAACAGTGGAGACGGGCTTACACAGAGCAAACAGTTTTGCGCTCCTGTTCAAAACACCAGTGAGCGTCAACCCCAAAATGAGAAGAAAAAAAAACTATAAATCAGTAAAACCAGACAGCAACAATCCCCTCTATGAGTGGGGAGATATGGTGTTCTCTCAGTTTCTCAGCAGAAAAGCGACAGGGCTATAGTGGTAATGCTAGCAGGAAAAACAATCATCACGAATGAAAGGGAGAATCCTAAGTCAAATACAAGCAAAGAAAAAGACCTATAAAATGTATGCACCACTTGTTAAAATTTTCGGCTCATAACTAATGGTTACATGCACGACAACACTTAACGGGAAGGGACAAATGTGTTTACACAAGATGCTTATCCCGTCACAGGCCAAGACATTCTAAGCTCATAGAAGCCGCCGTTTAGCTGGAATACAGGGATACTGCACACAACGCGAAACATCAGCCAATCGTGAACCCTGACCACAACACCGAACAATCCACTTTCCACAAAAGTCACACATACCTGAGAGGTAAGCAGTCCTCAAATCCATTAAAAAAGCCGAAGGAAACGGAGGGGAAAAGACCGGCTACAGCTACCGTCAACAACAGAAGAAGGGGAGGAGCCAGAAGTGACGCATCCCAGGCTATAGCCAACCAGCTCTTAAATAGGAGGAATTCCTCGCTGAGAGGTGCTCACTAAAATGTCAATCACCACCACTCACCTGGTTCATTCGGTTACAATCCACCCCCAGTTTCTGCACCGACACCCCGGCGGTGAACTAAACCGAACCTATCCCGAGTTGTCAGTTCCAAGGCCGAAACAAAGTAACAGCTATACCACCCACTATACTAGACACTGTACCGGCCCCCACCGATCGTGGGAGGTGATGTACATTAGGATGCTGCCCAGCAGTACTCCTTCCTGTCCTCCTGAACACAGCAGAACCTGAAGGAAGACTTACTACAGGCTGCAAGTTCACCTCTGCCTCTAGAACTTCTTCTGCCCTCCAAGCTTCACCAGATGGTACCTCCTCTGACCTCTGAGGAACAGATGGGGCAATACCCCCAGGCACCTGCCCAAAACCAACTTGTGTTTCCGGCACCAAAACAAATAAGTCTCCCTCATCTTACTCCTCCTTTCTATGAAACTGCACAGGTTCAGCTACCGGACGGTCCGGCAAGATGGGGAACAAGTTTCTACCAATCTGAGTTTTCAGCAAGGATTGGTGCAAGTGCTTTACTTTACCCAAATCGGTGGCGGGGGCAAGGGTATACACCACACCCCCTTCCTTGGGTGAATTTAAGATTTGGTACACCACTGAACTCCACAGGTCTTGGATTTTGTGTCTACCTCTCACGCTATGGTCGCGGAGGTATACCAACTGACCCTCCTTCAGTGGTGCTTCTCGTACCTGCAGATCATGTCTGGCCTTCCGACGATCTGCCACAGCCCCCAACCGCTCACGAGCACCCGCAAAAGCAAACTGCAACCGATCCTGATGCTCCAGGACCCACCTATGTACACTACCAGCAAGTGGTTCTTCATCCCTACCCAGCAGGAAGTCAACTGGGAGTCTAGGCTCCTGCCCAAACATCAAGAAATAAGGGGACTCTCCCGTAGCTTGATTAGGAGTAGTGTTATAGGTGAATAGTACCTGAGAGAGACAGAGTGGCCAATCCCCCTTCTTCGAAACTGGCAATGTGCTCAAAAGATTATGCAAAGTTCTGTTGAAACGTTCACACTGGCCGTTTCCAGCTGGATGGTATGGTGTAGTGCGCGACTTTTCAACTCCATACAAGCCACAAAGCTGCTGAATGAGGGCGGACTCAAAATTACGGCCTTGGTCTGAATGGACCAGGCACCCTACATTTACAAAACCATTCAACTACCAGGACCTGGGCCACAGTCTCAGCTTGTTGGTCCCTAGTAGGTACAGCCAAGGTGTACTTGGTGAAAATGTCAGTCATGACCAAAACATTCTCAAGGCCGGAACTTGAGGGCTCCAACAACGTGAAGTCTAAAGCCAAAATCTCGTTTGGCCGTGCGGCCAACAAATGTCACATGAAACTAGCATGGATGGGCTGATCACCCTTAGCACACTGGCACCTCTCACACTCTTGGCACCAGCGGGTGTTCTCGCCTTGGGCACCAAATAAACTAGAGCCGGCCCTGCACCCAAGTCACGAAACCACATTGAGTGGCTTGACGCAAAACAACTGGGACAGCGGCACCCAGGCACAAATCCTGACCTCCCATCACCGGAAAATTTTGCCGCGACAAGGCATCAGCATTACGGTTGCTCTTACCTGACCTATATTTAAGTTCGAAGTCAAAGGCTGCCAACTGGGCAGCCCAACGCTGTTCCATGGCCCCTAACTTGGCAGAGTTCAGGTAGCTAAGAGGGTTATTATCTGTATACACTATACACTTATGTCCCAGTAGGTATTCCCGGAACGTTTCAGTCATGGCCCACTTGAGCGCAAGAAACTCCAGTTTCATAGAACTGTAGTTAGATGTATTGCGCTCAGTGGGCCTAAGACCCCGACTACCATAAGCAATGGGACACACCTTACCTTGCTGCTCTTGTGAGAGAACTGCCCCCAGCCCCCCATGGCTGGCATCCACCTCCAGGATGAAAGGAAGTGAAAAATCAGCATAGGCAAGTACTGGGGCTGTGGTAAGTTTCCTTTTTAACTCCTCAAAGCTACTCTGACACTCTGCAGACCAGGCATCAGCGACACCCTTCTGCCGCCTCGAACTCTTCGGACCTGCTAGCTCAGCCACCAACCTTTGCTGAGGGGCAGCTAACCTAGCAAACCCCTCCACAAAACGTCGGTAGTAGCTAGCAAACCCTAAAAATGGCCGCAACTCGGTCACACTGGTTGGAAGAGGCCACTGTGAAACCGCCTCAATCTTACCTGGGTCTGTGGATACCCCTTCCGACGAAATCACTGCACCTCCTGTTTGAAAGAGGCATACTTGGATAGTTTGGCCTTCAAACCCTCCCTATGTAACCGACTTAACACCACCTCCATCCGAGCCAGGTGTTGATCAACTGAAGAGGAAAACACAACAATGTCATCCAGGTATAGGAGCAGAGACTGGCACTGCTGGTCCCCGAACATCCGTTCCATCAATCGTTGGAAGGTGCCGGGGCATTGCAAAGCCCAAATGGCATCCTGTTCCATTCAAAGAGGCCAAACGGAGTAAAAAAAGCAGTCTTAGATCTATCACACTCTGTAACAGGAACCTGATTGTACCCGCTGGCAAGGTCCATGGTAGAAAACCAACGTGCCCCCGCCAGCGAGTCCAATGTTTCCTCAATACGAGGTAGAAGAAATGCATCTTTCCTGGTCTTAGAATTTAAATGACGGTAGTCTACGCACATGCGCAGACTACCGTCCTTCTAGGATATAAAGTTTTTTTGTTGTTGTTGTTTAATACACTTGGCCAAAATCTCATGATATAAACGATTAAGCACTTATGCACAGGATATTTTAAACGTAGAAAAGTATATTGGCTAGATGGCAAAAAAACTACTTCTCCAGTCTTCAAACACACAAAAACAATAGCCTTTACAGACATAGTGTTTGAGTAAAGAAATGCTGTACTATTCAAAGTTATTTGTTTACCCTTGCTTTGCAAATAAGCGGAGATCTGTCTCCTGCAGGCTGTGCGCGCACATCAATCTGAGTGGAGGCGGGGTGAAGTGACGAGGTTTCGCGAGAGCTTGAGGATCCAATGGCATTACGAAGTTTTACAAGCTCCTTTAAATACTTATCATTGGTTAAATATTTCTAAAACCATGTGATTTAAAATAATAATAACGAATTATAATAGAGATATGAATTTTGGATAGTTTTTCACGGCACATATCTGGCTATTCTCTGTCTGCCATACTGAAACGGCACCCCTGGAGGAGGGGGATCCACCAAAATGAGGTGCCGGATCGGATTTCGGAGGTGCCGGATCCGGCTTGTTCCGGCACAAATTAAGCCCTGGGTAGGTGTATGAAACATTATTAATCTTTAGAACCTTCATTTATTTTGTACAGTTCTTAGTGTGCCAATTTAAAGTGTGCCTGGCATTACTTTTTGTTGTTTCCCAAACTTTGTTCTGCGGAGTTCTAAGACTGAGTCCAGATTTTCCATCTGTATCTTACATATTCATTTTACATGATGGTTGCTTTAACAGACGACCAAATTGTTACACGTCGTGCTGTATGAACTTGACCACCAGAGGGAGGTGAATATTCAAACTCTGTTGAGAAAGGGGCTGTGTTAGAAATGGCATACTTGCTTACTGCCCAGTACACAGTGTATACTGCCTACTATTTTTTTTTTAAGAATAGTGTGTGAAACAGTATACAATAAGTGACAAATGTTTCAGAGTAGTGTGCTAAAATGTTGTCACATTACAAAACATTAATTCAGCACATCTACTGAGGTTTTTGCCTCACAAATAAATGTACTAACTGTTTTTTTTTTTTACAAAGGCTTGTTAATTAAGGATTAATACTAGTAAAGAATGCTATATTTCCCAATTTAACTCATTTAATAATTAACGGACTTTACATACTGAGCAGAACTAATAATAATAGTAGTTAGGTGGTAGATATTTATATTTCAGTATTGTAGTACATTATAAAACAGTAAGCAATAACAGTGTGTTTAAATTATCATACTTAAAAATATTGTTAAATGATTGCAACTTTATTGGGAAAAAAACCTCCCTATACTGTTAATCACCTAATAACATTGTATTATTAATGAGATGTTTTCTCATTTCCTATTTTCAAATATTTTCTTTTTTTTTAATGAAAATAAATGCCTTTCTGATCTGATATGTGGTGGGAAAAAGGAGTAGCCTAGCCTTGCGTTCTGGGAAAAAAGTACCCCATGCAGTGTCTTCAGATGCATAGGCCTACATCAAATTTCAGCAAATTTAGCAGGTAATGCGGGCATTCCATGCATACAGAACATTCACTTACTATTCACAGTATACACGCAGCACGCTGCTATATATTAGGAGTTGTGTGGTAGTATGCCATTCGGAACACAGCTTCTGTACTGATTTCAGTGTACTTGAGTTATATTTAGTTGATTCTGGTAAATATAATAGGTCATCCGGGTATTTGATGCATACAGAACATTTGCACACTATGCACAGCATACATACTGGATACTGCAGAAATAGTAAGAGTAGTATGATAGTATGGCATTTTGAACACAGCATCAGTGTTCAGAGGACACAGCATCAGAGGACACTGAACAATGAATTGAGTTCTCAAAGCTATACAAATGTTTGTTATGTCTTTACTTTTCAGTCTCCCCCTGTAAATCCTGTTTTCTGTGCCTGTCTTCCACCTCCTGAGCTGTGGACTAGACTGGCTCTTGTTAGAGCCATGACAGGAACTTTTTGGGAAGTCATTAAAGAAATCTCTGGGATAGCTGCGGCTGTGACTTCTGGACCTCTGGGAAGACATCAAAAGCCTTAAAAATTGTGCTTATTGATTCCTATATATCCAAATGATTTACCTTCACTTAAAATGACTGGTAGTTGAGTTTCCAATTATAGCCACTTGATGGTGCCAGACACCTTTTAGTTTCTGGTTCCCTGCAGGAGTCCTGTCTGTAGTTCTGTGTGCTGAAAATTGAAATCGTGAAGGAACCAAACAGTACAGAATAAAAATCCAGGTTAGGGTGCTCTCTACATGTGGCCTGTAGGTTTGTCCACTTGCTTATCATGTGGGATATAGAGAAGAATTCCTGTAGTATTCCTGCAGGATTTTCAATGTAAAGTACCTTTTGGAAAAAAACAGATTTCTGAAAGGTTTGTGCAAGTCTTTTGAAAGTGCTGGACTGTTTTTTATAATTAACATATCTGGTATAATGTTAATAGGAAATCATGTAGGACCCATTCATGATTATAGCATAGACAGTAAAATAAATTTTATTATAGCCGTGCAAGCTCTGCCATTTATAGGTCCAAACCATAGACTGTATTTTTTGTGTTTATGTCACACAACTCATGTCACAATGTTGAGATACACAAAATAAGCTAATTGAATTACAATTTGATATTATTTAAAATATATTTTTTTAATATACATATTAATTATTAACAGTGAAAAAAAAGGCTTTTAATATGACATTTTATCAAAGACAAACAACTCTAGTTTCTATGGAAACAGAAATTAGCACGTGAGCACATTGCTGACAGATTGGGCCACCTGACTACTTCACTCACAAGATCCCAAAAATATAAGGTAAATATACTACAGTGTGTCCTTTTTTAAATAAAGCGTTTTCACTGCTTACTGCAGTGTTAATCATTTTAATCATAGGTCTATAATTCATTGTTTAATAAACCTGTTTTGAAAGACCTTCGCTAAGCATAAACTAGCCTAATCTTTATTATCCTTGATGCGCTATGAAATGATTGCGGGGCAAATTAATTGTAGCCTAATATTAATTTAATATTAAACTTTTAATAATTAAACTTTTAAATAATTAACTTGATAATAATAATAATAATAACAATAATATGCCTAATAGGCTAATAAGAATGTCACAGGCCTATGTTAATTAAAAAATACCAAATTAGATATAACTAAAGTGTATAAAATTATTTTATTCAGAAATGTCATGTTTGTGATTTTTAATTAATTAATGTATTTTTTGTTAATTCGTTATTTAAAACAATAGGCCTACAGGAAACAGGTGCAGTTAGTCGAAAAAAACAAAAAACAAATTAAATTAGTCGAAATAAAAAAATTATACGTTATATAACGTTTTATATATATAAAATAAGTAAATAGGTAGGACAGCTGGGAACAGCTGGTTTTAAATTCTTTAGACACCGCACACCAAACGAATTTGAATGATGACTGAAAACACTGACTGAGCTCAAATTACATTCATAGTCGGCCTGACAGTAGAGTTTCCGGCTTCACAGAATAAACCGGTTCGCCGCGTGGGACCGGAAGTCTTTCCATTAATCGCGGGCTGATGGTCGGGCTCTCTCCCGTGTCATTGCGAGTTTTTAAAAGTATTTTACAGAATTATGCATTGCTGTTGTTTTCTAACACAGCTGCAAATTACAGTCAAATTGAATGGGTACACACTCACAAATTTACATGCGCCACATGCCTAAACAGCCTGGATATAAAAACAACACTGCTATAAAACTAATCAAGAATTATGCAAAAACACATTTGATTTATTTTAGTTATTTGATATGTTATAATAGTTCTCTGTGTTAAAATAGATTAAACAATAATTATTTAACAAATATTATGTGTGTATAATAAACTGGGGGGTGGGGCATTTCATGATAGTGGGCAGGCCTGTGCCCATCAGGCCTAGTGATGGGAAGTTCGGATCATTATACCGACTTGGACCTTTGAGTCTCGTTCAGCAAAATGAACGAATCTTTTTTCGAGTCATTTTGTTCATTTTTATCAAAATATAATTAAAATGTTATGTGTTACTTCCTTTACATGTCTACTAGTACTTACGCAAACATTGATCACACTACAAACAATACAAACTATAATGCTATAAGAAACAGAAAATATTAATTAATTGTTTACCTGGGTCTGCAGTCTATGATTAGCTCACCTCACCTGACAAGTCTTCGGGTTTGTGTCATTACTTGGATCACTTGACATCACAAGCTTTAACCTATGCAGTCTGAGTCAGAAAGAGAATTGATTAGTTCATCTATCGAGTCCTCAGGTCTGAGTCATTCCTTCATCACGTGACAGCCCCATAAGCTTTGACCATATACTGTATAATAGGCTTTAACCTATCTTCGTTCTTTTGTCACATGACGTGACAGCAATGGATAGAGAAATTAATAGAAGCCTCCTTACAAATGGGAGCATAGTTATTATTCTTATCATCATCATCATCATTATTATAATTATTATTTACTCTTACAGTTACTGCGTTTCTGGTCTCAAATGTAGCTTTTTACTTCTAATGTGTGAATTTCTGTCATGATGGTTATTAACCATACGTACACTGAATGTTGTAACAAAGGTAATAAAGAGTTGGTTATTATTATTATTAAGTCTCTTTCCGACTCAGACTGCATAGGTTAAAGCTTATGTGTCTGTCACGTGATGAATGAATGACTCGAAAAACCTGAAGACTCGAAAGATGAACTAATAAATTCTCTTTCCGGATCGAGACTGCATTAGTTATGCTTATGAGTCTGTCACGTGATGATAGAATGACTCGGAAAAACCTGAAGACTCGAGACGAACTAATCAATTCTCTTTCCGGCTCAGACTGCATTGACTGAAACAGGTGAACTACTATTCCAGTACAGAGCCTATAGAATTTCACGCATGCGCGACTGAACTAATCACTCCCCGAGACAACTCGTTCTTCCCAAATTACATTAAAGGTTAGTTCCAAATGAACAAATCGTTCAAGAACGACCCATCACTAGTTAGGCCCGTCCGCTGCCTTCGCCCAAGCGTTTGGACTGTAATCCTTTAATTTTTAATATGTGGCATGTTTGTGTGCTACTGTGCGTCCTTGTGTGTAAAAAGCAAAGTGAATGCGCGTTGTGGACCTGCCCAGAGGTACATTTTCTACTAATGCGCTCTTTAAATAACAAAAAAATATGGCACCACAGTTACTCAAAATAGCAACACGCCAACAATGCGCCTGAACACACCTCTTTTTTAGACCAACACGCCTATGGGTGCACAAATGGGCGCAAATGCATTTGCTATTTAAACAACACAGCGCAGGACGGGAAACCACTTGCGCCACATTGTGCCAGGTGTATGATAGGGCACTATGTTTGATGGTGGTGTAGTGTCTGTTTACTTAAGTGAGTGAGCCTTTTTGGCATATCTTGTACTGTAATTTCGCTATGACATAAGCCACTGTATTTATTTAATTGTTATAAAATGATGTTTCTTAATGGTTTGAAGTTACAACCCAAGCCCAGCTTAAAAGTACAAGGGTCACCACTGAAGTTGTTCTATGGTATGAACCATATGGAAAACCAAAGTCACGGCACCCGTTTACCAATAAATTTTGGAGCACTTCATGCTTCCTTCTGCTGACCAGATTTTTGAAGATGCTGATTACATTTTCCAGCAGTATTTGGTACCTGCCCACACTGCCAAAAGCACCAAAAGTTGGTTAAATGACCATGGTTTTGGTGTGCTTGACTGGCCAGTAAACTCACCAGACCTGAACCCCATATAGAATCTATGGGGTATTGTCAAGAGGAAAATGACAAACAAGAGACCAAAAAATGCAGATGAGCTGAAGGCCACTGTCAAAGAAACCTGGGCTTCCATACCACCTCAGCAGTGCCACAAACTGATCACCTCCATGCCATGCCAAATTGAGGCAGTAATTAAAGCAAAAGGAGCCCCTACCAAGTACTGAGTACATGTACAGTAAATGAACATACTTTCCAGAAGGCCAACAATTCACTAATTATTTTTTTTAATTGGTCCTATGAAGTATTCTAATTTGTTGAGAACATGAATTGGTGGGGTTTTGTTAAATGTGAGCAAAAATCATCACAATTAAAAGAACCAAAGACTTAAACTACTTCAGTCTGTGTACATTGAATTTATTTAATACACGAGTTTCACAATTTGAGTTGAATTACTGAAATGAACTTTTCCATGACATTCTAATTTATTGAGATGCACCTGTATATAATGACTATTATAGATCAGTGCATACTACAGACAACAAAAATGATAAAAGACATAAGGGGTGTTATGAATTAGGCAAACAAACAAACAAACAAATACATGTTCTCTTATATTTTTGCAGGAAATCCTATTGGGGTGTTTTTTGTGAGATATATACAGATTTGTTAAAAAGACCTTAGAAATGTAGTCTAGACCTGCAAGATGTTTTGAACATTTGAACATCTTTGTATGGCACACACAACCTCTTAGTTTCCATTTACTTCACTTGTGTTATTGGTAATTTCATGGTCTTGACCCAGGCTTTCAATAACTGGAACGCATGTGCTTGTTTTATATTATGACCTCCATGTGACACATGTTCATGACCTCAAAACTCATCTCATTTCATAATGCAGTTTATGATGCACTTTCCCAGACCCTGCCTCTACCCTCAAGCCCACCCCCCTGCCCTGCCTGCTTGCTAGGTTAAAGACAAATCAAATTCTAGATGTTTGAGCGCATGGTAATGTATCATGATGAGTACTGCAAACAACTGGTGGTAAATTGAAAGGACAATTTAGATCTACAGCAGTGATTACAACCTAACTTAAATATTTGAATGTGATGGCCAGTAATACAGGCATTTGTTTCATTGCAGTTATGGTGATATTGAATCATGTCAACCATTATGTGCATTTGTTTAGATTATTGGTAACCATATATTGATCCATTTGCTTTATTTTTGAAGTCCATTATAGACTAACCTGAACATATTGGTTGTGTACAACAGTTAGTTCTGCTCCTCAAATTTGTTTGACCATCAGGATTGGACTAACCATATGTGCCCAGATGTTGTCTTTTTTTTGTGACTCAAAAATAGACTGGCAAAATTAAGTCTACGATTAACAAATCAGTATTACCTGTTTAAAGTATTACCTGTTTAAGTCAAATCACAGTGTGTTGGTGTTTAGAGCAGCACTATCTGGATCCTTCAGTACATAGTTTAAAATCACTGCCCTTTTTGACCTTTTATAAAATAAGAAATGGTAGAATCGCATATCGATGCTAATGACGTCTATTCGTATATCACTCTGAGAGTATTTTATCTTGGAGGCTGGTCAGTAGTGTTTTATGATGTGACCTTATTGAAGTCAATCAAATCATCTGACAGCTAGTTGCTCAGATGGGGTTTGCTCTTGGCCTTGGGACAAGTTCAAGGTGAACACCTAATCTCTTGGAAGATAAGATATTACTGTCATCAGGGCTCATTTTTCTCATTTGCATTCACCTACATACATGAACAGATAGCGAAAGGCATGTGAGACGGAGAGAGTGCTAGTTTTTCATTCTGTGCCTATGAAGCTTTAAAAGGCGATGTGGAATGAAAATTCACCCTATCTATTTTCCAAATGCACGTTATAGATAATAATTTGAACGATTTATTGTGCATATGTTACATTTTTTGACCTTGTAGTTTTTTATCAAAATGTCATAACTAGATCTTCCAGTGAAAATGAAACAACTTCTCTCTGATGATGTGTGCAGGACTTTTCCAGTCATTTAAGCCCAAAGTATAATTTGGTTTTTAATGCGTACACTAAAATACACACACAATCAAAGGCATAGTTTTTAAAGCAGATAGTCCACGGACGCGCGCTTCAGTTTCATCTTAGTCCAGTTGCTGTATGCCTTACATTTCAGCTTTTGTTTTCGTTTCAATAATCATCTCAATTTTAAGTAGCACTGTATAATGAATTGCTCAGTTGCTGCTAAGTTTTGAAAGACAATACCAGAATAAATTCACGCGTTTGAATTGGATGATTGGTCTGTTTTGGCCCCTTCTGAGTGTCAAAGTCATAGCAAACTTAATTTTGTGCTCATCGACCATATGGTTTATATTTGCAATGTTTATTTGGTCTGAACAGCCGGTGTGCCTGGTAGTTGGCCAAGAGGGTGGAGGTCTCCATGTGGCACTGTGCAAGCAGGATTAGGACTAAGCCTGGGTAAAGCTCTGGTTAGGTTTAGTCTTAAGCCTGCACCGGGCACTTCAAATAACACATCCTAAGCCCCCAAATACTAGACTGCGGCCTTTGTCAAGCATCCTCATCTATCATATTACAAGTTTCAAAGGCACCTTGTAACACTTGTTCTGAGCCTTTTAATAGTTCTCCTTTTTATGGGTTTACCTCGCTGAAGACTCAGTCCAAACTAATCAAGAAGACGAACCTGAATTGAAAGGGTAAAGGGGTGGGGGTTAACGCTTGTTAAATACCACCGAGTGAAGACATTGTTTTACAGTACGTTGTTAAAGTTGCACTCGCTTATAGCCACTTGATAGCATTCACTATATAATGCTGGGGAAAATGAATGCGTGTAGGAAGTGTGAATTGATATTGTTTGTGCGAAACCTATGAAAACAAGTTGTTAAGTGGTTGTATCAGTCAACCAGGGTTTGTAATCAAGCGAGAAGAGAGGCTTCCTGTGGAGATGTGTCATCTTGTCTTATAGTGACTCATCAGCGACAAAATGGTGCTGGGACAGACAAGTAATAGTAAAATATAATGGATAATGCCGTACACTTTATCGTAGCATGTTTGTTTTCCTGTCGTTTTTGGCCATTTGCGCTTGTATCACTGAGGGCGTATGGCTGGCGAGGCAGCTGTGAGACATTATCGCAGCCCTGCGTCACGCTCATTTGTTGCAAATGCGTTCTGAGCCACACCACTTTGCATTCAACTCTTATTGCTTAATTAGTTTTAACAGCAAATGTTGTTACACAGCAGCAGTCACATACGGATCTAATACCGAGATCTCTCTCATTAATTAAGTGCGTTAATTGTGAGTATAACAGATGAGTGCAGTATGGCTGGATTCCTCTCCTGCCTCCCGTTCACGCTGTTTATCACGGGGACATAAGCTGTCATCGGCTTTTCAGACTCCACCAAAGCCGCAGCTGGCTAATTACCTGCCACTCAGGTTGAACTCTTTCTCAAAAAACTGTGTTTAAAGATGGAAACATGAACGTTAATCTGACTTTGTTTGGAGTTTAGTTCAGCTTTAGGTCAGGGGAGGCCAATTTTTCTGGACCCAGAGGTTTGACTCATTTTAACTGGATTCTTTTGTAGTCAATGGGCTGCATGTTGATAGATCCAATCATACTGGTGCACATTTTGGTAAGGCTCAGTTTTGTGTGTTTCTGAGCTGTATGTCATGCAACATGTCCAGAACAATAAATATAAAATTCATTAATAATAAAAAAAAAGGTTGCACCTGTGATCACAAATTAAATTGAAAGATTTTATAGTTACATTAATGCAGTATGAATTTAAATTTTTAACATTTATTTAGATACTTACCTTAAATAAAGCCTTGGATATAAATCAGGTGATCATGCAATCAATAAATAAACTTAAATAAATAGATTTCAATAAATAAATAGAATAAAATCAATAACTAGACGACAATCCATAAATGCATACATAAAACCAACAGTTTAATTCAGAGATTTTACCTGGAATTTTATCTTAGAATTTCTATTTACGTTTATTCTATTTAGTTAAAATATTGTATATAAAAAATAAATACTGTGTAGAGTTATATTGATGCTGTAAGAAATGTAATTGTTAATTTAAATAAGTTTTTGTCTTGATGTTGATATTGTTTACTTGTTGACATATAACCAAATAAATCAAATTTGCCTTAGAGAAGACCATTGACACTGTAATTAATAATATATAACTACTAAAATAATAAATTAAATATAATATAATATAAATAAAAAAACATGTTTTAAAGCATTTTTAGTGCACACACTTATCAAGCCAAAAAGTCCATCCTCATTTCCTAGAAGGTGCTGTGATCCACTGCTTTGTTTAATCCATTGTTACAGAGCGTTTTTTTTTCCAGCAGGGAACATTGTGTACTTGGTGTGAGAGTAAATTGTGTGCCTGTGTAATCTATTGCTTTGTGTGTGTGTGTGTGTGTGTGTGCTTATACCTGGACTGGTGCAGTGAGGGATGGGGGCAGGGTCTGAGATTGCCGTGCCACCTTAGCGCCCTCCACTGACTGCTGGCAGGCCACTGAACAGCAGCCCCTTGTGTGCTGACAGTGATATATGGGTAATTTAAAAAGTCGTTCTTTTCAAAGCAGCCAGCTGCTGAGAGGGCATCCAACCACAGCCCATTCCCACGCAGTTTGTAAAAAGAAAAAGAAAAAACTCATTTAAATGTACTTTACAGATCAAGGCAAATCAGATCTACATTAATGTGGCTGCATCTTCTTTGTGTTTCTGCCGTGGGCTTATGCATAGAACACACAAATAACCCAAATATACTGATTATCTCTCACATTAACAAGATCGAGTACAGAAGTTTGAGTTATGTGGTCATTTAAATGCTGAACAAAATGGGGAAAAGTTGGACTGTGGGACATTAAAGCTCAAAGCAAGTAATAACGCTACGAAGGATCAATGTTATGAGCTCTGTGCTAGCACAATTCACAATAAATTAGGGCCCAGAATTGATTTCAGTTACACATGCTGCATTTCATGTTTTTTTTCCTACAATATTAATGTACCTCACATCTTTATTTGTTGAGTGCTGGTAATGAGAAGGAGTTTTCGTGAGGTTCGTTAACTGTGAGGTTGGTCTCTTCGGGTCACAGGGCCATGTTCTTGTCAGGAAACCACACTTCTGTTAACAGGTCCCTGGAATAGGGCAGGTTCTTGTAATAAGTGGTTACAGAAGAAGGACTTCAGGCAATTAGAAAAATGGCATATTGGTCGGATATTGTGTTGAGCTGTTGGGAAGTAAGAAGAGTTTGAAAATCACAATGGCTAGACTCTGTATTGGTTATTGACCAAAATGGAAGAGAAAATTAGAAAAGGAACATGTGATTTAGGTAGAGTATAGCCAGGGGCGCTGCACAGGGCCCCCCCCCCCCCCCCCTTTAAAATATATATTCCAGACTTTTCAAGGGCCCTCTCTTCCTTTGGGGCCCTGGTAATCAGTACTGGTTTTACCCCCAGTCCGGCGCCCCTGAGTATAGCCATGCTGTTGATGGATTTTGTTCAGGCAGTTAGTGAAAACAAAAGATCATATGCAAACACGTTAAGTAATTTGAAGCCTAAACCAGAGGTTGCATTGTAACGCTCTGTGAAATTTTTCCTTCTACTTTTTAGGAAATAATAATTATATTTTGAGAGTTTTTTTTGGATTGGCAACAGTGGAAAGAAGAAATATAATTGGTAACATCAGGCTTGACTGAATGAATATGTGAGCAGTAATCCTGCTATGGCTCGTGCTCACTTACCTGCCTGTCAGCAAATCAGTTTGCAGAATGTCATTGTCACCTAATTAATATTTATGAACCAAGCCGATAATATTTATAATGTGCTCTCTACACTGTTCCTGCGCTTCTGGTTCGAGTGGCTAAAAATACTTGAAATTAGATTTTTGGAAAGGTGTATGACAGCTTGTCACTGAGACAATAACCTCAAATATATGCCTTTGTCTCTTATCTACTCCTAAATGGGACGTATTAGTACTTTTGGATGCTCTGTGCTATAGTTGTTACAGCTGCATAAAATATAAACCAGTGGTTCTCAACTTTTTTTCTCTCAACTCGAAGACCTCCTCCCCAATCCCTCATTTTTCTGTATTTGTGGCACTGGCAACCAAGCTTGTTTTCTAGCTTTTTTTATTAACAGAAACCATATTTTAAATTAATGTAACATTATTTGTTGTGTGATTTCTTTTGTGTGTGTGTGTGTGTACGATTCTGTATTAAAAAAAGAATAGTTAAGAGGAAAAATAAATTTGATATCAGTTTACATTTGTTTTCGTATTTTTTGTCATCCTTTGCCTTCCAAGGAAGTTTGCTTAGGCTCCCTTGTTGAGAAGCGTTGATGTAAACTATTGCTTAAGGTATTATTTAAAATAATAATTAATTATTTAAAATTTAAATATTTTTTTAATTTAATTTAATTTAATTTAATTTATTATCTAATTGATAGGTATGGAAGAGGATTAGGGCAAAGCAATAAAAAAAATAAAAATAAAATGAAACCATCTCAAGATTAAAGTCGTTAAACTTCAAGAAAAAAACTTGTTAAATTACAAGAGAAAATTCTAGAAAGAATATTGATTATTCAATTTTAAGAATAAAGTAACTATGTTTAAATTCTAAATAAAATGCTGAGAATAAACTAGAAAAAAGTTGTTAATTCTTTAGAAAAAAAATTGTTTGCCGTGGCAGAGGTTGGAGAGTAAGAGTGTTGCCAGACGTACAATAGTTATCGTATTTGTACAATAATTTTGACCTCTGTACTATGTATGATCAATAATTAAAAAAAAGCTCTGATTCGGGGATTAGAACTTTTGATATCTGGCAACCGCACGCATGAGCTTCCGTAGACGCAATAGTAGATGTGTGTAGAGCATTCTGCAATAAGATTTTGTCTCCTTTATTGACGAAAATAAAAAGAGTTTTTTTTTTATCTTTTTGAATACATTTTAGTCTCGTCTTATCTCGTCAGTGAACTAGTTTTCTGATTCACCCGAAATGTCAGGGATTCGGCTTTTGCTTTCTACAGTTGCCATTGCGTTTTTGTATTAGAGCACTGCGAGGGACTGTTTTCTGAATCCCGATCCCACTCTTTCTGACCATTATTGCCCGATCCCATGATTTTTGTGTCCAATCCCGCCCTGTATTTTTACTTTGAGATCTTTTTAGGTTACAGATTTAAAATCTTAAGATATAGTTTAATAGCTATGATACTGTTTTTGAAATCAAATATTTGCAGTCGTGACAAGAAACACTGGCATCTAACAATGCCTTGGAAAAAAGAAAAAAATCCAAAATAGGAAATAAAACCTTTATTAACCATTAAGATTTTAATTAAATTAGCAATCATTAACATTTTCATAAACAACTGCAATTTAATTACACTTTTTTCCCCCTTAGTAACTGTAACAGATTACAGTTACATTTATTTTGTAATTAAGTATTTTAGTTACATGTAGCTAGTTACTTCCCAACACTGGTCAGGTCTGATGATAAAAGCCCACGCATGGGCGACTGGATTTTTCAAAGGTTTCTAATGGAAATGGCAGATGAAGGATATAGGAAGCTTTTTAGCTGTGGATATGATCAATATGCATAACAGTGACTGTAAAATATGTATTTTAGGTATGGAAACCTGAAAAGATTATACTCGGTTATACGCGGTTTTCAACATAATAATAATAATAATAATAATAACAATAATAATAATTATAATAATGCTTTTTGAGCAGCAAATCAGAATATTAGAATGATTTATGAAGGATCATGTGACACTGGAGATCGGAGTAATGATGCTGAAATTCAGCTTTGATCACAGCAATAAATTACATTTAAATATATTAAAATAGAAAGCAGCTATTTTATATATTAAGAATATTTCTAAATGTTCCTGTTTTTGCTGTACTTTGGATCAAACAAAGGCAGGCTTGGTAAGCAGAAGAGACTTGGGGTATTTTAAATTAAATAATTATTTATCTGAGCAAAATAAAAAAATAATGCAGGTCAATAAAATTGACTTAAAAACACACATAAATACAGTGCAAACAATGCCAACTCTTCTGGTATTTTAATGAACAACTTAAAATAAAATAATTTAAAATTGTAGATTAAACAACAACAACAACTGCAATAAATAATAACAATAATAATAATAAAATCTAAAGTTGTAGTGAACAAGGAAATCAGCCATACACCTGTTTAAGAAGATCCTTGCTCCCATGGCGCGTTGCCAAGAGATGATAATGGGCAATTCTCAACAGGTTAGTCCATCTACTATGGTCCAACACAAAGACCACCCATTTTAATGGGTCCAGTGTGTTATGAGCTAAAGTCATTTGTTGGTTGTTTCCATTCAGCCCTCTTGTGTTCTCTGTGTATGTTTGTTTCAGATGGGCGGTTCCTGGGGATAATTTATTGGAGGCTGCGATTGGTTCTCCTCTTCACCTGATCCAGATATAAGGACTGCCCCAAACACTCAATCGGGGCCATGATTGTGCCATCGCGTGTGACTCCATAGTTTGCTGTTTGCCTTGTTATTGTTGTTTGTTTGAAGTTTTGAGTGTCTTACCAGAGAGATAGTTTGTTGGTGTATAAGATTGCGATTGTGTTCTGTGATAATTATATTGTATTGTTTTTTTCTTTTTGTCTAAATTCTGTGATATTCCCGGTTAACTTGACCTAAGCCTGATTGACTACGATTTTGGATTCTGATTGTAAATTGTTTGCTGTTAACTCGTGTATATATATCTTGTAAACATTTTGTTAATCTTAGTTTTTGTTAAGTTGAGGGACGTAGGGGGTTAGACGCCATTTTATTTTGATATCACTTTTCACATTGTTTTGGGTTTAGGGAGTCAGGTAAGTTGAAACTGTATTTTATTTCTTTTGGTTTCTCTAATTTTGATTTAGGAAGTGTAGAGGGTTAACAAAGAGGATATTTTGTTTGTTATTTTGGCCTTGTCTGCCCCTGACGCTAGCCCCAACTTGTAAATAAGTTTATTCAACATCTCTCTGGTTCTGAGACTCTCTTCCTTTTCCAGTTACGGCTGACCCCTAGTGGTCGTAACAGAAATTGGGGGCTCGTCCGGGATTTGAACCCGGGACCTCTCGCACCCAAAGCGAGAATCATACCCATAGACACAGTTACCTGTTAAAGGTGTGTCGCTCATTCTTGGCAATGATCTGGCAGGTGATAAAGTTTTTTGTCTGCCTGAGGTAATAGATACTCCTATTTTGCACGAGGGTGATCTTCTGCAGGAAGAGTTTCCTGATGTATTTAGCACATGCATTGTGACCCGAGCTCAAGCTCGCAAATTTAGGGATACTGTGGATCTGTCTGATTAATTTATGTGTGCTGACAATGCTGTTAATGCAAAGGAGGTTAGTACTGATAAGGTAGAAGTGTGTGCACTCCCAGGTTTTGATACTTGGTACAACAGTAACAAGTGCGAGCTGAACGGAGGGAGGAAACGATGGGCAATGGTGTTGTTTATTATTGCTTGGCCTTAATCCTTTTCCGTAGATAAGTCTTGGGTTGTCAATATGCTGTAATATGTCAGCATATTAAATAGCAGGTTAGGCAAACTGCCATTTGTCATTTGAAGTAAATAAATAAATGTCTTCTGAAAAAATTATAAACTTCTCTCAGATGACGTATGCAGGACTTCTCAAATCATTTGGTCACTTAAACCCCACCACTGCTAGCTCGAGTTTATCTGCCTCTGTTCTAGAGTATAATGTCCACATCTCCCAATCCAATCAACAGCTGATGCATTGAATAAGGTCCCTGTCCTACATTTTTTTTTCTTTGATTATCTGTTACACTTGGATGTACTGTATGTAACAATATGAAGGAAAATATCTCTGCTTCTTATGTTTTATCTGGACATTAAACGTCCAGTCTTGTGATGCTGATAATTGTTTACTTTAAATCTTTGGATATTTACTTTGTGTCTAAATTTGGTTTTCAACAGCTGGCCCACAAAGCAACTGGCCTACCGCGGAGAGTCCCAATGGCCAGTCCATCCCTGCCTCTGACGCATATGTTGTCTGATGCGCTGATGGCAAGACGCCATGAATGGACCTCAGCTGAGTACTTACTTTTCACAGTTACTCTCTTGTGTCTTATGTACGTCATGCTGATGCTTAAGTCATTACTATAGCAACTGATGTAGTTATAAGCCACATGAAGGGTTGTGCAGTTAATGTGGCTAGAGGTATTTTTTTTCATTTCTTCTAGATTGATGCTGCTTTGAGTGAGTTAGACCTATATTATATTATACTATATTAATGCATTGATTTAATTGATTTGCACGCATACAAACACACACAAACACACATCACTTAGACACAGAGATCTGACATCGCGCTGTGCAAAAGTAACAATCAGAAGCTCATAAACTTATTGTCAGCACTGCCATGCGACTTTTATTTATCAATACTGAATTGCTACATTATATTTCTCAGCAATGAGTGGGGTAAAATCAGTTTTTTTAGGTAGCCTTATTAAACTGAGCTTCATAGTTTGTAGACAGAGACAGACATAGACAATTTGCACATCTCTCTCTCTCTGTCAATCCTGGAGGCTTGAGACTGTCCCCTAGATTGCCAAGTAAATAACAGTGTCAAGGTCCATAAAAGTTATGTAAAGTTGTCGTCAGAATACTCCATCTGCCATCAGACATGCAATCTGGGTTATATGAAGCGACGGGAACACTTTTTGTAAGTGAAGAAAACAAAAATAACGACTTTATTCAATAATTCCTTTGTCAATGGCCTACTCTGTGTCACTCCATATCACCGTGCTGCATATGCTCTTCTGTGTCCTCTGCGCCACAAGGATAGGTTATTTCTACGTGTATTTTGCTTTGATTCAAAATAATACAGCACATCCTTGTGGCGTGGAGGACACAGAAGAGCATACGCAGCACGGTGATATGGAGTGACATTATTTTTGCTTTGCTTACAAAAAGTGTTCCCGTCGCTTCATATAACCCAGATTGCACATCTGATGGCATATGGAGTATTCTGACAATGACTTTTCATACCTTTTCTGGACCTTGACAGTGTTTTTTACTTGGCAGTCTATGGGACAGTCTCAAGCCTACAGGTTTTCATCCAAAATATCTTAAATTGTGTTCCGAAGATGAATTGAGCTTTTACAGGTTTGGAATGACATGGGGGTAAGTGATTAATGACAAAAATTTAATTTGGGGGTGGAGAACCCTTTAACGTTAAACTGACGATTCGCACTCTGCTTCTATCAACAGTAAACCCCGTCTACTGTGATTTGATTGGCCATCTCAGTCATTTTGACATTGACGAGCACTGTTAGTCCGCTGAGGCTTTGATCTGAAATGCCTATGTAGCGCTTGCGCGCGCATCCGTAGACTAGCGCAAGTTAATTTTCACACTTTAAAAGTATTTATAGCTCCTAACAGGCTGTGTGACTATGAGGAGTTATTAACTTAAAATGTACTGAGCCCCGCACATGACATACAAGAAAAAATAAATAAATTGTGTGCACGATTTACTAATTCGTTCACTCAATGTACTAAAACGTGCACACGATTATTATTGCGTTCCCTCTATTTGCTAAATCGTGCCCACAATTTAGCAATTTGAGGGAACAAATTAGGAAATTGTGCGCACAATTTATAAATCAAGTGAACAAAATAGTAAATCGAGGGAACGCAATAGTAATCGTGTGCACATTTTAGTACATTGAGGGAACGAATTAGTAAATCGTGCACACGATTTAGCCTAATATTTTTTCCTGCATGTCATGTGTGGGGCTCCGTACTTCAGCATGCAGTTTTCCCTATTGCTCGCGTGCCAGGGATTATCCCTCCACATGACTCTGTTGCTGAACCCTGATTTAAACAAATGTTTGAATGGCTAATGAACATTTAATATCACAGACTTTGCAAATTTAGTTGAATCTTGTGGTGAGATCTTGTGAAGTGTGCATTTTTATCCAGCATGATCGTGTGATCTCTGTGTGACGGTCGTTCCGTGTGAACTCACTGCTTTAAACTTTAAACTCATGATTTTAAATTATGCTGCGCTTTGTGCATTTTTCCACTGTCATATTCATGTAATTTTCTCGTTGTGCTGTATGTAAAATAGGGCTGCACGTAATTTAATGCGATATTTAATGCGCACCTTGTCAGTAAAGCCAGTTCTGTAATCAGTGGTAAATCTCCATCCCCTGCGCACTTCACATGGAGCAGCATTAACGACACAGAGCCGTTGTTCACTGACAAGCTGCGCAAAAACATGATCATATTTTGTGCATGAGTGTTAACCTGGCTTTATTTGAAAAATGTGATTCCCAATTCACACAAACTTACCTTAATACTGAGTGCCCTGTTGGTTACAATGTTTACTTCCTTTTTAATATATTTGTATTTAAATATTTATTTATTTGTGAAAAATACTTTGTCATCTAAAGTATAAGTATGTTTATTTTACACATTTATTTGTTAATACATTTTCAATTGGTTTAACATTTCTTAAATATTAATGTGTATATATATATATATTAGGGTTGTGCCGATAGGCGATAGTATCGTGTATCAACGATCGTCAGAGATATCGACATAAGCAGATTTCTCTGTCGATAATCAAGACGATATTAGGCTCATTTTCCTATTAATGTATTAGATTATAATAATAACTATTATTTTTATTTTTATTAGGCTGCTTATTATTATTCGGCTATCAAACTGCCCAGTTATTTCACTTCAGCACCGCATTTCACACACACACACACACACACACACACATACACACAGCGCGCGTGCGAGCGAAGGAGGATTAGAGCCTGTATAGTCACTGAAATTGTCCGCTTTGACTCGGATAACTCATAAATCCATGAAATGAAAGAGATAGAAAACGAGGAGTTGGTGTCCCACACATTTAATGGCTGCTACACTGCAACGCGCTCTTCTCAGACATGAGAGATTAACTCTTTCTTGGCGTCACAAATAAAGTAAAGACAAAATAATTAACAAGACGGCAGAGCGAATTTATCATCCATAGTGGTTCTCACGTAGTCCTTCTCTTAAAGACTGATCACTTAACTTATAACACGCACTATGTGGTGATGACTTAGGAGTACGTGAGAACCACTATGGATAATAAATTCAATCTGCCGCCTAGTTATTATTTTTATGCACTCCGCACTATAATATGATGCATGCAAAATACATAGTTTCGGCCGTTACAAAGTCTCCATCCACAAACAGACGTAGATGGCCTGCAGGTAAAAGGTATTTCATTGAACTTTAACAAGTAATCTGAACGGCCTTTATATGTGTAATATTTTAAACGAGCCCTCACTAACTGAGTTTAATGCCACAGTTATGTTAGAACGCATCTCATTCTTGTTTCTGTGGCGGTGCGTCAGACTCGTCATGAGGCGCGCGGTCCGGAGCGCTGTATGACTGATGCATCAGTTCAACTCAACTTACTCCAAATATATGAACTTACCTGTTTTAAATACTTTATATTCAATGTGTTCGTTTATGCCCAATAGTAGTGTTGAACTGCTGGACTCTAAATGAAATCTACTATTGATTATCACCGTTGACTGATTTTGCAGAACATTTAGACTGATAACTTCCCTGCGCAGATGCGGACGCGCGATATGACAGTTGCGTCCGAATATGTATGAACTAGCTGTTTTAAATACAGTATTTTTATATTTAACGTTAGTTTATCAGTATGTTTGAAAGTATATTTTTTCGATTATTGATGATTCCATAGGCCTCTCTCGCGCACCTGTGCGGTTTAAAACACTCAATAGTTATGATTTGACAAGGACAAAGAGTCTCTCTCTGGCTCCACCCATCCACGATAATATCGTTTATCGTCGATCTCACAGGCTGACGATATGACGATCTGAAAAATGACCATATCGCCCAACACTAATATATATATATATATTATTTTTTTATATATATATATTTTTTTTTTATCGGCTATCTGCTCCCAGCTTTCCAAGACATTGGCATCAGCTTTCGCTGTCAAAATACCAATATCGGTCGACCACTAATTGATATAGTTTACAAAGCCTGTCAAAAGTATTGGTTCTCAGTTGGATTTGATTCAGGACACAGACTGCACATATCTTTAATCCACATAAGTTGTGATCAAATTTCAGTTATGTTTCAAGTGATAATACTGTCTCAACAGTCGTTTATGAGCACTGTTCATTTACCGTATTTTTCGGACTATAAGTCGCACCTGAGTATAAGTCGCATCAGTCCAAAAATACGTCATGACGAGGAAAAAAACATAAGTCGCACTGGACTATAAATCGCATTTATTTAGAACCAAGAACCAAGAGAAAGCATTACCGTCTGCAGTCGCGAGAGGGCGCTCTATGATATCAAGTGTAGACTACAGGAGCACTGAGCAGCATAGAGCGCCCTCTCGTGGCTGTAGACGGTAATATTTTCCCTTTATTCATTTCTCTCGGTTCATGTCAAATTAATTTTTATAAATAAGTCGCACCTGACTATAAGTCGCAGGACCAGCCAAACTATGAAAAAAAGTGCAACTTATAGTCCGGAAAATACGGTACTGTATTTTCCGCACTATAAGGCGTACTTAAAAGCCTTTAATTTTTTCAAAAAATCACAGTGCGCCTTATAATCCGGAGCGCCTTATATATGGATCAAGGTTTTGTTGACATTCCCTTTAGCACAGCTTCATCTAGTGGATGCATAACGCAAACCCAGTCAAACGTTTGACTGCATCATCTTCTATTCTATGTGCCCTATAATTGGTGCGCCCTATATATAAAAACTGTTCTAAAATAGGCCATTCATTGAAGGTGTGCCTTATAATCCGGTGCGCCTTATAGTGCGGAAAATACGGTATAACATATTTGAAGTCTTTAAAATCAAAATTGACTTAGTTTTGTTTAATGGAATATTGCCATATTTAATCTAAACAACAATGATCCTACAATTCAATTTCCAAAATACAAAATCAAGTCTCACCCTACATTTTTTCACCAATTTCATCATGATAACTTTAAGCTAAGCTTTTAATATCTCATGGTGTACACTACCATCTACAGACACCAATATTTTAACAATTCATAAAAGAAGAGTCACTGTTTGACCAACTAAGATTTTGGTCGTACAACAGCATACCATGAATGTAAATTTGTTGTTTGCATGTGGGATCTGCAGGTGCGTTATGCCGAACTTAACTGGATAGGAAGATTTACAATTTTATACTGTATGTACATTATAAACATCTACAGAATGGAGATTTACCACCTTAACACTGGGCCAAATGTTCTATCTAGTAACCATATTATCCAGTAACAAGCTTTTTCACTGAAATATGATCTCTGTTTTTTTGTCTATTTTTTGATTATCAGCATCTTATATGTGATAAGCATATTTATTTTGCTATCTTAACTTCTGCACATAACTGTACTGTCTCCATCTCTCCATTCTGCATTCAGCTATTGCACATTGTACTTGCAGAAAGAATGAACAGATCTTGTACACAAGTAAATGATTGTTTGATTCTTGAAAAGGCTACATAGGTTTTGGCTAATTAGGCTTTGTCTCTGTGTGTGATAGCGTCAGATAACTGTCATCGGTTACATATTGCCTCGTCTCATTCTCCATTTTTACACAGAGCTAATTAAAGCCTAATTTAAAGGTTTGCTTGCTTTCTGTCAGTCCTCTGTTGGCCGTAATATGTTTTTCTGACAGAAGAAAAATATAGCCATCAGCGTTATGTTCCAGGCTTAATTAAGCAGGCGGTATAGCTGCGCAGTTCTGTGCCGGTTCGATTTGACCTCGAGTTCTTTGTGATAGATTAGCCTTTCGTAGCTGTAGAGTTTTTGAATCGCCATATCGCTGCAATGTGCAAACGCTGTTAATGAAGAGGTGGCACGTCCAAATGGGTCACATCAAGTTCTCCGGATTTAGGATAAGGACAGCAGCCAATTAACGTCAGGAATGTGATGTGTCCAATCAGAAATGATGGCGCCAGGGCCGTCGGGATCCCCTTGTTGTTTGCGAGGCGATAGAGGAGCGGAGCGGGGCTCTAATCAGCGGTTGAGTGACAGCTCTCCCAAAAGCAATTCCTGCACTGTAATCCTCCTTTGTGGACAGCGTTGGAGATAAGTTGCCTGGGTTAATGCACCGTGCTCTTCTCTGCAGACCTGTGCTGACAGGGCCCTGACAGGTAGACACAGACACAGGTGCTTGTTTATGCTAATGGCATGTCGGACCGGCCAGATAGAGATGTCGTGGGCATCTGGGAGGGCTGCGCGCAGACACACACACAAACACCCTCCAACTGCTTTTTTATTTCTCAGATGGCTGGATAGAAATCTATCCATTTGATGGGAATGTTGCAGGATCGGGACTTTTGTGGAAGGAGGGAGGAGCCAAACATTGTGTATACTTGCACGTGTGTGATTATGAATGTGTTTAGAGAGGGTAATGGATAGGGGTGATCCTCGGTTCCTGTGGTTGTCCCTTAGGTCGACAGCTCGACGGGGAGCCAGGTATGGAGGGTCATTACTCATATCTGCACACACAGGGAGGAGCCGAAAAGGGTGGAAGCCATGAATCAAGGGCGAGCAGCCATCACACAGAGATTGATGAAAAGCCAACGCATGGTTAAGCCTGATTTCATTTACAAGCACAATTTTACGAGAGGTGGGAGGGGCGTATGTCCATATGTGCTTATGTCTGTGTGGAAGGGGACAAACAACACACCTCTGGGCTGAGATTTCATAAAACAAATACTTGTAATGAATAATGGTGTGGTGACTTTGATTGATTGTGAGCGAAGTGGGGGTTGATCAACAATGCAAAAAAGGTAGCAAAGAAAAGGCCTTCTCATCGTTCCTGCAGTCGAGGTCACGTCCTCTTCGATGCATGTTCATGGCTCAGGGTGAAACATGACGTGAATCGATTATCATACACACCCTTAATTATTCTCATGTTTTAATGCATGGGAAAAGGACCAGGCAGCAATGCAAATGCAATCCCGTTAAGGTCGGTTAAAAAAAGTGCTCTCAGTCATTATCGTGTTAATGCGTCTGCGGTGGATCCGGTCACTATTGGAATTCCATGTGGCTGTAGCAGAAATGACAAGTGTTTTTTTCTTTTTAAAATTCATAAGATTAAGTTCCCTGGAAACAGAGTAGAGAAAGTCTTTGACTTTATGTTGACACCTGCTGGTGTGGATACATTGACGAGGAGGCATGGATGTTGCTGTGGTTTAGGCTCAAAGCAATAGTGGACAGTTCCAATAGTGGAAATGTCATTCATGTGTAAATGAGGAAATCACAATATTATGACAAATTTATTTGAAAGCAAAACTACCGGCGTGTGGGAAATGTGCTGTACACATAAACTTTGGCTTGCATACCTCACATTTGGCATGAATCCAAATATGTGCTCTTGTGCGTGTTTTGTGTCCTTGATGTTAACTGCATTAATTGCAAGTCGCTTTGAAATACGAGTCGCAGTACATTTCAGATTATAAAAATAACACCATATTTATTCTGGAAAATATGGTAGTTTTAAATGCTTAAAAGTGTAGGTACAACTACATTGAAAGTATGAAAATTGCATATGTTGAATTTTTTTTTAATGTTTAGGTTTAATTGAAATTAATAGCGTTTTTAAAGGGCTGTACTGTAGGTGTTTTTTTCATGGCAAAATATATGGCATATGGCATAAAAAAAGAGAAATTGCTTATTTTCTCATTTCTTATGTCTTCAAAACTAATTGCAACGTGTTAACAAATGAGAATTCAAATGAGATTGAAGAGCTGTGTCGATTTAAATTTCATTGTGTAACTTTTTTGCAGATACTGTACTCTATATATCATATCACCCTCACTTGTTTTATATAGCTGCTCTGTGTTTGGTCATGAGGATGTAGTGTTTGCAGACAGTCCTCCAACAAAAAACTACCCTATAGGTAATTTGTGCAAGCACCTTATTATGACGTATTTATGTTTTAAAGTTAAGTGCCCTCTAGAGGCCGTACAAACAATGACAGTGTACTCATATTTTACTAGGTGGCTTATTCATATGATTTCGTACGAATGACCACACCTAATCACGCCCCTAAACCCACCCCAAAATCATGATTTACAGTACACATACAGTAAAATAAATAAATAAATGGGATCAAACCCATGATCGCATGATTGCATATCATAGTATAACGCGATGCTCTACCAACTGAGCTATATGGATCTTGGATTATAACGGAGATAAAAGAGTACAAAGCATTGATATGAAAGTGTCCTGTTGCCGATAGAGGCGCAATTGCAGTATACACTTTGATTTCAGGGATTTTGACAAACGACCTATTGGTTGGAGGACATATTGAGTGTTTGCTGTGTCGATCTCATCTTCAAAAACACACCTCTGACATAATAGAGCTCCTTACTTACTTAGCCCATGGCACAGCTTCAGTCGATGGAATGGCTCTCGCCAAGGGTATGAATGACTCCAAGAACGGAGGGTGTTGGAGGTTGTGGATGGGGATCTCTCTTCTTGTTGTCTCATCTTTTCTGCATTTCCCCAGGGCCACTCCGACCTAATGGGTGCATGTTCCGCTCCGGCATTCCATTCCAATTTGATAATAATGATATTTGCACAGGACGCCCTCTGCATGCACAGTGTAATTACCTACTTTTTATATGATCTCTATTATTGGAAATCGATGTCGATAAGAGCACCCCATTAGAGCTTGTTATTATCACAGCTTGGGTTTTGCAACACTGCCATTATTATTTTACACACTCTAGACTGGCAGGGTTTATGGCCTGCTTGCTGCAGCCAGGCTGAAGTGTCAGTCTAATTCACAGACGGGCAACTGGGGAATAAGACTCGAGGACTCAAAGTGGAGAAATCACCAGTGAGCATTTTTTAAATTGGTCAGTGACTGAATCCGGTCGAATGTTAAAACTGACAACCGGAATAGAGATAATGGTGGTCTTAAGAATTAATTCATTTATTTATTTATTTATTTTTTGGTCAAACTTTCTGCCTTGTGCAGGTCAGAAAAGAAAGATTTTCTCCACAGGGAGGGTCTAAGCACATTTGTCTGTGTAAAAATTCACAGCTTTTGTCTTGCACCCTGCAGAGAGAGTAAAATGATTATTAGCAATGAACTGTCTTTTAAATGAAGCAGTAAAACAGGGCTGGACCGACTGTAAAGAGCACTGGGACTTTTTCTGATGGAACAGTCGTCTTGTGGGACAGTTTGAATATGCAATATATTTTATTTTGCACATTAACAGCAGTTCCAAAATATTAAGAAGTGGCTCACTGCCAAAAAAAAAAAAAACTTAAACCTACAACTGGTTTATCACCTGAAAACACGACACTACGTACAGCATAAATAGTTTAATAGTTAAATTTAATTACCGATTTTGATTAGTAGTTTTCTGCTAAATGAAAAGTTTAATTTTGGTTTTGGTAAAAAAAAATTAAAAATAATCATTGGATCAATATTATTAAATGCATATTTTGAATGAAGTTTTACATTATTTGTAATATAGTAGCACATTGTTGGTATTAACTTTATTTAAAAATGTTTTATTTATTACTTTTTTTTTCCAGTTCATCCCTTAATATTTTTTTTATCATTACTCTGTGTTTACCAATACATACCTTTCCTATTAAAGTTAACACTATTTCCTATTTAAGACATGTAAACAATACATTTTCCTTGAATGTGTCTGGATTACATCTAATCAGTCGTAACGGAGCTGATGGCTCAGCACTAATATTCTACAATAAATATGTCATTAAGCTGAACCTGTTGCTCAGTTCACTGCAAACGGAATCACAGCTTCTCAGCAATATTCCTGTATAGATTTCTGAAGAAGATCTGGCCCAAACTTGAAGGAATCTTGTTTTTCATTAAGTTGTGTGCCAAAGGAGGTGTAGATGAATCAGGCATGGGAGAAATAATAACCCTGACGTTTACGGCAGTGAGAATTAGGGTGGTTGAATTGAGCTATGCAGCACCATGCTAGCTGGTATCTCCACAGTGGTGAGAGAAGGAGAGCAGCTAACTTAAGGAGGGGTGTCTTTGGGATGTCATTTAAATCTGAAAACAGATACGAGTGGGAATGAATCAATGGGAGGTAGATGCTGGAGAATGTTGTCTGGACATATCGAATGAGATGGAGACAGTGGGGTCTTGACATGGGACCTATACTGGTGTGAATTCAGGTTTAGTGGATTCTTAATACATTCGCTCTCAACTTGATACCCAATTACCAAAAGCCTTTCTGTCATATGTGTTGGTTGTCAGTATTTTTTTATGGATTCGGCATGAGGCTTCACTCAAGTGCTTACGAAGCAATCCAAAACCAATTTCTATGTGAAGTCTGTCTTTTCGAGTGGGGAGATGTGTCTGTAATGAATAAAACCTTCATATTCATCCGGAAGAAGGAGGCGGGAACCGGCAGACAATCAAATAACATTTTAATTACAAAAATAAACACAAAACAGCACACCAGCCCCTCACGGACGACTGGTGCGCTCAAATAAAAACCAAAACACAACTAAAAGCCCAGGCCTGGTCCTCTCTCGTCGCTCCAGTTTTATATCCTTCCATCTCCTACGTGGGACTCGAGACCGGCAGTGGGTCGCAGGTGTCACTGATTTCCCAATCATTGCCGGCCTCCCTCCTCGTTCCCACGTCCCTCGGCCCCGCCCCACTCGCCACATACCCCCATCGCCCCTCGCAGGCCGGGGGGTACCCTCGAGACTGTGCTCTACCCCCCCCCCCTCCCTCCGGGGGGGCCTGCTCACGGGGACCTGCGGGAACCTGGGGGTAGGACAGACGAGGCGAGAGAAAAGGAGATGGAAGGAGGAGCGACAGAGACGAGAGAGGGGAGAGAAAAAAAAAAAAAAAAAATTCTGGTTCCCAGACGCACTGCTGCTCGGCCCTCCACCAGCTGGGTGATCTCCTCCGCGGTGCCTGGCGGTGGCACTGGACGGCCCTCGGCGGACGGCACGACACCCCTCCGCCACCCGGCGGACGGCGACGGCTCCTCCGGTTTTGGGCAGCCGGCAGGAGTCCCCCGTTCCCTGCTCCTCCGGATACCTTCACGGAGGCAGCAGGCTCCGGCCCCCTGGCGAACGGCGCCGACTCCTCCGCTCCCTCACGGACGGCAGCCGCCCCTCCATATCGTGGGCGGTCGGCAGCGAGCTCGCCCGTCCCCGGCAACTCGCTCCAGTCCACCGCCTCGAGCGTCCATGGCGGCATCCTCCTCGCCAGCTCCGTGGCACCGCGGATTCACCACAGCGGCAAGGGATCTTCAGCAGCGCGTCCCTCCTTTTCCCGGGTTTCGGCACCACTGTAATGAATGAATAAAGGAGACGGGAACCGGCGGACAATCAAATAACATTTTAATTACAAAAATATACACAAAACAGCGCACCAGCCCCTCACGGACGACTGGTGCGCTCAAATAAAAACCAAAACACAACTAAAAGCCCAGGCCTGGTCCTCTCTCGTCCTTCACTGTTGTCGCTCCAGTTTTATATCCTTCCATCTCCTACGTGGGACTCGAGACCGGCAGTGGGTCGCAGGTGTCACTGATTTCCCAATCATTGCCGGCCTCCCTCCTTGTTCCCACGTCCCTCGGCCCCGCCCCACTCGCCACAGTGTCCTTGCCATTATTCTACATAAAAAAATTAAAAAAAACAATACAAGAGGTTGTTTGTTTGCATATACATTTAAATGCATAAAACCAAACTAAGATTTAAAATTTTATTTAAATTTGGAAATAAAATCAGGGCTGGATTAACCATGTGTGTGTATACACAATATATATACAGTATACAGGTATATACGTGTTTATATGTGTGTGTGTGTGTGTGTGTGGTTGACTGATATTGGTTTTCTGACAGCCGATGTCGATATCTTAAAGAGCAGGGTGGCCGATATAAGCCTATATAATCTTAATTATATATTTTTTTATTTTTAAGTTTAGAAAATAATTAAAACAATAAATGTGTAAAATAAATGTATTTATACTTAAGATGGCAACTTCTTGATTCTGTAATAATATAACAGTGTTTTTCTCAAATAAATACTTAAATATATAAATAAAAAGGAAGTAAACACCGTAACCAACAGGGGACTCAGTAATCTGGAAAGTTTAAGAAGTGGGGTTTTTTTTTTACTAAAGCCAAGGTAACACTCATTTTACATAGGGCACACAGTGAAAATGAGATTAATATGATGGGGACAAATAAAGGACAGCATAGTTTGAAATTTAAAGTTTAAGTTTGTCGATTGTCTATCTCCAGTGAAGCTGAACTCTCCTCCTGTCTACATTCAATTTGCAAGTCGGTTTGTCATAAAGTCTGCAAAATTCAATGTTTATTAGATGTTCAAAAATTTGCCTAAATATTTCTTGTTCTCAGCATCATCAAAATAAGTCTCAAACATGTCGGTCGAACAGAAAAACTTATCGGCCAAGGCCAATATTTGAAAAATGCCAAATATCAGGTGATATATTATTTGTTTGTTTGTGTATATATATATACAGGTGCATCTCAATAAATTAGAATGTTGTGGAAAAGTTCCTTTATATCAGGAATTCAACTCAAATTGTGAAACCTGTGTATTAAATTAATTGCACACAGACTGAAGTATAGTTTAAGTCTTTGGTTCTTTTAATTGTGATGATTTTGGCTGACATTTAACAAAAACCCACCAATTCATCTCAAATTAGAATACTTCTTAAGACCAATAAAAAAACAAAATAATAATAAAAATAAAAAAAACACCTTTTTAGTGAATTGTTGGCCTTCTGGAAAGTATGTTCATTTACTGTACATGTACTCAATACTTGGTAGGGGCTCCTTTTGCTTTAATTACTTAATAGTATTTTTTGTTTTTCTTTGTTTCTTTCAGTAACTTAGTTCACCTGCAGACAGCAACTTTTCTCTTGATGGATTTTGCCCCTTGGAAAAATGGGAGATAAAATTGGCTAGACTAGCATGTTACCCTAAGAATTCAGTCCATTGCCTAGATTTCACAGAACCCCTTCTCAGCTCTGTAGTTTTGTACTTCAAGTGCTCTGATGTCTGAAAAACAAATATAGGCTCTCGGTGAGATTCGTGATCCTGATGCCAGGCACGGACAGATGGATGTGAGGTTATGTTTGCTCTCTACTTTGGCTGTCCTGGATTACTTCTATAGAAGAAACATGAAAGTTGCTCATGATGAAAATTTTATAGATCAAGAATAGGAAGGAGCCAACCACCCTGTTGAGTCTTTTTTTTTTTTATTCAGGGAGGTTTCAGGGACATCTCAGAAGAGTATACAGTAACACTACAATACAATAAATTGTCTTCCATCCAGGTTGTCTTCAAGTCTATTCAGACAGTTTTGAACTGGACTGACATTTCACTCGCCTTTACAATTCTTCAAATTACTTTCATCCATGCGTGATGAATAATATATTTTCTTCACTATTGAAAAATGGCAGGATGCCATATTCAATATTGAGCTTTTGTATGGGCTGCAGCATTAAAGAAAACAATGTAAACCACAAAAGGCTATGCATGCACTGCAGTTGTTTTGCCTTAGTTAGGGCATATTCTTAGATTCTTGTGCTTTATTAAACAGCAGTAACAGATATACTGTATGGTAAAATATTAAATAAATAAGTCACATTTGATAACAGTTTGAAAAAAAAAACAATCCACAAGGTAACGTAGTTTATACACCTAATTGTATGCTTCCAAGCAGCATCATACTTGACACCTTAATAGAACAGGGCAGACACAGTGTTTAAATGCTTTTTATAACCTTTTCAAATGTGACTCAGTCATCAACATCTTGAGACAACTATTTGTTTTATATTCTTAATTTTCTTGATAAAATTAACTATGACCTTGTTTATTCTCATAACTATAAGTTGCTTGTCAGAAAGTCCTAAGATAGACCAAGTAAATCAAATCACCTGTGTATTTATGTAAACATGCATAAAATGTCGAAGAACCACAGTATTTGTGCCAGTTCTTCAAGTGTTCCCAGAGCAAAGCAGAACAAACAACATTTAATCAAATAATTCTGCCCCAGGGGTTTGTATTCAGTCCCATCTTGGATCAAATGGCAAATGGCTTTAAAGCCAATCTTGAGTTTTTATAGCAAAAGGTTGGAGCTCTGCCCCTTTCCCCCTTTTCTTTAATATTGAAAAAAAAAAATGAAGCTATTGATTTTCTGTCTGTTTCTCACTCTGCTCGGAATATTAAAATGGACAGTGAGTTCTCACACACGGCCACCTCCCGATTCTAAGGCCGTGTTGATGTTGAGCTGTAGTAAAAAAATTTGTTGATGGCAGGATGTTAGCAGGCTTGTTTTTTTTTTTTTTTTTGAAGAGCAGATTGGAAGAAAAGAAGGTCACAAGGCTAATCTCACTGTTTCTTCTTGCGTGGTGCCATAAGTCCCTTTGTTCTGAAGGATAAGAGCTTTTGTATTTGTCTAAGAGCTTACTTGTGAAGTTCTAGTGTGTGGTTTTGTTTCTTGCGTGATCTGGTAGCACAACTGAATCGTAAAAAGCACACAAAAAAATCTTAATTTAATCTATGAAGACCTATGGCATGTCAAGCAGAATCAGGTTTGGTTAGACTAAGACTGAGTGATACAGTTAGAGTTGATATTTAAACGCTGATGGTTTTAAACAATGATTTTAACTCAATTACACATTTTAAGATAAAAAATGACGGAGTATTTTTTAGTTCTTTTTGTGGTCATCAAGAAAATACAAGACCGGTGGGGCTTTGAATGTTAATGTGGAGAGACAACTACTGTATAAGCCATTATCCATTGGCTGATTGTCTAAAGAAGCTGAAACAAGTCTGAAAACCTGCTTGGATTTAGATCAGCATTTTTGCAATTCTGTTTGGTGCCAACTTGTGACTCTGAAATTGCACACTTCAAAAGGGTTTTATGTGTTTGCAGATTTCTTTGACAATAGAGACATCAAATGCAACATTATAATAATGCTCATTTTGGGTTGTGATGTGATCAGAATTGTATGAATTAAGCTGAATAACAAGTGGAGTCAATAGCCTACATCATAAACTAACCATCATTTCTCTTTCTGTATCATTAAGAAGCTGTTATCGTGGTAAATAGGAGTACATTGAAAGTCAGCGGGTGATGAGACAAAATTTGATATTGAAAATTAACTGCATTCAGTATTAGATTAAGGGGCCTGCATCCATAGTAAGTGATGTAAAAGTAAAGCAATTATTATTATTATTATTTTAAATGTAAGGCTTTACTATAAATAATAATAGTAATGTAATAACAACAATGAAAACTGTGAAAAAGTATTTGGGATTTTGCTACTTGTATATTTTATAGGATATTATGGTACAGTGAAGAGTCAACATTCTAATCTGTATTTATAATCTGTGATTATAATCCATATTAGAATTAGAGTTGAGTGGATTTAATAGGAGCCAGTGATGCGCGGGTCAATGTATTAATAACCCGCACCTGACCGATGTTTTCAACTAACCCGCACGCAACTCGGACCGCAAAAAAATGAAAAGAAAATATTGTACCCGACCCGCTTCCTGACACGCATTTTTTAAAAGTAGTAAATGCTCATCATCGCGTCATTGGGCCATAGACGTAGGAACTAGGCAACACAAACAAACAAACAAACAAAAAAAAAACTCCTTAATATATTCTAATTTTGTCAAGATTTATAAAAAAAAATCGTCAATAAACTCATAGTTTGTTCTAAAATAGTCTAGTCTGGCTATGTCTATTTTGATGTTTCTGTTCAGCAGACAGTGAGGTTCTGGTTTGTTCCGATCAGAGCTCGTGAGCGGAGAGCGCATTTCTCCATATATTACGCTCCGCTCACTCATTCTGGTTCGAAAATATGCAAGGAGACATTTAATTGTTAAGTAATAAACTGGTGTTTTCTGTGTCGCTGCAAAGATGAAGTTGACAATGCAGACTTGCCATGAACGCCAGAGACAAATGCACATTTCATATGGATTACATAATCAGAGAGTTATTTTGGTTTTAATATTTTCGTTTAAAAGTAGACATTTCAAGCTTTCTGTAATATATAGCCTATATTTCTCAAATCTGTGAGGCACAAGCTGAGTTTCGGTGCCCTCCAGTTCACATGCAATGCAAGTGATAGTGCTGGCGCCTCATTACATTGTCTGTTATATATTTGCTTCTTATTTATAAAATACAGGCAATTGATCGATAAAACATTGATAAAAATTAAGATACAATTTATACAAAATGAAAATGACTGCATTTTGTATCAACCTGCGCATCACTGATAGGAGCGCACTGAAGTAAAACCTGACAGGGCCAGGGATCACAAGATTATCAAAAAGTTAAACTATACATTCTGGCTTGAGATCTGCCAAAATAATATCAATGTAATCAAGTTGATATGCAGCTCATCTGCTGTTGCAGTTTTGTGTGTTATTCTAGAGAATTCAGGCTGCTGAAACACGAAGAGGAAAGAAACAAAGTTTTTATTTCAGCTCCCAGTGGAAATACACTTCTACAACTATCCATACAAGCTCAAAACAACATCAGACACCACGAGTGTCCTCCAACAGAAACTTTCCAACAACTTTCCTTTAATGAAAAGCACAATGACAAGCCCAAGGAGAAGCAATTCACCAAAAAACAATTTACGACTCGAAAAGGACAACGAGAGAGTGTTGAGGAAACAAAGAGAGAAAGGAAAAGTTGCAGAGGAATGTGACAGGTCCCCGAAAATCACATATAATGGTGAGTGATGAGTGTATTTTTGTCAGACTGTGGCAATACTCACCTTGAGGAGGCCACAGACGAGGCGTTTGAAGAGACAGGGGGCCGAAGTCACACATTTTACTCAAGCATTCAACTCCATGACCACTGAGGGAGGTTGTAACCCTGAGAATCTGTTTTAGTTTAGCAGAGTTGCCATTAATACTGGCCGTTTTAACACCCTAACCTTTCCGGTGCTCATCTCAAGGGTGTTTTTAGAGGAAAAAAACACAGCTTTCTGAACAATTGCTTGGGGCGATCTAAAAGTGACCTCCAGCCAAAGTCAGTTTTTTCCCTTCTTTTTAATCAGTAGATTCCACAACCCCCAGTCGCACTGCGTCCGCTCACGCTCTGCCCTTCATACTTAACTTCTTTCCTTTATGTCCTAAGGGTGAATGTGGCACTGTGCATCATGAAACTGGCATCATGCAATGTCTTTAGTCATAGTGAAAGTCATGCAGAGTTAAACGAAATGTAAAACAGAAAGGCGAACAAAGAACCTGGTTTAGGCATTGTGTGAACACTGTGGGACACGTGCACCTAGTCTATTACAGATACCATCGAAAAAGATTTATTTTACAGCATGTGAATGTTGTGGGTATGAAACGGGTATGTTTTTTAACGTGTGACATGATTAGTCACAAAAAAGGTTTTGTTTAACTTGAAATTTTACTTGCATTAATTTTAGACCTGGGAAAAATACATTTAGTATTTCTGATTAATAAAATATCTGATTAATCTTTCTGAGGTTGATTATCATTTAAATGATTTCTATTGATTCTTACTGTTAACTGTTATAAACTGCTGAGTTTAAAATTGATATTAATTTAACACATAATAATTAGTTTTACACAATAAATGCTATTTAAAGTTTACACTTTAGTTTATGCTTGTTTTTATTTTTATATCTGTTAGATATACCGGTATGGCAAACTTCATCATTTGGTCCATGTTTATGGTTTCTTCAATTTAACATTTCCATAATGAAGTCAGAAGTAAGCCTCGAAGGAATTCTAACATGGAGGCATAATTTTTCTTGATGACAACAAAAGACAGGGCTCTGTTGATATCTCTTTAAAACATAAGCTTTTTGTCTGGGTAAATGAAGGACAGAGTTATTGCCTTTGTTGCATATGAATCAAAAAGTTGTTTCAGATATAAAACTGAAATAACATTGGGTAAAAAAAACAGGCCTTTGTTTACATTTGCTTTTATAGCCGATCTTTTCTTATCAAAGAAACATGAAAATGCATAGAAATCGTTGTGTTCATTCACGAGTTCACGTTTACATATAATTAGCTGAGTTATGGTATGCATATTTTGCGTGCTGTCCGGGGAAGGGCTCCGAGCTCGGAAATGGCCCGAACCTAGAGTACCCCCCCTTCCCCATCTATTTATAAAGTGAACTTAAAGTGAGGAGATGGGGTGGAGGAGGGATGCTGATAACCCGTCAATGGATAGAGGTAAGTCAGCGATATTTATACTAAGGGATTGATTACTTGATTATGGTCCACCTGTGTTGATTAGGCTAAGTATCTGACGCGCTCCTCCCGAATCTTGTTAATAAAACATCATTTACTTCAGAACGAAGTTAAGCATACAAATGCAGTCCAATCCAAGAGGTGCCATGTAGTCACTGGTTGTGTTATTTTACCAGGTCAATAGAGTAAAGAAACCTGCTTCAAAGCACTCTTGCTTGTATTGGTCTGTTTTTTTATTTTTGAGGCTCAGTCCTCTACAGGATATCTCCAACTGCATCTCCAGTCTGGTTGATTGACCAGAACCAGAGGCAGACGATGCATCAAATTACTGTGTAACTGTCCTTCAGGGAAACGTCTGTCCCTGAGCTGGGCCACACTAGACTTTTTAACTGTGACACCAGCTTATTAGATCACAGAGGTCATCTACCTTCTGCTCATTTAACGGCCAGGCCACCAATAATAGACATTCTGCGCGTCACTGGGATGAAGCAGTGTGTCAACGCAATGCCGGACTCCAATTTGAAAAGTGTTTGAGACCTCCAATGGGAGTCCCAGCTCTGTTTCAGGCACATTTGTCTGGTGACCTTGCAGGGTCACTTGTTTTTCGAAAAAGAAGGGAAAGATTAATCAGGTGCCTCAAACTGTTCCCGTCTTAAGCGCTAACTGATTGGCCCGAGTGCTGAGGGAAACGGGATATAAGCCCATTATACTGTCTTCCATTTACTATAATGATACACTGTGTTAAGATTAAACTCTGCATTAGATGTTTTCTTCTTTCTTCAATATCTCTATTGTTTAAAGAAACGTGCAGGGCTTTTGCTGAGGTTTATTCATCCAAGGGGTTTTTGCTGTTGCTGTTTCACACAGGAGCTGTTTGTTTGTCGTTTTGTTCCTTTTCTTCCATATCGCTTGTGGACATTCTTGTAACAAAGTTGTTGGTGGTTTCTGTTTGTGGATGGAATCTGGCTGTACTATTAGTAGTACTAGTAGTATTTAAATCTGCTGAAATAGCTTGTAGTGATAGATGTATCTAATACAAAGGAAGTGTATGTTATGTTCAATTGCTGATCCATGAATTTATTCTAGAAAATGCTTACTTTTGACTTAGAAATTCCTTGAACTGACCTGACAGTAGCATATAGGAATGATGATATGAAATTAAATAAACATGCTAAAAGAAATTCATTTGAGCACTTAAATTGGTCAGTGAGAATAATTACGTATAATCACCCTCAAATCACTGTATAATGAGGATGTAACAAAAAAAAAAAGCAACTTAACTGTTATTTAATTTTTTTTTTTTAATGCTTCTTATAAAATCCTTAGTGCTGCGTGATTTATTTAATTTTAACTGTGATCATGATTTTTGCTTCTGTTGGTTACTTAAGTGTAGTTGTCTGTGTTATTTGTCTGATGGCTATTATATATTTTGAAACTTTTTTTTTCTTTTCATTTGACATTTTCACTGTTTTGCATTGGTAACAATCATTCCTGGAGTTGCCAGATGTCAAGTGTTCCCATAATCCCCCAATCAGAGATTTTAGCATAAATGGATTCATATTCTGCCAAGTTTTTAAATCTTGTAACCATGTGCACATGCACTCTCTGCACTGCGAGAAAAAGATGATGATCTGAAAACACAGACAGACATTTATGCTGGAGTTTAACAATCTCCCTTGCAGTATTTTGCTTGATGTAAAGTGTAAATCAAGCATGAGTCATGACTGCTTGAGAAATTGATTGCTGAATAATGAATTTTGTTGTGTTGTGATATAATAAACTGTTGTTGATGTTGTAAAATTTTAGCATAATTTGTAATTATTGGAAATTTGGAATTAATATTAGCAATTTCAAATTTTAAGCATTTGAAAGAAGCTTTACGCTTTTATAATGTATAGGGTTAATGTATGTGATTAATATATCAGGAAATGAGATGTAATAAATCATGCAAATAAGTACAAATTCTGCAAGAATTTTGATTAAATGTAAAAAATAATATTTAATAAATTGAGGGTAAAAATGCTACTAGGGCTGCACAATTAATCAAATTCCTTAATCGGGATAACATTTATGGATGCCATAATTGTTCAAAGTGGCAATTAATCATTGAAAGTCCACTTATGTTATGTGCTTAAGATGCATTTCTGTTATCTTAAGAGTTAAATTTTAGTTTTAGTATAACACTAAAAGTTTACATTTGAGACTTAATATTAAAGAAAAGCACTAAACGTTATGCAGTTAGAGTGTTCAGCTTGTTTATTTTCATATAAAAATAGGTCATGCAGTTGCATCAAACAATGGTATAAACATCATTCAATGTAAATTGTGATAATCCTAATTAATCGCAATTACAATTTCAAGGGAATAATCGACAATTAAGATTTTTGTCATAATCATGCAGCCCTACGCCCTACATAATGTTGTGTGTCCGATTTGATCTGGAAATGAGAAAATGTGCTACTACAGACCTGAGGCTTGAGGCTCGTTCTTCGTACGTTGCTTATTACATCCGAGATCAAATGACACATCCAAGATGATTTCATCGTGCTAATCATAATCCGGCTAATTGAGTTCTTCGAACACACCTGTTGTTTATGATTAGTATCGCTGGATTGAGTTATCTGAGATAACTGCGCGTTCACGCACTCGCTTAAAAGGGGATATGTATCGATAGTAGAAACATTGATCAGCAACGCTGCTATTGGCTGCTCAGCGTGGCCAAAGAGCGCGCACAGTTTTTCTCCTCAGCAGAGCAAGATAGTCGAAGTTTATTCGGAATTTTAATGTTTAATCAAAACGCCAGGGAACACCTCAAAGTCTGCAAAAGCCAGGAGAGAGGGCTGGCAAAAAGTAGCAGACAATTTAAATCCGTTAGAAGTGGCCATGTTATATGTTTTTTAATCACTTATTAGCCTATATTTTTGTATTTTAATAATTGCATAATTATTTTGTTCATTGTAATGTCAGAGTCACCACACTAGAACATGGGAACAAATAAAAGTGAAGTACAAAATATTCTACATGGTATTTTTTTGTTATATTATAGTCTCTTCTCTTCTATAAAAGGCACTGTTAAATAAATGGTTGTCTGTTTATAATAGCAACCAAGATAAAGATTGAAAAAATAGAAAAGATCTTAGTAGGCTACACTGTAAAATATTTTGCTGCATTAAATTAAGGCTGTATAGTCATTTCAACTGTTAAATCTTGAGTAATGATGAATTGCTTTGACTTGTGAAAATGAAAACTGATAAACTTATGTTAATGTAAAACTATTTATTGAAGAAGAGTTCAAAAAGAGTTATTGATCACATTTTTCCCAAGTGTAGTTCATTGTAATGACATTGTGTTTTCCTCTTTTGTGCACTTTTACATAATACACCAACACTTGTTAACTTAAGTGGACATTTTCTAACTTTCCAAAGGAAAGAAAGTATAAGACTTTGTAATGTCTATTTGTTTCCATTATACTGGACAGTGAATAAACCCTCTCAGATAACGGTCATATGGAGGAACTAGCCTACCTGCAAGTGCATAATAACTTTACTTAATTTATACTTGTATGCTTTATGGCTGCAGTATAAGTTGCAGGATTCCACATCTACAGAAAGGCCTACAGAATAGTCTGCACAGACAGAGGAGACATAGGCCTACAGGTGGGCAGTGTATAGCCAACTTTTCCTTTTTATTTGTTGCATGAGGCATGTGTCTAATATCTCTTGTTGCAGGCACTTGACCACTGGCTTTTCTTTACAAAGAACAATTGAAATAAAACTCAAGGAACTAAGCATATTTGTCTTTTATTAAACATTTAATGAAAAGTGGTTTTTTTTGGCAATGTTGTGTAATATGGCACATGCAACAATGTCACAGGCCCTGTCAGGTGTGCAACCCTCAGACTTTTCAGACACTGAAATCTTCCCTTTAGATAGCCAAAGTTAATCTCATTGTGTGCCCTTGTCCTGGAGCTGCAACTGGTTTGGGTCAGGGAATGGGGTCATAAAACCCCTGTCTGCAGGCAGGAACATGTCATAATCACCCATGAAATAATGCAGTTCTGTTAGGATCAGCATAAGTGTAATATAGCTCGATATTTAAGTGTAATATAGCTCGATATTTAATTGTGGAACTTTCCTTACCACTTTTCAAATAATGTGCATAAATGTGAATCTCTGCAAATTCTTAAGTCATGCACAGATCTTGGCCATTTGCTTTCACTTTTGTGATATGGAAGATTTGTCAACTGCCTTTTTTTATTTGATATAATATTATTAATCTGGAATATTAAGAATCACAATAGTAATTGGGCTGCACATTTACATTGTGAACCCCATTTCTGTTCACATAATCCCCTTCATTGAGGCCTTGATGGCAGTCTATGGTCTAGCATAAGCCTGAGTGACATATACTGTAATCAGCATGGCCATGATTGCATGATCTTCATTAAAAAAATATTTAAATAGTCTAATAAATAGTATAGTCGTCTAATAAATAAAAAAATAAAAAACTGCTTAAAAAACTGCTTTACAACTTTGGGTCTAAAGTGGCTTGGAAATGTCACCAAAAAAAACTAAAACTGTTTTTTAAACCTAAAAGCACCAGGCAAACTCCGAATGGCACGACAGACAGCACTTTCCATCAAGTTCTCCGCATCTCCAATAGTAGGCTATAAAGGAAAGAGCCACTCGCAAATAATCTTAGGGTACAGTTTGTTCTGTAGTTAAAGGCCGATTCCGACAAGTCGAAAATAAATGTGCCTTTCCAACAAATTAATAATGTAAACGACAATCTCAAGAGTCACGAGAAAAAAAAAAAAAAAAAATATATATATATATATATATATATATATATATCAGAAAGTGCACTATCGCACTGGACTTCCCATATCATCTCCGTTTATGAGCCGCAGTCTAATCCTGTTTACATGAAATAAGCCTGCTCGCGAGCAGGTTTAAGATTGCGCACCTGTTGCTATGAAAGCAAGTCCAGGATGAGCTTCGAAGAACCAAACAATCCAAGATCATACCAAATCGTCAACAATCAAATCCAGCTAACTGAGTTAGCGACGTACGAAGAACAAGCCCCTGATCACTAATACAAATAGACTATTTATGTATTAAAATCATGTTCAATTATTATGATGTTTGTATTATCCCTAATCTAAGCCTTTCTCATTATGTGACATCATGTTTGTCCCCACCACATTTACAATGTGACATGCATAGTAGTACTATTACATTAGTAATAACTTGGTCAAATATGATATGGCTGGTCATGTGATACCAACATGGTGGTGAAAATGATCTGCTCTATGTAGAATAAAACAGCTTTTTTAGGCCACTAAAATGAATGAAGTAATTTTTTAATGACAAAGAAATCCAGTGCACCTTTAATTCTGCTCTGGCTTGTGAAGGCTAACAAAAAAGACAGCTTGGCTACATGAACGGACTGGTTCTCTTACGAGAGCTCTCTCGTACTGCGTCTTAGCTAAGACGCTACGGGAAAAGTCTCTTTTCACGAAATACTGAAGCAAAAAATTATCCTTAATTTTGTATTTTTGTAAAGCGCATTTGCAGCAGTACACAGCCATAGGCGAGACGGCTCGCTCGCTCACTGGCTTGTTCTGCGGCAACTGCACAGCCTATCGAGCGCAGGCTGATGCAACATCAGACCAATAAGGGCGCTTCGCGCCCTTTTTGCCACTTCCCGCCGAAACGGGTGTGGCCCAACCTATAAAAGGAGCTCGAAAAGGCTGACTCACCTGATTTTTCATCTCTTCAGCGAAGCTCACGCATCGCTGGATCACGAGGAAGCAAGCGCCGTCTGGAAGAGCATATCAGCAGGACGAGCCATCCTGAAGCCGCTGGCACCGCCGCCTTCCACTGCCGTTCCTGCTGCGCTATCCGGCGCCCATATCCTTTATAATCCTTGTTCTGTTATACTCTGTGTGTGTGTTCGCCCTGCGACGCACATTCACAAAAGAGCTGCGTCTTTTTAAAGATGCCTTCGTGCAGCTCGTGCAGAACCCCGCTCAGCGAAGGAGATCGTCATGTCATCTGCGTCTCCTGTCTGGGTGAAGACCATGCAGCGCTCGCGCTCGCTGATGGCGGATGTCCTCATTGCGAGCTGATGCCTATGGTGACTCTGAGGACTCGCCTGGCATCCTTCTCGAAGCCTGCATCATCCGCTGCGCCGCAGCGCCGTAAGAAGCGCCGCTCGCAGCGCCTACCAGAACCGCCTCCAGCTCGGCCGAGCTCGCCGGTTCCCTCCGCTTCGCCGGTCTCCCCTGCATCGCTTCCCGATGCTCAGTGTCCGCTGCTTGCCGACGCGTCATCGGAGGAAGTGGATCTCAGGCCCGCGTCGGAGGAAGAAGACACGTGCTCTCTGCTTGCTTTGGGCAGTGAGGGTTGGACGAGCTCCGTGGATCTCGCGCCAGCTGCTCAGAGGCCCAGCAGACGGGGGGATATCGATAAGGAGCTGATGCGTGTACTCTCGTTGGCCGCGGCGAGCCTCGGCCTCGAGTGGTCTGCACCAGCGCCCCCTTCGCGTTCCCGGCTGGATGGTAGCTATCTTCCGGATGAGCGCTCTTCCTCAAGCTCAAAACACGCCCCTTTTCTTCCTGAGCTTCACGAAGAAGTGGCGAAGGCTTGGGACGCTCCATTCTCGGCGAGAATCCGCTCATCTGTTTCGCCAGCATTCTCCACACTGGACGGTGCTAAGAACAGAGGCTACCTGTCACTTCCGCCGGTGGAACAGGCTATAGCAGTGCACCTTTGCCCGCCCTCTGCTGGACGGCGGACTAAGGCGGCGTTGCCATCCAAAGCCTGCCGCATGACGTCATCGCTGCTCACACGGATATTCTCTGCTGCTGGGCAGGCTGCGTCTGCGTTACACACCATGGCGACGCTACAGATTTTCCAGGGTGATCTTCTCCGCAAGCTGGATGAGATGGGACCTGAAGCGATCTGTCTCGCGGATCTGAGGAGTGCTTCGGATCTCTCCCTCCGCGCTACTAAGTCCGCTGCACAGGCCATGGGACGGGTTATGGCTTCCGCTACGGTGGCTGAGAGGCATTTGTGGCTGACGCTTTCTGACATCAAGGAGTCTGAGCGCGCTGCGTTTCTTGACGCTCCGCTAACTCCTGCCGGCCTCTTTGGATCTTCCGTCAACGAGTTTGTGGAGAGATTCGCCGAGGACCAGAAAGCTTCACAGGCGTTCAAGCACTTCTTGCCGAAGCGCTCCAGTTCTGCAGCTAGCCGCTCTAGACCGGCCCCACAGAGCTCTCAGTCACGCCCACCGCCTCCTGCTGTGCCATCACGACAGCGTCAGCAACGCAGCTCGGGACCCCGTTCTCGCTCTTCGAGCCGTCGCCCCGCGCCGCGGGAGCCGCGGCAGAGGATTGCGGTGAAGCCAGAAGCCCCGAAAGCATCCTAGCACTGCTGGGAAAGCGCCGGTGTTCGAGTTCCGCTGCGGCCGAGCTCTCACCCAAGCGCGCCGCTGTTGCAGTTCCAAGAGTTGCGACTGCCTCAGTGTCTTCTGCAATGCGCAAGCCTGCACGAGTGCCCGCTTGCCTGCACACAAAAGCCGTTATCACGGCTACCCAGATGTTTCACAAAAACAGCGTTTTTTCTGGTGTCCCGGCCACGGCCGATGGTGCTATAAATGTTGTGACGATGCCCACTCCTCAGTGCCCATCTCCACATGTAAGCACAGCCCTACACACAGGGCCTGCGCTCATAATGTCGACTCAAGTCGGTCGCGCACACTACATAGTAAACGTGCCCACCCCTCAGTGCCCACAATTACTATGTCACACGCGTCATGCGGTTTCTGTAAAAACGAAACCCGTGCACGCTCGTCCGGCCACGGCCGATGGTGCTTTAAATGCAGTGACGATGCCCACTACCCAGTGCCCATCCCCGCATGTAAGCACAGCCCTGCACACAGGGCTGGCGCACATAAGATCGACACAGATCGGTCGAGCGCGCCGCATAGTAAACGTGCCCACTTCCCAGTGCCCACATACACTACGGTCAAAACAGAAGTAGCACACATACTTCGGGCCGAAATATCGAAACTGTTGAGCAAAGGGGCTGTAGAGCCTGTGTCTCAAGCTCAAAGCGAGGGGGGGCTGTACAGCAGATACTTTCTGGTGCCCAAGAGAGACGGGGGTCTCAGGCCCATACTGGATCTAAGGCAGCTGAACAAAGCATTGATGAAACGCAGTTTCAAAATGCTCACGACCAGGAAGCTCCTCGCGCAGATTCGCGGAGGGGACTGGTTCATGTCAATAGATCTGAAGGACGCGTATTTTTTCAAATACAGATAGCGTCAAACCACAGGCGGTTTTTGAGATTCGCCTTCGAGGGCCAGGCATACCAGTTTGCAGTCCTGCCATTCGGCTTGTCCGTAGCTCCTCGTACGTTTACGAGGTGCATGGATGCAGCGCTCGCTCCTCTCAGACTCAGAGGCATACGAGTGCTGAATTATTTGGACGACTGGCTGGTTCTGGCCCAATCACGAGCGGAGCTCGTGGACCACAGGGCTGTTTTACTCGATCACCTCGAGAAGCTCGGCCTCAGTGTCAATTGGGCGAAGAGTTCGCTGAACCCCAGTCAGACGATCCTGTTTCTGGGTATAGTTCTGAACTCATGTTCCATGACGGCGCGACTGTCACCACAGCGCACGATGGGCATTCAGCGCGCGGCGAGTTCTTTCCGCTGCGGCGCGACTGTGTCGCTCAAACACTGTCAAAGGATGCTGGGTCTCATGGCCTCAGCATCTCCGGTTCTGCGGCTGGGCCTGCTCCGCATGCGCCCCCTGCAGTTCTGGCTGAAGGCTCGGGTGCCGCGCAGAGCGTGGGCGTCTGGCCGGCTGCATTTCAAGGTCGATCAGAGCTGTGTTGCGACTCTAGCACCTTGGACAGCGAACGGCTGGTACCGATCAGGTGTAAGCCTGGGGACTTCCCCGAGTGTGAAAATGGTGTCGACAGACGCCTCCACTTCGGGATGGGGAGCGCTGCTCGAAGGCAGACCGTCCTTTGGCCTATGGTCAGAACGGGAAAAGCTCCATCATATCAACTGCCTGGAAATGCTGGCAGTGGAGAATGCGCTGACGCGCTTTTGTCCCCATATCAAGGATCACCACGTCGTAGTCCGTTCGGACAACATGTCCGTGGTGTCCTACATAAATCGCCAGGGCGGTCTCGGGTCCCGAAACCTGTACAGGCTGACGGAACGCCTCCTGATTTGGGCTCAACGCAACGTGCGCTCGCTGAGAGCGGTGCATGTGCCTGGACTGCAGAATCTGGGTCCAGACAGGCTGTCCAGAGGCAATGTCCCTACGGGCGAATGGTCTCTACACCCTCAAACAGTTCGGCTGTTGTGGGAGAGATTTGGCATGGCGGAGGTGGACCTCTTTGCGTCCCACGAAAACGCTCACTGCCCCGCATTCTTTTCCAAGAACGAAAGCGCGCTGTCACGGAAATGGCCGTGCTGCCCGCTTTATGCGTTCCCTCCCGTCTCCCTCCTTCCGCAGGTGATAGAACGGGTGAGAGAAACGAGATGTTCAATACTGCTTGTGGCACCTCTTTGGAAGAACCAACCATGGTTCCCAGATTTGATGCAATTAGCAGATGTCGCCCCATGGCCGGTACCGTTGAGGAGAGATCTCCTCTCGCAGGCCAGGGGCTCGATTTGGCACCCTCAACCGGAGTTGTGGTCCCTCCATGTATGGGCACTCAACGGTTACCCGCTGATCTCGCAGTGGGAGTGCTAAATACCATCACTCAGGCTAGAGCTCCGTCGACACGACGTCTGTATGCCTCGAAGTGGTCGGTGTTCTCCAGCTGGTGCACAGCTCGAGGTTATTCACCCCTTAGTTGTGAGGTGACGGAGGTCCTCTCCTTCCTACAGGAGCTGTTGGATAAGGGCAGAGCCCCATCCACGCTCAAAGTTTATGTGGCGGCCATCGCGGCGTTTTCTGAAACGGCGTCCGGTCAGTCAATAGGAAGGAACGATTTAGTCATCCGGTTCCTCAGAGGAGCTAGGAGGCTGAATCCTCCCAGACCTCCGTCAGTCCCTATGTGGGACCTCGGGGCGGTTTTGGAGGCCTTGAAGGGTCCCCCTTTTGAGCCTATCCAATCGGTTAGCCTTCAGCATCTGTCGTTCAAGACAGTATTCTTGTTGGCTCTCGCTTCTGTGAAGCGTGTGGGTGATTTGCACGCGCTCTCGGTGAGCCAGTCGTGCTTGGAGTTTGGGCCCAATGACTCAAGGGTCATACTCAAACCTAGGCACGGTTATGTGCCGAAATCCCTCAGCACACCGTTTCGGGCTCAGGTTATTGCCCTGTCTGCCCTGCCGGTGTCAGGGGAGGATGGAGACTCGAGTCTTCTTTGCCCTGTCAGGGTTTTAAGAGCTTATGTGTCTCGCTCTGCTGCCTTTCGGCAGACGGAGCAGCTATTTGTCTCATTCGGTGGACGTTCCAAAGGAATGGCTGTTTCGAGACAGACTCTATCCAGATGGATAGTTGACGCCATAGCGTTAGCTTACGCTTCCAGGGGCCTTCAGTGCCCGTTGGGCGTCAGAGCACACTCCACAAGAGGCGTCGCCTCATCGTGGGCGTGGTCTACTGGGATCTCCTTGCAGGATATATGTATGGCGGCGGGTTGGGCCTCGCCGTCTACATTTATCAGGTTCTATAACCTGGAGGTTCCCGCCTTGCAAGCAAGGCTGCTGTCGGTATAGAAGAATCAGGGCCCTGAGGGGAATTCTGAATTCATGAGCGCTAGGCGCTGCCGACTGTTATATGGGCAGTATTGCGTAAGACCCGCATTGCCACATTGGTCAGGCCTTGCCTCGGCTGTGTGATGTCATATTGCCGCATCTACGGATGCTGCTAGATATGGGACGGAGGGTTTTTCCCCCTTTTTTCTGTCCCGGACTCTCTGTGAGTCCCTCAGGTGACTGTGCACTGTAAATCCTGGGCGTTGCTTCAGGTTTATCGGTGTGTGATCCCTGCGCGCACGGCGTTTTACGTAACCTCGGTTCTCTCTAGAAGAGCGAACGAGTACTGCGTTCTCTGCCGTGCGTACGATTCACTCTGGTTCGCTTCGGCGATGAAATAAATCAGGTGAGTCAGCCTTTTCGAGCTCCTTTTATAGGTTGGGCCACACCCGTTTCGGCGGGAAGTGGCAAGAAGGGCGCGAAGCGCCCTTATTGGTCTGATGTTGCATCAGCCTGCGCTCGATAGGCTGTGCAGTTGCCGCAGAACAAGCCAGTGAGCGAGCGAGCCGTCTCGCCTATGGCTGTGTACTGCTGCAAATGCGCTTTACAAAAATACAAAATTAAGGATAATTTTTTGCTTCAGTATTTCGTGAAAAGAGACTTTTCCCGTAGCGTCTTAGCTAAGACGCAGTACTCGTTCGCTCTTCTAGAGAGAACCGAGGTTACATTTAGTAACCGAGTACGTTTTCTTGACTGTCAGTGTAACCAGCAAAACGGTTTCTGTCACATTATTGATATCCATATCAATCCACCCTTCACTTCTTTTACACTGAATATGGTCAGTTTATATAAACAGACATCTATAATTCTGTTTCCATGTCTGATCTGCAAATAAATGAGCTTCACTTTGGCCTTTTAAACATCCTTCATGTCTGCACTTAAGAGACATTTGTTCAGGGTGACAAAAGAGCTCAGGTTGAAATGATCCTGGCACCTGTGATTGATTCTCTTTTCTACAGCTGTGAAACAAAGTTGATGGCTTTTTTCTGTTCACCAAATGCTAGGCATTTGCTTTTTGGTCTTTAAGGCTGTTTGAATTTGAATACTGTAATATAACTTTAATTTGTTTTTAATTGCATTTTGACTCCTTAGGTTTCCCTAGTATTGCTAAATGTTGTTAATCATCCCTAAAAAGTCTTTTAAAATTATTCACAAATATTATTAGGTATTAAAAAACCCTTTTAATTCAATTTGTATAAAAATATATATATATATATATATATATATTAGGGCTGAAACAATTCCTCGAGTAACTTGATTACAAATAATGATCGAGGCAAATTCCTCTGCCTCGAAGCCTCTTTAAATTTATTTTAAATCTCACGTCAGGTTCTTTCGCAATGATTTTTTTTTTATGTGACAACGCGTTTACGTCACCCACAAAGCGGAAGGAGACACAAGCGCTGCGTCCGAAATGCCCCCCATGGAAATGCCATACTGCAAGGAGTCAGCAGTGTTTTGATTTGAGGGCGCGGGCAAACGTATGTCCATTGCAAGATAGATTTGGCATACCACAACTAGGGCCCTAGGATTTCTTCGATGCAGAAAATGCGGAGGGAATCGCGGAATCCAGTCATAAAAACGGAATTTACAGTTTAACGCGGAATGACACGGAATTTGCCAAATTTTGAATGAATTTTGAATAATATCTGTAAATATTAAGCCGGAACAGTCTATTTAAATATGAATCTTGCATGTTCTGCGTGTCTCTGTTAATGAATGGAGCAGAAGTGCGTCTTCCTTTATCACACACACTGAAGCGCGTGTGACGCTCGCGGTGATTTCAGCGTCTGCTGTCTCACTAAATAAGGACGTGAACACATGAACAACATCTCCAGAACTGCTCTGACAGTCACTTCATGAGCATTTGACCGTTTGATTGGAGTAAAACTAGCGTCACATCACATACACAGAACTGTAAAGGTACGTCAACCCGTCAAAATAAAAGTCCGGTTTAAAGACGAGTATTTGCCAGATATGGATTACTATTGTTCGGCAGAATGTACATAGCCTACTACTAAAACAAACAAAAAATCAAACATTTTTTTTTTTTAAGGTTTAATCACACAACATTTCTTCCATGTTTTATTTTTTAATAGTAAATCCCATTTGTTTACCAAAAAGTTAAGTATGCTTAATTTTCAATAATTAAAAGATAAATTAATTTTTTATGTGTTTAATGTTTAATGTGCATCTCAGAAAATGCTTTATTTAAAACCCCAACTGAATGGCACTTAAAAGCACTTAATTCATCTGTCAAATAATTAATATTGCACTTTAATTAAGCAAAAACGCATTTTATCCGATTACTCGATTAATCGATGGAATTTTTGGTAGAATACTCGTTTACTAAAATATTCGATAGCTACAGCCCTAATACTGTTTCCTAATATTACATATTTGAAAGTGGAAAGCACAGACTGCTCTTTTATCAAACTGCCTTCCTCATAGTAGCTTATTTCAACAGCAGTTGTTTATTTTTTTGTTTATCAGTTTATTTAATTATTTATTGTTTTCTGACTTTGTTTTTTTTTCTTCAGCCCACGGATTCTTCAAACTATTAAAAGTTCCACAGAGAGAAAAACACAGCAGCTTTCCGTGGCTGGATAGCTTTGAATCCATTGGTATTTCTAACAGCCATGAATTCCTGTGAATAATATATTAGTTTTGTGCTGTTCATCTGACATTATAATAAAAAAAAAACTATTTTTCAAATAAGCAAGTGAGGTTGGTAGAAACTTGTTTTGATAGACGAGGCTCTTTTGCAAAAATGAGTTTGTCTTTGCTTTAAAACTTCAAAGCAACAACTTAGAAAATATGTGAATAAAACATTTTGTTTTTAAGTTCTGCTTGTACGGGAAGGTTTGAGTGCCATTATAGTGTTCGTTAACATTGCATCACCATGGCAAGATGCCATACGTGGTCTCATGGATCTTGGCACCTCGTTCTGAGAGACCTGCCATCCAGAGCAAAGATATTAGTTAATGGAACAGCATGACATCACTGTGATGAAGAGACAGATCTGCTCACATGACAACAGCCAGTGCGACACGTTTTATCCAGAGCTATAGTGAGACGGTATGGGGCGAAAGGTCTGGTAGAGAAGGTCTGGCCAGTGCTTGCTCTCTGTTGTTAACAAGCCTTGGGCTTCTAGCACTCCTGGCCTCTTCCCACTGGCCTGACATCACTCAAAGACTGTCCGTCTGCTGGAAGGATCCCGTCTGTCTGACAGTGATGGATTCACTGTATCTCAATGACTGCAAGCCTTCACATGAGTTCCCTTGCACAGAGTAACTGCACTCATTAAGATAAATAGCCGCAAATCAGAAGCGCCTTCTTGGTGCAAAAAAGGGTTCACTGCTTGCCCAAGTGATTCATATTTACTTTTATGTAGTCGATTTGAATCGATACGGGTCAGAGACTAACATGGAAGGTTAAGACATTTTCCAGGGGTTTCTTCTTGTATTTAAAGGACTTCAGAGTTATAATCTACATAATATGAATACAAATGACTCCGACAGTGGCACATGGTGCATAGCAGACTGCTAGCAGCATTCGGCTGCGTTTATCAATCATCTTGCATGTTTATGATGGGGCAGAGAGACCATGTGACCCTCCATGGCATGAGGTTGCTGTGCACTGAATCTGTCACATACTGTATGACATTCCAGGGACACGGTTCGAAGTTGTTCAAGTAATGTAGCTAACATGAGAGCTCTAGATATATCATAATGTTTGTTAGATCAGGGCTTGTCAAATGGTTGCAGCTCTGGTTTTGACTTTTAAACAGATAGTTCACCCAAAAATTTACATTCTGTCATCATTTATTTACCCTTATGTTGTAACAAACATGTATGACTTGGATTTCTCTGAGGAATACAAAAGATACATTGAAAAATGTGCTGATGTTTTTGCAGTGAAATTGCAAATTTGCAATTCGTTGGACCCCATTGACAATTTTCTTTTTTAGATTTAAAGGGGTCAGGAAATGAAAAAACTAATTTCCCTTAATCTTTTGATAAGAGTTCATTATACTGTAAAAACACCCTGTAAGTTTCAGAACTTAAAACTTTGTTGTTAGTTTAAAAACAGCTTATATTGAAGCCAGTCAGCCAAAACGACTTTTGGAAAGCTTTTGGAATGTTCTGCTCTATGCGCCGCCCCCACAGAAGAAGATCAACATCACTGTCTGTTTAGCCCCATCCACCGATTCGCGTATGTAGTGTTTATGGGAGAGGTGAACCCGCTGCTCTACGCAGAAACCAAACGATAAAGATGGCTCTAAAGATAACAAGACACTGTGCAGTGCCAAGGGTGAGGAAAACAGTCTTTGCATTGCCTTCCTTCTGATCCCAGCATTATGAAAGAACATTAATGCGAATGAACATTATTTTTCATGAATATCCAGACCGCATCAGTAAGAACTTGGTCCTTTGTTCACTTCACTTTAACATGGATTCATTTACAAAAACAAGCACAATTCACCACGGGATTTTATACCCAGACAGCAACATAGTGTTGGCCCAGATCCGGCCCACATCTGGCCCACGTGAAATACACGTGGGCCGGATGTGGGCCAGATCTGGGCCGAACCTGCTTCCTGTCTGGGAAATAGTTTTAAAATAAAACATGATGCTGTTCTGACTATAGTGGATTCAACAGTAATGTCACACTTCAAGAGTGTAACTGTTTTTATTATGTGGTCACAATTGCTTTGTCTGTTATTACAGATTGTTTGATATGTACTGAATATTTATGTGTTTTTGACCTAAATCACAGCAGCGTTCCTCTATGAGGAATGTATGCTGTCAAACACGCAGAACTATTAGCCAATCATAGCAGTGGGCGTATACATGCAAGTCTTAAATCTGCCATGCCTATTCAAACAGAGCGTTCACATAGCTTTTTACTTGTAAATTATCATTGATGTTAAAATCTTGATAACATTACCTCAGAGAACAGTACAAAAAAAAAAAAAGGCGGTTCATGACCCCTTTAAAAGGGAGAGGGTGAAAAAATAATGAATCTGCTTTGAGTTTCCCATTTAGCCAAAATTAATAATAACGTTGTCTTTTTTTAATAATAATCAAAAAATCAAATCTTTTTATATAGATATAAAAAGGTCAAAATTGTACTAACTAAACTTATTTTGTATTTTTGTATATAAAATCGTAACTTTATGTAAATAAAATATATATATTTTTGTGAAGTCAATTAATGAAAAAAATGCTTATAGCAAATTAAAAGTAAAAAAAAATAAAAAAAAAACGATATAAATTATTATTATTATTATTATTTTTGGTATTGAGTATGAGAAACATTTTTGGTTTTGTTCTGGCTTGCTGCTTGATGTCCATTTTAAAATTAGTTTACCCGAAAATGTAAATTCTGTCATCATTTACCATCACCTAGATAGACGCGTTTTCAATGTCGTATGCACTTGTGAGCTCTCCTCGGACTTGGTTAAGTGACTATGAAATGAACATGGCACAAGTTTCTTTTCTCCGCCAGTAATAGGTTAAGACTTTCAAATAGGATGAGAGCAACATGATCTTTGAAAATATTGACTAATCAATGAAAAGTAATTTACAGTGATTACCCTTCTACGTGTGAAGATCTTTCAAACAGTGTCAAGACTTGTAAACCATCCCCCCTTTTGCACCCGAAGCTTTCACATGGCAAAAATCCATACCCAGCAAATACAATCTCATTTCTCCCTCCACCCAGTCGCTTTAAATAGTCCATATTGAATTAACTCCATAAAAATGGAGATCGATCTTTCCATTGCCCATCTTGATACTGCTGTTCGCACCACTGAACTCATAATCACCTCTGATCCAGGCAAGGCATTAGTTCAGAAGAGAAAAAGCCTTTCCCATCAACCAAGAGTCACATATATCCAACCATCAGACATGCAGCTCCTTGCTAATATCAGCTGGTGTCTCATTATGACAGCTAATGGGTCAGTGGGTGACAGCGGTTCAACTTAGAATGTTGTACCAATTAACCATAAATTCATTTTCTTAAAGGGTACATAACATACAAAGTTTCACCTTATCTCATGTTAATCTTGAGTACCTATAGAGTACTACTGCATTCCTTCATATAGCCAAAAAGGCTTTAGTTTTATCATATTTATAAAAGAAAAATATAGCTTTCCAATTCTTTTCAGAAAAAGCCGAGCTCCTGGAGGCGTGCCGTGAGCGGAGCTATAATACTGATGTTTCGTGTAGTTTCTATTAACATATATTCACTTACAGTATGTGCTGATTTCCAACAAAATACAGAAATCTGATGCAATTGTACTTACATGAATGGGGTCTTTTATCACAGGGACAGCTCCATGTTTTAATAGCAAATGATGTGAAAATCCAGCGTCGACTTTGGCCTTGTTTATAAAACATTCGTCACTCAAATGACCAGAACACAAAAACGCACTTGCTACACTCCGTTGCTGCCCCGGAAAAACTAACTGCATCCACTGTTCATGTAACGCTGGGTTCTTGGGGAAGCTGAACACGGTAAACTTTCCCTCACATCCAAAAATGCACTTATATGGAGGCATTCTTGAACAAATCCTATGCAGCGCTGCCGACGATTTTGAAGTGCGTTGATGTGCGCGGTCTCGCTCTCCTCTGGCCAATGTGTGTGCGCGGGTGCGCTTTTCCGGGAGAAATGCACATATAAGGTCTTCTGTTCTCGTCTATGTCATTAGATCCAAGATCGAAAAAACACAGCCGAAATTTGTACCAACCCGGAAGTAGGATTTTCGGCACAGAAATTCTCAGTTATTCTTCTAAATTATTTTTTAAAACTTTGGCCATGTTTAGCATGAGAATCCATCTCTTTAACACTGTGAACAACTCTGAATACATGAAACACCATTGTACCCCCCTTTAAGTCCAGTTTAATGGTTATTGATAGCCATGGATTTTCACAAGTAGAAACAAACTGTATTTTATGTGAAGCGTTCAGTTTGGAGAGACCCTTCTTAATAATGTATAACTTTTGTCAGTTGTTTTGTTCTATGTACAGAAATTTCTAGGACTAAACTAATCAGTCTTTTTTTCATGCAGTAACAATGGAAGACAATTATGCAAAAGCACCATACTTATTCATTGTTACGCATATTAATACTTTAAATTGTTCTGAAGCCATATGATAGTTTTGTCAGAAATGTATTTCCTTTTCGTTGATGATCTTACTTTTCAGGAGAGTTTTTAACCACTATGACTGAATCTTTTAGTTAGTTGACTTAACTTGAGAAGTTAAGTTTTGTCTAATTTGTGAATGGATTGTTCTGAACTACCTTAAGTGATTCATTAGAAAGATATGACTTAAATGACTTGTTCAGACAGCACTGCTTCTCTAATCAGCTACTGATGAACTTAACTACTTATGAACTTATGAACTCAGCTGCTTATGAACTCATGAATAACAATTTAAAAGTCAGTCTTTTCTCATAGGAAGCCTTTGTTATGGCATTTGCATTTGCATCCATTTTGAAGCTAAGAAGCTTCGGGCCCCTTTCATGGTAATTGCATGCACGAAAGTGACCAGCATGCTAATCAAAATGTCTCTTTTTGCGTTACATAAAATAAATAAGTCATACTGCACAGATTTGAATTGGCGTTAGGGTGTGTAAATGATGACAATTTAGATTTTTAGGTGAACCATGTATATAATATGAATGAAAACAGGTGATTTATGTTGTTTCCCCTTGGCATTCCAGATCCATATGACACAAATTTGTGTCAAAAGCCTACGTCCTTTTTCTCTGATAAAATTTTTCTCTTCAGGAGAGTTTTTAACCATTGTGACAAGCCAGTTGATTGAACTTGAGAGCTGGCTTTGTCTAATTTGTGAATTAATCCTTATGAATTTATGTCTTGATTAGTTGAAAAGAGCTGATTCAAAAGAATCATTCATTCATGAATCAAATATCATTACTTCAGTGGCGGCTCTAGACAAATTTTACTAGGGGGGCCAAGGAGGAGCCAGTGTTTAACCAGAGGGGCACATTACAAATGGCAACATATTTTATTTAAATGTAATGCAAATAAATACAAAAAGTAATTCTTGAAAAAATCTACACAGTAATTTTACAAAATCTAATCATGTTAATAAAAACAAATTACTATTAGTACTCTTATAAAATTCAATCAAGCAATCATACATTTCACAATTTAATATTTATATATGAATGTCAAGAATTCAAAAGTGTATATATTTATAATGCTTACACTACACTACACAGAAATAATAAACAATTAAATTATGCTTATTTTAAATGTATTGTGCAGGCTAAAAATATAATAAGCTTTTAATAATCTTTCAGTGTGCAAAACCATGATAATATGAAACGCTTCAAAACTGAGCTCACAAAGTGATTTTAAAAGTTTACGGCTTTTAAAACATATATGTGATCTAAGAGGCACAAGTGAGTCTTTTAAGAACAGCAACAAACATAAAATACATATACACAAAATAAAGTCATTTTATGCAAATCCACAGTCTTTTTATCTACAGATCAAGCATTATAATGTGAGTATATAATATTGGAGAGAGTTTTACCATGCATCCTGCTGTAAATGGACGAGGTGCGCGCTATTTGAATACTGAATATGACTGAGAGCCGCAGAGGAGGGAAAACAAGGTTTCCGTAAACTTTAATTTAATGATGTAAATAGTCTTCTGTCCATAACATTAAGCTATGGAATTGCTTCAGATGACTTTGAGAAATTATAATCAGACCCAAGTCACCCAAACTGATGTAAAAAAAAAATGGGAGGCGCCGAAAAGCGCGATGTTTGCATCATCTGATTATGTTCCTAAGTGTTTGGGTGCGCTGCACTAATTTACCCGTGTAGAACGTTGCATCACATTAGTTCCGCTTTTGGCGTTCACGTGTAAAATCATATTACTTTTTTTTCAGCACGGGGGTGGCCACACATGTCTACAGAGGCACGGGCCTAGGGTGACCACCCGTCCCGCGTAGCGCGTGCGCGCACAGCGTTTGAAGCCCAATTCATGCGTCCCGCAAATTGAGACTGTGTCACGCAAAATCAATGCTTGCTCAAAAAAAGTTGATGGCTCTATATCCTCGAGCCCCAGGCAGCCAAACGAACATTACTTGACAGTTCAGCACGCTACTGCGAGAGCGGGAGCGAGCGAGTTTGAATGAGAGATGAAGTTTACATCTTTATTATTTTTGTTTTAACGTTTTTCCTACATTATTTATATTAAAATATGTTATGTACAGTGTTGGGGAGTAACTAGTTACATGTAACGGCGTTACGTAATTTAATTATAAAAAATTAATGTAACTGTAATTAGTTACAGTTACTAAGAAAAAATGAGTAATTAAATTACAGTTACTTATGAAATTTTTAACGATTACAAAGGGGATTACATTTGAATATTTACACACATCCACATACAGATTTAACTGATTTCTTTCCCAAATTGCACTGACTATTCTGAGACATACCGCCCTAATAATTTCCGGGATGCGGAAATACAGTCTGGTTCGTAGAATCCAGTCATAAAAACGGAATGCCTAACGCGGACGGAATATGCCACATTTTGGATGACTAAATCAAGTAGGTCAGTACACTTGAATCAAAACATGACATGGACTAGTGTCTGTGAATATTAAGCCCCAAAAATGCAATATATGACTTCTGCACGTTCTGCGTGTCTGTGGAAATCAGGCGCGGACTGGACACCGGGAGAACCGGGACAATTCCCGGTGGCCTGGCAGCCGATTTTGCCCGCTATTTTAATATCATCATTGTATAATTGCCTGCCGAATGTACTAAAGCGATCATCTGCGAATCCGCCGTTTTATAATTAAATCTCTAATAAATCAGGAAGTGTTAGTCATGACTCGCGCGCTCTCCGCACCTCCGCCAAACGGTTTGGATCAGACTCCGAGTAATCAATGCGAGAGAGAGAGAGAGAGAGAGAGAGAGAGAGAGAGAGAGAGAGAGAGAGAGAGAGAGAGAGAGAGAGAGAGAGAGAGAGAGAGAGAGAGAGAGAGAGAGAGAGAGAGAGAGAGAGAGAGAGAGAGAGAGAGAGAGAGAGAGAGAGAGAGAGAGAGAGAGAGAGAGAGAGAGAGAGAGAGAGAGAGAGAGAGAGAGAGAGAGAGAGAGAGAGAGAGAGAGAGAGTGGACTTTGGAAGCGCACAGCTGGAGCAGAGAAGCAGAACTATACTGTTCAGGGTTTCAGGTCAGTTTCATCTGTAAAGATGCTTTTTTTTCTTTGTTTTTTTTATTTAATTAATCAAGAAGCAGCACGTTGCTCATCAGTCATCACTCAAAATACTATATAAAGGACATCATTATTATCAGTTGTAATGTTACAGTAGTAATTTAGCTGAAAAACAATCAGATTATTTTTATAGGTTTAGGGGGAGCTACTGACAGACAACAACACAACCTTACGAAAATTAACGTTTTAATATATTTCTATAAATCCAGAGAAAATAGTTACTATTGTTTAACTGTGGTAACCAAAAATTTAAAATGATTTTACAAATTGAGTTATTTAAAAATAAATACAAATCCATTTGCAAAAAACAAAAACAAAAAAAAAGGTTATTGTATATAGGCTAAAAAAAGCATGGTTAATTTTTGTAAGGAAAACATGACTCGTGTACAGTATTAGGATTTTTCTATAAAGATATTGTAGTATTGTAGAGTATTGTATTGTAAAGTATAGTTTTGTTCAATCTTGAGTATTAAAGTCATGAGAGAGATGGATAACAGGGCAAAATAAAGAGACTGAAGAGAAAAATGGAAGTGAAGGTACAGTTCAGGAGAGAACTTATAATTATTTTGCATGTCCCCAAATTAAAGATTTAAACCTTTTTTATGTCAGGTCCATACAAAAAATAGTTTTGTCCGTGAATTTGTTTGTATGAGTTTGAATTTTCCAGTCTGAATTTTTTTCCCAGTCCGCCCCTGCTGTAAATTAATGGCAAAGACATGGTTTCATTTACTACACATAGGCCTACTGAAGCTCGCAGTGTTTTCACCCTCTGCCGCCTCAATATAGGAGTACGCGAGCACATAAACATAATTTCTAGAACTGCTCTGTGTCACTTCATGTGCATTTTACTTATTTTGAGAAAACTATCATCATATCATATACAAAGAGACAGCAGTTTAAAAAAAACACCAATGTTTCAGGAGTTTAGTACACAGAATACGACACATGCTTATTAGATAACTGTATTTGAGTTGATCTATATGCTTTTATTCATTATTCTTTAATTTTCACAAATTTAGAAAAGTAATCAAAAAGTACTCAAAAGTAATTAGTTACATTACTTTAATAAAGTAATTGAAAAAGTTACACTACTATTACATTTTAAACAGGGTAACTTGTAATCTGTAACCTATTACATTTCCAAAGTAACCTTCCCAACACTGGTTATGTAGGCAATAACTCAGTTTACTATTTGACTAATTTACTGAGGTGGCATCGTTGTTAACTTACAAAAATGATAATTTGGTGGATAATTGACATTTTTCCGTTAATAACAGGTAGTGTATTCCGATGTAAAATTAACAGTCGCCCGTGGAAGCTCAACAACCATCTTATCTGAGCTCAAAACGCTGCTTGAGCAAGTGTCAAGATACTAAAAGTAATAAATACATAATTATGAACGTTTATGTGTGTTTATTTTTGTTCTCAGTACGTTATTTTAATAGCAATTAATGATTATGAACATAAAAGCATTACAAAATATATATATATATATTATTATTATTACTATATAGGCTACTATCGATGAAACCACAAAGCTGGCGCGGGAGGTATGTATAACTGCAATATAAAGTAATTTTGAGTATTATTGCTATTAGTATTATTTTCTAAAATTAGGTAGATGTAATATAAAAGTACACATGCCAATGTTTTTGCAACAGCTCCAAGTCTCACGCGCAGTGTAGGCTATACGTCACTGTCCGAATCCGTTCACTTATTTATTTATTCACTCCTTCCTGATATAGTAAACTCAACTGCCATACACTAGGGATTAGTGAATGAGTGAATTCCCTTCCCTTGAGTTGTGATGTCAGACTTTTTTTTTTTTTTACTTTTCCTGTGGTGTTGAGCAACTACAATTCATTTTAATCCTATAATTTTATATTATAATTTATTTAAAGTGAATAAATTGTAATGAAAAATTAATAAAATAGCTAAAGTAAATCGTAAGTGGAAGTGCATCTGTCAATTCTGTCATGAGCATACATCAGCAATTACACATGTTTAGGGGAATAGGGCATTATTAATATACCATGTAAGGTGGTATGTGCTAGAAATGGGTAAACCACTATCAGTGAGTCTGCCCATGGGGTGTCCCACATTGTCCCTCAGAAACGTACCCCTTGTCCCCCCTTGGGCTTATTAGCAGGTGGTCACCCTACACGGGCCTCCCTAGGCCTCCGTGTAGAACCGCCACTGCATTACTTCTTTAATGAACTGCATATGAACCCATGCATGTGCCAAGCAGAAACAGGGCAGATGTTAAGATTTTCAGTGAATAACAATTTCAGTTTTAGTTTTTTATCTCGCTGAAAGGTGTTTACATCTGTTTTTAAGCTTAAAAGCTTGAGCTTGTTTTTGGTAAACAATCCAAAATCTTTGGTGAAGATTTTCCCTTCGCTTTCCAGATCACCCCTGTCGAAATCCGTAGATCAGTTTGCTGTAATCAAGCCACCGTTTCGTCGGTCTGCAGTTCTTCTTTTTATGCTTTTCATTTGAACTGCGTCTTTAAGGTCTGGCAGTTGTGGGTTATCTAATGAATCAACCATGGTGGAGAACAAAGGCAGTATAAAACATTTAAATCATACACTTGTGCATTAATGCTGACAGTCAGCACTGGAGGGGTATTTGATGCGATGAAAAATTCTTGTGACTGAGAAAGAAGAAAGCCTGTATCAAAGCAAACAAGAATAATGGAGCGAAGAATGACACATTCATTATTCATCAAGGGGCTTTCGCAAAAACATTTATTTATTCATCCACCGGCTTATTTATTTATTTTATTTATGAGCGAATCCCACACCGTGCACGACAGCAGACGCAAGCCACGGTTTAGGTTGCGCTTATAGGGACACACAGAGTTTCTCTCGCTATTACCGCAGCTTTGAAAGCATTGTTGTCAGTTTGCTGATAAATAGGTAAAGGTGAACGAGACTAAATGAGAAATGAGGATCGGCTGGGGTTTTCACCTTCTTTTGCGCTGTTATTGCCACGTGCACACCATGATGTAAACCGTTGCCTGAAGTGATGAAGAAGCATGATTGTGCTGAGGAGATGGAGGATGTACCTGATAAATCCAGAGGTCTGGTTTCGAGATTTCTACTGCGGGATGTTCGATGTAGAGCTATTACGAGCTGCGAAATAGCTTTGCCCCAACTACCACATTTCTCTGTTATCACAATGGAGATTAATTTGCATGTGTGCCAGACACAGGCTTTTTTAAAATTTATTTATTGCTTTCCAGTGGCAGGAAATTTCCCAAATTTGATGAAAATGTGCACATACTCAATCTTCTATGCATCAGTCATATGGGAGCCATCAGACAAACATAAATTAGAGAAATGCATGGTGAAAGCCTCATTTATAAAAGCAAAAATAATCACGAAACAGTGAGCCCTCGGGGATCTCAAATACAATTTTCATTTGCTTCAGATCCTTCATTTTTCTCCTCTGTCACTTTCTGTACCTGGTCTCCCTCATCTGGGGACGATCATTAGACTAATTAGCAGGTAATCAATGTTTAATTAAAACGAGGTTGTTAATGAAAATGACTGGTGGTGCAATTTTGGGCCGACTCTCTTTGTCACACCATCCTCATGTGAAATAGACATTACCGTAAAGCACTTTTACCACGTTCATACTTTTGATGTAGTTAGACAGAAGTTGTCACCCTCAGTAACCCTGTTGTGTACCACGACGATTCTGTCCGACGTGAGAAACCGAACCGATTTGGAGGATCGCTACATCTGCAAAAGTCATATAATATTTAGCACACCTGTTGTTCTTTTCATTAAGCTAAGGGACTGTAGTGGACTTTTAATTTATTTCAGTTTAATTCGATTTAAATTTGAGCAGGTGCACACTTGTTTGTGGAAGAGGCTCAGTTATTACACAATGTGTATGTGAGAAAATGAAACATTTGATAAACTGAAGCATGTTTACTGCAGAGCTTTACGCGAAACACTCCTACGTGCTACTATTCTAGTACATACAAAAAAAAAAAAAGTTGAGAAATTCCCAGTTGACAGGTGAGAACATCCTTCAGTCAAGGTTATGAGATGGGCCGGGCAGAGCCGAATGAGTTCTCAGTGATCATATACCCTAATTTGAACAAAGCATAATGAGGGGCTGTAATAAAACATCTGTTTTAGCATAGTCGGTGATTAAAACTGACCTTTGAGTAAGACAGGGAAGTGCTTAACGACTGGAGTGGTATGCAAAGTGAAAAATGAATGCATTATCAATGTAATTAATGTCTATGGTGGACCTAAAGGCATTATGCAAATTGCACTGACTCTTAATGCCTTTCACATCAAATGTTCTGTCTACTGATTGCCCACAGATTTTCCTCATGAAGGTTCAGTCCTGCATTAACTCCCCAACCTTGCTAAACTTAGTCATCTCAAACATCTTCAGAGTGGTTTAGATGTGGTGGAGAGGCAAAGGGGAAGTGTCTTTAGTATTAAAATGTGTATGTTTGCCGTAAATAAATGCTTTTTCGGAATCTGATTGCTCTAAAGAAGATGATGTTTCCAGAATTTAAATTGTACCTACCACCTTTTACCTGTTACACAACATTTCGTTCATCAGGATGTTCGTCAGTAGTGCAGTCAACAGATTCATGAACTTCCAACAATTTCTAGAACAATTTCTTCATTTAATACAGTCATTTTTTTACTATGTATTTTTTTCTTTGAAGAGAAAAGTAAATATTTCATATATAATATATAAATAAACTTTTTTTTCTTTTTTTTTTAAACAATAATGATTATCTTTCTCAAGTTCCTGGAAAATATTTTTAGGAAATATTTCTTCATATTTATCTTAATTTCTTTGACTTGTTTAAATATTTTAAAATATTTAAATATTTAAACGTAATTTCTAGTCATTTCTGATTTTTCCACATGTGTTGATGGCTGTTGAGAAATTATTTTTTAACAGTGATTTAACTCTGGACAGAATTGTATTGTTAGAATTCATTCAAATTCATTCGAAAATGTTTATTTTTATTATAATAAATGATAAATGTTGATTTAATAAATGAACATGTTTGGCTATAATTATGGCAAATATTTTATAAAGATGTCCATATTACCACATACCTTAGTAAAAGCTGGCATCAGACATTATTAAAGTTTTTTTTTTTTACACTTATGAAGGGCTTTGATTGGCACACATTTTGTAAAAAGACTTCATTAGGGCTTTAATGTCACCTCAGAATTGTTCATTATACATTTGTTATACATTCATAATGAGAGATTTTATTTAATTGGAGAATTATTATGTGGTAATAGTGTGACTTGATATCTGAGTCTTAGGCCCAATCCCAATTCTATTTTATACCCCTTCCCCTTCCCCTTGAAACAGAGTGTCAAGGGGTAGGGGGGAGAAAATATTCCCTAAGGATTGGGACACCACTACCATGACGTCACACGCCATCATTCGTCGTCTAGCTCTTACAATACACCCATATCCTGGTGTGCTGGTGTGCATTAGAGCCTTTAATTATCATTCTGTATTAATGAGCTGCTTACTGACACACACACATATCGGAAATCGCGCAGCTCACACATCCAGGAGAAAATAAACTTGTCAATGCTGCCCCATGACTTTTATTAAATACAGTTTAAATACTGAATCGCTACATTATATTTTCCATCGACGAGAGGATACAATCGCTGTTTTTAAGTAAACTCACTCTAAAAAGATAAACGCACAGACGCGAATACACGCAACTTCCATTTCTCTGTCTCTCTCTCTCTCTCTCTCTCTCTCTCTCTATAGGCAATATTTGAGAAAATGGTTTAGCGATTTCTAATTATTGGGGGGATCAGCCCCCATCTAAGTCTACAGCAGTTATGGCCCTGATCAGACATATGCTGTGGCACTATCATGCAGTCTGTAATGATATGACGTTAACAAATATTAGCGATTTTTTGCAAACATTTCTTCGAGTAACATGACCATTAATATGAACTCACAATTGAATGTAACATAAAACAAATGATTACTTTTCGTTAAAATCTTTATTTATGCCAAAAAAGCTTACATTTATGTGTCTTTTTGTTCGCTGTATCAGCCATGTTGCCGAGATAATTCATACCCTTCATTTGAAGTGTGGTCTCAAAAAATCTTCGTTTGAAGGGCTATCTGGCCCTTCCCCTTACCCCTTCCCCTCCAACCAAAAGAGAATCGAGACACCCCTCGAAGGACTAAGGGGTAGAATTGGGATTGGGCCTTAATTAACACTTAGAATAAATTGATATCAATTAATCATTATCAGTGCATCGTATGTACTTATTATTGTGATTCAAGTGAATCTATGCAGACTTTAAAATGGTAAAATACACTGCCTACCATCTAAATGGTTTGAACATCAAGTAATTCTCAGAAATAAAAAGAAAACATCCATCCATGTCGAATTAAGTTAGCAGATTCCACCCCCAAAGCTCTGTCTAGACTACATTCATCTAGCAAAAAGTATTTCAGGAAAACAGCACTTATACTGTAAATAAATTGCAGGCTGAAGGTTGAATGTCTTAGAAAAGCTTTGTATGAGCTAAGACTATGAAGTAGTGATTATTTAACTTCACAATGGATGGGTAAGGCCTGCACCAATGCCACAAGACTATTATATAGCGTCTGAATTATATTTTATGTGTGCCACCTGGGAAAACCAAGTGTTGTAAGTCTTTGTGATTGGTTTTACTTTACTGTAAAACATTTATTGCCCTGCCTTACATGATACTAGGAAATATTTTTACACAGAAATTGCATTCATTAATAAAAGTTTTTTAAACAAAATAACATAAAATTGATTTTATATAATTAGTTTTATTGACCTATTTGTATAATCTTTTTTTCTGTAAAAAAAAAACTAAATTAAATTAAATTGAATACAGTTTGTTAAATTATTGAATACAGTTCTTTTGAATTATCTTTGAATTAAGTTTGCCATGAATGTACCCTTTGATACTGAAATGGCATGAATTTACAATACAAATTCCTGCTTGCAAAATTGAAAATTCTAAATGTTAGTTTTGATCTTATCTGTGACAACACAAAAAATAATAACATATTGACACATTTTCCACCGAAACATTTTCATCTCACACCAACTCCAATAAGAGCTCTCCTCTTTTTTTTTTTAATCCTAATGACCCTTTGTGTAAAATAGATTTCATTAATCTGGACAGAAGAGCTCTTATCTGATGTGCTATACACTTTGTATTCATTAGAGCTGCGTACTGTGATAATGCTGGGAGAGGGGAGGTTTCCTGTGTCCCCACCAAGGCCAACTTTTTTCCAGCAGTGCACCTGCAGTGTGCTTATAGGGATTTAGATTACCCTGCTTCATCAATAAGATGCACAGGTCATTGATGAAATTATCCTTTGAATACAATTAAGGAAGTAATAAAGGCTTTCATTGTCCTTGACAGATTGATGGTCTTAATCTTTGGGGCGAGAACATTACCTGCTCATACCAATGTGAGGTGAAATGCTCCCATATTGCCTGACATAAATATTACAGATAAATAATGGTTCTGAAGTATCCATGTAGCACAAAGCTGATGCTTTAATTTGATTTGATGTGGAAAAAATTATACTAATTTACGTGCACACAACCTAGTGTCACTGATTAATTACAACTTGTTTATCTCAAATTATCTACATTAATTAGACACATGACTATGCGGTGACCTGACAAATTGGGGCAGTGATATTAAAATATGTTTTTACGCCAGAAACTGTTCTTTTCCGAAAAGCACATTTGGTTTTCGGGAATATAATTAACAAGCGGAGAAGAGTTTCCATGCTTTATTAATGATTTATGTTGTGCAGATCACCATGCACCTTTTGTAGAAAAGCTCAAAGCCGGGCCGGACCTGAAGCGAGAAGTAAATCCGAGCTGCTGTGAGTTAAATAGCATTTCGGGCTCTCTCAATAAATAATTCACTCTCCAGTGATCACACCAAATTTAATTAGCTCTTGTTATCCTGATATTATCAGGGCCTCCATGCTGGAGCATCTCTCTCTGCATCAGGGCGAGAGGACCTCTCACTGCAGACTGTCTCTGGGTCACGGGACAAGACGCACACACAGTCATGCAGCAACACTTGCAAACACACACCTCTGCTGATTTAGTGCGAAGCCGGTTAAAGATTATTAAGCAGAACAGGGAAAATGCACATTGCACAGAGGGCATTTACAGAGATTGCTCAAATTTCAATGGGGTCACAAAGTGTCTTTTGTGGTGCGGTGTGTAATTGGTGTAACTGAGACTTAGTTTGTGGAAGCGCAGCAGCAACACTTCTGTAACAAATGTGTGCCCAGTAAACACTGTTTTTTTTTTCAACTTCTGCTCCTAAATGATTTCCTCTTGCTGTTTTTCTGTTAGCATCAAAGGATAAAGGATGTTTTAGCTCTGTTTTCTGCCATTAAGATTACAGATTCCCTGTAAGAGAATCATATTTGAGAATCAGTATGTTGAAAATGTGCAGAGATTAGTTACTTGACATGTCTTTGAAGTGCTGATGTGATTATTGTGGTAACTCGTAATGTGGCAGTTATTTATTCTAACAATGATATTCAGTTAAAAGCAAACGGAGAAATCACATGCGTCTCCTCTTGAATTTCAAAAGTGTCTCTAGAGGCACAGATAAGCGTGCAGTCAAAGATTTCATGAACTGAATCATTTAAATTCACAAAATTTTAAAAGAAGTTACATATTTTTTTGTGCACAGGATGGACATTTTCCACTGGTTTCACTGCAAGATCTTGAAGTAAAACAAAGTTTACTAAACACAGTTCAAAACAAATTCATAAAAAAATTTAATAAAGGAAAATAATAATTTATTATTATTGCTATTACATATTAAAACAGTGTGTGTGTGTGTTTTTATATATATATATATATATATATATATATATATAGTATATGAGTATATATTTAGTGAATGAGGTCCGTGGTCTTATATCTTTATTTCTTTAATTTACATTTTTTTTTTTTTAATGGCAAGATAATTTGGAATTGAGCAGAACCTACATCAGGATATCACTTCAAGCTGACATCAAAACATCACAAGACATTTACAGAGAAGTGATAATGTTTTGTACAATGTTGTAACCCACTCTCAGTCGTGTCTGTGTGCTGGAGCTCTGAGCTGCAGTGGCATGGTGTGATTCGCCCAGGCTTAATTGCAGTGATTGTGAAAGCGTTGTAGCAGTATAATGTGGTGGTGTTCAGGGAAGCATAGATCCATAGAGCGATCAGTTTGAGGAGGTGACTGGTTGTGAGTCACACACACACAGTCTCTCTCACACACACACACTTGTCAAAAGTGAGGATGGAACAGAGAAATACAGCAGCCCTAGGAGTCAAAAAATTGTTATTACCTGGATTGTGAATTTTTAGGAGGATTTTTGGGCATATTCAGCAGTATTTCCATTCCAGAAAGATAGTCAGCATTCTGTTAAAGAAGTAATGTGGGTTTGATACAAATTAAGCTCAATTAATAGTATTTGGGCCCAGGTTTTGGAGCATTTAAGTGCAGAAATGTGAATGTGAAGAAATGTTATTTAATAAATAATATATTATATAATAAATTATTTTAGATTCTTTTGAACTATTAAGTTTTTATTTGCATTTTATTTATATAGTTGATAGTGTTGCATTGTCAATGCTACAAAATTGTAAACTTGAATAAAAAGAAATTCACACACTGAAATCATGTTAGCACATTGTGGCTATATACTTCAAATTATGTGGATTTTAATGTTTTCAAATTGGCTCCATTCTCTCCTTCGAAAGATCCATACTCTATCTCAGATTTTAGTCTTTCTTATTCAAGAAAGTAGGAACAAAATTAAATTTAGTTCCATTTGTCATTTTAGTATCATTTACACATTTGAAGAGTTCAGATGCAAAACCCTCTTAAGTGCCGTCTGAAATTTTCATCTAAAATTAGCATTTTTATCAGGCTCCTATGTTTAGGTTCAGTAATTTTACTCTAATTGCAATGTATAGGCCCTTTTCTATGCAATTAAAATAAAATAACTGAATGTAAATATAGTGGCCTGATAAAAATGCTTATTTTAGAAGACAATTTCAGACGGCATTTAGAGGCTTTTGCATCTGAACTCTTAATTTCTAGGACTTTTAATAATATTCAGCTTTTTTTTCTTCTTAAGGTTTTTTGTTGAAAAATATAAAATATAGAAAAATACCTTTTTCATTTTAATTGATATTGTTTTTTGTTTTTTGAATATGTCTATATAGTTGTTATATTAAAAAAATCAGTTTGTTATTTTAGTACATCAAATTAAACTAAATAAAAATGAGAATTGTTGCTTTGGATACTAGCTGAAATAAAAAATAAGGTTATGTCATATATATTATATATATTTTATGATAGTTAACATTTATTTTATTTCAAGTAACAAACATTATTATTATTATTTTTTTATGGTTTTAGTTTATTAAAATAACTCTTCCAGCATAAATACTGTTGACTTTGAACTCTTATAAAACACATCCTAACAGCCAATATAGTACACTATCATAACATCTCCGTCCGTCTCTTTCAGATTTTTTTCCTTACAACGTCAGCTCATCTGAGAGCGGCCCGTCCCTTCCCCTTGTATCGGCAGCTTGACATTATTAGGAACCGTAAGTGTCTTACGAATCACTTCTGCATACCTCATCGCTGCATTCCCTTATGTTTTCAGCAGGCATGTTAGTTTACCCCACTTCACCTCCCTCACACCTAAAATCTTGTTAGTCATTCTCCAAAAGCGTCAAAGACATCTTTATTGCATCTGGGCTGGCAATGTTTTTTCTTCTTCTTCTTCTTCCAGTGTGACAAGATAAAGGCGAGTCTGCACTTCAAACAGCTTCTGTTGGCTGCACAGGAATAACAATCGGCGCTTCATTATTTATTTTTCGGCTCTGTTGTCTCTGGCAGTTATCTTAGCCATACGTCGTTATCCAACAACCCCCCCCCCACATTGCACTCCCCCCCAGCCCCCTCCCTGACAGTTCTCCTCCTGTTATTATTACGAATTCAAAAGAAATACTTTCTGAAGTGTAGCGAGCACCTGGGGAGCTGATTAGCTATTTACAGATGCCACCCACAAAATCCCATGACCCTTGGAGTGGAGGCTGGTAGCAGACAAGCCAATTAGCAAAGAGAGAGGCTGCAGTCTGCTATTAATGCCATTATTCTCTCTATAATGTCGGCTATTGTTATTCTTTGTGTAGCAGGAAAAAGTGCAAGCTGAAGGCACCTGTGTGAACCTGTTAATGGAGGTGCTGAGTGCCGGTGATGGGGCGGAGAGAAGGGCAGCCATGAGTAGGGAAATCCCAGTTTAGTGGCACGTTGAGCAGGCCACTGCTTTGGGATCCATTTCAGGCCCACAGTGTTAACAGGATATGATTAGGGACTGCTGGGAATCCACACTGTGGATGAGTGAAAACACTGGGGCTTTATTCTGTGTTTGTGTGGGCCTGACTACTCCAGGTTTTTTTTTTTTTTTTTTTTTTTTTTGTTGATAAACATTCAGTCGCTTTCTTGCATCTGGTGCTGTTTATTTTTTATGGAAATGTATGCTAGGTAGTAAAATTGTTGTTTTACTTTTTAAAAACATATTTTGAGGCATTTTTGTCCATTTAAAATTTCTAACTGTTTTGAAAATCTGTGTGATCTGCTCAACAAGAGCTAATTAAAGCAAATTTGTTCAAAGAAAATGCAATTCATTTTTGATAATGATTTAAAATCATGACTGTTTTAAAATATGCTCCCCACCCATGTCATGGGCCTTTTTTTAATAAATGGATGATATAGATATTAAGAAATATTTTAAAGCAGATATATTATTATCTATTATAATTAAGGGGTCAGTAAGATTTATTTTAAATGCATTAAATACATAAAAAATGACAATAAAGTGAAAAATAATGAAAAAAGTATCACAGTTTCTGCAAAAAATATTGAGCAGCACAGCTGTTTTCCACATGAATAATAATAATAAGAAGAAGAAATGCTTTTTGTGCATCAAATTGGCATATTAGAATGATTTTTTAATGATCATGTGACACCAAAGATTGGAGTGCTGACTGCTGAAAATGTATTTTTGCCAACTCAGAAATAAATTCCATTTTTAAATATATTGAAATATTATGTAATCATTTTTCACAATGTTACTGTTTTTACCATATTTCTGATCAAATAGATGCAGCCTCTGTGAAAAAAAGAGACTTAAAAAAAATGGGTGCATGTGTGTGTGTGTGTGTGTGTGTGTATGTATGTATATATATATATATATATATATATATATATATATATATATATATATATATATATATATATATATATATATATATATATATATATATATATATATATATATATATATATATAATTTTAATTTATTTTTTACAGACACCAAACTTCCAAACAATAGTGTGCTGTATATTATATTATATTATATTATATTATATTATATTATATTATATTATATTATATTATATTATATTATATTATATTATTCTGTATATATCGGCCTATCACTAGTGGCAACATGAAAATGTATAGCTGTTTAATTATCAACAACAGCTGCATTGATTTTACTGATGACGTTAACGCTGAAGCATTAATGACGAGGTGAAGTGGTACCAGGTGTAATTGATGGGACTCCTTCTCTGATAGCAAGTCATGAATTACATCACAGTGCTAAGATCAGAGTTCAAATGGCTAATTTAGCTTTTAATTGAAATCAGTGGAGTGTAGTCTACCCTGACAGCATTGAGCGCTCAGGGGCCCACAGGGCTACCATTGAGTTTCCACACTTTATATCCTTAATCAGTTAAAGACGTCTCCCAGATATATATATATATTTTTTTATTATTATTGTTACATCAAAGCTAATTACAAACAATGAACTAAACATTCCTCGACAGCAGCAGTGACTCAAAGATAAACAGAAAAAATAATAGAAATAAGTCAGAAGAATAGAAAGAAGACATATACAACGTTGTTAAATAATACAACGGAATACATACTGATCAGTTCAATTTCAATGTGTCCAGATACATAGTAACAGGTGTCCACTTTTGTATAAAAATGTCCAGTTTCATTTGGAGTTGGGCAGTCCATAAGTATTCCATTCCATAAGTAGATTCAAGTTTTTCTAACCACTGGGCCATTTTTGAGGGTGGTTTTTATTGCACTTAATCAGAGTATATGCAGTATATATCTCTGGATTTTACTACATAAATTCTGGGGTATCCCAAGAAAACCAGGGGAGTAAATTCAAATCTATATGCATAATTTTCATAAACTCATTCTCAATCTTTACCCCTTGCCAAAATGCAGTTATTTTCAGACATTCCCAAAATATACTGTATGTGTATTATCTCTTCTTTTGTTGTTTTTAAACCTAGATTTCCAAGCCAACTCAAGTGTGGAAATTGCATGGTATTAATCAAACATCAAGTGTATTTGGCAATCATCAAGTTTAAATGCAAGCAGGCAAAATATATGATTGCTGAATGTGAATAAGCCTGCATATTGTGTCAGAGAAATGGTATAAATCTAGTGTGGATTAGAGATTGAGAGCGCGATGGCGGAAAAGAATAGAGGGCTATAGCTGCCTCTCGTCTCTATCGTTCAGTACCTGTCAGCCTGCGTTAGCGGTCGGAGCCTTCCAAGAAGGGCTCGCGTGAAACTGTCAGTGCATCCTCTCCACCTCCGCGTTCTGTCTCTCCTCCTCCTTCTTCCTCCCCATCCGTCCCTCCCACCCTCATCTCTCTCTCTCTCTCTCTCTCTCTCTCTCTCTCTCTCTCTCTCTCTCAATCTCTGATGTGTTCTTACAGTGTAAGGCACAGCCAGTGAGTGAAAGCCCAAGCACCCTCCCCAACACACACACACACACCCACTGCTTGTGTGAACGTAAACACACATACACACACCACAGAAGCGTGTGGTTGACCGCACCGGGCTCTCGGTTATGTGTGAAGACTTGCGCGGCACGCCAAAGAAGCAGCACAACTGAATCTGACGCTTGCTTTGTAGCAGGACCGGCAACCAGATAGCATCGAAAACCATCCTACTTTCTCTCTCTCTTTTTCCTCTCCCTCTCTTTTCAGTTGTACTTGTGTGAACAGAGCTGGAGAAAAGGAAATACCCCCCACCCCATCATCATCTGTCTCTCTCTCTCTCTCTCTCTCTCTCTCTCTCTCTCTCTCTCTCTTTCTGTCTGTCCTGTGGTGGGATAAACAGTGAAAAGATGAGCCTCTGATACAGCACCAGACCTGAGTGACCTGACAGCTCAAACTGTGAGTACACGAGTCTCTTACTTTCACTTCCACACTTCCACACCGGCACACACTCAACGCCTACATGCAAACAGCTTACAAACTCTTTAATTGTTGTATTTGAATAAAGACAGGTGTATTGTTTTAACCTTTGCTAAAACTCTTTATTCTGTGCGCTTGGAATCAGATCAGGTTGTTTAGGTTCGCACTGAGTGATTGGTTTCATTTTGATTCAACTAATATCATCCGGCAATTGCGGCGCTTCGTGAATTTAAGTGGCACTTAACGCATCCAGAACTGCGTGTCATCCATATCTTCATTTTAATTCAGATGGACAGTGTGTATATGAAATGGTGCTGTTGTTTATTTTGAATACTTTAGATTCTTTTTTTTGTACTTTTAGGCGTTTTAAGGATTCTTTGTCACACATTTGTGTGGATTTAACAGTTAAATATAGAGATGAATTTAAAGTAATAATATATTGTGTTTTATTATATAATTCCTTTTGTGTAACTGTGCATTCTTTGTTGTATCATTTGGATGAGCAGTGACACGCATTAGAATTTTTTTTTTGTTGTTTTGTGTGTTGTTGAGTGCTGGACGAGAAGGAAGTGTGAGGTTTGCCTCCTCTTCGGATGACCGGCCAGAGAGTGAGAGAGAAAGAGATACAGACAGTGAGACAGAGAACAGCGTGTCACATTCGACTTGCTTGTGACGGTTTGCTCAAGCAGTGTAGCATAGCTGACAACTAAAGCGAGAACACAGTGTTACCCTTAGCCCGTGAACAGCCTGGAAACAAAATGAAGCCTTTAAAATGGATTTTAGGAGTTTTTTTTGTTGTTGTTATTGTTGGAGTACATATGAGCTTGATTGTATTTTTTGGAATTGGAAAAAAGTGGATGGTAGTCATATGCTAACCAATAGAGTGCATATATACTGTATATGTAAACATGTTAATTTATCTGCAGATGTTTTTAAAAATATATTTTTGAAATTATAAAATGGAATGTAGAACTATAAATTTATAGCTACTGTTCTGCAAATGACATCATAGGATAGACTGAAGAATATTTCTTATTGGCGGTTTACATACTGAGCTGTATTGGTAATAGCTAGTTACACTGCATTTCTCCACTACACACTTGAACTTTGAACTTGAATTTAGTTTAGCATATTGTATATTCATAGTCAATGATAAAGCCGTCTCTGTAATCCTGCAGATAATTTCATAGTCTACACACTGAGTTGTATACACAGACTTTAATATATATTATACGTATATATTTTTTAAAGGCACACGTTCTAATCTTATTTAGTGTTGATTGTCTGTTGTGTAGCATATTTATTCATTAAATTTCTATTTCATGCTGTTTTTGCACTGCCTGGATATTTGCTGTGATGTCTACTGTCTTACATATATGAGAGATCAAAGCCACCAAGAAATCCATTTCACATGTACATACAGAGGGCATTTGCTTTGCTATGCTTGCCAGTAGATTTTTTTACTTTCAACATTTCAATATATAGGGGAAAAAAAATACTTTATATGGATTATAACATTCTTCTAAAAAAAAAAAAAAAAAAAAAAAGTTAGTCTTTAGAAAAATTGGTTTGTAATTTGCAATAATTCAACATATTTCCCATATTTATTTGCAATATATAAGAAAAATATAGGTTTTATTGTGAATGTTCATTCCACAAGTAAAATAATAATAATAATTATATATATATATATATATATAGAGAGAGAGAGAGAGAGAGAGAGAGAGAGAATTGCAATAATAGCTGCAATAAACATATTTTAATCAGAATATTTTTATGATTTCCAAATAATATATTGCCATTTTATTTAATATTTTCATTATAAAAAAAAATAAATAAATATATATATATGTCTTAATAACTGTCTTAACTGTCCCGAAACTGTCTTGCCAGTGACCCAATTCTTGTTTTTATGTCCTGATATTGCAATAAAGTACTTTACTACTACTGCACAACTACTATGACAATCTAATAGAAACCAACATCTTCTGGCAGTTAATCGAGCTCTCCACCTTTTTTCCTCTCCTTTTCTCACTCTCCGGTGTGTATGCGCTTGTGTGATTTCACCATTAGGCTTGACTACTGTGCCGTTTCTTGATATGATGACAATTTCCTGCTGAGGTGCATGTCAAATGAAAAATGGTATGAGATGTGTGAACCACATGGTCAGAAAGGTTCACAGCTTGTGAATGCAGATTTCATTCATCCATATGTAAGCAAAGAGCGGAGCACTAACATGAAATGAGCTTTTTACCAAGCTTCTTGATTTCAACCTAAAATTAGCATGTTATTTAACTCCATCCCAGCGTGAGACTTTGGCTTCTTTGCTGAAGGATTTTGTGTTGAATGCTCCTGTTAGAATGAGCTACATAGAAGTTAGCATCTGTGTAATAAATGCTTGTGATGGCTTTCAGGTGAACTTTTCCTGAGCTCTATAAAAAGCCACTGTATAGCCGGAAAAACAATCATCATTGTCAAAGTTTATATTGCAAGTATGCGACTTCTTTGTCAATTCAAAGCCAATGCGTAAATGACATAAAGTAGGACTCTGTATCGCTTTTCAGGGACCTACTTAATGTATGTTCTTTACTTTTCAAATTGCTCTTACGGCCTTCAGTGAAAAGTGCATACGAAGTGCTTGACAGGTAAATAATTTATATGCAATCAATAGTGATATTATAGCAGTTGTGTATGACCATCTAAAAGAAATTATGATAGTTTTATGCTAACAAATAATGTCATAAATGGTGCCAAATTTTATTTCATTCCATTTTATCAAATTGGGGGACTGGGCTGGCAGTCTTTATACATTTGACAGTTAAGTTGTCAGAAGAGTGACTCATAGAAACTAAAACTAAATTAATTATATAAAGTGATATGTATATGGATGTTTTGTTATTATGTATACATAATCATATATATAAAATTGTGTGTGTGTGTGTGTGTGTGTGTGTATATATATATATATATATATATATATATATATATATATATATGACCATTTATTCTCTAGAATGGTGTTTGTCTGTCTGGGGTCCGCAAATAGGCATAGTCTCAGTGGGAAAAAAATCAGAATTGAACAGAATGCTCATTGAAAAATCATGGCAAGCAATATTTTTTTTTTTAACAGCTGCCTGGGTTCCAGAAGTATATTCATTTATTTTCTCCACAGGGATTTAAGCAATTCTTCAGTATGGAGTAATTCAGGAAAGAGTTTTAAACCTCGAAACCAAAACAACCTGCTCTAAATGAAACACAAAATTACATGATTTCATTCCAAAATAAAAGTTTTGGAAAATCAGACAAATACAAAGCTACAAGACGGCATCTTTTTTTATGAGGCACTAAGCTATATCTCATAAAGCATTGCAAATGATGTAATCAAATCAGCAATGATGTTACGATTTAAAACTATTGACGTAAACTTATAAGCACAAAAGTTCAATATATTAGAAGTTTGTTAAAAATATGGATGTGTACTTCTCCTGGAGTATTTACCACTGCTTAACATGTTATTGCAAAAAATCAACTTCCCTATAGAGAAAATTAATGAGATTTTTTTTTCAACCTGTTCAGCAAACACCCTCAATATGATATCAAAAGCAGCCTTTTTTTTTCTTTATGTGTGGGCACTTCCTGTGTGCTTTCTGTTTGCACTTTTTGTGTGCATATGACCAGGATTTAATCTGTCATATCCAATTTATTCAGTCTTTTCTATAACCTGTCTTCTGCTGTATGGTGATAAACAGGTCGTAAAAGGGACATAGTGTTCCCATGGGAATGTAGGTTTAAGTCCAGACTGTCATGTCTTGATTGCACACCCTCTTTCCCCCCCTTTATTTTCCCATCTGCCTTCACTACCATTCAGTATAGAAGGCACAAAAACATATATGTACATTCATGACTATATATATTATGGTATATAATATCAGCACTGTATCACCTTATATAAATGAAAATGCTGAAGGACAAACATAGCTCTTCCTTTTCGACATAATGCATAAATCACCCAAGTAGTGTGAAAATGCAGCTACAGATTATCTGTCATCATCAAATTCACACATTGACAAATTGGAGCCTTAGCCAGATTCGTTCATAATCTGAACCTAATGATGTGTTGGCTGACTGCAGTTGGGCGGCGTTAGTCCAGGGTTAAAGGAAACCACCCTGACCTCACCTTGGACCCCTCGCTGTCACAGTTGCCCGGCGAGTGACTGATGCAGGACTAAAGGACCTACTTGTTTATGTTCAATGGAGAGCTCTCTCTCCCGTCTCCCTGTTTATTTATGAGCCCCTCTCATCCAGCCTGAGCGAGAGGAGATAAATCTGTCACACTCAGATCTACTACCACTACAACCCACCCGTGCACACCAGCTTACTCTCACTCTCTCCTTTAGTTAGGTTAGAGTACATGAAGACAGCGTACCAACATTTGGTTGCCTTGTTTTTATAACAGGATTTTGAAATGGGGTGCAACTGGTCTAAAAACACCCCTAATGAATATGTTTTGCTAAATAAAAGTGCCAAAGTGTTCTGTGTTGTGTTATGTTAAAATGGTATAATATTTTTCAAATAAGTATTTATTTAATATTTTGTTTTCAATTTATAATAACAGACTGTGAGTTTTGCTTGGTAATCTTGTTAAAGGTTCCATGACACGTCCAATGGCTGTCTGCTTACAACAGACATTATGCTTACAGTCAGCTGAGCATGGCTTCATTTTATAATTTTTTTAATCCTAAAACATAGTTCAGATAGCATACAAGATTTATATGTTTGAAGTTCAGAGTGATCGGTGGGTCTGGAAACAGTGACTCATCTTCTTGTCATATTTTGACATGATGCTCATATTTTTGGATGGAGCTGCATTAACGGCCTTCTGTTTGATCATCTGTGTGTTTAGAAAGCCACCGGAAGTGCTGCCACTCACAGCATTCACACCACTGAGCACCTGTTACAAATCTTGTATTTTTTAGCTGCAATAATGATGCAGTTTAGCATTAGTTTAGATGCTTTAATTCTGCAAGGGTGCATGCACTGATCACATATGGCATTAAATATCTGCTGCTTTTTAAATGATTTATAAAAGCATCCTGAAACAAAAATGTCAAGGTTTCCATAAAAATAAAAATATTAAGCAGCAATATTTTTATTATTTTCAATATAATGAGAAATGTGTCTTGAGCACCAAATCAGCATATTAGAATGATTTCTTAAGGATCATGTGGAGGGCTTTGCTACCATATAAATAAATTGCAGTTTAAAGTATATTAAATTACAATAGAGTTATTTTATATTGTAACAATATTTTAGAATATTACAGATTTTTGACTAAATAAATGCAGCTTTGGTAAGCACATGAGTTCTTTTCAAATACATTTTCTCAAAGAACTAGACTAAACTAGACTAGCTTTAACAGACCAATCTGTGCTTCCCACATTTGTGTTTCAAATGTTCAACTGGCCAATCATGTCATCTACAAGATTATCAGCTATTGTTTTTCCATCAAATTGTCAAAGTTTAAAGGGAGCCAGGCTCAAAGAAAAGCTTTAAAAATGCATTTAACAGCTGCAACAACCTTTGGCGACGTGTGTTGATGACAGCTCTAGTGTAATCCCTCAGTATTCAGCTAGGCAACATTTCCATATGCGACTGCCAAGACCATAGCAGTCGAATCCATGCCCTCCAAGGAAAGGCTTTGATAGTCAGACTCACAGAGATTGTGTGGTCCTAGACTGAATAATGCTAATGCTATCTGTGAGACTCCCGACTGAAAAAAATAAATAAAAAAAACTTTACAATGCCGGTTATGAAGTGAGAAATGGGGCAAATACAGTATACAATATCATAAGGAAGGAAAACATCACAGCCACACTTGGTTAGGGGTCATAACTTTTCCACTGAATGCACAAACTGCGTTCTAAACGGTGTACCAGAGCTGCGAAATTAGGGACCAGTGTTTGGACTGTGCCTCTGAAACGCCTTGACAAAAGACAGCTTAGCCAACAATTTCCTCTCCTTCACAGAGAAAAAAAAAAAAAACAGCTAAAAAAGCAGACTGGCTGGGGGAAAGACTAGCTTTATCCAGTCTGTTTGATGTTGGATTTTGTGTGCGTGTGTATGTGTGTGTGCAGGGCTGCACCAGTCCTGCGAGAGCATTGGTTATCATTGTGTGTCAATTGAGGAATACGGTCGCCTCTGGCCCCTGGAGAGACACTCCTGCGTCGCCCGAATCCACCAAAACAGGCAGAAAAGCTAGTTAACACAGCAGCCGTCGCGGACACACAGACCCTGGCCATTAGCGAACGCTCGCTCTCTCCTTCTCTCTCTCTCTGTTCTAGGTCTGGTGGCAGTGATTAGAGCGCTGTGGAAGCCGCTGTAATAAGGACGGGGCTACGGCTTTTGCGCTGGCATGATCTGCTGTGCGGCCGTGGCGGGTATTTCAGAGGGCTGCGGTGGGAAGATAGGAAGATTGAATGGGGGTGGGGGGAACTGTCCTGAGGTGAGAGAGTGAATTGGTATTAGATGGTAAAAGAGCTGGCAAGGGCAGCAGGGAAAGGAAACATGAAAGACTGATGGGCCTACTGCACAATTATCCTTTAGATCTTTACACAATCTCACTCTTCTTCTCTCTACAAAATCCTGTGTTTTATCAATGGTATAATCATTGGGATTTACACTTTTATAAAGGTGTCAGACGAGCAAAGAATTTGAATGGGATCTAAATGAGAATTAAGTCAATACAACTCTGAATTCAGATGACACTTAGTGATTCTGGTAGCTTAACAACACTTCTTTTAGTATAGTTGCAGTTCTCTGTTCATCTTGATTGAAAGTAATGGTTTTGTGATTGGGTCAGATGTTACAAATCATTAAATTAGTTCAGACTAAGCTTTGTGAGACTAGGCTGTTTCTATTTTAATCTTATTATGCTTTTGGGAAACTCAGCCCAGATTGGTTCTTTAAAGTTGTTAGACAGGTTCAAAATGATAACGTATGAGTTTGAGACTGATTGGTGAGTCTTTTTGACAGTTTCATTACAAAGAACCAGCTCAGGGTAAATTTTTCCCCCTGAATTGGACTTAACCTGTATTTATATTTTTGTGCCCTCTACTTTTCAAGCTTTCATTACAGTATATCCTGCAGTTGACTACAGCAGGCACAACTAAAAAGTGCAACACTTGATATGGCAGCTTTCATTTAATAGAACCAGCCATGGACCACCCTAAAAAAAATGCAGTTTCCTAGAGTGATTTGAATTAAAACTGCAAACGTTTGTCATTATGTGGTGTCTAGTATTTTTGGATTGGTCTGATTTTAGATGTATATTATTAAAGTGCAATTTTAATCATTTTAAAGATTTGTATCACAAAATAAGATGTTTTGAAGAACATTGGTAACCAAACCATTTTGGTGATCAGTGACTTCCAATGTATGAAGAAAAAGGGTCACACTTTATTTTAAGGTCCATTTTTTACTATTAGCAAACCATTAAACATTAAACATTTATACGTACAAATAATCAACCAATATGTTAATAATAGACATGCTAATAAGAAACTAGTTAATAGTGAGAATTGGTCCCTATACTAAAGTGTTACTGAGAAAAAAAAAATAATTGGAGATATTACATTTTCTTTTGTTATACATATAAACAAATATTTTTATATTTTTAAAAGTTTTGAAACAACATCAGCAGGAATAAACGATGGCAATATAAATTTTTTGATGTGATATCCCTTTTGAAGGGACTTTGGACATAATCAGCCTTATCCTTTTTATCAATAGCGGTGTGTTCAATTTGTCCTGTCACACCTGTGAGATGTAAGTGTGGGTAACACAAGGGATGATTGGTGGTCAGGTTGTTAGTGAGCGCAGGGTTTGACCCGCCCCAGCATGAGAAGCAGTCGACTGACAGCGGCCAGTGCATCTGCAGGCTGATCCCATACTCCATTGGACCATCCCTTCCCCGCATGGCAGCCAGGTCTGGCCTTAAACACTCCAGAGACTTGCACTTACTGTTCAGAGCATTACACATCCATGAGAGGTGAAAAATGCCCAGTGTGTGTGTTCACTGAGAGAAAGAAACAAAGAATGGTGTCCTCAACAAAAATTTTCACTAACAGCCACATTGACTTAACACATACAGACATGCTGACTGAACAAACACTGAGCAAATGTACACTGTGTATGTGCAAAATGGGGGGTGGTGGTATTGATTTATTGTCTAAAAGCATTGCAACATAAACAAATCATAACATGCATCCTTTTGATTGCACTGAAATCGGGAGAATCAGGAAATCATTAAAACTTTCAACAGACAGACACCTTTAAAAGACAGATTTAAAGATTTAAACCCTGCAGTTTAAATCATAGCACAGCTTTTTGCTATAATTTTAAAGATCCAAATAAACATCTTTGTTTAGAAGCCCTTTTTAATAAGATACAAGGCACACAGTTAGTTTGACTAGATAAACTCGGAAGTTTACTAAGTAAGGTTTCCCCAATTAATATGCATGTATTAATATTCATATTAATTATATATTTTAATATTAATTGAAATAAAGCGGAATATGAAATATAAATATTAGATGAATATTTAAGCACTGAACTTAGTAACTGGAAGTAAATGAGAACTTAAACACACACAACTGAAATAAACATAAATTAAATATATATACACACATATATAAGCACACAAGAAATTGCTAAATATTGATCTAATAAAAATGATTTCAAAATGTCAATAAAACATATATAAACCAAAAATAACGCTGATTTGAATTTGCCTGATAATACTATATATATATATATATATAGAGAGAGAGAGAGAGAGAGAGAGAGAGAGATTGATTGATTGATTGATTGTGTCAATATTGAGTGTATGTGTGTCAAAAAATATATATAAAAAAATGCAATTGTTCATTTATTTAGACAAAATGCAAAGTATTAAATTTTTACATTATAAAATAACATTTTAATAGCCATTTAAGAGACATTTTCTAGTTTCTGGCCATAACATAAAAAATAAATTTGTTATTGGTATTACCCAATTTTAATGTTGGTGTATCCCTAGTCTTGATATTGTGTGCTTTCCTTGTTTCCTTTTTATTAATATTTTATATTTATATATACTTTTTTCATTTAAACAGACATGACGAAAGCCTCAGTGTATCTTGGAAATCAATTACAAGCAGGTCATTGTTTCTTCACAGACCTCCTGATATTTTCTCCTGGATATTTTTAGCTGTATCCTTTCCTATAGCTGTGGCAGGTAGCATTATTAGCAGTAGTTGCATCAGTGGCGGGAGCTTATAGTCAACTACCAGTCTTGAACAGTATTGTTGGTATAGTGATAGCACTAGTCACAATAGGGATGGTGATAGTTAGCCGAGGTTCTGCCGTGGCTGGCTAGAGGCTGTGTCGAGCAGCAAGGCCCTTGTGCCCGCTCTCCCCGTACAGTGTCTCTGCACGTGTGCTTTTATTTAGCAGGAGCTGTCATCTCCCATAAACCCTCAGTGCGCTTACATCCATTGCCTCTGCCAACTTCTCAGCGTCTGGCACACTTGTTAAAGGAGAGAGAGCTGACAGCTCCGGTCCAACCGGCCGCTCACTATCCCTGGAGAGAGAGAGAGACAGGGAGAGAAGGAGAGATATTTGGGAGAATGTATTAACCCTTAGGACAGAAATATACCTTACATAAGAACACAAATGCTGTACATGCTTAACGTACATTTTTGCATCGTTCTGGTGGTAACAAACCTGAGTACTCAAGGGGAGGATAGAGTTACAATCTAGTGTTTGTGCCACTAAACAGGATATGGCATCAGGTAGCAAGCTATAAACATGTTGATTCTAGCTAAATTGTTCAGCAAGATTATCTTTTAATATATTGTTGTACCATGACAGTAGTTGAACTTAAAGAGGAAATTACCAGAAGGCATGTTGTGTTACTATTGCATGTTAGGATTGTTACAGTACCGTTGGGTAGACTAATAATTGTAAAAAAAAATAAATGCAATATAATGCAAATATTCAATTAAATTCAGTTTAATATATATAGCGCTTTTCATGATGAAAATCGTTGCAAAGCAGCTTTACAGAAAATTGAAGTTTCTACAATATATTTAGTAATAGCTTATCAGTGGTGACTATCTCAAGTCAATGTCCATATGCCAGAAATGTACGGTAAAAATCAAGCAGTTAGTTAATGTCATGTAATCAAAAACTATTCAAACAGAATAAATATTCATAATAACAAAAAAAAAATTATTAATTAAAAAGTCATATTAAAATTTGTCTTGAATAAGTAATACATTTCAGTAATTTAAATAGCTGGGAAATATTTATATTTTCAGTTACAAATAGATTTGCTCTATAGTATCGATGTTCACGCTGTATAGGGTTGGAGGGATGCTGGAACTTTTCTATTCTATTCTATTCTATTCTATTCTATAAACCTCCTGTCTTATCTAGAGTCAAGGGATGGAGAAGAATATATTATATTATGCCTTTCTATTCTATTCTATAAGCATATTGTCTTATGTAGAGTTAAGGGATGCAGAAGAATATATTATATTATGCCATTCTATTCTATTCTATTCTCTAAACCTCTTGTCTTAGTCGAGGGATGCTGAAGAATATATTAATTCTATTCTATTCTATTTTATAAACCTATTGTCTTATGTAGAGTTAAGGGATGCAGAATAATATATTATATTATGCTTTTCTATTCTATTCTATTCTATTCTATTCTATAAACCTCTTGTCTTATGTAGAGTCAAGGGATGTAGAAGAACATATTATATTATATTATGCCATTTTATTCTATTCTATTCTCTAAACCTCTTGTCTTAGTTGAGGGATGCTGAAGAATATATTAATGTTATTCTATTCTATTCTATTCTTATCAATTACAAAAATCGATTTAAATAATATTAAAATATTCACTGAAGTATTATTATTGTTATTATGTAGGGCTGAGGGATACCGAAGATATATTATATTATTATTATTCATAATAACAAAAAAAAAATTATTAATTAAAAAGTCATATTAAAATTTGTCTTGAATAAGTAATACATTTCAGTAATTTAAATAGCTGGGAAATATTTATATTTTCAGTTACAAATAGATTTGCTCTATAGTATCGATGTTCACGCTGTATAGGGTTGGAGGGATGCTGGAACTTTTCTATTCTATTCTATTCTATTCTATTCTATAAACCTCCTGTCTTATCTAGAGTCAAGGGATGGAGAAGAATATATTATATTATGCCTTTCTATTCTATTCTATAAGCATATTGTCTTATGTAGAGTTAAGGGATGCAGAAGAATATATTATATTATGCCATTCTATTCTATTCTATTCTCTAAACCTCTTGTCTTAGTCGAGGGATGCTGAAGAATATATTAATTCTATTCTATTCTATTTTATAAACCTATTGTCTTATGTAGAGTTAAGGGATGCAGAATAATATATTATATTATGCTTTTCTATTCTATTCTATTCTATTCTATAAACCTCTTGTCTTATGTAGAGTCAAGGGATGTAGAAGAACATATTATATTATATTATGCCATTTTATTCTATTCTATTCTCTAAACCTCTTGTCTTAGTTGAGGGATGCTGAAGAATATATTAATGTTATTCTATTCTATTCTATTCTTATCAATTACAAAAATCGATTTAAATAATATTAAAATATTCACTGAAGTATTATTATTGTTATTATGTAGGGCTGAGGGATACCGAAGTATTATTATATATTATATTATATTATATTATATTATATTATATTATATTATATTATATTATATTATATTATATTATATTATATTATATTATATTATATTATATTATATTATTTAAAATATCAGTTTGGTCAATTTCTGTTCTATTCTATTCTATTTTATTATAAATTATATAGTAATATAATATGAGTATAATATAAAAGTGTTCATGATAAGGCGAGAATGAGAGCGAGTATTTCAGTCCAGGGTAATGTGTGCTGGTCAAATGGTGCCTGTGGATTGCTGTACAGATAGATGTGGTCAGATTGAATTCATCAGCATCTCATCTCGGCCACATGAAATAGTATCATTTTAGTGCACATGTAATCACGGCCACATTTATGCAGAGGTCACCGTATCTTTTTGCAGAGTGTAAAAAGTACAACTAGGGAAAACTTCTCATGTGTCTAAAACAGCTTCTCTCATTCCTTAGCAGCCATGTTTGCAGGAGCTAAATAAAGAAGGGATGTAGGAGTGAAGCTTTCAGGACTTTGGAAAGCTTTGGAGCGGCTCCCACCAGGGGCCAGCCACCTCCTCTGTGTCAGTTAGCCTGCTGGTTAATCATCAAACAAACTACACACAGACAGAAAGCAACAAAAACTTCTCTTCACATTTTGTCACGTTCCAGTCTCCTTAAGCCCTCGAATGGATAGAAGATGAAAACGCACGAGGCAAGGCGTGCTGACAACGCGAGGACATCCTTCACATTCGGTCCAGTGTTTCCATGAAGTTACAGCATGAGGTCTTCAGGTCTGAATACAAATCATCGTACGGTCTCTGTTGAGTCCTTCTCCGCAGGGGCTTTCCTTTCAAGTGTTCCTTCCAGTCCAGAGAAAACCAGAACACTATTTTTCTTTTTTGCTGAGATAACCTGCTTGCCATGCTCTTGGGTATGCAGAGAGAATTTCTGCTGCTTTAGTGTGCATGCTGTTTACTTTTAAGTAAAGAGTTTTAAGTATGCATTTGCAGACTCCGGTGACAATACATTATCAAGTAATTTTTGCTCTGTGCTCATGCTTGTTTGAGTGTGACATTTGCAAGCGTCAATATGGTTTGAATTCAAACTAAAACAATGTCCCTGCATGCAAAGTAAAGTGAATGAGGATGCTTTTTTTTCAGAGAAGCATGCTGACCACCTTTACAGGACTGAAGAATCAGGATAATACAATCCAGGGACAGATAATTACAGCGCAACCTTGAGTGCAATGCTAAACAGAAGACCTTTATTCACTGCGACTCCAAGCTGAATATCCATAAATCACAAACGCTGTCGCACGATCACTACACTCTATATCCGTTTTAAAATCCCTAGATTTGACATTACCATACTTGACTTGTCTTTATATGAACAAGATGGCAATATCATATACATCATCAGTATGCGACTTAAGAGTTTTTATATATTAATTTATTTGCATTTTTTTTTATTAAACTAAACATTTAAATAAATCAATAATTATTTAGTGGTTAGTACATTTTTGATAGGCACTTATGCTCGCCAAAGCTGTATTTATTTGATCAGAAATACTGTAAAATGTAATTTGTCAACTTTTCTTTCTTTAGAACATTTTGTTGTGGTATTTTTCTATAAAATTGGAAAAATTAGAAACAGATATAAATAACTCTAATTATGTTGCTTGTTATTATAATTGTGTAATATTCAAAAATTATTATAATAAAAAAAATACAATGACATATTAACATTAAAAAGCTTTCTATTTTAATATATTTTAACATACCATTTATTATTGTAATTGCAAAGCTACATTTTCAGCAGCCATTACTCCAGTCTTCAGTGTCACATGATCCTTCAGAAATCATTCTTTTATGGTTTTTCTTTTTTTCTATTTTCTTTTTTTTAGTTGTGCTGATGGATATTTATGTGGAAACCAAATACATTATTTTCAGGATCATTTGATGAATAGAAAGTTCAAAAGAACAGTAATTCTACTGTCACTTTTGATTAGTTTAATGCATCTTTGCTGAATAAAATGTACATTTATTGAAAACAAAAAATGTATGAATGTTTTTTTAAATATTAAATTTAAATTACACAATTTAAACAAATTATATATATATATATCTTGTGATATATATAAAGTTATATATGTATAACTTTCACTTTCACTTCCTTGTTTTTAAATTCAGTTTAATAATCAAATACAGCATTCACCCTCACTAAGGTCTTTTCAACTGAAATATCTGATGTGCTGGTTAGTTATAGTCCAAAATGTTCTCATAGGTCTTCTGACCGTGTCCCTCTCGCTGTTTCACGAGTCAGGACAAAGACTTATTTGAATGCAACCTTCAGTTCTAACCTAATTTGAATTGAAAGTTTGAGTTGAATTGATTTGAATCAAATTACTCGCAAGTAAAAAGGCTTTACCTCTGCCTCATCAGGACAGGGCCTTGTCTGTTTCTTTTTGCTCAGTTCTTCGAGCTGTCATCAGCATGTCAGATAGAGCTGTCTTATCCATCACTGAACTCTTCTCTCATTGTTCTGACCCGTGGAATTGATTGTCTTTGAAAATAACATGATTCCATCTGACCTTCCTTATAAACTCGCATGTAGACACTTGTAGTGTACATCAGGTCATGTTGGACTTTACAGATGGCTATTTTTTTTTTATGGAAAGCAAGTCGTCAAGCAGAACACGCGACTCTTGTTTCCTCCCTGTGTGTGTGTGTGCGTGTGTGTGTTTCATAGATGTACTCTGGCACTGTTTAGCCCTGGCCTGTAGCTGGCTATGGGACAGGCCCGTCGTGAAGGGAGCAGGAAGCACCCCACCGGCCCTATGCCTCAGTACCAGCAGGAAGAAAGGAGATTCTGCACCTGCTATTGTGCAAATCCCCGCCAATCTCCAAAGACAGAGTCCTCCTTTTGTCCTTGGCCAACAGTGGCTGCGTCCCTTACTGTTGGGACGGGACGGGCAGGTGCTGGCGGGCCAATCGCAGTGGTTGTACATCATTGATGTCAGTCATCGATGAGTGCCCTTTGTTTCTCCTCTCAGGCATTGATTGGAAAAAGCATCAAAGTGGAGCCCAAGATATGATCAATGGCAGCCAGGACCCTCCTGGAATCCCACTGCAGGCTGGGGGGAGAGAATTCCATGGCGCCACTACTCTCTCTCACACCTGCATTTGGATGGCGTCGTTTTCCAAGTCTGTTTGTCTCTGTTTATTTAGGTACTTTGATAGTGTGCTTTGGTTTCTCCCTTTTGTTTTGTTTTAGATTTTTTTTTCTTTTATCTTAACTGGGCAGAAGTTAAATGATAAGTGTACAGTAATGGACATTTCAAGCATTACTTCAGTGTATTGAGGCTGTAGAGACTTGAGTTAACAGAAGTTCATATTATGACAGGACTGGTATGTCCTTAGAATGTAAATTTATGAGAAATCAATTTTTTCCTTTTAAGGTGTTTACCATATAAAAACTATTATTAAAATTATTATTAAAAAAAGGGATTTTGTGTGGCATTTTTTCATAGCACTGAAAGAACTCTAAACAATAAATAATATATATAACTATTAAAAAAAACTCCATAATTAAAAATAATATAATATAATATAATATAATATAATATAATATAATATAATATAATAATTTTTAACTATGGTAAAACATTTTGGGCTGATTATTGTTTTTTTATTTTATTTATTTATTTTTTAAAGTGCCATGGCTGCAGTAAAAATGTCGACTCTGAAAAGATTCTTTGATTTAAAGTTCAGAAAGAGGGTTAATTTGGTCTCATATGGTCAAATACTAACCATTCTGTGGAGACCTTGGAGAAAAAATGATGAAAAATGTATGATATGAACTCTTTCATGAAGATAAAGCAGACCCCCAACAGTGAAGTGTTTGCCTTTATAGTATTTAATCTTCCCTTTAATAATGTTTAACACATAGCCTTTCTGCATAACTAATACTGAGCGATTATGCAAGTTTTAAAATGATTGTATTCTAGACAAGGACACTGCGCACTTGCATTTCTACCTTTCTGCTTGGTGCTCAGATCATGTAAAGCAGTTTGTTAATGGCTTTTAGTCTATGATTTGCATTTATATTTGGAACAGCCCTTTACAATTAGTGTAAAAGTGTGTGTGGCGCGTCGCGCTGAAATCGGTCTTGAGTTCTGGATGAGAGGGCAGGGTACCAAACCTGTTCAATCTATCAGAACTGCTTAGGGTGCAAAGATTCTTTCACAGACTCTCTTACTCATTTTTTTTTTTAACCCTCTAATTGATATCAGATGTTATCACAGCTCATCAGCTGTGAATATGTGATATGATAGAGGTCAAGCCACTGCAGAATTCATCTGTATGACAGTGTTGATTGAGACACATGTTCAGCAGCAACACAGGGCCTGACTCTTGTGTGTGTGTTTGTGCATGGCTTGGTTTACAATCACAGTTCAGTGAGGGACATGAAATGATTATAGCAAAAAATGGAGCTCTATATATCACAGTGCACACCGTGGTCAGCGTATCAGTTAGAAAGTTAAAGAGACGAATGCAGGCCAACCGGGCACAGAGCTGTAAACGTGATAATGGAGCCACAGCTCGATATTCCAGAGAAAGAGAGAAACTATAAAATCGGTGAAGAGGTCCACCTAGAACAGGACCTTGGAAATAGTACGGAAATCAAGCACAAGGCGAGCTAATAAAATTCACCCTCCAAGCACAAACGCTACCCTGCTTCGCTCATCTTCATAAGAACAACCGGCAATATCATAAAACCACAGAATGCTGTAGTGAGGTCATGTTACTGGTTTGTGTTGTGGCATTTGTAGATTGACAAGAATATGTGAATGAATTAAAGGGAACCCTGCTTGTCTTTCTGGTAACTGCAATATTTATTTATTTTTTATATAAAATAAATCTATTATAAAGACTATATAAAACTTTTTTCAGTGTATCTCAAAATGTAAATTTTTCCCCCTCAAATGGCAAAGCTGAATTTTCTGGATTTTCTGCATCCATTATTCCAATATTCCGTGTTCCATAATCCTTCAAAAATCACTCTTAATATGATGATTTGTAAACAGTTTTCCTGCTATTTTTTGTGGATACGATGATAGTTTTCCAGGATTCTTTGAATACAAACTTTTAAAGAACAGTGTTTATTTGAAATCAACTGTTTTCTGTTTTAAGAATATTCACTTTATATGCTTGTATGTCTATACTCATGTATATTTATTATTAATATTAAGAATATATTTTATATTTAATAATGTAATTTATTCTTGTGATGCAAAGCTCATTCCATATTGGAAAGATTTCTGAAGGATCATGTGATTTTTTTTTTTTTGCCAAATTAATGCAGCCTTTGTGAGCATAAGAGACTTCTTTTAAAAAACATAAAAAAAATCTTAATGCAAACTATAAAAATAACACTATATGTTTTAATTAAACTAAAACTATTTTTTGAAAGCATTTTAGCTGGTTAAGGTTCTTTTATCATTTTGAAAACCAAAAGAAAATTAATCTTGAGATTAAACTTTCCCATGATATTTTCCAATTACATTTGTTCACTGTTCTATGAAAACATATTGTAATTTTCCAAACAGGTTAGATTTGTAGCCCGTTGTGAGTCTGCAGTCATGTCACTGTTCCAAATATCGAGTTTGCTGTTTGTGGCGGTCAGCAGGGTTACTGGTTTTGCAAGTCAAATACAGGAAGGTGAGGATGCGCTTATCTCTGGCTGACAAGTGCGATCTGTGTCAGAAATGGGTGCAAGGTGTACCCTGTTCTCTGGCTGCCCTATTCTGGAACTAACACTGATTGACAATGGCTTGCCACAAACTACCCAGCATCCTTTTTGCCTTGAGCCCCTCTGGCTCAGATCAGCATACACAACCACACAGCTGAAATAGACAAAATATACTTTAAAAATGAGATTCGCAAGTTTTCATGTGAATAAACGTCACCAGGTCGCACTTTTGCCAATTTGGACCACAAAGAATTTAGCTGCTCATTATTTTAATAAACAAGACAGCATAGCCTATTATTTCACTGAAGTCAGAGTAAAATATTAGTTTGTTACCCTGTCGAGCCGCAGAGCTCAGAGGTGGTGGAATCGGTGGTAAAGCCACATTCTATTAGGTTCAGAAGGCCTTTCCTTCACTCACTGGGGGCCAGTCGCCTGGCAAGCTTAATACAAATTGTAATTGGGTGCCATAAATCGTGCACAGCGACAGAGTAGGTCAAGGCCCAGAGACAAGATTACTAAAGCATTACGGTCAATCAAAAGAGTCCTTGAATTGGAAGATTTTAATTAGAGTTTGGTTCTTGCATGTGTGTGCGTGTGTGCGCCGTGTACTAATGCGTGTCTCTCGTTGTTCTCCTGAAAGTTTGTTGAAATTTTGCGAACTGAAATTGGAATCAATTAAATCCTCAGCGCTGGAAGTTAAATGCCAATGTAGATGCTAATAAAATGTCTCGGCTTCGGCAGTGTCAGTAATACAGTGATTAAAAATGTATCTTAATTGGCAATATTCGTACGATTCACTGCAATGCTTGGGTTAATGTTGGAGACAGGGAGACATCCTCGGAGTGCTCCTCATAAACCCTCGTCTCCTGTCTCTGCCGAGAGAATATTTGCACGATGAAGGGTTTGGCTCTGTTAAGCCCCCTCATGTCTTAATGGAGCAGATCCCCCTAATCATTCTGTAATCTCTTTTAGGCTAATGTCAGCAATATGTTCAGAGAATTATTGCTGATTTAGAATGCACTTTAAGATCGGGGAAGGAAAATCTTACGCTTGAGCAAGTGAGCTTAAGAAGTCTTTTGACAGACGAAAGGTAAATCTTGAGCTTTGTTTGTTTTCCTCACTTAATTTTACATTTGTAATAGGTTCAAATTCAGCTCATTGATTCCAAAGTGCTAAGAAGCTTAATGCTAAAATGTAACATTTGCACTTAATGTTTCGAGTTCCGTCCTTGTTTGTGGGCAACGTTTCCTTGAGGGCGACTTGCTCCAGTTTGCATGTCACATGACAATATCAAAAGGCATCGGCTAGCTTGGATGGGACTTTCAATCAGCAGATTTCTAAGCTATATAATGCAAATGTTAAACAAACATGCTCTGAGGTTTCTGAAATGGCTCTGTTCATAAAAATGCATGAGTTCCCGATGTTATGCTTAAGGATCAAACTATGGCTATTCGCCAGTTCGGTCTCGCTGGCCGTTGCGGCCCATCAAAGGAGGCGAGGGAGGCTGAGCTTCCTCAAAAATGTATGCAGAATTAATGTAACAGTGAAAAGGATGAAATTAGCTATTGTCTGAATAATCAGTTTACATATTAATGTGCGGAATTAAGATTTCTTGTGCAGTAGTGAATTTTATTCAGTGCACAGATGCTCTATCTATCTATCTATCTATCTATCTATCTATCTATCTATCTATCTATCTATCTATCTATCTGTCTGTCTGTCTGTCTGTCTGTCTGTCTATCATTCTTTCTATCACTCTATCATTATATCTACTGTTCTATGTATCATTCTATTGTTCTAACATTCCATCTATCTTCCTGTCTATTGTTATTTCTCGGTTGTTCTTCCTATCATTCATTCTCTCATTTTATCTGTCATTCTTTCTGTTGTTCCACCGTTCTGTCTATTGTCCTTTATTGTTCTTTTATTTTATTCATGATTCTTTCTATTTTTTATCTATTGTTCTATAATTCTATTGTTCTACAGTATGTGTCTGTTCTTTCTGTCTAGCTGTTGTTTTTCCATCCTTTAATTTCTTTTCTCTTTCCATTGTTCTGTACTGCATGTATTGTATATGTGTTTTTAACAATTAGAATATTATATTGATATTACTAGTATTATATTAATATAGTATTATGTCATTATTAATCTGTTGTAAACATTTTAAATATCAGTGATTATCTGAGTATGTGAGTATAATTATCAGATAAAAAAAGGTATGTTTTTTAAACCTACTTTTGTTTCATTAATATTTATTTCTATATTGGTTTCCAAAGAAAATCCCCCCTCTGCTAACTGGAATATTTTTACAAAACATGCATATGTTTAGAACTCACCATATTACAACCCGAATTCCGGAAAAGTTGGGACGTTTTTTAAATTTTAATAAAATGAAAACTAAAGGAATTTCAAATCACATGAGCCAATATTTTATTCACAATAGAACATAAATAACGTAGCAAATGTTTAAACTGAGAAATTTTACACTTTTATCCACTTAATTAGCTCATTTAAAATGTAATGCCTGCTACAGGTCTCAAAAAAGTTGGCACGGGGGCAACAAATGGCTAAAAAAGCAAGCAGTTTTGAAAAGATTCGGCTGGGAGAACATCTAGTGATTAATTAAGTTAATTGATATCAGGTCTGTAACATGATTAGCTATAAAAGCTTTGTCTTAGAGAAGCAGAGTCTCTCAGAAGTAAAGATGGGCAGAGGCTCTCCAATCTGTGAAAGACTGCGTAAAAAAATTGTGGAAAACTTTAAAAACAATGTTCCTCAACGTCAAATTGCAAAGGCTTTGCAAATCTCATCATCTACAGTGCATAACATCATCAAAAGATTCAGAGAAACTGGAGAAATCTCTGTGCGTAAGGGACAAGAGACCTTTATTGGATGCCCGTGGTCTTCGGGCTCTCAGACGACACTGCATCACTCATCGACATGATTGTGTCAATGACATTACTAAATGGGCCCAGGAATACTTTCAGAAACCACTGTCGGTAAACACAATCCGCCGTGCCATCAGCAGATGCCAACTAAAGCTCTATCATGCAAAAAGGAAGCCATATGTGAACATGGTCCAGAAGCGCCGTCGTGTCCTGTGGGCCAAGGCTCATTTAAAATGGACTATTTCAAAGTGGAATAGTGTTTTATGGTCAGACGAGTCCAAATTTGACATTCTTGTTGGAAATCACGGACGCCGTGTCCTCCAGGCTAAAGAGGAGGGAGACCTTCCAGCATGTTATCAGCGTTCAGTTCAAAAGCCACCATCTCTGATGGTATGGGGGTGCATAAGTGCATACGGTATGGGCAGCTTGCATGTTTTGGAAGGCTCTGTGAATGCTGAAAGGTATATAAAGGTTTTAGAGCAACATATGCTTCCCTCCAAACAACGTCTATTTCAGGGAAGGCCTTGTTTATTTCAGCAGGACAATGCAAAACCACATACTGCAGCTATAACAACAGCATGGCTTCATCGTAGAAGAGTCCGGGTGCTAACCTGGCCTGCCTGCAGTCCAGATCTTTCACCTTTAGAGAACATTTGGCGCATCATTAAACGAAAAATACGTCAAAGACGACCACAAACTCTTCAGCAGCTGGAAATCTATATAAGGCAAGAATGGGACCAAATTACAACAGCAAAACTCCAGCAACTCATAGCCTCAATGCCCAGACGTCTTCAAACTGTTTTGAAAAGAAAAGGAGATGCTACACCATGGTAAACATGCCCCGTCCCAACTATTTTGAGACCTGTAGCAGAAATCAAAATTGAAATGAGCTCATTTTGTGCATAAAATTGTAAACTTTCTCAGTTTAAACATTTGCTATGTTATCTATGTTCTATTGTGAATAAAATATTGGCTCATGGGATTTGAAAGTCTTTTAGTTTTCATTATATTAAAATTTAAAAAACGTCCCAACTTTTCCGGAATTCGGGTTGTACTACTTGAATATGTAGGAAATTGGATGTTGCGCCATGGTGCTTACGTGGGCTTTATGACTTTGAGTGCAGCTCGCATTATTTCTTCCTCTATTTTTGCCTGCTTGATTTTCCGTATTCTCTCAACAGTCGCAATAATACCGGCAAACAAAACAAACAAACAAACAAACAAATAAATAGATAAGTAAATTTATAAAACAGGCAGAAATAAGTCAAAAAATAAAATATAAAAAGTAAATGCATATTCAAGACCGTCAGTAACCTCTGAAACAGTTTTGATGTATAACAGTGTCATCTTTTCTTCGCGCTTAGCCAGAAGTTTTAAAAAGTCATTGAGTGGTGTGTTATTCACACATGGTTTGGCCAAGGGTTGAGGAGAGGGATGTACCCTACTTTGTCTTGAGCGTGTCGGGCTGTCAGGGTCATTCTCGCTCCGTCTCCCACCTGGCCCAATGAGATAGTAGGTGTGTGGAGAGGGTTCCCAGAGGACTGCTGTAGACAATCGGCTACATTCTCTTCTCCTCTCCCTTTCTCTCGCTGCCTGACACCCCCGTCAGACAAACTTGAAGTTGGGAGAGGCAAGCATCAGCCATCACTCTGGACATATGCATCATGGTATATTCACCTCTCTGGTCTCTTGGCCATATATTCAGTTGGGGATCTGCATCTGATGACATTGCCAAATGTTTGCGTTCCCACTGCGGATCGCACTCCCAAGCTTTTGCGAAAGAACAAGTTTCTTTTTCTCTTTGTGAGACACTAAAGTGCCTTTATTTGCTGCATGATTGATGTATCTATGAGTAGTGGTTTGGTTATTTTTCTTCAGGCGTCTACATTTGTTAATATCAAGAGTTCTAGATCTAGCACTTGTATTGCTGCTTCCTCAAGGGCTATTGGGTTGTTTATCCGTGAATTAGGATATTCTAATTCAAGTAGTGTGCCTTTCAGGGATATTTAAGACATTCTTTTTTAAGAATGATGAAACCCTACTTCTGCTGAATTGCTTGATGTGTGACAGTAAACTATTCTTACATTGTGTGCTAACCAAGCAACAAGTTTCTAGCGACAAGCAATTTGTCTGTCCAAACTGAGAGTGAGACTGCTACGCAACATGAACAGGGGGTCAAGATAATTTGAGAAACATCTTAGTACTTTTTGTTCATGCAATGAAAGTCACTGGTAACCAAAACAGTTTTGTAACCAACAGTCTTTTAAATAAATTTATGTTGTGCAAAAGAAAGTAAGTCATTCAGGTTTGAAACAACATGATGGAGTAAACAATGACAACATTTATTAATTTATTTCTGCTGAGCTATCCCTTTAATGTTTTAAAGATGACTCTAAAGAAGAAACTATAACTACCAGAAGGTGGCGGACAGATGTCTTTATGGGTCGATTCGTTCAGGAATTAAGTAAAAGGCTCACTTTATGAATAGGCCTTTGAATCATTGGTTCGCACTATTTGTTCAAAACTGGGATTTATTTAGAAAGTAAACACAGCTATGTTGCACACAGATGCACAACTGTTCTGCTGTGGCTTTATAGATCATATATGGTAAAATTTAACAAAAACACACAATTTTGTGTTTAAGTATAACACAATATTAACTTCTTATTTTCTGCACTGTTGTATAAAATCACATTTGCACTTGTGTTCTTTGTGACAAAAACAGCACTCTTGTGATATTGCTTTTGCTGATGATGTGATATCGCTTATCATATGGTAATATGACACAAAAACTTATACAGGGGCATGCTTCTTTTTTTTTTGCACTAAAATCTTGAATTTTAGGACATAATGGCATTTATGGAATTGTTGCCCTGCATCATATTTATCAACAGTCAACCATATGAAATGTAAGATGACGTACAGGTCTGGGGGCGGGGCCAGTGCGTTAACTGCATTAAAATATTTTAATTGCGTTAGTGTTTCATAACTAATTAATTGACGCGTTAAACTGACAGCCCTAATATACTGTATATGCATATATTAGAATATATAGATTCTAATGTATTCATAATAATAAGTGACTTGGCAATGCTTTTATTATTTATTGTAAATACTATTTTCAAGGAATTAATAATTAATGTATTCAATTATTGTCCCAAAACCTGATAGAACAAGCTCAAGGATACAGACTGACTTTGAGTTTTAGACTTGAAAGTAGATGAAACTAGAAGAAAATGGTCAAAAGACGGAACAGGGGAAATTCAGAAAAAGGAAACAGAAGGGGATGCCGTAGCTTCGCTTCTGTGTCGATGACACCTCTCGAAAGCATTTCATTCATCAAGGGGGAGAGGGCTTGAGCCTGTGTAAATTGCTGCAGATAAAGGGACAAACCTTGAAAAATTGGATTGTGAGGGAAAAGGATTTGAATTCCCTTCTGGTGATCGGTGCCGTACAGGGGGCCGCTCTTGTAGCCCGTGGCTACTGTTGAGCTTTATCGCAGAGCTGTTGCTATTCTTTAGCACACCACTGTTATTTCACCTGAGTACACTCGACTGAGACATTCAAGTGTTCAGCATGTCCTACAGCATGCATGATTTTTGTCAGAGGGGGGCTTTTTTGTATAAAGGACATTTAGTATACTTTGTGTATGTTAAATGAATAGACGAAAAAAAGACAAAAAATGTGTGCTTTAAACCTAACAGCACACTGATTTGAAGCAACATGAAGATGACTGAATAATTTAAAGATAAAAAGGAATTTTAGAGTGAACTATTACTTTCATAAACTCATGATCGTAACCATGATGATTTCCGCTTTCGCTGTTTAGTTTTCATAAATGGTCTTTGTGGACTGGGAAGGGAGGAAGCTTTGCATTGGGAAAATTTGAATGTGTCTACATAGCAGATGTCTCTTTTAAACTCTTATCAAACGAGCAAGACAAAATCCTGTTTTCCTTGATATGCCCCCTTTTAAAGCTGAATTATCAGATACGCTTCTAGTAATAAAGTACTCCAGAGAGCAATGAAAGAAACTCATAAATGTTATATGAACCTATAATGTTTCTCCATCTCTGATGGCTCCCACTGAGGTAGCGTGTTTGTGAAAGAGAGCCATGGGATGCATTGTGGAAGTTGCCTTTGTGTTTCCTCCATCCAGACGCCCATCCTGTTTGTCAGCCTTTCTGTGCTGTCTCACACTTCCAGAGGAAACTTAGTCTTTGCATTAAATCCCCTCTGCATAGATGAGGCCATCCATGATGTTTAATTCATTCGTTAAGAGCCAGAGGACACTCCTTATAAAATTCTGGAATAAAAAGAACATTTGGGAGAAGCAATTTTCCCCCTTATTTCCCCTTAGCGTGTATATACAGTATGAAAGGAATGAAGGCGCAAGACAACAGGAATCAAGAAAGGTGAACTGACTTAATGAGCTGAATGGTTGAACAGAAAAAAAACCAAATAAATAATTCAAGTGAAAGTCAAAGAGGAACAGCGGAGAAGGTCGTCTCTCACCTCTCATCTGTTTTTGCTTCTCTTGTACAGGAGAGCCGAGAGGATACAATGCTCCAGCGATGTCTAGCAGCAGCGTCTCACTAATCAGGCCTTGATTAAACATCCATTCAGAGAGGCAGGGATTAGGGGAAGTCCCCTTGGAACCGGCCTGCTAGACTGAGAGGGAAGGGAGGCTGAAAAGTGTTTGATGTGTCAGTCATGCAGTCCGGTCATTGTTTAACTGTGCTCACCTCCCCAGCCGAGACCGGCAAACAGTTCGTCTGGAGCCACAGCGAAGCAATGCAATGGAAGGGCAACAAATTATGTCCATTCAGACGCTCATCCCAGGAGCTCCGCGTGGGCCTCGGAAAAGCTCCGAAGCACATGCGGAAAATCTGTCCAAAACAGGGTGACCCAAAGGAGAGTGGCCTGCTTTGTCGATGAAAGTTATCCTGCCCTTGAATAGCAGAGAGCAAAGAGTACGGCATTACAAGATGTTAGACAGCATGCTTGTTTTAATTCATTTGCTCTTTTGGCTTACTGGAAGCACACTTTTTGCATTTATTTATTGTAATTTTTTTAATGTTGTTAACAAGTCTTAACGGGAATATTTTTTTTCTGCTAGTTCAGTTTTTTACTTACCAAAATTTTTCGCTGGCCCCAGTACAAACATTGTTATTTTTTTATTTTTCGCAACATGTTTTAAATGCATCAGAATATACATTTATACTTTTCAATTAAACATTTTATTATTATTATTATTTGTTATTATTATTAAGCTAATTTTCGAATATAAATATTAAAAGTAAATTATTATTATTACTATTATTATATTTATATATTTCATATGTAATCAGATTTAGAATTACTTATAAAATTACATATATTTATTATTCAGACATTTTGAACATTTATATTTTAAAATAGATAATAGTATTTGTACAAATTAAAGCAAGATTTGTTTAGATTATTGTGATGATACACATACACACACAGTAGATAGATAGATAGATAGATAGATAGATAGATAGATAGATAGATAGATAGATAGATAGATAGATAGATAGATAGATAGATAGATAGGTAGATAGATAGATAACAGGTAATAATTCTTTTTTTTACTTATTTATTAGTATTTATACAAATTGCTTAAACAATATTTTGGTTGATAGTTGTGTGCTTATTGTTAAGCTGTGGTTATAATTTTTAGGAAAATACATTTTTGAGTTAACAAATTCTACTGCAATTTTTCATCTTTATCTTTTCATCTCTTTAAACAGGGCCTTTACAGGCTGTGATATCGCTTTATACAGTCCAAAGAAAATTCTGGAAAAGGTTAAGAAGCTTATAGGTGGAAGAGCTCACCCACCAGTGCTTGAGAGGAAAATGGAGTTCACTGTTAATGATCCGCAGAAACATTTAAATTTAAATTAACTTTGTGCTAGCTCCATTTGAGTAGCGCATGAATTCAGCCAAGAAAACCCTAAACACCATTTCTACTTTTTACGCCATCTAACTGCACAAATACATGCCAATATTTTTTTTTTTAGTCAATCTTACAGGTCTATAATCTTAGTGGAACATATTCTTCCTCATTTTTTTTGATCTCAATAAAACAGATAATTAATATAACAATTCAGGAGGAGATCCAGGGGCCAATGTAGCCCTTTACACACATGACCTTGTTCTGGGGTAAACGGAGATAAGCATGTTAAGTTCTGACTCTTGTCACAGCAGACGCTAGAGTTATTAACTGGATGTTTCTCTTGTCATTAAATGGTTCATTTTGAAATCTGTGGAGATGAGGGTTATGTCTAAATTAAATTATATGACTCCATCAATCAGCCAGAGATGTTTTAGGTCAAAACTACCGCTGTTGGGGCTCATATTTGTGTGTGTTTCTGCGGGATAGAAACGAGTGCATGTCAGAGTATGACATTGCTCTGGGCCCTTTATTATGCTTGTTACAGTGTTAAAGTATTTCATTTATTCAGCGTGATTCTTGCTGAGAGCTCATTTTTTCTATCGGAGGGAGAGAGCAACCGGCACAGGAGGGGCATAATGAAATTGCCCAAACGTACTTGCATCCCAGAAATCTAATCTATGTCTATTGTTTATTATTGAGAGACAGTCAGTATTAAATGTACAACTTTGGCATCGTTTGAATACCAAGGGCAGGTTTTGGACCCTTTAGGCTGATGATTTCCCCTTTATCCAATTTGGAGGCGGTTAGATGGGGAAAGAATTGGTACTGTAATTGACAGAGATTGCTGTAGGTTTCAGTGCTAATATGCTGGTAGATGCTCACAGGTCGTTTGTTTCCTTTCACAGCTGTGAGAGTAGGTTGAATAAACCTGCTTGGAATCGAGATTGTGGTAAGGATTTTTTTTTCCTATGACCACATTTTACTGCACATATTGCTAGTGTTTATGGTATGAGCCCATGAATGATTGCTTTAAATAATGCATTTTATAAAGAAATAGTTCACCAATAAATTAAAAAAAAAAACTTTCTTGCTTCCATAAACCACCAAAGGAGATGATTTTCAGCATGTTCATGCTGCTATTCTCTTATTGTTATGCACAATGAAAGTGAATGGTAACCATTACATTTTAACATTTTCCGTTTATGCATTTGGCCTATGCTCTACTGTTTGAACAACAGGAATGCTGCCAAACTCTAAATACTGTATGTAAGTTAATTTGGACCTTTATTCTTCTGTGAAATACAAAAGGATACATTTCGTATAATGAACTACCTATTCTTGTACATAGAGAGGTCTGAAGCTTCAAAAAGACAAAAGCTCAATAAAAGTGGTCCACACGATTTACGCTTCCTGTTATGATTAGTTTTGTGCAAGGAAAAAGACTGAACGTTTTTATTTACTGCTAATGTTCTCCACCAACCTCTCAAATCTCGTACTATTTTTAAAATGTGCATATTTGATATTTGATCGTGTCATGATCAGTTACAAGTCACAGAAGAACAGATGACTTTTGGCATCATTATTGGCTTAAATTAATCTTGTCTAGTCATAGATGTCGATGTGTGTGCGTTTAAACATACCACAGTATTGTCAGGGCTGGATGCTTAAGATTTTGTCTCCAGATGATTGTCAGGGCTAACAATCAATAAGGATGTGAAGTGGCTTATCTCTTGCATTGTGTCAATATCACCACCATCGGTGTTAGCCCTCTGATAAACAAGGTTTCAGGAAGCTCTCCTTAAAACAAGCATTGAGCACTAGTGGTGACATCTAATTTTTCCTTTAGGGCACTTTGTAGCACTTGATGACATTCCCAGGCCGAGTGAATGAACGACAGCGTACAAAAGCGCTCGATTGGTCAATTATTATATGATTAGTCATATAAAAAAGTGCAAATAGATCATCAAAGATGCGATTTGCATGCACAGACTTGAGCCACAATGGAAATCAAGCTTCTAGCGATAAAATGCCACCCTTTCACGCATAAACAAATTTAACTGGGAATTTTATGAAATGTTTGACTTTTTCGACAAGCGACAGCCTAAATCTATTTACACAAGCCTTTGTTGTATAAGAGTTAATGTCCTGTGAAATTAAAAATCTCACCAAAAACATTTCCAACTTGTAAAAGCAGCATGCTATCTATTTATGATATTCATGCTTGGCCACTAAAAAAATGAGCCATGACTATGGAAAAAATGCATTACTGGCAGATTCAACTTGGAAAACAGGGTCATTAACAAGGAAAGACGAGATGTCCAAGTGTTGAGATCAAACGTGCATCCCTCCAGCTGCGCAACGGCTCCCTGTGATAGAAATCTGGTCTCGGTTGCTTTAAGATGTCAAATGACAAATGCTACAATTAGCAGCCATCTTAGCGGACATGGAAATCTTTAGCATCGGCGCAGCACTGTTGCTTAACACAGCCAGGCATGAAATGAATGCGACATTACCAGAAACAAACAGAGAATACACAGTCATTTTTTCTCAAACAAATCCAGGTAGCTAAACTGACCTCTGTCAGCCTTCGAAAGCAACATTTTATCCCAAAATCTATGATGACAGCTGTCAAATTGTGCAGCTAATTCTCAGAAGCAGTGCTAGATTTGAGTTGACCTATGGTACAGTTTATGCTACACGAAATCCTCCTTCATCTTAATTCTAGTCATCCTCTATCTTCACCTATCTGCTCATCTCTGCATGTGAGAGGGCTTCTACCTGAGGTCTGCTGTGGCACGTGTTATGCGGAAGGATCTGTGTGGTCTACACTTAACATTCCGGGCAGCTGTTTGTCATTGTGAGTTATGTGAGTAATTGCACAGTGCCGCTGGGCTAGACCTTGGGGAATGTGGCCTTGTCAAGGTGCATTCGTAGCAGGTTGCGTGGCTCTGCCCTTATTGATCAGGCAGGGCCTAGATATCTCGCTGAGCTTGGGCTCCCCACATTTGAGTATTTACACAGCAGCTCATCTGAAGTAAAGCAGATAATTGGGTATATTGGAACCTAGAAGGAGAGAAACTTGGGTCACTCCTGCTTCAGTTTGAGAAGACTGTGATACAGTACGGCATTTAAGAGAATTTTAAAAGCTTATATATATACATATAGTTATTCTTATATATAAGTACTACTGGAGTTTTTATTGATATTTTTATTTATTTATTTATTTATTTATTTTTTCAGTTTAATTTTAAGTCATGTCTGTGGTGAAAGGTTTTCTTTTTTTTTCACAGTGCTGCTATTACCAGTTGGTAATTTAGTGATTTAACTTTTTTATATTTACATTTTTTATGTAGAATTTATGTTAAATCTAATATTTATATTTTATTCTATTTTATTGCAGCATTTAAATGGGATATACGTAGAGTGACAACTGATATTTATATGCAGTTTTAATTTTATTTATATTTATTATCTGTTATACAGTTATAAAAATCTATTTGATTTGCTTTATAAGAATTCCATCTTTGGCAATTAAATTATAACATATGCACCAAAATTGCATATTTTTGCTCATTTAGGGTCTCTGAAAAAAGAAAAATTATGTTTTTTTCCTCTTCAGGCCAAAAAAGGCCTGATGTATCTAATACAAAACCTTTTAAGATTATATTTTGTCATATTTTGTCTAAAGGCAAACTCTTTCCTTATTTTACATGTCAGTATTTTTTTTTTTTTTGTATATGTCAGATATATGGATATATATATATATATTTCTTAAATTTTTCCATTAAAATGTGTGTAGTTCACCCAAATTCTGACATTATTTAAGTGCCCTCATGTTATTTCATACCCATAAAAGGTGCGATTTTTGCAGAATATCCCAGCCTTTTATCCCCATATAGTAAGAAAATGAGAAATGTGGCTGTCAAGCTTAAAAAAAAAAAAAAAAAAAAAATAATAATAATAATTTTAAAGCTATATGAAAGCTTTGTGTAAGGAACAGATTACATCTTTCCTAACTCTTTTTAGTGTGTTCCTGGTTATTTATGAGATAAATAGTTTTGTCCGCTTTTGTGAACAAATCGTTGTTGTGTTTTTTTGTTGTTGTTGTTTTTAAAAAAAAATCAGTCGATCCATTTCACAAAATGTGGCTAAATGATTCCCTCACAAATTGGACTGATTCTTGGGTTCAACTCAGCGGTTAACTCGCTAGAGGGGATGTTATCAGTGAAAAATGACTTACATTTCAGTCTGTTCAGTCTCACAGAAAGCTATCATATAACTTTAAAAGGCTTAACATAGAGCACAAGTCACTCGGGACAACTTTTAGGTTGTTTTTTGTCATTTTAGAGCATTTCGGACAACCCCAGACCCATGCTTTTATTATAACCTTATCAACTTTTATTTTCCGAGGCAGAAACTCAGTCAGTTTTTCAATTTAAATCACACTTCTTGTTTGTTTGAAGTCATCCTTTGGAGTTGTTGAAACTTTGTTTTCATGTAAAGGAACCATTTAGGCCTGTTACCAATTAGAAACATTGATCAAACGGGCGCGCCTGCAGGTTATGTTCCATAGTCTTCCGTCAACGTCTTGTTCCAGAGTGCTGGGGGAGAAAATTAAAATCAATAGTATGCTTTTATGTGCAATAAAGCTGATTCTTTTTCAGGAAAACTGAACCGTAATCAAGGTGTGTTAAACTGATGATGTTTATGAGGCAGTCCGTGAACACATATTATGAGGGTATAAAATGCCCCGTATGAGAAATAGTTTGAGGGAGGAAGCAATGCTTGTTTATTGCTGCTTACACAAATATTCTATGTACGCACTTTAGATGAGCTACTTCTCTTGCTCTCCCTTTCTATTTACCCTGCTTGGCATTTGAGAAAAGAAATAGCTTCATATTTATATTGCATAAAAATTTATTTAAACTAGGGCTGTCGATTTAACGCATAGTACACACAAGCAACCAGTGCAATATCACACAAGTGCTGTTTTTTCCCGAATAGCAGGAGTGCAAATGTGATACTGATTTTATACAACAGTTCAGTAAATAAGAACGTAATATTGTGTATATTTTAGACACAACATTGTCTGTTTTTGCTCAATTTTGCCAAAGCAAATATTACCTGTTAAGCACGGCAGAACTGAGTGCATCTCCAAGCTCCAAACACACAATTTCTGAATGAATCTGCATTTTGAATGAATTGGGTGAAACAATGATTCAATGCCCCATTCAGTAAAGAGAGCCATTTACTTAATTTCTGAATGAATCAGCTGTTTAAACAGATCGAATGAATGAATGAATGAAGTACTTACTTATTCATCAATATATTTACTGCCACTTCTAGCAATTTTGGTTTGTTTTTACAGTATAATTTAATTCTAAAAAGATTTCATATTTACATATTATTAAAAAAAAAGCAATTAAAGGGATTTTTCACCCCAACATTTTAAATGGAAAAAAAAAAAAATATATATATATATATATATATATATATATATATATATATTTTTTTTTTTTTTCATACTTTTCTCATGTAACAAAAGAATGGCTTTAAATTGTGTTTTGTGGGCAGTTTCTCAGCCATATTTGATGTGTAATTAATATGTTATTAATTAATCACACCATGGTGTATAATTAATTGGATTAACAATTTTAATTAATTGACTAATTTCAACCAATTTTATTATCCAGGAATTAACCGTTTATTCATTATTTTAACTTGTTGAAAAATAATTAGGACTTGATTATCTTTCTGTCTGTCACTATTAAAGGTTTTGTCTCTTTCTATCTATTGCTATGTTAAATGTTTTGTTGATCTTTATATCCATCAACTATTCATTGTTCTATCAATTTTTCTATATACATTCTGTTGATTAACTTATCTGTCATTCAGTGTATTAATTATTCTACAGTATCTATTGCACTTTTAATCTACCTATCTTACCGAATCTGTCTGTTTATCCATTTATATGTGGACTGCTTTGTGTGGTTATTCTACCTGTCTATGTATCATTTGTTCTATCTATCGTTCTTTTTTTTGTAATTATGCTATGAGATATCTAGGAGTTTTATTTTTTTTGTGGGGGGGGGGGGCGTTATGATTCCTAAATATTGTTTGAATCACTCCTTTAATGTGTGTTTATATATGTATTTTTATGTTCATGATATATCAGGCTACATTATGAGTCTGTTAGCTTTGAAACGTAGTAGCTAGCACACCTCTTCTCAACATACCACGCAATTTGAGGAATCATTCAAGTCTGTAGCACAAATGGCTGTGTTAGATGTCAATTTGTCTGATTAATTGAGATTGTGCTAGTTGGCAAGATCCATTGCCAGAAATATCTCTGTGATCTTTCATGTTAATTGTGATAAAATAGCCCTCCTTAGCAGACCACAGACTGTGTACGCAAAACAATTGACCCGTGCAAGCTGACCAGAGCCGAGAGCGCATGTTCACCTCCTTTACATTGCTCTTTACTGCTGAAGCCAGTGTCACACGCCCATCTTCCAAGATATTAGCAACTTGTCATGCTCTCCCTGCAGCTAAAAATATTCTGTCTGGGCTACTGGAGGGGTGGCCAAGTGGAACGGGATGATGGCTCGGCTCTCCTGCCCCTCTGATCAATCTCTCCCATCCACAAGCAGCAAGCTGTCCCTCTTCGCCTAGTGTGACCTTTACCAAAGCTTTTCCCAGCATGCTCGGGCTGTCTGTCTGCTGCCACCCAGCTGTCAGGTACCTCTAAATCTCACCCTGTGTGTAGTTGGTCACACCGTCCACACTGACACATTCTGACCTCGTCTTGGGCTGAACAAACGTCGCTGATGGCAATGTCCACAATTTCACGTCCAATTATTTTTGGTCAGGAATATGAAGGTTCCCTGTCATAAATATGCATACGAGTGTTGATGTGTCATGCATTTATGTTGAAAGAACAACAAGATGCTTTTGCTTTCAAAATATCTCTAAATTCTTCACCAGCCACAGTTTTTTTGTGTATACATCAACTCTAACAAGGGGTCATTGTTTTCCGTACAAACTTCTATCCATTTGTGAAATTCTATCCATTTGTGACATGCTCCAACCATCCTTTTTCAGAGGTAATTTAACTAAAACCAAAGCTGACATGAAAACGAAATTACTAATATATGTATATATATATGTGTGTGTGTGTGTGTGTGTGTGTGTGTATGAAGAGTTCAGATACAGATTTAGGTTCAGTAATTTAAATTTAGGTTAAATAGATTATTTTTTCATTGTCATTAAAAACAGGAGCCTGGGAAAAATAATAATTTTAGAAGAAAATTTCAGATGGCATTTCATACACACACACACACACACACACACACACACACACACACACAAATATTACAAATGCAAAAACCTCTAAATGCATCTTAAACTTTTACTATGTAAACTTTTTTTGGAATTCAACATTTCTTATTTTTATTTTAACATGATTACTACTAAAGTACTAAAACAATTAAAGCTAAAATAAAAATGAATATTATACTAAACTATATACATGACCATATAGACATACTAAAATGACAAAAACACAAAACTAGTAAAACTAACTAAAATTAAATTGGCAAACATAATAAAACCCTCAAATTAGTAGTACTAAAATTAAAATCAAATAATCTGAAACTATTAGGAAAGATGCACTTTTCTTTAAAGAAATAGAAAATGTAATATTGCAGTACATGCATACAGTAAGTGATGATGTACCATGCATTTATATTAAAAGACTAACTTGTACAGTACAAACTTACATTGTTTGCTTGAGCCAATTCAACCATAGTGCATCTGAACCATGATAGGAAAGTTGAAAGTTTCTTTTAAAATTGTAAAATATTCATCAGAAATATGAAGTCATGCATCTTTTTTGAGCAAAATTGTCTGTAATTGAAGTACATAAACAACAGCCCTTGTTTATGCTGCTCCATAAAAGACCCCTGCATGTAAGTGTTATCTTACATTAATATTGAAAGACCGACCAGCGGAAGCTTTGTCACCCTTCTGCTTTCAATATATCTCTAAATTCTCCACCAGCCATGTACATCCATGTAAACGTATTTATTCGTGTTGACATCTTAAACTCTAGCGAGGGGTCGTTGTTATCTGCACAAATCTTGATGGCTGAAATTCTGTTTGGTAGAGCTGCTCCCACCATAATGCCCTTGTTTACCATCTGAACCCTGTTAGGAAAGAGAATACTGTTGCCCAAGGGTCATCCATTTGCATTTCACTTGATGGTGAAATGTCAAAATAGCTCAAAGGAATTTCTCTTGTTGTTTACTGCAGTATAACACTTGGCATGCCAAGCACTCCATTCTGCCTCTGTAGGCACAGAAACAGTTTGGGAATTTATGATTTTGAGGAATTCGAAAAGATGGAGAGGGCAGGTCAGTAGAAGAGGTTGTCCCTGTAGATAAATAAAAGAACAAGATAGACAAATGGATTAGAAATGCTCGTTGAAGGCGTCAGGTTTAAATGGGGTATGGTGAGCAGCTCCTTTCCCTATTGGCTGGCTGTGCACATGTCTTTAATGCAGCTACACGCTGTAATGTTGCTTCAAATGGGCGAGGAATCAAGCGCTTTTGCTGCTCTTGATCCTCTAGCTAATTACCTTCGGGGGTTACCGTATGCTTATTAAAATTCTTCCTCTCCCAAACATTGAGTTGTTTTCAACAAGCGAAAAAATGAAAAGGCATACTGATAGCTTTGCTCAAAGCTAAAGGACTATTGAAAGTTTCTTAAAAAATGATAAAATATGCACTGGGGATGTGAAGTCGAACACTGTAATAATTTGGTGTAAAATTGTCTGTAATTGAGGTAAATAAATAAACAACAACAGCCCTTGTTCCTGTTCATGCTGTATACATTTGTTTAAAAATCAGATTTATTTTAGTTTGTTTCTGTAGTGTGTGTGTGTTTGTGTGAATATATATATATATATATATATATATATATATATATATATATATATATTCATTTAATTATATATTATTTTGTATTATATTGTATTTTTCCTATTATGTTTTTGTATATTATTATACATTTTTAATTGATCTTGTATATTTGTAGGTTTGTATTGTCATATCATATTATGGGATATATTTTATAATATAAATGATATTGTTACATATTTTGAATATTTGTAATAGCCTATTTATATTCATATTTAAATAATTTTATATTTAATGTTTTTTATATTATTATTATTATCTTAAATAGATTTTATATATTTGCCGGTTTGTTTCATTATATTTCAATATTGTTTTCCTACTGTTAGAAAAACAGTAAATATAGAATATATAGCATATATTCTATAATATAGTATATATAATTACATATTGTGTGTATTATTTTTTTATATTATTTTAATCTTTTACATTATTTTATATTTAATGTTTGATATTATTATTATTAATTTGTAATTGATTTAGATATTTCTAGGTTTTTGTCATATATTTATATAATTTTTTATAATTTCATTCATATAATTACATATTGTGTATATAATGTTTTATATTAATATTTGAAATAATTTTGTTTACTATATATATACTGTATGTATATATATATATATATATATATATATATATATATATAAACAGTACAGACCAAAAGTTTGGACACACCTTCTCATTCAAAGAGTTTTCTTTATTTTCATGACTATGAAAATTGTAGATTCACACTGAAGGCATCAAAACTATGAATGAACACATGTGGAATTATATATGGAATTATATACATAACAAAAAAGTGTGAAACAACTGAAAATATGTCATATTCTAGGTTCTTCAAAGTAGCCACCTTTTGCTTTGATTACTGCTTTGCACACTCTTGGCATTCTCTTGATGAGCTTCAAGAGGTAGTCACCTGAAATGGTCTTCCAACAGTCTTGAAGGAGTTCCCCGAGAGATGCTTAGCACTTGTTGGCCCTTTTGCCTTCTGTCTGCGGTCCAGCTCACCCCTAAACCATCTCGATTGGGTTCAGGTCCGGTGACTGTGGAGGCCAGGTCATCTGGCGCAGCACCCCATCACTCTCCTTCTTGGTCAAATAGCCCTTGATGCCTTCAGTGTGACTCTACAATTTTCATAGTCATGAAAATAAAGAAAACTCTTTGAATGAGAAGGTGTGTCCAAACTTTTGGTCTGTACTGTTTATATATATATATATATATATATATATATATATAATTTTGCTAATTTTTTTACCCCCCTCCCCCACCAACAGAAAACAAAAACCCTAATAAAATGAATTGCAGGTAATTGTACTCTTGCCCTTCCCATCTATGACACAATTCATTATAGCACACACTGTTGACAATTAGTAGGGTGTAATAGTGCCATACTGCTATGGTTGAAATATGTCCTTTTTTGATTGCAGGGACCATGGATCAGAACTAATTCTAGTTTAATTGTTCCTATATTTCAGAGTTGGCAAGTTCTGAAGGATAATTTATTTCCTGCCTAAAAGGTACCCTGGCCCATGCCGGCAGATGAGAGTGGTTAATTACAGTAGATAGCCTTATCTGCTTGTAATTATTTTGGTCTCTTTGGAATTTCCTGACTCTGACCAGCCAATCGATGCAATCAGACCATGAACGGGAGAGGAAAAGGCAGAAACACAATAAGTGTGCCGCAGATTTGGGCAGGAGGAAAGAGGAACTGAATCTGCGCAGACTTTGTGGAAAGAGTTCTTCTACATGCCCAGGGGCGTAGTTTATGGTGGGGATGGGGGGGAGTTAACCCCCCCAATATTCAAATCCATCAGTTACAACCCCCCCAATATTTCAACATGAAAATCACAGTAGATCAAATGAAAAATATAATATGAAAAAATAGAATTTATTTATTTTGTAAAAATAATTTTGTTCCTAATCAAATATGAGTATGTCATAATAAATCAGACAAAAAATACTCCCCCTCCATTGAACCGATTGGTAACGCCCAACCAATGAGTCGCACTTTCACCAAAACAAGCGAGTGGTGTTTGAATGGGAGAGCACACGGTTAATGTTAACGCCAAAAATGAAGAGAAGCGCTGCACAGCGGACTATATTTAACTGCTGGTCAGAGAGGGATGCAAAAAAATAAAGCATGTACTGAGAATGAGGTATGAGAATATTGTGTAATAGTACACACCACATATATTTTAGCTAGCTAATCCATTGCAATGTATTTAGCTATAACTATTAGTATAAAAAGTTACCAAAGCAGCTGTCTGTTTTGCTAGTATATTTTTCAATAGTGTCTGTAATTATCAACGACAAAAGTATTCACATCGGTGTTTGTTTTCTTACTAAATTAATCTGACTTTTGAACGAATTGGATGAATTAACGATTTAAGTGGCTAACTCATTAAAACAGTGAAACACTGCCGCCTACTGGCGGTTTCAATACTTAATTTCTTTCTTTTGCTAATCTCTACTATGTTAGAATTTTATGAATGATGATTATACACAAATTTAATAACGTTATGAGGTGTATAATCTCTTAACATGTTTTTATAACAGATTCGAGGTAAATATAGCTGCAGGGTAGAAAAGTCAGCTGAGGGAGAGGAGGAGCAGGTGATCAGGTAAAGAAGATGCCATTCAATCAATCAAATAAAATAGGAAACAGTATAGAAAAACAGCAGTTTTGTAAAGTTAGACTATACATTAATGCCTTTAATGTTTTAAAGATGTGTTTCCCTTTAGAAAAAAAATTAAAATGCATTAAGGTGGAATGTAAAAATCTTAAAATAAATGTCTAAATGTTGTCTCTTTCATATTTGTATATGTTGAATTTGTAATCAGTTAAAGCATGTTGCCAAATAGATAGATAGATAGATAGATAGATAGATAGATAGATAGATAGGAAGAAATAAATTATCCAATAACAATACACATAAAAATTTTTTTTTTTGAAAAAAATAACGGGCAGCATACAACGTTCAACCCCCCCAATGTTCAAACCAAATCTACGCCCTTGTACATGCCTATTAAAAGGGTGATGGCCGTTTGATAGCTATCATTTATATCTAGCTCGCATTCATAGATGCCCTTTTTACTGCACTAAATTAAATGGCCCACTATTACGTTAAAGATGACCACCTTTCATTTTAAATGACCGGCTGCACTTGATTTACATAATATGGATATTGCTTTATGTCATTTTACATGACATGAAATTTACTCTAAAATGGCTTTTTTAAAGTTCGCGAGCTGCATTAATGTCGAAGTGGTTCTTGGGTGTGCTGCCAAAATATCATCACTGGGTTTCCTTTCAGTCACCCATTTTAGGTCCCACACTTCTGAAAATGTTAGAATAAATCTCATGGGCATTGCTCAAAGAAACTGTCGCTCATCATACCAGAACTGCCAGAACCTTTTCAGAATTGGGCGAAATGGAAAAGAGTATAAAAATCGAGAGTTGTGAAGCTAAAAAGATCCATATTCTCACCAGCCAGCTCGATTAGTTTCTGCATTGAGTTGCTGCAAAACATGCCAGCATAACAAACCGAAAACAACACCTCTTCGTTGTCTTCAGACATCAGTGTGTCTGGAGCAGGAAGTCAGTCGAAATTGGCCCAACAAAAAAACCTCTCTGATGGAATGCTGATGAAACAAGCGGCGGTTGGCTCCTTGTAATCATCCCAGCAAGCCCAGCAGCTTGGACACAAACACAGACGAAATGCTCCTCGGTAGCTGACTGGCTGCTTAAGCTGCCTGATTGCCATATCACTCTCATTACAGCAGTGCTTTAAATCGACAAAGGGAGAGAGAAGCTGTGGCGGTGTACGGAGGCAGTATCTGAGCGGTGGCGATGCAATCACTCCTATTACCTTTTATAGTCATGTAATTGACTTCTAGTTACTTTCACCTGAACGTTAACTGCGGTTTAGTGTGTCTCTAAGAGCTTGCTTTGAAGTCTGAGGCAGTTTGTGTAGTGCGTTTCCATGGCAGATTGAGCGGCTGACTACCGTGGAGTGAATCTGTACAGACACACAGATACGGCGGGCTTGTTCTTGTCTAGGAGGGCAAACTGGAGAAAACATCCAAATGCCTGTTTAAAACTACTATACCCGCTAAACAAAAGCTTACACCTTCACGTTTTTCTCAACCATTGGTTTACTAGATTTAAGTGAAAAAAGTAAATATGAAGTAGAAATTTGTTGATTTTATGTATATATTATATATGTTAAAATTAATTTATTTATTTGTTTATATAAAAAAGTCATTGGTGTCCTTAACCCCAGATGTGGGGGGGGGGGGGGGGGGGGTTGTTGAGTTTCGCAATATTTTGTTTGCCAATACTGTATTGATTCTCAAAAACTGAATATCGATATTTAAAAGCAAAACAAAAATATCATACAAGATTCATGGCCATTGTTTCGTTTTGAGTTATTAAGTTCTCATATTAGTTCCGAGCTCTGTGGGCACTGTGTAATTCGCAAGTATTCACAAGTATTTTTATAGTGATGAAACCAGCTAAATCTAGTATAAGAAAGGTTTGCTTATTCTGCAGGTGTTTTGGATGCTAAACCAGCTGTTCACCAGCTCTACAAGGCTGAGAGTCCAGCAGGACCAACTTGCTAAGCTAAGACCAGGCTGGTTTTAAGCTCTTTTGGTTTTCCAGCAAATATGTGTGTAAAATTTCAGGCACATTTCTCTGCCTGCACACCTGTAAGGGATGTTAGTCTTAATGCAATCAAAGCTCCATTAAACATTCACCAAACCTAGCTCAGAACATCAGGGTGAGCTTGTTGAGTAGATTTGTGGGAGTGTATGGTCACACAATAGAAGAAAAAATACAGCATTATCAGATCGTTTGCTACTTTTGTCAGTTGCTGCTCAACAAACAGAAAAAAATATGTAGTACAGAAAAGCTTTATTAATCTCTGTAAATTACATTTAATAAATTAGGCAAGTTAGAAGCAAATATTACAGTACATGCACCAAATGTCCAAATGCACTACATATATCTAGCAGCGAGAGAGGCAATATGTTCTTCTTGAGGGGTTGCTGGCATGTCAACAGGGCGGTGCTCTCGCCCCACACTATTGTGTCAGTGTTAATCACTAGCTGCTGCTTAGAATGCAGTGAAGCCTCCAGGAGGGTCAGGAATGGGGGGGGGGGTGGCTTGATCAACCTTCCTCCACTTGGGCCTCCACTGCTGACCGGTTAATCACTGCTGCTAATTACCAGACCCATTGATGCCAGTTGCATGCAAATGCACTTTGCTTAAAAACACAAAACCCCTTGTTCTGCCAGGTTATATGTTAACTGTTGTGTTTGACTGCTTAACGTTTTCGCAGGGTACCGTTTTGTCTCATTTCATGGGGTCCTGTATGTATGTATGTATCTATGCATTTTTGAGATGGTTGGTTAGAACAGAAGTTGAATATGGAGAAGTAGGTTTCTTCTTGCTCTCCGTAATACTTTTTGGCTCTAGCTCAAATGGCAATGGGTTGTTAATGTTGCTGTGTTACTGTAACCAAGCTTAGTTTTGGACTCAGTATGGAGGTTTACAGAGCTCTCCAGGAACATATAGTGCAGTCACATTTACCACTGCTATGAATTTTTTTTTACAAATCTAGTTAAAATGTAACGAAATTAGGGCTGGACGATTATGGCCTAAAATCAAAACCTCGATTAATTGAACATTTTACCTCGATTACAATTAATGAACGATTATTTTGTTTCGGTTTTGTTTTGTTTTTGCCCTCATAGTTCACTGACAAGGTTTGTACTGTAAATATGATTGACTATCAGCAGTTATTTTATCTATGTTCGTAACATTTCTTACTAGGGTTGGGTATCATTTTAATTTTATCTATTCCGATTCTTATCGATTCCTAGTTGATTCAAATAAGATAAAAAATCCAATATAAAAAAAATTAAGTCAAACATTTAGATGTCAAACATTTTTACAAAGCATTCGGTTGCAGCTGAATAACATGAGCAAAAATCAGCAGCCTGCAAAACACTGCAAGAGGAATTTTGCCTGTGATTAAAAAAAATAAATAAATACCATAGCAAAAACAACTAGATTAATATAAATTTCAAATATTAAAGTGTTAAAGACAAGTAATAAGATAGGTCAGTAATAAGAAAGGAACAAAAAAAAATCAATAAGCATGATCATAAATAAATACAACTAAACTAAATTTCAGGTACAGAAACTGTAATTAAAAGTTTAAAAACACTGCATAATTTTCTTTTTATAAATAAAATAAAGATTAATCAAGTAAAGTTATTAAATATATTCAGTCAAGATCAGTGAATGATTTTCTTTTGTTCTTTGATTAACATTAATGACAGGCAGCGCGTTTATTAGGCTGTTGTCTCTTTAAGTAAAAATACACGTGTGTTTTCTTTCTCATCTGTTTATGTTCACGTAAAACAAAAATGGCTGAGTTTATGATGATATACTGATTTAGTTTTCTGTGTCGTAGTTTCGACTCGGAACAACCTTTTCTACAGTTAAAATACACAGAACAGTCCGAGAACGGACACAAACCGGGAACCCGCAGCGCGACCGCCGACCGCTGCTCTCTGTGCACGCGCTCGTGCTTCATGTGCGCTTCACACAAACATGCTATAATAAGTTTTGAGATTCTAAGCTACTTTAGTGATAAATCACAGGACAGCGCTGACAGCTAGTTTCTGTGTTCCTCTGTGCGCGCGATCTTCACATCTACTGTTTATATGAGTGTTCGTGCCACAATGCAGCTGTGCGAACATGGGAGCTCGATATAATAATACACATCCGTTCATCTAATCGCTTGAATGTCCAAATCATAAAACAAATACAACTGACAAAGTTTAGTGAAGACGCAAGGCTCACCGCTCACGCGCCATCACTATGTGTTGAACCGGCGTTCACCTCCGTGTTTTGCTTTTATGCCACTGACTGGACGGGGCAGAGTCCTGTGGATACACACGCGCTAGTATGCTTTTAAGGGGGAAGTGTTAACAGGATTAAAAAAACGAAATAACCGACATGGGAAAATTACGTCGGTTAGAGGTTATGAATTTCTGTTTTGATTATTTTTCGATTAATCGCCCAGCCTTAAACGAAATTCAGTCTTTCCAGTAAGATTCTGCACAATCAAAATTCCTCATGCTAATTTTGCTTATGTTTAACCGAAAGTGACTTCTGTTTGAGTTGTCAATGCTATCTACATCTTTTTTTTTTTTTTTTACATTATTTAGTTTTTCTTTGAATCACGATGTAACAAATTAAAACTCCATGATCACGGGAAGAAGGAGGCGGGAACCGGCGGACAATCAAATAAGGTTTTAATAATCAAAATAAAGACAAAACAGAAATCAAATCCAGGCCTGGTCCTCTCTCGTCCGTCACTGTTGTCGCTCCGGTTTTATATCCCTCCATCTCCTCCGTGGGACTCGAGACCGGTGGGTCAAGCAGGTGTCGCTCATTTCCAATCACTCCACCGGCCTCGCTCCTGTTCCCATGTCTCTCGGCCCCGCCCCACTCGTCACATACGATAAGCAGATTTTTGTGGTGGTTACTTTTTTCCACACAATTTCGATGGGTGGGGACCAAAAGAATCCAAAAGCATCATAAAAGCAGTATGTCCAAGTCATTCACTAAATTCACTAAATTCTAAAATCACTACAATTCTTCCCCTCTAGGCCGTTCTTAACTCAAAAAATGCTACAGCCAGATTGGTGAGGTCAGTGAGACTCTCTCAAAAATAAAGATTCAAATTTTTTTTTGGCATTGGTTCCATGAAGAAACTATAACATTCATGGAAACTTTCCATTCCACAAAAGGTTCTTTTCAGTGGAAAAAGTTTCTTTAGATTTACACAAAGAAAAAACATGGTTATTTTAAGAACTGTTCATTGTGAAAGGTTCTTGGTTAATCCAAAATGGTTCTTTTAAGGATTATTTGGAACCTTAATCGTTTAAGAGAACTATTGCATACAAGTATATTGTCCGTGTTTATAATTTTTTTTTCTTACACTTCTATACTTCTTTTTCATCCTTTTTAAAGCTTGAAAGCTTCAATCCTTGAGTGCTTTTAATACTATACAGCCACATATTTTAGCTAACAAATTAATTAATTTTAAATTGCATAATACAACTATTGCCTGGACGTTAGATTATCTGTTGTTACGACCACAGTTTGTTAGGTTTTGTAACAAACAGTCTGACATTATTATACACTTTACACTGCTGACTATAGTCATAGTCAGTCACCCTGTCTGGTACAAAAATTCTCTGACGACACTGCCTTAGTAGGTCTACTTAATCAGGGTGATGACCTTGCTTATAGAAGGGAGGTTCAGTCTTTTTCTAGCTGGTGTGAGTCAAACTTTCTAAAACTAAATATAGGGAAGACTAAAGAACTTGTGATTGATTTTAGAAAGAAAAAGGAGAAGGTCCTCCCAGTCACAATTAATGGTCAGCCGATTGAAATTGTTCAGTCATATACATTTTTAGGTGTCCATTTGGAGGAAAAATTAAATTGGAAAGAGAATACTAATGTTTTAATAAAGAAGGCTCAGTCAAGACTTTTCTTTTTGAGAAAACTCAGGGATCTTGGCTAGTGTTCTTTTTTATGCTGTCCTTTGCTGGGGGGGGGGGGGGGGGCAGCTTATCTGTTGATGATAAAAATAGGATAAATAAGCTGATCAAGAGAGCTGGTTCAGTTATTGGTCTTATCCCAGACTCACTTAAGGTCATTGTGGAGAAGAGGATGAGGTCGAAATAAAAAATTATGTTTTTTGAAGGTCATCCACTATATAGTGTTTTTAATGGACTCAGAAGCTCTTTCAGCGAGCGTTTAATTATGCCTCGGTGCTCCAGTGAGCGATTGAGAAGGACTTTTGTTCCCACAGTGGTCAGATATTTTAATGAAACTGTTGACTGTCAAACTGTTGAACTGTCTGTTCTTTGCCCTGCATTTCTGAATTGTGCAACTGTATCTTGTTATAATCATGTCTCATTGGTCTCTTAATCATGTTTTTCATAGGTTTTAAATGTTGAATTATTTATTTATGTGTGTTAGCTATGTGGTGTGCTTGTTGGCTGTATGTTTTAAGTTGGTGGCAAACCAGTTTCCCTTTCGGGATTAATAAAGTTTTCTCTCTCTCTCTCTCTCTCTCTCTCTCTCTCTCTCTCTCCCCAATCGTTGTAATTGCTTCAAAAAAGTGACCAGTACATTATTCAAAATCTCTTCTTTTGTGCTCCAGAGAATAAAGCCAGTCATATATGAGTTTGGAATGACATGAAGGTGAGTAAATGATGACAGATATTTCATTTTGGGAGAGCTAATCCTTTAAAGAGCTGTCTTCTGCCCGCAGCCAGAACAATGTTGAGCAGAACCAAGTGAATCATCAACTAAAACCTTGTATTTACTTGGCCATGACCTTTCTTTTCTCTATGGTATCAGTTATGGTAATTGATTTGGGCCAAATCAAGCATTTTTTTGTTCTCGAGCGAATAACCCTAGTCAGCTGTCTCCTGTTTTTATATCTCTCAGTTTGGTCATGTGAAGGTCAAATGCTTAAGGCGTGACACCTCTTTCCACTTCAACACTTTCTGACATGAATGCTGATCTTAGAGCATCTTTCTCTCTTCTCTCCCGCCTGTACCGCCTCCTTTACGGAAACACAACCTCTCAGTATTGGGCCATGTTAGGGCAGCCTTCTGTTCTACAGTGTTGTTGATGTTTATTAAATAGCTGGGGAAGAAGGAGAGAGGCGAAAGTAGGAGTGTGCCATATATTCCCTGGTTGGCTCCCATCAGCTGCTCACACTTTCATGAATGCAGATAGGTCTGACGAGATCCCATTAAAAATAACGGTCAGATCTTGGCCTTTTGACTTCATTTTCAAAGTTCTGAACTGCATTGCGTTAAGCCCCTTTCGCACCGGCGGAACCTTTTCATAGTTCCTAGAACTATCGGCGGAAGTACCCAGATGCTCGTGCGTTCGCACTGCAGGACCTAGGAACGATTTTAGTTCTAGGAACTCCTTTTATGGGAACTAAATTAGTTCCTAGTTCAGAGTAGGGTCTAAACCCACACTATAGGAGAAGTCTACCTTGAAGTCTACATTGATTGGCTGAACGCATGTGGTAAAACGCCGGCACCCGCAGTTTTTAAAAAGCCGGATAAACACACAAGTTTATTATTCACAGAGCAGTTTACAGTAGGCTACAAGATGGAAAACAGCGTCTGTCTTTAAATATCTCCAATGCAGCACATTGCACAATGTAACAGATGGGCCTGGTGTGTTGATTTCATTTCAATGAAATGCCGGGTGAGCCCAGAGCTGGGTGGGCCGCCGAACAAGGCCAGATGTGCAGGAATGCTTTTGCTGGGCTGCTGGGTACTTTGTTTGAGTTCTCTCTGTGAGATAGAACACCCTTATAGTAACCATCTGTGTCCCCGGAGCCAAGGTGTTTTTCTGTTTCCATTGCATCTGTTTGTTTATTAATGTACTCACTCCCACCAATACTGACCACCAGTGATTTGTTTGTAATATTAGTTTCGATATGCCCAGGAGATGAACGGTTCTGTACGAGTGCCACTATGCTGGCGGTCTGTCATCGCCACCCGGGGGCCTGGTGGTGGCCATGCCTGACATCTGTTGGCATAATGTTGTGAGATGCCTCCAAGGCAAGAGTAGCTTGTTTTCTTCTTAAAGGGGGGTTAGGCAGCATCTGAGGATAATTATCAGATGGCATGGGGTTCGGGCAATTAGTCCTGGCTTTTTCTGTAATGAAGGAGCAGGAAAGATGGCTTTGAGGGAGCTTGACCGGTCTGTGTTGGTTTTAGTCCTTGGACTGAAGCCTCTCATCTGCTGGCACTTCATGTCCAGCCAATGTGGAGTAAAGATTTGAGATATGGAGGTATGGAGTATATGCTTAAACATGGCAAAGTCTTTTACACATGATAAGGGAAAAAAAAAGTCATTTGTTATACATTGGTTGCATTTTATGGTTTTGATTCAATCATTCGATTTCATTCTAATTCATTCAAAATTTGCTTCATAAGGAGTAATTTATCAGTAAAACTAATTAATTTGTTGCACTGTGTGTTTTTGATTCTCTTAAAAGGAATGGCTCACTTGAACCTCACTTTTTGGACTGTACTGTATCTTTCTGATATACTCACCAGTTCATAAGATTCATTTGTTTTGTTATCGGACTGCACTGGTCATGCTGTATTTTTGTGCTGTAGAATCAGCAGCAATCTTTTACTTGTGTAAGTTTTTAGTATGGTGTTCTGCACATAAGCTTGATGTTATGTACCTGTAATTATGTATGTAGATGAAACAGATACATTTGTTAATTAGAATGAGACACATATATATTATATGTAATTCGGTGGATATCAAGCTCCCCAAAAAGCTAGCTTTTTAAACTACAGCAACACAAGGTCCCAGAAGATTGTGCGCACCTTTGTCACATATTCATGTTCGTTGTATCATGCATCCTGTCTCTCTCCTTTTCCAAAAAGCTTTTCTTCTCGCTTTTCATCTGTCAAGTGGTAACATCCTGTGTCTCCTGGTACACAAGCTGTAACTTTCTGAGAGACAGCAGACACTAATCGCCCCCCTCTCAGCCATTTACGACAGGAAGGAGAGAAGGAATAACATGCCTTGCATGGTTCCCTTCTTTCACTTTCAAGCTTGAGCAAGCCACTGGAGGGGAGGGCCGTTTGAATGGCATGAATAACAGAGAACAAGAGAGAAGGACAGAGGACAGATGATACAATCCCTCTTTTTGACACAAGCACTTCAGCCCACACACGCACAGATCTCGGCAGCCAGACACTGATAGGAAGGCGTAAAATGAGATGTCTCATACATGGAAATGACTTGTTTTTCCCTTCTCAAGTTTTCTGTGTTTGCTCATTTATATAAGTGTCAGGAAAGTGTAGGAGACGGCCCCCTTCCGTCAGGCCTTGTCACGCATGTCCACAGATCGCAGTGGTGCATGAGAGGCGCGCAGTTTCATCCGAAATTGCAAAAAAAAAGTTGATTCGCGGGAGCTATTTAGTGCATGAAGTGTTTGTGAGGGAGGAACATGTAAACATTCTAGTGTCTGTCAGACTAATTCATCAATGAAGAATAAATTACCAACATCCTACAGATGTTTTTTTGTGGGCAAAATCTTTTACAGTTTGCACTTTCTTCGGTTAGTCCAGACAGCATGCCGATATGTGTGTGTATAAAATTCAGTCCATAATATTATATCCTCTGCTTTCTGTGAACTTTTTGTATCATACATTTGGTAAAAAATTCTACATTTTATTTATAATAATGTCACTTTCTTATGATATATACATGAGGTCATAAAATTATACTCACATGACACTGCATGTGTATATATATATATATATATATATATATATATATATATATATATATATGCAGTGTGTGTATATGTATATATACATCATCACAGTTTATTCGCTGTAGTTTAGACAATGGTAATAAAATATAATAAGAACTCGAGTTAAACTGTATCAGAACAAATTCATCTTGATAATGTCAGATAGAAAGGTATGTAATGAATTAGGTTGAATAGCTGTCAGCTGTTAAATTTAAGTACACAATTAGATAATAACAATTTAAATACAATTTTACAAAAAGACCCAAAGTTTAATTTGCTATCCTCACTTACATAAATTAAATATAGTGTCCTGCAACCACTTGTAAAAAAAAAAAAAACAATTTATATCTGGTGTCTGAATAATATATAATGACAAATCTCACATTAGATCATTTTGTGATCATTTACTTCTTTTTACTTTAATAAATAGCCATATAATGAGAAAGTTTATAGTCAGCTTATCATTATTGCAGCTGAACTCTGAAGTCACATTGGGGTCTTGATGACCCTGTCTGGGTTAATTTTGTGATAATGACTGACTGACTGTACATTATCACTTAAATATACTTTCTCTTAAACAACCCAACTGAATTTAAACCTTGTACAATCAATAAACTCATTCTAAGCTAAGTATCCAGCTCTGCATATTTCTCTAAATTTAATTACAAAATTTCATTATCCTACTCCGTAGTCTTACGACATGATATCCCGCGGAATCACATTGTAAAGATTATGATCAGCTAAATTGTCATGGAGATTGGCTCTCTTTGCTCGCGGCCTGTTTGAGTCAGGCATCCCCCCTGGTCGACCCAGCTTCACCTGCCCTTGTTACGCTCTGCACGTATAAGCAATATTATAAGCTGCAGTCAATGAAATAAACGATTTTGTGTTCAAGAAAACAACAGATATTCTCCCCGTATGACCATCTGCAGCCTGGTGCAAATCAGCAGGAGTCCAGAAAATGAGGTCAGTTGGGTTTTGATGCAGGAAAACAGTGGGAAGACGTAATAACTCCTGGTGTGCTCTACCATTCACATGAACTTTGTGTCGGTGCAAAATGTTATGTTTCATAACTCTTAATAGCTCTTTAAATAATGAATATTCTGTAATTTCCTCACCCTCATGGTATTCCAAACCTGTATGACGTTCCTCTGTGGTACACAAGAGAATGATTTTGAAGAATTGTACTTTTCATTCTTTTCCATGCAGTTACAAAATGAATTATATTAAGGTTTAAAACTTTTTAAAAAAGCATGTAAAGGTACCATACAAGTGGCCAGTAAAAATCATGCCATATTTCAAGTCCTTTTCAGTCATATGATAGCTTTAAGTGATAAACACTGGAATTTAAAGGGTTTAATCTTTATTTATTTTTTATTTTTTTTTTACAATTAGTGTAGTGTGCTCAAATTTGTACCCAAGGTTTAATGAATAAAGTAAGTCATACAGGTTTGGAACGATGTTAGGGTAAATAAATGATGACAGAATTTTAATTTTTGAATGAACTATCCCTTTAAAGTGCTTAAATAGCTCTCGCTGTATTTGTTTTCATTTGTTTTCATGTTAACGAGCCTCCTTTATATGTAAATTAGTCTTGTTATTAATTGTGCCTCGTTCAGAAAACTCAACACAGTTAACATGCCTTTCCACAGGCAGTAATAGTGCGAGGATGTTTCTGTACATTTTCTATTGTCCATGACAGCAGCAGTTCATCAAATGAAGTGCAAATGACGGAGAAGAGCATTATAAACGGGCACATATCCAGAAACACAATGTAGTCAAGCACATTTTTGGCATTTTAAAGAGTCGATATTGTCTCTGTAAAGTACGGCAGATCGCGTAAGTCTGCTGCATCGACTGCATATCACTTAGAAGCAACCCACAAAATGTGTGTTGATAAACAGTGCTGTCAGTGGACACTCTTCTGATTTTTTTTTATATCCCCCCCACCACCACCTTGGTTTTGAAAGGACAGTGTCTTCCATTCTTTTTCTCTGACAATCAGGAACCCTGTGAGACTCCAAACTGCTGACACACAGGATGGCATATTGGTCCACAGCATACATACTGAGTTTGGCCCTGTTAAATAGCACCCATGCAGAGAATGAGCTCCCTGCACAGGCCCCTGAGCACCATCTTTCAGCTGAATATATTAAACTAGATATTATTACAATTCTAACATCCTCGCCTCATACAGGAAAATGATAAAGGAGTTAATAAGGAAAGTCAAACTGTATAGAAAAATGGCGTAATTTCTTTCCTTTCTTGGCTTTATATATATATATATATATATATATATATATATATATATATATATATATATATATATATATGTTTCTAAACACAACACAGGAGATTATGAGAAATTATGCATGTCATTCTCTACCACCGCATGCACCATAATTAAAATATTTTTTTTATGCAATTTTTTTTCCCTGAGTATTAAAAATCAGCATCATGAAAACAGAACTCGGAAGTAAACAAACCATTCAGCTATGTGCAACCTATCACCACTGGCAGTTTCAGCTGTTTATTTTGAGAAATTAATTGATTACCGCATCATTAAAGATTTTTGAAGACAATGTTAATCCGCACGAAATGGCAAGTAGGCCATGTGCATTTCTTAATCGTACAATTCAAAGATGTCTCATTGACATTTACAGTAATAATTCTTCTCAAAGTGTGATTTGAATTACAGTGAGTTGTAAAATTGGGACTTCAGCCATCTGTGTGAACAGTAGGCTACAGGTAGCAGTTATTCTCTCAGCCCGATGTTGGCCACCCGTCCCAAGCCTTTTTTTTTAAAGCTGTGAAATATTTGTTCAACAAAGTGTGAAATGCGACAACATCTGCTGTGCAATTGCATGTTTAGACCCAGCAAGGCCCAACAGTGGCTGTCAGGACAGACTTTCCTTCATACAGGTGTTCAGAGGAGAAGTGTTAATTAGCTAGCAGCTGCAGGCCCCACATCTGGGTACCACTGGCATCCAACGCAGCCGTGTTTCCTTCTCTGATGCGAGCATAATGTTCTCACTGGTTTTTAATGTATTATGCACAATCTCAAGAGTGCAAGTACTGGTGGAAACATGCACAATAGAGTTCTTTTTTTACACCTGGTATTAACATGGGTCTCAGATTGCTACAGTAAATACTGGAGTAAATTGGGTGTGCTGTGTCTTGTGATCTGATGGCATCACTTTACAATTTGTAAACATTATCTGTGCATTAGGTATCATGAACTAACGGCATGCAACTTTATTTATTTATATAGCTTTTAATAATCAAGGTTAATGTTCATGAATAAAGACACTATTGTTTATATTTTAATTCATGTTTTTTAATAAATAAAATGATAAAATTCTTACAAGTTAATTGATAAATATACTGTTGTTTATAGTTAATTCATGTTTGTTATTAATAAATAAAATAAATTATAGCTTTGATTAATCAAGGTTAATGTTATTTATAAATCATTTTATTACTTTTTAGTTAAAATTTGTTGGTAATAAATACAAATTATTTATCCAACTTTGTTTAATCAAGGTTATTTATTGTTTATAGTTAATATTTTCTGATAATAAAAGCTGGATAAAAGTTACAGCTTTTATTGATCAAAGTTAATTGCAATTTTTTAAAATAGTATTGTTCAAAGTTAATTCATGTTTGTTGATGAATACATTTTTTCCCCAGCTTTTATTAATCAAGGTTAGTGTTAATTTATAAATATATTATTGTTCATAGTTAATGATTGTTCATTATAAGTAAATAAATAAATAAATAATACATAAATAAAAGCTATTTGTACAGCTTTTAATAATCAAGGTTAATGTTAATTTATAAATATTCTATTGTTCAGTTAATTCATGAATGTTCATAATAATCAAACTTAATGTTGATTAATAATATAATATTATTCATAGTTAATTCATAATAAATTATTGAAATAAAACAAATATAATAAATATTTCATATCAATAATTCTTTATGGTGCATTCCAAATCTGCTCTTGCAACATAACAAAATCACTCCAGCAAAACATCTCTATCTTCACCATCTATTGACTGACAGAAAACAATGTATGTGCTTACAAAAATGTCTGTTGTTTGATAAGATTTTACACAGATGGTCACCGGAGAAGCATTTGAGATGCCTGTGTAATCTATCTCACCTGACCGCTTGTGATTGGATCACTCGAGATGTTAACATCAGGTGTAAACAGGGCCATAGAGATCTGTGAGAGGCTTATGTTTCTTGTTCTTTGTGTTGTTTTCCGTCTGAGTGCTCTGTGATCAGTAGAAGCGTGAGAGCGTGTTGACTGATCATCCAGAGTTCCCTCGTGTTCCCTCTTGTTCATTCAGCGCAGAAGACAAAAGAGGCAAGAAACCAATGCTATGGACGAGTCTGGCTCAGAACCCAACCTCCATCCCATGATTAATGACCCTCCTCTTTCTGCTCATCTCACTCTGTCTCTGTCAAGAGTCAAGTGAGCTGAAGACAATAATAAACAGTGCAAAAACAAACAGATCCACTGGCCACTCTTCCACACCTGCACACACCAACCTGGAGTATAGAATAGTACACGTACACGCACATACACAGAGCGAGCGTCCTTTGAATGCATCGTCTTTGAAGATGCAGTCTTTGATTTCCAGGCTCAAGGTCAATTTCTAGTAAAAGTGCTTAATCTTTCATTGAAATAGTCTCATTCATGAGCCATTCTTTATAGCATATTCAGTGCTGTGCTTTTTGCAGAACTTGTTTAAATGTTTCTCTTTTCTTTATTTTTTTTTTGCCACATTTTGCATTTATCTGTGAAATATAGGGTCAATTAAGGATGCGCACACACACCATTTGTCTTGTTTTCATGCAGTGGTTTGGGCAGTGCAGAGACCTGTGACTTTATTTAGTAGTTCTGTCTCACTCAGCCCTCCCCAGAGTGCGTCCCTTCACACTGTCACATCCTTCTCTGCCGGGCACTCAGGAAGTGCCATGGCCAATCAACCTGGAGACCCTGCTGATGGCCGCACTCTGGATCTGGATAGGCGGGGTGTGTGTTGCCACTGCCCCACACCGCTGCATGCTCACACTACACTCTTCTGTGTAGCCACCGCTGGGGCCAACACTTAGGCCACCGATAGGAAATCCAGCTGAGAACATTACATGATTATAGATCTGCACATCTTAGCTGATTATAGCCTCAAAGAAACATTTGCGAGCACAGATCATGCCTTTGTGAGGATGGAAATAGACATCTTAGAAGCCTCTTGAAGTTGTTTGAGAACTAAATCTTCCTGTTGTCCTATATGAAAAAGGTGTGCACAGTGTATTGGTTTCATTTTGGTTATCTGCTGATATTAAGATATTTGTATTTTGTTACTGAAAATGAGTTTTGCTGTCATCTTACACTACTTAATCTTTAAAATAACTAAATGAATAACTGTAAAAACTTTTGCAAATCTAGTGTTATTTTAGAGTCATTGAAATTATTCATTATTTTTATGTCTATATAGTTTCATTCATTTTTATTTAAGTTTTAGTCATTTTATTGCATCAAAAACTATTTCTTATTTATACAATAATAGTTGTAAAAAATATAGTATTTAATTAATTAATAATAATATTAATAATAATAATACATGCATACATACACACTATATATTTCTTGCAAATATTATTATGTGTAAAGATGTCCAGATTCCAAAAACATATTTATTGCTGCATCACTTCATAGTATTTGAAATCATTTCTCTAACATTGACCACACTTGCCTTCCTTTTACAATTTTTAACTTCATACAATGCTAGGCATAGATTCCAAGCCGTTTTTTTCCCTTGGTCTTTAAAGGATTAAGCAAATAAGACCCTTGTTTAGAGTAACTGAAAAGAAAATAATTTCATACTGTAGCACTGTAGAGCTTCTGCCTCTTTGTTTGTTTTATTTTTCAACAGTTTTTATATATGTGAGAGTGTGTTTTATGTTGAATGTGAATGTATCTGCATGAATACCATCTGTTTGAGTGCAAATCGGCCCAAATCAGCTCGCTATTACTGTATGATCACGGCTATCAAAGTGAACACGTCTATATGAATAGAGATAGTGGATTATTTACTTTGGCACATTTGTGTTATTACCATTTGTATACGTGGCCATCAGCACATCAGCACTTATTTGCATCGTAATTCATTGTAAATGCTGCATTTCTAGCAATCTCAGGATTTTCTGTAATTGGCAAACAAAGTTAAATCTTTTTTTTATTTTTCTTATTATTCTTATTTTTCTTACTCAAATTATTCTTATTGTATTTTTCTAGTGCTCAAATAAATCACTCATATGATGTCTAAGTTTCTGTCTAGTGTTTTATAATTGAAAAAAACTATGCAGTGGTATGTTTACTGACTAAATAGTTTGTAGAAGCCTTCAACACTATTGGGAAATATATTTTCTTATATTTGGGGGGTGGGGGGTCTAGACATAGTCTCAGAAAAATATTTGCAGGAGTCTCATTTTTCATGATATCTTATTCAGATTTGAAATAGAAACTCATGAGACATGTGGCTTTCAACCCATTACTTTTCTAGATTGCTCCAGGACTCATTTCATGTATTTTTATATTAAAAAAAAAAAAAAAATTCAAGGCACTTCAGTGTCTATAACTTTTAATATTTTTGAGCATTATCAAATCTGGTTGATAAAAAGTAAAGCCCAAATTGTCTTCTTTCCAAAGACACCAAAATTATGTTTGTAACACCCTGAAGTATGAAACTGTTACAATTATAAGTTAGGTAGAGCACTTTCAGCTGTGAGTCTCATAATGGTGGGTGCTGGCTAACAGGTTAAGTTTGCACATGGTGTCCTTCTAGTATAGGACTTCAGTACTTCGTGTAACTTTCTGAAAATGGGTCGATCGAATTGTATAAGTTACTTTTCGTCCCCCAAACCGCATTTGAGTTGTGTTTTTGACAAATCAGGTGCATTGTGTCGGGTTCACTGTGCGTCGTGTTGAATTCAGGACTAAAGATGTTAGAAACGAGAGCACTCGCGTTCCTGAGAGTCCATTTTATCTCCGTAATTGGCTCCGTAATGGGGAAAAAACAGTTTGCGTTCTTGATAGAACAGACTGTATTCACACACACATGCAGCTTTAAGTCTGGGAAGAAAGAAGCCTGTAGGCGGTATTCTTTAACCTACCTCGTTACGGCTGTGATGGAGGGGCCCGCGGAGATGAGACACCTTTTCGCTTTGACCTAATTGAGGCATGTGTTCCTATGCCCCCCTGAGAAACTGACCACCTTGTTTGGGATGTGTTTACTTTACCTGTGGCATTAAATGCTCTTTGTCTTTGTTTGCGCAATACTTTTTATGCAAGCTCGTAAAGCAGGTCACACATGTGCGTCGAACATCGCAGTTAATGTAGTAGCACAAATACGTAATCTGTCGGGGAGAAAGCGCAATCCTGTAGCACTCGTTTGGAGCTTTCCCCCAAGGCCTGCGCACACAGGGCCCGAATGCGCCAGAGAGTGGGCGGCTGCCTTACGAAAACTCGTCGTTATTACTCCCCTCACCTTCAGCCCACAGCAGAACTGCTGACATTCTGATGTGTAGTTACACATGACGGCTGATATCATCACGGGCTCATTAGCGCAACATGCTTCATTTGAAATGAGCCAGACGTCGGCAATGAGAACACAGTCATGAGAGAGACACAAACCGAAGGAAGAGGCTGCGCACGGTTAGGTGTTTTTTATGACAAAGATTGGAATAAAAGAGCCGATGTTGATGATGAGTAATGCAGTGACTTTCCGAATGTGCAGATGTGACTGCTCGGTAATTATGTTTGACTGAGTTTTTTGCGGATTATAGCTGCCAGCTATTCAAGGACAAAGAGCACTGACTCAGTGGGATTAGAACTACATCATGTAAGGACGTCCACCCAAGTGTAACAAAAACCTCATTAACATCTCACGGAAACACTATTTTAATTAGCTGCATTTTATTCTCTTTAAATCCTTTATACATGCACAAGAGGGTTTCTGGGGACCCTCGGCTTCTACGTGCGTTTTCCCCCCACAGTGTAGTCACTGTTGGTGCAGTTTAACGTGTCCTCTGAGATTTAAGTTTAAACCAAACCAGGAAAACAGGCGAGGACTTATTTACCAACTGGAGTTAAGCTATATATAAGAAGCACCTCGGGCCCCTTGACATATTCTTAATTGAATCTTCTCGACTCGTTTAATGAGAAAGAAAGACAGAGTCTATCCCAATGTAATGCATGGCTAATGTTCTAAAACAATCTAGAGCCTGAAAACCAATGTTTACATGATGAGTAACCCAGCTGTTTGCCACAATGACTGCCATCTAATGTTGGGAACAGAAAACCGGTTCCATATTTAAATGCGGAAATCAGTGATTTTCATGACATCGTACGAAAGATGGACGGTGAACGAATGGCTCTTGTGTGATAGTTTGTTTTTGGCAAAACAGAAAGATATAGTGCGACGAGCAAAAATTCCAATTCTCAAACAAACACAAATGAGTTTTTTGCAACGAAGAACTATATGTGACTGTCAACTGTTTATAATATTACATTTACATATTAAAATTTTTTTTTTTTTTTAACTTTTTACAATTTTTATATATATTTTACATTTATTTATTGTTGGCACTAAGAAACATAGTTTCACAATAAATGGGACATCCTACAGAAAGCATACATTGTCACAGCTAACTAAAAGCACCTATTTAACATTTCAAAAGTTATTGTGCACAAAAATCATCAAAAAACTGACACTAAGCAATCAGTCCAGCCTAGTTTAAACACTAAAATGTAATCTAGGTGTTCAACAAATTAGAAAACTCCTTGTGTTGCAGTAAACATGAAGAAAAATAAAATGAATTTAAGATCACCTTTCTTTTTACAGTAGCTGGCTGTTGTTTTTTTATCATGTACAAAGATAATCCGTTTTCTCAGTAACATTTTAAAAGAATGATTAAATGAATTAAATCATGTTACTGTTTTTTTTTATTGTTACCATCTTTAAAAAGAATAGTCACTGAAGTCTATATAAACACTCAGTTTGTAAAAACCATTTGAAATGTACCGACTAGTATGTATTATTAAAAATATATCATTTTATTTCAAATGTCTTTATTTTTCTGAATATTTTTTCTTTACTAAATGAGTAAGAAAAAATGGAACTATAAGAATTAAATTCCTTATGATTCCCATCCCTAGTGCCATCTGTACCTGTTTTTTTTTTTTTTTTTGGAAGGAATATAAATAATTTAATACATATATCAGATAATCAGCCACGTCTATCCTGCTCTAATTCCTTTTGTCTGTACAGATCAGCAGGCTCCATTGATTTGAGACCGTCATTAACTCAATCTCAGCATATCGCTGTTCAGTGCAGTTTGGTTTGTAGATGTAGGTTATTTGAGGACAGCGGGACTTCGAGCACTCCTGGTTTAAGAATCAAAGCACTTTTTAGAAGCTGCGGAATGAATTTTTCACAGTGGTCTCACTTCACTGGATTCCAGCAGCACACTAGTAGGTGGTGCCAGGGATGGTGGTGGGGGGTTTGCGATTGAAGGAAGTGGAGAGTGGGTCAGAGTTTGCCGTGGCTGTAGGAGTCACTGGAGAACATGTCAAACTGAGGCAGACGGCACTGGCACAGAACTGATTGCCCTTCTGAAACAAAATGAAACAAAACACGAATGTTGATTGCAGTCTGGTTATTTTTTGGTTCTAAAGTGGTGAAATATGCTAGATTCAGATAGTGTGTGTGTGTGTGTGAGAGAGAGAGAGAGAGAGATGTGATAATTATGTATTGGTTCATTTTTTCCAAAATACAGTAAAAAAAAGTAACATTTGTAAAATAACATTACAGAAGAACTGATTTAATTTGTAATATATTTTATCATTTAAAATGTAATTTATTAATGCTAATAAGGCAAACGCTGACTTTTCAACAACCATATTTTCTTTTTTCAGTGTCACCAGATCTTTCAGAAATCATTCTAATATGCTTATTTGGTGCTCAAAACATATCGTATTATTACTAATTTTTCAAGTATTTTATTTGTATAACTTGTTTATTTAATTTATTTATTCTTTTTTTTAAATAACAAAAATACTATAATAAAAATGTATTTAAAAGTATTTAATAAAAGTATTTAATAAATAGTATTTAGTAAAAATACTTGTATTCAGCAAGGATGCATTAAATTGATCAAAAGTGACAGTAAAGACATTCTAGTTCAGATAAATGAATTAATTTTTTTAAAGAGGCATGAAGAAAAAAAAGAAGAAGAAAAAACGTTAAAACTATTTTCAACATTGCTTTAAAAATAATTTTTATTAATAATTGAGTACCAATAACAAGTTAGCACCAAATCAGCATATTAGATTGATTTATGAAGGATCATGTGATATTGAAGACTGAAATAATAACTGCTGAGAATTCAGCTTTGCCATCACATGAATAAATATAATATACATTTAAAAAAAAGTATTTAAAAATAAAAAAGAGACTTCGTTCACAAAAATAAAATAAAGTAATTATTTCAAACTTTTGACTGGTAAAATGAATCATTTAATGTTATATAAATAAATTAGTTGTTTTAACAATGAATTAAAAAATTGTATATTTGTATTTCAGACAAGCAGGGAAAATAAAATGTCTGGTATAAATAGAAACAGAGAGTCCTTCAGCTAAAAATGCAGCAATGGATGCTACCAGTGTAGACATCGTCATTAATTGCAATGGGAGTGGTTTTGTTTTGACGCGATGTGACGCGTCGCTCGTGTCAGGTGTAGACGCTGTGTCAGGATACTGCAGACACGAAGGCTGCTTTGGGAAAAAAAAAAAATATATATAAATAAAAATCTGTCCCCCCTTCACCAGAAACTAGCTTGCAGCTGTCCGCATGGGTGCTGATGTCAGGGAGCTGTCACGGAGAATGCAACAGAGCTCAAATAACATACATGTGTATAATCCTCACATCCTTTTCCAGATGAGCTGCTTCATCCCGTGATAGCAGACTTTCAAATGGCAAAATATCAGAGCAAATCAAATCAGTGTTGCTTAGAAAACAGAAGGTTGTTTGGGTTTGTTATAACCTGTGACTATTAACTTGTTAACAATGACAATTTTCTTCACCAGTTTATCGAATCGTGCTTTGTGAATGGTTGTCTGCTCGCCTGCAAGTTCACATGCAGATTCCCTTCCTCGTACCTCAGCCGAGAGAGGCTCTATTTTCAGCGGTCTATCATTAGAGTTGTGCTAAGCTGGCATATTCTTCTTTATTATGCTAATGTGTGGGTATTGTATCACAAAGTAATTGTACATTGCGTTCTTGTGTGGATGCGTGTGAGTATGTGCAGGGATGTTCAGCTTTTAGGTTGAAACAAGTTCCTGTCTTTAACCAACACCTTATTTGCGTTTTTTTTTCTTTGAAGTTAAGATTTTTGAGAGTAATGTCCATCAAATCCAAATGGTATAAGATTGATTAGATATGTTTGGGTATGTGTACTAATTATTATAGTTTGGTGTTAAACGAGTGCCGCTCCAATGCTTGGACAAACTAAGTGACCAGACCACATGGTCAGGGTTTGGCTGGTTAGCATGGTTTAATTAGTCTTCTGGTAGATGCTGCATTATTCTGCAGAAAATGTTGCTTTCCATTGGTAGCTGTTTATTCTGATTTATATTCAGATATTTTATTTAATTTCATTTGAAACAAGTTACATATTTTTTTGAGGGCTTTTAAAAGTTTTAAATTATTTTTGCTTATTGATATTTTTTGTCTGTATGCTGCTGTTGATGTAAGGATAGTCACTAGTGAAGAGTTTGATACTTTGCATATTCTTGTGGTGCCATAAGCCAGTTTACATTTTCAGGACATAATTTGATTAGTCACTTGGTATTTTATAGCTCAGATGATTGGCTCAAAAACAATTATTTACATAAATTGATGCAACAAGGAGTTGTGCCAAGTCAGCATGTTGTTCTTTAGTATGCAAATTTTTGGTGGGTATTCTATCACATAGTGATTGTACAGTTGTCCTTGATATTACTATTAATATTATATTTAAAAAAATAAAACATCAAAATTAAATTAGGCTAAAAGCTAATTCTGTACCACCAATTGCTAGTGAACACAGTCTTTCCAAACTGAAAACACACACACACATAAAACTATTTTAAAGAATTCCACCTAGAAATTGCTAGTAAATTTCATAATTACAGAGAAACAGCAAGTAACGTTGAATTAGACATGACATTTTGAAGTAGAAATAATATTTTCTGTTTTATTTACACCTTAGAAAATTATTTTTAACAGTACATAAAAGGCCTTCTGGTGAATAAAAGGTAGTTTTAAATACTGCTGAATAATGTCCAGTCAAAAACTGAAATAGGTCACTGGCTTTTTTCTTCTTCTTGCACTTACAAAACTGCGTCATTGAGGACTGTCTGTAGAAAATGACAGTTGTGAAGCTGGCCTCTTGAGGACATTGTGTGAATCATGTCACCTCAGATTCTTTATTGTGCAAAACAATATAAAGGTCAACTACATAAAAGCACAAGCAAATGAACATTTCAGCAATCAACACTTTAGATTGCTTACGTTGCCATAAACCAGATAACACCGATCTGGAAATACTCAGGTGAAAGCAGGTTTCTCTTTTACTCTATTCTGTACAGTACGTTTGAGCTCTGTTGAGGTGCCTATCTTTGTGTACACCCTGGAGCTGAGGCGCTTGACAGTTCATTAAAGAATCCTGAGATCGTCTGTCCTTATTTTTGGAAGGCATGTTGGAGGAGAGGGATTGTGCGAGCTGCCAGAAAAGCGACGAGGGGCGGACACAGGGAGCTAAAGTGGAGCTTTTCTCAGTGCTGGCATTGTATTTCCAGGGGCTTCAAAGCTGTCTGCCCCAAAGCTGCTGGCTCTTGAAACACTTTGGAGAACAGATACCTTGATCAAGCGATTGAGAAGACAGATTTGCATGAAATGGAAGCTGTTTACAGCTGAGGGCTCTGCTTTTGTCATTTTGCAGGGAAAAAAAATGCAGTTAGTTCATGAATTAGATTAAGCATTGTGCGTTCACTGGTCAGATTCGCAAGCTGGTACTGCGACATCAGCTTGGTTAATTGGAAAGCCAGTCACATGAGTTTGGATTGAAATACCACAAAATATCTTGCAGGTCGTAGGGTGTTTTTAAAAATGCAGGATGTGTGGGATGCTTAACAAGAGAAATGTTATTCTTCTTGAGCACTGGAAGAGAAAGAACTGGAGTACAGACTGTACAACTGTAGCAATACCCGTCCCAGGAGAATGACTGTTAAAGGTGTGTTAAGGTGAGAGAGAGAACAGTCTCGGTTAGATGCAGTTCAAATGCGCCGCAGACCTGGGGTACAAAGAAAGGTGAGAGACTCTGAAAAAGACACAGAACAAATGTTCAGTGCTGAATTCATGCTGGTACAAGGGCAATGAAATAAATAGTTCTGTTTGGGCAAGGTAGAGGGCTGACCCGAGCCTGCCTGCTGCCTCAGGCCGCCATACTGTTTGAAACCCCTCATATTTTTCTCCGTCAGCATCATCGATGACCTCCAGCATGGTGTCCATCCAGGAATGCTCTCTCTCTTACTCTCTCTCTCAGAGGAGAGAGAAGAAGGACTGTGTTTAGTGCAGTGACATGCAGACATGAGCAAGTTTCTGAAGCAGGGTGCAAGTCAATTCTCAAATACTTTTTAGTTTTCAAATGCATTTTATATATACATTTAAATATGCTGTAGGCTAGATTTATAGACCAGTTTGTTCAGTATATTTCCAAAAAAGTATATCTAAGGACTAACGTTATTGATTTATTAAATAAAATATTAAGTAAAAAAAAAAAAAAGAAGGGAAAAAAAAGAAGAGTTTTTTTTACTTGCATCAAAACATTTTATCAATATGATGCACTTTTTAAAATAAACATTTTATTCATTATTCATTCCAGTTGGCAAGGAATCTAAAGAGAGGGGGAAAAAATAATTTTCTTTCTGTTAATAGGCATGTTGTAAGAAATATCCCTTGAAAATTACTTATTAAGTATGATAATTGCCATTTGTTTTCCTGCACACTAAGCCATGCCCCCAAATATCTTGTGTTGATTAATATTTTGTTTTAAATTCTAAAAACATTTTGTCTTGTGTACGATTATCAGTAAGTGCAGTTACAAAGCAATACTTGGTCTTTAGTCCAGTTTCTTTTTTGTGATTTAACCAGTGGCTGGATCTTGGGTTGTTTATTGGTGGGTTCTAAGGCTCTATCAGCACTCTGACAGCAGTTACAGGAGGAGAAAGCATCACAAAATGCCTCCTGTTTAACATGAGTTCATGTTTTGATTATGGCTTTAACACAACATCAGTATTTGGCATGCGTCACGGTGCTTTTTGATAGCGGTGCATATCCAGTAATTCTCAGCATCTCACAGTTCTTTTTCATCTCTGCATTATTTTCCTCAGAATCCTGTTCAGACAAGAAGAAATGCTGCCAGTTGAAGCCTAGTCTCTGATAGCAGTGGAGAACAACCAGTCTACTTCCCAGAAGAATACAAGACTTCTCTGATCTGGTAAGCACAAGCAAGAAAACTCAAGTTCATTTCCATAGTATAGTCTTGAACAGAAACTGTTGAGGGAGTGTTGCATAGTATCTTTTTTATGTTATTTATATAATTAATTCTACTTGAGTGTTGTACTTGCATTTTTCCAGAGGTATTTACCATGTTTATATACCATGTTTCATCTTTTTTGCCCACTTTTTACACCTTGTAAAACATCAGTTGCAGGTGAATAGCACACTGAACATCATTGCGAATTGCATTTAAAAATTATCATATGCTATAAACATGCCTTTATAGTATAATTTAATTCAGATAAGCCCTATAAGCTTTAGGAAGCTCTTGGATAGAGACTAACATTTTGTTATGGGATCTTGCTATCTGGTCTCCAGTAAACAACACTATGTTTGATCACTGCTTTCATCACATAGCAGAAACACCTTCAGTGTTTAAGAACTTCTTTGAATAATATCAGGAGCCACTTGAATTAGTATAGAGAGGTTGTTAGGAACTGGCTGCAATTCCTGTTTTCCTCCCCTCCAATTCTAAATCTATTCTCATTTTAAGTAAATACGGACTCCAATCTCCACTTGCTCCAGTCACCCTAGGAATGAATGTGCCCAAGGGGATGCTAGTTTCTCATTCAGCCCGAGTTTGTGGAGTGGGGGGTGTGGAGAGAAGTGTCTGTAAGTGCACTTGAGCTACTGAACTCACGCAGTGCGACAGTCAAGTGCACAACCAGCTAAAAGCCGCTCGCAGAAAGACCCTCTTGAAATGTTTGTCTGAATCTCATAATTTCTCTGAATACGTGTATTGTAGGCTCATTCCAGTAATACAAACCTTTTATTACAAACTGTCATACTTTGCATGAGTGCTTGACGGAAACAACAGATTGTGGGGGTAGGGTTGGCTATGTGTCTGGAGCAGAACGGAAGATGGGAATGGAGGAGGTCATTAGCATTCCAAGAGAGTGTTGGCGTCTGGTGGAGCAGAGCCATGCCTCACTGCCTGGCACGATAGGGCAATGCGGTGGCCATTAAGGCAGAGGGGTTTGGGGGTTAGGGCCTATGGAGGGCACTGCCACCCCCTGCATGGGTGCGATGAGAGGCCCAGGGCAGGTGGTCTATCGGGGACAGTGGGCTGGAAGGCCAGGACAAATTGGTATAGGGAGGCTCATTTCCCAAACTCAGCATGAGGAACGGCACAGCAACTCCATGAGAGTAAAAATGGGAAAAAAATAAAAGACTCCCAAAGGCACTGGCATATGAGTGATGGACTTCCCAAGAGTTGGTCAGTTGTAGGGGAGTGTGGGGTAAGATGTGTCAGTATGTAAAAGTTGTGTTGACCCTTAATTTTGTGCAGTATATATATATTGGTTTTGGATTATTATTTGAAAAGTGTGGAAACTTTTTATTTTCTATATTAAACATACTATATATTATAGCCTTTCTAATGTAACAAAGCAGCAATATTATGAAATATTTTTACAATTTATAATAGCTGTTTTCTATTTTAATATATTTTAAATGTAACTTGAATGAATTTTCAGCAGCCATTACACGGTCTACAGTGTCACATGATCTTTTAGGAATCATTCTAATATGCTGATTTGGTGCTCCAAAAGCATTTCTTTTTATCATCAATGTTCAAAATGGTTGTGCTGTTTAATAAAACATAATACATTACACAAGAGAGTATTTATTTGTCTTGTCTACAAATCTTTTGTACTAAGAAATGTCTTTGTAAAATTTGATCTATTTATTCCCAGATTTACTAACAGCTTATGCTAGCGCAAACCATCTTTTGGTGTTAAAATAGTACTTTCAGTATTTACTAAAGACGTGCAGTGCAGAAATTGGCACTGAAAAGGCATTGACACAATTATTTTTGCGCCTGACCTTATTGAACATGCATTTGTAGGAGTTTCCTTTTCAGACGAAAAATTTCTTGGAGGAGAGTATTACAATGAATCACGTAACGCGATTTACTAACGTTTAATCATTAATAATAGTTTACTAAATCTGGCCCTTAATGTATCCTTATGAAAAAAAAAAAATATATATATATATACATACATATATATATAAGTCTTACTATCAGTTCTTTATAGTCAGTTATTTTTAATGGAATGGTACATTAAGTATTTTTACTCATTTTTGAATTTTCAACGATCTGACAGTGTCATAACAGCTTATTCCATATCTGAGACAAGGTTTTATTTTTACTTTTTTTTATATAGTCATTATTCAGTGGCTCTGTAATAGACACTTTTTTCTCATATCTTTCAATTGCAGCTATCTTGAAATATAATTAGAAAGCTTTTACTTGCATCTCCCTGCCTAGAGGCCAAAAAGGTGGCACATCACATAAATATTGCTCTGTCCCCTAACCACAAGATAACACAGAGAGCAGAAAACAATTATAGCAAAAAATAAAGCACACTAACAGCCAATCAGAAAATATTTGATGTCTAATATACAGTTATATGGAACAAAATATATTCCACAATGCACAGCAACCATCAAAATATCCTTTAACTTGTCGCTTGTTGTATATGATTCATATTTTATCCTAACCATGTCTCATTCACAGCTGGTTGGGACAAAACTGAGATTAACATGAAAGAGAGCTTTTGTGGTTTTGTGTGTGGTTAGGGCAAGCTGTCTGTCATTGATTCTGTTAGAAGGCCGCATTGCAGCTCAGTTTTTCTCTCTCAGTCCATACATGTAACACATGAGTCATATGTCAGCTTACATATGATTTAGGGAAAGAGTTTTAGTTAAGTGTGTATTTCTCATACATCCTCGCCAAACGACGACACATGGCCCCCATGCATCAACGTAAGAGTTTCAGTATATGACATTTATTCATCTTTCTCAGACCTGCCAGCCTGTTTCTAAAGGCTGTTAAAGTGAAATCCATCAGACCTGCTGCAGCTCAGTGAGCTCAAAGCCATTCTGGACGAGGTAGCCATGACAATGTGGCATTTAAGGGGATAGTTGGGTCTCAAAACAGCACCGACCAAACAGACGAGAGGCTTGATTGCTGCATATTGTCTCCCTGTTTGTTGAAAAGGGTAATAAAATAAACATATTGGGTGAAATGCCCATGAGTGATGTTTTATATATTTATTTATTTATTGACATTGAGTTCATAATATGCCGCATGTGACAACTTTATTAACCTAGAGGAGATTTATTTTGAAATCTGTACTTTTTTTTTTTACTTAAATCCTTTTTTTTTTTAAGAGTGATAGGACAAGCGTGCTATTACTCTTTTGTCAGAGGATTATTTTTCTGCATGACACTTTGATAAGTGGATGGATGGGTGTAAATCTCAGCTCTGTTGTTGGGGGGAGTATGACCTGTCATTCACTACATAGATTACACACCTGTGCCGGCAGAGATTGAACTCAACTTGTTCTTGAGAATTTTTATCCTTCCTTCCTCAGCCAATCGTCTCCTTGTAAATTGCCATTCTTTGATTGCTCGCCCACAAAGTGAGTTTGCTGTCTTTTGCCTGTCATCATTTGTTTGCTGAATATGCCATCTAGTGCATGAAAACACTGACACAACTCATGAAAAGATATTTTTGTTCACTCACTATATCTTTTGGTATTTTCTCTGTCGCTCCTTAAGGGGCCTTCAGGGCATGCTGCTCCAGAAATGTGCGTCTCTTTAAAATGCTTTGCTACAAAGTCTTTCTTTCATCAAGCTTGTGTTTGCTACCTGTAGAAACTTGGTGTAGTGGTTGTTTGCTTACATTTTTGTTCTTTTACATTGATTTCAAATACATAGGTTTAGTTTTATTTAACCACATCAACTCTGGGGACCCACCGGTGGGTCCAATATTGAATATGCCTAATTCTCAAAAAATCAAAATAAAAGCTGAAGTGGTTAATAGTTCATATTTTAAAGCATTTACAAGCATCCTGAACACATTTGTTTGAAATGCTTCCCTTTTTTCATGTCTGTCCCTCTATATAACCCTAGGTCAGTGGTCTTGTCTTTGGTTAATTCCTTCTTGTTGCATGTTGTGTTCAGACATGAGTGGCAATTAAAGGTGAAGGCTGTCCAGATGTGTGGCTAAGAGTAGGGCTAGAGCTAAAGTGGACACATTTGTGGCCATATGGTGGAGTTTCCCTCAGCCTTGCACTCGTAATTTGCTAAGCTCAGACTTTAAAGCCAATGTGAATTGCTCTTAAAGACTAATTTTGTTTTGTAATGTGTCATATTTAGAGTCAAACAAGGTATTTAAGGAGGAAAACTAATGCATACAGCCTTTCAGTATGATTTACTTCTAAAGGGTGGAAAATGTGCACACGTTTCCACACACTCAGACATACATTCCTACATATAGCTCTGGACTCATTGGCACAGCGTGGCTTGCAGACACAGCCTGTTCCACTGGCAGCCCAACTGCTGACGCTGTCACCTGTCTATGTGGATAAAGGTGATTTTGTTAGCACAGCCGTGCTGAGGCAATGGCATACCTTGCCCACATTCATCCTCTGATAGGAACTGGGGTTCGGTAAAAGATGAGCCAATGGCTCTATATAATGTTTTTAAGCTATGTCTGTGCCTTTAACACAATGTGTAGTCATGTTATTAGATTAAATATCACAGGATATTTTCTTTTTAAATAATACCGTATGTACTTTTCACACATATTTTATATTGTGTTTTCTGAAATTATTGCAAATATCTCAATTTGTCAGCCTTCCAGATGTAATGGAATAGAGATGTATGAACACCCACCCCCATCCCTACAAATAATTATAAAAAAATTAAAGCTGCAACATTTGGCGCTGTTGCAGTAAGCTGTAAACATATTAAAAATTAAATTGCACCTACAGGCTTTGAAGTTGCATTTTTAATCTGCAATCTCACAACTTTATTCTTGTTCACTCCCTCACATATTTAAGGTGCTGCTATCGGAAATTAGGTCAGTGGTTTAACTGTCAACGTATGCATGTTGTGTAGCAGAAAATACATTAAAGCATATCATAACAATCAATTAAATTTAAGTTTTTTGTTTTTTTTACTGGAGTGTCATATTCCATCGCAGATGTACTGTAAAAGAGAATATGTTGTAATATGTTTTTGCAGTATTCCTAAAGATAGCATTGGCAGTGTGTATGTTGGTTTTATTTATTTATTTATTTGGAAATCATGAAAGTATTTCACTGAATGTGTATGGTTATGTGCTGACCAGAAAATTACATTTGATTTTGGTTAAAAATAAATACAGTACATACTGAAAAACTAATATTATTTTAAAGTGTCATCCTAATAATTTATCTTTATTTTAAGCTTCTGGAAATATGATAATGATTATGATAATGACTTTTTTTGTTACCGTGTTTGATCAGATCTCGCAGTTCAGTGTAAAAAAAAAATAAAATAAAATGCACTACCATAGAGTTACGTTGGTTTTCACTAATTGATACTTTTTGTGAACTTGGCTCCAAGCTGTTTTTCTAATGCTGCTGTGCAACGGAGTGAGGTTGTTTAATTTTCTGTGGGAGAATCTAATTGAGAGAAATTACGCCATTGTAAGTTTATGCAGTCCCCGCTGTGTTTTTCAGGATCAGGTTGTTTCATGTCACTTAACAGATGTTCAGTCAAGAGTGCCGTTTGCAGCCTTTAATGTGGCTTTTTACAGCCATCGAGCCCATGTTTATTGGCTTACATGTTTATGGCGATGGTCGTAGCATGAATTTCTCAGAAAAATGGGCACTGAGTGGTCCGACACTTATTTAGCGACCCATCAGAGAGCAATTTAAGTGGACACAGATGTGCCCATGACACAAGCCAGCTGTGACTGACAAAGACAACATTTCCCAAAACAGCCAAAAAAAGCACATTATTAGTCCATCGAAGCTTTGTGTAAGTTATAATTTATACCGATTACAATAAAATGCAAAAAATATGGAAACAAGACAATTAAGCATGTAATCGCATGTGTGATTTGCTAGAGCTGTGATGTGCGGATAAATGAACCTCCTCACCCTCCGTCCCGTTGTCATCGAGATCCCCTGAGGCTCGAGGCATATGGGTGGCTGCGAATGGACTGTTAGAGCAGACGGCCGCCGCAGCACTCCTCTTTGGCGCAGGTGGCATGGTGGCACTGGCTCAGGCCGATGGATCCAAGAGAGCGCTGCTTAGTCAGCCCACAATCTTCCTCAAGGGGTCCGGGCCCTCACACCGTGCCTGGGTTGCCAGTGCCAGCGCACACCCACCTGCTGGTCAGGACGCAGTAAAGCCGAGGTCCAGCTATACCGATTGTCTTCAGTGTTTCAGTTTACTGGTAAAGAAGCAGTGAGGGAACTTCTACTCTACAGCAGTGAGTTTTCAACCTATTTCAGGCCAAGGATTAAAAAAGATGGAATGGGAAGCCCTTTTTACCTGCTGTATGAAACTAAGCACATAGCTATAAACAGGGGCGGACTGGCCATCTGGAGCACCGGGACTATCTTAGCAAATGGAGGTTTCAAAAAGTATTGAATAAAAGGGCACCATTAATTGTGTCCAATGTGTATTTATTTTAGAAGAACATTTATTTCATAATGATACTTCTCCCCATTTTAAATTCTTATTCTCCAATGAAAGGTTAGATTTTTGTGATTTCTTTAAATAAAAGATCAAAACGATTAACAATGCCTATTTATTTTCACAGCCTTCTTTGATCATATTTACCACCGGTACCAACAATTCTGACCATGTGTGTGTGTGTGTGTATATATATATATGTAAAAATGCATGGTATGTAAAAATGGTTTTCTGAACTTGTGTGCTGTGTCAAACTGCAGATTGTGCCCTTGTATTATTCCTAGTTGCAGAAGCTTAGACCTTCACCATGCTTTGCATCACCTGAGCTTCACCTTGTTCCTTGAAGCCGCTCTTGGGAAGATGTTAGAGCACGACAGGGCGGCTACTGATAGGGGAGAATGGCACCTTGCAGCTCAGCTCATAGGCTACACATTAACAAGGGGAGCACCCTGCCACCCTCAATAATACCTTCAGCTTCCTCTTACTGCAGCTTGCTCCCCTGCCATCGCTCCGAGGGAAATTTAGACATCACTTTTTATGTCTACCTTCCCCCTTCCCGCACACACCTCTGCTTATGAACCTGGCATATAAATGCACTTGGGTGCTGTCTTGATTGATGGCAATTAGCATTTGGTAATGATAACAGATGTTTGCGGTACCAGGAGGCTAGTACCTGCCGCCCACTCCGCCATCTGCCATGGGCATCAGGGGCCTGGCACAAAGGCTGGCTGGCACGGGATAGTAAGCAGGGTGGAGAGGGCAAGATGAGGGGTGGTACATTGTTGTTGTCCCCTCTTTATTTGACATGAGGAGCAGGGCCAAACTGCAGGGGGTTTCCTATGAACGCTGTGTCACCTGGTGCTGCTGAGTACATTTGGACAGGACACACGTGTTTTGTGGGCATGTACTATTTATTAGTCTCTTAGGACTCTGAGTGGGAGAATGAAATATGGGACTGTTAAATAGCCATGATGCTGCTAATTTCAACTTTTGAAACTGCACTGTGCCAATTACGGAACTAAATGGACAGATGTTGAAATACTAAGCATATAGTATATAGTTACTCAATACAATTCCTTTTTTGTTATGACCACTTTATTACATCTGGTCAGTCTTCATCTTTCTATAAACCTTTATGGTTTTGTTCATCGCTCTTAATGTTGCAGAGCAACCTGGTTTGGCTGAGGATACACTTTGTTAGAAGATGAACTAAAGTCGGTGCAACCTCTTATCTGTTGCCCTCAAAGGACTGATGGGGATCAACTCTGTTTAGACTAAACTTTGATTAGTCTTTTTTCTTTTTGCTTATGTCAACTAATTGTATTTCTTCTCAGAGGTAAAGCACTGATTCTGCATTTGCTTGTCAATTCAGGCCCTCTGCATGTGCCTTTTATAAGCTCTTCCTTTCACTCAGTGCAAGATGAGGGGCCGTACACCCACCCAGGTCAGGCTCAGAATTTAGATTTGAGTTATTTTGCTCATTTTCTATTTTAAATTAGCATATTTAAAGTTTTTTTTTTCAGAAATGTGTCTATTTAAAGTATTTTGAGGACTGCCCTCACTAGTTCTTCTAAGGTTGTAATATCGATGACCGCTTCAGAATGAAATGCATTCAGCTGTGCACAAAGTCAATATTTAAAAGTCATCCGAGCAAGAGGATTCACACCTAAATATTTCCTTGCTTTCTAGAGAAGTTTTGGAAACCCCATGCTCATCATTGCTGTAGCGTTCAGCTAGTGCCATTTATTTTACTTTCATTTTGGTCCATCATAAGTTAAGTGATAAGTTGTATTTCAGTCTGTCTTCCACAAACAATACTGTACACTGATGGGAATTCACGAAGACTTCCGCCCGATTTGCACACACACTTTCTGCATAGTGCCTGATTCACTAAAAGAATTATGCAAATGCAAGCAAAGGTTTTTTCACACTTAAAGTGAATTGCACTGATAATGCAACAAAAAGACATTCATTTTTAATGAGAGTTGGCACTTTTCACATGGCAGCATGAGCAAAATTAACTGCTAATGATGGGACAAAGCTAAGCTGATTTCAACTTAATACAAATGAGTAATTAGAGGACTACCAATGGGAAAACATTATAGCTCACGTGATCCATTTTATCATACCCTTAGTATATCTATTTTTCTTTCAATACAATATGGCTTTTTTTTGTTTCGCATGCAGATATGGAGGTGAGTGTGTTCACCTTTTCCTTATGGCAGATACCAGGCTGTTGTTTTCTGTCAAATTCACTCAAGAAGAAAACATGTCACATGTATCATACCTGTCTCTGTGAACAGCTGCATTCTCAAACACACTCCCTTTCACAGGTCTCACTCACCCCGATTTTCGCTGTGCAAAATCAATACTCTAATCTTCAGCCCAGCCTTTCACAATAAGTCTATATTTCTCACACTGCTCACATAAAGGTGACCTCTATAAGCCATTGGTATTAATATCCCAAGCTGGCACATGGGATATGGAGTCTGCTTTTAATGTTAAAATTTGGCTCTCTGTCATTCACAAACAATGTGTGTATAGGTAAAAATGATGTGAACATATTCACATAGAATTTATGAATGTGTAAGTGACGTGACATACAACCAAGTATGGTGACCCATACTCATAATTCGTGCTCTGCATTTAACCCATCCAAAGTGCACACACACAGCAGTGAACACACACACCATGAACACACACCCGGAGCAGTGGGCAGCCATTTATGCTGCGGCACCCGGGGAGCAGTTGAGGGGTTTGCTGCCTTGCTCAAGGGCACCTCAGTCGTGGTGTTGCCGGTCTGAGACTTGTGTGGGAACATTTTTTGTGAGCATAGACAGCTACTTAATTACATAATTCATCACTAACTGATACAAAATAATTAAAAAGGTGTAACGACATAAGTAAAGAGCATGTTAGCATTTCTAAACACTCCTGGTGTAAACTTGAAAATAAGAAGTCACTTTTTCATAACTCAGTTCAATGAATGGCCACAATGACTTACAAAACACCTATAATGAATTCTTCATGTCATTTGCAAAATGCTTTGTTTGCTTTGTGACGACGAATTAGCAAATTAATTCAAAGTGCTGGGGCAACTTCAAATTGACTTTGGTTTTGTTTGAGCTCATTTTCATTTGTCTCCATGGAGAGTCGACCAACTTGGTAAACATGCTTGAATGAAGGAATTCTTCAGCTGTCACTCAAAAATGTAATTAACGTACATTATTCTTTCAGAAATTCATAACCTTGAGCCAAGACATACAAATGAGGATTGAAAAGAATGATTTATTGCACTAATATGACACAGATGGAATGACTGTGCTGGTACCGAAAGGAAGAGGATGTAGCTTCTTTGTTGGCATGTTTCACACTGTTTGTGCTAATATTGACATAGGAAATTGAGTCCACTAGGTAAAGTGTCCTTGACTAGTTAATACTCCAGTGCTTTCAGAAATTCAGGTTTGAATGGAAAGGGTCAGGGGATTTTTTTTCTTTTCCTAAAATAGAATGCTTACCGTATGTTAAAAATCATCCAACAATCTTGACTGGTACAGAGGGTCTCAAAAGTGCTCACAGGCTCTGGTTACAAATTATTACCATCTAGGAATTACGTTGGAGTGGAACAATACATGTTGAGTCTCTGCGGAACACATGCAGAGGGTAATTTAATCTTGTAACATGAAGATTATTTTTGATTGCAATGCAGTTTGATCTGTTTGTCTCTTTAATTTGGCTCTAACCAGCTGACATTTTCACAGTATTTAATAAAAGCTGCACTCGATTTGTGGCTGGGTGACAATCTTTTATTTACTTGGTGTGGATAAAACTATTAATTCACAGTAATTAATGAGTGAAGTATAGAGGGCGTGAGTACAGCCTCATCCGCTGGGAGCCTTTGTGGAACAGATTCATTCATCTTGATTAGACACACTTAGCTTCGGCTTTCCTTGCTTATATCAGCTAGCCACTTGCAAGCCACATGTCTCGATGTGATATTCTCCGGTATCGATGCTCAGCAGACGCTGCGTCTATGGATCTGGTGCCTTGATCACTAGCCTTTGGTGGTTTAGCCACAACCAGGTTTGTAAAGAAGTTTGTGATTTGTTCTGGCCTTTAGCCTCAGTGTGTTTAGTAGAGTCAGACTTTCTGATGAGCTTTGAGGGGATGGACTAACCCTGAGAGACAGGTCATGGATTGAGTTAATGGTGTCTCAGTGACTTGGTGCAGAACAATCGCTGGAGGGACGAGGGGCATTTTTGTCTAGAGCATCAAGGGCGTAAATACACATACTGTAGTCAGAAATTGTGGGACTGTACACAATCCCAGTGTCAGTTCACCCGTATCAGCCCTTAAGAATTGTTGTTGAAGTGAGAGGGCTAATTTGACAAGACGTGAATTAACACCTTTCAAGGAATCTGGCACATTGGCACAGTTAGAGAAGATATAGAAAAAAGTTTAGTCCTGAAGGCCCCTTCAACCATTAAAAAGAGTTCATCCAAAAATACATAATTTCTTACAGATCTGTATGAATGAATTTCTTCCATGAAAATAGAAGTTTTATTTTATTTTATTTTATAATTGTATTTTTTAATAAATATGCAGTTGATTATTACAGAATAATTACAATCATTATACATAGCCACATTATAGTGAGGAACAGACCAAAACTGAATAATCTTCAGACCACATATTTTTGTTAATGATGATATATATCATTCCGTTAATCTATTCTCAAAGTTGGGTTGGGAGCTGTGTCTATACTAGGCGAGCTATGATGACTTTCACCTTGATATTTTAGCGCGGATGTATACCTATCTGAATCTGTAGGGGGCGAGAACGAGTCTTCAAACCTGTGTGTATGCCTACTGTGAAATTACCACATCAAACGTGACGTGCTAACATGGATCCAGCTGAAGCCGCCGGGTTTGCTTCAGGGAATTTCTTTTTTTTTTAAGAAGCTTCCCAATGGAAACCTCGACAAGACGCACGCCTGTTTCACACATACTCCGTCTGCAGTGCGTATGCAGTCCGTGTGCGTTACGTGTGTGGTGCTGAAGCAGCATGGACTCATACTCATTGTGCTTTTACACAGGACGCGTTTGCAGTCCGCTACTCGGTACGTGAACGATCGCTGCACTGCTGCAGATGCACCTCTCCTGGAACGCACTGACGGACCGCAACCGCGTGAACGCTGGAATCCGTTAACATGGGTGCATAAAAAAATACGCAAAGCATATGCACTGCAGACGGATTATGTGTGAAACAGGCGTAAGGTTGTATGCACCTTGTGCCATGTGGAATTCGTTTACAGCTTTCTCAAGCAGTTTGTGATGCATTTTGGAAACAGGAGATGAGCCCCTGGTCTAATGCACCACCTGGCTTGAGAAACCCGTTCTCAAAGGCTTAACATTACTTTTAGTCATTATTTTATTAGGGTAGCACACATATTCTGAATGCCTTCGGCAGAATTCAAATAAGCCATTTTAATATAGATTAATCTAGATTAATTCCAAGATTACGGTGAGATTAATCTAGATTAAAAAAAAAGAATCTATGCCCACCACTAATATATATATATATATATATATATATATATATATTTTTTTTTCTAACAAATCAGACATTGTTGCTTTCATACATTCTAATTAACAAGCCAAACAGAATAATATTTAGCTTTTATGTCTAAGATTGAAAGCTCTAGTCTCTGTTCTTCATACGTGGGTGGAAAAAAAATTACCAGTACCATTTCAATATTTAAATCATAACTCATACACGTTTGGATGAAGGTGAGTTTTCATTTTTGGGCAAAGTGCCCCTTTAAAGCATCAATATCTTTTTCAGAAACCTGGTAACAAATTTTAATAACCCGGAGGCCTCTGAAAAAAGAGCCAAATATCAGATTTATCCACAGATATAGACCCTGTGAAATTAACTTCAGCTTTCTTCATTTACCTTTTCTCTGTTTGATTTCACTTTATGTAAATGTCACTCCGCCATCACCTAATGCTCTGAAATCTCTATATATTCGATAGATTTTCCTCAATAGGCAGCTGGAAGGCATCACAGTTACCCAGCATTACATCTCCACAATGTAATCAAGGTAGTGACAATCCCGACAGCTGACCAATCAGATCTAATATATCCCGAGCATGGAGAACTGCTCTGTCAGGAGAATCAGCCTGGGCTGTATTAAAATTCAAGATGTGTCTAAAATTGGCCCGGCCTCTGGCTTGTGGTTAACGCGCTCTATCGGGATTCTGCACAGGTCTGGGGACCAATCTTCAGGCCTGATTTATCTGATGTTTTCTAAACAACTGACAGGGGGAAACAAATTCATCTGGGCATTAAAATACAGCAGCAGGCCCCCGGCAGATTCCAGGAAGAGACCTGGCCGTCATTCTGCCGCCAGGCCACCATTAGCTTTATTAGAAATCCAATCCCATCCTCTCCTGTGAACCTGGATCCATAATACACACCTGCCTAACAAAGTAAGCATAAATGTGCATTCAATTACTAACAGACTGGAGAAAACTGTATCAAAGCCGGTTTCATCTGATTATTTATGAAAATAAAGCATTGATATGAAGAATGACAAGACATGAGAAAAACATGTACCTACGTACAGTGGCTAATGCATACAAGGATATTATATTGTTAGCAAATGCTGATAATAGTTCATTGTAAACAGATTGACCATATGGTTAATTAATTAAAGAACTGGTTGAAAATGAATCATGTACTGTAGGCTGTGTAGTGATAATAAGATTAACCGATGACTTGTGTGCTTTGGTTTACTGGTTTACCAATCATCTTTTAGCAAAACGTCATTTACATTATATATATATATATATATATATATATATATATATATATATATATATATATATATATATATATATATATATAATATTCAATAGTATACTGTATATAATATTCAATAGTATGCAACTATGCATACATTTTAAGTCCTCAAGTCCTCCTTAAGTCCTCATCAAAATATCACATATGCATTTACATATTACATTTTTCACCTTTGTGTTCCATTTCTGTCATGGATCTGATGGAAGCATCCATTTTACTTCAGACAAAATTAAGAATCTTTCTGTGTGGGATTTTGGACAGTTATTGCACCAGTGCTATAAAACCAATAACTGCCTTTAGTCTCTCACCGTGCACATCTGCCTCTCTCTGCCACCAACAATTGCGTTTAATATTGTTGAAGTGCTATTAAATCAGACGTATTTCTCTTGCTCTGAAATGTTGCTATTTTTGTGAGATTGTGTCAGCTTTAAACTAATGCTGAGGAGTAAAGCACAGTGCCTGTTTTGAGCAGAGAAAGCTCTTTTTAATATGAAACCTAATCCGGAAATATCTTGGCAGTGCACCCTGGCTGTTCTTTAATGTGCGGTTCAATTCTATGCCGATATAGTGCATTAAACCTCTTGGAAATGGCAACTCTGTCTGCTATAAGCTCTCACTCACCGCCTGCTCTCTCGCAAAGTTTTCAAGCGGCAACAATGACGAAGGGGCATCGCATTGTCTCGGCAACATGTGTTGCGGGATAGCCATCTTATCTCCACACTCCAGGCCCATGTAAACACAAAGGCGCTCTTTCTTCCTCTCCTTCTCTCCTCCTCTCCATCCATCGCTCTAAATGATGTGACTCAGAAACGTTTCTGCGTAGCACTGAGGCATCGTGTGCATGTGCGGTTGTGTGTTGTCGCGTAGCGGTGGCTTGTTCGTTCCCTCACATCCCCCTCAATCTGCTGTTCTTTGTTTACCCAACAGTTGTTTGACAGGGAGTGCAACACATGCCTATTAGGGCATTTGTGCGGCAGGGAGAGATTACAGCCTCCAGTTCCTTTTTTAAATAAACTCCCACTCACTTCACTGTAATCTGGGTGTGATAATCCCTCTCCATGCCTGTGCTGACAGACAGTGATGGGCGGCAATCTGGCCTTGCATTGCTTTTTCCTTTTTTTTCCCCCTCTCCAAGACACTTATGTAAAGTAGCCATTTATTTTGCATTAGAAACATCTTCACATTATGCTTTAAAGTCATTTGTGCATTTAAATGGGCATTTACAGTAAGAGGGATAGGAGCGATGACATCACCCACATGGGCATCAATAATATGATTTTAATGCAATTTTAGGAGGAAAACGCAAGTAAACACATTACTTAATGTAATGTGATCGCACATAAATGTAATTGCATAAATGTAGGTGCACGTGTTGGCAAGTGTAAGGTGGAATGCTCTGATCTTTAGCATTAATCTGATTTAGCATTAATATTTCCTGTCAAGCTATAATCAAAGTACAGGGAAATGTCATTTATTTGGGTGTATTTGGGCTAAATTCTAGCTATGAAATTATCATTTGCAAGACAAATTCATCATTTTTTTTGTAATTTGTAGAAATTATGTAAAAACTAGGGAAATCTTTTTAATTGAGAGCTCTTAGGGAAAATGCTTTGAAATCAGCCTTAGCAAGACAAATTGAGTCAGTGTATTTTCAAAATGTTTGAAATATAACAGAATGTGTACAGTGGAAATTATATATATATATATATATATATATATATATATAATTCTCATTGGAGGCATGAAAAAAATAAATAAATTGTGAAAGTGTAAAAAGTGTGCATTAAGGAAGTCCACTAGGACGGCAGTGCATATATTTGAGGAAACACTCATAAATATTGTCACTATTGTAGTGTTGGAAACATCATGGCTCTTTGCTTTTCAAACAACAGTTTTAATTACACCAACAAGGTTTTTATTTCATTGTAATAGAGATCATTAAGCATTTATCATGTATAATGAACATTTCAGTCTTTCATTCTCCTAAAAGATTTGCCGTAGCCTTGTAGAGACATGTCATGCACTGCGTCAGCTTCTTCTGATGAATCTGAGCTTTTTTCTTTGTTTTAATCACAAATCATGTTGTAATTGCACCTTACAAAGTGCAATTAGAGGGCTGAAGCCTGCTATTTAATCTACAGCAAAATTTCATCTGATAGCTTGATTTTCGTTATCAAAGATGGATAACGAGAGGGAGAGTTGTGCAGCTCTCAGCTCTATCATAAAGGCAATCAGTCCTTTTACCTGATTCAGCTCTTCAAAGCCAACTCTCTCTGTGTGTCTGTCTCTCTCTGTCTTTCTCCTCTTTAAGAAATAAGTTTGAGTGCCTATTGTCTAATTAACAAGGATTTTAGAGAATGGGGTCAAAATGGGTCACATGGAATTAAAAAAATGTACTGTGTGTGTGTGTGTGTGTGTGTGTGTGTATATATATATATATATATATATGTTGTATATTATATGATTGGAAACAAAGTTGTTTTTTTTATTTATATTTTTATGAACAGTGGGCATAGAATATTCAGGCAAGCCCACACACACTAATCTCCATACACCTCGAAAAGTTCTTATATAAAATCCACACAGACTCCAAACAAGCGTATGCACGTTATAGTGCATTAGAGAGTGTAGAAACACCTAAAACTATACTACGTCTGTACACTCCGTAAACACAATACATTACCATATACTGAAACTGCAATTATGAGCAGATTCGATTTTCCTTAGCATGTGTTACACAATATGTCGATAAAACAATGTGAATTAGTGGGAAAGTATTGTTTTTTGAGAACAAAATCTTAAATAATAACACTTCTTTTCTCTGTCATCATCAATACTTCTCAGTCCATTGTAAACTGCTTCTAATGGCTATATAACTTAAGATTAAAGAAATATCACGAAATTAGTTTGATCTTATAAAATAATAGTATTAATTGTACATTTTTTAAATGTTTAGTCTTACTTGCCCATTTTTAGTGCATGTAGGCTACAATCTATATTGTTATCTTTGTATATATATATATATATATATATATATATATATATATATATATATATATATATATATATATATATATATATATATATATATATATATAAATAATCTTTTTTTTTTTTTTATATATTTACACCTTGACTTGCAGAATCAGTTACATACTGCAGAAACTGCTTCAATTTTGGCACCGGTGGAGCAGTCCTAACTAGATCGATCAATTCAAGCGTCCTGATGGAAAAGGATCAGGGATCATGTAAATATGGTGATATGAAATTCAAGGACTTATGAAAAATCTATTTGATATTTCCAAGGGCCTAACACAAACCAAAATAAATGTAATCAAAAATTGATTATTATAATAATTCCGCATTCGGTTTGCAGTTGCCATGAAAATTACTGGTTTTGCAGTACTGTACAGTATATGTACTCTATCTATAGCCTCTCTATGTAAACTCACTTTAAAATATATATATATATATATATATATATATATATATATATATAGCTCTTATTCAAAGCCAATTTCAAGTGAGAAATAAGTTTGTTCAATTCATTCTCTGTATATTTCTTGTTAACTAGCAGCATCCACAGTGTTTGATCAACAGTGTTCAGACTTAGTTTGACTCGTTGTCAAAATTTTAACCACCAGACTACGAAAAGTGTCCACTGACAGACATATCATAGCATATTTTGCATATAAAGTGCCAGTATATCACTGTATTATAGTTAGAGTAGATATGGTTGTATAGATTTCTGGACTAGCTGTTTCTTGTTTATTACTTACACCTAAACTTATAGTTGCTAGACTAACAAGATATCATTTTTTATTAAACCTGTCTTGGTTTTAGTAGGCTTATCGACAGCCTGTTCCTTTTGAGAAGGTGGAGAGTTAGATGTTTTAGTCACAGAAAAAAAAAAAAAAAACCTTGAGCAACTACTGCAAGATTCTTTCCTGCCTTCATGTATCTGCTCAGACTCAATCACGTCTGACACTTCTTAGGCTTTCATAATGAATTTGCAGCCGGCACAATGCAGTACAATATCACACCTACCCAAGCACGCTTGCTTACCAAGGGGACGTTATATTATTCGATTGTGTTTTTAGTTCATGAAAAAGTTGTTGTTTTTTCTCTCCAAGTATCCCAGTGCTTACATTTAATCTTGGTTTACTTTAAGGACCTTGCAAACCCTGGCTGAGAGAGATTTGAGCTGGGATCATTCTGTTTTCAGTCTCGAGTGCTTAGCTCCATTCAGAGCTGTCCTACCTCTTAAGAACCTTGCCTTAACCTTTAAAAGTTTTTTGGTTTTTGTTTCAGCCGGTGACATTTGATAAATTGTGAAATCATTGGTCGGGAGGAGAGCTGGACATGTGTGTCAGAAATCATATTGCTTATATACATCATCTTTGTTTTCTCAGTTTGTCTATGTGTGAGAACAACAAAGCAGCAGAAAAAAAACAAAAAAAGGTGCTAACATGGTTTCCCAGTCATGCTATAGCAGCTCTTCACTCTAGAGTTCCACCCCGCTGTGATACTGGGAAGGTGATATGACAACAGAGATTCATTGTAACTGATTGCAGAGATACTGTATGGGCATGTGCATCTTAATCTTTACAGTGCAGATTAATTTTACAGGTTCACTGTGACAGTAAAGGTGACCAGCCATCAGACTAAGGAGGCCATACTGAAACTCTATAAACGCAAACCCTTTTAATCCAAACTATATTTCCTTGGGGCTTTCTGAAGGCGACAAATAGTCTTTTCAAAGCCATCGTCCCTGATGTAGTGACTTTTATATGGCCTGCGCTCCTCCACATGACTTAGCCAAAATGAAAAAAAAAAGATTTCAAAGCTTTATCCAGTGAGATTGGAATTCATGAAGGAAATATTGTCAGTGCAATAGGTTTACTACTAATAGTTGTGTCTTAAAGGCTATTATATTATATTATATTATATTATATTATATTATATTATATTATATTATATTATATTATATTATATTATATTATATTATATTATATTATATTATATTATATTTTTTAAATATTAAAATATATAATAACAAAATATAATATTTTGTGAGTGTTATATACTTAGTAATAATTATAACAACAACTCTATATTGTTTATTGTATACTGTATATTACTTATTAGTCTTTATTAGTCATTCTTATTATTATTATTATTATTATTAATATTCCAGAACCATCTACCCTCTAATTTTTGCTTCTGATTATAAGACTTGTTCTGTATTCACTGACTATTCTTTTCAAAGAAACTCTAATAAACTGTAACTAAAACTTTAAAACAGTCTAATGCAGAAGTTCATTGTTTTTCTAGGTATTTATCACATTTTGATAAACCCACGCTTTGTGGGTGTTCATTTTATACAATAACTAAAAAAAGAGAAACAAAAATGTAGGTCAGTATTATAAATATTTAGACTAACTCTGCCAGGATAACAGTTATATAATATTTGTGGTTGTTCTTAATTAATAATTTTTCTCACAACTTTTTCAGACAAAAAATTAATCTATGCATATATGGATGGACTCCAGCTGACATGCCTTCCTTTCATTTAGCAAATATGTTTTTCAAACATTTTTAGTCTACACTAATTTTTTCTTCCTTTCTAAATGGTAGCAACAGCAGAACTGCACAACCATGCATGCATGCAGAAGGAACATTGTTCTTGAATATGCATTGTGCATATTGGAGTTTCAAAGATTTTAGTTTCTCCAGTTTATGCTTAAGAAACAAGAAGAAGGCGGCAAAATGCTTTAGGAAAAACTCTCTGATGTCACTACAAAACACCAGCGCACAAGAGTGGAGAAAAACATCTTAAGTTATATCCCCACTCGGAGCTGCGGCCCCTCACTGTTACTCTTGGTGATTGCTCGCAAAACTGCTTAGCATGCATGGCAGAGAGCCGGGCAATGGGAGTGTGTTCGCTCTCTCCTCCCCTACTTCTTCCAAGCTGTCTCTGCCGCCAGGAAGGCTTCCCAGAGCCACTAGTGAAGCACTGCACCAATGATAATTAGTCTAATGAGTGATTAATTAGGGAGCAGGCTGTGGGGAAGGGGTAAGGCTTTGACCTCTCTGAGAGGCCCTGTGAGAGAGAGAGGGAGAGAGAGAAGGAGGCTAGCGCATAACCTGCAGAAGAAAATATTCAGTTGGATGTGATATGCGATTCACAGATCCACAGGAATGGAATTGCCTTAGGGAGCATTTTCCCAATGGGTTAGCTGTCAAAAACCAAGATTCAAAGGAATAGTTCACATAAAATGATAATTCTATCCTCATTTACTCTCCCTCATGTTATCAGTCGACTCCATTGACATTTATTTTACATTTTTTTGGACAAAAGTGAATAAATAATAATTATTATTATTATTGTGTGTTTGTTTCAAAGACTAAATAAATAATGAGCACTATGGTTGTAATGCTCGAAAATGTCACAAAAGCACCATAAAAGTATTGTAAGACTGGTCCTTAAAGGGAAAGTACATCAACAAATAAATAAATAAATTCTTCTGCAGAACACAAAACATTTATTTTGTAGAACACTGTAGTCTAAAATACACCGGACACCACTGACTTTCATTGTATGGACAAAACAAAACAACAAAGCATAAATAAAATAAAAATAAAAAAACAACCAACCAGCCAAATAAACTAAAAAGCAAAACAAGCCTAGTCATATTTTCCAAATGCATTTCTTTCTTCTGCTAAACATAACATAAAATATTTTGTAGAATGCTGATAACAAAACACTTTCAGTTCCCATCGACTTCCATTAATTTTTTGTCCTTACAAAGTATTCGTTCTCAACATTCTTGAAAATATCTCTTATATTCCACAGTAGAAACTCATACAGATTTGGAACAAAACAAAGGTGAGTAAATGATGGCAATTTCCATTTTTGGGTGAATTATCCCTTTAAGCAGGGACTGTATACTGAAAATCCCGACCTCCACCCTAGTTTTCCTTGGCATGTTCATGAGTGGAGATGCTCATTTCATGAACAAATTGTTATTTAGATTCAGATCTTATATGTTACAAGTGTTTTATTTATTTTGTCATTTTATTCTTCTGTGTAAAACGCCTAATTAAGATTTATCGGAATACTGCAAAATTCATGAATTAGATTGCATTATATGCATATGTGATACATCTAGTGTGGGATTGATTTTATGCAGTGGGTTGAGATAGGCAGTAGTCTGTTTTTCACTCCCTTTCCATCTCTGTCCACAGAGTTGAGTTGAGGATCTGCGCTCTGCATGATTAATCTTTATGTTGGAAGCGTAATCTTTCCAGCACTCCTCTTAAAAAAATCTGCCTGGATCTTGATTTACAGTTATTTAATTAGAGCCTGAACTCTGTGATCAGAACGTAGCATCACTTAAAGACGGCAACTAAAGGAATACGGCACCTACACCGTTCAAAAAGGAAACTAATGGACGATAACTGTCAGAAACAAAAACTAACTGTAGGTGAATGAGGCAGAGCGTCAGATTTATTGCTGCGGGCGACTTTCTCATATCCACTTCAGAACAAGCAATTCTTTAATAGAACTTGGCTTACGGGTGACTTTTCTTTAAGGGTTTCTATTCTGGAGTACATGAGGGTATCGTGGAGAGACAGAGGAGTGATAAAAAGAGCTCTTTGTTTACACAATAGGCGTGCTCGATTTGATTCGGCAGCCCCTCTGTAGGCAAAATGAGCGTAATACAGTACTTTGTGTTATGTGAGGAGATCAGGCACACTCTGTTACAGACCGCAATTGCTTTTGTGCCCACTTACACATCTCATCTCTTGTCTCTCCCCCTCCAGCACAAGACTAACTTTTAAACTACTTTGAACAGAATTATCTGAGTAGCTTGATCAAGCCGAGTGCAGTCGATCAGGTAAAAGCTATTTAGTAAAACTTCCTCTCTGACAAGAAGTGATTTAAAAAACAGATGAATAGAGTGAGGACTTTATAAGCCATTCGTACTGTATCTGGGGAACAAGCAGAAGTGCCTGCTCTGATCGAGGTGGAATAAGTGCATGTGCGGGTTATGTTACCAGAGGGGAAATTCAACTGTGCATACGTTTTCTTGCCTTGAGTTTTGATGATAATAATCATGTTGGCTGCTCCCGACCTGTAATTTCTCAGATCCAAGATGCTTGCGAGTAATTAACAGCCTGTTCTGTGCCATCTTTACTCGGTTCTCTGCCCTACGTGTCTCTTTGATTAAAACACTGTTATGTTTTAATAATGTCTAAAGGTGTTTCTTCAACTATATGGATACTTTTGGCCCTGCAGACTTTAATAAACTCTCTTAAAGCACTCTTTTAACATCTTTATTTAAAGTCTCTTAACAATGTACAACAGTGTATATAGCCTACATACATCAGAATAGAATTGAACTTTTTTTGTTGTTTTGTTTAAACATTTCCATTACAGTGTAATTGTGTAGTTAGCACATCTACAATCTGTAAAAGAAATTATGTGATGGGAATAACATTTTAAACATATTTCTAAAGGCAAATTTCATAGGTCAAAAATCTTGGAAAAAAAATTGGATTCAGTTCTCGTCTCTGAAGTTTTATGGACCTTTTACACAAGATTTAGTGTATCTTACTTGGCTCTGGAAACGGCACTTTGAAAATGTAACATTTTGGAAAATGTTTTTGTATTTGATGAATGTATAACGCAATGGCAAGTAATTAATTGAATCAGTCTTATTAATTATATGAATAATTACTGACAAGACATGTTAAAATGATTTTTTTTTATTTAAATATATATTTTTATTATTTTGTGTTTTTGTTATTGATCTATTATTTATTGTTTGTAATATATATATTATATATATATATATATATATAATTTTTTTTTCTTTTTTTTCTGTTTAGCTTTATTTTTATTTCAGTTTCGGTTTTAGTAGGTTTAATTCTTAATTTTAAGCATGTCATTTAGTTGTTTTTAATTTTCATTTCAAGTTAAAGTTTTTCATTTAATTTTTATAGTTAATTCCAGTTGCTGTAAATGATTTTTTAATAGTTTTAGTTTTAGTCAACATTTACAAAACTGATTGATAGCTTTAAAAATAGTAGGCTACTATGAAAGTACGTATGTATACCAGTGGAGCTTTTTCACATCATAGGTGAACCCAACCTTAACCAATTTTGACATAAAGAGTTATGACAAGGGTGTCGATCCCAACTGTAGGAGTGGCTCTCAGGCCACAAGGTTAAAACAATTCCCACCCAATCATACAAGCAACACAATAGAATAGCTGTCACACGGGAAGACAACAGAGGTGATGGGAGCGGACAGGGCTGTGGTTTACGTTCAGGTGGAGTGTTCCCGCTAATCCGATTTGACGTTCACATTTGCCGCTTGAATGGAGTAGCTAGCCAGGCTTTGAAAAGAGCGACAGGCCTCCTTCAACAGGTTTCAGAAGGTGCAGGGTTATGGAAGATTGGCCACAGTAGATGGGGGTGGTTGACCCAGCCATATTTCACTATTAGACTGTGACTGGAGTCACATTTGACCACTTGCCCCCCCTCCACCTCATTCCTGCTTGCTGCCGCTACACAGTGCTATTTCCATACTGCCTCTGCTAAAAGCTATTTTGTCAACATTAGTCATTGTCAAAGCGGATTTCTTCTGTGCCGCAAGAGCGATTCTCCCGTTTTGATCATCAGATGTTTATTTGTTGTTTGTTTGTACCTGTGGGGAATGGTACAATTCAGATTGAGCACAAGCTAAAATCGTGTTGTAAAGCTGTGTTTCACAGGGCGCACTTAGCTAAAAGAAGCTATTTGCATATGGTTTCTTCCAATCAGTGGCCCTGTCACTATGTGAGGATCTCATTATAGTCGTGCCCCCTCCAGTGGCTCACAACCCTTATGATCTCTAAATTTCTCTCTGTCAATCTGCTTTTTCTTCTCCACATAGTGTATGTTGCACAGGGACTAATTACTGTAGCAGAGATACAGACCTCTGTGATCTTTCCCCCGCAGTACGGGGTGTCGCCAACTGTGAAATAAAACATGCTGCATAAAAACGAATTTTCCAGATTTAGCTGTAAAATAGTTGAAAATATTTATATTATAGTAATTATAAAATCTATCTATCTATCTATCTATCTATCCATTTAGCGATTTTTATTATGAACTATGAGTTATGAATAAAATTATAAGGATAATAGAACTTGAATATGGTACGAGTATGGTATTCATGGTATGAGATATAAATAACCAATTTTTCTTGAATTTATAACATAAAAATAGTGTAATTAATTAGGGTTATATAATTACTGTAAGATTTATTACACACACACACACACACACACACACATCAAAATTTTAATTGTTCCTATATAAACATGAACTAGTAATTTGATTTTATTGAGTTATATTGAGTTGCACATATGCATTATTTATTTATTTGTTAAAACAAAAAAAAATAATTGATTACAGTTAAGTAATTAGTTTAAGATAAACTTTTAGCCAAATGCTAATTATTCTCAACCTTTGGTTCATGGAGTTGAACCAATGAACTGAACTCTTGCTTACAGGTAACAGCAATGTGAATTGTCAGTTTTACTCACTAATTAGGGGCACACAAAGCATAATTTTCCGTGAGCGGTTAAGCAGCGACAGTTCATCTAGCAGTGAGAGGCTTAACTGTGATTCAGAACTGAGGCTGTGCAGATTCCTGTGTATTTTTGCATCTGAGAGCTGGACAGGAGCAAAATGTTTGTAAGAGGAGCAAATTTGTAATTTGTAATGTAATCACTTAGTGCTGGCTGAGAACAATGTTAGAAATGATACAAACATGCATTTTTTTTATTAACAAATATTGACATTCTGCTCTACATTTAACAGTTTTAATACATTTGATATTTTCATTAACATTTCAGATTCAAACGTAAGCTTTTGATCTATATTTGTAGTACACATATAATTTAGCATGTGCTGTATAAATATTTATTTTACCTTAAATTTATAAAAAATTGCGCATCACACAACCTTTTTAGTGGATGTTTAAGCTTAATTTGTTGCAATTTTACATTAGCAGCAACCCACTGCTGTTAAAAGCAGCGACTTTTCCCTCTGTAGGTTACGTTTTACCCAGAAGGCCTTGATCTTGCAGTCTAGATTCATCATTTAGATAATTGAAATTGCAGTGTTACAAAATAAATAAATAAAGTCATTAAGATGGATCATGACTTCTAGGCCTCTGCGGAAATTAAATCGGTCAAGGTAACCTAATTGCAGACTCATCCAAAAAGAACTTCACCCTTAGGCTGCAGGGTGACAGAATGCATTCAGGATCCAGGTAGATCCTGGAAAAGGACACCCTGGAGCTAAATATGGAGAAAGATAAAAACGGAGAATCCAGCTGGATTGGTATGAAGTGTAGAATATGTGCTAGTTAATGTAGAAGGGAAAATTGTCCCTAATTAGCATGGAGCTTGGAAAAGGTTAGCGTCATGTATCACTGCGCTGGGCAGCGAGACATACTTTTAATTGGAGATAGGAAAGCTCTGACCAGAACAGTAGGGCTGTGCATTTACCTTGAATTCTGATAATATCAAGTAATTGGAAATAAATCTGTCATGGAAAACTCTTGCTCATGTTCTCGAAGGCTTACACTTTAAAGGAATAGTAATTAAGTTACGGCTTCATTCTCTAATTGTGTGTACTGAGATAATGAGTTGAAAGTTGAAGCAATTATTCCCTTTCTCGTTCTCTTTTTTTATTTTCTGGCGCCGGATATTTTTGTATCTGTGAGTATGTTTTAGGTCAGTTGGAAAGAGCGAAGTTACATCTCGCTGACTTGAAAGTAAATGGAATTATGTTAAATGAATGAACCAGTAGTGATTCTGATACCTTACCCTCCCTATCAAACACTCGATAGAAAAGTGTTGATAGGAAGATCAGCCTCATATAACCCTCTTCGTTACAGTTTTAGCTTGCCACACAGCAGGGTTCGTGGAACTCGAACTGATGCTAAATCATCAGTTGGTTAATTGTGCGCTCTGACAGGGGACTAATACATATTGATATGAATTATTCAGACCATATGTATTTCTTTGATTGCTCATTATGGGCAGTGAATGTACAACGTAATGTTAAATCGAGCTGCTACAAATGACAAAGAGCAGAGACCATAAATAGACTTGAAACCTGCTAATGGAAGTCATCATTATGAATTTATGCTTTGAAAAAACATAAATCATTATAGATTGTTTCAAACTGGCACCAGCTCAGCCATGAATAACCGTGTTCATGCAGAGCTAAACTGAAAGGCTAGAGTAATAGATGAGGAAAAGCGAGACTGAGGTAAAGGTCTGGTGTTTAAGAGGCTATGATGTACAGTAATGAAAAATTCTCTTTAAGAGATGAACTAAGCCGTCGAATCTGGATATAAGCCCACTTACTGTATGTCTCTTTTCTATGTGTGTGTGTGTGTGTATGTTCATGCTACTGCTTAAAAATTTGGGCTCAGTAACACTTCATTGTTTTTTTTTATCTAATACTTCATACTAAAAATGACAGTAAAGACATTGATTACATTGATATTCCATTTCAAATCAGTTCTGTTCCTTTGAACTTTCTATTCATCAAAGAGTCCTAAAAATGGTTTCCACTAAAAATATTAAGCTGGTTTCAACATCACCAAATCAGCATATTAGATTGTTTATGAAGGATGATGTGATCTGCTATTTCTGAATTGCACTATTTCTGAAATGCAGCAGCTTAGTTAATAAGATTCAGGTTTTAGTGCTGAATTATTGAATTACATGGCACAACTGTTTAGTGAATTCCTCCCTTCATGTTCGGATGTGTGTGTGTACAGTATGTGTTAGTCAGGATTAATATTTGATCAAAACCAACTGTTTTTCAGCAGGATTTTTGCGTCATAAAGCGTCCAGGAAGTGAGTCATGAGTCTTAATTAATTATGCAACGAATGGAGTTTGGAGTTACTACATACTGATGATTATTAAATTATATGGTTGTAGTTGAAGAGTATGGCTACACACACACACACACACACACACACACACACAGTAAATATATATATATATATATATATATATATATATATATATATATATATATATATATATATATATACACACACACATACATTTTTTATTCCATTTGAGCATGTTTATTCCCACCATTATCTTAGTAAAACAATGCATTGTAAAAAATAAATAAATAAATAAATAAATAAAAAATTCTCTACTTCTCTCTGTTTATGTCTATGAAGAATCACAAAGGTACTGGGTTACTCCGCCGCGATACCCCCGAAGCAATCTAAAATAGTCAGAATATAGACACTTATTATAGATGTACCCTAGTTATTCAGGACAGGCTAAAAACACGGTTTGGAAAATGGATTTATGGTGTACTCGCTTATTATATACATTTTGTAAATCTTGAACACAAAAAAAGTTATGGACCGCAGCTCTGATTGGTTATTTCTTACCGGGAGCGGTGAATTTCTGCAAATGCCAATAGGACCACTGGGAGGAGCCAGAGGAGCTTGATTTTTTCACAGATTATCTGTCTCATATTCTACTGTCAGGACATAATGACAGGTTTCACAAATACATTTTTACAAAAGTTACCTACTTCAGCTTTAAAATAATAGTTTTCTATTTGAATATACTTTAAAAAACACTAATTTATTCCTGTAATGCAAAGCTGAATTTTCAGTATCATTACTCCAGCCTTCAGTGTCACATGTAACATCCAGTCTATCACATGATCATTTAGAAATCATTCTAATATTCTGATTTATTATGAGTGTTGGAAACAGTTCTGCTGTCTAATATATTTGATGAATAAAAGGTTAAAAAGAACTGCATTTATTAAAAAAAAAAAAAAATTCTAATAATATATATTCTAATAATATATTTTCTTTACTATCAATTTTTAATAAATTTAACACATCCTTGCTGAATAAAAGTATTGATTTTATTTAAAACAAAGAAAGAAAAAATATACTGACCCCAAATTACTGACCAGTAGTGTATATTATTACAAAATATTTATATTTTAAAAACATAGCTTCGTTTTTTTTTTTTACTTTTTATTCATCAAAGTATCCTAAAAAAGTATCACATGTTCTGAAAAAATATTAAGCAGCAGAACTTTTTCCAACTTTGATAATGAATCATCATATTAGAATGATTTCTAAAGGATCATGTGATAATGATCCTAAAAATTCAGCTTTGCATCACAGAAATAAACAATAATTTAAAGTATAATACATTTAAAAACAATGATTTTAAATTGTAATAATATATTACAATATTGAATTTTTTTCTGTATTTTTGATCAGATAAATGCAGGCTTGATGAGCAGAAGAAACTTCTTTCAAAAACATTAAAAATAGTAATGTTTCCAATCTTTTGGTCTGTACTGTATATATTTTAAGTTAATTGTATTTAAGGTACAGTTTTGCAAAGTAATATTACTGGACAAGTCATCCATGAAATCTTCCCATGTAGCCAAATTGCACTGGCATGTCTGCTAGTAACCTACTTGCAAGCTTTTCCCCATTGCTATTCATTTGGAGTTAGAGGTCTAGCTTCAGCTTGTTATCCCCCTTTTGCACTGTTCAATTGTAGTGCAGATCCATTCATTGAATACCAATGGGCATAATTCTTTTTACCTGAGTTTCAACTGGCAACGCAATTGGATGAGGTTGATTCCAACAATCACATGGTTGTTTGCACTCAGCAGGATGACAGTGGGCAAGCTTGATGAAATTAAAAAAGTCAAGGTAGGTGCTACCATGTTGAATTTGAGGAGCTGAGCTGAAAATGGGCCAAGCGCTGGGAAAGAAAGAGGAGGGGGAAAAAAGCAGAGCATGAACTAAATCAAGCCCCTTAATTGGCTTGTTAAGACATGAAAGAGTCGACTGAGTGGGGTGGCCTTGAAGCAAAAGTATAAAAGGGTTGGAACAAGAGAGCAACAGAAGGGAAGGAGGATAATGGAAGAGCGGGGAGGGAGAGAATAGAAAGCTGAAGTTAAGTTGATGGACAACTTTGTTTAATTTGGCCGTTTTTACGGAGTGATTGGGAAGCCAGGGCTGTTTGCAGGGGGAATGAGATTGTGGCATGCACCGGGGCAGTCTGATGAAGCCATTACGGGCCTCCCTCCCTCGCACTCAATCATTGTGACACATCAATAGGTGCGTTAGATGGTCATTCCTCAATGGCTAACCGACCCACCTCGCCTACAGTACTAATCGTTCCAATCATTCAGTGAGAAGCCGGGAACCTCTAATCTTGGTAGCAGTGACCCTTTTCCCAACATTGCCTAAATCCAGCCAACCTTTTTAGTGTAATTCATTATCCATCAACTAGTTGGAAATAAAATCTACAGTGTGAAATGGAGCAGTAGATGGATACCTGGATCTTTCTGGTAGATTTTGACCACAAAACTAGCTGTTTGGTGGGTTGATGTGGTGAAGAACATCATATGAAGCAATCTTAGATGTTTACTAAACAAAGCAAAGCTTTCTAAGCAGAAAAGACCTTGGATGTCTCCTTTAGTTTCTGTTCATTTAGATGAATAGGTTCATAGTTCATTTAGATGAATAGGCTTTTCCAGTCCAGAAATAAAATACTTTTAAAATGAGATGCATTTCTGCTGAAATCAAGGCAATACTCTTTACTGTGTTTAGACTCAGTGCTCTTGTCAGTGCCATATCACAATGTGCTTCCTTTCAGCAGCACAGCAATCAGATTACACTGTGGTTCCCCCGCTAATATTCCCGCTTTGGCTCTGTCATTTTTCTTTGTCTATCTGGCAAGGCGTATGGTCTTACAAACAACACTTCCATGTGTTTTTTGGGGTTTTTATAAAACATATGGTCACTGATGGATTAATTATCCTTGTGTTTAGGGATGTGCAGTATTTTGGTTCTATAACATGCTGTACGATTGGATTTATTAATTTTCATTATTTTTACATTTAGAAAAAGATGAACAAAGTTATTTTCTATAAACACTAATTTAATGAAATTGTTTTATGTAATTGTAATCAAACTTCCAAATTAATATCAATTTTTTTGTACTGTATGTTATAATGCTGTGATGCCTAAAATTATGGAAGGCATTTTCTGCCAAATTTAAATAAATAAATGAAATGATTAAGATTAAAATTAAAACCAGATTAACTATTTCATTACAGAAAACTGTACGCAAAATATGTGACAAAATTGAGAATGAAATTAAATGATTTCATTTTCACGGTGACATACCTGTCAAATTGAAAAATAAAATGCAATTGCTGATTTCACATTTCATTTTCAATACAGTCTCGAGGCAAGACTGCCAATATTAAAATGAAAAGCAAACGTGAAAAAGAAACTACACATACAGTTTTTACAAAGCTCTTTATTAACGCTCACGCAATAATAGTGACACAATTCAAATTTAAATGTAAATTTTACTTGTCATTTTAATTCCTCTTTTATTTCACTGTTTTCATTTTCGTTTTCATTTTCAAAGACAACCTGCATGCAAATTATATGTTAATGAGTGGGTGTGGCTTATTCAAGTAACGGCGCTAGAGACAATCGTCGAAGTCTCGTGTGCATGAGTTGAATGGTGGTTGAAACAATGTGTGAAACGACATTAAAATGTGAATATATTGTAATCGAGACATGGACGAATCTGTTAGTGAGCTTTTGCGGGAAGCTGCTGCAGCATTAGAACGTGGAAGAAACAACCAGCCTGACCAGCATGCGTCAAACCCTCGACCCACTGCAGTTCCTCAGCCTGAGCCTCCACGAGACTCCCCGGAAAATCTGCTGTCTGCTGAGTTTGTGACGGCTGCAAAGGGGTGCTCCGATCACGATCGGCCGATCGTTAATGCGCATCTCATCAGTAAAGCCGGTTCTCTAATCAGCGGTTAATTCCATCAGGTGCGTGATTTCACATAGAGCAGCTGTTACTACACAGAGCCATTGTTAACTAAGAAGATGCGCCAATAAACGCTGAAAATGAACGTGGATTTGCGCATCTTCTCAGTTAACAATGGCTCTGTGTAGTAACAGCTGCTCTATGTGAAATCACGCACCTGATGGAATTAACCGCTGATTAGAGGACCGGCTTTACTGATGAGATGCGCATTAACGATCGGCCGATCGTGATCGGAGCACCCCTATCCAAGATAGATTCAACTCGTAGCAAAATGAAGTCATTAGGCCTATCATCCGAAATGTTTGCTAGCTGGTTTAATTCTGCTGCTATACTGGCCATAACCACAGTTATAGCTCCTCCACGTAACAACGTAATTGAGCCACACCCACTCATTAACATATAATTTGCATGCAGGTTGTCTTTGAAAATGAAAATGAAAACAGTGAAATAAAAGAGGAATTAAAATGACAAGTAAAATTTACATTTAAATTTGAATTGTGTCTATTATTGCGTGAGCGTTATTAAAGAGCTTTGTTAAAACTGTATGTGTAGTTTCTTTTTCACTTTTGGCTTTTCATTTTAATATTGGCAGTCTTGCCTCGAGACTCTATTGAAAATGAAAAGTGAAATCACCAATTGCATTTTATTTTTCAATTTGACAGGTATGTCACCGTGAAAATGAAATCATTTAATTTCATTCTCAATTTTGTCACATATTTTGCGTACAGTTTTCTGTAATGAAATCGTTAATCTGGTTTTAATTTTAATCATTTCATTTATTTATTTAAATTTGGCAGAAAATGCCTTCCATATAAAATCACTTGTAGCGTTATAAAATGTTTTTATTGTTTTTTTGTTTTTGTTTTTTTTAGAGAAAGTAATGCAGAATTTGTATAATGTCAATTTGTTGGTGGAGAACAGTTATCAGTTTTATTGATATTGTCCATAAACATGAGTGCTTGTGTTATGAGTCAGCAGGGTTCAAAGTTCACAGGTGAATCTGAGTGTGAGCCGCCCAGAGGTGACACAGTCTTTCTTTCAATCAGGCTCTATAGCTGGCGAGGGTGCATCAATGTGCCCAGCTTTGAAGCACTCCACATAACCAGATTCTTTAGTTACACCTCAGCAGGGGGGGAGAAAGTATGAGAATCCAGGGAAGAGACGTGCACGGTACAGTTGCTTTTGTAGGGCTGCCTCCAGCCACCCACTGCAGTAATCAAACTAAGCCAACCTGACCCACTTTGCTGCCGCTCTCCAAGCCTCAATTCCTCTCGCTCTCCTCTATGTTTCCTTTGCTACCTACCCTTTTTTCATGACTCCATGCCAGGCTGCCCACTCTCCACCTTGTCCACTGTTCTGTATCCACACACAAATGCTCCTCAGTGTAAGTGCCTAAATCTCCGGCTCTACGCATCGCTGCTGCTCCATACGCAAGCCGAGTAGGAGGTGCTAACAGAAGGAGAATGCAACATCAACCCTGCATGCCTGACAGGTCTCTCTCCCACAGAGGAAGGATGAATTAGATGGAGGGTGCTACAATAGCCAAGCTGATTCGCACATGGCCCTCTGGGTTTTACTCCCACTGGCCTCTGCTTTCTTGCCTCTGAGCCCCATGCTGCTCAACTCCCACCGCAGCCACCGGGGTAAGGATCATTACCTCTGACAAGAGCTTCTCCATGAGTAATCACCAGTGTGGGAAACCCAAAAAACACCCATTTCAATCCTGCCTCTGCTCAGTCAAGAATCCTCTGCATCGCATGCATGCCATCTCTGCATCCTGCCTGTACTGTAAAAGAAGAAAATTTTAAATTCTGTCATTATGTACTCACCTTTGGGCCCTATAATGCACCCGGCGCAATGCAACCCAAGGCGCAGTGCAAGTGTGTTTGTTAGTTCCAGTCCGGCGCCGTTCACATTTTCCCGTCCAGCGCCACGTCGTTTAATTAGCAAATGCATTTGCACTCATTTTTGCGCCCATGGGCGTGCTGGTCTAAAAAAGAGGTGTGTTCAGGTGCATTACTATTTTAAGGAGCTGAAAGCCGAGCACTTTACACTTTACACACAGATCGTTAAAATAGGGCCCTTTATGTCATTTTAGAACCATCTGGAATGCACAAGGAGTAAAAAGTATTGTTGTATGAATCATATTAAAGTATTGTAGCATATTGTGTTGCTTAGTATGTTGGTTGCCTGAATTAGTTGTCTAATGGGTCGTAATGGGACACCGTTAAGTGTCGTTCCAAACATTTAGGACATTTTTCAATGAAACACACACACACACAAAATGTATTTTATTTTATTATGTTTTTTTTTTTTTTTTGGTTTTGCTTTGTTTCCTGTCCTTTTTTTATCTTCTTTTTTTGTTTTGGACCTTTTGTTTTGTTATGGGTTGTGTTGGCGCAGTGGATAAGACACATGCCTTTGGTGTGAGAGACCCGGGTTAGAATCCACTGTCACCAATGTGTCCCCCCGAATCCACTGTCACCAATGTGTCCCTGAGCAAGACACTTAATCCCTAGTTGCTCCAGAGGCGTGCAACCTCTGACATATAGCAATTGTAAGTTGCTTTGGATAAAAAAAAGCGTCAGCTAAATGAATAAATTTAACCTCCATTGTAATATGAATTTTGCTTTGTTTTGGCTGATAAAAACATTGACAAAATCACCAATGCACCATGTAAACAACATTTTATTTTATTTTTGATGTGTTTGTTTGGTTTTGGTTTGTTTCTTATCCGTTTTTGTTTGGTTTTGGACCTTGTTAACCTGCATTGTAAGGACGAGTTCAGACATTATTCAGCATATCTCGTGTTTGTGTTTCATGCAGGTTTGGAATGACATCGAAGTATTCAAGGAAGTCTTGAATAATTAGGCTGATTTCAGGGTCTAACGACCCCAGTGGGACTAATGACATAGGTAGTGTTTACATAAAATCTGCTTTCATTTAAAACCAGCTGGACAGAGTCCAAAACAGGGATCTCAAGATGTTTCTAGTTTTTGTAAAGATATGTTTCATAGTGACTACATCCATCAAGCACCATATAATAACTAACCTAGACAGCAACATAGTGTTGGCCCAGATCCGGCCCACATCTGGCCCGTGTGAAATCCAGATCTGGGCCAGATCTGGGCCCAAACTGTTTGCTGTCTGGGTAAAAGTAGTTCATATGACTTATACGACTAATCCAAGTCTTATGAAACCTATGTGACAGTTTTATGAGGAACAGACTGAAATGTAACATTGTTTTCCTGCTCTCAGAAGTCATTCTCCATTCCACATTTGAAATGGCATGATACGTATTATTATTACGACATGTGTGAACCGATGGTGTTCGTCAGTAATGATGTGTCATTTGTAAATCTGATTTTAGACTTGAATGAGATTTTAGAATCATGTGTCATAATGCTGGCATACCTTTCATTTGACCTAATGATATAATACACAGCTGTGAGACGTATTGAGGCCCGCACCAGCTATTCTGCTATGAATATTTGACATGACCCCTCATTAATGCATTAGCGATAATGCTCACAGTCAGATTCTCCGACTGCCTTTCTCTTCTGCTCTGCTTAGAAGCAGCTCAGTGATGATATTGGAATATCACAACCTTTGCTCTAACATAAAATTATGCTATTACCCATAGGAAAACAGCGAGAACCAAGTCGGCAGAAAAAGAAAAAAAAACTAGCGGTTAAAGTGATTTTCTCTGAGATTCAATAAGTTGTAAATCAGTGAGCACCCTTCCTGCGATTACAGCATTATTTACTCGGAGAGGCCAAGTCTCCTTTGCTGTCCTGTGCCTCTTAAACAATGAAACAGGAGAACCGCCTGGACTTTATGAACATAAAACAAGTTAGCCGACACAGTCGTTTCACATTCCCACTATTGTAGCTGTCAGGGAAAGCAAATCAAAACTGTGAATGGCTTTTTGTTGTTTTGTGTTCTCTCTCTCTCTCTCTCTCTCTCTCTCTCTCTCTTTCTCTCAGTGTGACTTCAAGCACAGGGATCATTTGTTCTTTCTCTCTGTCATCGCTGCCAACTGCTCTTTTCTAAATAATGCACTTTCCACTATAATTGCCACAGTAATACCAAGCCACAGAAATACTATCTCTGTAATTTTTTTCATTTTTCAATGAAACAGCAGGGTTTTTTTTCTTTCTCCCTCACAATCTCACAGACAGTGCATTTAGCTTAATGAGCGTGGCTGATAAAAATATCGGCTCTCGCAAAATCGCCAATGCAACATGTTAAAAAATCGTTCTAATTACTATGTGACCTGACATGAAATATTTCTAGACCAGATGAGATCAAAACAACTCCCTGCTGGGCTTCTCGCTCGGCTTAAGCTATTCTGTTTCTTTCATCCATTTTCAACTTCTTTTCTTTGTGTTCTTCTCTTTTCTTGTTACAGTATATTTATTTATTTACCAAATGCTCATGTGGCCATGTGAAATCATGCCAGTACTCTTTGGGGTATAAATCCTTGCTTGTTAAAATAAAAAAAATAAAAAATAGTTCACCCGAAAATTATTTTTTGTCAATATTCACTTGCCCTAATCTTCAAAAAAGGACTTGTATATCACTAAAAAACTTTTTTTATGAACTGTCATTGTCAAATGAACTGAACTGTCAAAAAACACAGTATAACAATATCCTTCCCCATTTCCCCAGGAAAAATAACTGTACATGTTTTGGAACAACATGAGTGTGAGTAAACGATGACAAAAAAAAAAAAATTTGGCTGAAGAATTCCTTTAAGCCAACGGCTACATGCCTTAGGACAGAATTAGCACTGGTCCACAACACAGACACCTTTGGATGCAGGAACTAACCTTATCCCAACTCCTCTGTAAATACAGATTTACAAGTCTAAATACCCACCAAGGTCTTTCTTCATAGTTGCATCATTAAATTCATGAACCTTCTTAAAAAATATTTGAGGCATTTCTGTCAAATACCAAATTAAATAATTATTCCTGAGACAGATACTTCCAGTAGGCAGTGGGAAGCTGTAGCCTTGTGCCAGAAACAGATTTCAGTCCTTTAGATGCTGCTTGTTTGAATCCCCCACACTCTGGAGGAAGGCCAAGCAGAAGGATCTGCCTGGCATGAGCAAGGTGCTATTAATCGCCTGTTCAATATGAACTCACGATCTCATGCTGAGATGTTTGAATAAGGGAGACCTTGCCATGGATTAGCATACTAACTGACATATGGGCTATATCTGCGATGTAAACATTAGCGGTATACTGTTGCAGTCCACCGTGAGCTAATTGTGGTTTCGATGAGGTTGCTTGTGAAACGCTCCCTCTCTGCTACGAGATCTTTCATCTTCTTCTTGTCGTACTTTGAAATGGGTTTGTAAAAATTGTCACGTGAATCCTAGAGAATAACGTAATGCCACTAAACGGCCATCTGTATGCGGGCATTCTCTGCCAAATTCGCTAATTTCACCAAGACTGGATAGATTAGTGGGACTTAGCTATGTGGGTGGACTTCAAATGGCATTGATGAAAACAATAGCTTGTATTTTCAGGCTTTTTAACTTGGGCTCCATGTTTCTATGCTACCTGACATGTCCTTCACTGCTCTCCCATCTGTGTCGACTCTCACACATGCACACGTCCTCGCTTCTTCATCTCCCAGCTTCTGCCACCAAATAAAAAGCTTGTCCCAGAGGTTGTCAGAGCATGAGAACTTATAGCCACCCACGTTCGGCTCGGTCCACAACCTGCACTCTCATTCCTGCTGTTTCACATGCTTTATCACTTTTTCATCCTCCTCCCCAGCTTTCGCCCTCAGACACTAAATCAGGTGATATGAGATTGTTGTCATCCTGGAATTACAAGACAACATTTCGGCGCTATACCATCCTTTGATATGACACATGCAAAGATGGGTAAGGTTATGCGATGAAACCACAATCTCCTCTGTGCCCATCACAAGCACCAAATCAACAAAAAAATATTTTTTCTTGTTTATTTGTAAAAAAAATAAAAAATAAAAAATCACTTTTTTTTTTTTTTATAAATGAGGCCTTGGATATCATGAAAGACTTAAAAATAATTTTGAATCATATTTTATATGGTTTTATTTAAACTGTATACAAACACACATTCTGTGGACTTTATGTGTATTTTATTACATATTTGAATATTTAATTTTAATGCAGTATCCCTATGAATTTTGCATGCTGACTTGTCTTTTTAAAAGCAGCACTTTTGTAGTTTGTTGTTATTAAGCTCTACTCGCTGTTGAGCGATGGTTGTACCCAAGACAAAAAAAAAAATAGTTGGAAAAGTCTGAGATATAAATATTGAAGAAAGTCCACATATAGTCGTTTAAAAGTGTGCAAATGAAGGAGAAGGAAGCAAAAATCCAATTGAACTGTGAGTCGTGACTCTTTTAAGTTTGTAAGATGAATGAGGTGTGTTATTGTTGCGTTATTTGGACAGGGTGATGAAGGAGGCTGTGACCTGCAGAGGGGAAAGTAAAATATAAGTGACTGATTCCTGCTTTGAGAGAGAGAAAGAGCAAGAGACAGGAAGAGAGAGAGAGAGAGAGAGAGAGAGAGAGAGAGAGAGAGAGAGCCTGTTTGCTGGTGAGTTACATTGGAGCGCTGTGCCCTGCATCTCATCCGTTCTGTCTTATGTCTGAGACGTAATCCTGTTTTCAGCACAAAATCATTTAGCTCTTTGGCACCACGTATGTCATTAACCTGCCCGGGGTCGGGCTGCCTCTCCATTCTAATTCACTCTTCTGTTCCATCACCTAAGCTTCAGCAGCACTGTTAAATATCAGCCAGACAGAGCCCAATCATCTAGCCGCCTGCTGTCTCTCTGATTATTGTTGACCAGCAAAACACTTGACCTGCAAACGGCAGCACTATGAGGGTAATCTACCTTGACATCTTTGTATCTAATGGCGTAGCAGGATCGATGGCCTGCGCACACACCCTGTGGGCACGGGAGGCTGATTTCCCCTCTAAAGCTCGTGGCCAGCACTGGCTGTCTGAGCCGTCCGACACACGGACACATAGCTCATTTAATTAGTCATAGTCAGGGACTCCTCTGGACTCCAGGGATTCAGAGTGTTCACTGCTCAGGTGCTGGCAGGAGAGGATACAGAACAAAATGTTTGGAGGCAGTTTGACACCTGGCAGCGGAAAAAAAGACAGCTCTCAGTGTCCAGCAAATGCTAAATATGGGTTTGCACAAAATGCAGCCATCTATTTTCTAAACTTGTTAATAAACTCAGTGATTGTTGTGTTATATAAGGCCTTTCAATTCTCACTCAACTTCATGCTGGAAATGTTTCTGTCTTTTGTCCCTCCTCATATTGTTATTATTATTAAAATACATATATTATTACAAATTATTAAATAAAAAATATATAATACAATTTTAATAATAATAAAAAATAATTATATAATTCCTCTGAAATTCAATATTGTAATCTTCATGCAGGTTAACATTTAAACATTTTTTCTCCTTTAAAATCCTATTTTCTCATATTATTATTTTTACTATAAATATCATAAATGTTGTTTAAAAATTGTTTTTGTATCAATACAGTTTACAAATAAACATTTACAAATTAATAATAAATTAACTACATTTAATAAATGAATAACAACAAACATTCCACAAGATTTATTGATTATTAATTTGATCTTTTTATTTAAAGCTTTAATTTGAAGCTATTTATTATTATTATTATTATTATTATTATTATATAAATGCTATTTTTTTGTATCAATAATATATCAAATGAAAATATATTTTATATATTACACATTTATACATCTATGCATTTGTTTGTTTGCATTTTTCATCGGAAATCTTGATATATGGCCAACTTGAAACCGTTTATTAAAGGGTACATAACATACACAGTTTCACCTAATCTCATGTTAATCTTGAGTACCTATAGAGTAGTACTGCATCCTTCATATAGCCAAAAAGTGTTTAGTTTGATCATATTTATAAAAAAAAAATAGAGCTTTCCGATTCTTTCCAGAAAAAGCCGAGCTCCTGGAGGCGTACCGTGAGTGGAACTATAATACTAATGTTTCGTGTTGTTTCTATTAACATATATTCACTTACAGTATGTGCTGATTTCCAACAAAATATAGAAATCTGATGCAATTGTACTTACATGAATGGGGTCTTTTATCACAGGGACAGCTCCATGTTTTAATAGCAAACGATGTGAAAATCCAGCATCAACTTTGGCCTTGTTTATAAAAAATTCGTCACTCAAATGACCAGAACACACAAAGGCACTTGCTACACTCCATTGCTGCCCCGGAAAAACTAACTGCATCCACGATCCACAAAACTTGTACCAGACCGGAAGTAAGATTTTCGGCACAGAACTTCTCAGTCATTCTTCTAAATTATTTTTTAAAACTTTGGCCATGTTTAGCATGAGAATCCATCTCTTTAACACTGTGAACAGAGGTGGGTAGAGTACCCAAAAACTGTACTCAAGTAAAACAAAAAGTACTTCTAGAAATATTTACTCAAGTAAAAGTAAAAGTACTAGTCTTTAATAGTTACTTGAGTAAGAGTAAAAGAGTATCGGATAAAAAATCTACTCAAGTAGTTAGTTACTAGTTACTTTGGGTCATATATACTGAGCCTATTTTTATTTAGATATATAGATAAAATGTATGTAATCTATGTGTGCGTGTATAAATGTATATATTTCATCAGCCTTTACTCCAATTTATGTAATTTATTATAAAACCCTGTTTGTTTACTTAAGTAACAGATTTAGGTGTCATGCCATAACATATTTTTAATACGACTGACTTTATATTAAATGTGAATTTGACATTGAAAGTTAATGTGATATAAATATTGCTACTAATCTTTCATTGTTCAGAAAGAGAGCAAATAACATTTACATTATTAAAGATCATTTTCACTGACAGTCTAGATTTCAATCACTCTCAGAAACTCCCATTAAAATCACTGAAACTGTTAACACTGTGAAATCAATATCTTAATTAAAGATTCGTACACACATCTGCACTTTGTTGTTTCTGACGAGAGAATTCGCCATTTCGCCAGAAAGAGGTATTCAGTCAGGAGCGAGTGAAGGAAGCACCGGCATTTTAGCGATGACTCATCGGAACACCTCTGATTGGCCAATGCTTTAATAAGCTCAAAAGAATCATGTGTGATTGGTTATAATGCGCAGCGCTGTATAAACGCATCTAGCTCTGGCTCAGCGCCAGCAAGCAATCACAGATCTGAATTTAGCAGCTGGACTTGCTGATCGTACTCGCAGCGGTGTGACTGTATTACAATTAATAAAATCTTAATCGGCTATTTTTTGTCTTTTGGAAGCTGCATTCAACTTGACTCCCCTCTGTTATAAGCCACACACATACAACAAACTAATGTCACAGTGGTATCGTGTAATGTAATCGAATGTAGCCCAAGTTATTACCTGTTGAACAGTAGATAGCACACGCGGTGTTCATCTAATAAGGATCTCCATCGCTAGCAAATAATAGCCTTTGCAGATTTGCTTTCAATTCAGTGCAGTTCCAGCCACGTTTTCAACGCTCTTTCTGTTCTTAAACGTTACAACTCCGAGTGAACCACTTCAGACGCTCAGCGCGTGCGGCAGGGAACTGAAGGAATCATCCAAACTGATTCATGAACCAATTCACTCGTTTGCCAATTGGTTTGATCAACCTTTTGAACAGAATTGACTCAAAAGAATGAATCATTCGCGAATGGGCATCGTTCATTGCCCAGAGAAAAGTAGACGGCGCGTTTGGAATAAACTGAAGCATTTATAACATTTATTGCATTAAGATAAAGTAACGAGAGGAGCCTCGCCCACAGTAACGAAGTAAAAGTACAAATATTTCCCCCAATATTTACTCAAGTAAGAGTATAAAGTACCCATCTTTAAATGTACTCCGAAAAGTATTAGTTACCCCAAAAAATTACTCAAGTAAATGTAACGAAGTAAATGTAACTCGTTACTACCCACCTCTGACTGTGAACAACTCTGAATACACGAAACACAATTCATCCAGTTGATTTATTTGCTCAGACCTATCAATTTCTCAAGTTTATTGCAGCAATTCGAGTAAACAACCAGTACATTCTTCAAAATATCTCTTTTTGTGTTCCACACAACGAAGAAAGCCATATGTGTTTTGAACATAGATTAAATGATGACACAATTTTCATTTTTGGGAAAAATGTCTATGTAAGAAATGTTCGCTGTAAAATGAAGAAACTGATGGATTTCAGCAAGGTGCTCAAATAAGCAAAGGAGCATTTCATCAAGATGCAGATAGCAGGGCCACAGTTTGGAAACAAAAAAAAAGGTTCAATGTATTGATGCGAGGCACAGAAGTGGCTTCCCAGGAAAAGTGGTGCGTCAGCTGCAGGTTTGATGTCCAGGCTCTTGCCCAAGGGGAGGCAGGTTGGCACCCAGAGATATTGACATGGGGACAGATCATTAGCCCTCTCTATCCACCCTGCCTCAGTCCCACGTCTCTGTTAAAGGTGCCAGTGTGTGCTGTTAAGGTGCCAGAAGTTTCGCCTGTTAGGCATAACAGGTAGGAAGACCATGATTCCCGACTGTTCCCCCCATTAATCTGCCATTGTGACCATGACAAGGAGTGCAATTATTTCCTAATATGACACTGCGTTTAATGGCAAGGTGGTGTTCAGAATTTCTTATGTGTTGCTGTTTCTCTGTAGGCACATGAAATATGATTACACTTTAGCGAAAATTAGATATTGCATAGAAATACAGAAGTTTATTGATTTAGAGTAGGCAGCCTCGCCGCAAGATGAAATAAAAAATGGCTCGATTGAGCAGCGATTTTATGTAATGATAATTGCAGCTTGAGGTGGAGATAAAGACAGGCCAACTGAAACCGTCATACCTGGATTTCTTCCAAGAACTAGAATTATGTGTTAATGGTAACTTGAAGAATGTACTTCAGTGTTAGATGGTGGATACTTTTGCAAAGCAGAATCTCCCTGCCTTGCAATGAACTGTTAGTACAGCAGTATTTCTGCTACGGGTGCTTTTATGTTCCAAGGCTTGATTTTTGCTAAAAAAAAAAATATATATATATATATATATATATATATATATATATATATATATTTTTTTTTTTTTTTTCATTTGTTATTTGTAGGTCACATGAAGATTTTTCTGCAAACTTGATTTGCTTTTGCTGCTTTTTAAAATGATTTATTTTTATCCTCCTCTCAGACCTAGACATTCAGTCCATGAAAACCTGAAAATGAAACATAAAAATAGTTATTGCATTCTTAAACTCTAAAATAAAATAAGCAAGTATTGAAATGTGTGAAAGTAATTATTTTATTTTATATATATATATATATATATATATATTTTTTTTTTTTTTTTTTTTTTTTTTTTGTCAAGGTCAAACAAACAATAATTTTATTTCATAAGCCATGTTACTGAATTAAGCTTTCATAGTTCATGTCATTTCCACCACAAATTTGACACGTGATGAAAATGGCATTTGGCAAAAATGACAGAATTTTCAGAGTCCTCTCAGCTTTTGAACTGTTAGTGGACATATTAAATAGTTGGGGGGATAAAACAGCCAAAAATGTTTTGAAAAGAGTAATTCAAGTATTTACATCTTCTATGATTTTATGAATGGAAGAGCAGCATCGTATGGTGGAGCGTTTGAGCAGCAGGTGCCTTGTCCTTCAACTCAACCTTTGGAATCTGCTCTTCATTCTGTGACTTTTCTCCATTGGCTCATTAGATTGAGCCATAGTCCTCTAACACCGGGAATGGGACATCTGTCACTTTACATTTAAACAGAAGATCCTCACCGCACACTCACCTAAGAGACAAACAATCCATCCTTATTTACCCAACACAATTGCAACTGGATTGGATTTTGGCTATGGAGGTGAGCGCTTTTCAATTTGAATCAAAACCTTAAATAGTGTTTTTATTCTCTTCCACTGCAGCTTTGGAAGTCATGAATAGAGCTTGGGCTGGCAAAAAATGAGTGACCTTGTACTTATATTGAAATACAGGGTGATACGAGGAATTTAGTTAAATTAATTGTCCTCTGTGAGGTCAAAATGCATTTGAAAGAGCTCATCTAAGCAAATGTTCTGGACTTGATCTTTTGCTGTATCCTCTCACCAGCTTTTACAAATACTGCAGTGTTTTCTGAATATAAATGTGATTTTGGATAACTCCGGTCAGCCGAGTGCATGAGATTTTGTGCCGTAGGCATGATGCATAACCAGCCGCATCATCTTTCATGAACACATATCCATCTCGCCACTTTAGCATGTCAAACCATCGGGGGGGTAGAGTAGACACATGGACAAAACCATAAATTGACATGCTTTGCTATCGACGTGTTTTCCCCAAATGTCAGTTTGTGGTGTAGAGGTCAGCATGTACCTTCTTAAAATGCAAAGCTTGCTGTTAAATAAAGATGAATGGCGTAAGGTGGCACGTAGCCTTGTGGATTGATCCAACTTTCCGACCCCATTTGTGTAGGCCAGCCCACAGGGTTCGAACCCCCCAACACCTTCCTCTAATCCTGCCTGGCACTGCCTGATAAGTGCATACTATTTCTTATGGTCCAATGTGAATGCTTGCATATTCTTTGCTTTTCTCTCTCTGTTCAGCTGTTGTTTTGGAAGGTAAAACCGGAGGGGTGGATTGTCCTAATGCCAGAGTGAGCCAAATGGAACAAAAGTGAATACATTTCCAATAAGAAGGAAATTAAGTTAACATTATTTTGTATAAGAGTTCCATTGCATACTGGCCTTCTGTGACTTTTTTTTTTTTTACTTCTGAGTAGTAAGGCAACACAAAAGCCATTTGTTAATCTTGTCAGGGTGATATTTAAACAAATCAGGTTTAGCATAGTAGGAATTGGCTTTTTTTTAGCCACGCCTAGATCTTGAGAATGCAGAGCTGGCAAGCCGATCGAAAATGATTTGCTTGATAGTGCTTAGACAATGTGTAAAAAAAAAAAAAAAAAAAAAAAAACCTTTTAAACCTTTTTCACAGGTTTAATGTATTTTAAGTGCTTTGATTTGGAACTACAGTAATACAATTTTGTTTTTGTATCCTTTTCATAATGATCCCCCAAAAAATGACTTATATTCAGAAACATTTATTTATTTAATTATTTATGAATGAATGAATGAATGAATGGATGAAAATTAAGCCTGTCTTTGGGTCCATTAAGAAAATAAATAAATAAATAAATTTTACTTGCTTTCACATTTTTTTTTCAGTTCTAGTCAGTGTAAACAGCCATTGTTTGTATTCAAACATAATGATACAAAATATAACAATGTTTCAGACCTATGAGAAAAGAGTTGTGTCTTCATGGCCGTAAGCCCTTGTGTCTCTCCTCTGTGGATAAAGAGAAGAGCTGAACAGCATGTGTCAGTTTAACACTGTCTTATATTTATACCACTGATTTTTCTCTTGCTGCCTCTCCTTTGCTCGCAGCCCATGAGCTTTTCCCTCAAATGAAAAAAAAAAGATATATTCTTAACTACAGCACTGCAGTTCGATATATCCCTCTGTATCAATACATCAGTTTGACAGCAGTAGATGTTGAACTTCATGTGACTGTGTCTTCAGTATGATTCTCTTTTATATGTTGTCTGCCTGACGTGTAAAGTCTAGCATCAGCCTTTGGCACAAACAGAACATGACTATACATCTGAGATATTGAAAGATGTTTCATATTAAAAATTAAATATGCATGATGTTTAAGCAGAATTGGTGCTCACGATTATTCACAATAACAATAATAATACGTTTAATTTCAGTGGTGTTGTGTTTTCATATTTTGTGTGATAATTCCCAGGAAAGACTGGTCTAATATTTTGTGGTGCAACTAGATTCACTGCTAAATCAAGGCTGGAAAGAGTCAAAGTTCACGTCTCGAGTACCACAGGCTACGCTAGTGACTCTGTATCTACCAGCATAGAGAGTCATGTTTCTTGCTCCAAGGTTGCCATGGAAACTATACTGGCAAAACAGCACCAAATGAGTAATGTCCCCATATGCTTTTTGTGCTATTGAAGGAAAAAAAAATATTTTAATTGCCCAGAATTAAGGAGAGGAGGGAGAAAATGTGCTAGTTCTGCTCTCCATAAGCTCATTATTTATTTATTTCGATTGGATTTTTTTTCTTGATAATGCCTTGCGTGATGAAAGACCATCTGTCATGCCTTAGCTGTCTTTTCCTTTGCAGTTTGCTTGACTTTTTAATTCTGATTTCCCTCACTCATCGAGCACCCGGACCGGCGATAATAAGACTGTCTTAATTAATAAGAACACACCCACCTAGCTCGTCTCAGAGCAATGGGAAAGACGGCCCCCTCTATTAGGCAGGACGTACACCGTGCCCCTAACCAAATTACAGTCATTTCATTTGCTCTCCTCCTCATCACTTATGTAAAGATTCTCGCCCCGGGTGGAGGTGTTGGGACGGTATGGGAGCGTCAGAATAGCTGCCTAGGGATAAACAAGAAAACAACACTGACAAGCAAATAAAACCAGACAAAGGGCTTTGACAAAAGCTTATGTATGTATGTTTGGTAAAGGAGGTGGTTCTATTTCGGATGGTGTGTGTGTGTGTATGTGTTTATTTTGCTTGTGGGAGAGATTTATAATGCAGTTTAGCCAGGCACTGCATGAACAAGGCACATTCTCTCATTTTTGCTTTCACACCCACGTGTGCGCAAACACACACGCAACAGTAGAGGAAGCCAGTGGGAGCGGCAGCTCCGTTTCATGGGGGGTGGATGGGTGTTACTGTGGCCGGAGCAAGTGATTCTGAGGCAGCTGATGAATGGTGCCACTGATGGGTCATTTGTCCCGGTGATAGAGTTAGCCACTGCCCTTTGGGAGGAAGAATAAAATAAAGAAAGCTGGAGAGGAGCGTGACGGATTGGCCAACGGTAACAGAATAAGTGGCTGCCTCACACATGGCTACCGGATCCAACCTTCCTCTAATCGGACATTCTCGGGGAGCAAGAGGGCAGAGAGTGTGTCTTACATAACATGGAGACAGGCTGGGCATGGTGACAGAGAAAAAGGCATTGGGTTTACACAGGGAGGGATATACATCAAAGATTGTACATCAAAGACTTGGAATACAAAGGGATTAGACTTAGGACAAAAATGTGTAGTGAAGGAATGAAGCACTACATATATTGAAGTATTATATTATAGGGGTTGTCATGTGAAATCCCCTATAATATAATGCTTGTGATTATATACATGTGAATACATGTAAATATATTCAAAATAAATGCTGTATGTGTGTGTATTGTGTATGTTTATTATGTAAACAAAAACATCTTGTTTACATATGTAACCCTCATTCCCTGAAAGAGGGAACAGAGACCTCACGTTGGTGATTGAATCCAGATGCAACTGATCACAGCATGAGCATAAAAAGGTAGCAGGTGCAACGCATACCAGGTTTAGCTGAGGAGCTAAGCCGATGACCCAGCTGCTTAGTGTTGGTACAGCAGCCGTGGCGACGCGATGTGACGTCTTCGTTCCCTAAATCAGGGAATGAGGGCTACATATTAAGGGGCATACTGAAGATTGAGGTGATTCTAACCCTCTTGGAAATGACAGAAGTCTGCCGGGGAAACACGGGTTCTGAGGCTACACTGTGGGCTTTACACATATGGATCCACTTAGGTCTCACATATGGAACCTAGCCTTCAACCGTTTCTTGAGGATTCATGTCAAGGGGATGGAGGAGCTCGACAGAGTCTACAGTACTGACACTCTGGAGCAGTTTTAGCATGCTGACACTAAACCAGGGCCTCTCAGTGACTCTACCCATTTGAGGTGAGAACACAATAGGAAGGCTCCACACGAAGGCTATAGAATCTAGCAAACGTGTTGGGGTTCACCTAGCCCACAGCTCTACAAATATCTGTGAGTGAGACATCACAAGCCAGTGTGATGCCCAGAAGGATGCAACACTTCTAGTAGAGTGAGGTCACAACCTACGCGGGCGATGGCATCCACAATCCGGTGGGCCATCCTCTGCTTAGCGAAGGTCTTCCCCTTCTGCCAGCCTCCGTAACAGACAAAGAGCTGGTCTGAGGTCCTAAAGCTTTGTGTCCGGTCTACATAGCATCTCCAACCCTCTTGCTGGAGGCCAGTGCAAGCAGGAGCAGAGTTTTCAATAAAAGGTTTAGCTTGACTGATTGCAAAGGCTCAAATGGGCCTTGCTATAGTGTTTTAAGCACTAGAGACAGACCTGGAGATCGGCTGAATGGATTAAAAAACGGTAAAACACAATTGTTTAACTCTAGGGGAGTTGGAAAATGAGCCTATTTTAAAAAATAGTGGAGTGTTCCTTTAAGGGTGGTGGGCGACAGTCTCCGCTCCAACTCTTGCTGCAAAAAGGCAAGCACAACCCTGATCAGGCATCTCTAGGGGTCTTCTTGACGAGAAGAACACCACTCGATGAACAGGTTCCATTTCAAGGCGTAAGTGTGTCTCATAGATGGTGTTCTCGCTGAAGTGATGGTGTTAACAACCTCTTGAGGTAGGTCACCGAGTACCTCCATGTCCCATCTAGGGACCAGGCATGCAGTTTCCAGAGGTCTGGACATGCTATAGGGTGCCCCATCTCTGAGTCAGTAGATCCTTTCTTAGAGACATCTGCCAGGGATGGGCTATCACAAGGAGCATTAGTTAGTGGGCCAATATGGCGCTACAAGCAGGACTTGCTCATTGTCCTCCTCTCTGTGTGAGAAGACTCACTGGGGGAAGTGCATGCTTGGGCAGGTCCCACGGTCATCTGTGTGCCAGTGTGTCCGTGCCAAGTGTTCCCAAGTGCCAAGTGGTCAAGGAGTAGAACAACTTGCAGTGAGAGGATTCTGGAGAGGCAAACAGATCTACCTGAGTGGCTCCGAAATGTCTCCAAATCAGCTTGACCATCTGGGGATGGAGTCGCCACTCTCAGGAGCATAGCTCGAGAGCTCATCGGCTGTATGGTTGAGCAGGCCCAGAATGTGAATGGCACAAAGTGACCTCAGCACCTTCTGACTCCAAAAGAGGAGGTGGTTGGAGAGATGCAACAGGACCACCTTGTCGGTTGATGTACGCAATGGTTGCTGTGTTGTCTGTTCGGACCAGCATGTGCTTTCCTCCCTTTGAGACGGTTCAAGGTAAGGCGCACTGCTAACAACTCTAGGCAATTGTTCTGCCAGTGCAGATGAGGGCCTGACACTGCATGCTCATTGTACGTGACCCCCCAGCCAGTGGTGGAGGCATCCGTGTAAACCACAGCATGCCTGGAGACCTGTTCTAGAGGCACTCTTGACCGGAAGAATGTAAGATCGGACCACAGGGTGAAGGTTTGGTGACAGGCTGGTGTTAATTGGACCCGGCGAGTGGGACTGCTGTCCTGCTCAGCACCAACCATGCACATTCCTCTATGAGGCATGCTGTCTGTTTGACCGAATCCGATTCCATACTGAGAAAAGAGATCCACTGCGTCGTGGAGAGTTTGCTCTTTTCCCAGTTGACCCAAAGACCCTACTGGCTGAGGTGCCAGAGCACCAGGTCCCTGTGCTCACACAAGTGATCTTGAGACTGTGCTAGTATAAGCCAATCATTGAGATATGCATATATCTACTACTGTAGACAGATCCATTAATTATTGTGAATGTGTGTGGAAACCGCGTAAATAAACGGAAATGTCTCTGGTGTGCATAAATAAAATGTGCATCAGTGCATCAAGAAAGAGCACTCATACACACATTATTATAACGGACTCACGCATGCTTACTGTACAAGTCCTGTACACTATTGCAATTGTATTTACCTTGATTGTGACGTGACATACAGCAAAGTATGATGAACCATACTCGGAATTCATGCTCTGAATTTAACCCATACAAAGTGCACACACACAGCAGTGAATACACATCCACTTCATTTGGACAACTTTAAAGGCAATTTTCTCATTTTTTTTGATTTCTTTGCACCCTCAGATTGCAGATCTTCAAATAGTTGTATCTCAGACAAATATTGTCATATCCTAACAAACCATTCTTCAATGCAAAGCTTATTTATTCGGCTTTCAGATTATGTTTAAATCTTAATTTAAAAAACGAAAATTGACCCTTATGACTGTACTATATAACACACACTATATTTAATATTAAAGGGATAGTTCACTCAAAAATTTAAATGTTGTCATTACTTACTCACCTTGTTGTTACAAATTTTTATGATTATTTTTTCTTCTGTTGTACAGAAAAGGAGATATTTTAAAGAATGTTGCTAACCAAACATTTTCTGGTAGCCATTGACTTCCACAGTAGGAAAATAAATGTCAGTAGCTACCAACAACTGCAACCACCAACATTCTTTTTCACGTGAATTTAACAGAAGAAAAAAACTTTGGAGCAACTTCATTTTCAATTTTGGATAAATATGCCATTAGTAATATTTTATTATCAATGGTAATTGCATGTCATTCAATTAATTTGATTATATTTTTATATATAACTGCAAACATTGATCATAGCAGTTTTTCCACACAATTGCACAGGTACAGCGATTTCACCGTTTGCACTTTCTCTATGAATCTCATATGACGCATCTCACAGCAAATAAATCAAGCATGCATCATGTTAATGCACTGAGGTGTCAAAACTTTAATGCGGGTCAAAGGAGAATAAAAGTGATTTAGGTTTGTTTCTAATAGAAAATCATGACCTCAGCTTGTGCATATCAAAACTAAGTGAGACTGGCTAGCTGGCATAGTTCAGCTTTCAATAGCAGCACTTAGGTGTCCATCTGAAGGGACATAAGGATGCAATGCTGAGAAAATAAGAATGTTGATAGTAAATGTAGTAAAGTTTACCATTAATTCAGGTGACAGAATTCTACTGTAAAAATTGTTTTTATTTTACTTTACTTTTTTCTTACTATTTATTTTTTTTTTTATTTTACAGTATTTTATTTTTTAAAAATTTTAGTTAATTAAGTGTTACTTCTGCTTCATTCTCATTCATATAGACTGTATTCAAGCTGCTTTTATAGCTGTTGTGTGAACAGGACAATTCAGAAGTCACACCTGTTAGTAAATATGCTAGTCAGTCCCAAACATTGTGTCAACGTAGCCAGTGTGTGACATCCTCAGAATCTGCTTTTTCTTTTCTTTTTTTTCTTCTTCTGCAAACATTTTCCAAGCCACTCTCTCTGTGACTCACCCCCCCACCCCCTCCCGGGCGGAAGGAGGAGGGGGGTGTTATCCAGGCTGGCAGCCCAGAGCACCCTTTTTGAAGCTGCTCTGAAGAGCATGGTCTAGGTAATCTCTGCTCGGCTGAAAGCCGTTTACAGAGAGAAGGAGACAGAGGAAGAGGTTATACTGGGGAGAGAGGATGCAGTGGAGAGTGACAGTGAGAGAGAGAGAGAGAGAGAGAGAATGAAAGAAAGAAAGAGAGGCAGGGGATATGAAAGAAGAGCGAGAACAGAGCCCAGGCAGAGGATGATAAGGCCGGGGGGATTTCGTTGCTGTTTTGGGGTCAGATTAGGAATGGGGTCTTGCTTTTGTCACTTGAGGAGAGAAGGAGAGCGAGCGAGGCACACACATCTGAGAAGCAGATAGAACAGTGTTGCACTGTGGACTTCAGAAAGTCCCTCTCTGTGTTTGGGTTTTTTAGTCCAATGTAAATTAATGATCAAGTTCTATTTGATCTTTACATACATTTGATGCCCGTACGCAACAAAAATAACAATGTTTTTCTATTTTTTTATTAGCATACTTATGCTTTTATTATTATGAGGTGGTTATTATGAGGGGTTAATGAAGCAAATATGCTTGACCAGCTTGAATCCAATAAAAAATCTGTGTGGGAATTCCATTTAAAATTGCTGAATTTTTCCCATAGAGAAAACTGATTCAAGTGACCGTACCTTTTAGACAGTGTCACTTTAGTTGGCTTATACATTCAGTCTTATGTTTTGTAATATTCATACATAATATATATATATATATATATATATATATATATATATATATATTATAGTTGATTATTGCTCATCAGAATCTTCTTGTGGTAGCACTGCCTCCGCAGAATAAAATGTTCCCGAGAGAGAAGTATGGAAAGAAAGAGAGAATGAGAGATTGGACAAAAACTGAGAGACCAAAAGACAGAGTTGGTTTACAGTGCAGTGTTGCGATGTTGATCATCAGTTCTCCTTCAAAGGCAGTTCAGAGATAAAGTGATCTAATAGAGCTGTCGAAACACATACTCAAATATTCAAGACAAACGCTAGCCTCTAAATAAATGCTTAAGGGAATTTTTTACCTAAACGTGAAAATTCTGTCATTATTTACTCAACCTCTTGTTTTACAAACTCATAAGCTGTGATTTGTTCCAGTAAATCATACAAAAATATTTTTAAACAATGTTCACATTGATTTACGACTACAGAATCCTCATGAACATGGTTCATATGATGTACAACCTTCTCCACAGATGCCATATTTGATTTGAAAACTACAGCTGAAGTGAAAAGTCAGTAATTAATTACTTACATTTAGGTCTTTTCAGCACACAAAGCTATCTGAAACTTAATATAGCACAGAAGTCATATGGACACCTTGTATGTTTCTATTTTTAGGCATTTAACAGTCTGTGGTCACCAAGAACATGTCGATGTATGTGGAGATACTCATTATTTTCTTGAGTTCCACAAAAAGTGTAACAGCCTATGAGTTTCGAAAAGCATGAGGCCAACTAAATAATGCCAGCATTTTCATTTCTAAGTACATTATTTTATTAATGCATTCCCAAAAACCATTAAAACTGCAAAAACTCATTGTATTGCCAAGCAAAGTGCAATGAAGCTCATTATTTGCCTGGTGCTGTTACTACAGTAAACAATCATGCACTAAATGCAAGGTTAAAAAAGGTATCTAGTTCACCCAGTGGTGTCACAGTAAGACAATTCACCCATTCGTGTGTCAAACTTTTAAAAGTACAGCATCTTCCCACGTGTCCTTTATTCTCATCACATGTTCCCTCCCTCCGCAGCCTCCCCAATTCTCTCCTACCATTTGGCTTCATCCTCGTTCTCCTCCATGTTTCAGTTTCTTTTTTTGTGTTTTTCTGTATGTGCCGGCACTTCGTCACCCCTCCCTTTTTCTTAACTGTGCTTTCACAGCTGACTGTTCTCTCTTTCTCTCTTTCTCTCTTTCTCTCTCTCTCTCTCTCTCTCTCTCTCCCGCTCTTTCTCCCGTGCAGGTTCATCGGACAGAGTGACTTGCCACGCTCCGACTGCCCCCTTCTCCCCACAGTGAGTATTGTCATGCTAATTTTACTGATCGGCACCGCATAGAGAATTTTCGTGGTCATGGTTTTCTTTTTCCGCGTTCTGTGCTTATCTGTTTTTGAGGGGGACAGTCAAAATGTATGATGCATGAGAGGAAAGAAAAGGAAAAATGGAGATAGCAGAGTTCATGTGTGATTGCCAGAGTTTTGAGAGTTGGCTCTATAAGATTGGATTGGGGCTGTAAAGGTTGTGCTGTGTGTGTATGTGGAAAGGTTAAACATGGATGAAAAGGGGCTTAAAGAGGCTATATCTCAAATTAGTTTAATCAAAAGCCATACATTTTTTTTTATGCAAGTTGACACATGCATTCCCTTTGGTGTGTGTGAGTGTAAATATACTGTAATATTGCTTTGCATTTGAGAGCATGCAGGTAGAAAGTGCTTTATAGTTTCTTTTTTCTTCTCAGACAGTTTATGTCAGTGCTGCATGAATATAATATTGCTTTGACCTTAAAATGCTTCTGCTCATTTAAATTATATCCTTCAATTTATGTAGGAAAAGTCCAAGATTCTATTACAGAGCAAGGCTTGAGGCGTTCACATTTATGCACATGCTAATTTTTTTTTTCTTCTTCTTTTTTTTTTTTTTTTCTCGAAATTTTCACATACCTTAATAATTTTTACAATTTAGTATACCTTGAAATTACAAATCCTGCCCCATGACAAAATACCTTTATCTGCTAACTGGCAATTTAGGACAGCACTTTTTAGACAAGGCCTGCAGGTGATAAACAGACAGGGTGGTGAATTAATGGCAGACGGTCTTAATTCAGTGACACAGGCTGAATGCAAAGGAAATCCATGTCTGATTGGTGTAAATATGCACAAAGAAATGAGGGGAGATCCTTTACACAGGGTTTTTTATATAGTTGTCTTTGCATAATTATAAAATCATGGATTCTTTTATCTCTGTTAACATTAACGTGATGAATGTGAAGTAAGCTTTACAAAATGGTATAAATGGTTAACATTAGGTAAGCATCTTTGACTAATAATGAACAGCTTTTTAATATAATTTAATAATCTAGGCTAATATACCATAGTTCTTCAGGTTCATTCATAATATATTAACTGATTAATGTATACAACTAGAATGTTAAATGTGCTTTAGTATATTTAGAATTGAACACTGATACATTATAATAAATGTGACTACATTAATTAGTGCTAACTTAGAGAAGTTTTTTGCAAAGTGTTACCTATTTGCCAAACAGAAATTGAGCTGCTGGAGAAGATACAACGCCTAACGTCAAAGAAACCTAACAAAAGAAAGTTTGACTGGAGTAAGGAAAGGAAAGGAAAGGAGTGTGATACAAGTGTCTTGTATCATAAAAAAACCTTCAAACAGTGCTATTGATTCAATGCATACAATAAAAAGAAGAAAAACAAAGATATATGTGTGAGGCTTATAATTTATCTTTTGCTTTTCTCGGCAGTCTGAGCATGTGGCAAGGCTTGCAAGTGTCAGCAAACCTAACATTACTTACTCCTCAACAAATTTGTTAGTCATTGTTCAGAGCTAGGCTCTTGCGCATGACTTGGATGGGCGTTGAGAAATGGTGTATTGAAGGGGAAGGAACACACTCTGGCCCAAAGCTCAGGTCCGATGACACAGAGCGAGCACGAGGACTGGAAAGGTTGAATTCTCCTCAAACTCTTCTCGAGAGTCGCAGGGCTTTCAAGGTGAATTTGGACATGAGGGGTTCCGCTGGTTAATCTATACAGACAAAACATTGTTTCCGGAGGCCATCCTTCACTAAAAAATCCCCAAGGCTTGGTGATAGCATCGCAGAGGTTTAATCGTGAAACAAACTAGTAACCTACTCTGGTCATGTTTTTTGCCCAGAGCTTTTCTGAGCACTGTGGAATCAGACAAAATGCATCCAAGCTTTTCGTGTGGAAAAAGCACACTGAAGCCTAGCGGAGTACCATGGGCTGCTTCAAAACGAATATCAGCAATTGGCTCTGAGGTTGAATTTTTTATTATTGTCAAATGAACCAGATGTACAGTTGGTTATGTTTCAGCATGTGGACGCCTTTTATCTTTTGTCATAGAGTTTTTTATTATTTTGTAATTTTTTTATTTTTTTTTTTACAAAGAAAAAAATATATATATACTTGCCATTGGCCAACTCTTTACTTACTGTTTACTAGAAAAAGAACCGGAAATGTTGCAAGGCTAATCCGAACTCAAGTCTCACACATGAATCATATAGTCCAGCATGTATGCATTGTTGCTGTTGTTGTTGATGTTGTTGTTTTTTCTGGCTTTGATATGGGATCTGTTACCTCGGTATTGATACCTCAGGCTACAACTAAACAGCCTTGGGCTACTGATAAAATGCATTTTTTGTATACAGCGCCACCATAATGCATGCAAACCACCAGGCCACAGCTTCGAAAATAGATGCACATTATCTTGCAATAGCTTTCACACAATCATAACAAATGCTTGATTTTCTCTCACGGCTACACATAATATTTCCTCTCCGTGTGTATTCTGCCATATGTGCGACCACATGCCTCGCTGAAATTTTTAGAGAGCGAATCCATGCACCGGTAACACCCTTCCAGCATCTTGCAAACCCTCATGTTGTGACATTTCTGCTGCTAGACAGAGTAAAGTTCTCTTTTTGAGGCTCTGTCACAGTTTTTGCCCTCTGTAATGTAGTTTTGATACAGAGACTAGATCAAATACTCTGTGATCTTTCACGCTTAAATTATTTAAGGTCCCAAGATTTTTAAATTTAATATCATGCACATCGATATCTAGCCTCTCTCTTTCTGGGGATTATACTCGCTCCTCAATAAGATATGATGCGGGTCTCGTTTTTACATTGTGTCATGTTGCAGTTTTTCAGCTCATTTGGAATGTGACTACTTGTTTCTTTTCCTTTATTTATTAGGCCTGATGGCTTACCTTTGAGACAGATCGATGCTGTCAGTCACTATAAATGAGAACCACTCCACCAATTATAGATGATTAAGTTAGCCTCCACCAGTCTGAACACTCAAATCCCAGGTGTTCGCGAAAGGCTCGTCTGCTGGTGCAGAATTTGACTGAATACCTGAAAAGAATAACAAGTGTGGCGTTACTCATCACGTCGCCCGAAAAATGAACCGTGCGAGCATGACAATTCTAGTTTGTCAGATGCACAACAGAACATATGGAAGTTTCATAATGTAACATGAAATAAATCTGCAAGACAACATGTCTGTACCATTTCATTAGATTTATAAATTTGTGTGACACTCTCAACATATGTGATGAGAGAAAAAATAGATTGGGCCTTTTGCACTACAGCAGATGAAAAACATTTAACCTGAACGATTTTTGCTCTTTGAAAATTTATTTCTCATGTGAAACTTTTTTAAAGTGTTTCAGTACACAGGTCACACACACTTTTAGTAATGAACTTACATAAGCTGCAGTTCTTGTTTTGGCTAGTTGGGATTTCTGTGTTATTATGGCTACAAAATCAGTAACCACCATAACAATATGCACAGACTTGTGCTTCACAAACATGCAAATATGTAACGCAAACATTAGATGATAATTTCCAAGTTTTGTCATTTACTGTTTTCTTTCATATTATCAAGAAAATCCTCTTACATGCCACAGTTGCAGTGAAGTTGACACTTGTCAGAGCTACAACTGAGCGCTACTTTGTTCTTCCACTCCAGCTGTGTGTGTGTCTGTGTGTGTATTTGTGTGTGTCTCATTAAATGTGAATGGTGAACTTGCTGCAGATTGCCTGGAAATTGCCGCTCTCTCTGTGTAGCAGAGAAGCCTCCATCCATAGATGAGGTGCGATTGACATTTCTCACTGGCCCTCCGCGGGGTGTCTGTAAGGATCTTGAACCCATTCAGACTGGCTTCAAAATCAAATCACTGCCACTGCCACCGGTCTCAATGGCCACATCAATTATTTAGCACTGACTCGAGTGATCCAAAAGGTTGGGGGAATTTTATTTTGCAGGTACCTCTGGCTAGCAGGACCTTTGACACTGGTCTGTGCAAAAGGGGATGACAATGTTAATGTACCAAAGGTTAGTCACTTTATGCTGATTTGTGTGTTGAATTGCCCTTATTGTTGCTCGTTTCAAAAAATTATGCTAATTGTGCTGAAAAATTGTCCTTTGTACATACTCCAGCGTATCTCCCATGGATGATGAATTTTCCAGGAGAATGTCCTCGATTCCTCCAGTTAGTAATGTTTTGGAGGTAGCTTGGGGTTATCTGAGCTAATTAAAGTTTGATTTGATCAAAGTACACTCTTTTTCAGCTTGAATTTTAATTAGGTGATGGGTCACTGGTCCCTGGTCCATTGCAAGGACATCTGCAGACTTTCTAACGTAATCTGAGACTCTTTTAAATTCAATTTAGGGGATTTAATAGACAACGGTAGCTTTCGGACAGTGCACGGGGATAACCATCTCGTCTACTGACTTCCCGTCGGGACAAAAGGGGCAGCGGTCTCCTGAGATGTTCCACGAGGCTCGCTCTGGGCAATGTCGCAACAGCGATTCTCACTCCCTTTGGCCCATAACCGCAGACAATTGAACCTGCTATCATGGCCGCGACAGAGGGAATGTGTTAAACGCTGGGAAGCAGGAATCGCTGGCTTATTTGTCCCTCTGTTATCTGTCACTGGCACGAGCTCTGCCAGCATATGCAGAGTGCCTTTTCATAATGATAAAAATCTGCGAGCTGACTCACAGGACAGATATCTGCAACAAAAGGATGAATGCGGCAGAAGAGACCCCTTCCTAATGCCCCTCTCCTACTGCTTCCGTGATATGGGAGTGAATTCCATGGCAGCAGAATCAATTTGCAGCTTGGGGCCCATTTGTGGGAGTATTGCTTTTTATGTGATATGATCTTTGCTTTACATTTCCGGAGGTCAGTACAGACACAGAAACAAGGTCAAGCGAGACTTGATCGACAGTTTCTCTGTCTGCGGCGGCGAAACAATTACCCACTTGGGAATGGCGGGGATATTAAACCGTTGGGCTTTAAACATCTGAGAGGAATCTCCTATTGGATTTAAAGCCGTTCCAGATCTGAGCCCCCATGTCTGTTGATTAATAGCTTTCCTCGTTTCTGCTGCCACAGGTATTTATGCATGTTCTGATATGGGAGAAGTGAGGGTCAATTTAGGGCCAGGCCATCACGCCCGCTCTGTAGAACGTAGGGAGCAGGATGATATATTTGTCGCTTGCCTTAATGGTAGCAAGTGGAAGACTTTCTCTTTATTATCATGGTAATGCAAAAGAATTTGCGGCGATGTCCTTCAGCATTGAATGCGTTGCTCTTATCCTCCGTGACTCTGAAACCCAATGGCTCGGTTTGATTTCAAAGCCATGGTCTGCAGTGACCCGACCAGTCTCAATTATGATGCCAGATCTTTGGTGAGGAAACTTTGATTAAACAGATGCCATGTGAACTCTGTCCATCCACTGATCTGTAGCCCAGTCAGGGCATTTTCACTGAAGCAGTGCAGGGTGAAGGGCCAATGCTATTATGTTTAATATATACATCAACAATTTGCAACTATTAGATTATACCTCCTGTTTTTTCCCCTCTCTTTAGTAGAAGGTCAATGTATACCCCAGCCCATTTCAAATGGCCCTTAATTATACCAGAGGGAGGGTCTGGAGCCCTTCATTTGTCATTAAGCAGCTTTGAAGGAGGCCCAAAACTTTGGTTTTGTCCCAGTGAGTTTGCATGATGACTGCAGTTCGATTCAAATTCAGATTTCCCCAAAAATACATAATAAAATGTATTAAATTCAATCCAGTATTCAAATTGTTATATATATATTTTTTAAAAAGCCTAGAATTGGACAACATTTCTCCAGTATAAAGAGTTATCCGCTTTTCTTTGTTGCTTCAAAGCTATATGTCTTTCTTTCTTCTGTGGAAAACAAAAGAAGATATTTAGAAAAATGTCTGTGTTATTTTTTCTAGACAGTGGAAGTCAATGTTTTGTTTTGTTTTTTTCTCACGGACTTTTATTGTGTGTACAAAACAACTTTTTCTGTGTTTTGCGGAAGAAGAAAAAAATATATATACAGGTTTAGAACAACATGACAGCGAGTAAACAACAACAGAAATGTATTTATTTATTTGGGTTTGGGCAGTGCAATATTCCTTTGAAGCTAATAGACGCAGGATAAAAGCAACAAAACTTTCACTTTGGTTGCATGAGTGTTTTTAACAAAGTCATAAAGCCTTCAAGGCCTCAAATCACTAGAGATGTCTGGACACCCTAAACAAAATAACACCCACGTGCACTTTTACTTAGTTAACACTTCTGTGAATTCCAATATTAGGTGAACAAATCACAGAGTCCGCTGTGGTTTTGCTCATACTCTATACCAAGTAGCAATGAGGAAATATCGTCTAATAATGCCGGGGTTTACTTTATGAGCATATTTTTAATTCCCTTGTTTACCAAAGACATTTCAGGGTACTTACAGTGGGAGTGTTGTTAACTCTTATTGCAAGCAGCTTCAAGGTTTCACGCAAGAATGCCTTGATACTGCTGTTAATAGCCTGCACAGCTGTGGGGAATGACTAGTGAACCTCTCCAATTTTCATCTTACCATTATTGCGTTATTTTAATGTATTTTATTCCATTTAATTATCCAAGTTCATTCAGTTAAGAAAAAAAGAATGAAAAGAAAGCAAATTTCAAGGTCCTTTAACCTCAAGGAGGCAGAGACCTCCCCAAATAAGCCCTCTCCTTGCGTACATGGCATCCCATTAGCTGCAGACAGAAGCACTCTGCATGGACTGCTGGAGAAATGAGGGTGAGGGATGGCAGACTAGGAGATTTGAATATCTCACCATTAAAATGCACAAAGCTGGAGCATGTCTGCAGGGGAGGCTTTGAAATCCCCCCACCTTCAAGTCTTTTAACTCAATGTGTGCGCTCAGTCTGAGGACCCTGAGGGCTCCTGCCTCCAAAAGGGGTTGTTGCATGTTTCTATAGACATCACACACACACATTTTCAAACTCATAAGCACAACAGACCAAATATTAAATGTGAAATTGCTTTTTCTTTTCCCCTTTTTTCCTACCTTCCAAGCTGTAACCTTGAAACAAAGGTTGCTTTAAATATGTAACTACTTATGGGTTTGTAGACGCTCTGCTTTAGTGTTTGCGTGAGGCAAAGGTATGGTAAACCAAATTCAAGATCAAGGCTTGTGCATAATATGGCTCATGAAAAGAGAATTCCGCTTTTTATTATCGGAGGCCGTTATAAAAGACATCGGGACATTCCGTAACTCTTTTTTAAAAAGAGGTTTTCTGGACAAGGGTTGCAGTATTTAGTTATATGAGGGCAAAAGAATGAATTGTTGATAAGTTGTTCAACATTCAAAATCATTTCAAATGATCACTGATGCGTTTTGCTATGATTTTAAAAGCTTTTCAGGTGATGATTCTTCACCACGCCAAAAACACAATTTATTTATTATCATTTTAAACAACATTTTGCATATTTAAACTAGCCTTCAAGCATTTGGGGTCAGTAATATTTTTTTATGTTTTTGATAAAAGTCTCTTATGCTCAACGAGCCTGCATCAAAAATACAGTAATATTGTGAAATGTTATTAAAATTTAATAAACGTTTAAAATATATTTTAAAATATTGTTTGCTTGTGGCAGCCATTACTCTATTGTTCAGTGACTCTATTTTTTTGGAAACTATTTTGCATTTTTTTCAGGATGCTTTGATGAATAGAGAGTTTAAAAGAGCAGAAAATATTTTAAAAAAAAATTTTTTTTGTACAGCGTATATATTTGCTGGCAGTTTCATTAAACTTTCATGAAAATAAATAAATAAATAAAATCTCAGTGATCCCCAACAGTAATGTATATATTTGAAAATATATCACTGTAACTATTATTATTATTATTATTATTATTATTGTTATTGTTGTTTTGTTTAGTTGTTTTCGTGCTTATACTGTGTGTGATATGTTTTGTGGAATGTGTTTAGTGCCACTGATGACATATTCCTTTTAAGAGAACAATGTATATATGAATATGGTAATTTCAACATATAATGCAAACCATATACAAGTCTGTCTGAGGTGCATGCTGCCCTATAGAAAGATCTTTTCAGGTCTAAAAAGAAGTAGAAGGTTGATTTCCTGTTAAAACCCAAGCTCTGCCATTATATTCATACATTTATTTAAACTGAGGGGAAAAATGTCATGATAATGAAAAGATTTCTCAGGAAGGAATCACATTTTTCACCCCTCACAGGCAGATGAAGTGCAATATCAGATATAGTAAAACCAGTGGCTAAATGTAATAGTATGACCTCTGGCTGGCACTGAGAGACTGCAGATGGGCCAATTTGAAAGGATCACAATGTCCAACCATATGACTTTATTATAAAATAGGCACTATAAAAGAAGAGTGACTGTCTCTTATTTCACTGAATGGCTCTGTGCAGGAAGGACACCTGGCAAAACCTGCTCAGATCACAGGCTGTAGCATGTGGCAAAAAAAAAAAAAATTATTAAAAAAATATATATATTGTCACGTGGTGAAGAATCACACGACAGCGAGGAGTGCAAAGTAAGGCCCCGGAGGGTGGATTTATTAGGGTAAGAGAGTTTTAGTGGTCGGAAGTGGGAAGTGCTGGTGCGCTGGTCGTGGTGGTATCCCGGGTGCGGCGTGTCCGTGCGTGGGGGTGCTGATCAGTCACAAGCTTTCTGTAAGGGAACACGGAGAACAGCATTAGCATCCAGTCTTCTGGAGTGATCACTCACTTGTGTATCAGTGGCGGCGGCTTATGTAGCCGTGACCGATCGGCGGGTGATTAGGTTTCCAGGTGCTCCTCGTGTGTTTCCAGGGTGACGCTGATGAGGCATCGGGACACGTGCCTTTCGCCCGGGCCATCCACTGCAAAGGGGCATGGTCAGTAATTAAGGTAAACTTCCTTCCCAATAGATAATACCTCAGCTCCAGGACTGCCCACTTTACGGCCAACGCCTCCTTCTCTACGGTGGCATAGCGCTGTTCCGTGGGGGTCATTTTCCGGCTGATGTAGATTATGGGATGTTCCTGGCCGTCCTGTACCTAGGAGAAGACGGCTCCCAATCCTGTGTCCGAGGCATCCCGTTTGCAACAGAAAGGGGCAGTTAAAGTCCGGGACCCGCAGGACTGGCTCCGACGTGAGAGATGCCTTGATCCGACGGAATGCCTCCTCCTCTGCAGGGCCCCAGGATGGCTTCTCCGGCTGCCCCTTTCTGGTCAAGTCTGTCAGGGGGGCTGCTAAGGAGGAGAAGTTAGGTATGAAGCAACGGTAATACCCTGCCAACCCCAGGAAAGCCCGTACCTGTGTCTTGGAGCTGGGACGTGGCGCGGAGAGTATAGCTGTTACCTTCTTCTGCTGGGGCTCACTGCCGACTCGGCTACAGAGGAGGAACAGCTCCTGGGCAATGGCCTTGGCGGTGGCCTTCCGTAGGGGGATAGCCTCCGGGTACCGGGTGGCGTAGTCGACAATCACCAGGATGTACTCGTGTCCCTGGGCGGACTTCGGCAGCGGCCCCACGAGATCCATCCCGATCCGCTCGAAGGGCACCTCAATGATGGGTAGTGGAATCAGCGGGCTGGGGGGAGGGGTCCGTGGCGACGTCCGCTGGCAGGTCGGGCACGCGTGGCAGAACCTCTTCACCTCGGCGTCCAGGCTGGGCCAGTGGAAGCGATCCCAGATCCGTTGGATGGTATTCTGGACCCCGAGGTGGCCGGCCATGGGATGTGAGTGGGCCAGCTCCATCACTGTCTCCGTCTTTGTCCGAGGCACTACCAGCAAGGTTTTTTCCTCCCCCCTTCGCAGTGCAACACAATAGAGCAGGCATTTCCTGACAATGAAGTGTGGGACCGGGTGGGGCCCTGGCCGGACCTCCTTCCCCTCGATGACCCGGACCTGGGCCCAACAGTGCTTCAACCGGTCGTCCTCGTGCTGGGCCTTGCTGAAGTCGCCCTCTCCGGACACCTGCTGGAAGACATCAAGATATAGGTTAGGAACACTTGGGGACTCACCCTCTCTAGCGCTGTCGGATGCCAGCAGCACGGGACGACGTCTGTCCCCCTTCTTCCGGATGGGTCTTCGGCGGCTCCCACAGGGGCTGGCAGGCTGGGTGGCGGCGAGGAGGAGGCGGTCAAATCCGGGCCAATCCCTCCCCAGGAGCATCGGCACCGGGAGGTCCGTGACGATCCCCACCTCAAGCGACCAAGATCCTGGGGCGGCCAAAATGGTGACCCGCCGTGCCGCCACCTCTTGGGTGTCCCCGTGGACACACGTGATGGCTAGGCGGGCTTTAGACTCCGGGCGGGGGTGTAAGACAGTGGGGTGGACGAGGCTGACCTTGCTCCCGGAGTCTAGGACAGCTTCCAACAGGTGGCCGTTTACCTTCACCTTGGCTCTTGGGGCCCCCCCGAGTGGGGCGTGGTGGACAATGCAGCCTGCCAGCCACGTCTGCATGGAAGGGCGGGGTGGTTCGGTGGGCATGGGCTCGTCCTGGGGGGTGGGAGCCGCCGGCCTGCTCACTGGTCGCGAGGTGCCCTCCGGCGTGCGTCGCTCCTGGACCACCCTCCGGGGATAAGGCGACGCTCGCTCCCCAGCCTCCCGTCGTTGGGCCGCATCCGCCAGTTCGACGGCTTCCACCAGCTCGCCGAGAGTAGTGGGATTCCGCATTCCTGCCGCTTGACAATGGGGCCGGGGTAGTGCGCGCAAGAACCGGTCGACGACCACACGCTCCGCCACCTGGCTAGCGGTGGGATCCCCGGCCAGAAGCCAGTGCCACGCGAGCCGGGAGAGTTCTGCTGCTTGGGCCCGGGCTGGGGACCGTGCGTTGTATTCCCAATCAAAGAACAGTTGTGCCACTGCGATCGGTGACAATCCCACCCGAGCCAGGATGTCCCGCTTCAGTTCCTCGTAGCTCTCACTGGCCTCGGGTGGGAGGGAGAAGTAGGCACGCTGTGCTTTGCCGGTCAGGAGGGGTGCGAGCAGTCGTGCCCAGCCCGAGCGTTCCCAACGCTCTCGGATGGCGACGTTCTCAAACATCTGCAGGAACATCTCCACGTCATCATGGGCGGCGGAGCGTGTCGGCCTGCCTGGAGGGCGGCGAGCTCACGTTCCGTCTCCCCTTGACGGCTGGCGAGGTGTTCAGCAATTTGTTGCTGGCGGATGCTGACCTTGGTGAGGTGTTTGAGAAGCTCTTCCATGGCGAGGGGAGGAGCGCCCGCCTGCACGGGGAAAGGGAGAAAAGAAACAGCGGTGAGGGACCAAAATTATAATTTTTTATAATTTTTTTTTTTTGCAAAGTAAGGGCGGCTGTCAGTGACTCTTCACGCTATTGCCCGCATTCTCCACCAGTGTCACGGGGTGAAGAATCACACGACAGCGAGGAGTGCAAAGTAAGGCCCCGGAGGGTGGATTTATTAGGGTAAGAGAGTTTTAGTTGTCGGAAGTGGGAAGTGCTGGTGCGCTGGTCGTGGTGGTATCCCGGGTGCGGCGTGTCCGTGCGTGGGGGTGCTGATCGGTCACGAGCTTTCTGTGAGGGAACACGGAGAACAGCGTTAGCATCCAGTCTTCTGGAGTGATCACTTACTTGTGTATCAGTGGCCCCGCTTGATTGTCGGCAGCCGTGACCGATCGGCCGGTGATGAGGTTTCCAGGTGCTCCTCGTGTGTTTCCAGGGCGACGCTGATGAGGCATCGGGACACGCGATTATTTTATATATATATTTTAAATCATTTATATAAATATATATAAAATATATAAATTATAAATCATGTGCTCTCATGATTTCTGTTGCAAATATTCACTCAACTGATTTAGCAGCTGTTATAGTTGTTTTGAAGCGAGCACCTTTCTCTTGCACTCAGTCAATCTTAAAGGGTTGCAAATTCACTTTTTCATTGTTAATGTGTAATGTTGTTTGAGCATAAGCAATATCTGCAAAGTTGCGATGCTAAAAGTTGAATGCAAACCAAAATAATGTCTAAAAATTAAGGCAGTTTAATGCATACAAAAACGGCTACATAGGGACCACAACGAGTTACTTCCCGGGTTTATGACATCACAAACCCAGATAAACCCGCCCCTGGAACATGCCATGTTGCGCTGCTATAGAGAAGTAACATGCATTCTGCTATAGAGAAGTGACATGCATGGAAGAGTTGTTGCCATGCAGTCAAAATTAGGGGTGCATATATGAATCACGATTCTGTCTTCTAACAATAATGGATTCACAAATTTCAAGACCAGTGTTCTAAAGCAGCGGTCCTTAATCATGATCATTGTGTCCCCCTGCTCTGCATCACTCTCTTTCTCATTCAGATCATCAGCTCAGCTCCAAAAATGAACTGTTCCAATAACGCACTTATATTCACATGCATGGATGTGCAGTTTCTATTCTGTATTAAAGCTTCAACCAGTATAAAACTGTATATTAAAAGCTAACAGAAGCAGTTGCATTTACAAATAACAACATATCTAAAAGTATGATATAACAACAAACAAAACACCATTAAGAGCTGTGCTTGTACCCTCTTCACTTCCCCTTTTTTTTGGGGTGTTGATGGCGCAGTGGATAAGACACATGCCTTTGGTGTGAGAGACCCGGGTTCGAATCTACTGTGAGACACCAATGTGTCCCTGAGCAAGACACTTAACCCCTAGTTGCTCCAGAGGCGTGCGACCTCTGACATATATAGCAATTGTAAGTTGCTTTGGATAAAAGCGTCAGCTAAATGAAAATGAATGAAAAAATGAATGTTCACTAATATTCTCTGGGTCTCAATCGGGCTCAAATTGATAAGCAATATTGACAACATCATTGTTTACAATACAACCGGAGGTGAGGGTGTGGTGAATCACAACACACTGGGCCAGCTTACCAGTCCGAGCCCATCAGGTATTTCTAAAGGGGTGGGCTTTATAAAAACAGGAAATCATATGCATGTTTATAGGAGAAGGGACAGAGAGGTGTAGAATAAAGGTAAATTATGTGAAAAATAATGTTGTTGTTTTTCTTTTTTCTTTTTTTTTTTTTTTTACGAAGCATGAACATGTTAGACTCCACTCCATAAACACAATCAAGTGTTAACCACCCCTTTAAAAGAATAGTTAACTCAAAAATGTAAATCCAATGAATATTAACTTACCCTCAGGCCATCCAAGATATAGATTAGTTTGTTTCTTCATTGGAATGGATTTGGAGAAATTTAGCATTACACCACTTGCTCATCAATGGATCTTTTGAAGTGGATGGGTGCAATCAGAATGAGAGTCCAAACTGTTTATAAAAATGTCACTGTAATCTATGCAACTTCAGTCCATCTGTTAACATCTTGCTGCATGTTTGTATTAAACAAATCCATATTAATAGATTGCTAACGTAAAACTGTTGTTTCCAGTCAAAATACAAATTATCTTTCCATAATATTGGTTTATCCAGTGAAAAAGTTGTGTTGTTGCAGTCAGGAGAGAAATATTCAGAGATCAAGCACTGTTTACATGCGAAAACAGTCCATAGTAGTTCTAAATTATGTCAGTGTTTTTGATTTGTGAGGGGAAAACGGGGATGTACTTCACTGGAGGAAGCATTATTATGGATGGACTCATATTTTGTCCGGAAGTGATGGTTTAAAGTTAAAATGCCTTTATAAAGGATTCTTGTTTCTTATAAATACACAGCTTTTCACTTTACGGTGCATTAATTGATGGATGGAGTTGTGTGGATTACTAGTGGGTAATTGTGATGTTTTTCTCAGCTGGAATGTCATTCTGTCGGCACCTATTCACTGCAGAGGATCTACTTCGATGAAGAAAAACTCCCATCTACATCTTGGATGGCCTGAGGATGAGCAGATCTTCATTTTTGGGTGAACTATTCCCATAATATGACAGAGTGATGAGATTCTGTTCTCTTTCCTTTATTAAAGGCTGTTATCACTCCAGACCTGATTGCATGGTACAGACTTGAGTTTGGTTCTTTCCCCTGTTTTATTTTTGGGTCTGAACTGCCATGCAGTTACATCATCTATGCGACTACCACGTGAGAACTATTGGCAGCTGTTTACCATTGTAACTAGGTAACTGTATTCTTATAGCTATTAATAAAACCCTTTATAATCTCCTCTAATTTCCTCCGTAGGGTGATACCACTGGATGAGCAAAATTCTAAATGATATCCAATGTCAATTGCATCAAACTTTGTTTTAATTTTTTTTTTTTTTTAACTAAAATAAACTTGCGTCTTGCCCTGCAGAATTAAAGAGTGCAGAAACATAACTCCACAGCAGCCTTTGATGTGAAACAGTCCTCTCCATCTCTTAACTGAAGAGGATTTTGGCAACAATTCCCTTTGATAGAATATACCTGGGCATTTCTTAGTCAGAGAGTGTGTGGGCTTTTGATGTTGTGATCTTCTGAAAAGTTTTTTGTTGTTGCTTCAGGGACGAAAGTCTGTTCTGCAGTAGAAGTTTGTGGTGGGACGAAAAAATTAGTCAGCTGAGCGATGGAGAGATTGATGTGTTTTATGTTTTCAGGAAGGGTGGTTGGACTTCATTGCATTCAAGTGGGTTCACAATATGTCTCGTATGTTGCACGCTGTGCAGTATGACAAGTTGTTAGGCACAGTTACTTGTGCTGTTTCTATACTTTAAAGAGTTTATAGAGATGTGTCATCAGCCTAAAGTCAAAATAATAAAAACAAATTAGTTGGTAAGAACTAAACGGGAAACTTTGCTCGAAGTCGGCCTGGAGTCACCAATATGCAATTCTGCACTATTCTGTTCAAAACACGTAGATCCTGAAGCTCTCGCTAGACAATTAGTTTCACAAGCCCAGATTTTGAGTTTTTTTTTAAATTATTATTAAATTTGGTACATATTGTACATTCAGATATGACCGGAATAAAATTTGAACTGATTACTGGCGAGCAATAGATCATGCATCAAAAGTGAAAGCGAAAATGATCATGAACTAATAATAATGTAATGTACAGTATACTGTACCTTAATATGTTTTCACTTTGGATAAAAAACATCCACTAAATGTATTTCTTAAAATATTCAGTATTATGACCAAATGTGGAACTACTACACCCAGCTGTAAAAAACTATTTAATTACCTTTTGTGTGAGTGAGTTTGTGTGTGTGTGTGTATACAGGTTGTGTACTAAAAAAATATTGTTGATTTAACTTAAAGTAACCTGCTTGCCTTAAAATAGAAAAAGGAATAAATACAAAGAAAAAGGCTAGTTTAATCGACAGAAACTCAGTGTTTTGTTTTTGTTTTTCTTTTTTTCTTTTCCCGATTTATCACAACTTTTTTTCTTTTTGTCATATCCACTTAATACGTAATGCATGCAGTTCCTCTTTTAGGAAAAGACACAAAAATGGTAACAGATGTAAATAACATTTTAGTGTTAAATTAAGTAAATGTGATTACTGCCATAGATTATGTATGTAAATAGTTATTTTAATGTTTTATATATGTCTTTTACTGTTTTATATATTTGCGTAAATATACAAGGAATATGCAGCAAGAGTACTAGCACTGATTGTTTTCCACTTCAAATATTTCAGCTAGCCAAAATGTAACCAAATTTCCTGGTAAGAACTAAATAAGAAAATCTTTTTTATAAAATAACCGAAAGCCTCAAATTGAGATTGTCTTGTTTCAATGCCAGGCTTAATCTCTGCCCAGAAATGAATTCTTACAATATGAGTAATGAGGTATATTTCATTATATCAAACAGTCAGGGAAATTTCCGTGTGCCATGTGAATAAAACCCCCAACTCATTCAGTTCAATACTATGAAGGCCATATAAGTATGATGTGGGAAATGTGCCTGATTGTGTAGAGAAATACAGAATGGTGTAAAGCTAAAGTAGTTCAGATGCTGTATTTTAACGTCTCTTTATGATTGTGCATTGATAAGAGCTGACAGATCTTTTTCCTAAGCACAGGCAGGCTGATGACAGTAGACAATTCACAGTGAGGCACTGATCATTCTACGCCAGTTCTTTCTCTCTCTATTCACTGCATGAAAGAGGGTTTCGACTGCGGCATACCTTTTGTGTCATTCCATGGGCTGTTTTTTCATCAAGCGTAGCTGCGAGTAACTTGTAAAGCAGCTCAGCCGTGTGTCTATCATGCCTTGTACTTCATTTCATACTCTTTTTTTTTTCTTAGTATGAAGGGAAGGTCTTTTTCACTTTAAAATGGGGGAACTTTTAAATGAGGCACTTACACAACAAAGGGTTTTCTATGACTCTTACAGCAGCGGCCACCACTTCCTCGTCTTTACTTACTCATTTCATCACCGTAAGAGTACATCCTTTCATTCTGGTGGGGTATTTGTTGGAGACTCTGCAGACTCCATAAGTAGCGGGAGTTAATGTTTGAGGGACACCTGCGCCGATGGTCTATAATAAGAGTCCTCAGTAAGCCAAGGGTTTCCAAGGATATGAGCTCTTTAAACAAGCTCCCACTGTACTGTGAGATTACTTAGTTAAATATTATCAGCAGGCCCATCCATCTTTGCACATTGTATCACTTGAACTACAAAATCTGACCTTCAACACCAACTTGTAACTGAAGTCGCTGCATAGTCACTCGGTGGAGTTTGACTTATGCTGGCTTTGCTGGAACACATCTCAGTGTGACTATTATCATGTCCTCTCTTCATCTCTCAGATTTTCTCTTCACCTTTCCTTCCCTCCTCTCCTCTCCTCTTCTCCCACAGCAAAGAATAATCACAGATGAGATTTTCTTAATTGTTTCTCTTTGACAGTAATGAGAGCAAATGGAGCATATTATTTTTTTCAATTCTTCTGCATCTTGGGATTTTGCGATGTCATAATGAGACATACTGTATGTTTACAGTAGATTCACCTCAAAAAGTTTCATGAAACTCTTCCAGTATTAAATGATCTACACTGATTTCAGAGTATGTTGATGTTTTTCTCATTAGTGTCTGTCTATTTTTTTTCTTTTTTTTTTTTTTTCTCGTTTGTGTCTATTTTAACCTCCAAAAAAATCTCCTGAGCAATGAAAAACCCAAGTAATCTCATGTTAATTTTAGAGTTTCACGCTTGTTTTACATGCTTAACAATGTCTCCAGCTTGTCAGGATATCAATTTGACTTCAAATTTGACTTCAAAACCAAATTAATGAAGTTTTATCAAACAAAGATTCGGGAGGAGCACGTCAGATACTTAGCCTAATTAGCACAGGTGGAGCACACTTAAGATAATCAACACTAGGGTATAAATACAGTTGACTTACCCGTCTACATTGACAGTGTATAAGCATCCCCCCTCCACCCCATCTCCTCCTCTAGAGTTCATTTTACACTTATATATATGGGGGGTACTCTAGGTTCGGGCCATTCCCGAGCTCGGAGCCCTCCCCCCGGACAGCACGCCAAATATGCATTAATATACTTAAGCTAATTATATGTAAGTGTGGACTCGTGTATTCACAATAATTGTAATAGTTCTTTACTCTTTTTATGTTCTCATTTTTGTCTGTTGTAGTCTATCAAACTTGACACTTCAATGAAACACAACTGAGAACTTCATAAAATCTCCTGAGCTATGATAACAGCAAGAGCAAATTAATAAGTTACTTAGGTCTTCTGAGTCTCAGATTTTTCTCCTAGGAAAGGTTTCAGAAGAGATCTTAACAATGGCTCAAACTCTACAAAGATTTACTGTTCCACGATTTCAAGGATGCATCTGATACTGCATGCTTACTTACTATAAACATCTAAGACAAGGTTAATACCTCTGAGTCAGAAACATTTCCTGTCCTCCTCCATTCACCTCTCTTTCTTTCTTGCCCATCTCCTTCATTCTCTTTCCTTCTCCATATGGCTGTTTTTGCCAACAGCATGTATTTTATTTTAAGGGTGTGCTCAGATACGGTGCCGTACCATTTAAAGAGTGGGCTTTAGCATATTTGTGAAGTTTACTGGAGTCTAAACAGGAGCTGGTTATACTCCAGAGACTCGCGAGCACTCATTTTCCCTTTCGAGCTGACTCCAGTAAATCATTTGACACCGCGTCTTAAAAAAAGATGCGTGCATCAAATCTGAATACACCACAACAAAAGCTTCCGTTGCTTTCCAGTGAGATCTGGCGGCTCTGGTGCTGGTATGAAGGCAGGCTACGGGAATTCCTCAGGGCATGGTGTGAATGGAGGCTGGGAAAAAGATTCAGCCCTTCGGATAATTGCTCCTCTCCCAGATGAGCTGTGCTGAATTGCTCTGTACACAGTGTTGGAGGCAGCTGTGATTCTGTCTGAAATTTCACATTTTGCTCAGAGTCCCACTGTGGGTGCAGATCTCCTGCTGGTTACTCAACTGAACCTTCCGCAAGACAAAAATTCGGTCCCTTGCTCGCTTCTGATGGCTTATGGCCGCGGGCGATTCTAGGATTTCAGCCTTAGGGGGCTCAGCCCCTTACCTGAATATGAGATGTTGTGGTTCAGCGGAATGTTTTGTGCAATGGGTCGTGAGTTCAAATCTTGCTCGACTGACAAATTTTTAATGGACCAATTAAAATAGCATCTGGTTGTCAGTAGATGTAGATGTTTTGCAGCGGTGTATTTGGTGCAGAGGCTGCACTATAGCAGTGGTTTTCAATCCTGTTCCTCAGGACCCATCGCTCTGCACATTTTGCATGTCTCCCTTATCTGACACACTCACTTGAGTTCATGGAGGTCTTTCCCAATGAGCTAATGATCTGAATCAGATTTGTAAATTAGGTTATGTTTGTAAATTAGGGAGACATGCAAAAGTTCAGAGCTGTGGGTCCCCAGGAACAAGTTTGAAAACCACTGCACTAAAGAACATTACTATCACCTATTGTCAGGGATAGATGAGAAACTTTTTTTTGGCTATTTAAGGGTGGATCCAGAGTGAAATCACACAAGGAGAGCTTTTTAATTTTTAATTTTTATTTTTTAAGTGTGCTGACAATTGCCTACATTTTACATAGGCTTTAATGAAAGACTATTACCGTAAATAGACAATTACTAATGTTTATGTCATTATTATACTTGTAAGGCTACGGCTAACAAAGAAGGGCTGTAATAGGGCTTATTTAATTATTTAAAAAATGTATATAATAGTAAATGTAACATTTATTTATTTTATTATTATGAAAATATTAAATTATTTATTTAATGAAAAGATACTCTAAATAATAAACTAAAACTGCCAGTAGGTAGTGGTAAATATCTTAATGATTAAGTCATTGAGTCATTTATTCATTCATTCGTTTGATTCGTTCAAATGGCTGATTCATTCAGGAGTGAAGTAAATGGTTCTTTATGAATGGTTCATTGAATCAGTAGGCTTGTTTGACTTGAAGCGGATCATCACCATCAGACCGATCTGTGTGTGACATCAAAGAACCGCAAGAGCTTTAGAGAGCAGACGGCTACTTGTGCTTTTGAATCTCTATCGCAGTCCTTTGATATCATACAGTGATCGGTTTGTGCAACGCCACTTCAAAGCCAACGCACATGCTAATGGTTCAACGTGCCAAATGGTTCACCCAATTCGTTCAAAACGTGGATTAAGAAATGAAATGCCGCTGTGGGTTGCTCAGGGATGAACAGTTCTGATTTGTCTTTATATTTTGTTTGGCAAAATTGAGCAAAACAGACAACATTTTGTCTAAAATAACACGAGATTAACTTCTTAATGAACTGTATAAGATGAGTATCACATTTGAACTTGTGTGATATAGCGCTTAGCATACAGCTCATGTGATATTTATTAACTATGTAATGTACTAAATATGAGACAAAATTTCAAACAGGGGCATTTTGCCCCATATCTTGAATTTTAGGGATATTCTCTAGGTTCCATCACGCAGTAAGTTGTTGTCCTGCCTCTATTTGTCACATAGGTCTGGGGCGGGGCAAGTGTGTTAAACGCGTTAATAATTTTAATGTGTTATTTTTCTCCATGATTAATTAATCTAATTAACGCGTTAAATTACCAGCCCTAATATATATATAAAAAATATCTATATATATATATATATATATATAGAAATATAAATATATAATATATATATATATATATATATATATATAATATATATATATATATATATATATAAAAGTATAAACGATATATATATCGTTTGACAGCACTTATATATATATATTAGTGCTGTCAAACGATTAATCATGATTACAAAATAAACGTTTTTGTTCAGTGTGTTCTGTGTATTTATTATGTATATATAAAAACACACATACAGTATATATTTTCAAAATGTGTACATGTAATTTGTGTAAGACATAAAGACACATATACATTCAGTATTTACATTTACACATAAAAAGTTTAACTTTGTCCTGTATTTATTTTTAATAATTCTCAACGCTTTAAGAAGTTCAAGATGCGTTTTTCAAAATCAGTACTTTAATCTGACAGGGTCCCAAAAAAACATGTCGCTCATGCAGCATATTGGTATCAACAAACACCAAAAAAAAAAAAAAAAATTGCTGTTGAGTCCAGGCCATTGATTTCCATGTTTAATTTCCATGTTACAGCATACTGACTTTTTGCAATGTTGAATTCTCTTTATTTTAGGAGCTTTTCTTAGTGGATATTGATATATTGTGATTAATTGCAATCAATCTGATTATTTAATCATTGTGTTCTGTAATTTTAATTTTTCACTTCATAGCCCTTTGTTGAAACCAAAATAATTATTCCGTCATGAAATCTTTCTAAAGCAATATAGAATATTGACAAGCTCAGTTTAGGTCTATATTTTTACAGTTCATGTTATTTACTACATTTCACACATTCTTAATATTACATTGACTGTTCATACATGCACATGGCTTTAGGCCTGTGCTTTAATATTCATCTCCCTTCAAACAATATAAGAGCTCAACTATTATTCATTGAAGTTCTGACCTTACGGAAACTCCTGTGAGATTGGGCCGAGCATGTTACGCTGTTAAAGGAAATTAGAAATACTTTGTTGTTTCTCTCTTCTGTTTCCCAACTGACATTTAAAATGGGCTTTTTGATTGAGTGTGGTGTTTTAACTTGAAGGTTTAAGTGTTTGCTAACATATCCTGCAGCGTCAACACTAGCATCCCTGGCTTAGTCTCATTAGCATAGTGAAGCGTTGCCTAGAGAGGGTGGTGCTTCAGCCAGCACTGTGCAGTGAATTGTATTTGCCCTTTCTTGGTAGAAGGAAAGAGGGGAAACCCAATCTCGATTCCACACATGAGTCATGAATTCAGCCGTGATGTATAAATATGGCCTGCGTTCAGGGCCTGGCTGGAACTGAATCTAATTGGATGCATTTGACTTTGAATGCAGATAAAACACTTGATTAACAGTGCTACAACAGGAATCGTGATTAGCGCCAACTGGTAATGCCCGGCCTTCTGTGTCCAGCCAGCTAACAGAGCCGTGAGCAAAAAGTACATTACATTGGAAGACAAAACTGGCTGTTTTGGGCCCAAATTAAAGTTGGACAAGATTTATGTGCCCTGTTATTTCCCTTTAAAAGTGATTCACTTGAATAAAACCAGCTTGTATTTGAAACACTTTCTGGTCCCTTCAAAGGGAGGGCTCGTCCCCTTTTGGTGTTGCGCTGAGTGGAGGCGATGGTGAAATTGCCTGGAAAGTGAGGCAGAGGAGGACTTAATGAGCTAGCCAGGGAATGTTGGGAAGCATTGTTTCTTGTGTGCCCTTTCAGTCAAGCTTAAAAAATGTCTGAAATGTTTTGCTCATGTAACTGAGAGACATGTCTTTTTTCATCTTTTATGAACTGAGCATTTAGTCGGGCCAAACCGCCTGTGGCTCTTATTACCTGACTAGAACAGAACTGTTGCGCATATACTACTGCTCAAGATGCATAGTCTTCAATGTGAGTGAAAACTGTGAAAGTGAAATTAAAACTTATTAAATAAATAAATAAACAAACGGGGCAGTACCAGGTTTGTGGGGGAGATGAGACCAGAGTTGGTTGGCATGCTTTTCCCTCCTTTTTGGATATTTCTAGTGAAACAAACAGCAAAATAATCCAGCTAGATGCAAATGACAGCTTCAGGATATTAGGTAAAACATTCAGTTTTAGAAAATGGTTCCTACTTTTTGTTATTTTAATTCGTGACTGATATCTTGTGACTGTTGTGCAATTGTGCCCACAACCCCAACCTGGGATGACTGGCAAATGTTGTTGGGTTGACTAGGACAATGTTAAAAGACTTTTTAAAAGGATTTTTAATAAACACTGTTTAATTATTCATTTTCTGTTCATATGTTTTTGCAGATTTACCCATTTATTTATTCAATTATTTGTGGTGATGATGATGATGATGATTATTATTATTATTGTGCATTTATTTATGCATATTTATTCATTTATTCAATAATTTATACTATAGTTGTTAATATAATCACTATATTTCATAATGGTTTTAACACTTTTTATCTTATTTTTTGTTGATGTTGTTTTCTTTTTGACTCCACGTGCATATTTGGGATTGCTGAGAACCAAATGTGTAATTTCAGACATTTTTATTATAAATTATTATATTATTTGATGAATTAGAAAACTAGCCTGAATTACATTTTATGAAGAAATTTTATTTTTGCACTGAAAGAATGACATTTACTTCATTTTAATACATAACGCATAGTACAATATCAACGTCTGGTTACACTGAATGTTCGCCCCTGACTTTTTTTTTGTAGACTTTCACAAGCACACACACCCCTCTGAAGACGACTCATTGAAATGAGTGGGAGTGTTCGTCCTGTGCTGTGTGGAGGACATTGCAGCTCCTCTGATAACCACCTTCCCTTGTGCTCTCCTATTTTCCGCCAATGTCTTCACATGATTCTCAGCAGCAGCCAGCCTACACACACTCCCACGTCCTTACACACAGAGACACCTACATGACCAGACACCTACATCCGCTCTCCCTCTTTACTGCGGCTCTGCATTGATGTTCAGACGCTCCTCAGAACTGCTCTGCTCCCCGTGTCTCTGACTCCAGGAGGGATGGGGTTGGAGACGAGGAGAGCATGAAGGTGTGATGGGATTCAAATCTCCCCACTTCACAGACCCAAATACAGCTGATACATGATGGCTGGTACTTCTTTGATTTCACAAAGGATGAAGAAGTAAATAACACAAAACAACAAAAAAGAGAGAAAATGAAGTATGAAAGTATACAAGTGTATTTCACGTCTTTTGCATTAGGCTTCAACCATTGAGCATGTGTTTTTCTTTTTCATACCCCAATTTAGAGACCCCTCTTGTGTCCGACATATTGACAACCAGTTAATGCTTCAAGAAGGATGTGGTGATTAAAGTAACAATGATCAAAGCAAGGTTTCACATTGCATATTTATGTTTTGTATCATAATATATTTTAGGTTTATAAATATAGTGAAAATGCACTGATATTTAATTAAAAACTCAATTAAAATGTGAACATTTAAGTACTGTAAGTCGTTTTACATGGTACAAATACATTTAGACAATGTATAGCATGCAGTATGAAATATTCATTTATATTCAGTAATAAATGGAAGTTTAATATTCCTTTTTAGATTTGTAAAAATAATAATAATAATAATAATAATAATAGTGATAAAGACTAAAACTTGAACAAAAATGACTAACAACTACATTATTACAAAATAGGTATATTAGAATGAATATCATGTGACAAATAAATTCAGCCTTGTTGAGATTAAAGACTTTAAGATATACATACTTTAAGAACTAAAAAAAAGATAATTATTTGTATATAATATATGTAATATAATATAATATAATTAATATAAGCAATACAATGTTGATATAATGTATAACCCTACAATATATATATTTTATGTCTGAAACATTTGTGTAGCAATTCTTCATTGGCATTCAGAGCAAGGCTATACACATGGCAATTTGCTTAAGAGCTCGCTATGAGAGAACATTCAAAACTCTCTCAGTTCACGCTTCTTTCCCAGGAAATCCGAACTTCATATGCACACTGTCGATCGGAGGTGTGATCTACCGGCCGTTGTCGGATTTAGGGAGTTGCAGTGGACCCTTCTCCGCAGCCCATAGGACCAGAGGCGAACCCTTCCTTCCACACAAAAGGAGGGATGAAGACAAAGCCGTCTAGGGTTACTCCTCACAAGCATGAAAGACCAGAAGATATAGCCTTGGGCATTGTGCATGTTAATGCGCTAGTTTGCTTTTCCATGCTGAGACTCACTTCTCTGGCCTGCAAAGTTACAGCTTCACACCATCATTACAGAATTTAGCCTTGCTGCATTGCCGTGCTCAAAAGCTCTTCAGATCGCTCATCTTTCTCTTTTCCTATGTCTTTCCCTTGCTCTTTGACCTTTGCATGACAGTTTTCTGTTAGCAGATCTCCTTCTCAATTTCACTTTGATTCATTTGTGCAATTGCAATGCTTTCAAGAGGTAGGAGGAATGGAAAACTTGAACATTTATTTCAGAAGTAAAATCTGCATCTTATTCACTATCCACTTGCAATTCAGTTTAACCAGTCACTGAAATAACATCAAGAGTTTTTAAATTGAGTCATTCTTTTTAGCATAAACACGCCTCATTATAGACTCATAATAGTTTGGGCTTTTTTTTCTCAAAATTCTAACATCACACTTCTTTATGTGTCAGTAAGAATTCATAAAATGATTAGGATAAAGAGCATTTTTACTGCCATATATTAAGATGTGTACCAGACCGATTCATGAACAAATGACTTTTATGAACCAGTTCTTTATAGTTTATAAAAAGCATACAGCACACCTATGAGCACCACAGACCAGCATACCCAAGAGCGCACAAATGGACTCAAATTCTTTTGCTATTTAAACAACATGGCACAGGATGGGAAAATAAGAGCTGCATCAGGCTGAAACTGGTAAAAACACTTGAGCCGTGCCTTGCACCAGATGTATGATAGGGTCCCAATTTTAAAACAATCATAATTCATAAAATTATTATTAAAAAAAAAAGTTTTTGATGTTTTAATATTTTAAAGTCATCATTCTAATATACTGATTTGGTGCTTAATTATTACCAAATACTGTTGATGATCTGCTTTTAATATATATATATATATATATATATATATATATATATATATATATATATATTCATATAATTTTAATATAATATAATTAATATAATATATATTTTTTTCTTTTTCTTACTTACCTTTTTGAACGGTAGTCTATCACAGTTCCACATAAAATTAGGCAACACAATCTATTGTCTCTGTAACCTTTGTGTTACATGTTACCTTTTTATCTCCCATAAATCATTTTGTCCTCATTGGAAAAGTTCAGCAATTCTACTTTAATTTTACAACTCATTTGTGAGACAAATAGAGATGTCAGGCTTTTGATTGCAAAACATCTCTTCATTCAGAGCAAAGTGAGTGCAGTGCATTAAATCCAAATGTTGTTAGGTTATTCTGGTCGACTCCCTGTATGAACTGCTTAAATGCAAGCAGGTGGTTTTAATCAAAGCTTTGTGGCTCTTATCCTTGCCACTTAAAGGAAATGAATAAATAGAAAATGCCACAGCAAACTTCAGGTTAATCTTGGTGAATTCCCTCTCTTTGTTTAAGATTGGCAAAAGGTCATCCCAGTGGATGCTGGTCTGGAGACACTGCGATAACTTAAAAAATATCAGATAGTTTCATGTGCTGAGTGTTTCCTCAACTCTCTCCAGCTCTGGAGTCTCTGATCCAATCACTAGACACCAGAAGCCAGAGTGAGGAGGCCAGCCTGTCCCGTTGAGAGCCAGCGGTGGTCTGGGGATCCAGGTGCTAAGGGGGCCTCATGCACAGATGACTGGCTCATGCCTGTCTGGCAGGGCTGGCCCGAGGCCGGACAGGTGGGTGCTTTCTGGACTTTCTGCTGTGGGTTGACCAGGCAGTCTGGGCCTGGGGCAGTGAGGCATGCCAGCTGTTTTCCTGGTGCATACCCTTTGCTTGTCAAGCCTTTCCAGCTGCCCCTACAGAACCACAAGTTGGCCTCATTATAGTGTCTCAGATTCCAATGGCAATCTGGGTTTGAGAAGACATACGGGGCCTCTTGAATTATTTCAGCCGATTTAAATATGGACACATTTCTGCACTAATAGATGGGTAAATAGCTGGAGTTGTTTGCAAGTAACTGACTCACAGTTATGAATACCAGCATGCATCTGATGTGGCAAGCCTGGGTCTTGGTTATTGATGAACCAACAAACCCAGCTGGTGGTTTTTGTAAAATTTATTTAATTAAAGTTGGCTGTAATTAGCAACACTAGGTGGGAATCTATAATGGGTCTCTAATTATTGCAGCTATTTTGTGAAATTAATAGATTCTCTGATAAATTAGAATAAAATTATGGTTTCAGAGTTTTTGCTCCAGTTTAAACTGGAGATTAACATTTATGAATGTAGAACAAGTGCTATATATAATCCAATATAATCCAGAGTTTACACTACTTTTCAAATGTTTCAGGTCAGTATGACTTAAAAATTTTAAACTTTTATTAATCAAGGACTCATTAAATGGATCAAAAGTCGCAGTCAAGACAGTTATAATGTTAACAAAAGATTTCAATCTCAAATAAATACTTTTCTTTCGAACTTTCTATTTATTAAAATTTATCATGGTTTCAACAAAAAAATGGTTTTCAATATTAATAAGAAGAAATGTTTCTGGAGCATATTAAACAAAATCTGAAGGATCATGTGACACTGAAGACTAGAGTGATGTCTTCTAAAAAAAAATTTGCTTTGATTTCACAGGAATAAACTGCACTTTAAAATATATTCAAATAGAAACCAGTTATTTTAAATTGTAATAATATTTTATATTTTGTAATGCTTTTAGATGGCATGTCTCAATGTATAAAAAAAAATAATAAATTCAGCCTTGATCATTTTACAAATATATATAAACCCCATATGGAGTGCTGAAATGAGCAAAAATCTGAAGCATATGCATGTATAGTAAATCCAGGTAATTCATTTATGGTTCTGGCTCTTTTAAAGTAGATTAGGCTTGTATCCAGTATAACTATACCTTCTGCATTTTAGCAATAGGAACAGCATTCACTGACAGAAGGCAGCTGGTAATTGCATAATTATTTATAGTCAGGGAAAGAAGCTGGGTATTTTAATTGATTGAGAGTAGAGTAAGAGACCATTTGGCGTTTATTAATTTATTTTAACATTTTGTCTCTGTAAGGTAATATACCATTCCATTACTTTTTAAATTCATAAATCATTTTGTCCTCATTGGCAAAGATCAGCAGTTCTACTCAGAACCCATCTAAAGTTCATTTGTAGACATTTGGAGGTGCCAGGCTTTTGATTGCAAAACATCTCTTCATTCAGGGCAATGTGAGTGCAGTGCATTAAATCCAAATGTTGTTAGGTTGTTCTGGTCAAAATCCTTGTATGAACTGCTTAAATGCGAGCAGGTGGTTTTAATCAGAGCTTTGTGGCACTTATCCTTACCACTTAAAGGAAATTACTAAATAGAAAATGCCACAGCAAACTTCTTATTTGACCCGCAGTGAAGTGATGCCACTTCTAAAGAGAAAACCTGCATCGAGCTGCATAAAGAAAACTCAACTCTCAAATACTGTTTCTCTCAATTTGTTAATTTACTATATCTGAAGTCTATCTTTTCTCTAACCTTCCCTGTAGAGCTGGGATGTTTCTCTACTTTAATCCTCTTGTATAAATCATTTAATCTACTGTAGACCTGAGTTTTGAGGCAGGACAAAGGCAATTCATTTTTAACACAATATCAAAGGCCTTTTCTTTTTTTAGCACAGCTTCATGCTATTGATTTCCCCCTCCTCTCATGAAAACAGGAACTTTTCTCGCTCTTTTCTATTTCTCTCTTCCCCAGTTTACCCTTTCATCAGAGGATGTGTGGAATAATGAAGCTACAGCCGAGCTCTGTGCCATTTACAAAAATGATTATATTGCATTTTCACACTTATTTGCATGGGCCTCCATGGTTGTATTATGAAAGTCATATATTATTCCAGTGCCACTGCCCAGGCAATTGAGTAAGCGGGGGGCTTTCATGTTCTCATATATTGTAAAGATTTTGTGACTTGGATTGTGCAGCTCCAAACAGCCTTTGCAATTGCCTTTGAATTTGAGTTTCTTATTACATGACCGGACCATCTGAGAGTATATCCTGTATTAAGACAGTCAGTCACAAATAAATGCAAGGCAGAAAGTGCAGTGGCTGAAAAAAATTCTACCAAATATGTGTTCATAATTAAATCTTGTTAGCATGTAGAGAGATATATCATTAGTTATGAGAAAACATGCACGTGCATGAATTCTATAAGCATGTAACATTTTCAGCTATACAGGTGCATCTCAATAAATTAGAATGTTGTGGAAAAGTTAATTTATTTCAGTAATTCAACACAAATTGTGAAACTTGTATATTAAATATATGTAATGCACACAGACTGAAGCAGTTTAAGTCTTAAAGTCTAAAATGGTGATCTGCTGATCTGACAGTTGTCCAGAATACAATCATTGACACCCTTCACAAGGTGGGTAAACCACAAACATGCATTGCCAAAGAAGGTGGCTGTTCACAGAGTGCTTTATGCAAGCATTTTAACAGAAAGTTAAGTGGAAGGGAAAAGTGTGGAGGAAAAAGATGCACAACCAACCGAGAGAACCGCAGCATTATGAGGATTGTAAAGCAAAATCAATTCAAGAATTTGAGTGAACTTCACATGGAAAGGACTGATGCTGAGGTCAAGGCATCAAGAGCCATCACACACAGATGTGTCAAGTAATTTGGCTACAGTTGTCGTATTCCTCTTGTTAAGCCACCACAGACAACGTCAGAGGCGTCTTACCTGGGCTAAGGAGAAGTAGAACTGAACTGTTGCCCAGTGGTCCGAAGTCCTCTTTTCAGATGAGAGCAAGTTTTTTTATTTCATTTGGAAACCTGTCTGGAGTCTGGAGGAAGGGTGGAGAAGCTCATAGCCCAAGTTGCTTTAAGTCCAGTGTTAAGTTTCCACAGTCTGTGATGATTTAGGGTGGAATGTCATCTGGTGGTGTTGGTCCATTGTGTTTTTTTTTGGTCCATTGTGTTTTTTCCTGATTTTCCAGCAGGATTTGGCACCTGCCCACACTGCCAAAAGCACCAAAAGTTGGTTAAATGACCATGGTGTTGGTGTGCTTGACTGGCCTGCAAACTCACCAGACCTGAATCCCATATAGAATCCATTGGGTATTGTCAAGAGGAAAATGAGAAACAAAAATAAGTGTTTACTATAATATTATTATAGTTTTTTTTTACATTTTGTGTGTATATATATTATGGCGGGAGGAGCAAACGACAGAAACAGTAGGTATGGCGTCAGGCCTCAGAGAGACTTTTTATTAACAGAAAATAAACCAAAACGGGGAAATAAAAGTGTCAGCTTATTCCAGCGCATGCATTCTTCTTGCTGGCCATGGCTCTTGAAGGGGATAGACGGCCTGGCATTCTGGCCTGATGGCCATGTAAATGGATGCAGATCTTGTCCGGACCACGGGTCCGGCAGCTCACATCTCTGGCACCCTTCCTGGACCCACAAGGACATCAGTGTGCATGCACGGGGAAGAGACCGGTCTCTCGAGGAGAGGTGCATTGGGCTTTTAAACAGTTTTTCGCAAACTGTGCTGTGTAGGCTCCCTCTATGCACCCTTCCTGGACCCACCAGTGTGCATGCAGGGGGATGAGACCGGTCTCTCGAGGAGAGGCGCATTGGGCTTTTAAACAGCGGCGGTGATAAGGCTCCATTTACATCAGGTGTGCCCCATCACATGCCCCCAGCCCTGGCTCGTCCAGCGCCCCTCCTCTCTCACACACCAACTCCTGTCGGGAGCCTGGTGAAGGGCGGTGATTTGGGATGGGGTGCCGATGATAATTAGGGGGAGGCATATATATATGAAAAGTTTGGTTCCAAAATGTGATAAACACCATTTAAAAAAAAGTTGCATTGCCGCCAAGCTCATTATTGTATCTGGTTGGTATAGAAAAGTCAATTTTTTATTTTATGCAAAATGCGATACCCGCCAAGTTATAAGGTCATGTTTTCTCCCTTTTTTTCGAAACCGTGATGGACGGCAGTCTTCATTCGCTGCAGAATACAATTTATATGCTCAACCAATCGCACACCATTCTACACACTCTAGACAGTAATGGTGGGGCTTTGACCTGGCATCCTAGTTTTACTCCTCTACTGTGTACTTCGTGATCAACAAACAAGGGCATGATAAATTGCATGTAATTGTCATGCGCATCTCGTCAGTAAAGCCGAATCTGTGATTAATCTTTCTGGTAAATTTCTATCACGTGCTTTCAGATGGAGCGGCATTTAATACACAGAGCCATAGCTCACTGACAAGCTACGCTACACTGTGTTCATTAGTTGAATCACATTCGATTATGAATGTGATATTCGATATATGCGAACGGCGCCGGACTAAAAGTATCAAACACACTTGTGCTGCACCTTGCGTCGCATTGCACCGGGTGTATGATAGGGCCCATGATGTTAGTATAACCTAAATGCTATGTGAAAGTTTGAAACAGAAAATAGTGTTTTTTTTGTTTTTTGTTTTTTTATCTTGCCACATTCTTGGTAAAGAAAACACATTTTTACTCAAATTAATCAAAATGGATTAATAGTGTTTTGGAACCAAACTCTTCATATATAATGTATATATAAATATAGCTAGCTACTATGATTCTAATATTACTAATAATAATTACAAATTTCAACTAAAATTTTATCTTCTATAATAATAAAATACATGCAATAATAATAATACATACATAAAATAAAATTATATTTTTCTAAAACCTCTCAAAGTTCAGAAACCAGAGTCAGAGTTGAATTGGATCAACAGCTGATCCTCAGTGGTTGCTAACTTCCTTAAAAACAAAGTGTCCTCTCCACAGTAGATGCCACCCATATTTATCACACAGATCACGGATCTCACCAGATAATTGTTAGTCCCTATCTAAGCCCTGCAGAATCTGCATCCATGGATCTGAATCAAAGTCAGGCTAAAGACAGCGGAGGCATGATTAAGAAATGTTTGAATATTGCTTTAAACAAACACCAGCTCAAATTAGCTGTCTTATCAGCTAAATTGTCTGTCATCTTCCTCTGTCATCCAGCATAATATTTTTTGCAAACAGAGCAGGTGAGAGAGAAGAGGAGATTGTCTTGCTTTTAATTAGTAAACTGAATGATTGCCAGAATGCAGTGATTTAGCTCCCTCAGTTTGAACGGATTATCCTTGATTTGTTGATAAGTGTGATTTTAACAGATTGTGCTTCTCATTCACACAAACACTCTCGCTCGCTTTCTTTTACACACACACACACGCACATACACACACACACACACACACACACAAACAGTATCTTGTCAGGTATTAGCTTTAATTTGCCGTAAGAGAAGACTGGGGCCAAGTAGAAATTTACTAAAATTCTTGGCTATTATTTAATGTACACACACACACACACACACACACACACACACACACACACACACACAAACACATTGTGGGGACTTTTCATAGACTACTATTAATTTTATACTGACCAAACTATATGTTATATCCCCTAACCCAACCCTAAACCTTCCCCTTACAGAAAACATGTTTGCATTGTTATATTTCTAGATAAACATCATTTACTATTTTTTATCATTTTTATTTTCCCTCATGGGGTCCACAGGCTGGTCCCCATATTGTCAAAAATTTCAGGATTTACTAGCCTTGTGGGTCCCAATAATGTAGCATAAACAAGCACACACACACACACACACACACAATTAATTGTCATGTATAATTATATTTAACAAGTATTGCCATTTATAATTAAATTAATATTAGTAATAAGTAGTGCTGTCAAATTATTAATCTCAATTAATTGCATCCAAAATAAACGTTTTTGCTTACATAATATTTGTGTGTGTACTGTGTATATTTATTTTGTACATATACACACACATGGATGATAAATAAATAAAAAAATAGATATATTTATATATTCAATATTTATTATGGGTGCATGATAAATATAGGCAGATAATTAATGCATATCTTGTCAGCAAAGCCGGTTATCTAATCAGCTGTAAATTCCATCAGGTGCATGATTTCACATAGAGCAGCTATTACTACACAGAGCCGTTGTTAACTGACAAGCTGCACAAATTCACGTTCATTATCAGCATGGAATTGCGCAGCAGTCAAGTAACGTCAAGTAACACAATTAACAACATGAATTTTGAAGTACGATGACTGAAGTTTTTTTTTTTATACATGCTCTAATAATATGTTTACAACTACGAAAAAATAGTGTTTTTAGATTGAGAGAAAAAAAACATACCGGTAATTTGCATTTTATTATTTCATTCAGAAATAGGCCTAATGCCGACGCGAAAAATGTTTACAAAAATTATAATAAACACTGTAAACATAGCTAGGCTATTTTAGTTCCCCTCACTCCACAACAATCCTTTCAATTAACATTATTTAGAAAAGAACAAGAATTTAAAATATAAAAAGCTATACCTATATAAACCACAAGCCAAAACGAATTAAATTAGGCTAAAACGAAACTGAAACCAACTTTGGGTCTCTCATTCGACACAAAATTAAATTTTCCGTATTTGCGATGTATTTGAATGCCAAATTATTATTTATTGTAGCATAGGCCTACATGTATACATATATAGGCCTACATACATATATTCTCCATTCTCAGAAGCGTTGCAGGTGGGTGATGTGATATGATGAACATCTGAATCCTCTTGTTCTGTTGTTTGCTGCTTTTTGCACATGAAAACAAATGTTCACAGACACTTATCCTTTCTAATTTATTTCATTTCTAATTTAAAATAATCTTGTCAGTTAACATTTAATAATCAGTTAACGAGCGTCGGTTAGGAAAAATAACCGAAATTAACATCCCTACTTACTGTACATCATGAAGTATGACAGCATGTTGTCACAAAAAGTCAACATAATAATGTTAATGTTAATTAATGTTCAATCGCCTCGAGGTTTGTGTCTCTACAAAAATCTGTACAAAAACTTCAAAATAAACTCTCTGAGAAATCTCATATTCTTAATTAGTAAAGTAAGATTAAATTTAGATTGTATTTAAACTCTTGCAAAAACAAAACAACAAAAATAGACAAAACAACAGTGCATTGTCTGAACACTGTGTTTGATTCTTTGATCTTTTCTTTGTCGGTGATAATGACTACTGTATCAGAAGTGTGTGGCTGTTTACAAGGTCATTATCTGAATTGCACTATGACGTGACACCTTCGGCCATCTACAGCACGATTTTGCACTTCATAAAAGGATGATTGCCTGATGGCAGCGACGGCATGTGTGCATGTGAGGGGGGCTTTGTCTTGCCTTTGAAGAATAGCACCAAAGGCCTGCTGAGATTAAAAGGTGGCCTTTGCATTTCCATTATTCATTTGGTACCCTGCATTTTGTTTTCAACCCCAAAAAAACATGCACTGACATCAAAGGGATAATGAAGGAAGAAGTGGAAAAGAACAAGGCATTCCAAAGAATAGATGTTGCATTTATGTATTTCATTATCAAGGCCTCGGATATCCAACAAGGTTGTTTCCTTTGTGTTGATTACACCATTAGAGTGTTTATGTTATATTGGGATGCACGAAAAATGCCAGGGTTTCATGTGTCGGTCCCTCATACTCCTGCCCTGTGCTCCCCGTCTTTGAAGTAAGCCCACGCCCGTCTCGGTCCCTCAAGACTGAGATTGTATTTGACATGTAAGCGCCATCTCTCTGAATCAGGCCTTATCCAAACACAAACAGCCAACATTAGACACAGCACAAACATGCTTGTCTGGTGGCACACACTGTTATCGCTTGTCGGCCAAATGTCGAGACACTGAAGCTGATGATACATGGTGCAATGATTCCAGCAGTCTTGCCAGGCTGCATTGCAAAATACAGCAGAATATTTTAGGCACATAGTAGCTTTAAAGTCAATGCCAAGTGTGTTACTACTGTGCAAATTGCTTGGCTTGTATTTTGCCCTGTGGTCCTGCAACATTGCCTAGTCAAATCACCTGGCACATCACTGATGCTGACCTTAAAAACACCTTCGAATCATGTATGCCCCAGCATGCAATGTGCTCAACTGCACAGTGGCACTTAGAATCATCACTTGTTAGGTGTAAATGTCTGGTCAGACCTGCTTGGCTAAGGAGCAAGAAAAATGATTTAAATTTTGTAATTTATGGTGTATTTCATAGTTTGAATTAGAATTTTTTTACATTTTCATTTGAATTTTAGGCTTTTTATAATTTTGAATCAAATTTTTTACATTTTCATTTAACAACATTTCATAGTTTTGAGTGAGAATTGTGTACATATTAAGATCTTGATGTGACATTTGATGTAACTGAATTGTTTTTGTGCTGTTTTATTATTAGAATTTTGTAAATTTGAATTTTATATGTGGCATTTAAGAACATGGAATTTTTGTGTCGTATTTCGTAGTTTTAAATGATAATTTTGTACATTTTTGCTCTAGACTTGACATTTGATCTGTAGTATTTCTGACAGTTTTAAATTTCATTTTGTACATTTAAATTTAAATTTAAATTGCATTTTAAATTTTCCAAAACAAATATTTGTATGCATATGTTCTTTGGAACATGGACGCTTGACCTTTGGTCTTGGTTTTATACAGTCTGAATTTCACAGGTTTAAATTTTAGAATTTTAAAGTTCTAAATTTCCTCATCTGAAATCTGTAATATTCCATATGAATATGGCTAATTTCATCTCAAATATAGTATAACCTGTATCATGTAGTATAACCTGTATCCTGTATAAAGTATGTCAAATATTGAGACATCAAATTCAAATGTACTAAATTAAAAATAAATTGTCAGTTTTCTAGATCCATACTTGACCACCTCCCAGCATGCATCTCTTCCCCTGAACGTCTCTGGCTAACAGCTCTTCATGGCTGTGAACGGGTTATTACTTGCATCGCCACATTTCATTGGAGGACATTTATATCTGTCATGCATGCGCACCCCAGCACCCCACTTCATTTTTTCTGTTCGCTTTTGGATTTAATTACATCTCCAGCCTTCCTCCAGCAAGCTTGCACCAATTATTCTCTAAAACAATGAAGAATTAATTTACACCTGTTGTTTTTGAGGTTGGGGGAGAGGAGAGTTTAGAAGATAATTAAGCCATCATTACATATGATGATTAATGGCAGGCTATTTTTCACATTCTCACTTGCTCTCTTCCTTCCTATTTTTCTTTTTTTTCTTTCCCAAGCTGGTAATTCGAAAAAAGATCCCATCCTTCCACCTCTGCACCTTGGATACACTTCTCATCATGTCCCAGAAGGCCTTTTTTTATACACTCCTACGAATGGTTTCCCTTCATTATTTCTGTCCTATGTCCCTTTGACACATTGCAGCGTACAAGCACTAAGGTGTGACATCATCTGGCACCGTGATCCCACAGTAAACTGTGTACTGCAGATCCCACACTCTTTGACAGCTCCAAATGTTTCGTGAATGCATTATCAGCGAATACCTTCCTAAAAGTATTTGTTAAATTGTACGTCCTGACAATGAGGTGAACCTCGGGTCATGTCGGCATATGTTTGCGCTCTCGCCTTGTGTTCCTGTCCTTTCTGTGTTGAAATGAAGGGAGCCATTAGTATGTTTCTGACTGGGATCTAAAACAGGCTAATCTGCTTCGTTAGGAAGACAGAGGTGTATGTGCAAACACAGTGGAGGGGAGAACAAAGAGCGGAGGTGGAGAGAAGCGTGGGAGACAGTGGTCTAGAGTAATCCTTATTCCCATATGATTCCAGATCAGATGAAAATTGCACAAATATTTGGTAGAGAAATTGCCGACTCGCTTGTGTGGCATTGAGATGAATCCGACACGGCTGTGAAAATTACCATAGGTAATTGGCAGAAACACACACCACACACGCTTCTGAAGTGAGCAGCAGGTGAAAACCATCCAGTCACAGCCATGGATTTGGACTCTATGGACTGTATATGTTAATGTGATCTTATTAGCATTTATTTGTAAAGGTTTGTCTTAGTAGCAAACAACTAACCACCTGTAGTAACACACTCTCCTCTATGTGACCTAAGTATTGAGAACTTATATGTAGAGCTGCAAAATTCTGGAGAAATTGAGAATCTTTTTTTTTTTTTTTGGTTCTCCCAAAGTTTGAATAGATAACTAATGTAATTAAATAGGTTCTTACAAAATTTTGAATGCTGCAGTCTATTTAAAAATATCTACGTAATTTGAATGAATTATTTAAAAAATCTGTTTAAATTAATAATTCAGAGACTTCAAAGACTTCACTTACTGAATGTCTGGATGAATCCGCATTTTGAAACAAACCACTAGATAGAATAATAATGTATTTTAATAGTCTCCACCTACTACCATAACAATGTAGCTCTACTAATATGCAACATTTAGGTGTAAAAAAAAAGAAAAAAGAAAAAAGTGCACAGCTGTACCTTTTAGCTTATGTACCACACCAGTGACAGCTTTGTATCTTTTTTGCGGGTGAGTGTACATTCACTTTTATTAGTCTTTTCTGCATTTTAATGATAAATACCTACTAAAAAGATTTTGTTCATCACTAAAATCACATCTAAATCCTTTGTTTTAAATGCTGTCAGTATGTTGACATTGTATGGTTTAGTATCTTTATGAAAATGTATCTTTTCGAGGGGTCACCAGTGGCAGTTCTTGCTCACCTAGATTAAAAAAAAAAAAAAAAAAAAATTCTAAAAAAAACAACAAAACACAATCTACAACTAAGAATGAGATTAATCTGATATGCACTAAAGACAATGTAGACAGATTATAGTACAGATGCTGACAGACTTTATAATGAACCACTGGAGTATTTTATACTCCTCCGTTCCTTCTGGGAAAACTGTCTTATTATCTTGAATTGTCTTAAATTAGTGAGCAACTGGAAAAAAAAAATAAAATAAAATAAAACACCACTGAGGTCTGAAACACTTATATCCTGTGATGACTTTGGCAGAAATCTACTTTTCCGCCTGGTTGAGTTTCTCTCACAATGTGCTTGTGGATGTCAGGAAAAAGTGCTTAAGAACTTTTAGCTATGCAAGCGATTACCTGGCCAACTTTAAGGTGTTCCTGTCCTATATCTCTGAGCCCAAGGGAGGGTTTTAGCTCAGATTGGAAAATCTAATATTTTCTTCAAATAGAAATCAAGAAGTCACCACACAACCTTTGTGTGGCTGAGCCAGGGAAGATGATACAATGCTGACCCTTGGCTGACAGGGAGTGCCGAGTTAAACATCTTTGATCTGGAGAACGGCCACTCACAGCTCGAATGTATGTGTGTGTGAGGGTAGATGAAAATAATTGGAAGCAGAAGGCTCAGTTGAGCTTTCATTTTGATGTCTGAAAATTTGATAATGTGTTCTAGATAATGTCACCCAGGGACACCTTGCAACTGTTTTTTAAGGGTGTGCCAGTGGCAATTTTGTCTCACTCTGTGCCCCTAAATGAGATAAAATACAAGAAAAAAATAAATAAAAACCTGAAGAGGATTGTGTTTAAAATCCCAACCTAATATAAGATAATTATTATTGTTAAAATCACAACAAAATATAATAATAATAATAATAATAATAATATAATGTTTAAACCAGAATTTACAAGAGTGCCACTGTTAAAAACCTAACCAAATATAATATAATTCTGCACATTTTATTATTATTATTATTATGTATTACTATTACTATTATTATCAGTTTAATGCATTTTGTATTAATTAATTATTTAATGGACTGAGTTGTCTAGTATTTCTCTCAAGTTATGATGAAATTATGATATTTATCTCCATTATTACTTTTTTTTTGCCAATAAAGTTGCGATCAAGACCCACTTGGTTGAAAAATATGAAGGTAAATCAGTAGCAAAACTCGAGAGGTTGAAGATCTGAATGTGAGAACTTGTCATATTAATATTTGTATTTGTAAGTTAAAATTTACACTCACAGCTCTGATGTGAAAAGCTGAATCTTTCAATTTGCACACACAGACAATGATCAAAACACCCGTGTTTTGAATTGGAAGTTGTAGATTAATAGATACAAATGTGTAGAATGACATTCACACAAAAAAAATGACATACACACATGTTTACGACATATTTACTTTTGCACTTTACTTCAGTTTCGCTGCACAACGTCAAGTCGGCACTTACAACCTCTCAGATCTGGAAGTACAAGTTCAAATCCTAGCGCTCTAACTTTTGCTACTCTTTTTGTGGTATTCTGTTGCAAAACTCACTTGTGCACTTGTATATGCAGATGTGAGAGAGCAGAGCTGGGGGCGGGGCTTTGGTGCGAATGAAGACATTTTATTGGTCGATGCCCGACCAATGAACAATGCCAATTGTTTTCACTGAATATCCTTAGCTTTGACAGGATTTTAAGACACTGCATTCATTTTGCCATTCAGGTATTATCTAGTAGACAAATAATGCAACATATTTTATATGTATATCCCACTGCATATTACAGAGTAAACTCGCTGTACCAGAGCATGCTTTGATCTCACCGCCACGCGGTCACGTGGTTCATGGAGCTATCAATAGTACTAAACTAAACGTTTTGTCAATATGCTTGAAATGTATTAATTGGGACAGACAGCAGTTTCATTATATTTGCAGCGATTTCTAGTAATTTGTAACACTTAAAGTGCATTGATTATGCATGGATAACTACGTTGACTAATGACTATGCGTTACAATAGCATTTTATACTGGAAAATGGAACAGCATTATGTTCTCATACTCCTCCTTAGCAGTTAAAATGTGACTAAACAAGTAAGTGTAACTTTTAACCAATAAAATAACTGTACTACATGTTAACTCAGTCCTGTTTAGTTAATTTGAAGAGATCATGGTACTAAATAATATGCGCAATAATTATGGTCCATGAATGACCATTTGAAATATAACATTTTCTAATATGGTTATTATTTATACTACAATAACTGTAGTATTTAGGTTTAAATTCCAGTGCAAAGAGGCACGCTTTAAATTAGAGGCATTTGGTGGCCAGAAAGATAATATTCATATGCAATTCCATTGCTTAAACACTAGATGGCCTTGTTGATTTTGAATAAATACATGTATTTAGCTCTACTAGTTGTTCAAAACAGTATTTCGGGTCATAAGTGCTTATTTTTAGGTTTTGCTGTTTAATGTACATTTAGACATTATTAAACACTCGATTTTTATAAAAAAAAAAAAATAATAATAATGTTGCATTTAAAAAGGTTCATTACTGACAAGCAAATTAGGAATTTAACCCAATGAAGAAGTTAAAATTATTTTTACAAAACATAAAAATAATAAAAACAGCATTATATTGCAACTCTGGTAGAGTGATATGCAGTGGGATATACATATAAAATATGTTGCATTATTTGTCTACTAGATAATACCTGAATGGCAAAATGAATGCAGTGTCTTAAAAACCTGTCAAAGCTAAGGATATTCAGTGAAAACAGTTGGCGTTGTTCATTGGTCGGGCATCGACCAATAAAATGTCTTCATTCGCACCAAAGCCCCGCCCCCAGCTCTGCTCTCTCACATCTGCATATACAAGTGCACAAGTGAGTTTTGCAACAGAATACCGCAAAAAGAGTAGCAAAAGTCAGAGCGCTAAGATTTGAACTTGTACTTCCAGATCTGAGAGGTTGTAAGTGCCGACTTGACGTTGTGCAGCAAAACTGAAGTAAAGTGCAAAAGTAAATATGTTGTAAACATGTGTGTATGTCATTTTCTTTGTGTGAATGTCATTCTACACATTTGTATCTATTAATCTACAACTTCCAATTCAAAACACGGGTGTTTTGATCATTGTCTGTGTGTGCAAATTGAAAGATTCAGCTTTTCACATCAGAGCTGTGAGTGTAAATTTTAACTTACAAATACAAATATTAATATGACAAGTTCTCACATTCAGATCTTCAACCTCTCGAGTTTTGCTACTGATTTACCTTCATAGAAAAACATGAAGGGTTTGCATTTCAATGGGCATTATGCTGTTTGTGTATGTACTGTAAATGGTAGAAATTGATGCTGAGGTAAGATTTGCTTTCCCCCACTGTCAAGCACCAATAATAAAAGGAAAATGTTACACCACTGTGATGCCATTAGAATCTGTGTGTATGGATTACATGATATTTGACTCTCTACCATGACAAGTCCCTTGGTACTTTCAGCACAAATACCACAGCAACCACAGCAGCCACTTTTGATTGCTCTAGTACAGTCAGAATATCAATACATGAGCCAGATAGGTCTGAGAAAAAAAAGAGATGTTTTATCACAAGCAGTTTTGCATTCCAACTGTTAACAGCATCCCAAACGTCGTCTTGTATAACTTTAGCACTTGATAATCCAGCCCTAGTCGCCACCGAGACTCAAGAATGGCTTTTTACTCTTCTTTGTGCACAACAGACTTTACTGGAAACATCATATAATGAAGAAACAAATGGAATCTGACTGGGCATTAACACCAATAAGGATCAAGCAGCCAGCTATCGTGCTCTCCTTAAGACACTCTCAATTAAAGAGACTGAATATCAAAGGCCTTTGCAATCTATGCACAGAAGACTATGTAATTATCTTTTTGTGTTAATGATATTATCCTAATAAAGTCTTGATTAGGTTTGCCACATTACCTTTGTGGCACCGTCTTGATATGAAGGATTAAGGCATTTGGGTTTGTGCGTAATCCGACTGATAAGAAGAAACATGGAAGCTGTGACAGATAATCAAAGCACATTTGCTTCCCACGGGAGAGACAATCTCCGACTAGGCTGTGAAAGTGATAGGGCCTGTCAGAGCTGACCATGATCGTTTTAACCAATGAGAGAGACCTGTTCAGTCCTTTCAGACGGCTCTTTGTTGTCCTCTTTGAGCATTATATTGTGCTAGCTGGTAGATTTATGTGCAGCTTCTGTGTGTTTGCCTTACACTGAGCTCTAGTGTGTGTTCATGCATGCTAATGCTAAAGCATTTGCACATTTACATACGTTTCTGTGTTACTTTGTTTGTTTATATGTTAAAAAGGATTTTTATGTTTCCCTGTCAGCTTGGTGATTAGATTCTAAAAAGCCATGAGCAGATAAAACACATATTTATGGAAATAAACAACGGAAAGCAGACTGGTGAGGAATAAAGCGAGAGCGTTCCAGGTCGGCCAGCCTTTGGCAGGGGGTTATGGTAGGAGCAGATGTAAGGAGACACTCTCGTGCTAGCGGACATATGGCCCTTTACCACAGCTCATGCCAGCACAAGGAGGCTGGTTTACAAAGCTGATGCGGGAAGGGCGGCCTGGTCAGACTTCCTTTCCATGGGCTGTGGAGCCGGAAGGGCTTAAGGCTTGGTCTGCGCCAGCGGATATGGCCGGGCCAGAGCTTTACCTCAGTCCCGGTTTTCATTTCCATCCCAGTGGTCTAGGAATGTCCTTCTCTTGGCCAGCAGGGCGCATCCAACCAAGGCAAGGTTTATGACATAAGAATAGCCTTCATAGCGGGGTCACTTCAGGAAACAAATATTGTTAATGGGAGTGTTGTGATCTATCTTTCTGACTGTCTGTCATTTTATTGTTCTATCTATCTATCTATCTATCTATCTATCTATCTATCTATCTATCTATCTATCTATCTATCTATCTATCTATCTGTCTGTCTGTCTGTCTGTCTGTCTGTCTGTCTGTCTGTCTGTCTGTCCGTCCGTCCGTCCGTCCGTCCGTCCGTCCGTCCGCCCGCCCGCCCGCCCGCCTCTCTGTCTGCCTGTCATTTCATTGTTCTATCTATCTATCTATCTATCTATCTATCTATCTATCTATCTATCTATCTATCTATCTATCTATCTGTCTGTCTGTCTGTCTGTCTGTCTGTCTGTCTGTCTGTCTGTCTGTCTGTCTGTCTTGTCTGTTATTCTATTGTTCAATCTATTATTAATAATAATAATCAATTAATCTATTCATTCTATCTATTTCTTAAGCCAAAACCAGAAGTTTTTAAAAATGTTTATTTATTTCAAAAAGGTTTCATCAAGCCAATGTTTAAAGTTGTCTTAAACTTTAGATTTTCCAGTTAAAAATTGTGTATATACATACATAGGATCATTTTTATAATAGTTATAATTTCAGTTTGATTCTGTATTCTTATATTTCCTCATACAGGTACTTCTGTGGTTAAAATTATATTTCTGCATCCTGTTTGATACCTCAGTTCAAACTCAGGATGTGAATTGTGTTTTTAAAAGGCATTCTCAGTTCAATTCTGAATGGCGCAGAACCCTGCTGTGATGTATCTGCATACAGACATGCAGTCATATCTGTGCCAGAGCTCGCTCGTGTGCGATAGCAGGATTGGCGACCGTACGGTTTACGGTGCAAGAATAGAACATCCCTGGATCACCGTGAGTTCCAAACGGAATCCGGTCACTAGTGTGTGGCGGCCCCGAGGTTCTGTGCCTGACTCGGCTGGCTTTGAGCAAGCTCTCATCCCTCTCAACATCCATTCTGTTATTTCATCTCCCGCAGCTGCCGGGCTTATTTCACCGCTGCCAGCCCATCCGCCTGAGATTTCCCACACTTAAATAACTCCGACAAAAGCCCCCTCGTTGTCTGCAGCTGATTCCCCCTATTCCGGTAGTCCTCTACAGAATAAGCAATAATAACCCAAGAGAGGGCTTCTTTTCGAAGGCTCTTTGGGATAAGAGAGTCAGGAGCAGTTGGATGGTGTGCTTAAGTGGGGGCCCATGGCGTGTTTTGTAGCCCCCTAAATGAAGGCAGCATTTACAGGAAGAGGAATGAGAAACTTCAACCCTGATTCGTTTCTCCCTTTCCCCTTTTTTACTCTCCGACCCATAAATCTGGGACAAGACAGCAGCAACTAATTCCCTGGATGGATTTTTAACAATGGGGGCAACTGAAAGGAGGTAATAGAAAGGGCAGCAGAACATTTCTTTCATTTCTCACCTGTACCCCTGCCGCTCCTGCTTCCTGCCCTCTCTCTTTTTCTCTCTGTCTCTGTCCCTCTCTCTCCCTTTTTTATGGTCATCATTATACGAGACCTCCTTGCTCCTCTAACAAGAGGTTTTATAGCCCTTGAAGTTATTAAACACATATAATTGCTTTTAGACAGTGGATCTGAGTAGTCAGAGAGTGAAAGAAAGTGGGAGAGAGCAACAGGAGCAGACGGGATGACAGAGAGAAAAACAGTGAGGAGAACATTTTTAGCGAATGGTGACAGTGAGCAGAGAAGGAGTACCAAAATACTTAAAGAGAATAGGAAAGACAATAATAATAGGTTTCAAAGCACAAATATTCAATTATTTTTTTATTCTGCATTAACTGAGAGCAACTTTATCATTTTCTGTCATCATCAAAGGGATCTGTCATCATTTACTCGCCCTCATGCGGTTTCAAAACTCATGAGTTTGTTTCTTCTTTGGAATTTAAAAGAAGACATTCTGAAATGCATCCTGACCATTCTGGACTTTAAAATGCTGTACGGTAAATCAAGCTCCAAAATGATAAAAAAAAAAAGCTCCACAAAATAGCATAAAAGTTAGCACTATATTCCAAATCATATTACAGTTTTATGTGGCACAGGCCGAAATTGTCGTTATCAACACAATCTTTACATTCACTCTGTATATATATATATATATATATATATATATATATATATATATATATATATATATATATAATTGTTTTTTTTTGTTTTTTTTTTATCTGTTCAATATATAATTTGAACCAGTTGAGTAAGCCATTCTGATGATTTGTTAACAGATTGGACTATTTCAATTCTTGTGTTGTCACCATCTCAAAGATTTAGTTTTAAGAGTTAACAGCTGATCGGCAGAGAAGGTTATAAATTAATGACTATCTATTATCTATATCTATATCTGTTATTCAAACATTTGTAATATAGTGCATGTATTTTGTCGACTTTTGTGTTTTGCATACTTTTTAAGGTAATTCAATTCACGTATTATTTACATGATACACAATATATATATATATATATATATATATATATATATATATATATATATATATATATATATATATATATATATATATATATATATATATATATATATATATGCATGGGTTTAGACATTTCCTGATTTTGTTGCCTGTTAATGAGCATTGTTTTGAAGCGAACACAGGGGTTGTAAGTTACCCGGAGCAGTCTTTACAGTTTGTAAATCTGCATTAAGGACTAAATGTAAATTATAGTATTATGAAAGATGCTGAACTGTTTATAGAAAACAATATTATAGATTTCAATGATATATTATCTGTTTAACTAACTTTTTTTTATTATTTTTATTTTAGTAGTCTGGTTGCCTTTGAAATGAAGTATGTTGAAGTTTGCTTCACCCTCATGTATCACCCCTCCCCCATCCCCCCTCCCCCCAAGATGAAGATATCTAGATTGGAAGCTAATTTGCTGTCTGTGTTTATATAAAGCTGAGTAAATCACCCACAGAGTGCGGACTGATAGAACACAAATATTAGTTGATAGCATTAGCCAAGCCCTGATTTTAATTAGAGTTACACTCAATTGGAATTCGATTCACTCTGTGTCTGTCTGACTAGCTGAGCATATACACACGCTCACAAATGTTGTAAACGGCGATAAGCGACTCACATCAGGGAGAGTGTGCATACTTCCTTTATGATAGAGACATCCGGTGGACACTGAAGTGTGTTACAACCTAAAACAAAAATAGCTCATGTATCTCCAGAATAGTTCAGAATTATATTATATTATATTATATTATATTATATTATATTATATTATATTATATTATATTATATTATATTATATTATATTATATTATATTATATTATATTATATTATATTATATTATATTATATTATATGTGTTTATATTTTACCATTTAGATTGTATGTCAGTTCATGAATAAACTGTATGTGCATGTAACATATTTAATTATTTGCTAAAAGCATGATTCCGATAAAGAGACATTAGCAATGCCGTGCCTTGGTGATGTTTATTAATTGTGCTAGTGTTGCCAGTTAGTAACAGATGACGGCAAATAGACAGCAAAAAACAGATCACTGAAGAGCAACTGCTAATGACAGATGAGGCTTTGATGCTATGCTTTGATCCTAATTTGTCCTAATGCTGGGAGATTAATTTGAGTAATGCTCAAGTTTGGTGGCAAATTGACATGGAATGTCTAAGAGACTGTTCTTTCAGTAAAAAGAGAACAAACAGACTCTAAAATATGAGCCTGACAAAATGTAGGCTACCTTAATAATTCACATTTCAATTATTCATGATAATTTAAATAATAAAAAAAAAATGATTGAATACGGAATTTGGTTTGTATATGTTTTGAGTCTTTATACTCAGTCTGGTTTTAAACGTCCAATTAAGACAAAAAGGCAAAACTTAGTTTTCCCGCTCTAGCCACCAGATGGCGCCAGCAGTCTATATTTGTTCTTGAGCAAAATCAACATTTCATTGGCAGTCTATGCCATACACGTTCTATGGCCATATCATATTTGCATAGACATTTAACAGTGTGAAGATCTTCTATGTTGCATCTTTTATTTTTAGAATGTCATGGTTTAATTGTAGAGTTAATCTATCTATCTATCTATCTATCTATCTATCTATCTATCTATCTATCTATCTATCTATCTATCTATCTATCTATCTATTGTTCTATTGTTCTTTCTATCTGTCTGTCTATAGTTCTCTCTATTGTTGTATTCTAAGTATTCTATGTATGATATCTATGTATGATGGTGTATTTTAGCCGACTTAAATCAATAAATAGTCAGGCTAGATAGATGTCTAACTCTGTTAATCTAGAATTGAACATCTCAGACAGTAGGATGCTGTCATAACATTTCTTTTAGAAAAAATTATTGATGTTACTCAGGAACATGCTACAAACACAAGAAGACAATGGAATCTTAAGAAATGTGACAGACTGTCATTAAGTGTGTTATTAGTTTACCTGCTGCTGTCCAGAGGAGCCTGTAATTATCAAAATGCCATTGCTTGCACAGAATGTTTACTTCCTGATTTAAGGAAAAACACACTTGAAAAGTCAGGGATTCACTGCAAAATGAATCTCAGAGATAAATATACTGACCTCATGCCTACAACTTTCATTCTTAAGACAAAACCCTTTAGTATATTGAAAGAATCACAAAGTAAATCTAGGCTTTTGTGTACATCTGTGTCCGGTCCAGGTCTCTGGGAGCAGTGTCAGGGCCGCAGTGTGAATGGTGCCGCAGCTGCTGAGAGAACGGCAGCTTAGCTCTCCGGAGTTACCGTGGCGGCTGCATTTATTTCCATTATTAATTAAACTCATTAGCGTCTCTCCGATGAGGCGATGCTCCGGGTTCCTGCTGTGGATGGAAAGGGAAAGAGAGATGGAGACAACAGAGAGAATGACAGAGAGGAAGAACAAGACGAGGCCTTTTGTTGGCTAATCCCCTTTTGTGTTGTGAAATTTCTGTCTCTCTTTGAGTTTTAAAATAGATGGGAGGCCCTGTTTGCTTCTCTCCGGTGTGTCAGCCACGTTTATTCTCGTAACACAACTCCGATATTGTACCTTCGCTGATGTCTTAGGCTGTAAAAAGTTCAAAAAGCTGTGCGCTAATGTTATCAGTTTGCTTTCTTGCTTATGCAGCACTTCGAACTCGGTAAAAATAATGTATTCTTGTAGAATTACCTTCAAAGTAAAAAAACTCATCTTTGTAGGAGGTTTAATAGAAGTGGGGAGAAAATGAGCCGCATGTGTATGTGCTTTTATAACCTTCTCCAAACGGCAGCGGTGCAGCCAAATGAATCAGATAAACATACTCAGTATGAGTGCCCAAATGTTCCTCAATAACTGTTTGACACTTAATTAAAACTTTCATCAGCGCCACAGGAAAAGCAGATCAGTTCATTTCAGGGTTACACCTTAATTATACAATATACTCCAAATCATGTTGTCCCTAATGAGGAGCAGGGTGAGAGTGGAAATTAAAAGGCTTTTTAGATCGGAGAGAGCGCCTCTTTTTCTCATCTAGTTGGAGCGAGACTTGCGAGATGCCTCCAGGGGGTAGGATTGAACCAGAAGTGTGTCGCTAATGTTTCTCTGTGCTAACAGTAGCCTTATTGGTTGAGATCATGGGCCTGGTTTTTTGCAAAGCATTACGGTGACATTACACACTACGCTGTTCGTTTTCTCATCTCTTCTGCTACCGTGATAAGATTTGATTGCTTTCATATTGGTGTTGAGCTGCGGGGGTCTTGCGTTTTGATTGATGATGTTCTTGTATGTGCTGCTGGGCAAGTTTATGTTCACATAAAACACTGCAGGCCGCTCTTCTCTCACTCTTGTTTTTTCAATTCTTCCGCTCTCCTTCTTTTGGCTTCAAAGCGCAGCTGACTCATAGTGGTGAAAATCCTGTAAAGATAGACACGGAAATAAGAATGGAAATATCTGTTGGAGAGCAGGGATAGAGGAGCGCTGGTCCTGCCAAATGCTCACCTAGTGTTATCTGGCTCAATCAGATGGCATCCGGCCAGTCACCTCATTTGTGTCTTGTCTTTAATAACTTCTATATTTCTTTGATTATCAGTCGGATCCAGAAACCTGTTAAGTCTCTACAAACAGTGTTAAATTTTTATTGATTGGGCCATTTTCCAAGTTTTAAAAGGGCTAGTTCATCTAAAAATGTTGTTTCAAACTTAGATTTCAGACTGTTTGTCACATGAATGTGAAGTTTAAGTCACAGTTATACTTTTCTGGTCCTTTTGTGTCCTTTTTGATGCTTGAAAGCTTGAATTCTTGTTCATCGTAATTGAATGTCTTCACAATTTCTCCTTTTGTCATTTCTTGTGGAAAAAGAAAGTCCAAACAGGTTTGGAACAATAAGAGGGTGAGTAAATAGTGAGTTGAGAAGTCCATGCAAGGGTCTTCGGGTGACCGTGTGAAATGCGTCTTAATCGTAGAAGTTTAGTGTAAACTACGGTAAAAAAAAAAAAAAAAACAATATTAAAAAATTGGAGTCAGTAGGACTTGTTTTGTAGAAATGGTTTTGAAAAACATCTTTTATGCTTAACAAGGCTTTTTTTATTTTATTTTTTATTTTTTATTAAAAAAATGCAGTAAAAATTGTAGCACTGAAAAAAAATACATTTCAAATAGATGTTTTCTATTTTCATATATTTTCATTTATTCATTGTAGTTTATTTGTTGTGACGGCAAAGCTGACTTTTGCATCAGCTGTTATTTTCAGTCTTCAGTCCTACATGATCCTTCAGAAATCATTCTAATATGTTGATTTGATGCCCAAGTCTTATTATCATTGTTAAAAACAGTTGTGCTGCCTAATATTATAATTTAACTTCTAATTTGCTGCTTATTAATAGTTAGTAAGGATTAGGGATTTGGAGAATATGGTCATGCAGAATTATGTGCTTTATAAGTACTAATAAACAGCCATTATGTTATTAATAGACATGCTAAAATGCAACTTAATTTGGTTCCTATACTAAGGGGTTACCTAATAATTTTAGGGGGAAATAATGTTTTTCACTATTCAAGTTCAAAGAACAGCATTTATTTGGACTCAGCTTTCAGTGGTGTATTGTATATTATATTACTCTCCTGTTCTGTGTCTCATTTTTGTGATCCTCTGTTGGCCTGTCTTATTTGCATGTTGTGTGTTGTGGCATGGCTGCAGAGCGGCAAGCAAAGCAGGCTGTGTCGTCTTCCATAGCTCGTTCTGCGTCTTTTTGACAGGCGCGCACGAGAGACCGTGTCGGATAGTGGTACAAGCTGTGATGCATCCACAGACGCTGCCATTATCATCGAAAGGTCGCAAGCATAATAAGATCATAGACCTTGCACATGGAGAACTGTGGAGAGGGAGAGAGAAACACAAATATTTACCCTTGATTGATTGGCAGGTGTGATTGTGTCCTCTCTGTTTCCATTGTGGCCAGATAATGGTACGCAAAGGAGCCGTCACCACCGATCAATGTAAAAGGAGAACACGGAAAGCTTCTTCTAAATCCTGGATGGATTTGGACTAGAGGTCACCTGAGAAAATTACACACATGTCTCTGTGGTGAAACAGCTCCGGCATTTGAAAATGCGGGAACAGTTTGAGGGGAAATGTGGTGCCAAACAAATAGAGATTGAAGATTCAGAGTTCCAATAAGGAAGTTGATTTTAAATTAAAATTTAAATACTATCTGTCTGTCCATCAGTCTTTCCGTCCATCCAAAGTTTCAGAAAGGTTTTGTCAAATCCAACGTTCTTTTCATGTCTTTTGCTTTCCTAGTTAAAAATCACAGTTCAACCTCTTTGAATGTCATATCATTTGAATTCAACTGCTGTTGAATCGAATTTGAATTGCAATTTTACATCCTGGTGGTTAAAGTAGTTCAAATTCAGATTCAATTAAAAATTCAGTTTTGAATGGTGCACAACCCTGCAAAAAATGTGCGTGTGTCTCCAGTATGCTGATAAAGGTAAAACTCCACAACATTATTCCAATTAAATTGCTTTTTCAAGAGACAAGAGCATGTTTGACGAGGAACATCAAAGGCGCGGATTAAGACGGCTTGCCAGCTGGTTGCATGTCATAGTGTGTTCACTTGGTAGGTGAAGTACAACCAAATGGCAAAACAACATCTTCAAAGACGTCTCAGCTGCCAGGTGCTTAAAAGGGCGAACCGAACATTGTCAATCCAGACAGGATAGACAAGTCAGTATCAGTACTTCCACTAAAAAAAAAAAAAAACTAAAAGTATTAAAAAGATTTTTGATTTCCATCTTTCAGCCTTGAATATAAACCTGTGCAGATCATTTAAGTGCAGCGGTGTAATAAAATCAATGTATCTTTACAATGCATCTTGTTTACTGGGAGATGATATATACATGGTGCATATATATACTTTTTCAATGCACCATGTTCTTTATAGTGAGGTGGTGTTTCCATCCTGGTTAAGAAAAATCCAGGAGGTCATAGCAGCCCCCCCCCAAACTTCCATTTTCCAGCATGCATTACAGGCTAATGTTTTACCTTAGTTTTTACATCTCATCACCGAGCAGATCTTCCCCTAAAGAACAGAAGTAATAACCGTGAAACAGTCCCTCACCGACATGCTGAAGAAGATTAAGAGTGTTAATATGCTGTGCTTTTCGTGGGCTTTTGCACATACACACGTGTAGTCTGGGACGCATACTCACAATCTGTACCCCCAGGCTCTCGCTCTCTTTCAGCTGTGCTCTGCATGAGCTCATAACAGCTCTCAATGACATAGTGTAACTCAGGGCCAGTTTAAATGCACCAGTGCATGTCTGTCATAGCCTTGCCTGACACTCGCACATATACATGCACACTCGTCCTTGCAGGCGGAGTCTAAATTCCCATCTCATACTGCTAACCTGCCCTGCAGACACTTGTGGATTTATTCACGTACAGTTATAGAGAGACTGTAAACCATCTTGCCATCTTATTTCATGAGATTCCATCTCCTTACAGTCCCCTTGTTTGTTGAGTTGTTTGATGAAATGGAGTAGGCGTGTGCCAGCATCCCTATGCACAAGAAAAATTTAGTGTTGAGCCACATGAGAGTCTTGAAGGGTTTATAAAGCTACTCTCTTGACAACTGTGATCATGTGAAATACTGTGTGTGTGTGTGTGTGTGTGTGTGTGTGAGCAGTTTTAATCTCTGCAAGAAAATATATTTTTTAAAATGTTTGTTGAGGTTTTTTTTTTTTTTTAGATTATAGCAAAATCAAATACAAGGTAAATGATGCATAACACTTAATAATTGTAATAATAAAAAAAATAATAAGAAGAAACCCTTAAACTTATTTTATTGAGCAATTTGGCAAGCCCACATCTTATAAAAAATAAAAAATAAAAAAATACAAACACATTTTCATTTTTAATAAGAACAATATATTTAGTAATAGTGTATCAATACTAAATTAACACTATATATTTTGAAAAGGTAGCAAATACCCAAGCATAGACTAATTATTATATGCTTTATCATCATTGCTTTTTGTTAATATTGATAGTCTTTTATATGTATAATCCATGTTTAAAATGCTTGAAAACAAAAGTTTAGTCTTTTACAGTTTGACACGTTCTGTAATTCTGCATTCTGTTGTCTAGCAAAGCATTATTTTTGTTGATTAAAATTATATTCTGTTTCAGTCGGAGGACAAGAAATATGCCTAAAACAAAGTACTGCTTAAAAAATAACAAATAATTATCCATTTCCTCTTGATATTTTGTGTACTCTCTATAAATGTGGATCATTTTTCTCGACTAATTTCCCTGCTGTAATAATTGGAGTCTCCAGAGTAAAAGGCCGCAGGATGTAGGAGTGCTGAGGGTGAAATATGATGTGCAGTGAGATATAGTTGAACAATTGGATGTACAATACGTGATTGAACGTCTCATCAGTATGGAGGTAATTAAAGCAGCGTCAATTCACACAGGCATTTTACAAGAGGCAATTTCAGGATTTTAGCTTCATGAGGGATGTTGTGGTTTAGAGGTATGCTTCTTGCTTTACATGTGAGAGGTTGCAGGTTCAAAAGTTGCTTAATTGATTTTTGCTGCTCTACATTACTGCTCTATGTGATTGCATGTGTTGTTTTCCAGCTACTGAAGAAAGGATAACAGGCCTGTTTGTTGTAATGATCTTCAACGTTGAAAGTTTGAGTTGTTTGATGTTTTTGTTTCATTTTGTTTGTTTTGTGTTTAAGATCAGTACCACCAACTCCATTCAGTACTTGAGTGCAGTCTGACAGCTTTCAAACAGTTCTTCAGTACTTATGATTTCCCACAATCCTGCGTGTGGTTCATAGTTGGTGAAAATAACAAAAATGGGATCTGATGGAGTGAGTTTGAATTTTATTAACTTAACTCAGAGAAATTAGTTTTCTAAGTCACTACATATTTGCTTGATTATTTCTAAAGCTCACTTAAATTTGTTTTAGATTAGTATATGTCAGATTTAAGGGATGGTGAACAGAAACCCAGGGAGCCTACTGGCTTTTGTAGTACTGAATTCTGAGCTCTTTTTAACCAGCAGTGAATGCCACTGGACCAGCGAAGGCTGATGCAGGAGCAACAGAGATAGGTGGTGCTGGAACAGGGTCAGGTGCAGGGGAAGCATAGATTTCTTCCGTCTCCTCTTTACTTCTCTGTCAGTGAAGTCTATGTGCCAGGGGCAACAAGTTGTCTGCACTTGTCGAGATGCTTTCTACAGCCTCTGACATGCTCTCGGCAGGAGTTCACTGTGGCCAACTATTGGCTGCCCTTAAGTAGGGCCTAGTTGATGTAATCTCTCAAGCAGTGTGTATCATCTCTGGAGGGTACGTCCGCTTTGATGGACTCAGTAAAGCTTCCCATGTACAAACCATTTAAGGTAGCATCACCCTACGAGGTACAAAGCAAACTATAGGCAGCTGGCTTTGAAAACATGGCCTCACATTGTCGCAAGAGTAGTTTGGCACAAGTCAAAGCTAATTGGACAGTATTGTTACTGGAGGTGATCGCTAGTGAATGGCTCTGTTAGAACTTGCTTATCTCAAACGATAAGTACAACTGCATCTTACTTGATATGCAAAAAAACTAAGAACACTACTCCAAGACAGACAAGCACCAAAATCCATGTCTGATAATATAGAACTTATTCAAGTTGGCATTAGATATTTAAAAAAAATGTTGTTTTTTTTTCATTTTCAGTGAGTATATTTGTGTACAGTAAATTTAATTTGCTATAATTAAATTGTATTATATCGGTTACTGACCACACTAATTTCTAGATATCAGTATCAGCATTAACCATTGGAAAAAACATTTTCATAGTTTGTTTCTTCACCAATACATATTGTTTTTTTAGAAATTTAGTATCACACAGTTTGTTAACCAATGGATGCTCTGCAGTGAATGGGTGCCATTATGAGACTCCAAACAGCTGATAAAAACATTACAATAATCCACAAGTAATCCACATGACTCTAGTCCATCCAATAATGTCTTATTAAAAAGCAGAAATGTTTGTAATAAACAAATCCATTATTAAGACCTTTTTAACTTCAAACCTTTAGTCCTCTAACCATATTACTGCTTTCTCCAGTGAAAAGTAATCTTGTCTGAATCAGAGGATACAAAATATGCACAGATCAAGCACTGTTAACAAGTTAAAGCAATAAACCAGGAAGCATTTTTATGGAGTATGATTATGGACATTGCGTTGATTATAGGCTTATACTTTGGTCAGAAGCAACGAGTTAAAGTTAAAATGCCTTATGAGGGAAAATCAGGACAGGAATGATTATAAAAAGACACAGCGATTCCACGTGGTCAATAGGGGATGTCTTGGGAGATACATGTCAACTGTCCGATGTGATAGTTAGGCAGCATTGTTCTAGCTTTGTAAAGTTCTAGTCGTAGTCGATCCATGCCAGGGAGGAAATGTTCCACTGAACGAGATAATTGAAAATCAAAAAGGACTTGGTTAATTTGATTAGGCAGTGCCCGAGCTTGAATTGTTCTTCATCAAACTAGATTTCATTATGACACGCCAATTAAACACTGCTGGCACATGGGCAGAAAAAAAAGAAGAGAGAGAGAAAAGAGGGGTAAAAGGAGCGACCATGTCAGAGAGGGCAGGAAGGACGATCAGAATTATGAATTAGAATCAGAATTATTATATATCATTATAAAACACGAGCAGGGAAAGGTGTTTAACAGATCCACTGGGCCTGAGATGTCATAGTTGGAATAAAACAACTTTTTAGACACAATACATTTGAATTAATACTATATAGGAAAAGGAAATTGTTGGCTGTGATAGCATATACTTACAGTGGTCTCAAATCACTTTAACTAAAATGTTCTCTGGTGTCCCCATAATCATTTGAAATAGTGTTTAGTTAGCAATGCTGATATACTGTTTATTTACCACTGGTTTCATACCAGCAGTATCAATAAACAAAATGAATATAAATTGCATAATATCGGAAAAAGTGGGTTTATTGGACAACGTTCAACTTGTAAATCGCTAATTGAGATTAAATGAAAACATGTAGGCTCTAATGAATGAAATATCAATTGTAACTCTATAGTAAGGGTTTGATTGAGTTGACTTCTCAGAGACTCCCATTATAAAATACTTTTAAAAGATACATCACATTGCAAAGTTACATATGCTAATCCATCTCTTGAAATAAACAAATGGGTGAAAATGAAGTGCCACACAGAGGACATTAAATATCAGCTCTGTTTAAAGGAGTCATGACCCACAATTTTCACTTTTCCACGAGAATCAATGTATGTTATGATTGCCTAACGATTATACACTGGCCGGGAAGCCGATATTTAAAAGTGAAGCGTTTGTTTACCTCAGGGTTTGTAAAATAGCCCACGTGCACGCGCACTCAAATACGAGATTTTGATTTCTTCCCCGTCTTGACGTCAAGACGGGGCAGGATATACCATATATGGACACCGCAGCAGGAAGCTCGCCCTTCCCCTCTCCCCCTCATATTCAGACGAGAAAGACGCTGGAACTAGTGCACACGTGAGTTGCTCTGTGGTTGACTGCCAGAATCAACATGTAAATGTGTTTTCTCTACCAAGAACGGACCTAGCTATCAGAGACCAGTGGATTAAATTCATTTTTAATGACGTGGTTCCTTCAACCCTTCCACTGGTTTATCGTTACGTGTTTGTGCTAAACATTGTACGCCGAAATCCTTCACAAATTTGGGGCAATATCAGGCAAAGTTGGCATCGAAGCTCGGGAAAAGCGCCATTCCAACAAAATTGCCTGCAATTGAAACGGTAAGACTGTGTTTTTATTGCTCTACTGTGTGTAACAAACAGCATAACTGCTAATGCGGCTATTGTATGCTATTGCGTCTGTCACTAGACAAATAAACGAAAGAATGGAGGTGAAGTAATTATTTATGTTCCCTGTAAACGGACTGCAAAAATGGACTTTTGACTGCATTATAATGATTTCTTAATTCAGAATATGATCAAGATTGCGTAGGTTGGTGTGTTCGGGGAATTTGCCAGTTAATAGTAACATTTAAAGCCCCTTAAATGAACGAAATGACTCGAAAAAAGATTTGTTCATTTTGATGAGCGAGTTTGAACAAGAGAGTCTGGCGTTGCCAGATTGGGTGTTTTTTCTGCTACATATTAAGGCCGGTTTACGGTGGGTTTTCGCATGGAAGGCTTTATAGAACTCTGGCATCCTACTGAACGAAGTTAAACTGAGAGAGAGCGTGGCGTTCACAGACACCAGAATGAACGACTTCACAGTAACGTTCATCAGGCAGTAATGCGGTACGTTCAGTTCAGTCCAAAACATGAACGAGTTCATGAATTATCGTTCAATGAACGCGTCCAGGCACAACTCTGGCGGGAGTATTAGCTTCGAGGTATGGGGAATGGCTGCTAACGTACTTTGCAAAAAACAAATGACTGAGATCATCATGAATTCGGTTATTGTTTATTTATTGCCTAACGCTTACATGAGACCCCGTCTAGTTTGTGTGTGTGTGCTCACGTCTTATATTTGTGTGTGTGTGCTGTGCTCACGTCTCATATGAGTAACTTTATGTGCGTAGATAGTTCATATACATGTATGTGTGACTAGTACTTAGTATATATGCAAGCGTGTTTCATATGTGTGCGTGAATGAAGTTTGATTTAAGCCCTAAACGGCGCCTCATACTTATACACTGGCCGGGAAGCCGGTCGCGTTCATTCACAACTTGCGCCATGATGTCAGTTTGTAATGATATGCTAAAGCGTTACCTGAGGTGTCAACCCCCCTCCTTCCTGCAACCAATCAACGTGCCCCTCATTTGCATTATTATAATCACCGTCCACGACAGCCAAAATATCGCATCAGATCTCGCGAGACAATAATGCCTACAGAGATAAGGGTCTGAGGAGCTCTGTGTTTATTTTTTTTCCACTTTTCTTTTTTAGAAGGGCCTGAAAGACTATAATACAGCAGTAGGTATCCAAGGTAATACGAGGGTATGACTCCTTTAAATTATCTATTTTTGATGACAGCGCCCCAAGAGCTTTTTTTAGAGAATAGATAGAACTAGATTTGTCTACTGCTCTTAATATTGTACATGTGTAGCTTAATTTAACTAATTGGCCTGTTGAACTGGCGTTTGGACAAAACCCATTAGTTTTCACCCCTCCAGACCTTTATCACTTTTACAAAGGGCATGAAAACTCTGGGTTGTCTTGAGGAGTCAGCACATTTCAAAGCCTGCTTCATGATTCTGATCTGTCCAACTGCATTTCTGCTGCTGAGTGCATATGTCATTCTGTCTCTTAACAATGGCTTTGCCCCCACATGCATGGCCTGCTGGGTAATTAAGCTGACTATCCATGAAGGGAACTGCAGAAATTGTGGAGCCTTATGGAGTTGTGGCCTGCACCTCTATGGAAGGGTTTTATGGCTGACAGGGACTATTACTTCCTTCCAGGCTTTGCGAGCTGATGGCTGATGTTGTTTTTCTCTTTTTTTGCCATCCCGTCACCTTCACAACTTCAATCATCCATCTTGGTTCTCCAACTCAGCTGCTGTTCCCCAGTTTCTGTGGAGCTAATTGTGCAGAAACGCAGTGGGAAGGAGCTTTAGCATTAAGCCCTGCCTTCTGACAGAAGGGGAGTAGGCGGATGCAGGAGAATTTATTTAATAGGAAAACAGACGAAGAGGATAGTGACTGAGAATTCCCGAATGAGAGCGGAAACAGTCCGGTGAGGATGACTGCTCGCACATTTCAACCGTGCTATTCGGTTCACTAGCGGACTGTCCTATTACATCTTCTCTGGAGTGAACGTACGAAAATGCTCACGGGTTTATCAGAGTCACTCATCGCTGAGTCTGTAGCTCAATATTAAATGCTATTTTGGAGGTATTTCACATCCACAGGGTTTATCCAACCAATATTAGACAAAAAATCTTTAACTTTGAGTGATGGTTCAGTTTCAGGCTGGTCTATGCATGTGTGCTTCTCACCTTAGCGTGGCTTGAGTTTATTTTTTCTAATATAATTTATACTTGTTTAAAAAAGAAAAAAAAGACTTATATTTGTGGTCACTGTATGGATTTAATATTGTGGACTATACAGTAGTATATACTGTATGTGCTACTTTATACTTCCGCCTCTATTAGCTCTATAGAAACTTCATTGCTTCAACCAGATGCTTGTAATTATTTTAGACAAAATCTGGATGATGCAAAAGCTAGTTTGACCTCAGCCATGTGGAGTGTTTGCATAGTCTGTGTTTGTTGTCACTCTGTGTGTGGGTGGAACTGTGTGTTTGTTCCCCCGTGTGTGTTTGGGCACAACCGACTGCTGTGAAGCAGGCAGCACAGGGTGACATCAGGTCTCTCAGGGTTGAGCAGAGAGCTGGAAGAGAAGACATCGCCAAGCGGAGAGTCCCAGCCCAGCAGATCCAGGCTGTTCTCGCAGTGAGCTCTGACATATGGCCAGATCCAGCCCCCACAACACTGGCACACAAAGCAGCTCTTCGCAGACCCTGCTTTGAAATATTTCTGTTGCGACAAGTGCAAAAAACAGCTTGTGATTTCATATAGTCTCTTATGGCGTACTGCTCAGTGGAGGAAAGCGCTCTTGAAATAGCTACCACACAAGCTAAGGGACAATCTCGAATGTTCTATCTTCTACCTTCTAATAACCCTGTCCGGTCCTGTTCACAGGAGCAGTGTGAATCCCTTGAGCTCGAGCCCTGCTAGGAAGCTGAGAGGATTCAGCCGTACCTCTTGAAGACTTGAGAAGGACGACTTTGGAGAAGGCAATTAAAAGTCCATCTAAAGAACAATATTAACTAAGACAGCTAGAATCGAGGTGTCCCATTCTTAACTGAAATTCCACTTGTCCTGCTGCTCCTGGGCAGTCAGAGATAATTTCCCAAAAGGTTGCTTTAATGGTATGGCTGAGATGTACAGTGTTTGTGACAATTTAAAGTAGTCTTGCACTTTCTTCCACGTTGCTTCTTGCTCTTTAGGTGGAGTGTTGCTGTTTGTTTTCAGATGGTGACATTATTATCTGTTCCTTTGAATAGCTGTTTTATTGGCCCGGCCAAAGCTAATTAGCGTGAACACAGATTTCCAAATGAAGGGTATCATCCTGACCTTTATGTTGACGGTTTGTGTCTTCACACACACTTTTTTTTTCTCCCTATCCCACTCCTAATGATGTCCTTCTCTAACTATCCCTCCACCACCACTGCTGTTTGGATCCTGTTGCAGTGGTCTCCAATGTTGGAGCATTTGTCTCCGCTTTTGTAATGTCCAACTGTTTGTGCCCGGCATCCCAGAAGGCCCCTGTGCAAATGGTCCTTGTGGTTCGATGATATACTTTCTTAGTTAAACAATCAAGCGGGGCTCAATGGTTTATCCATTAAGATGTAAAATGGCCTGAAAGATGCTGCTCACTGTTTAGGGAGAATGTTTGCAGGAGGGTCCAAATCAATGGTCTTTTACAGCCCTCTGAGGCCATTGTCCAAGTGAAATTGGAAATCTTTTGGCGAGTATTGGATGTCCAGGGGAGAGAGACTGTGAGATACACAGCGGATAGTAAACCGCATGGAAGCAGAACAAATGAATCACTCTTGTGAGGAATGCGAGTCTACCAAACCCTGTTTGCTTCGGGCTATTATCAAGTGACATAGTCAATGATTGTGCGGCCATCACTTTCCTTAACTGTATCCCAAATAAATGCCAGCCTGGAGCTTGCCATCTGATCGTTATCGGGCTCCAGTGGGACCGGAGCCCAGTCTTGGGCTCTCTCAGTCGTTGACTGTGCCAGGGGCAGCGGCCATGCCAACTTTTCAGTGAAGGCCCTTTCACTGGTGGTAACTCGCTGCTGTGTGACTTCCAAGGTCATTCCAGAACGCGCTGCTATGGTGCACCCTTCCAACTCCTTTCCTCCGGTCATCGCGCGCTTTCCACTTCCAAAGGTGAGATAAAAAAGAGCATTTTAATAACAAAGTGTAGATCTGGGAGCACTTGCGATGTCAGCAGTGCAGAACTCCAAGCAAAGTCAAGTCAGAGGAATTTTGTACACCCCTAAAGAATCGTTTAAGGCCAGCTGAGGGTCCAATTCCCAGACCTCTGCTTTGGTTTAACTGCTGATCATCTAAAAAGTTTTTATGTGAAGGCCTCTCGTAACCTTGTTCTTCTACCAAACCAATTAGTTCCTTTATTGTCTCATATAAATGATTAAAATAAATAGAAATGTTTAATAATATTATTAATATTAATAATAATAATAATAATAATAATAATACAAATAATAATAATAATAATGAATAGTAGTAGTAATAAGTAATTGTTAGGAAAACTTTTCCATTCATTTATTTTTTTTCTGATATTTTTATAAACCAAAATAGAAGTTTATTATTATTATTATTATTATTATTGTTGTTGTTGTTGTTAAACTAATTATTTATTTAGTTTTACAATTAACTTATGAATTCCTTAACAAAAAGAAGGTTATGAATATAGTTATCAGATTCCTACATTGTTTTATAAATTATATCATAATCTCTTTCTTTTTTCTTTTTCTTTCTTTCTTTCTTTCTTTCTTTCTCATATATATATATATATATAGAGAGAGAGAGAGAGAGTGAGAGAGAGAAAGAGAGAGAGAGAGATTATTATTATTATTATTATTATACTATTATTATTACTGTTATTATTATACACAAAGCATAGTTAGGAATTACGTTTATGGCACTTTCTAAATTATATATATAAATAATAATAATAATAATAATAATAAATAAATAAATGACCTTTTTCCACAAAAGGAAGAATGAAAGAGAGGAGGGGGGAGGGATTGTTGGTTGAATAATGACAGTGTTGAATGCTGTCAAGCCTTTGGCCTCTGTTGGTGGAACTTCAAAGAGCCAGGTCTAACTTTGAGATGACTTTACAGCTTAGGGTTGGAGGCCTACACTGCTGATATATACAGAAATGAGGATATGGATATATGTGGCTTTGAAATGATAACTAGCCAGGCCACATGTTCCAACTTCCCTTGGCTAGTCAGGGTCAGGTGAGACTGGGTGAATAATGTTAACATTAGAGAAAACTGGAGAATAGTAAAAGAAAAAAGGTGACCTTAGGTGGGGAGATTTAATTTCCAGATATTTGAATGTGCATGTACTGTATCTGATGGGTTCTGACATTGTTTATAGTGCATAAGGAACCAATGGGATGTTTCTTTCGTCCAAATGATTAGGTCTTCTTAAATAGAGCACTTTTGAAAATGTATTATTCAATTTATTGTTCGTACCCTTGATGATGATCAATAGAGGGTGTTTTCTCACAGAAAGGAGGTGTTGTTATTGCATTTTATTTAAATGTAATGAAGAGGAGGAAATCAAACCACAGAGCAATTATCTGTTAAACTAAAGCTAACAAATCATTTTATTGCTTTTATTGTTTGCTTGGACATGCACGCTTTCAAATGCACACTTCATATTGCTTATAATTTAATAATATACTCATTGATAGAAAAGCAAGTGTTTAAGGTTTAACTGGCTATCTGCATTTTAGTACTCATTGCATATAGTTTCATTAAAATATTTCACTATAATTCTAGTATTTTACCCCAGCTCATAACTGATTTCTCATGTTTAGCTTGTCTTTAATTGTAATGGTATAAGGCACACAAATCTTGATCATAGACCGATTTTAAACTGTAAAATTAGATAAATAGATTATTAATAATAAAAGCATGATTTTTTTTTTTTGCAATGTAGAAATACTTTTCATAAGCAATAAACATTTTAAAAGCATTACACATATAAAGTATATATTTAATTTGCATTGCTATGTTATGACTACACTGCAACATAAGGTGTGACCAAATATATATTTTTATTAGTATTTTTATTTCCATAAGTACTGTAGGTAAGCACTAAGATATGATCTCTGCTTGTATTTATTCATGCATTTGTGTGTAAAGTACTGCTTACATGAACAGGATATAAGAGTGATGAAAGGTAGCTTATCTTACACAGACGCTGTAAACCATGATAAGCCGTCTCCTTTACAAGAGCAGAGAGGATTCACTTAGGATTCACTTAAATGTTTGATTCACTCACACTGAGATGACTAAATTGAAATGACATTGATCCTAAGATCTTTAATGCAGTGGCTGAAAAATCTGTTTTTCCTCTGTTTATCCCAAAATCTGTTTATTTTTAGCTCTTAAACTAAATGATAGAAGCAGTGAAAGAGTGCAGAACATGCAACAATTGCCATGAAGGAAAAATGAACAGAAATGCATAAAGAAATGCACAGTATTTTCTGTGTGGTAAATCACTGCAATGCAAATTTACAGACGGCTACAAAGACACCCTAGGGAATGCCAATACCTATAATGAGTAGTGCAGCTCTGGTAACAGTGCTACTTTATACAGCATTTTTTGACCATACAATCATTTGTTTTTCAGACCAATAATGTCTGTTTGCACAAAATTACACTGCAAGCAAATAAATCATGTGGCGTTCTCCTGTTCTCCTTTGACCCACAGGCAGGGATAGTGGTTATGAAACCATACAATATTAATTCATCAGGTATTAACTTTCAGACATTGGCACATTCATTGAGTAATTTTCATGGGAAGGAAAAAAACAAGATGCATCACAACACATCGCGTTAGATATGGGAAAATGGGTGGGGGTGGGGGGGGGTGGACTACACAGACTTGGTCACAAACAAGCAAATGCTTTAGCTCACTGTATAGCAGCCAGTAAAAAAGGCATACGCATCCTCACACATTAACACGTACACATGCACTATTTATATAGTGAGTGGAGTTAATGTGCTCATTTATTACATTAGATAGTAAAATTGGACCATAAAACAACAAAAGTGCCTGCCTGCCTTTCCAAATAACTTTGCTTCTGTTGCATTTCTGGACATCAAACTCTAAAAAAAAATCAACTTTTATGTGCACTGCTGCTGACATGCAATATGCCAGATAATGTATGGAGAAGCATAGAGGAATTAAAGAGACACAATACTTGCTGAGTGAGGGGGCCTTTCAAACACGATGCAGATTTCTCAAACCTGCCTTTAGCCTTTTGATGTTTGCAAAATGCCTTACAATAAAAGAGTTGTATGCCATAAGGAATTTAATTTAGAATGTCCTGAAAATGTAATATATATATATTATACACACACACACACACACACACACACATATACACACACACACACACACACATATATATATATATATATATCTTATTATGTAATATATGTTACTGCACTGCCATTGGTTCATGCAGTAATTAAAAAAGAAATGTCTCTGCAGTTGAGCTGTATGAGCCTATGGCTGCAAAATGGGTGGGGCCATCTAGCTTAATAAGTAGGCATTTTGCCATAGGATCTCAGATTAATTCTCCTTCAGCGACGATGATCTTCTCTTCGCTGACCCACAAGACTTGAAGACGCTCGCTGTTGACGGGCCTCGTTGCAGACAGAAGCTGATTCAGCGACCTGCACGGCTCTGCTGTTCTTGCTCGACGATTCCATCCCGAGCCACTTTCAGTGCTGCGCAGGCCTCAGCTTGTCCCCAGCTGCCATCTGATGAATTTTAAAAAAGCAAATTTCTAGAAGGGCTGACCCCTTCTGAAGATTCGATCCTTCAATAGGAGGAGCCTGATTTAAATACCAATTTCACAGTCGGATATTCGCGGGGTGTTGTGATCATGGCATTTTGGCTATATGGGGGTGCAGGTTAAAAGTGATTTCAAAACATTTCAGCTGGTTTATTTTATTATATTGTGTATATATTATTTTTTAGAGTTTAGTTGACATATTTCTGCACATTGTTGCGTGAAGAACGCGTCCTCAAAAGGAGTTCATTCAGAGCCACACAGACATGTTCGTGCATTCGGGGCATTTTGTGCAGATAGCCTATGTGACGAGTGGGGCGGGGCCGAGGGACATGGGAGCGAGGCCGGTGGAGTGATTGGAGATGAGCTACACCTGTTCGACCCACTGGTCTCGAGGCCCACGGAGGAGATGGAAGGATATAAAACTGGAGCGACGACAGTGAAGGACGAGAGACCGGTGGGTCGAACAGGTGTAGCTCATCTCCAATCACTCCACCGGCCTCGCTCCCATGTCCCTCGGCCCCGCCCCACTCGTCACAGCCTATAAGCCGTAATATTAACTTATATTGCATAAATAACGAAGTGTATTCTATAAGAGATAAATAATGAGTTAATTACTTACTGGTCATCTTCAGCACGCGCAGCTCAAAACAGAAATGCAGAACATTAATAACTGATGTCATATACATAACATTATAATGAGAACACTATTATAATAAAACACTGTGAATTTTTTAAAGTTTAGTTGCCATGTTTCTGCATGTTCTTGTGTGAAGAATGCGTCCACAAGAGGAGTTCATTCAGAGCCACATAGACACGATTGTGCATACAGGGCATTTTGTGCAGATAGCCTATAACTTGTAATATCAAAGTTATGTTGTATTAATAAATAAGCTTTATTCAACTGGTCATCTTCAGTGTGCACAGCTCAAAACAGAAATGCAGAACATTAATAAATACTGTCATATACATAACATTATAATAAGATCAATATTGTTGTGAATTCTGTCTGACTTGTATTTTGCCCCACCCCCAAAACATATGTTGACCATCAGTTGAATATCGGCAAGATTAGAAAATTCAGATTCGACTATGAAAATCGCTAATTGGGGACGCCCCTAATTTCAAGTGACATTGTTGCAAATGTCGCACTGCAAGTGTGGCTCGTGCAGGGAATCCTGCATGATGCACAAGGGAAGTGAGCATGTTGCCTGTCTGGGTAACACCCACACAGAAACTACACCCTCGCTGAGACGGAATGCTCTCCCTCAGAGTATGAGTCTCGCTCTTTTCTGCTCACTGACCGCCTTCACTGAAGGTAGCTCTTCTCTCCCATTTATCCTTTCTCAGCAACGCTCAGGGAATTAAACAACAGAGACACAGAGCTGGGCAACCAGGTTTGAGTGATGCAGCACTGCAGCACTCTGATCCACCAGTGTTTATACACATGAGAATCAGTGCCATTCGTTACATTGAACGCCTTTATCCTCTTAGGCTGATCGGAGTAGAAAGCTAACATTGACAGCTTTGCATTTGTGTGCGCATTGCTGAAGCTGCGCTCACACAGACAGGCTGCCGGTATACATCTCACGTGCTCACTTTGATCTGCCAGTACGTGTTAACATTTGAGGATTAGCACCCCTTATTACATCGAGTGGCTCTATCCTTCTAGGTGGATCATAAAAGCTACGCTCACTCTCACGTTTCTCACGATCACAGTCGCCGAGGAGAGAGAGAAGGTGAAATCATGGGGTTAAGTGAATTGTGCGGCGTGGTCCCCACCTTAGTGCAAAGCATGGACACTCATGTCCTGTGCTCTGAGGTTATGAATTTACTGGCAAAAGGAGCTGTAGAAATGGTTCCTCCAGCCCAGAGGGAGTCAGGCTCCTACAGCCGCTACCTCCTCATCCCCAAAAAGGATGCTGGCCTCCAGCCCATCCTCAATCTCAGGCACCTAAACTGCGCCCACAGGTGATTCTTGAGATTCGCTTTCAGGGTAGTGGCATATCAATACAAGGTCCTTCCCTTCGGACTGTCCCTGGCTTCTCGCACTTTTACGAAGTGTGTAGATGCAGCTCTCTCCCCTCTGAGACAGATGAAATCCAAGACAATAAAACTAAGAAATGGCTGAGTTCTTAAGGTGCTCTACACCCCGTTTAGAGTACAGGTTATTACCCTCTCTGCACTTCCTCCATCTAAGGAGCACAATGATTGTAAGTTTCTCTGCCCGGTTAGGGCACTGAAATTTTACATCGAGAGTTCCGCCCTGTTTAGGTGGTCAGAACAACTTTTTATGTGCTTTGGTGGCCTCACCGAAGGGTCCCCAGTCACAAAGCAGAGGATTTCTCAATAGCTAGTTGAAGCTATCGCACTAGCATACTCCTACCCATAGAGTCAGAGCCTCATCCTGGGCTTGGTCTAGTGGTGTTTCCATAGCAGATATTTGTGTGGTTGCCAGCTAGGCCTCACCTTCCACTTTCACCAGGTTCTATAAGTTGGAGGTTCTGGCCTTGCAGGCTTAGATTCTGTCTGCTTAAATGGATACGCACCAGCCTAAGGCAGTCTAATTTTCAGGCATTGCCTGCTTTTTCAGATACGCTCTTGGCCCTTTTAATAGTGCTGAGGCTGTACAAAACCATTGGAATGATTATCCAAGGCTGGGCTGACCTCAGTGAGTTCAGCCTCTTGCCCCCTGCAGGGCTCACCCTGTGTTTAATTTGTCCCTTTTATGTTCAAGGCCAGTTTGTGTCAGTCGTTCCTCTTTCTTGGCACAGTGGGATTGTATTGGTTCTCCATAAGCATCTAGCGACACAGTACGAGTGAAGTATCAAAAGGGAATATACTCAGTTACTTACAGTACATAAGCTTGGTTCCCTAAGATACGGGAATGGGTACTGCGTTCCTTGCCATGCCGTGACGCTGCATGACTCAGTGTCATCGCTTCAGTCAAATTTACCTGAGATCCTAAGGTGAAATGCCCGCTTATACAGTATAGCCAGATTGCCCCACCCATTTTGGCGGGATCTGGTGGGCTTTGACACTATAGGCTCGTGCAAGTCCAATTTAAGTTTTTTTAATTATTGCACAAACCAATGGACATGCAGTTACAATGCGTGACTCTAAAGACTTCAGTCCTCTGAGAAAGGGAGTTTTTCCCCATAAGTGTCTAGCGGCGCAGTACTAGTTCCTTTATCTCAGAGAACCAAGGTTACGTAAGTAACCAAGTACATTTTGAACAATGCATTACATGCATTTTCAGTATGGCTTGTCTATAAACATTTTTCATACACTAATATATATGTTATAAATTTTTTAAGCAACATGCCAACAAGTTATGTGTGTTTTTTGTTTTGTTTTGCTTTTACTGTTTTGTTTTGTCTTGTTTTGAACAGACAAAATGTTACATAACAAAATATCTGTTTTGTTTTGTTTTGAACTGACAAAACGTTGCATAACAACAATTTATTTGTTTTGTTTTGAGTTCTGTTTCAAGTGGTTTGTTAGTTTTTTGAACCAACACAATGTTGCATAACAAGTCTTTTTTTGTACTCTTTTGTGGTTTGGTGACAAAATGTTGCATAACAAGTTATATGTTTTTATTATTATTATCATTATTATTTTTGCATTTTAAATCCCAACTGAAAACTTAATTTTCTTAATCTCTCTTAATTTAAAAAAAAGAAAAGAAAAACTATCAATGAAAAGTGTAGGTTTTATGGGTTAATAATGTTGTCACATAATCCTTCTGCTTTGCGATTTCCTTTTCCGTCTTCCTTGGAGTGTGCAAATGATTTCATACATCGCTCAGTCACACATAAACCAGATCTTCAGCTCTCTTCCACACCCCAGTTTCTCCAGGCCATCTCACACAAATCAATAGCTCATTAGTTTGAGGAGTGAAGTACTCCCTCCTGGCTTCTCACCAGTGGGCCATCAGGAGTCAAAGGTTAGGGTGTAAATACTCACATCCCCAAAACCATACAGCATTGATTGATATTTGCCATGATGAATTAGAATAGAACAGTTCCAGTGAGACTGACATTTAGTGACATATTTTTTGCTTTGAGATACACCAGACATTAGACTGTTGCACAGGGAAAGAGAAATTCGTGTCAGGTTATGCTAGAGTACGTTGGGTGCTGCAGGCTACAGCACATAATTACCCAGTTCATTGTTGTTCTAAATCATTTTATCGCTTTATCAAGCTCATTGATGTCAACCTGGGCCCATTGGTGAGTAATGTTCACTCATTGGCTTGTAACTATACTGAATCAAAGACGTCCTCTTTCTGGCTTTGTCCTACCCTGGTGAATCATCGGTCCTCATTGCATTGCTGAACCCCCATGCTAAATCATAATCCCCTGACCGTGTCTGTCCTCTGTGTGGCTTAACCCCATTGGTAAATCGTTGTCATTTGTCACCATGTGACATATACTGCCATGGATGATTACGACAGTGTCATGTCCATGATACAATTATATGGGCTTTATGACGGAGTGAGTCAAGTTTAGCGTTAGCCATTCGTTCCTCTGCCTTCCGACTGCACTGTACATCGGTCTAGTCCTCCCTCCCTCCATCAATCAACATTACCCCTCCGTTGCCGACAGCTGGAGATGAGAGGCGTCTCAGAACCCTGAGGTGGATTTAAGCACTTCATGAAACGCTTCGGAAAGTCATACTATTTAAATTCCCCAGCTGCAAGCCAAAAAGAGCATTTATCCGTGTTGCGCTCGGAATTGTTATGACGATATAACATAAGTGAGATGAGATTGTGATGCTATAGTTCAGCTTTGAATCTCTAATAGATTTCATGTTCAAAAAGCTGTCACAGAAACGGGCAAACGTGTTCATGTGTATATATTTCGTACGTCTCTTTATGAAGGAGAAAGAACTATATGCGATGTTTGGGGTTGTCATTATTTATCATAGTTTTATTCAAACGCTCAAATAAATAAAATGTATTTAATTTTTTACTTTTTTTATTGCATTATATATTACATTATGCATATTATGCAAACTTATATACTTTTGGACCCCTCTGCAAAGAACGATAGAATGAGAAGCATGTTTACGACAGACAGCAAGGAAATATATGATTGATACGTTTATAAAAGGAGCCTTGTAGAGTTGTTTCAATGCTGCATTTTGTAGTATCTACATCAGGGACAATAGTGCTTTTAAAGTTGCATTTTCAATATCTCAGACATATAAAGTTAGTCTTTGCTCGTAGTGATGTGGCAGCAATGTTGTATAAGGTTTGCTGCTCTTTGCAAAAATAGAAATAAAGGTGGCTCAAGGGAGGAGCTCAGAGGAAGCTTTATATTTTATTTACAATGAGCAAGCAATACATTTCATAGGATGTATCGGGGGATGGGGGCGAAAGCAGGGGACAGAGACGGGTGCATTATCAGCCAAGCGAGGGAGCGCAGGGAGCAGGGTATCATTTGATATAAATAAAACAAGCAATTTGATGAGAATGAAAGCAGAATAGGGAAACAGATAGTCTGGAGCCTCATGTGCCCTGACAGTGTTAACACCCCCGGCCAAGCGATGTGCGGACTGCAGAATTGAACATACATTTCTCCTCCCCTCTGGCATCAAGTTGGGAGAGTCAGCAAGCAGCCAATATCCCCACAAAAAGCTTGAAAAGAGCGGCGTGGTTGATTTACCTCCTTTTAAAGCTAATTCCCTCTTTTGCGAACACGGGTTATCCTTGTGTTGCATTTTCATATAATGCTGCTTTCTGCCTTTTCCTTCGATCACAGGGACTCATTTATTAAATAGATAGAGAGCTCAATGCTGCTTTTGTTTATGTCCCAATGCCATATTTTTATATATTTCTCTCTGAGGGAAGTGAAATATTCTGCATCTCTAATGGGTAGGGAAAATAGCCTTTTCTAGCATGTATTTATTATTTGTGAGAGTGTTTTCTCATTGCGTTTGTGTTGATTTGGCGCTCTCTCTCAAAGTCATTTCATGCTGGTGTGATACTTTTGAAACTTGTGGGAATATTTCCTGGTTAGCTGTCAGTTCAGATCTTGGTGGTGTGAATGATCGTCATTCCTCTGTAGTGACCCTGAGTGTCATAACACAAAGACAATGCAAAAAACTTGTTCCGTTTACTTGAATTTAAAATCTATGTCAATTCCTAAAATGCAAGTTTACTTAATCCATTTATTTTGGGACTACATAAATATTTTGTTACTGTTGTTGTTGATGAATTGACAAGTCTGGATTTCTGGTTACCAGTATGCTTTTGCATGGAACTGGTTTGACCCTTTTATACATTAGGTGCATGCCAAATTGATGACTTATGCACTAATCTATGACGTTTTGTAGTATTAATATTGCGAGTAGTGCGTTCACACTGAAAATTCCAAAAATAAAAAGTGCACTTTTAATATCTGGATGATGCATTTAAATAAATGTGGAATGTTAGACACTTTATGCGCTCAACTGTCACAGCTTTCATAACATTGTGAAGGAGGATCGGCCATCAGTCTCCAATTATTGACAAAGTAACCTTATAAAATTCATACACTACATGGTTGAGTACATAGTTCATAAATACATAGTGTATAAGTGCATCGTGTATAGTGCGTCATTTGGGATGCAATTATTGTGTTGTATTTTACATTTAATGTTCAGTGTTCAATATTGGTGAAGAGTGGATCTGACCACTTCCCTGTGTCTCATACATTTCATAAAGTGAAAAATAATTACATTTAGCATGCTAATGCCTTAGCATACAATATTGCTAGCTAATTAACACAAAAGAAATGTATTGAGTTATTTGACACATTTAATTTGATTTTACTCAATTAGAATCAGTTAGAATTCACTCATAAGGGATCAGTGTGTTATATTGATATTTCTGCATTCTTGGAAATAATCTGTGTATAAAAAAAGATCCTGTATTCATACTCATTTGTCTAAATGAGATTAAAGTATGGACATTTTTTACTTAATTCAAATGTAATAAAATATAGTTTCCATTGATTAAATTACAACTGATTGAACATGAATTATACTGTGGGTTGCATTAAAGATTAACAGATGTTAGAGTGTGCGTTTGTTGAAATGAATGTATTTTTTCTACTTTGTATTTTACTGTATTAATTTCCTTTTACTGTAAATTAAATCATTGCATTGTTTCCCTCCGGGACCAACATAAAGTAAAAGGAGCTAATTACGATACACCACATGGTCTGAAGCTGAATTCTGAATGCATATTTAATTAGTCAACTGAAATGTTATTAGTGTGACCAAATCTACTTCTCCCAAAATTTAAACCAAATCAAAAGACAATTGCCTTTTGAGTAAAGTAGCACCGACCAATCTGGTTTGACACATGGAATGTTTGAGGTCTCATAAAATGACCATCACCAGCCCAAAATAATCTGACGAGGGGCGTGAAAGGCGAACTGGGACCTGGCTTGTCTCCTCCAAACTAGACAGACTATTTTTGGGCATGAGGAGACAGTTTCCAGATAAGCAGGAGCTCTTTTGATTGACAGGTGTAATTAAGGTGCTGGCACTGATGTGATGTATTTCATTTAGCACACCCGCCATCGCCGGCGAAACCACCCGTTCTTCAAATCACCAGAGTGTTCCTCACCTGTCCTGCATCAATACCATGGCCGCTCATGCCTGCAGCCATGATGGACGTCGTCACCTGCCGAGAGCCGATTGGACACTGGTTATCCTGCACTGCAGCTGTCAGGCCACCCTTTGCCTTTCAGCTTAGCAAAAACATCTTTCTGTCTCCCTCTCCTATAGCTCCATATCAGCAGAGCGTGGAGAACGAAGGGGACAAATGGATCAGAAAGAGGATGAAAGTGGCTTTATTGATTTATCTGAAAGGCTCACTCAAACAAGAAGACCTCTGCTGACTTCAGCACTTCCTGCCATTGAGACCAAAGAGAAAAGAGTTAACATCATCTGAAACCAACCCAAACGTTGCCTCATCCCAACCACTCTGAGTTCATTCCACCAAGAGCTGGGTCTCTGAAGGTTTCCGAAAAGGCTAGACGGGGTAGTCTGCAGTAGTTTTTTCCAACACCTTACATTTTAAAATACATCCTGAAATCTTAAGTAGGGAAGGTTATTGATGTTTTGTACATGTCTGTTCTGTGTCCATAAAGAACATCAATTCCATTGGGATTTATAGGTTTTTCTTTAAAGGGGTCATATGATGCAATTTCAAGTTTTCTTTCTCTTTGGAGTGTTACAAGCTGTTCGTGAATAGATAAGATCATTAATATTGCAAAGACTAAAGTCTCAAACCCAAAGAGATATTCTGTCCACGCCCTCCTAACACACCTCGTTCTAACATGCCCCCACATGACTACGTCACGATGAGGGAATATTTGCATAACGCCGCCCCAAATGTTCACACAAAGAAAGAAGGCGTAACTTTATTGTTGTTGCCACCCCCATCCCCATATTGTGGAGATGCTGTGTTTCATTGTGAAAGCCAAACTAATTTGTTTGGCCTTCCAAAAGAGGACACGACTAGAAATCAGTGCTTAAGTTGTATTTACAACACTGTTGGTTTTGATTTTGTCTTCCTAAAAGGGATAGTTATTTCCAATTGTTTTTTTGTTGTTGTTGTTGTTGTTGTTTTTTTGTTTATTTGTTTGTTTGTTTGTTTTTAATTGTTCTCGGATTAAATTCATAAGTATAATCATCACATGTTCCCACACACAGACTTTTTGCTCTTTGTTGGTAACTTGTAATGTAGCTAACTACGTTTTTACTTTAAATTACACGTCTTGCTTAACAAACTACAGTCTGTAAATGGCTTCCTCACACTGAAAGTTACTCGTGTGTTTGTACTTGGTAGAATAAGAAGTAGCGTCAGCTGTAGAATCCCTTTTAAATGCATCTCAAAATTATCAGATTTCGCTTAGCAAAGCATTTGAAAAGTAAGTAAGCGTCACCCACTAAAGTGAGGAAAAAATAAAGGTTTGTAATGGGTCAAAAATGTATGGATTCAAATTTTTACTATTGTGGAAACGTATGGATTTTTCACTGTTCTTCTAATTGTGAAATTAATTACTCTGCATTGTAGCCAGTCCCCGAGTGAGTTTGTAATGCATGTGTTAAGCTTATAACTGTGACAGATTTGCACCAAATGCCTGAAATTAGACTTGTGCTTTGAGAGGCAGCTCACATTAGATTGTTATTTGGCGGTTGAGCAAAACCAATTACTAGAGGAAAAGAATCATTAATTATTTAGCTTAGACCACACATTCAGTTCTGTAAACAAATTACCCCTAAAATATTGTAAGTGTGCCAAAAGCATTTTCAAATGACAAGAAGTTAGAGCTTCAAACTGAACAAAAGCTCCTATTATACAAACCCCTTTAAGAAAGCCTTAGATTTCTCTCAAGGTTAAATTTGTTTGCTACAGAACTGAACTGACATGTCTCGTTTAATGCATTTGAGAAGATCAGCAGCGAGCGACCACAGAATTTTTTTTTGCTCTTTCAACGCCGGATGTTTTCATCTCAAGGGAAACAGATGACTTGTTTGACTAGTTTTGCTCGTGTTGGTTTAATCTCAGACTCTTTCAGAAGCAGATCTGTAGGCTTGCAGACAGCATTAGCGAGAACACAACTTTTTTAAGTTCATCTGAGTACTTCTCCGACTTAAATCTCGGTTCTGAGAAGATGGTGTCAGCAAAGACCAACAAAAATGCAGTAAATCAGCAAAGACCAACAAAATTGCAATGGACTCTGCTGTAAGTTTAAACTCAAGATCACCTCTGAAATCATACATGTTTAATATTTTCTAACAAATATTTTTCAGATTTTCTTGGCAATTTTAAGTCATAAATTGTGCAGAATATATTCCAATTCATTGCAAGCTTTGACAAGCATGTAAAATTATACTAAGAGCCAGTTTTACTTAACAAGGCAAATTAGCTTGAGAGCGCAATTCCAAAACAGTGCTGATGGGTGTGAAAATTTCTGTGGGTGATTTACAAACAACGCGTAAATTAAAGAACACAGACACAACATCTCATTTACAAATCGACCAACACAACATACCAAGTGCAGCACAAATTAGCATAGTCTCAAATAAAGAATAAGGTCAGAATATATATTCAATAAGGTCAGGCGCAAAAATAACTGTCCACGCATTTTCAGTGCTAATTTGTCGCAATACGTATTTAGTAAATCCTGACGGTAATAATTAAATGCCAAAAAATGGTTTGCACTGGAGCAAGCTGTTAGTAAAACTGGCCCTAAGTGGGGGAGTCGCACCGGTGTCCTCCTGAACTCAACAGTTCCCCACAAATTTTACAATGTAAATCTCTTGTGAAAAGTGGAACTGCAGCACGCTCTATTTGAGAGCCATTTGGGCAGTTTTTGGGCAGACTCCCCCGCTTATTTCCATGTTACCTTATCTCGCTCCAGACCAAGATGATATTAGTCAACTTTAGCTATGTGTCTGCATCAGGTCAGAAACTAGCTGGATTGTTTGTTTTTCCTATGTGGAGTAGTGTTTTAAATTAATGAAAGTGTTAATCCTTTAGTTTAAATGTGCTCACATGAAAATATAGTTCTGTTGTGTATATAGTTCTGTCATTATATAGTTCTGTTGTGTTTGTAATAAAAAAAAAAATTCACTGATGACAACGAGACGATAACAAACCAAAACTATTTTTGAATGACAAAAACTATGACAAAAATCTACTGCCAGTTTCGTCAACTAATAAAAAATGAGACAAAAATGTGGAGGGGTGATTTGGGAAGAGATTTATTCAGAATTAATCTGCTGAATAGTTTGGAGGTTAGATCATAGCCTACATTTGAACCGGCGGGACATAAGCTAACAAAGACTTGCTGCACGTCGCATTAAACGTTAAAAAATGTCAATATGTGGGAGTAAGAGAAGAGCAGACATATGGATAAATCTGATGACGCAAGAGAGAACTCAATTCAGTCTGGTTTTCTGATCGCAGACACTGAAGCATTCACAGACAGAAAGTGCGTCTCACAGCGCGTGAATACTCTTTCGCGTTGCATGAACAGAGAATTACACACAAAATGATGTTGAATTGTCAGTTTGGACGAGTATTCACGTAAACACAGTTGATTGCATCTTAAGTGAATGTAAACAGCAGGGAGAACGTGTATCAGTATATTGCATCGATTGCAGCTGGGCATTCTGTTTTAAAGGGGATAGCAGCCTAATGAAGGTTTCTATTGTCAGACTCAAGCAACAAAAGCATCAAGCAACAAAAGAAAGAGAAAATCACACTGCTCATTACTGAAAAACTTCAGTAGCCCTAAAGATTAATCTAAATTTATTCATAGAAATAAATATGTTTGCTTGAAAGAATGAAGAATATGGTAAATTATGCATAATTAGCCTGTATAACCATTGGTATTTCATTAAGATGAAGACCATGTTCTTGATCTTTCTGAGAAGTGGTTTTATTTCATTTTAACATAAGGGCATGTTGTGTGTCACCACAGTTAAATCGGTGTCTATTATGATAATACCTTAATATCAAACCTATTTAATGAGTTTATACATTTTAGAGAAGTGCTTAATAAATGCACTCTAACTAAACCCATTAGATTTTAGCCAACTAAATTTACTGCATATTTAGTTGACTAAAATCATATGATATTTAGTCGCCTAAAACTAGACTAAATCTAAAAACAATTCAGATGACTAAAATATGACTAAAAATAAATGCCATTTTAGTCAAAAGACTATGACTAAAACTAAATCAAAATTTGCTGTCAAAATTAACACTGGTTTTATGCTTGACATTGGCGGCATCTGGACCGGGAAGCTAAAACTAATTGAATGGCGTACCACGTAGATGTCAAAGCACAAAAGCCTCACCAGCTATTTTCGATGGCACGAAGAATCAATAGCATGTCAGCCATCCGAAGTTTGAATGCATTTCTGTTCATTGCCTCTCTGCCATTGTCAGCAAAATTAGCTTTTTTCATTCACACCAATCTTCTTGCAGCCATTGTATGCTCTCTGTCCTATCCCTACACATTCACTAGTCTATTTGGACCCAAAGGTAAAAGTGGAGAACGTGAGTGAGCGCTACAGCTTGAGTAGCTGAACAACTGTCAGCAGGCTATTGACTGACACCTGCTGTTGGCATGTAAATTTGCTTAATATTAGATGCCTTGTCCGGTTTTACAGCTTGGCCTGATGAGAGACTCTCTACTGAGGCCACTATGTTACAGTAATGGACAGCCTTTTAGCTCTCTCACCATAATCATAAATTTATCGCCTCTGAGTGCAGATGGTCCATAACCATGCATCACCATCAGACCCTCACCGGACCAAACTCGGGAAGGGTCTTTTATCCTTCCTCTCTCTCTTTCTCTCTTTCGCTGGCTCTACACATCTCTCTCACTCTCCATTCTCCACAGTGCTTTTGCTTTCTGCAAACTAAACAGATATGCTGGACTGCTGAAATTCATTTCCACTCCCAGCACTCGTGCAATTTAGCTCCAATGAAAATGAAAGCTGGGTGATGGATGGAGCCCCTGTAAAACAGGATTATGTAATCGGCAACTTGCTCCAGCCACCTTGCCCACAAAAAGCTTCAGCCGGGCAAGAACGATGAAATGAACGGAGGTTGTGAAAGGCCCGACCCCTTCTGTATGTGTACGTGTTTTCTTGGCCGAAGGGCTGGTATTTTTCACTTTCGACTCTCCCTTCATCAGTACCCACTCAATCACTGCGGGGCAGCTGCCGGACTCCTACGGCGACCCTGTCAGGCGCGAAGAGAAAGGCAGATCTGCCAGGGCCCACTGAGTTTTCTGGGGAAAAATATATGTTTTATGTACATATTTGGGGTCAGTCATTTTTGTTTTGGAAGAGATTAATCAGCAAGGATGCACTGAGTTTATTAAAAGTGACAGTAAAAACATTATACTGATGAGAATGATTTATTTTTAAGATTTAGGCGGGATCAGGAAAGGTCCATGAGAAAGGACTTTGTCGTTGCACTGCCCACAAGGCTATCAGCGGCAACCTGATTAGAATTATTTCTGAAAGATCATCTGAAAACCAGAATTGTTATATAAAGACATGTATTTCTAATTATTTCTGGAGTTATTTGGATTCTTTTTAAAATATTTTTCCCCCAATATCCCATGATGCTCTATCAAAACCCTAACTAGCATGTATCATCCCCTCAGAGCTGCTACTCCTCTACTGATTCTATACATCTTCACTTGTGAGCTTTTTTACTAAACATGCTAATTGCTAGCAAGGGAGTTTTAATCCCAGCATGCGTCTCGCCTGATAAAGAGGAGAGACCTGAACTTGATGCCCATTGTTTAATTACCTGGGACATTTTAATGGCTCGTCAGAAAACGGTGAAATATGACTAGAGGCTAACTGATCCAAAAATACCCATAAATCCCCGACCAGGGAGCTGCTGGTAGCGTCTACAGGGGGTAATCTATAACTCTGACAGGTTGGATAAAGGAAGAACAATTAAAATAATGAGAGGGCTGATTAATCTTTACATTAAATATTAAAAGCTCTTGAGGGGTGGTCATCCTACATGTGAGCAGTGATAAATGTCTGATATATGACTGCGTGTGTATGTGTATGTGAGAGGGGTTCATGTTTAGCGCTTCTCATTCTGCTCCATTAGCAACTGTTGATTCTTGTAAAGATGTAAAACATTGAGCTTTAATGCGTTAATCGGTTTATCCAACTTAAAATACACCTATAAACAGTGCTGGATATTTAGGTGGGAAATACAAAGGTGCGGACCCTCCGGCAGCTGTGGCGAGTGAAAGGAGCTCAGGCCTGTCATCTGCAACAGCAAACACTGATTCTAAATGGACCGAGAACAGAAACGCTTTAATAAAGCCGAGGCAGAACACCCGCCTCCCAGAATACACTACCCGTCTCTCACTAACCCGTGAAATCGAGTTCACCTCTGAGGATGGATGCGCGCCTCTTGCATCTTTCTCGTTCATCCGACACACACATGCACACACACATTAAGCGTTGAATTACATACTCCGTTCTCTCACGGGAACTTCTCTTTCATTTGTCTAGTCAGAAGCGCACAAAAATGTGACAGGCACCTCTGGCTTATTAAGTTTTACTTCATTCATCCTTTATTTACCCTCATGCAGTCTTCTTTTGCTGGAATTTTCTACTGTACAAATGGTGTGCTGTGTACAGTACATTGTGTTTTGTGATTACACCACACCTTTCTCATATAGAAATGGCTGTAATGGCTACCATAAAATCAACTTTTACATTATGTGGTTCTCACATTTAGCTTGGTACAAATCAGTCAGGTCAGGTCAACAAAGGTTGCAAAGGCATCAAACATTCAGCTTCATTGCACACAAACGTGAAGCAGGCCATTTTAGTTCCAGTTATTTGTTATTTGTCGCACATTTAACACCAGTATGAATTGACTCACATTGTCAATTGCCGGAACTGATCAAGACTAAACTGTATGACATCATAGGTTGCATAAAAGACCATCCAAATGAGGTCTTTGCATCAGAAATTAAGAAAAACATGTTGTCTTATAATATCACTGGAAAATGAATGAAGTAGTTCAACCAAAAATTTAATTTAGCTAGAAATCTACTCACCCTCAGGTCATCCAACATGTGGATGAGTTTGATTACATTGCTTGCTCAGCAATGGATACCCTGCAGTGAATGGGTGCCAATCAGAATGAGAGCTCAAACAGCTGATAAAAACTTCACAATAGTCTACGAGTAATCCAAACGACTTCACTCGATCAATAAATGTTTTGTGAAGTGAAAATAAACATACTTTCTTTTGTGAAAAAGTTATCTCATTTGAATCAGGAGAGAAATATGCACAGATTAACATTGTTTACAAGCGAAAACAGTCCAAACGATTTCTCAACAAAAATGTTGGTGGGGTTTGATGTGAGAGGAAAACAGGGAATTTACTTTTTTACTGGTGGAAGCATTATTATGGATTATGGACTTATATTTTGGTCAGAACTGAAGGTTTAAAATTAAAATTTCTTATTTGTTTTTTACAAACAAGAAGCTTTTCACTTTACAAGATGTTAATTGATGGACTGAAGACATGTGGATTACTTGTGGATTATTGTAATTTTTATTTTATTCTTTTTTTTTTATTTATCAGATGTTTGGAATGACGGCACCCATTTACTGCAAAGTATCGATTGGTGAGCAAGTGATGTGATGCTAAATTTCTCCAAATCAGTTTTGATGAATAAACAAACTCATAGTTTAAATTTTCACAGAATTTTCCACCAAATTAAAATTTTTGGGTGAACTATAATGCCTGTATTGTAGAGAGTCCTGAATCTAAACAAAGCTAAATGTTTTTGGTTTGAAACGGAAATAAAATTAGAGCTTATTTTAGGGCTTTACACAAAAATGAAATCAGTCTAGCTGGAACGAAGAGCTTTTGGTGGGACCAACAATCAGAAATTGCACTTCTCCACTAATGACACTAAAGTCACTAAGTCAAGTTCATCCACCATGTTCAGGAAAGGAACGTACGTTTGTAACGACAACATAATTACAGCCGTTCCGTAATATAATGATACACTGTGGGATTCCAATGAAAACAGGATGACAGTCTTACTACCTCCAACGATGGCTCGATTTCCACTTTAACAACTCACTAAATCCACACAGCTTCGGAATAATTATCATAAAACACAGTTTTCATCTGCCTCTATAAAGCAAGCACAGGTTGTTTTCCTAATCCTGAAGAAAGCCGTTGATGGTAAACCAACAGCGTTTCATGATCAGAGGCACATCCAGCCTAACGTCTCGCTCTCTTTGCTTAAAATGATAAATTTTAACAACATGCTTCACACCCTTGTTACATTTTATTGTATATTTATGTTTTAGTAAATCAGCTCAAACTGGAAATAAACCAAGCTGTTGTTGGTAATTATTCACTTGTTGTTGATTTTGTTTTGGTCCTTTATTTTCACCCTTTTACGGTGGGCCGTATTTCCTTTAAATTTCCATCTCTCCCCCCACTTTCAGTCAATGGGCTGCTTTGCCTGTTTTAATATTCAATGTCCCTCATGTTCAATTTGCATCAGACGTCCTAGTGTTCCATTTTCCAGAATCCACTCTGTCCAACATAAATTGGGTGCATGTTGCAGTGGAATGACAACACTAGGGTCTTAATGGAGATGTCTATTAGCTGTATATTCAATCTTTTTACCAAACAAATGCAATATCAAAACCGAGAAAACCCACAGGTTATAAGGGAGGGCAATGATGCACCATAGCAAATCCTGTTTCATGTTAATTTTAGGAAGGTCAGTTTGAAGACTTCGTCTTGCCAGAATAAGGAGGATTTCAATTGCGTCGGCTAATCAGTCAATTCTACGTGTTTCATACTGCCCATTTCTCTTCTTCCGAGGCTTTTTCGTCATTCGCTGTATGTGTCCAGTATAGTTATAGCAGGGCATTGTATTATTTATCTGCTGGGTTGCTTAAAGGCAGAGTCCCCAGAGTGGCCTGGCATTTGGGAATCCTCATTAACATTTGCAACATGTGGTTCAGCAGGGTTTCTGGTGAGAGTGCAGTCCGCTCCGTGCTCTTAAACATCTCAGCCGCTTGCCAGGGATAAAGCTGGTATTTACTGCTTACCTACAGCTATATGAGATGAAGAACATTGGGGTGATAGTCGCTAATATTTTAGTTTCAGTGATGGTAAAAAGAAAGAGATGTAATGGGATAGTTCATACAAATAGAAAAATTCTGTCATTTTTTTACTTAACCTTATGTCATTCCTTCATATGACTTTCCTAAAATAGTGTGCTGTTTGCACTTTTTCATGCTAGCGTTTTTGCTAAAGCTTTAAAAAATATCATAAATGGTACTGTTTCAAACACTGTAAAGTAAAATGCAACTTGAACTTGAGGCTTATTATTTAGTTAGCCTTTGTTATTCTGATACTGTTTGTGTTCATTGTGCAGGATGCTTTTTTTCATGCTGTTTATCATGCATAATTTGAACTTTCAAGCTACAAAATTATTTAAAACCACCATATAATAATCATAAAATGAGTCATACACCTTATTTAAAAATTTTGATCTTGATACCAACCCTAGATTTCCTTTCATGAGAAAAGTAATGACATCTGTTTTGTGAAAGAATCATTATTTTGAATCAGTTGATTGAGTTCGCAGATTCATTCACAAATCTGACCGATTCAGTAACTTACTAGCTACTACTTATTACTCACTAACTTAGTAAGGTTGGAAGTTAATACAAGATGAATATTATAATTGAATAACAACTCTTTTTCTCACATACTGTAAAGTGTGTGAATCGTACCATTTTTATCGTGATTAAGTAAGTTTGAATGCCACGGGCACTAAGTACGTGAACAAAAATGGCCTGTACAGGTTTCCTTTGGTGTTTCACAGAAGAAATAAAGTCATTCAGATTTTCAGTGGCATGAGGGTGAGTAAAGTATGACAGGTTTTCCATTTTCAGATGAGCTAATCCTTCAACAAAAACTTAAAGTACAGCAAACAGTCTGACAGCAATATCAAACACATGCAAAAGCAAACATACATGCCACATAAATTCCCAGCCTAGCGATATGAGGTGAAACTCCATACGGAACAGGAACATTAGCTCTCACAGCTTTCATGTATTGACCCAGTATGAAAATCAAATTACAGCAGGCTGTTCAAGGCTTAATATTTATGTCCAGACTCCCTATTCGGGCTCCCTGTAGGAAGAGTTGATGAGCTCCAGCTTGTCCGTAATCGAGAAGTGTTTCCAGGTCAGTGTGTGTGCCACTGTGCTCTGGTGTGTGTGAAAGGGGATATTTACTCTGTGAATGGGGGATGAATGGAGTTACAACTCTATTTACCAAAGCCTGTATAAGCTGCTCAACTAATCTGCTTCACAAAGCCAAGTAGAATCCAAAAGGATTCAGACACAGCATTACAAAGTTAAATTGTTCTTTTATGCCGTGACACTGCCTTGGCCATTTTAAATTCTTTCTCCCCTTTTACAATCTGTTCTCATCCTCTGTTGAAAAGACGTAGAAGCACATCCTTCACTTCTTCTTTCACATGCAGGAACTGATAGAAAGCATTATTCTGTCTTCTGATATTTAAAACATGTATTGCTAAATATTTTTTTTCTCTTTTGTTTTGTGTTGTATTTCATCTTATTTATTTTCACAATCTGCTGTTATATAGAATTATTCATTCACAGCCAAAGCAGAATTTTAATCCAATGGTATGATTATATATTTTATTTTTTATTATTATTTTGTTTTGTGCCAATATCATCATTAGAAATTCCAGGTATTCTAAGTAAGCAAATCTATAATATTTGGATACATTTATCCATTAGCATTCTCATTCACCTTAATGGCACATGCTTGGCAGGCACAAGAAAACCTGGAAGTAGGCTACACAATTTGAAATATGCCATCTTTGCTCGTCAGCCATGATAACAAACAAAACTTTGACCCCTTTATTCTTACAACATCATGTGTCTATTTAATGTTACAATCTAAAGCCTGAAATCTCTAATTTGGCATTTTTAGGTTAGGTCAGTATCATTAGTGACACATTTTTAGTAACTCTGCATGTTGCATCTTTACACCACGTCAAGACCAATACCAGAAACAGGTCTCATCGCTTCCATTCTTGTCAGAGAAGGTGTTAACAGCAATATTAAATAATGGTGATATCTATTGACTTTTAAGGTAATCATTTAAACTAGCTAGCTATTCTTATTGTGGACTTGTTTAATAGAATATGGAAAGTCTGTTGAGAATAACCATGAATCATAATTGTGATTCATTTAGGAACAAAACAAATGACTCTTCTAAATGAATGAGTCATTGAATCATTCAATCAACTGAGTCATTAAAAACACTGATTCATTAAAAACGCTAAACCACTGTCTTTATGAAAGAGTCACTGAATCATTTTCTCAACAGTTTCATTCAAAAAAATAAAATAAAAGATGCATCTTCGTGTGCATTTGCAGTTGCGTGACATGTTTTGAGTTTTATTTCATCTGCAATTATTTTCATTGTCGGGGCAAATGTGGACAAAGTATTTTCCTGGAAGTAACTGGAAATGCATCTAAAATGTAAGTTACATAATATCAACACTTTGTTTTCCTGAATTGTTGTAAAAAAAACAATAAAAAAAACAATAACACACTCTCATGGCTGTGGTGTGTTCGACTGTCGCAGCCACTTTGCTCTTGTAAACTGCAAAAATCTCACTTTAAATCAAGCTTGTAGTATCAAATGACTCAAAATGTTGTCTAAAAATACACATTCGATTTGTGAACAATTGAAATAAATGCACATGTCATGGTATGTACACCTGTTGCTTGTCAGACGGCTTGTTTTCATCTGTTTACATGCTGCAGACCTTTCATAGTTCAGATATAACATTTGTTATTGCTTTGTTCTCATCATAGAGCAGCCAGCGGTTTATTTATTGCTGTGTATGAAACTAAATAGCTGGGCAAATAGACTTTAGTGGGATGCTTTTTTTTTTTTTTTTGCTTGCGACATCAGTGTAGTCCGAGTGATGGTTGTTTTATTGTTGTTGTTTTTTCCATGGCACTCTTCAGTTCTGTGTTATTTATGCCTTTTTACCGTCCAAATAATTAATCAGCTCCGACACAACAGGAAAAGAAACAGCTTTTAATTACTTATGATGAAATAACAAATTATGTTGGCCTTGTTCCCAAAAATACTGGAGCCAGTGCATGGTAATTCATTACAGGGAGATGGAGACAGTGTGGGAGGGAGACAGGGGGCTGTGAGATATGAGCTCTGTTCGGATGAAATCAATACACATGCTTTGTTCATGTGTGTGTGTCGGCGTGTGTCTGTGTTATTGCATGAGATCCTTGCAATCCATCAATTTCTGTTCAAAAGGTTGAGTGTCAGGCCGCAATAGACGCACTGATGCACTTACATATCAACAAACGCTAATGTGTTAGACACCTGTAGTATATTCTTGTAAATTAGCTAAATTTATCATCCCCCACCCCTTGATTTTAATTACTTTTATCAATTCCACGTCAAACACAGTTTAAATATTTTTTTTTTGTTGAATTTGAAGTTCAGGAAGGAGAAAACCTAGTAGGCTGCCTATAGGCAGCTGTCTTCTAAGATGGCATCATAACTTGATTAAATGTGATTAAACCTCATAAATGAATGATTTAGGATGTTCTGCTTCATCCAAAATCACATACAGTACTCACTGAGTCATACTCCTTTCCTCTGGCTTCATGGGATGGCCTAAGCCTATAATAAATATAACGCAATGGAAATATACTGGGTAAAATATTTGGTTAAATTTTCAGTATTGAATAAATATGTGTTTGTTTATTATTGATATCTTCTCACTTTGTCTGCTATCATGGATTTTTTTCCCCTATTGAGTTTGATACAATGCATTCTGTGATTGTCTTATCTGCAAAGTGTGTATATATATATATATGCAATGTTATCTTAGTATTTGGTTTAAATGAGGTGTCTTATAGTATCGCTTATACTGTACCATTTGAAACAGCTTTCACGTTAAAATCCGGCCGCCGTAGGCAGCTCAATAGTTTTTGGAAAGGAGCATTTGTGTTTATACACGTTGGCTTCAGTGGATGGCCACAAATACACTCAGGGTTTTGTTGACATGCAGAGACCTCTGTTTTTCATTGCCACCCTGTGAGCCTGTTTTCAGGCAAGCGAAGCGAAATTCTTCAGAAATGAATTCTCACTGAGTCGGTAGTGAACTGGATTTCCCAGAAGACTTCCTGCATCTTTGGGTTCTACTCTTGACCATAGAGGGGAACACTCAGAATGAAATTAGACACTTCCCCGTAGAGAACTACAGCCTCTCTCAGATAGACAGACACAGAGAGAATGGACTTTGAGGGAAAAGGAAAAAAGAGTTAGATATGATTTCAAATAAATAGTTTATCCAAAAATGAAATTTAAAAAAAAAAATTATTTCATCATTTATTCACTTTTATCTTTTTCTCAGACCTTATTTAAAGAAAACTCTGAGCACTGTTTTCATTTGCATTTAAAAATCACAATAAATGGTGATTAATTATTTGAAGCTTCAGAATGATGGAAATGAACAATAGAAGTATCATAAAAGTGATTCATAAACCTTTTTCAGCAGGTCTTTTGAAATCATACAACATAGTTTATGTGAAGAAACAGGCCAAAATTTAAGTATGACCTGTATTCATTAAAATGCTTTAAAAGTAGAGATTTTTCAGATCTTTTTTTTTTTTTGATTTGATTTGATTTGATTTTGTTCTCAAAAACGGAATAATTCTTTCGCAAATTGGTTCTTGAGTGATTAAATAAAGTAGATAACAACATAAGGCTTCATAAGACTTCACCAAGGTGCTTTACATCTGTTTTTAAAGCTTCAAAGACTCATTCCTTATTTATTGTAACTCCAGAAGTGCAACTAGCACATTTTTCAGAGTATATTCTTTTGAGTTCAACTGAAGAAAGAAAATCATATGGCTGTGAGGAAGAATTTTTGGGTGGACTGTCACTAAGAAAAAGAGAAAGGGTGATGGGAAAAGAGTCAATCAGAGGTAACGGAGAAAAATGTGGATGATTTGTGAGCGAGTTAATAAAGAAAGAATGATATGCAAGAAGGACAGAAAGGCATTCAATTCCAGTGTGGTAGAGTGCTGTTTTTTATAATGAACACATTAGCTCTATATTTCAGATTAATGCTAACAATTAAATGATACATAGGAACAACACTTTTATCAAGCCTCGTGGATATAGATGGGGCACTATGCATATTTAATCTGTATATCCTGCAATAGAGGCCATTACGGCCGTGTAATTACGGTAATGCTCTAACAGGGTCTTTTGTCCCGAGTGCTGCATTCACTCTCTGGAGCCCCGTGTTTGTTGGCTCGTATATTTTTCTGTGTCCAAAGAAAAGTTGCAGCATTATCATCTTTCCCCGTTTCTTTTTTCTTCTTCTTCTTCCCTCACACTCCTCTGGGTGAAGTGATTTCTTACTCAACACTGTGTTGCTCTAAATAAGAATGTGATTTGAAGCCACCTGCTATCACGTACACACATCCAAACTTGCCTTAGTTCAGTCGATTTTAAATTAACAGTGACACCGGGCCCATTTTCTTGCCAGGTCAGACCAACAGAATGATTATCCTTCTTATCCAACTATCAGACGAAATTGTTTCCAGTCACAAAGGGTTAATGGGACATGAAGGGGTTTGTGGTTAATTTATGCCTTGTGTGCTTGCAGCTTATTTATTTACGCATCCGAGGAGTGCCTTTTTGCTTTATTTATCCGTAACTGCAGTATGTGTGGAAACACACAAGCTGGTGCGTGTGCTCCGAATGTTCAGGCAGATCCACTTCAGCACCAGTGTAGCATGAAGCACGGTTGCCGTACATGCGGAGGATTTAAAGTTTCTGGTGGGGTTCTGAGCTTATCTGGACCCTGCAGGTCTTCTGACTGTTCCTCAATCCCCTCACACATTATCATAACAAGGGCATATGCTAAAAAAACAAAACAAAACAAAAAAACAGTTTAAGTCCAAACACAAACATATTCACAAAAAAAAACAAAGATTTTCAGAGCACTCTTTAATGTAAATTGGGAGCTCACCTTCTTTGTTATGGTAGACGGGGCTTCTAAGGAAATTTAAAATACCACTTTTTGAGGAATTAAATGTTTTTGTTTGCGTGTAATTGTGTGGCTTTCATTCTCAAGCTCGAAACTTCTTGTTGTCTCTCTCTTCCGCAGGCATCAGACACCTCTGTGGTTGCAGTGAGACACCACCTGCTCAGCCACAGCTGTACATGGAGACCCCCAGTTGGGCAGGTTAGTGTGTCTGTGGAGGTCATGGACTAAGTGTTTGTCTAATTGTGCTGTTTGGGTGTGGTTTTCTTCATTGGAACCGATTTGGACAAATTTAGCACGACTTCACTTGCTCACCTAAGGAACCTCTGCAGTGAGTGGGTGCCATCAGAATGAATCCAAAGAGCTGATAAAAAACATATATGCTCAAACTTTATTTTAAGGTCTAATTCTTGCTGTTAAAAAACGTTAACTTTTGACTTTTGTCTCAATAAAATTCTAATCTGTTGCTTATATATAGTTAGTAAGATAATTGGTAAGATTATGATTAGGGATGTAGAATATGGTCATGCAAAATAAGTGCTTTATAAGTGCTAATAAACACCCAATATGCATGCTAATAATCAACAAGTTAATAGTGAAAATTGGTCCTTATACTAAAGTGTTACCACATATAGAATATATACATTTACAATGATCCATAATAAGTAATCCACACAACTCCAGTTCATCATTTAATGTAAAGTGTAAATTATAAAGTAAACAACTGCATGTTTGTAATACACAAATTCTTCAAGACGTCATTTATTTTAAGGTTAAAATATGAGTCCCCTATCCACAGTATTGCTTTCTCCAGTAAAAATATGCATAGATCAAACACCGTTTACAAGCAAAAACTGTCCAAAATAGTTGTTGGTGAATATGCTGGTGGATTCGGATTTAGGGGACCACAGGGGACTTTTTCATTGGAGAAAGCATTATTATGGATTTGGGACAAAAATTACAGTTTAATGTAAAAACATTTGGTCCCACTTTATATTAAGTGTCCCTAATACCTGTGTACTTACATAGTAACTGAATGTATATGTAGTATGTAACCACAGTGTAAGTGCACATTGATACATGGTATCTACAGCTGTAATATTTCTGTTACTACACACATGTAACAACCCTCAGGATAGTTGTGTAACAAGATTTTGGTAACAACACTTTTTTTCACTTCACTAAGTACTCGTGTAACAGGAATTATATAACTTAATTTTGTATTATATAACTTAATTTCATAATTTTTGTACCAGCAATGTGTATTATGGTAATTGGAACCATTTGATCCAGGGGGTGGAGATGGGTAGGTTTAGGGATATGTAAAGTGGGAGGAGTTGGATCTCCATGCACCACTGTAATGCTAATATACTTACATGGTAACTAGTCAGGAACTGTCCACTTAATATAAAGTGTAACATTCTGGACACCTACCCCAATTTATATGTAAAGCCTAACTTACTGGCCGCTGTTGTTTAACATCAGAGTAATTAAATGATAAATCTAATATAAAGTGTAACATTTTCTTTACCATATGTTAGTCCTGTTACACATTTGTACTTTCATTACCAAAAAGTGTTGTTACCAATGTACTGTTACACATGTGTACTTACACATACCATTCAGTGGGTTGTTAGATGTGTGTAGTTATACAGACATTACAGCTGTAGATACTATGTACCAATGTGTACTTACACTGTGGTTACATACTATGTACACATCTAGTTACTATGTAAGTACACAGGTATTAGGGACACAATACTATTTCTTTTGGTCAATTTTGTTGGTGTATTATTCATTTGTTTGTTTGTTCGTTCGTTCATTTATTCTTGTTTTCTTTTTATTTTAATTTCCTCTCACTTAGGGCACCAAATGTCAGACTGCCATTGTTGACCCCTAAAAATATAGCTGCATGATCTTCCTGGTATTGAGTTGGATGTTCTTTCATGTTCTTTCATGGTGCTGTAAGCAACGGTTGGCAAAGGAGTCTGTCTCCTCAATTCATGGGATGGATTTCGTATTTTTGCATAATTTACATTTACAGGCTTTTCTCTCTCTCCTATATCATCCTTTTCCGCTGTGTGTCTCAATGGCATTGTTGTTTTCCGTCTGTCTGGGGTGTTTCCTCTGTGGATCAGTTACATTACTAGAAACCTGGTAGATTCATTAATATTTACATATAAGTTTCATACACGTACATGTCTGCAGACATACACAATTTTCCGTCACATTCAAACTAATGTATATATATATTAATAAAGCTCTTATTTTTATTCATCCATGAAAAGTGAATGTGGATAGATAGATAGTTAGAGAGAGAGAGAGAGAGAGAGATAGATAGATAGATAGATAGATAGATAGATAGATAGATAGATAGATAGATAGATAGATAGATAGATAGATAGATAGATAGATAGATAGATAGATAGATAGATAGATAGATAGATAATTTACCTGTACCCTTAATCAGAATTTGAGTTAATTTGAAGTGAAGCCCAAAATGACTAATGCAGTCACATCGGTCTGGTGTGTGTATGTCCCTTCACAGCTGTAGTTCTCAATTACAGAAATAAAACCATGCTAAATGCAAGTAACCATATCATTTTGCATTGTTAGGATAGCAAAATGAAATGGCTTATTGTTGAAATCAAACTCTACAGTGTCATCTGTCACTGTTGAAGCTCATCCAAATTAGACAGAAGCCAACATGCACAGGTTGCATGACATATCGCTATCCTTAAAAGCGGACAATATTAGATAAGAGAAATAACTTCAAATTGCTTGTTTTAAATTTTTGTGCTGTGATGGGTCGCCACTTGATGTCCAAATGAAAATTTGGCTCCTGAACAAAACTAGTTGAGAGCTGATGCTGTGGAGCTGTGAATGAGTGTGTGTCTTTAAAAGTGGAGTGGAGAGGAGAGGGCCAGAGCGAGGGAGTGAGAGAGGAGTGGTTTAAGTAGTGCTGACGACAGGCCTTTGATTCTGAGCATGCCCATTAGAGGGAGCCATAAATCCTGGGCTCTCTGGACTGCCTGTGTCAGCAGTCCATGGAATGAATTGATATTAAACGCGACAAAAAGCCTCTTTAATTCTGCCTCCACCAGCCTCTTTCTCTCTCTCTCTCTCTCTCTCTCTCTCTCTCTCTCTCTCTCTCTCTCTCTCTCTCTCTCTCTCTCTCTCTCTCTCTCTCTCTCTCTCTCTCTCTCTCTCTCTCTCTCTCGCTTCCTCACTCTCTCTCTCCCTCCATTTCTTCTCTCTGCCTCCCTCTGTTCTGGACGGTAATTGAAAAGAGGGAGTAGAAAAAAAGCCCAGTGAAGCCAAGCCTGTCATCATAAAAACATCTGCAATTACATCCGCTCTATTCATTATTTATGAAAGTCATTAATTAAATATTACTCACAAATAGCAATAGCATTTTCCCCCTTTTTTGCCCTCATGTTGTCTTCGAAATGGGCACGTTTTCTGCCCAACATCACAATGCCGTCCGCAGTAAACATTTATGTTTAGACATTAAGAACGATTATGTACAACCAAGGCCTGTGGTGGACTCATTGTGGCCTTTAGTTCCTGAGAGAGGGGCGAAAATGAGCTTCTACCGCCTCGGCATTGTCACCGCACACCTCTGTGCGGAAATAATGGAGATAACTTGATTCACTTTCAAGTAAATGGGATATTTTAAAATGGCCCCCTTTCTCATTTTTATTGGCCTGTCTAAAAATGTCCCGTAATGAGAAGAGGAAGTGCTGTCACAGGATGTCATCACCCCCACACATGATGTGCTAAAACTGTAAGCGGTGGGATTTCAGGTGCCAAATTGATAAGTTAGACCTGTTATTCCGAAAATTGTAAAGATGAGGAACGATACATCAAACGAGGAGCTCCATGGCATGACGCTCTTTTAAAACGAGCCGGATGACATTCTAAGTGGGAAGCCGGGTCGCTCTGAGAGCGCAGACCAGCGCCAGGTACAGCTGTTGTAACTCTTTCACTTAGCGGGGCCCCTACGTGGAGGCTCTCAGTCGGTATGAGGGCCCACGCTCACGACACGTACGTGATGGATTAAGTTGGGGAAAGCCATCATCTGGTCGTGCACGCGCGTGCTGAGCGAGGTGGGCCCCTTGTGATTAATGATATTTGCCTGGAGTCATCGAAAGCTGGATTTAAGTATTTCGGATTTAAAGTAACATTCGTCTCTATTGTTCACAGCGAGAGAGGCATTAGTCAAATTCAGCCACGTCTCGGCAGACGACGACACTCCAACCCCTGGAGCACGCTGTGTAACAGTGCGGTTGTCTCACTCTCGCTTCGACAAATTATTCATGCAATTTTCGCCCGTTTTGTCTGATTATCTACAAATCTCTCTCACGACTGAGTTTATCATCCTGCCAAAATCACTTATTTCTCAGTAGAATTTCCGCTGAGTAAATGTTTGATGAATTGCTGTCATTACGCCTGTTTTTAAAGTGCAAATATATTCTGCCAAGTAAAGGAATTTGTTTATCACAGTAATTTTGCAAAAATGCAATATACATCTTTGAAAAATATTTTCATGTTTAATCAGACCTCAAAACATGGCAATATCTTCTGTATCAGATGAAATAATTTTCAGTAAACCATTAAAAAATAATATTAGTTTTTTAAGCAAATTACTAATAATTTTCAGTAAACAACCATTTTTTATAGGCAAATGTAAGGAGCCTTACTTTAGTGCATTATTTTTTCCCCCATATTTTGAATTCTGCGTTCCCAAGGTGAAGGGCCATTGATGCCATTAACAGAATGGACACAGAGAGCGAAAAATCCCTTGTGACAACTGAGTAATGAGATGAAATGATAGACCTGGCTCGGGTCTGGCACTGCTATTTTGTAACTGTAAACGTCCTGAACTCAGCATTAAACTGACCATCTGATCCAAGACTAACAAAGATCCTCAAGGTCGAAGACTCACTCCTCGCTCAAAAATAGTGTTCTTTAAAGTGCTTAGCAAAGCATAATTTGTGCACCGTGTTTCCTTTGGCTCAAATAAATCACTCAGCATAGATGGTCAAATACAAACGTCCGATTTCAACTGACACGAACGGACTTACCTTTTTTGAGCACTGAGCCAGATATCAGCTCTTTCTGGTCAGATGCTTTCAAAAAGCAAAGGGGTGAAAGAGCAAAGATTGCACCTGACTGCCTCGCCGCTCCTGTTTCTGTATGTCTGCAGCTTCTACGGATCTGTCAATGGAAATCCAATTGCTGGGAAAGCGGTCAATCCTAACTCAGTTACCTTGGTGGATAGTGGCATCCACTGTATCCACTGCTGCATGTTTGAGCTGTTTGTTTTAGGCCTAAATCAAGGCGGTTGGGGTGTGTGCGAGTGTGCCATGATGAAAATATACATTTGGAATTACTCACAGTCAAACCAAAGCCTCCCTGGAGACTTCAAAGAACAGAATATTATAATTCATGCTGTAAAATATTGAAAACCAGGAGAAATATGCAAGAGAGTGCTCACTCAGTATCTGCCCTTTTTATACACCACTTATATATTACAGTATGCTGTCCTGCAGTGGTACTGCGCAACAGGTTTTAAAGAGACAGCTCACCGAAAAAGCAAAGTTTTGTGACCATTTACTTGTCCTCATGTTGTTCTAAACCTGTGACATTCTTTAGTCAAACACAAAAGATGTTCTGAAGAATGTTTAAAAATGCTTTATACAAATAATGAAATTTGATGGTGACCATAGCTGTCAATGTGCAAAAACATAATAAAAGCATCATAATGTTCAATTCCAAGTCATCTGAAATCATATGGTGGCTTTGTGTGAGGAACAGGCTGAATTTTAGGTTATTTACTGGAAATCTTGCTTCACATCCATGTATACCATTACTGACAAAAATGATTAAGAGGCAATATTTTAAGGGGCATTTTATACATTTTATAAGTAGCCTTTTGACTACAAAAAAATTAATATGTTAATTTTTTTATTTATTGAATTTGTTAATTAAGGATTTAAAAAAAATGTTTTAGCTCATTTAATTCACTTTTAGCTCATAATGATTGTGTCTTGTTTTAAGTCATCTTGAGAGAACCACTGGTATAAAGTGTTTTAATCTAGATATAATGAAATATAAAATGTTAGATAACAGATAAAAACAAAGGGGACATTAATTACTTCCATAGTTTAATTATTCAGGGACATTTTAGTTACTTCCAGGAGCGTTTTTGCCACAAGCCCTTTTTCTGCAGAGGGAAAAAAGTCAAACAGGTTTGGAAAGACATGAGGGTGAGTAAATGATGAGAGAACTTTTTTATATATATATATATAAATGAACTATCCTTTAATTGTAGCGTCCTAGTGATGTTTTATTTGCCTTGCTGTGGCATGCTATTGTGAACACCATTGAAGGGGCTTTTCGCTCACGCTCACCCTAATGAGTGCTCTTCAAATGAGGGCTTTCTAATCATAATTACACCCAAGACTGTTTGGCTTGTATCTGCTCTCATCAGGAGCCCCTCTGGCCGAATCACAGGACTCAAATCAGAATCGCAATGACACGCCATTAATTAGAAAGTTTTGATGTTTCAAAATGCTTCTTGGACAGGATTGGAGGTTCTTTGAAGCATGGAGACATGACATTGATTATCGAAAGATGTCTCTCTGTCAGCTGCTCAGAGGAGGCGCAAACAGGAAGTTAATCTTAGCTATAGCATCCTATCTCCCGTCATACAGATGAGAAATGATTGCGGTGTGGTTGACATGCTGTGATACGTGTGATGCATTATATTTGGTGATCATGATCATTTGATTAGCAGTGTAAAGCCAGGCTTATTTAATATTAAAGGAACTGTTGCCCTACCATTTCTTTTTTTTCACTTTTCATTATTTGCATAACCTCATTTTGTAAGACTCTAAGACTTTCATTATTTGTGTGAAAGACAAAATGTGAATTTTTGAGGAATATCCTGGATTTTATCTATGTTTTTTAATATCATAAAAGTAAATGGTCACCATGGTTGTCTAGTAGCTCCAAAATAACAAAAAAGCTCAGAAAAGAAGTTAATTTGCAATTGATTTGATATTCTAAGTCTTTTGAAACTTTGTTTGATGATCAGACTTAAATTTAAGGTTGTTGTTTACATAAAATATATTGCTAAAAATAGCAATCTCAGAATCATGAATGATTTACTCTTTTGTGTTGGATCTTTTCAATAAATCAGTTGATTTAGTCTGATTCATGATGAATTAATTATTTTTTTGGGACTACTAAACAAGGTTCATCCTGTCATTTTAAGATTCAGTATCATAATATGAATAAAAAAGCTTAGTAAGTATGTCTCCCATTTGTAAACCAGGACTCTGAAGCAAGTGAATCTTGCTTGCAAAGTTCTTTGAAAAGTATTGTATTGGCAAAGATGTGCTGGGCTTAAACAATTGCTACTTTTTCAACCTGCCACGTTAATATGATTAGTCAAAGCTATGTGTTTCCTTGTGGTTAATGTTCTTTCAGCTCTTAGAGATGTTTCTCCACTAGTTCCTCATCAAAAATTAACAGAGAAAAAAACCTCGTAATGATAATCGCACAGTGTTGCATTATTAAGCCCGCAGTGCCTGAGTGTTTGGAGAGGGGCGAGGGTGAGGGTTCTCATCACACTGATTTGAGGCCTCTCAAAGGACGCACAGGGTGTTGTTTATGAGGATAATGAGCCTTTCATCTCGCCCAATACAGCGTACAATGGGCTCATTACAATTAAAATGGCTGAAAAGCAGGCCTAGTGGAAGCAGGGAATGAGCATGATGAGAATTCAGTGGGAGCGTTTGGAGGAATGGTGTATTAACCGGCCAGAAAGTCATTTTTAACCCTAGTGGCAGCTGAATTATGTTCCATTACTGAATTGGGCCTAATGCTTTTTCTGCCAAACACATTGCTCTTGATGCCCACTTCAGGCAAAGCGCTGGTAATGTCCACACTATTGCAAAATATCTCCTGAAACAGCTTGTTTTTTTTCTTCCTGTTGAAATTTGCTTCCGTAACTAAGTTCAAATGGATTTTTGGCCTGCTAAACACAATCTTTCAATGTTTATACAACATAAAGTGAAACCGTAAGCAGCCGTGTCCTCCAAAAGAAGCCTCTCAACTTCTGATCAGCTACTAGGTTGATCAGAACAACCCATTTGTGGCTTTGTATGCATCACTGTCTTCAGGCTATAAAAGAATAATGCAGTTATTGATTTGAGCATTTCAGCTCATATGTTTCCACCTCACCCAGCTCTGCTGCCCAGATTAATTTTTGAATCTTCGATTCATGGGCACATCATATAATGAATAGAGGTGATTCATGTCATTGCTTTTAAATGCTTAAATTGATATGGTTCCCTGCTGATTGATAGTGTAACACTGGCGCACATTCTGCGTCAGCAGTTATGTCTGACAGAAATACATATTGATCACATTTGGATGCAGCATTTTATTTTTTAACGTAGTATTGCTGTTGTTTGATAGCATTATGGCTGATTCGTATAAATCTTTCACTCAACGTTAATTCATTTTCATCAAATTGTCGCAAATCCGTTTAGGTTATAAGCTTCATTTAAAGTTCTTTGCCGTAATGTGCTTTGCACTAATCAAACTTTTATTGTCAAATGTTGCACATAGTAGCCTGAAATTATATGACTGGAAGGTTTAAGACTATAAGAGTCCCAGAGGGTGAATTACGAACCGCTTTTACACACCCCATTCCACCTACTTGGTCCAAGAGAGACGAGGAGCAGCCGCACTGTAATCTGTTGTTCATTTTCACTAAATTTTTCTCCAAAGTGACATCTACTGTCCAGCAGGTGGTACCAAACATTTATCTATCCTCTCTCCCACGCTCTCCAGCCTTCAGAAGATTTAGACACCCCAAACAATAGGCTCTCCAGAGACACCTTTAGTCTACAACACAAAAGTAAACACGCGGCACTGATCCAGACGAAAGGAAAAGACAAACTGAGGTGTTTTAGACACAAAAGTTTCAGGGCAACTGGACAAGTTTAAAGTTTTTCTCTGCTGAGTTGCTGACATTTACAAATCTCTTTCACTCTATTTTGTCTACGAGTCGACATTCCCTGAGTGTCATGCATCGTTTCAATCAAACACTGTAAAATGTTGGGGCTGGTCGTTTAATCCTACTCTCATCTGTTTAATGGCCGCTGCAAAAATGGAGTCATAAAATTCATAGAAGGCGAAAGTGGGGATAGGGACCCTGATAGTGGGGCGGGGGGTGATATTGGCTTTCAGCATTATGTTTTAGCGCCCATATGGCATGAAGTTACCCGTGTGAATCGCTTTGAGGATCTCCGATTTTTGAGAGAGATTTCAACGAAAGGCAGCAAAGACCTTTCCTAAAAGGTGATATAACCTCTTGGGTGAAGATCAGAGCTGGAAACGGAAAGGTTGAAGGTTTAAAATACTGATGGGTGTTGTGTAAATAAATACTGTATTCAAACAGGTTTCCCAAACACTTCCCCATCTGCCATTGATCAGAAAACAATTAGCCCCAAACTCATGCCATTGGTTTTTGATTGAGCATGCTCAAACAAACACTAATTAGTTGTTTTCTTTTTGATAATGCTATTAATTATCTTAGTTATTGCTTATTATTAGTAGAGTTTTTTTTTAATCGCACACCAGCATTAACCTCAGGCTGCTCCAAGTGGACTGTCACTGTGATTTGTTGTGTGTGTGTGTGTGTGTGTGTGTGTGTGTGTGTGTGTGTGTGTGTGTGTGTGTGTGTGTGCGTGCGTGCGTGCGTGCGTGCGTGCGTGCGTGCGTGCGTGTGTATACTGTAGAAGAAGTCTTAGCTATTTATAAATTAGTAAATTAGTGGAACAAGCTGGATGGCCTGCTAAGGAACTGATTCCTAAGAGGGCGAGAATCCTTTCCAAACACTACAGTGTGCCAGCTTACGGCCCTGGATAGTGCTGGAGTCAGTGGTTCTAATTTTGTCCTCCCGCTTCATTCTCTCAGCATCGTTGCCGCCGTGATAACTTCATTGCTAAACAATTAAAGGCTGCCTTCCATTTCCGCACAAGAAGCAGCAGAGGAGCTTATTTATGTATGTGAGGACTGTGCAGGCAGCGATGCATTTATTGCAGACGACGCGAGCAGAAGAGTGCGAGAATTGTCTGGGAACAGAGACTGTTTGCGAAACATTTGTACACGCGAGAGGCTTTTGATGTTTTGTTGTGAAAACACATGTTAGTGCTCATTATAACACTGTTCCTCAGCCCTTCATTTGTATATTGTGCTGGGCACGGGCACTGAGGAGGAGCTATCTACCCTACAGAAAGTGTGCACCCTCTCTCCACACTCCCCCATTCATCATGTTGACACCAGCGCAGCTACTTTTGTGAAATGGAGAAAAATGGTTAAGTCAGCTCTTTCCCTGAACCTCTTGCAAGTATGTGTGTGCGTGGATATTTGCGAGTACGCTTGTATGAGGAGTTTGTGTGTGTGATGAACATTTGCTGGTATGATTTGAACATGACATGAGAGACTGAATGATTTTCTTTTTATTTAAAAGTTGCAAAAGTTGGTATTTGCTTTACTGAATTATATTTTGAAAAAAGCATACACTATGAAATCTTCATGAATAATCTAACGTAACATGAAGATAATGAATATGCATTCTGAATTATTTTAGATTACAAGGTTGATTGGTCAGAAATATTAATTTATAATAATAACTGTAGTAATAATCAAAGCAAATATCATTGACCATCTCTGAACAAGGCCACATACTAAAGTATAGATGGATTAGATGTAAGCCAACGATCAGTTCTTGTTATGAACGTGTTTAATCCAGAATAATTCAACAGAAATAAAGATCTGAGTGGCTTTGACAAAGGCGAAATTGTTATGGCAAGGCAACTGGGTCAGAATAGGATTGTGGGTTGCGCCCAGTCTGGAGTGGTGAGAATTTACCAACAGTGGTCCGAGGAGGGACAAACCAGCGACGAAGGCAATGAAGGCTATACTATGAAGGCTATCCCTTCTGGTCCGGGCCAACAGAAGGTCTGCTGATGACCATTATGGGAGGAATGTGTCACAACGTAGCCACAGACTAATCATAACCTACTGTATGATGATCCCTACCCACTGTCAAAAGCACCCACAGTACAATAGGCATGCAAGTAAGATAACTGGACATTGGCACAGTGTGTATATGTGCTCCGTTTACTTGGGGAAGCGATGGCAAAAGGATTCGGTCGGTGGAGGCAATGTGGTACTCTGGACAGTGTTCTGCTTGGACAAACTGGGTCTAGCCATTCATGTAGACGTAAATTTGATATGTGATACCTACTTAAACATTGTTGCACACCAGATACACTGCTTCATGAAAATGGGTATCCATGGTGGATGTGGCTTCTTTCAGCAGGATAATGCATCCACATGGCACAGAATATTCTGGAATGGTTTGAAGAACATGATGAGGAGTTCAAGGTGTTGCCCTGACCTCCGAATTCCCCCAATCTCAAACAATCTCTCTTGGTGCTGGACCAAGAACAAGTTCGATCCACAGCAGCTCCACCTTGGGACTTGAAGGATCTTCCGCTGTAACATCTTGGTGCCAGAAAGGACACCTTCATGAGTCTTGCAGAGTCCATGCGATGCTGGGTCGGTCCAACAGCATAGTAGGCAGGCGGTCATAATGTTTTGATAAGTCTGTGTAAATATTACTATTTTTGACCAATAATACATCTGCTTATTCCAGTCCACTAATAGATGCTGCTTTTAATCAGATTCTTTGATGAAAAAAAAAAATGCCCAACCAATCTGGACACCATTTATTACTGGACTGAAAATATAATCAGTCAATATAAAGTCATATGTGAGCAACTGTGTTTAAATGCTAACAAGTCATAATAAGTGCATGGAGATATTGTACAATTTCAAAAATCAAGGTGTAAAACGGTTCAGCACTATCATTACCTCACTCTGAAATCATACATCCAGTCTCGCTCTCTTTCTTTCTCTCTATCTTAATGTGTGTCTCTGTCTAGCTTGCTGTTTTGCAATATTCTTGACTAATACAGAGATTTGATCAGTTTCCCAATCTACTGTCTGATTGAAGACTGAGGAGGACATTAACATACATGGTCTGTCACACACTAGAAGACACAAATAAATGAGCAAATTTTCATTTCCTCACGTCACCTTCATTTATGCCCGGTGCTTTTCAAAACGGACAGGTTTTCCCTTCTGTTTGGTACCAAAATAATTTCCAACTTCACCTAAGAATACCAAATATAGCATTGCTTAGTTAATGATGAAAGTTTCCTCAGTATGCACTTACACTTACCGTTTCAAATAGGTTCACAAATTCGAAATGCTTTACAGCCTTTCTGTACAATTTGCTGACAATTTGTTTGCACTATGTGTGTGTGTCCACTTGCATGTGTGTGTGCATACTAAAGAGACTATGATAGAGCCATGAACCAATTACACCTCTTTTCCACCATGATTGTTATCTTAAGGGCTGTTGATTAGTCTTTGTTAGGAATGTTTAATCTTCATTAAAGATTTAAGGGGAGAAAAGTCACTTGAGAAATTCGGAAATTAAATATTTAATGAGCTAATATCCTATCTGTAGCGCACACCTTTACTCAGAGCTCAGTGTTTCTCATTGTCGTTAGCGATCAGAGGTCATTTTAAAACCTTTTACAGAGTAGGACATTAAAATAGATCACAGCTCATTTTTCTTGTCCACTGCAAGCACTGGACGACATATCAGACTGTGAACTCTTTAAGGTTAAATCAACTAATTATAAGATTTTATACCCCGAAGATGTCCAAAATTCAAATGAAGCCAATTCAGAGTGGAAGATTTTGTGCTGATTATCTGTACTCGCTTATAACCGCTGAGTGCTTTAATTTGGGATCTGTGCACGGGCCTGTGTTTGTTGCCTGACCATGAGAATTGACTGATGGGTAGATGTTTTAACTCGCTACAGAAGTTCCGCTTAGTTGCTTTTGCTGTTTGCTGACACCAAGCGTTCACATGCAGGTTTATAGGGCCTTGTGCTGATATTGAGAGGTGTCCATGAGCGGAGAGGTGGCCTGCTTGCTCTGTGGCACTGTGAGCGAGACTCCAAGACTGAGGAGCTCGGACTCTCTTCGTGTCACACGGTATTTGTCACATTTCAGTGAAGTGAACCAGGAAATTTGCTGGGCCATTGCTCAGGAGAAGAGGCAAAAGAGAGATAGGTCTTGATGATAGAGAGGGTGTGTGTGAGTATGTGTGTGCGAGAGAGAAAAGAGATTGATAGAGGCAGTAGGCTCCATCTGACATTTGCTGAATTGTCCTCTTTACAGTTTGGCACCATAAGGACATCTGAACTCATGGGTAGTGGCTACACATGGACTATATTCACGCCTTAAGGCTGCCCACTCTGCGAAAGAAAGACGTCATTTTGGCAATTGCATTCCCATCTGTTTCATACAATTAGAAACATGAATGAAAAATCTGTATGTATTTGCATCCTGGTGGAGTGCAAGAGGTCACAAGTTTGAATTTTGCTCAGCTGACAAGATTATTTTTTATATACTGTGCCTACTGTTCAAAATGTTGAGGTCAGTAAGATTTTTTAAATGTTTTTGAATTCTTATGTTTCCCATGGCTGCATTTATTTGGTAAAAAAGATAGTAAAGCTGTATTATTGAAAACTGATATAAAAATAGAAAACGGTTCTTTTAATTTGCAATACATTTGCAATACATTATGCAATACATAATGTATTCCAAAGCTGAATTTTCAGCAGGAATTACTCCAGTTTTTAGTGTCACATGATTAGATGAGTAGAAAGTTCAATAGGACAGCATTTATTTAAAAATAGAAATATTTTTACTGAATTTAATAATACAAATCAATAAATAAAATAAAAATACTATATATATATATATATACAAAAAATAAATGAAAATTGTTCTCACTCCAAACTTGTGAATTGAAGCGAATTTAGATTTTATTTTCTGACCAAACATGTATTTTAGTAACTGTATCTGAATATAATTTTGTGATTTCACTAAAATGGAAATTAAATGAATGTTTTATTATTGTTATTACACCCCACTCTTTCCATGTATTTTTTTTTAATTTGTCCTTTTACATTGACATTGTTTTTATTAGACATTTTATACACTTAGTCAAATACTGTATCTTTTCTACTATTTTTTGTATCCTTTTATTAATTTATGTATGCTTGTACTATTACCGTTTTAGTTTGCCTATTTATACACATGCACTGGCATTATTACATTTACATTACATTTAATCATTTAGCAGACGCTTTTATCCAAAGCGACTTACAAATGAGAACAATAGAAGCAGTCAGGTCAACAAGAGAACAACTATAGTATACAAGTGCCATGACAAGTCTCAATTAGTCTAGTATAGAACACATAGCCAGGTTTTTTTTTTTTTATTATTATTTATTTATTTATTTATTTTTTATAAATGAAAAGACAAGAAAAGGAAAAGTGCTAGTGTTAGTTGGTTAGTGCAGGCGAAAAAGATGAGTCTTTAGATGTTTCTTGAAAATGAGTAAAGACTCAGCTGTACGAATTGAGATTGGGAGGTCATTCCACCAGCTGGGCACAGTCCAGGAAAAGTCCGTGAGAGTGATTTTGAACTTCTTTGGGATGGCACCACAAGGCGTCGTTCACTTGCAGATCGCAAACTTCTGGAGGGCACATAAGATTTAACCAGTGAGTTTAGGTAAGTTGGTGCCGTGCCAGTGGTCATCTTGTAGGCAAGCATCAGTACCTTGAATTTGATGCGAGTGGCTACTGGTAGCCAGTGTAACCTGATGAGGAGAGGAGTAAAGTGAGCTTTTTTCGGCTCATTGAAGACAACCCTCGCTGCTGTATTCTTGATCAACTGCAGAGGCTTGACAGTACATGCAGGAAGGCCCGCCAGGAGAACATTACAATAGTCCAGTCTGGAGAGAACAAGAGCTTGGACAAGAAGTTGGGTTGCTTGCTCTGACAGGAAGGGTCTGATCTTCCTAATGTTGTATAAGGCAAACCTGCAGGACCGGGTCATTATGAGGATAAAAAATATAGCATGCCAATATAAAAGTCTAAAAAGTAAAAAAATGGGCAACAAGTCTGTGTCACGCATTGCTGGCCTGTGTTGTTCAAGTTCACTACTGCTTAGAGTGAAGAATGATGCTTCATATTAAGAAATTTGATGTTGTAATGACTGGTAAGGATAGATTTTATGTGAAATAGACTTGGATAAATATATGTTGCATTTATCGCTCAGTTGCCCAACCTTAAAGTAAAGCTTTCATGACCATCACAAGGGAAGACCGGTTGCTGTTGTCAGTACTGGTTGAAGAAAAGGCCTGCATTGTGGAAAGGAGGCCTGTTGACCAGGCCTGTAAAAGGAAGATGCACATGTTCATTTAACTGGTCGCCCACTCCTGGGAGGCCATTGATTGCCTCAGTGTGAGACTGTAATCTGCGTGATTGTAACATAGAGAGGGGTTTTAACAGAGCACAGGCACATTTTATCGCAGGTGGAGAGGACCCTGGGGGAGGGGATGGGGGTCTCAGGGGCAGAGAAGATGGAGATTGGGTGGGATCGGGGTCTTAAAACGAGCTGAGGGTGAGTTGTTAAGTCATTGATTACTTGCCGACTGAGATTACAGAGGTGTAATGGCTATGCGCAGATAACATGGCAAGTGCTTTCTCTCGCTCCTGTGAGCATTTGTGTTCTTGCTCTTCTGCTCTTACTATTTAAAGGAATAGGTTGTTTGGAAATGAATGTCAACATTTACTCACTTTTACATTGTTGTGTATTATTTTTTTTTAAATTACCCTTTAATTATATTAATTTTAAAATTAATATTTTAAAAAAGAGTACCCTGACCGTTTTTGCCATGTTCCACATTCAGTTTATTTCAAATCTTTTAATACCTCTGTGTGAGGAACAGATCAAAATAAGTTATTACAGAAAATGACATTTGCACTGTATGTTGACATGCACTATATGTTGATCACATTCCGGAGGTTGCTGTTTTCAATTTGACTGATAGTCTATTATATATAGGATACAGCATATACATAAACAGAATATATATACATAAACAATAATCAATAAATGTGGTGTTCAAACACTTATAATGACATGACAGAGATATTTTATGGAAGCAGGGCATTTAACAATTTAACAATACACTTTATTATCCAAAATAAAAGTCTGACATCAGTGCACTGAACAGTAAAGTTGAAGTTTATTCAACTTTAATTTAATTCAATTCCGTTCAACTTTTATTCCGTTGAAGTTTATTTAATTTCAGAATATTCATTCACGGACCTCCTTACTGAAGTGAAAGTGTGGACTGCTGTCACTATCTCTCGAACGTGCCCGAAGATCTCCACCAAATTTGGGGGATCCCTTCAGCTTGAGGAGCCCTCTCGAATGCCATCCTCAGCGTGTTGGTACCCCACCCAGGATTGCTAGATTGTTTGTCGCCACACCGCAAATGTAACCAGCCATAACCCCCAGAGGGTGTGTTAGAATTTTTTGAAGCATCGAAAATACATTTTGGTCCAAAAAATAACAAAAATTACATTGTCTTCTCTTCCGGGTCTGTTGTGAATGCGTTCACGATGCTGCTAACGTGTTATCTTTGTTATTGGACGCTCCAGAAAACACGTCAGCAGCGTCGTACGCCAACAGTCACAGTAATGTTTAGATATCAGAAACTTAATTGTCTCTGAATATTTTCCTTATTTTTATATTTCAGTTACTTTTGCCATCATCTAACAGTCAAAATTAAGGTAGCAATTTAATTTCAAATTAAATATAGATTTTGTACTGTAGATTATAATGTTGCGATGATGCCTAAATATACCTGTTTTTCTTTTCAAACAACTTATTTAAATTTGTAGTGTTGTATTTTTTATATATTTAGACAGTAGTGTAGAAATTTTATATCAGCCATTTAATAGTTATTGTCCATGACATGTAAATAATTATCAACAGTCTCAGTGAATAAATGACTTTAGTTTTGGTCTATCAATCTATCTACAAATCTATCATTTGGCTTCAGAATTGTGAAATATACTGTTGTACACAATTCATATGGAGCATTTCTAGAGTACTTTTCTTTTTTATTTGTCATTTTGGATCTTGACAGCCTTGATTTTAAATAAACGAAATGGAGTAGCCAAGATAATTATTAAATTTAGGTTTGGAATGACATAAGGGTGATTAATGACTTTCTTGTTGGGTGAACTTTTCTTTAAAGAAAGCTGCCCTTCTGTTTTTGGCTGGCACTGACATCCTGCGTCGAGGTTCTCATTGTTATCCTTATGTCAAACAATAACACAGCCATTATGAAATCCCTGTTGGTTGCAGCTGGCTGATCAGAGCCCTCTGCAAGCATAATTGATGCATTTGCTAATGCCACAGAGGTGTTCGAAGAGGGATTAAAATGGCAGTTTTAAAATTTCAAACTTTAACAAAATAAATTGTATTAACATGGCCAGCCTGCCCTAATGGTGCAGACTGGAGATGTGGTGCTTGTTTTAGCTGTAAATTGCACTCAGCAGGGAATCCCAAGGGCTTCTGGCCATTTACACTCCTAATGAGTTATTGGGCACCCAAGAGCAGTGGCTCTAATTGCTTTGGCTTTTTCACTCCAGTCGTCCAAACTGTAGGCATTAGCTTCCTAGGTAAGAGGACTGAGAATGAGGGGAAAACCAGGAAAACGAGACAGCTGTTGATGCCTTGATAACTTAGGTTTACTGTCAAGTACAAGAGAAGGTGCACAAGGAGATTCTAACTTTTCCTGGTCTCGTTCATTGACTCTTTTTGCTAAATTTGACAAATCAGGCCTTTTTTTGATGGTTGCTAGCTTCTTACTCAAGCAGTACAAAAAAGTCTTGTCTGTTTCGTTGTGTTTAAAGCAATACAATTACACACATGCCCATATAGTGTAATATGTAAGTTTCCCTCTAATCTTTCAAAAAAAGACGATGGCATATTATTCTTTCACCATTTGAATTATTGATGTAATGAACCGCCACACGGGACTCATTAGAAAATGGAAATGTCTCTCTATGCTGGAATGTGAACCATTCTAAAAGGTAGTGGTGAGTATGTCTACTTAACAGCTGTTTCGTACATGCAACGCTCACAGATACTCTTCACCTCTAAGTGCAATTGCCATCATGTATGTTATAATGTCTAGAGATAACTATTGGTATTGCCTTTATAGATTTTGCACTCCACCACTGACACAAAGCTATACCTCACACTCAAAGCCCAAAGGAATGGGTTGTTTCCGCAGGCCGACAAACTGCTCTTGCAGAGAAATGTTTGAGACCAAGCTTGACCCCTTTAGGTGCACCTCAGAGGGTTAAGGTAAGTCAGCCGTCATCGCAAACCCCTGCAAGAACTGATTGACAACATCGCATGCCAATATAGCACGCCTACCGTGCAGAGATGAAAATGGGAGCGCCTGCATTTTTAATGGTCACCCATGACCGCAGCAACCAGGGTTTGTTATGGCCCATAGAGCGGATCAAGCATCTGACGTGCCCCGCTCCTGTTAGTCTCTTTAATTATTTAGTGTGTATGTATTTACAATAGTTTGAGAAAGGCAAAAGAGAGTGGTACAGTGTACATCTATACTATGCATAATGCATGATCCTGCTAAAGGCAATATGCAAAAGGGTGGGAACCGTGGGGCACACTCATATTTTGGGCTCTGCGTCGCATGGGAGTTGCCGTGCAGAAATGCTCCATTTGTCCGACAGGTTGGCCATCGTCGTCATGCGAGATTCTCTCGGTGCGATAGGTGGGCAGTCTACAGCGCTTGTTTTATCGGCTTGTTCTGGCTGTTTGGAACAATAAGGAGTGTTATGTAAAAGCACCAGCATATTGTTGAGTGCTGAACTGGAAAGTTTTGTCTTGGGAGAGCCGGAGTTCAGAAGGGAGGGGGATTTGCTTTTGTTAAGCATGCTCTGCCTTTTCATTTCTGCTTAAGTTCCTCCTTTAATCATGAGTGTATAATTAGAGAGGCCTGCAGTATGCAAATGCATTCACATTTTCTCCAGGTTGTTATGCAAACTTATTAAAACTTATTAAAATCATGGATAATTGCGGAGGAGCTTGTGGTGAAGAATAGTCTGATTCATTTTTTATGCCTAATGGTAATGGGGGACAACATGGATCACTTTTGATCATAATGGGTTAAATTAAAGGTTAAATATGCTGAATCTGCTGGGATGGAGTGACTCGCTATTATCAGAAAAGTATCTATCATGTGCTGTCAGTAATATCTGATTACAGAATAGATCTAAATGCAGTTTTTCCCCACTGAAGGTCTAATGCAAATGATTAAAACCTTGCATCATATACGCTTCAGAAGCATTGTGTTATTGTTTGGATTAAACAGAAATGAATGCAGTATTGAATATAGTATTCATTGAGAGTAATGAAGCATTTTTTTTGCAAAGCAAATGTTTTGACTTAACCTTTTTGTCTCCAAAAAACAAATGAGAGATCCTCACATATGAGATTTTTAATATCGAGTGCCCTTTTGAAAAATGGAGAGCAAAGGTGATTTATTCCCCAGCACTTTTCATTTGACTTCATACTCTATAATCACGTTTTGAGTCGATGTTTTTGCGTCTGCTGAATCTGGACAAGATCAAGACCTCAGCAATAAGTGATCCCCTGTGATATTGCTGTGTAAACTCTCTTACCACCGCCTCTATAGATCTAATGTGGTACTTGAAAATCCATTTCTGCTATAAATATTCAAATCTGTGCCTTTAAGGTCTAGAATATCACATTTAGCAAGATCAATATCACTTTGCCTTTGAAATCCAGGAGGCATGTTTAGTGGATACTAGGGGTTGTCACGGTACCAAGATTTCGGTAGTCGATAGCAATTCCAATCAAATTTCATGATTCTCATTCATAATTTTATACCACAGCAAAAATTAAAATTAAAATAAAAATGAATAATAATAATAATAATAATAACAATGAGTGCTTCTTCAACTATGCCTATTATTATTATAAAGTTTCTTGTATTATTAAATTAAAATTACAATTAATTTGCCCTGCAATATTACCGGATAACTGATGCGCTGCGAGGATAGCAAAAGATTAGGCTATTTACTCTTTAAATAAAATTTTTTTTAAAGGTATTTTAAAACAGGTCTATTATACAATGAATTATAGGTTTATAATTAAAATGTTAACACTGCAGTCATCAATAGAAATCAAAGAAATAAAAAGCTTTAGCCTATTTCAAGGATCGACTTTAAACAACCATGTTTAACATACCTTTCTTCTCTTTTTTTCACTATGCACGAGCCACGAGAGAATGGGAATAAAGTAAATCAGTTATTTATATACCGTTATCAGCATATGATGATGTAAATTAGTCTCTCGTCATCTCTAAGAGAATATGCAGCATCAAATGCCAAAAGCTCAGTCATTACTCTGTCATCTATTCTGTCATTCCGTTTTTTAATATTACTTTTTTGCATAGTGATTTGATCGAGATTAAGATGTTTAATGTTTTTATATAACTCTTGCACAAAGTTTGTACTTTATGTGTGTGATATCCATTGGGTCCTATGGAGGACTAAACCTGCATAAATTAAAAATGATTCAATGAATATATAGATACATGTAATAAAAGGAAAATAAACAAATGAATGATGTGATGAAAACAAAAATAGTTAATTTGTAATAAAATTTTATCCTGAATATTTTAAATTACTTTTTTCCTTTATGTATTTATTTGTTTTTATTCTTTGTAACTGTACTTATACTTTCATTCATTTTTATATGTAATTTATTTATTTTAAAAGTATTTATTCATGCATTTATTTATTTATTATATGTATTTATTTATTCTCACACGTATTTATTTAATCATTTATTTCTTTTTACTTTCCGTGTGCAACATCGAAATGAGGGAGGCGGTCCTTGTGGATCGCCGGTGAATCATTGGTTGAGAGCTCACGCAGAAGCATCAGATTTGGGAGTGTGTTGTGCCCATGTTTTTATACAGTCTATTGTTGTTCCAGATCAACTGGAGAGATCCAATATATTTTTATGGATTCACATTATTATTTTATAGCGACTGAATTCAGTTACTAATCATCATAGTTACATCATTAAGCCCGGAACTATCAACATATCAACGATGAGTTTGTAGGTTGATGATGCCTCTAGACACTCGGTGGAGGTTTCTAAGGCTTGTCTTCATTTTGTAATCACAGAGAAAAGACTCCCAAAAACATTGTGAGCATAAGTTTATCATAAAACCAGTTGCACTAAATGTCTCTACTAGGGTTGTGCCGATAGACGATAGTATCGTGTATCGACGATAGTCAGAGATATCAATGATAGCAGATGTCTCTGTCGATGGTCAAGACGATATTAGGCTCATTCTCCTATTAATGTATTAAATTATAATAATAATAATAACTATTATTATTTACATTTTTATTAGGTGGCCTATTATAATTAGGCTATCAAACTGCCCAGCTATTTCACTTCAGCACCGCATTCCACACACACACGCGCACGCAAAAGAGGAATAGAGCCTGTAGTCGGTGAAGAAGTTGTAACGCTTTGACTCGGATAACTTCTTAAATCAATGAAATGAAAGAGATAGAAAACGAGGAGTTGGTGTCCCACACATTTAATGGCTGGTACACGTGCTGTATGACTGATGCATCAGTTCAGTTTAACTTTACTCCAAATATATGAACTTACCTGCTTTGAATACTTTATATGTAATGTGTTCGTTTATGCCCAATATTAGTGTTAAACTGCTGGACTTTAAAAGAAATATACTACCCACATAGCAAATGTCTTCTGGCCCTGAACTGGGCCAAAACAGGTTTTATTATTGGTGCCAATTCTCAGCCTTAAGTAAACCAGAATCCCCAAATCTGAGCCACACTTGAGCCTTGTATAGCCCAGACCCAGAATCTTAATATTTCATATTACTGCATTGTGTATTACTATAATCGCCATTATTCATTTTGTGACATGCTTTGGTATCCCAGACAGCAACATAGTGTTGGCCCGTTTTGTCTGTTTGCTATGTGGGTATTGATTTTCACCATTGACTGATTTTACAGAACATTTAGACTGATAACTTCCGTGCACAGATGCGGCAAATTTGTCACAGGATGCTCGATATGGCAGTTGCGTCTGACTATATATGAACTAGCTGTTTTAAATACAGTATTTTCATACTTAACGTTAGATTATCAGTATATTTGAAAGTATATTTTTTTTATTATTGGTGATTCCATAGGCTCTCTCTCGCCAGTGATGCGCGGGTCAATGTATAAACAACCCGCACCCGACCGATGTTTTCAACTAACCCACTTAAAAGTAGACATTTCAAGCGTTCTGTAATATATTGCCTATATTTCTTTTTAAACCCACCAACTAAAAGATTAAGACATACCTGTCCCAAAATATCACCCAAAGTTTCTACAGCTTTTTCCTTAGCTATATCAGAATCTGGAAAAATGACTGGGGCTAACTCGTTACTGCAGTAGAGCGATATGAATGTGTGTGATGTACGGCATGATAATGCATGCTCGTCACTTCTGCTGCCCAAACTTTGTCAGCCTGTGGGTCATTTGGTTTATTGTAAAATTATTGCACTGATTTGCATGTTTCTTGAAGATGCACATTTTTCTGTGGTACTCACATGCACCATGTCGCTTCACATCGTATTCTCCACCATGTCCCACAGAAAAACCGCTTTTGCATAAAATGCAAAAAGCTATCTCTGCTTCGCCATCTACAGGTCTTAACCAAGATTATGTTGCGGTCCATTCGCTATTAAAAGTGCATCTTCTCTTTTTCGTGGCCACACTGGCCATGGCTGCTAAACCTGACCGAACAACGCGCGCTCTCCAATTTGAGTTTGTTGAGGAGGCGTTCATGCACCAGTCAACAGTTTGATTGACGTACGACTCAGCCTATCGACTAACGCTTTTATTGCTCTCCTCTGAACTATTGGACATAAGTTAACAGTACGCCTATGGACGTGTATTTATTAGGCAGGGTTGAATGAAAAAGCTGGACAGATGCTCAATTTGCGTGAGGCGGGACAAAGGGTAAAATTTCTGTACAGTACAACAAAGCGGGACAGGTGGTCACTCTATTTGCGCCAGTTATTCAGCCAATAAAGTGTAGGCCTATTGTGTCTAGTACTATATAAATTACAAAGGTATTTCAAACGACCCGACCGACCGCGACCCGAATATCATTAAAAATATTTTTGGATGACTCGTAACCGCGGGTAACCGCGGGTGACCGCAGGCACCCGCTCATTTCGGATCAACCCGCGCATCACTGTCTCTCGCGCACATGTGCAGTTTAAAACACCAAATAGTTATGCTTAGACAAGAACAAAGAGTGTCTCTTTGATATTCGCAAGTTTACATACGTTAGATTTTTTATATTTACAACATAAAATAAAATCATATGTTAATATTACTGAATATACCTGATTCGTAAAAGAACACTTTACAGTTGGTTTTGTGACTGTAAGCTATTCTCTTAAAATGCCATTCGAACGTGTTGAAACGTGTATATTAATGTCGTATATAACTTATATAACTTATTGAGATTGTCCCTGAATTTTAAAATACAGAGTGTCTAATATCAAGCTAACTTAATGCCAGTGGGTCATTTATTCAAAAAGAACTGTGAGCCTGAGTAGACCGTACAGACCTTAGGTATAACTGGTTTATGATAAACCTATGCTCACAATGTTTTTGGAAGTGAAGATTTTCTCTGTGATTACAAAATGAACACACGCCGTAGAAACCTCAACCGAGTGTGTCTAGAGGCGTCATCAATTTAGACCGCTGAAGAATGACGATGTTGATGGTTCTGGGCTTAATGATGTAACTATGAGGATAAGTAACTGAATTGCACACAAAAAAGTAAAAAATAAATAAATACATATAATAAATTAATAAATGCATGAATAAATACTTTAAAAAATAAATTAATTAATTAAAACTTAAAATTAATGAAAGTATAAGTAAATAGAAGTTAAAAAGAATAACAATAAATGTAAAATAAATACATAAAGGAAAAAAGTAATTTAAAATATAATTCAGGATTACATTTTATTTCAAATTAACTATTTTTGTTTTTATCACATCATTTATTCCTTTTATTACATTTTTTTATTTATCTATATATTTATTTATTTATTTCTAATTTCTGCAGGTTTAGTCCTCCATATGGCTCGGCTTCATAGTTTAAAAAAGAAAGATTTCCAACATTGCGACATAAGCAATTACCCCCATCCCCTATCATAAACGTAACAAACTGTGACAGCATTGTGTTCTATCAAACTGAATTATGAATTATGTGAACCGTTATACCCCTAATAGATAGATAGATAGATAGATAGATAGATAGATAGATAGATAGATAGATAGATAGATAGCGTACCATCTGCACTACACCTAAACCTACCCGATAGTATGAATGATAGCGAAATGTGGCGCAAAAATGTTATAGCAAGCATGCCGTTTTAGCTGGTTATAAGTCATGTTTTCCCCAAGGATTCTGCCTCCTAAGTCTAGTTCTGTGTAGGGCTGAGCTACCAAGCTTGTTATGCCTGGAAAGCGAAACATATGGAGCTGTAATCATTACTGTGTATGAAAATGATTACAAGTGCTTGCCGTTTTACTCTAGTCTCTAGTGTTAATATATTTGGCATAATTTGGCAATTACAGCTTGATTGATAAAAATATTGAATACTGATATTGAATAGTGATATTAATTTTAACTTTGGGGATAAATTGTTTATTGTGTTATTTATATATAAATCTTTATTGAGTATATGGCTTCCACACAATAAATGTTGGCTTCCCTTTAATGTGACCTTGAACGCTGTGGGCAAAGTTGAAGGCAAGTTTTTTTTTTTTTTTTTTTAGCAGTACTAGTATTTTTGCCATCCCCAGCGGATATCATCCCAATTTCCTTATCATTTTCTGGACACCACTGCAGAATTATGAAAGATTAAGTCCTTAATTCGGTTTTGTAATTTCAGATCCCTTCGATGGATTCTACATAGCTTGAGTGCTATCGCCAGCCAATTTATTATTCTGGTAAGCAGCCAAAATGGGGCAGAGCCTGCAAACTGTTGCTTTATGTATGAGTGGTTGATTTAGAGGTGAGGTTTCCTGCCCATTTCAAAGTGCAGTGGACTAACAAGCGGCTCCAAAACAGAGCTACAGGCTGAGGTTCAATGGCGGCATGTAACTCAAAGAGTCCTGTTGTAGATAATGTCTTGTGGCTGTGCCACTGGTCCTAGTTACATTTGAACCTCTGACCTATGCCCTTAAGCAGTGTGTTGGCAGTGACAACTTAACCCCATAGAGGATTAAAATTTAAAAGCATCAGGTTCACAGCCAATGAAACATCTATGAGATTTTATAATGTGAATTTCTTCCCAAGGCTTCAACAACAACCTTAGCAAACTTTGCCATCAAATTTCCCCTGCAAGTTGTATTAATATCTGCTCCTCAGTTTTACTTCCTGGTCTCCCGTGTAAAAATGATGGGGTTGAGCCACAGGAGCGGCGAAGCCAATTACAGAGCAGAAATCTGATGATGTTATTCTAGGCATGATTTATGGTAATTGACCCCTAGCTGCGATGGTCATAATTAATCTGCCTCTTCACTTGTGGAAAAGGCCAACTGCTGGAGTGTATATATATGGCGTAGCTGTGGGATCCTATTGTCTCTCAGCGACGCAGTGAGTTGAGCCGTTCTGTCTGAATCAGCGCCTTTGTCCCCCCTTAAGCCACTCTCTGCAGCCCAGTGCTAGGTTTGCTCCTCTCTTTTTGTTGTTCTCTCCCTTCTCAACTCTTCTCTCAACCATCTTTCACACCCTTGTACGCACAGCGCTGCACTCTTTTCTGCTGTGTCCCTGTCCCCTGCGGCTGTGGTGACCAGGGAGGTGGAAATATGGAGGGTATGAAAGAAAGAGAAATGGGGGTGCATGGTGGGGTGAAGCCTTCGCAGAACAGAGATGGCGTTTCCTCTCTTCCCTGGGTTTGAATTAGCATTTGTGCAGTTGGATGGCAGCTCCAAACAAGCCTATCAGCGGATGGCTTTGATCAGCACTGCCGCAGCACCATTGTAGCTAATGAGGGTACAGGGGCCTGTGAGTTACTGTGCCCATCACTCTTCACATTGCTGTCTGTGGCAGCGCCAATCCGCCGCTGGCTCCCATGACAGCTGACTGCTTTTCCCTGCTTAACTCTTAGAACGCTCCTCTACAGCAAACCAACTCGCTCACCAAGTCAGTCTACCTGTACACTCTGTGTTGGATTCGCTAATGAATTATTTGTTTAGTTTTTTTTACTTATTTGATAATTTATTTATTTTGGCTACCAAGCATGACACTACATATAAACCACAAATATTTTATTTACAATTTAATAAAAATTTTAAATAGTTACCCAAAATAAAATTCAGACTTTTCTCCCTTATGTTATTACCAAACTATTTCACTTTCCTTCTTCCATATGTTCGATACGCGAAATTTTTAGCAATAGCCAAAAAAAAAAATATTGTATGGGTCATTTTTTTTTTTTTTTTTGATTTTTCTTTTATGCCAAAATTCATTAGGATATCAAGTAAAGATCATGTTCCAACATGTTAAGAATTCATTTGGACAACTTCAAGGGCGATTTTTCTCAGTATTTAGATTTTTTAGCAGATTCAAATAGTTGTATCTCGGGCAAAATTGTCAGATCCTAATAAACCATACATCAATGGTTATTTATTCATCTTTCAGATGATGTGTAAATCTCAATTTCGAAAACATTTACTCTTAAGATATAATTACATAATATATAATATATAATTAATATATAATTAAACCATAAAAGTATCATAAAAGTTTTTTTTTCTTTTTTTAACAGAAGCTATATTAAATTGATTATCAAAGACTGAAAACCTTTTTCATTATAAAAAAACACAATGCAATTGGTGACTTGTTTTTATTTTTATAACGAGGTAGAACTTATTGTTATGTCATGCCGTGAGATACTGTTAGAGTGAATGGAAAACAGTGCTCTGGTTCCGTGTAAGGCCACTGTGAAACAAAAATGTTTTATTGACCTGTTTCCCTCCATTATGTGTGCATTGGAATCCAAGAAGCTAAATGGCAGGGGCCACTATAGAGTTCTCTGCCTACCTGATTCAGTGTGATCCCAATCAGTGTGAGGGCCTTCTCAAGAGCAGCGGGGTGGAGAAACGAATCTCCCATTGTTTAAATCCCAAATGGATGTGCCGAGGATATACAGCCTTGAGAGCGAGAAGCGATTTCAGTAAAATATTGATCTTGGTTAATTAGATTGCTATCTAGTCCTGAGGGTTTTGATTTTGAGTCACAAGCTGAAGACAAAGCCTTAAAAATGAATTTAAATTAAAGAAATTCAATATTTCAGCACAGTGTGATTATATTTTGTCCCCTTACGAAAACAGAGTGTGGTTTTAGATTTGACAAAGTTAGATCTCACTTGCTCTGAATCCTTTCTCATCCATTTTTCATTTTTAATATGCCTAAAACCACGGTTAGAAGGATGTAAGCCATATATATATACTTATTGTAATCTTTCAATTTATTTTTGAGGCTATAATGTTTCAGGTCATGCTGCACTAATTAGATTCATATTTTTGAACCTGAATTTGACAGGAGAACCCACACAACACGCATGCTGTTAAAACCCACTATACAAGGCCTCTCTGCTAACTTTATTATGCATTACAAATGTTATTAAGAAGTACAGCTACATCATTGTGCAGCTATGACAGCTGCCATCACTGCCTTATGTACAGTGGTTTGTTCAAAGACTTCCTGAACCTTTAATGGTCTTTTCTGTGTCCATGTCTGTCTGATGAACAGCTCCTGCTCTCTGACGTTTCCTCTCTTCTGAATGACTGACAGAGCCCTTCGTCATTTCCCTTGTTTGCCTTCATTTCACATATTAATTAAATTCTTTCATTACATTCCAGCAGTAAGAGGTCATGGTTTTGATTGTATGATACTGTCCATTGAGAACATTTTTTTTATTTTATTTATTGCTCATGTTTTTTTTTCTCTTCCTGTGAACCTTACTCCATGTATTAAGCTCCTCATTCATAAAGGCCTTGCTGTAAGGCAAGCCTTGCTATTATAAAAGTGATATTTTCATATCTCCTTGAAGGTTATGTCTAAATCTAACGGCCTAGAGCTCTTTATTATTTATTACATCTTTTTTGTTTGTTTTGTTTCTAATTAGGCTTGTCAGTTGGTGTGATTTTCATTCAAAGTTGTGTGTGTGAGAGTGTATATATACTGTATATATATATATATATATATATATATATACTGTATATATATACTGTATATATACTGTATATATATATATATAACGTGTGTGTGTGTATGTATGTATATACGTTTTATATAAAGTAATGAAATATAAATAATAATAATAAAATAATGGAATTTTCTTCAGTTATGTCAAGAAAAAAATATTTACAGTATATACATTTGAACTGATGCACGTCCTGATATTGCCGAGATAGATGTGTTCCTAGGTCAACATATTTTGTTGAGCCTGGAACAACATTTTACTCAAAAAATGTAGTCTTCACCATATCCCTACACCTAAACCTAACCTTAACAAAGAGTGATCCTTAAAATCAGAGGAAATGATAGATGAATGACACTGATGTACAAGCACCTAACAGTGATTGTAAGCGTAAACTTCACAAAATCTATAAACTTGTTCTTCAAATCTGATTGGTTAATCACAATGTTGTTCCAGGGTCAACAAAGATGTTGTCCCAGGAACATGTCTCACTTGGTAAAATCAGGCTCTGCTGAATGGCACAGCCCTAATTTTTTTTCAGGGCTCAGAAGATGTCATGCGCTTTCTGGTTTTAGGATCAATAGTAATGTAAGACCTTAACTGATGGGTGAAACCTCCTTCTTGCTGACATCCTTTTGTTATTGTGATTGAGAAATGTCAAAAAGGACAGACATTGTCTATTAAGTGCGCTGCTCAATGGCCTGACCAGACAATAATCACAATAGCGATCTTTCTGCTTTTCACTTTAAAGCAAAAGTGCAATGAAACCTTCCCATGATTATGTGTCAGCCTCCTCAAGAATAACATGCTCGTTAATCGACTCATCACTTAATGAATGAGGGTCATTAATTGATTAGCAGCGATGCTGATTCGCCCTCTCAGCCGGGGCTTATTGCTTCTCTTTCTGTAAGATGAAGTAGCTCAGAGGGGCGCTTGCTAAAAACCACCGTGTAGCTTCGCTTGGTGCAGCACACTATCGATTTGACGTCCCTCCCTCTTCCTCTTCACCCGTTTGGAGGGGATCTGAAAGCTGTTGAAATGCTGCTTTCTTAACTCCCAGAGGGCCCTTGGCCCAAAATCTATTAAAGGAAATAAATAAACACATTCATTAATAGAGGCTTGTTGCTTTTTTTAGCCCCTCTCTGTAGGTGGGAAGTTGAGACTTGGCTGAGAGGCGATGCAGAACTCTTGAGAGGTTGAGATGGGTTAGATTCTCCAGTGGCCTTTCTTATTAACGCACCTGGCTCTTATCGGAAATCTAAGGTTACATTTGCTCGAATGTGCCAACAGCGTGGCCTGGGTGCCTGAGCAGCTCTCGCCAAACAAATGAGGTAACCGGGATCAAGTTATCATGTACTGCTCTCTTACCTTTTAAAAGTAGAAGCCATAAAGTAATTTATATTAGCCGCTATCCAGTAAGACGCTGGCAAGCTGCACAGCTCGGAGAAAGAGAAGTGGTCTATTCTTTTCCTCTTTCCCACTTTTCTCTCTCCCCTCCTAAGGTGAGCGGCTAGAGGATTTACAATGGCTGCCATGGCACCCCAGCCTCGTCCATAAACAACCGGCACTCCTGTCTCACGTGCCTCCACGTCGTCACGGCAACATTCATCATCACAACTCTTAAGACAGTCATCCTCTTTCATAAGGAGGCTTCCTCCAGAGCCCCCTCAGACAGCTGGAGTAAATCACACTAGTAAGAGAGGGGGCGAAAGAGAATGGAAATAGCGACCGCTCTCGTGTAGCCTACAGCATTGATATATTGTATATCAATGGAGTTTTTACATTTAGAAGCATCCAGTGCGTGGAAAATTTAATCACGTATGCAACGCTAAGATTGTGTTCAGACAGACAGACTTGACAGACAGACAGAAATGGGATCCAAACCGTCCATATTGTATGTTGTAGGTTTGGGCAATACAGCAAAACAATTATTCTCAATAGTTTTCCAAATTGTGATGTGATATATGATATATGATATATAAAAAATTTACCCTCCTTGAAAAAGATGATCTGGATAGAACAGCTATTACAAAGAACAACCCATTTTTACTGCAAAATACAAAATAAATAGACATAGTGACTACATTCTGCTTTTTTACAAAATGAAAACAAAGGAGAATATTTAAAATTATAGTTACATAATAAAATGTAGAAGAACAATGGGAAAGTAGTGAAGTGGAATGGAAAAACGCATTCTGTATGAACCGCATGATTAATGCACAGATCTGCTCTTACATACAGTATCAGATTTTTATTTATTATTTTCTGATACTGCCATAGTTAGCACTGTCAATCATCTCGGGTTACTTGACTGTAACCCTGTTTCCTGAAAAAGCGGGAACGAGATGCTGCGCTCAATAGCGCTAATGAGAACATTCTTTGTTCGACCGGTTGTGAAGCATGTGTGTCAAACACGCCAAGAATTGGCTTAAATAACCTCGGCAGGTGACGTCACTGATAACGAGCACTTGCAGGTTAAAAATAGACGTGAAACGGAAACATCCTCAGGTTACCCCTTTGTCTGAAGAGACGTCCGCACACGTCGACAGTGCGGCATTGAGGCGCAGCATCTCATTCCCGCTTTTTCAGGGAACAGGGTTACAGTCAAGTAACCCGAGACGTTCCCTATCAAAAGCTACTCTCGATGCTGCGCTCAATAGCGCTAATGGGAACGAGAATACCAACGCCGCCGCACTGTAAGTGTCTGTACCCCCAAAGTTGTGTAGTGTGTGCGCACAAACATCGAAGAGGTCTCAGACATGACTCTGGGATGTACACTCAAGGGCATGCGAGCCCGGAGTAGCATCGACATCCAAACTATAGAATCTGACAAATGTGTGCGGAAAGGACCAACCTGCCGCATCACACACTTGCTGCAAGGGCGCACCTCCTGCTCAAGCCATTGAAGATGCAACCCAACTGGTTGAATGGGCACTAACTCCTAGAGGCGAAGTTTGACCACGTGCCTCGTAGGCTAGGGCAATAGCAACCCTCACCCAATGTGAAACTGTTTGCCTGGTGGCAGCCACACCCCTGACTGCGGCCCCCACAGCATATGAAAAGCTGCTCTGATTTACGCCACTGGCTAGTGCGGTGGAAGTAAATCTGAAGAGCACATACTGGACACAGTGAGTGAAGTCTTTCCTGCTCCGGTGTTGTAAATGACGGAGGACAGAAGTCTTTGGAAATGAGTAGGATGGACATCCAAACTACAGAACCTGACAAATGTGTGCGGAGAGGACCAACCTGCCCCCCCCCCGGTTGCGGCCCCCATGGCATATGAAAAGCTGCTCTGACTTATGCCACTGGCTAGTGCGGTGGACGTAAGTCTGAAGAGCACGTACTGGATACAGTAAGGAACATTCGGAAGATAATTAGGGTGAGGATGCAAAATAGCTTTGACTCGCCTAGGGGCACAATCGGAACAGGATGGTAGGACTGACAAAGCCTGTAAATCCCGAATTCTCCTTAGAGAGGTAATGGCCATAAGAAAAACCATCTTTAGAGTCAGAAGCCTGGCAGGCGCTGATTCTAATGGTTCGAAAGGGGTGCCAGCCAGCCCATCGAGCACTACGGCTAAATCCCCTGAAGGGGCCATAGCTCTAGTGGGTGCTTCAACCTCTGAGCCACATGAATGAAGCGGGCGACCAGAGGGTGCAGTCAATCAAAGCATGGCAAGCCAAACTAGCGGCCATGTTAGTTCTGAGAGTACTAGGGCATGTGCCTGAGGACAATTTCTCTTGCAGGAACTCCAATACTGAAACAATTTGGCAGTGAGCTGGGTCTGCATGGTGTGTCATGCACCAGCCCTCAAAAACACTCCATATGAGGGCTTAAGTTATTCTAGTGGAGGGAGTCCTAGCACTTAGAATAGTCTCTATTACTGTGGCTGGAAGGCCAGCATCTCTAGTTGGTCCCCCTCAGGGGCCAGACGTGAAGGTTCCAGAGCTCAGGCCGGGGATGAAGTACTGTCCCCTGTGCCTGAGAGAAGATATCTCCTGACTGGAATCGCCCATGGCGAGCCATCGAGGAGGGATATTAGATCTGAGAACCAAACTCCGGTCGGCCAACCGTACGCTATCAGTAAGAGGCGAAACCCATGTCGACGGACCTTGGCCAGGACTCCCGGGAGCAGAGCAATCGGAGAAAAGGCGTAAAGACGCAGTCTTGGCCAAAGCAGAACCTGGTGCGCTAACTCGTTCGAGCGGCGCGACTGCAGTCCGCCCTGGCGATTTATGTAAGAGACTACAGATGTGTTGTCCACCCGCACTAGGACATGGTAGCCTCTCAACTGCTGGAGGAAGTATTTCAGGGCCAGAAATACAGTCTTCATTTCGAGGCAATTGATGTGCCAATTCGAGAAGATGACCTCTCCAGATCCCTTGGGCCGGACAGCCAACTAAGGCCGCTCCCCAGCCCATGAGGGAAGCGTCTTTCATTAGCATCTTGCGATGACAACACGGACCTAGAGTGGGACCCAAAGTCAGAAACCGGGGTCTGAACCACATAGATAGGGTACGAAGCCCCTGGCGCGTAACCCTTATTTGCCACTGGGGATTGGCCCTTGGATGAAATCCCCTGGCTCTGAGACACAACTGAAACGATCTCATGTGCAGGAGGCCCAAAGGTATCACAGTGGATGCAGCTGCCATGAGACCTGAACAGTGACTTTCTGGCCTAGTTTGATGTTCTTTCGGGTATTTAAAATGGATTTGACGCATGCAGGAGACAGCTGTGCCTGCATTGTGATCGAATCCCATACCACACCCAAATACGTTGTCCTCTGACCTGGAGAGAGAACGCTTTTCTTGGCGTTGAGTCTCAACCCCAGAGATTCGAGATGAGCTAGGATGACATGCTGATGTCGAAGCGCAAGCTCTTGAGACTGGGTCAGATTCAGCCAGTCGTTTATATACATTTTAAATGTGGATGCCCTGGAGTCGTAGAGGAGCCAGAGCTGCATCCATGAATTTCGTTTAAGTGCGGGATAACATAGCTAGGCCGTATGGAAGAACCTGATACTGGTAAGCTTCGCCCCCGAAAGCGAACCTCAGGAACCTCCTGAGTTGTGGCAATATTTCAAAATGAAAATACACGTCCATTAGATCTATGATTGGACACAGCCCCCCGTCTTTCTTGGGAATCAAGAAATACCGACTGTAATAGCCTGACTCTCTGTCTGGCAGGGGAACACATTCTATGGCCCCTTTGACCAGCAGAGTCTGTGATTCCTGTGTCAACAGATATGCACGTGCCGGTATCACAGAGGTGGAGACCACGCTGTTGAAATGCAGAAGACGATGTACAAACTGAATCCTGTAGCCCTTCACTACAGTTCTTTCGACTCATGGGGAGATATTTGGCAGTAGCTTCCACGCTGCCAGCTTCTCCAAAAGGGGCACTAATTGTGACACTTTGTTTGTTGTGGGGGGGTTAGATGTCTGGTGTCCTGAAACGTGGCAGGAAGCAACAGAGCATGTATCATTTCACTGGAGACCACTGCCCCGGAAACACCGGTGGTGGCGGAGGTTGTTCAGTGATCCCCTAAGGGTGCCAGGAAGGAGCCTTACACTTCTGATGGAATTTTCCAGGGCCCTCCCTGAGGGGACACACCCTTTGTCCTGGGCACAGCTTAAGGCCCTTGATTTGGTCGTGATGACCGACCGTACTTTAGTCCAGCTCCATCTGCGGCTGCCAAGTATTACAAGCTGCTCCCCAGTCTTATGAGGGGGCGCACAACTCGCCACACTCTCTCTTTGAACCTCCTACCCCAGAGGAGCTGGATCGGGTCGGGACTGTTTATTTATTTATTTATTTTTTTCACAGCCCCGACACTTGAGCACAGTGAGTGAGAAACATATTAAAAGTCTCCTCCTGGCACTCAGATTTTTCAGATCAGCCTGATACGCCTGCAGAACCCATGGTGTGCAGGGCAGCACTAGTCTGACCCACAGCATGAAATGCGTTCCATCCATTATATATATATTATATATATTATATATTTTTTTTATTCATCATCATAATTATCATCATTTTCATCATCATTTATTTATATTTTTATTTAAATGATGTTGCTCCAATAGGGGGAGATAGCAGCTAGCGTCTCTCTCCCCTATGAAATCATAATGTACAAAATCTAATTTTAAGGCTTTAATCTGGTCACTGCACGAGTCACCACCTAGTAACTCCTCATGTGCTTATAATCGCGAGAGGAGCACTAGGAGAGAGCACTCTCAATGTCCATTTAAACAGAAACTAGAGCTACAGCAGCCTCTGCCCAATCCGAAGAAGTGCCTGGGCACGCTTCGGAGATGGGCGCGAGAACCGTCCGATCTTCCAGATCGGAGCGCGATCTTAATGAGCGGGAAGCAGCTCGTTCCTCGTGAGAGCAAAGAGCCTAGCGCGGATAGGAAGTGAACTGCGGTGCTTACAACTGCCACTCTAGAACGCGAAAGCAGCCCCTTTTTTAAACAATAAACATGCTTCCTTTTAAACTAATACTTTCATCAGCGTGACACACACACACACAATGCGGTCTCTGAAGACAAAGAAACCTGAGGATGTTTCCGTTTCACGTCTATTTATAACCTGCAGGTGCACGTTATCAGTGACGTCACCTGCCGAGGTTATTTAAGCCAATTCTTGGCGTGTTTGACACACATGCTTCACAACTGGTCGAACAAAGAATGTTCTCATTAGCGCTATTGAGCACAGCATTGAGAGTAGCTTTTGATAGGGAACATCGTGTTTCGGATCCAATCCTGCATTTAATTACAGTTGTCAGTCCAGAAACTGCATTGTGTAGCTGGTAGCATGAGAAATAAATCATTTATTCAAATTGTGAATGAGTTAGAAGCGAAAGGCGAACGAGTGCTCTGTTTATAATCACTTAAGCTGTCAATCACTTCAGTCTAAGTTCACTGACTGAGCTCTGCACGTTTGTGGAAACACCCATTATGATCAATGAAGTTGTCTACACTGCACAGTGAATATCGTTTTCACATTTAAACATTATTAAGTTATAATAAAAGGATTCATGACTATGTAAAAAAGTATGTGAGCTTTCTGAACAAAAACTTTGAGCAGCAATGAGTGGATGACTAACTTAAAACTTCTAATTGGTTATTGAATTCGGCACTCGACATATGCGAGTATATAATTATATTGTACATATATACATCGTACACAGTATGATGCAGTGGTAAATTTTGACATTTTGGATTTTTTAATACATTTTGGATTTTTTTTCCTTCTTCTTTTAGATTTTTTTCCCTAAATTGTGCCGTGATATTTCCATCACTTATTTTTATTTAGGTATTTTGTTGAGATAAGCAGTAGAAAATTGTAGGAACTCTAATGTGGGTGGGCGGGGGGCGGGTTCACCTTGCCAGTCAGAATAGACAAGAGCAGCTACTTTCTGTGTTCTTTTATAGATGTAGATCTACTGAATATTGACAACATCTTCTCAACAAACTGATCTGATTTCATCACCTGCAAAACTAAAGTGTGTGAGTCAAAACAAACAAAATAGATGTACAGTGTGAACATCCTAAGCCTTGCAGACACTATTTTCTGGATACCGCATACCTCTGCCATTCACAGACCCTGTAGAGGGACTAGAAATAAGTCATGACAGAGCATCCGCCACTACAAAGCTTTATCCAGCATGTACAGTTTGTCTGCAGGTGTAGCTAGCATAACAACATGCGTTCCCACACATCTTAATCAAAACATTGCTGTGCTTGCACAGGCCACATGGGAAGTTGCTATAGTGTGCATGTCTGGTTTTATGGCTGCATGGATGTTTGCTGTCGGAGAGAAAGGAGGATATATTTGTCGTATAGGACAGGAATCTGTTCTAGTGCAGGCCATCAGGTCCACTGCAGCTCTGGTGAGTCTATTGGACATAAAATGATGATTAAAGGGTCCTGCCCTTTAAATAGACAATCCTGTTGACCCAATTTAGAGGCACAATCAATGCACCACTTGGCAGATTAATTGAGACGCGTCTGATTGATTTTTTTTTTTAAGGAAAGCTTGAGAAACTGCAATGCTGCAGAGCTACAGCGGAAGAACGGAACAGCTGCCCGAAGTTGAGGTGAAGTGAAAACTTCCCTCTTCTTCATTATGTGATATGTTACCCCAGAGGCCTTCGCCTGTGCTGGCAATAACAAGAAGAAATGAGAAAAGCCAGATTGTACATATGTGTGCTCAGTCATATATATGCATTATAAGGCCGCCCTTTGGCATTGACTGTAAAATTTGCTGCCTTGAGTGGTTCTATATGTTAATTTAGATAAAATTAGGCGAAGAACAATATGAGGAGCAATCTTTTCGCAAGTGAGCTCAGTTTTTCAGTTTTGATTGAATTTAAATTTAGGTAGCAAACAGGATGGAGTAATTGCAATTTGGATTTGAATGAATTAGAAAATGTCTTGAAATTTAGCTACATTTGTCCAGACAATATTTGAATATATATATTCCCCTAAGGGAATATATATATATATATATATATATATATATATATATATATATATATATATATATATATATATATATATATATATATATATATATATATATATATATATATATATATATATATATATATATATATATATAATATTTTTTTTTAAATGCTATAAAGCTGATTATAAAATGGATGGATGAAATTTGAATGCTGGCTTGAGAAAATCTTATTTGATTGATTGATTATGTATTTTTAATGAGATGCAAAGCTTTGAAGTTGATTAGAAAGATGGATGGATTAATGGATGCATACATGAGTTTATTAGAAAGATAGATGGATGACTAGATGATAGTTAGGTAAAACTAAATAGATATATCAATTCAAATTCCATTTCAGTTTCCTTTAGAGTTTGAATTCCTTTCCAATTCAAACTGACTTTTTATTTTTGGAACCAATTCTTTGATTGTTATGTTTTGCACAACTCTGGTAAAATGAGATATGTATAAGGTCCGTAGTGTCTTTGTAGCAAGTTTCTTTTCCATTACATATTCCTTTACATCACAGTTTTTATTATACTCCCTGCAGCACAACGGTGAAGATCCTGAAGGAATTGATTTTGTCCCCATGTAAGCATGTTTGCATTGCTGTTTGCACAGGTGTTAGTCGTATGCCACTGGATAGGAGCATCGTTAAGGATGCTTGTGTCCCGCTGCGCCCCAGGTGTCTACTGCAACTCGCTCCCCAAGGTTCACTCAACACATTTGAGACCCTCTCCTCCACATTCAGTCCAGTTAAATGGCTCATCGATAAGAGAATCTGTTTCACCATTGGAATCAATCAGTCGCTGGTTTACAGCTCCTGTGATGTGAGGTTTGTCTAAGTGCTGTCAACCTCAAACATGGTACAGGTGATCAGAGATCTTATTACACACCAAAGCCTCGTGTGCACTTTCATCACTCCGAGTGTGGGTACACAGAGGTGTCTTTTATCACGACGGAGGAATCTGATCTTATCGTTCAGCATAGATAGATCTCATTACTAACAATCGCGCACACTGCACAACGCTGAATGATTTGAATAGAGCCATATAATGAGATGAATGAACAAATAATTCACTTTAATAGCGACGATCCTTAGTGCGGTATGATGCGTCCGTCATTATTTTGCAGGGTTGATAGGCAGTTTGTCTTCATCCCCCTCAGGCACCGAGGACTGGGGGGAACTTCTTATAAAAAAGAACATCATAATGTTTTACTAATATTTAATTATGGCTTTGTGGTCCAAGGACAAAGTAGAGGTAAGTGCACAGATTACAGGAGGATGATTCGTAACTGTGCAGCACTGATCATTTATTTTTATCAGCAGCGTTCATTCTGTCTTCGGTTCTTTGGGTACCCACCCTGGCTTTTCCTCCTCCCCTGTGCCTCCAGCATGGCCCAAGCTATCATCTCTAAAGATAACAGTACACTCTCTGAGTGACAGTTCAGGCCCCTGAAGCCATGCGGTTTTAATTAAGAACATATCCCTTGTTGGCCCCTGGTCCCAGACCAGGTGAGGCCAGATCAGACCCCGTGGAGGGCGGGCCGCAATGACAGTACTGGCCCGATTAAAAGTCACAAGGTTGACAGTTGTGGCACTTGTGGCATTTTTCGTTTCTTTTCTTATTTTGCATTCATTTCTCCTTGGTAAAAGGTCAGTCAGAAGAAAGTTCTAGAAAAGTTAAGCACAAACTTAACTTAAAATCAAACCAGGTTAGTTTCCATGTAAAAATTCTAATTCAAATTAAATAATAAAGTTTATCAAGACATAATTTGAATGATAGCTTGACAAAGTCCCGTTTGAAATTTTTTGGAAAAAGGTGAAAAGCTTTAAAGTTAATGAGGAAAAATTGATAGATACAAGTTTAGAGGAAATGCTGTAAATACTGTAGAAATTAGTTTTAGTTTATATACTCTATTTAATTTGTATAATAAATTAACTTTTACCAACCAAGACAGAGGAGCACTTCACTTACCACAATGCATTACCTGTGTAGATTTTCTTTGAATTGCTGTTCATTGAATTCTTATTCCTATAATTTATATTCAAATTCCAACATCCTTTTTTATTTTTATTTTCATTTCGAAAGTTCTTCTGCGGATGTTATATTAAATCCAACATAGGCTCAATGGAAATACATGCCTCCAACTACATTTCTGCAGAACTCAAAATACATACTTATAACAATCGCTGCAGTTGAAATAAACACTAGAGGCAGTAAAACTCCAACAACTTTTATTACTTTTCACACAAAGTATGATTTGCAGATCTACATCAATTAATAAAGCCTAATTTTTGCATAATTACTTGAGGAATTGTATGTTATGAATTCAAAACAATTTTAACATGCTGTGAGATTTGAAGTGCATTTGAATATTAGCTTCACAAATCCAGATTCATATGCATGAGTTTTTTTAATTCAGTTGGTTTGCTCGGTAGCAAGCACAATACAGCGTTGCACTTACTGTATGTGATGAAGAGCTTCGGTACGAGCCCCATGAAATTACAGTAAAAAAAAATAAAAATAAAAACAAAAAACCTCAAATCAACATAAGGAAGTTAAAACAGGCCAGCAGCACAAACAAATTTATTTTTATTTCACTTTTTTCACTCGCATTTGTGACTATCACTATCAGGTAGGTTTTGGATTGGTTCTAGGGGATATTTCCAACATGATAGAGCATAAACATTTAGCGACACTCATTGTATATAATTATAAACCACAGCAATATGTACCTGAAGCAACGTAATACAAATGCAGCAATACGTGCCTATATCCACATAACAAAATTGTGCCAGAGTCACGTATTGAACTATTGAACATTTTAGCATTTTGAAACTGTCACAAAATGTGCAGTTAGGTATATAATAACGGTGCTACAGAAATGTATTTAGAGGCACATATTTCGAATGAGCCTGGGTTGATTAAATCTAACTAGGTTAGTTTTATTTATTTATTTATTTTAGTCATCAGCATCTTTTAGATAAGGTGATACATTATGGAGATGCTGTGGAACGTGCCACATTTCTTTTTTATTTAGCATTTTGTTTCTCTTTGGTAAAAGTTCAGTGAGAAGAAAGTTAGCAACAAATTTGTGCAGTCATAATTACATTAAATGTAACCAGATTACTTTCAATGGAAAATTTTTTTTTTCTAGAATAGCATGAAAAGTTTACTCATCAGCATCTTTTAGAAAAGGTAATATATTGTTTTATAGAGACGCTGACTAAACAAAGTCCCCCCTTTTGGGAGCCGCAGCTTTAGTCTCATTTACATCTAAAACAGTGGAGGCAACTTCTAAACGAATGTTTTGTTGATGTGTTTATAAGCCAAGGACGTGTATTGCACAAGATAAAAAATAAAAAAGTGCATTTAAAAAATAAAAAGAAACACTTCTATATTTACCAGCACATTAGAAACAGTTTGTTTGGCTGCAGGGCACAACATGTTGGGTTGCCACATCACAGGAATTCCCTCTTGGGATTAGAACAAGTGCTTGTCTGGTGAGGTTTGCTGTTTCCTAATCACCTGGACTGGAACGCCGGCCTGTTTGTGTGGGTGTTTATATCTGCGTGTGTGTTTTTCGAGGTTTAGCTGAGGCTCAGGAGTTAATGAGGGCTGTTCAAGATGCGCGTGTCCAGCAAGGGGCAGGTAGTATGGCGTCAGCATTTCAGGCCAGGCTGGCCGGGGGGCGGCTCGCAGGTGGGCTGTGTGCGGCAGGCCACCCGCTCTGATTTATGGAGGTGTCAGCTCGTCTGGCCGTGGGTTGAACCCACAAATCTCAGCACCTTTAAATCATTCCTCTCCGGAGTCCGTGTGCGAGGGATGGGGGGTGAGGAGGGGTTGAGGTCGGGTAGAGACGGTCTCAACTGCTGATCTCTATCGAGCGGCGAGGGGAGCGTACATAAATTCGTGTAAGCGCACAGATGTGCGCGCACACACGCATAACAAACCTGAGCACATATATATGCTGATCTAGACAACAACGGCCCTCTTTATCAACCCGTCGCTCAGTTTCTCTCTTGTTGCAGAGAAGATGTTATGCATCACTCACTGTCCAGGGGTCCCGAACAGCCCACCTTTTCCGCTGACATCTCCACCCCGGCTTTGATGGAGGAGATTTTTGTATATCTGCAAATCTATGAAGAGATGCATTAGGTTTTGAAAATGTGGATCAGTCATATTGTTGGCAATTGATTCCTCTCTGAGTGTCGTATTCGCTGATAAATGACTGTTGGATTGATGTGCAGACAGATCTGGGAATGGATTACCTGCGACTTTGTCAAACCCCTGATTAGATTCTCAACCATTGATGCATTTATCTGTTTGGTTTCATGTTGTTGAATTTTATCGATTCTAAACACCAAGTTCATATAACAAACATAGTTATTGTATGTTTTGGAAAAAGTTACAATCAAATCAAATTGATGATTCAGAAAAGTTTGACTGCATCAAAACTTCTCAAAATACTTCTTACATATACAATGAGCCCCAAAAATTTGCATCAAAAAAAAAAGGATGTTTAAAAGGACTAGGTATTGTAATCCCTAGCAATTCGACACTTGCCTTGGCCTTGAATATAAACTTTATTTTAAATATTTTTTTATGTATTATAAAAAAAATGTTTGCATATAAACACTAACAATATATATATAATTTATTTTATCAGCAAAAACAGTAGTAATGTGAAATTATGTGACAATTTAACTATTTTCTGTTTCAGTATATTTTAAAATATATTTTATTCCTGTGATGGCAAAGCTAAATTAAATTCACAGCAGCCATTACTGCTGTCTTGTCACATGGTCCTAACCCTAACCATGATATATCGTTGTTTTTATTTTTTTCATGTTGTTTTTTCATGAATATGTATTATTAACAGTTGTTTCAAATGGAATTCTTCTGGAACATTCTAAATGTTTTGCTGTCACTTTTTGTCAGTTTAAATACATGAAAATGTAATTTATAAAAAAAAAATCATAATAACACCCAAACATTTAAGCATGTGTTTTAAGTGTCAAAAAAATTACTTTGGCATATATCCGTGCAGAGAGCTTTGAAGAAAAAAAATAAAAATAAAATAAAACCTTTCTATTTACTTTTACTTTTTGTGTATGTACACATCTGACATATGTAAATTTCCATTCATCTCTTTAACCAAGGCATGTTATTAAGAGGACATTCATAACATGCTATCATTATATTACAACTGTCTCTCGGGCATGTAATACAAAAATAACATCTCCCAGGGGATGTCTGGAGTTATGAGTTTGCAGCTTATGTTGGTGGAGGTTTCTGGGAGACAGCAGACATTTATAGCACACTTTGCTCCCTGGCGAGAGGTTGTAAAATGTGGTCTCTTTTGCATTAAAGAAAAGGAGTAAAATTCAAGGTTGTGCACAGTCAGATGTGATCAGTAACAAAATATTTCTCTCTGATTACATGTGTATGCATATGTTTGTTAGCGTTACATATTCATGGACTTACAATATCTTTTGTTTGCGGGAAATCGATACATGGGTTGATCAGGGCAGCATGCGGCTTTTTTATGCATCTCCCCTATACATGCAAACGATGATAAATCCACAAAGGTTTTTCCAATGCTCATGGGTATGTGAATGTGCAAGTGCACGTCCATGTGAGTGCATGTATTATTCATGCATACGCAGTATACATGTGTGCCGGTTAAAAAAATAAGACCTGCTTAAAAACATCCTTGATTTCACTGATGGAAGCAGACTGCAACGGACACGTTTGCTGCGCTCCTCACTTTCTATGTTTGGCTTGTAATTTAATTGAAGCTGATTAAACTTACAAATTTAGTCAGAGCACAGCATGCTAATGTAATGAAATCCTTTCCTGTTCAAAAAATGTGTTAGCTCAACAGGTATGAGATCAAGTACATGAATCCCTGCAGTGACCCTCAGGAATACATGAGCCGCCACAAATAAATATGCGCACTTTTACTAAATTTAACTGTGTTATATGACCTTTTGGTTTGCTTTTTAGTTTTGTCCTAAGTAAAGATCATGTTCCATGAAGATATTTTGTAAATTTCCTACTGTAAATATATCAAAACTTAATTTTTGATTAGTAATATGCATTGCTAAGAATTCATTTGGACAACTTCCAAGGCACTTTTCTCAGTATTTCGATTTTTTTGCACTCTCAGAGTCCAGATTTTCAAATAGTTGTATCTCGGCCAAATATTGTCCTATCCTAACAAACCATACATGAATGGAAAGCATATTTATTCAGATTATGTATACATCTTAATTTCGAAAAACTTTAGACTTGCTAAAATCTACTCATCTTTCCTATGTGACAACTAGCCCCGGTCTCCTTTAAAATTGGCTCTATAACATACACTAATATATTTGGCTGTAGTGCTTAACAGATTAAAAGCATTGTATTGAGCATTATATAATGAAATAAAACTAGGTTATGACTTCAAAATCACACTTTTTATAAAGTGTTACATTAAAATGGAACTAATGTCGCAAAACTTCACTCAAAGAAATCCAGTACAGAACTGTTGAAACTGTTTGCTGGAAGGATGTTCTGCTATAAATTGCTTCTTTTGAATTTCATACTATAAAGTATCATTTGAAAAGCGCTTAACTGCATTAAGCTGCGCTAATTTACATTTGCCTTTTAGGCTTCACAACAGTTTAAGAAAACAAAAAGCCTGATGTAGCACCCATGACTAGTTCTGTTTTCCATTAAAGAATTAGATGATTAAATTAGATTAAATAAGATCAACACAAAATGAAAAATAATCAGTGCTCTGATTTGACATGTCTCCTTTTTAAATACACAAACGCCAGACTAATTCAACACTGATAAATAATTGCAGGCCTGTTGGATAACGTAATTGGCAGTTTTGTACAGTGCATGGCATACTAGTGGCACTTTAAATCAATGTGCATCACAGTCATGCATTATTTCTAGGCAATAATGGCTCCATTGAATATTGTTTGGTCCTTCCGGCCAAGATGATCACTTGTACCTTCAGCTAAAAACCTACTGGATGTGATTGGACAGTTTAATTTGATGTCTAACTGTCTGAGAGCTCAACCAGGTGAAACACAATTATACTTTTTGGTCATTAGTAATTCACTTTAGATGCAATTAAGTCCTTTTATAGCATTTCTTGTAACAAACACATACTGTATGCCTGTTTAAACAATTTAAAAGTTAGTTGTTTGTTCTCACAGAAAACATTATAATCCAGTATACCTTAAATTTAATTATTCCATATATGTAATTATACTGTGAACCCATGTTAAAGAAGGTCATCTGTGAAATAAATCTTTTTCTTCTTCTTTTTTTTCCTGAACATCAAGACCTCTTCTCTGATACAAAGTATGTTGCGGCTACCTCCGGATTTGCATAGATATTACACATCAACACATTTACTCAAAATTCAAAGGTTTTCTTTTGGAGATGCCATTGAATCATATACATGTAGTGGTGTTAGTAGTGACCAGAGATGAGTGTGAGATTTAACTAATGCAGTGTTGATCTGAAAATGTGACATGCCACCACAACTTGGGACAAAGATGGAACCATCTAAACCTGGTGTGTCCTCCAGCCTCGTAATGCAGATGTGTTTTGCATTAAGACCCCTGAATGGCTTGACTAAATGGGGCAGCATGCAATTAGTTTCCAAAGTACTTATCTCATTAAAGTAAATGAATTATTGATTTAACGACACTCATGCTTTTAGTGGGTGGCATACTGATATTATGAGACTTTTCTGTTGTTTGAAAAGGCACTGTCCATCTTTGGCAAATGCATGATTCTTCTTGAGATGTTTGGCTTGGAGGTGATTTCTATGGTAAGTGTGAGGAGAGTAAATGTAGATGACCTTGTTTCTATTATAAAGGTGCATTCAAATTAAAATACACAAGACAGTTTGCACTCTGGTAGCTGTTTTGTGATCATTTATTTTATTGCAAAGTATATATTTTTTTTAAGTTTGAGGTGTTAGAATAATGTTTTGATGGCTTGCTGTTGGCTAGCACTTGAATAAAAAAAAAATAATAAAATGGCAGCACTTGAATATTTTTTTTTTAATGCCATGGAATAATATTTTGATTGGAATTGATTTCATGTTGCATCATTAAAAAGAAAAAAAGTAGAGTTCTACATTTTTAGACAATTGCAAAATATTAAATATTTATTTGCATATGCTGTTGACCTTGAAGCTTTAACCATGTCTATGAGGTTCCTAAGGTGCTGTCCAGTGTAATTTAACTAAGATTTGGTTAAAAGATAAATAGCATTTAAAGGTACAGGTTGTAGGACCTGCCACTAGAGGGTGCACTACCAAAACAATAACAATCGCGTGGTTTGATGACACTAAGAAAGAGCGTGGAATGATGGGATTTGTTGTCTTCTACCCAACGGCTGATGGCCATCAATCAGACAATGCAAAGTCAATGCAAAGACGCGATCAGAGTATGGATCAGACGCGTCCTCACGCAGGTTTAGAGATAATAGCATACGTTTTCTATAAAGATACGAATCAAAACAACTCACCTGTCGAGTAAAACACAAGTGAGATCGGCATCTCTTTCTAGTTGAAGTTTGTCGCGAAGCTACTTCCATATTTGTCCACGACACTGTTGTCATGTGGTTTCTACGTCAGTAAAGGCGGTAACAAAGGGTAACTACCGTCATTGACAGATGACTGCACTGCCTCGTGTCACTGTTTAGAATGGGAATTTTCTCATGATTTATAAGTAGTTGAAAACATTAGAGATATTGTTAGTAATCAGCTGGACAAAATATATAACACTAGCCTAGTGGTTTTTGGATATTTATTTATGTTTTGATTTTGAAGAGACTTTCTGTCTTTTTTCCCTCTACAATAACTCTCAATGGTAACCAAAAATGTTTAGTTACTAAAATTCTTTCAAATATCTTCTTTTCAGGAGAAAGAATGTCATAGTAAATTATGACATAATTTTCATTTTTGGTTAAACTATTTATTTAAGGCCCAGTAAATGGTTTGTAAGAGTTATGCCGAAATTGAAATTCGTTGGAAAATTTTGTTCAATGTTGTATGAACTATTTACCCACAATTTTCCTATTATACTATATATAGAATAAAAGAAATTGCCGTGCATAAACAAAATTACGTTCAAAGACATTTTATGATTATCAGCGAAATCTGAGGGGCTTTGACTGCTATCATCATTATCATCTCAGTGACCATTTCATTATGCTGGAAACCCAAGCCGTGCGCCTCTCCACCTCCCACCCCTTTTTCCCGCCTACCTGTCTACAGCTAAATACATTCTTTCACTGCACTTATAGAAGAAGGCTGTCTGCTGTAGCCTCAGGGCTTTTGGAGGTGATGCTAAGTGCTGCAGCAGGAGCAACCATCTACTTCCGCTCCAAATGAGAGCTGACACCCGAGCCCAGAGATTGCCTCATAATCCCACGTCCTCACATGCACATTTCTTTCCTCTTCAGCACTTTTCAAATGGTCGTACGACATCAGTAAAAGTGCAGAAATTCTCAGTTTTGACTTCCTATATCTATATAGGAAGCCTTCTAGATTCAATCTGAATAAGCAAGGTGTAAAGTTACTTGTAATGCAGCTGGTTTGTAGGCCACCTGCTGTTTGTTTTTTCGGAGGCTGTGCAGCATGTTTTCAGGCTGCAGGTCATGTCTGTTTGTGTGTAACCGTGCCATAGCGTGCTCTCGCAGCTCCTCTTGCACTTGTTTACCACTTTGTGTTTATATGGCCACATCTCTCTCTCCCTCTCACTCTTTCTCTCCCCTCCTGCCTGATTCATTTTCTACCACAGCAATTACCAGGATTGATCCTTTCAGGGTCCACTTCCACTTCTCACGGTTTTACTGCAGGCCCTTTATTTATTCGATGTTTCCTGTTGCCTCTCCAGCTAAGATCATCTTGGGTCTGATTGAACATTTGCCCCAAAGTGCTTTTAGTGGAAATGAGTATAACCCCACAGTGGAACTCGGCGGATGGAGGTGGAGCGTCCGAAAGCGAGGCAGGTTTGAGTTATCGCAGGTGTTTGAATGGCATGGTTGGCATACTGGATGTTTCTGGGTTGGCGATACATTGATCAGGCTGGAAGTGTTTTGGCTCTGACACCTGGGCTCTGAAATGGCCATTGAGTGAGAATGTGCTCTTTTTGTCTTTGCCCCGAGAGGACTCTATTTGTACCTCGGAGTTTTCCATCATGGATAAATCACAGAACATTGTGTGACTAAAGCCCCTCCTGACAATAGAACTCAGCCGGCTCCTGTGGCAGTACTGGGGAGACAGTTTGGGGGAATGATACAGGCAGGAGCTCGGAAAAACACACCATGTCCCATCTTGCTTCTTTTAAGTACCTTTCATCTCCTTCACCTTCCACTCATTTCGGTGCAACCTCGAGCAGTCGTCTTGTTAATAACAATATTTATACATATCTAATTGCGCTCTCATCAATGCATGTCTCTTCAGTGGCACGTCAGAAGGGCAGTGGAAACAGCGGGGTTTGGTGGTGGGATTATATTTAGCTAGATCTGGCTCCCCAGTGGATTAATTAAATGTTGTGAGAGGGGTGCAGTGCAGTCTGGGTAAACCGCAGGGCTGTAATTTCTCCTGCCAGCAGTGCCGCTCAGTGGGCAGGTTAAGTCACAGATTAAGGGTTGCATGGCTGGTGCGGAGAGGAGGAGATGCTGGGTGGTGGCTCATTAGGTACGACTCCCACTGTGTTCGGAGAAGTAGTGGGAATAGGGAAAAGAAAGGAGGGGAAAACAGAAGGAAAACAAACAACAGTTTTCACCATCACAGGGCGACTGTATGTTTACCAAGTGCTGGCGAAGAGAAGAGTTTGACTGACGTGGTGGAGAACCTCTACATCCAGAGCTGTCAGAGCAGAAAACAAAAAGTCCCTCTTCAGTCTAGTGCTAAAGGATAGATGGGTAAATTGAGAAACTGTGGGCATTCTGAACATGCTGTACTTGTGTTAAATGTGTGGTCTTTTTCAGACCATTTTATTCAGCATTAATTTATACTTTTTGCTCCAAGTGGAAATGCTTTCAGATATTTAAGAAACAGTATATGTATGTTTTTTTTTAACACATACATTTATTATATACAGATCGCATTAGAAATATATTTATATTTATTTATTAGTTTTTCAGATGTCTAGTTTTTATTTTTTAAGCTACATGTACCTCAGACCCTGAAGTTGAATCTTAGATATACCTGTATTATATAATGTAAATAATATAGATTTATTAAATAAACACAGATACATACATACAGTATATATAATTTATGATGTAAACAAAGAGTAAAATAAACCAGTGCAGTATTTATTGTGAGACTTTCTCAAAATGCAAAATATATACTAATAGTTTAGGTATCACTTTAATCACAACCAACACATGACTCAATGCTCATTTTATTTTATTTTTTCAAAGGTTTATGTACTTGTTTGCTAAGGATACAACAATGTTAGCTAACAACATGCTTGAGAAAAAATATACAAATATAAGGGATATGTAAGTTATATATATGTGATGCTTGCAGAAGGTTAAGTAAATAAGACTCATTATGAGAGTCTGAAATTGTTTATATTGTTCATTTTCTATAAGTCCACAAATCTTAAGAAACACATCTGAACAGGTAACAGTAGAAGCAGCCTGACAATGAGGGAGTGAGGGATTTGTTATTTTGCCATTGTATGTGTTTACAGTAGTATGTGGGATCTGTTGGTGCATACGCGTGTGTGTTTGTGTGCGTATACACACCTGGTCTTGACCCCTTCAATAATTACTAACCAGCAGAGGAGTTTCCCACCCTACCCCATCACCTCTCTCCCCATCCATGTGTTTTACTGACCCTTGTCTCCTAGAGCTGCCCAGAACCTCCCTCAGCTCTCCCACAGGCAATTAACCTCCCACACACACACCTCTGAAAAATGATCAGCCTATTCAGTAATTACTCATTGTAGATTACGCATAGATTTTACTCATTCTTCTGTGCCCTACAACCCAAATGCTGAGACAGAGAAGAGGGGTCATTTTTGGCTTGCATCTTATAGGTGGATGTGGTTAATCCATCCTAGTATCCAGAATGAACCAAAAGCGAACACGATCACCTCATTGCTTTTTAAAATCTCACGCTTCATCATTGATTTGAAAGCAATGCATCACCAAAACTTTTAGCCCTTTATTAATGCACATTAAGAAATGTGCGTCCAAAGATGACTTTGTGGCTTGCTTTTTAGCATCAGTGCAAGCGCGCAGTGGCCACGGTTGTCATCTTATTAGGGGCACTGCGGCTAAATGTGATCATTATCTCCAGTGAGAGGGCTGCAAATGAAAGCAATCGTGTGCGGAGATAGGAGGGCCAACTTAGCAGCATGTGCTGAATTGTCTTATTTCAATTAATTTCACTGCTAATGCGCTGGATGGCTGTGATTTTAACATAGATGATTTCAATAAGCAGAGCATTGCAGCAGAACGCATCGTTTTCTCATGAGAGGTCAGCCAAGACAGTACGGCTTGGCCAATACTGCAGCCACAGTGCTTTCGGCATCCTTCGCAGTCTCTTAAAGAAACCCATAATCCTTTGAGTGTGCGTTTGTGGCCCCCTCAGGCTCCTGTGATCAAGTTGACCACTTGAAGTGAATTGTAAAATGTTTAATTGCCCCATCTAGTCCTATTTTTTTATTTATTGTTTGTACCCTAGAGACATTTTGACAGCAGTAGCTTCTCTGGACAGTCATGTTTCTATACGATATATTCCCCCGCTGGACCTCTGTAGCATTATTTAAATCCTTCACAGGCTTTTGCGCTGCTGTATTTAGGCTCCCCATGGATCAGCACGTCCCATTTTCCCACTGGAATATCCATTGGCAGGCTCTTTCCATTGGCAGGATTTCTTCTACTCTTAAACTGCACTCGGAAAGTTGCTCAAAGAGAGAAAAGTAACTTTTCTGCTTTTTTTGTGCTAACTCGAAATAATTTCTCCACCACGTTTTAGCAGCAGACTTTGCAGGCGCCAGTCGCAGCGCATTTGCATTCTGCTAATGTCACTGGTTTAACATGATCTCCGCTCCTTCCCCTCCCTTCTGTGGCAGTCGTAGACTCGACTTCGTATTCGTAATGCTTTGACTCTAAGCATGGTAAATTAATGTTTGCTTTCGGTTCTGCTGACTAGGCAGAATGTGCCCTATGGCACTTCATAATTACTCATAAGCTCGAGATCAAATCAAAATAAATGGCTGGATTTTCCCAAAGTGAGACCTTGGGAACGCACTTTAGAAGAACAAATTATTCACAATGCAGTCAGAGCATGAAGAGAGGGTCTATGAAGTAACGTGCTCCTTAGAGTGCCGCATATTAATCATTTAGAAACCCACCTGAAGTAGCGTTGAGAGCTGTTTGACTGAGGCCTTGATGACCATGTAACCAGCGTATTGATAAATCTGAATGAACATTTCATAGAGAGATATAAAGAGAGCAATGCATCCGAAGACGTTTGATCGGCAAGCTAGAACAGCAACTAGTGAAAATCAAAAAGAAAATCAAAAAGTGTGTAACATGCTTTCACATTTTAATGTAAAGACGCCATATTTTCCCTACCTTTGAATATCGATGCCCTCCTGCCTTGCGGGTTTGTTTTTTAATAGATCCAGTTAACGCATCCTTGGCATATTGTGCATGAACTGCAGCTGGTTCTACGGCGCACTTGCATGGGTAGAGCCCATTTTTGCTGAGTCATCTGCCTGGCACACACAGGCAAGCAAACAGAGGAGCAGTCATTAATTTAGTCCTTCTTTTCTCTGTTTCATTGCTGCTTGTGCTGAGGATGCACATGCGGACACAAAGGTTTATTCAAATCATTAAAGGCATGCATGCAAAGCTAATCATTTGACCTTTGGTTTTTCTTGCTCTGCGGAGACAAAGGCTTGGAGCCTTTGTGGTGGAGCGCATTATTTATATCATGTGATTTATGATTAGAGTGTTAATATACAAAACGCAAATGCAGACAGAGATCAATATGAAACAAATAACTAAAACCCTAAATTAGCACAGAGCTGCTTTTTTTAAACAGACTTAGCTTTGAATAGGCTGTTGCTAGCAACAGTATTGTGCAGTCTTCAGAATTGAATTGAGAATTCTTTAAATTCCATTAAAATTCAGTTTCCGGATTTTAGTTAGGTATAAAGATAAGTTTATGTAACAAAATTTTAACTTGCAGAAACTATATATACAGTACAGACCAAAAGTTTGGAAACATTACTATTTTTAATGTTTTTGAAAGAAGTTTCTTCTGCTCATCAAGCCTGCATTTATTTGATCAAAAATACAGAAAAAAACTGTAATATTGTGAAATATTATTACAACTTATAATAATAGTTTTCTATTTGAATATACTTTAAAAAAAATAATTTATTCCTGTGATGCAAAGCTGAATTTTCAGCATCATTACTCCAGCCTTCAGTGTCACATGTAACATCCAGTCTATCACATGATCATTTAGAAATCATTCTAATATTCTTATTTATTATAAGTGTTGGAAACTGTTCTGCTGTCTAATATATTTGATGAATAAAAGGTTAAAAAGAACTGCATTTATTCAAAATAAAAAAAATAAAAATTCTAATAATATATATTCTAATAATATATTTTCTTTACTATCACTTTTTATAAAATTAACACATCCTTGCTGAATAAAAGTATTGATTTTATTTAAAAAAAGAAAGAAAAAAAATTACTGACCCCAAATTACTGACCAGTAGTGTATATTATTACAAAATATTTATATTTTAAAAACATAGCTTCTTTTTTTTTTTTTTTTTACTTTTTATTCATCAAAGTATCCTAAAAAAGTATGACATGTTCTGAAAAAATATTAAGCAGCAGAACTGTTTCCAACTTTGATAATGAATCATCATATTAGAATGATTTCTAAAGGATCATGTGATAATGATCCTAAAAATTCAGCTTTGCATCACAGAAATAAATGATAATTTAAAGTATAATACATTTAAAATTTTAAATTGTAATAATATATCACAATATTACATTTTTTTTCAGTATTTTGATCAAATAAATGCAGGCTTGATGAGCAGAAGAAACTTCTTTCAAAAACATTAAAAATAGTAATGTTTCCAAACTTTTGGTCTGTACTGTATATATACTGTATATAGCTATGTATTTTTCAAAGAAATGTAGATATTCATACAATTCTTAAATTAAATTATTTATTAGAACAAGTAATGTCCAATTCTATTTACATTCAATTTTTCAATTCTTAATTTTAACTCTCACTACCAGTGTAGCATTTTAAACCCAGCGTTCTGATGCGGAACTTTGGGGATTAGTTTAAGATCCACCTTGCCTAAACATCAGAGCATTTTAGCTCCTAGGGTGATTCTGTCACAGCATCTACATTTAGGTCAACATCAATAAAGTCCTCGCGAACAGGCGCGGAGTCCGCTGTGACTCAAGACATATGCCTGGGATGTGTGGACTGATGGTGATCAATTAGTGTAATAAACCACTGATCAGAGAGCTGGTCTTCAGTGTGACATAGTAATCTGGTTTCTAATCCAGGCCTGGACTGCAGGGATACGCCAGGATGGAGAAGTCCCTCTATTATACATCAGTAACATGCGAGGCAGCGATCGATGATGCTGTTCATGACTGTAGTATGCACTGCGCACAACATCTCGCTACTGATCCCATCAGTGCCAATAGTTTACTTATTCATCGCTTCAATCATTTATTAGTTCAGGGATTTATTTGATGAATGCGTGTCACACTTAGAGACTCGTAAATGTGCCGAGTGATCCACATTACGGTGACGTTGCTGTACCCGGCGGACTCGAGATGGACTCAAGCAGCGGAGGTGAGGTTTGCAGGTGTCAGGCCTGATATGCTTGCCCTGGGCAATGTGGGGGAAAAAAAGGTCCATTGAACTGTTCAGAGTTTGGAGAGCTAGCCTCCTCCCGCCCCTCTCTCTCATCGTTTCTATCCAGTCACTTGATTTCTTCTGCTGCTGTCTGTGCACTCATGCAGAATAAGCTTATTTGTCAGCGGGTTGCGCCTCAGAGCCCTGGTGCACATCTCCAAATCCATTTCCAGAAGCGAAGCACAAAGGACGTTGTCCTTATGTCATGACGACAGATTTGCTGAGCCTCCCCGATCCGAATGCAATGCAGGAAAATGGTCCCATCGCTCCTGCGGGGGTCTATGGAGCACTAATGAATGGGCTTCTGGCTGCGAGGAGTTCTCATTGCACCTTTTTTTTATTATTATGATTATTACTATTGAGTATAAGCTACATTTTTCCCTTCTTCCTCTAAACCCAAGGTGCACTGTAAACATGGCTCATACGTTCAGCTCCTGCAAAAGAGAGATGACTTCTCTCACAAATGTATATATCTGAGGAACTACTTTTGCTCGTGTAAAAAAACATGTTTTTGGCCTCTGATTTTGACCAGAAGTGCTTCACCAAAATACTAATAATTTTAGGAGCAGTTCCCAAAGCATGCAATACTGGATTCAAAAACAACTAGATGCAGCACAGGGGTCGCATGGGGTCTTGAGAAACTTTATTTATAAAGTTTAACCTTTTTTTTTTGCTTCACATTGTGGTGCTCATGATGCAAAACCAGTGTTAATATTTCACAGTTTATTGTTAAAGGTGTTTTCTTTTGTCCATTACATTTTGTCATTATGATGTTATGAAATTTTTACCAGTTTTACTTAATTACTTAAATGGCATTTAAATTCAGTTACATAAATTGAATTTTAGTTGATGCTAAACAAAATATTAATTTATTTTTTAATGTGTTTGTGTTTTATGTCATTTAATAATAAAAAAAGTAAAATATTGTGAAATAATATTACTGTATTTCAAACTGTATTTTATTCCTCTGATAGCAAAGCTGAGTTTTCAGCAGCTGTTATTCCAGTCTTCAGTGTCACATAGAAAGCTGATTGGCTGTCACTTTTGACTGGTTAATGCACTCTACTGAAAGTAATAATTCATTCCTGAGAAGAAGAAAAAATTACCAAAAACATTTGAACTGTAGTACAGTATATGTACATTAAAGAGTATGGTTAAGTTATTACATTTGGACTGGCAGATTCACATATCGATCATTGTTTCTCAATTTTTGTTCAACCATTCATGGAGATTGCCTTTATTTATTTATTTTAAAAAAAGTTGTATATTAACCTCTTAGTGGTATGTAAACAACAACAACAAAAATGGCTACACAAGTCAAACCCAGTAGTCAAAGGTGTCTGTTTAGTGCTTTTATGTACACTAACTAGTGCAACACACTTAGGTTTCCTTTATGAATGGCCCCTTACTTTTGCATATTTTCACCAATGTTCTTTTGAAACATAAATAATAATTTGTAAAATCTCCATATTAGTCCTAAATCACACCCTCATAAATTTTTGTTATATTCACCTGTTCTGTGCCCATACACTGATAATTTTTTTGCCATTTGACTTTGTTTCCTCCCTCTATATGCCTGATGTCAGAAGCTGGATGTGGGACTTCCTCAGCAGGTGTTGTTTTTTAAATGAATCCAAAATCTCTGTGGATGCCAGCCTCCTCCTCACCTCCTCTAAGCAACAACAATAGCTGGTTACAGCGTAATGAATGGCTAAATCACACCTGCTTTGTTTACTCATTTGTGACTGTCACACTGTTCTCTGTTCATGGATTCCAGGAACTTTAGGCTTGTGCTTCCCAAAGGTTCCACATCTGAAAAGCCACACAGTGTGAGCTGAAAAATGACTCTGCAAATGAGTTTTTCTTTTTCTTTTTTCTTCAAAGAGACCGCTAAAAAAGATGGAGCACCCCAACAAATCCATACGGTTTCACCAGGGCAAGCGAATATGCATGAATGTTAGCCCTCACCTGTTCTTAGTGACAACAAACAACTTCATCCCTACTAGCATTAGCTCAGAGCAGATGCTCTAATGAACACCTCAGTGCCATTGGAGGAGATGGGAGCAACATGAAACATACAGAACAGTCTTATATGTTTCTGTACTCACTAGCAGGAGTCCTGACAATCATATATTGTAGCTTCTGACATCAGACATACAGTAAGGGAGGAAACAAAGTAAAATGGCAAAGAAATACATCAGCACATACTGTGAAACGTCACTACTGTAAATATTTTGGAAACAACAAAAATTGATCCCACACAGAGACTCTACTCAGCTTTATTTCTGCTGAGAAATACACATCACAGTCACTAAATATTTTTAAACCTTAAACTTTTCTGCAATTTTTGTATTTTTCCATCTTTTTTCTGACTTGTCATTCCATTTGTATTATCAAATGCATGTTATAATCATTACATTTTATATAATCATAATATTTAGCAAATAATTGCAAAGGAACCCAGGGCTAATCATCTTAAGAAAGGGAATGAAGCGAAGCGCTTAACCCCTACCATACAGGATTTCAGAAAGTGCGCGGAGTCTTGCGTGCACACTTACCACTTACATGGATTTCAGAAAGTGCGCAGAGTCTTGCGTGCACACTTACCACTTACGTGGATTTCAGACAGTGCGCAAAGTGTTCACGTGCACACTGACCACCATGTGGTTTTGATTTTGATTTTGATTTTAATTTTAATGACCACACAGCCAAGCTGGTGGAATTTGTTTTCAGTACAGCTCTTTGGTACAGGTTCCAGCATTACATTAAACAAACAATAAACATATAAAATAAAATAACATACATATACATACAGACAAACACACTGATACATAATAATACATAAGGGGTCATGCTTAATCCACAGTCCTTAGCGTTCAGAGTTCAAAATGTTTATTGCTATTGGGATGAAACTGTTTTTGAAGCGAGGTGTTCTGGAGGCGATTGTCCTGTAACGCCTCCCAGAGGGCAGTAGCTGGAAGGCGTAGTGTGCAGGGTGGGTGATATCAGAAATTATTTTGTGGGCTCTGCGTAGTGTCCGTTTGTGGTAGAGTGATTCAAGGGATGGTAGGGGTGAACCAATGACTTTGGATGCTCTGTTGATGATGCGCTGTAATTTCTTCTGGGAAAGTGTGTCAAGACTGCCAAACCAAACTGTGATGGATGTGGTGAGGATGCTTTCAACGATGGCCGTATAGAAGCGGAGCAGGAGATGAAACCTTACTCTGAACTTCTTGAGCTGTCTGAGATGAAAAAGTCTTTGCTGGGCTTTTTTGTAGATATGATCTGTGTTGATTTTCCATTTGAGGTTGTTGCTGATATGTGTCCCAAGGAATTTGAATGTATCAATGATGGAGATGGGTTCACCTTCAATGAGCACTGGAGTTTTGGGGGATGGCTGACGTCTTAGGTCGACGATGAGTTCTTTTGTTTTTGATGTATTGAGTAGGAGAAAATGGTCTGTACACCAGGTCACTGCTTGGTTGATCTGTGCACGGTATTTGGTTTCTTGGTTGTTGGTGATGAATCCTATGATGGTTGTATCGTCCGCATATTTGTATAGGCCGACAGAACTATGGTGTGATGTGAGCTGGTTTGTGTAGAGAGAGAATAGCCAGGGTGAGAGAACACAACCTTGAGGTCCGCCTGTACTGTGGAATAGAGGGGAGGATGTATAATTGTTAATCTTTACCTTCTGTTGCCTATTCCAGAGAAAACTGTGAATCCAGTGACAGATGCATGGGTCGATATTCATGTCCAGTAATATATTAAAATGTTTGGCCGGGTTTATTGTATTGAATGCAGAACTGAAATCCATAAACAGGATGCGGGCATATGTATTTGCGGACTCAAGGTGGTTCAGTATGTGATGAATTGCTAAGTTGACGGTGTCCTCAACTGACCTGTTGGCTCTGTATGCAAATTGGAATGGGTCCATGAGGGGGGTGGTGACGGTTTTTAGGTGATTGAGTATGATGCGCTCGAATGATTTCATGACTGCTGAAGTCAAGGCAATAGGTCTGTAATCATTGAGGCAGGAGATGGTCTTGGTCTTAGGAACCGGGATGATAATGGATTCTTTGAAGCACTTGGGTACTAAGTTTTGACAGAGGGAGGTATTGAAAATTTCGGCGAAGGCCCCAGCCAGTTCTGCAGCGCAGTGGTGGAGAACGGTGGGGCTGAGGTTGTCTGGGCCGGGGGCTTTATTCCTCTTAAGTCCCCTGAAGGTGCTCCTCACCTCCTCCTTGTAAATGGTAAAAGGGGGGAGGGGAGGGGGTTGGGAGGAGATTTTTGAGAAAATACACAGGCTTAGCATGTGTTCCTAAGGTTCCTAAGCATCGCAGAGGCGCTGGATCGCACGGGAGAGGCCAGCTCCAATTTTCCAAACCTCAAGCGAGGGGAGCATCACCTGAGGCAGTACATACAGAAAGACTTCCGTAACTACCACCTCCACCTTCCCATTGGACGTCGCTAAGCGGCCAGGAGGCCCCTCAGGGTGACGTGGCCGGACATCCCGCCAAATGCGCCAAGCGGCCAGGAGGCCCCTCAGGGTGAGGATAAAAGCAGAAGTTAAAAACATCCAAAGGAAGTGAGTAACTACTAGGTATTGCTCCGATCCGGACGAGAACGCTGCCTCGTCTGAATCACATCCCTCAGACCCTGCTTACCTCTTCGCGACCAGTGATTCCTCTTGCCCCTGCCCTTAGGTGGGGGAGGAGTGCGAGCTGCGTCACTAGTCTTCTGTGCCCGTCTTCGATCCTCAGATCGAGACGGGCCAGGACCCCTTTGTTGTTCGGGCTCAGACCTGGACCTTCGTGGAATGAAGGATTTAAAGGCAGCTGAGGGCGCCCTTGCCTCCCTGAACTTTTCAACCACCATCTCGACGGAGGTACCGAAAAGCTCAGAAGGTGAGACCGGAGCATCGAGAAGAAACCCCCTTTCTTCCCTCCCGATGTCTGCCAGGTTTACCCACAGATGTCTCTCCGCTACCACAATGGCCGCCATAGACCTACCCATGGCGGAGGCGGCCTGCTTGGTAGCACGGAGAGAGAGGTCTGTGGTGCGGCGCAGCTCGGCTACCTGGTCAGCTGAAAGGCCCTCGCCTGTATCCAGGTTCTTCAGCAGATCAGCCTGGTAAGCCTGAAGCACTGCCATCGTGTGCAACGAAGCCACAGCCTGACCTGCTGCTGCGTATGATTTACCATTTAAGCAGGATGTATCCTGGAGGGGCTTAGATGGCAAAGAGGGAGATTTAAGAGAGGATGTTTCCCCCACAGAGAGATAGCTAGCCAGCGTCTCTTCTACAGGGGGGCATCCTCTCATAGCCGTTTTCGTGCATGCCCTCGATATTAGCATAACTCATATGCTGAAACCGATGGATGCGAGAGAAAAAGGGCCTCTACCATTTCTTTTCAACTTCTGCATATAAGTCAGGCAAGAATGGAAGGCTCACCTGGGTTGGAGGGCTATGGTCAGACAAATAACGCTCATTGAGGCGACCTCGCGACGTCACTTTTCTGGCACGCTTCCATGGCAAGTCTAATTTTGCTGTGGCGCGATCCATAACCTCTAACAGCTCCCCATACGCAGGGCAGGAGGATTGCGAAGGCTCAGCCTCAGCTTCTTCGCCACTCTCAGACATCTCCTGCTCTTTCTGGGTAGAACCCAGCAGAGCACTAACTTCAGTATCAGAATGGGTTAATGACAACGCATCTTCCTCCTGAAGTTCACTCTCGTTTGCCGCTGAAGAGTGTGAAAGGAAAAGTCCCTCTCTACACTCCTCAGCGAGATCCACCTGTGATCCCCACGAGCTCATTCTCCTCCATGCCTTGGCAACGGCGGGTCCTGAGCCGTGGGAACCAGATGGCTGTCCATCTTTCCTCGAAAAGAGAGACAAATGAGAGCGGAGCTTTTTCACAGAAAAACGCTCGCAGTGCACGCAGATTGCCCCCTCAAGGACATCGCGCGCGTGCTCTTTGCCCAAACAAGAGACGCAAAGACTGTGTGTGTCATCAGGTGTCAGATAACGCTGACACGGATGCACACACTGTTTAAACGCCTTGCTATTGGATGCCATGATAACAATGATAGATCGCTCTTACTGTTTTGGCTCGTTTCTCAGATGCACACTTCAAACAAAACAGTCAATGAAGACGAAGAAGATAAGTCACGGGTCCTACTGGCGCGTATTTATAGTCGTGCCGGTAGTGACGTCAGAGGCTGTCGCCAGCCAACACGTTGGCGTTTTTCAAAGTGTGCTTCAGACACGGGTCACGACGAGGTGTTCCCCAATGCGACCCCTAGAGGACGCAGTTCGAAGTTCCCTTGACAGGGAAACAGGCTTGGTAAGCATAAGAGACTTGCCATTTAACAAAACATTTACAAATATCTTTCTGACCCCAAACTTTTGAACGGTAGTGTAAATGTAAGGAAATCATTCGATGTCTTTACATGCCTGTGAAGTCATTGACCACCTGGACAACAAGGCAGATGGCAGACACTTTGACCCTTTGTGGTATGTCCCAGCCTGTTTGATTAATTAGTGCAGTGATGAGAATATATAGAAAGGTGAGGAGTGCATTACTCCCTCCTGAACACACGCTCAATACCTTTACCCATCTATTGAAGAGAAGGAAGGTTGTCTAAAGGAAATGGGGCCTGCATACAGAGCGAGTCTGTTTAATGTCAGACTGCACACACACCAGCTGTGTGCAATAAGCAGCGTTGTTTTGAATACTCTAATACTTGCTGAAGGAACTCTATTAGAATCCCCCTGTTTATTTGGTGGCACTGAACACTGAGAAGTCTTATTATGAAGCTCGTAGATAGATAATCCAACCTCACGATAGTCTAACCCACAGGGCGGCCATTAATAATAATCTACGGGATCTTATCTCACTTAATAATGCAATTAGTGGCTGAGTGCATCGACTTGAGCTGTAATGTTTAGGGTCTGCAGTTCAGGCCAGGTGTTCCATCATCCCTTAATGTTCTGACAATTTACTGGCCGTGAATGAGATTCACAACAGCGATCCTCTGGATGTAAACGATAAGCGTGATTTGTTTGCCGAAGGGCGACGCGTCACGGAAATGTGGATTCTTCTTGTTTTCGTGTCACGTTTATTGATTACATTTTATAATATGAACATATTGTGCAAAACACACCCAGTCTATTCCTCTAATAAATTCCCCTGACCAAGGTCGGGCATTGTGGGCAGATCATGAGGTATAGATCAGCATGGCTGTTCTATTTGATGTATTTCTCTGACTTGTTATCTCTCTAAGCATCTGTTTCTTGTTACAAAGTGATGGCATAGTATCTGAAATGGAGACAGAGTTCCTAACCAGCCAGTTATGAGCATCAGAGGTTATTATTGAATACCTGTCTACTTTGTTATCCAGAGCCCTTTGTTTCCTCAAACTCCCCTGTTCCGCAGCACTGTGGCGTTACAGCAGGTCAGAGCTCTCTCGTGAGCCGTTCTGTTATCATAGATATTTATTGTCTCTGTATACCACATCTAACTCTGCCTTAATATTACATTGGTTGCACTGAGCATTTTGGCCGTCTCAGCTCCAGTTGCCTTCTTAAAGGAACATAAACCTTCAAATGATGTCATTGTTTGCTTTTTTCTTCAGTCTTTTCAGTATAATGAAAGGACTAAGAACCTGCTCTCTTAGTTTAGAAAAAAGATCCTTAATACAAGTGGTCAATATGACTCCTGCACTTTATTTCAAGTCTTTTAAAGTCATATGATTCCTTTTGTGTGTTGAATAGACCAATTTTTATTTTATTTTTAAATTTCAAAGGTCATTGTTCATTAAAAGCTCCACATCTGTTCTATAGTACAGATGTTCTATTCATGAATGATTCACAAATCTTTTGAGTCAAATCTTTTCACTGAATCCAGATCACAAAACTGAATGGCTGCATCCAACATCACATAATTCCCTACTATATAGTTAGCAGGAAACAGTATGTGAAAAGAGTTGTATGTCAGAATTAATTTTCATTAAGCGGTAGGTGAAAAGCACCCAAAAGACACTTTACAATCCCATGAGGCTACAGGAGAGGATTTGTGAATGGCAGTGAAGGGACCTGGCAAATGTAGTATGTTCGGATTATGTTCATACCACACACATTCACACTAAATATAATATTATTTTTTAGCGGCCTCAAAGTAATTGCTTCTCAAAAGAAGAACTTACTCAGAGAAGAAGACATTTTTGACACAGCCAGTGATTCGTTTTCTGAATGATTCAGACTGGGGTTTGACTCACTGGTCTGGTTCTAGCAGCCTACTGAAGTATAAAAAAATTGGTTTGTTCATAACACAAAACCATCATGTATTTTAAAAAGATTTAAAATGTAAATACATTTTTATAGTGCTTTATGGTCTTTTTTTATGCTTTTTGAAGCATGACAGTCCCTGGTCCCCATACACTTCACTTTTATCCAAAAAAGTTGCTCAAATTTCCTCCTTTACTGTTTCACGGAAGAAAGAAATGCATTCAAGTCTAGAAACAAAAAAATAAGGGTGGGCAAATAATGCCAGAATTTGCATTTTTGAGTGAACTATCCTTTTAAATCACATTCATTGGAGGGTTTGTGAGATGTTTCAAACTTAGTCATGGTAACTTAAACACGTCGTGTTTCTGAATGCTGCTCTACATCAAAACCTACTGCGTGTGATTCAATATAGCAAAAACATATGGGGCCAATAGGTTTTATGAACCCCCGCCAAGATGAGAGAGACTGATCGAAGATCGCCCCCTCCACACGACCCTGAGTGAAAATGGCTTTAATCTGCGTTGTCGTGAAAAATGATGGTCGAGGGAGAGAAGAAAGAGAAAACAAACTTGTTATTCTGGCCTTTACCTATTACTGATGTCTTGGCCTGGCATCGTCAGACAGGCAGGTGGCACATTAATGCCAGTGGAGGAGAGGTACCTGCTGGCAGAGCAGGCAGGCAGAAAGAGAAAGACTGAGGGAGAGGGAGAGAACAAGGGTGAGGTGGTGGAAAAACAAGAGCTGAAAAGAGAATGATGGAGTGCGTTTGAATGGTCAGGTAGTTAATGCTTTATGAGATTGGGCCGAGGAGGTGGTGGAATGCAGTGTGAGCAGTATTACGCCACATAAATCTGGAGGCCTGCGTTTGCACTTAATTACCTGAGCCCTGTGCATACCTATAGCTCTTCCCTAATGGCCAGCTCTCATAGCCCCTCTCATGCCACAGGCCACAGGCCACAGAGGCCATTTGCACACTGTGTATGTGCTGTGTGTCAGGCCACATACACCATACACCAGTTGATTTAGAAACAGTCCAGGTGTTTTAATCAATCATATTCATTTTGCTTTTTTATACAAAAAAATGCATATTTATACAATTTATGACTTTGTTTTTCTTTTCGTGACCTAAATTACCTAATTTGTGATCCAGTGCTCAATGCATTTGTCAGATATAAAGTCATAAAAAGAAATAAATATGCATTTGTGAGATATAGTCACAAATACAAGAAATATAATGTTTTTATTTACCTTTTTATTTTCTGTATAATACATATTTTTCACATAATTGTAAGTATATTTCACTGATGCATATTTATGTATTTGTGACTTCATTTCACAAGTATATATTTATTTCTCATTATTGTGACTTTAAATCTTACAAATCTCATGTTTATTTCTCATAACTGTAATTTGTTCTCATATTTTAAGAATGCACAAATGCTTATTCATTTTTTATTAATTTGACTCACATGTGCATATTTGGTTCTCGTAATTGTGACTTTATATTAAGCAACTTTAAAACTCACAAATGCATATTTATTTCTCATAGTTGTTACTTCATATTGCAAGTGCAAATACATTTTTAGGTTTATCTCATAAATGCATTTATCTCATAACTACGAATATATCACAGATCTCACAATAGTGACTTTATTTTTACATTCATTGATTTGTTGTTATACTGATTGTCATTACATCACAAATTCAGGAATGACTCCTGTATTCATTTCTCACATGGAATAAAAATTTTAGGAATTTATGTCTGCATTTTAATGATGTTTTCACTCGGTTTGCATTGTTTATGTGGGCATTGAGCAAATCCCCCAAAACGTAGCAGTTACAGCATGTTGTAGCATGCATGAAAGTTATAATGATTGCCTCACTTTACAACCAAATGGTTTCAGTATATAAATGGTATATATATATATATATATATATATTGTGACGAGTGGGGCGGGGCCGAGGGACATGGGAGCGAGGCCGGTGGAGTGATTGGAGATGAGCTACACCTGTTCGACCCACCGGTCTCGAGGCCCACGGAGGAGATGGAAGGATATAAAACTGGAGCGACGACAGTGAAGGACGAGAGAGGACCAGGCCTGGGCTTTTAGTTGTGTTTTGGTTTTTATTTGCGCGCACCAGTCGTCCATGAGGGGCTGGTGCGCTGTTTTGTGTTTATTTTGAAATTAAATGTTATTTGATTGTCCGCCGGTTCCCGCCTCCTTCTTCCGGATGAATATGAAGGTTTAATCGTTACATATATATTAAAGGCTTATATGCCTGTAATTAAAGGAAGAGTCTATCTCAGATCTCCTATTAGCTGTCTTCTCCGGGTCAGGTTTGTTTGGCCTCTCAGGCAGGCAAGATCAGAATTTCATGCATAAGATGGCTCCCGTCAGGGGGGCCTGCTTTTGAGCTGCCCGTTATGGATTTAACGATTTCCCTGGTGTTCACGGTGGCTTCAAACCACAGGATCCGTGTAACGCTGCCATTTGAACGCCTCCCATTGACCTTGGAGATTATTGCTGGACTAGGCAGCAGAAAAGTTATGCTATATCTTAGTCAGGAGCTGTCTTCTATCAATGAGATGCTGTGTTGGCCATCGATCGGTTCTATGCCAGGACACAGCGCTTGATTGATGCTTGGCAAGTGGCGGGCTAGCCTGGAGGACAGCCTTGGGAGAAAACAGAGGCACTCTGCTTTTCCAGCACCTAAAGTCTAATGGCTATAATGATGGAATGTGCATGGAGACTCTTTGAGCTCCAAGAATCCCATACCCAATTACCCCTTTTTATTTGGTTCGGTAGGTTGATTTGATTTAGTTTTTTTTTTTTTTTTTTACTATTGTTAAGATCAGATCTTTGAACTTTAGGCTTTCTGAGGCCTTGACAATCTAGTGTATTTTAGACTCTTCATAAATACCTCATCAAGACTTTTTCAGTGATGGTGGGCATAAATTATAAACTTGCTACAGCGACCTGTGTACATCCTCATAAATATCCCACTACCTTTCCCTTCCAAATGGTTTGGTCCTTGTCATATGATGTAATGAAACCAGTTTACACCCTTTCTTTAGAGCTGTCAGTCAGTTGTGGCACCAAGTAATGAGTTGCATTATCAAGGTCTTTCAGGGGTCCTTGTCAAGACACTTGTGCTAAATAAAATACACTTACGAAGAACAGCAGGGTCAAAGTAAGGCTGTTGAACCATTGAGACTTGAATTGAGAATGCCATTTAAAATCCAGTACAATCCCTGAATTGAAACTGAAAATGAATTGAGGTGGAAAAATACAGTAGCTGCACTTCGGATTAAATTCAGAGTTTTAATTTAAATGTGATTACAATTGGAAGGAGATGGATGGATGGATGGATGGATGGATGGATGGATGGATGGATGGATGGATAGATAGATAGATAGATAGATAGATAGATAGATAGATAGATAGATAGATAGATAGATAGATAGATAGATAGATAGATAGATAGATAGATAGATAGAAGTTGTTTATTTTTATCCACTGCTGCTGTTTATGGGTTTGAATGCTAGATAACATTGGCAGATAACATTGATGTATTTGTTTAAAGGCACATCTGTCAGTTTTCTGGGCCTGAAACATCAAACACATTTACTGTCATTGGCTGATTTTGAGCCTGTCTGAATTGTAGAGAATTGGTTTTTTTTTTTTTTTTATTTTTTTTTTTTTACTAGGATGAGATGTAACATTGAAATCCCTTTGTGTTGCTAGTCAGGATGTATCACAGTCATTTAATTTGCCAAAGCCTCCAGCTCTGGCACAATTTCCAGACATATTAAAGATCTAAAGATCACTTCTTTTTATCTAATGTTTGCGCGTGTGTGTGTGTGTGTGTGTGTGTGTTTCTTGGTCCTGCCTGACCCTGGTCTTGTTAAGGGAATGCCTCTGTGTGGTCAGTTCACTGGAGAACACAGGTTGTCAGGTCAGGCCCAATCAATCAGCTTTGATCTTTAATAGACCCTCTCTCCAAGCTCCTCAATTAGACCTCCTGTGCTGGATTTTCCAATACAAGGGATCCTGAGGCTAGCAAAGGGATCACACTATTTGTGACTTACACACAAGTGCACACATACATGGCCACATTCACTCACACACATTCAAAAGCACTTCCTCTGTTAAGGACATCCAGTGTGGCTGTTTATATGTATGCGTTTATCATGTGTTCAAAATCAATGCATTGTGATGAATAGCAGTAGTTCTCACCTGGTGGAAGGTCAGCTCTGGTCGCAGACAGTTGAGGGAAAGAGAACAAAATTATAGATTTAAATTATGATAAATATGATAGCTTATTATATGTATTGTATATATTATATTTATATATACATATACATTTACTATATTTATTTCTGTTTAAATGTCATTGTTAATAAGGTTTTTATTTTAATATAAAATAAATATATAAGAAATATTAAGCAGTATAAAAATATTACAACTGGATTTGTATTCAAATAAATTCAGCTCTAATGAGCATAAAATATTTATTTCAAAATCGTTTAAATTGTACTTATTGTAATTACTTAAAATGTATATAATATTCAGGCTAATACTAATGCAAAAATGGCGTAGTGTTTCTTTCATGTATTTATTGGGTAATTTCTCACCTCTGTTGTTTATGCAATGTAGATAATGGGAATATTGATAAATTCTACGTATAGTACAACCTCGGTCGTGAAGCAAAGCTAGTAGAAAAACGGCAAAATCTATGCTACTCTATGGTATATGGTTTTAAAAATCAATAAAAAATAATATTTAAACTTGCATAACAAGCTTTTTATTTGCCTTTATTGGCTATTTTGGGTTTTATGTATATATATATTTGTAGGAGTGTTGCAACTGTTATTTTATTTTAATGCACAATGAGCGGGACAATAGTTCTTAAAATTCGATCTAAATTAAGCTTAGTGCTTATTGTTACCATTGTGATTATATTGTCACACGCTATTTACATCTCTAATCCAGCCAGTAGCAGTTAGGTTCAAGGTGTGCTTTCATCACCTTACAGCATTTCTCAGTTACTGTCATCCTCAGAATTCTCTCTCTCTCACACACACACACACACACACACATACAGACAGTATATGAAAACTGACAGAGGAGTTTGAACTCGAAGCCTCTGTGACTCTTGACTCCTGGGAATCTTTTGGTGGCTGTGGGTGACAAAACAGAGCAGATCAAGAACGAGCCGCAAATTTCCAGTCTTCTTGAAGAAAGAGTCCTCAGCAGCATACAGACTACTCTTGCAGCTAGCTTTATTTCTTTCTTGGTGTTTTCTCTCCCTGTAAATCAAGTTGCAGCTCTTGCTATACAATATAAATGAATCAAGTCTGGAAAGGTGCTTTTTGATGCTTTTGAGTGATTGTTGGGGAGCGATACAGTACAGCTGTCAGAAATATGTCTCTTTTTCTCTGTAGCCATCCGTTTCAGCTACGTGGATATGTCTGTTTGCTTATGTGTTGTGCATTCTAGCTTCATCAAGTGCCAGAGGTCTTTTTTATTGGAAATGGCATGTGTGTTTAAAGGGATAGTTCACCCAAAAAAGAAAATTCTGTCATTAGTTACTCACCCTCATGTTGTTCCAAACCCGTAAGACGTTTGTTCTTCTTCAGAACACAAATGAAGTTACATAGACAGCAAGGGTACTGTCACATTCAAGACTCAGAAACATAGTAAGGACATCTTTAAAATGGCCCATGTGACATCAGTGGTTCCGCACTACGAGAATGCTTTTTGTGCACAAAAAAAAAACTAAACTTTTTTTTATTTTTTATTGCCATTATGAAGAGCACCACAACACATGTGTGCTTTCCTCTGCATGTACACAAGGCGAAGCGCATGCATGTTCTACCTCAGCAACACCACATGCATGTGTCGTTATAATAATAATAATAATAATAATAATATAATGAATAAAAAAATCTTAATATATATATATACAGTATATATATATATGTATATATATATATATATATATATATATACAGTACAGACCAAAAGTTTGGACACACTTTCTTATTCAAAGAGTTTTCTTTATTTTCATGACTATGAAAATTGTAGAGTCACACTGAAGGCATCAAGGGCTATTTGACCAAGAAGGAGAGTGATGGGGTGCTGCGCCAGATGACCTGGCCTCCACAGTCACCGGACCTGAACCCAATCGAGATGGTTTAGGGGTGAGCTGGACCGCAGACAGAAGGCAAAAGGGCCAACAAGTGCTAAGCATCTCTCGGGGAACTCCTTCAAGACTGTTGGAAGACCATTTCAGGTGACTACCTCTTGAAGCTCATCAAGAGAATGCCAAGAGTGTGCAAAGCAGTAATCAAAGCAAAAGGTGGCTACTTTGAAGAACCTAGAATATGACATACTTTCAGTTGTTTCACACTTTTTTGTTATGTATATAATTCCATATATAATTCCACATGTGTTAATTCATAGTTTTGATGCCTTCAGTGTGACTCTACAATTTTCATAGTCATGAAAATAAAGAAATTTCTTTGAATGAGAAGGTGCTTCCAAACTTTTGGTCTGTACTGTATATATATATATATATATATATATATATATATATATATATATATATATATATATATACACACACACACACACACACATACATGTATATATTTAAGAATTATATTTAATATAAATTTGTATTTAAATATAGTAAAAAATAATATGTAGTGCTGGACAACGATTAATTGCTTCCAAAAAAAAATGTTTTTGTTAATATAACTGTGTATTAATTATGTATTTGTATAATCAATAACTGGGGACGAACCTGCGGAATGGCACACTGGAGATATGCAAAACGCTAATGATCCTCGCCCTCCCCCTGCCGGGACGGTTCTCTCTGCCAGGCCGCTCCAAGTGGTCCGTTCCACTGGGGATTCTCACCAGCAGGCCCAGGTATCCATGATTGCTTTTTAATGTGTGGCTCTTGGCCAATGGGAGCAGGGATTTTCATCAAGTATGACTGCAGAAATATTAAACTAGCCTGGGATTATTTTTCAGTCACAGTCCATTAAGCTGTAGGGGGAAGTGGAGCCAGGAGCTTGCTCCTGCCTGCACAAGTTAGGCCAATTAGGGTTCTAATTTTTTATTAATACGCTGCAATGTTAAATAAACATGCAAACAGCTTTCGTGTTGTATGCCAATTAAATGCTGTTTTATTTGACTGCCACTTTAATCAGGCGGCTGCACAGGGGGAGGATATGCAGTTTAATTAAATTGTATTACTCTGCATTTCCTGTCAAGGCTCTTTTATGATTTCAGAGTAATCTATAAGGACATCAACCATTGATTTACGAATATCTTAATAAATTATGCCGGTCCGTACCATTGCGAAACTCGGCACATGGGAGAATCGTAAAGCAAAAGGGTGGAAACAAAGAAACAAGCAGTGGGAAGCGGGCGCGAGTCATTTTTTATCATGCGGCAGAACGGCACCCCCCACAAACAATCATCTCCCAACTATGGCAGGGAGAAAGTTTCAAAAGCTCATTTTGCCCGATTTTATCGCTTCTCCTGTTCCATCAATATTGCCTTCTGGTTGATTTTTAATTTCAGGTTGGAGACCTCAGCATATTTAGTGCTCGGCTGATGACATTGTATTTATTTAGTGCTCTCATCAATAGTGCGCTCAAGTGCAGAAAGTCCCTTACTGGGTTTTATACAGATAAGTCAAAATCTCAGTGTACGTACACACACACACACACACACACACATATATATATATATATATATATATATATATATACAGTACAGACCAAAAGTTTGGAAACATTACTATTTTTAATGTTTTTGAAAGAAGTTTCTTCTGCTCATCAAGCCTGCATTTATTTGATCAAAAATACAGAAAAAAATTTAATATTGTGATATATTATTACAATTTAAAATAATTGTTTTTAGATTTATTATAATTTAAATTATAATTTATTTTTGTGATGCAAAGCTGAATTTTTAGGATCATTATCACATGATCCTTTAGAAATCATTCTAATATGATGAATCATTATCAAAGTTGGAAACAGTTCTGCTGCTTAATATTTTTTCAGAACGTGATACTTTTTTAGGATACTTTGATGAATAAAAAGTAAAAAAAAAAAAAAGAAGCTGTGTTTTTAAAATATAAATATTTTGTAATAACAATATACACTACTGGTCAGTAATTTGGGGTCAGTAATTTTTTTCTTTCTTTTTTTAAATAAAATCAATACTTTTATTCAGCAAGGATGTGTTAAATTGATAAAAAGTGATAGTAAAGAAAATATATTATTAGAATATATATTATTAGAAATTGTTTTTTATTTTGAATAAATGCAGTTCTTTTTAACCTTTTATTCATCAAATATATTAGACAGCAGAACTGTTTCCAACACTCATAATAAATCAGAATATTAGAATGATTTCTAAATGATCATGTGATTGACTGGATGTTACATGTGACACTGAAGGCTCGAGTAATGATGCTGAAAATTCAGCTTTGCATCACAGGAATATTTTTTTTTTTAAGTATATTCAAATAGAAAACTTATTTTAAGTTGTAATAATATGTCACAATATTACAGTTTTTTCTGTATTTTTGATCAAATAAATGCAGGCTTGATGAGCAGAAGAAACTTCTTTCAAAAACATTAAAAATAGTAATGTTTCCAAACTTTTGGTCTGTACTATACATATATTTGTGATTCAAAAAGTTATGATTTAGAATGTTCTTATATATTAAACATTTTAAAGAGTGGGCCCTGGCCCCTTGTGTTTACTTTATTTGACCAGAAAAAAAAAAACTATTGGAACTATGGAAGTCAATGTACAGTATAGTTTTGTTTCATTTCAATTACACTTTTTCTCACTTTTTGTTGTTGCCACAATTTTAAGACCCCATTGTAAATTACAAAATCATCTGTATTGGTGATAATAATGACAGCAATGATTATGATCATGATATTCCACTATTGTGAACCTATAAACCACAAATGATAATGATTACTCATGATTAGGCTAATTGACAAATTGCATGAATTAAAAAAAAATGCTCTCTGGGCCAGTGTTTTCCCATGACGATATTTACAGCGTCCAGGCTCTACGACACCTTACGAGTTGGTATTTGTGTGTTTGTACACATGGTCTCTCTAGACTTCAGTAAGGCGGAGGTAGCGGCTGAAACAGTGACAGCATACGGTTATTAATGCCTTGCGTCCCTTGCAGCTATGTCTGCCGCCACAGCTTCATGCTGTATTAATCAGAGTGCCGGCACGGACTGCCCCTCCAACTGCACATGATTAAGTAGGACTGGAGCAGTGTTTAAACAGACACAGCCACACTCCCCGCTCTGAAACAAGGCTTTTGAGCATCCCCAAGGTACAGGAGGGGTAATGAATACATCGTTTGGAGAAGCGTTGTGATGCCCTGGAGAGGGCTCTGGAAGAAGAGGACTACTTTTTCTCCGGCCCTTGTGAATCAGGCTCTGGCCCAGAAACAGGCAGGGTGGGACTGCCATATGGACAGGCTGGTGTGGCTAGTGTGTTTGGGTTGGACAGATGTCCTGACAGTGCTGCCCCGCTGAGAGGAAGGGCCAAGTCCACCGGTCTAGTATCAGAGCTATGCCAGAACAGATCCGGGTCAGTGTGGCTAATGGAAGCACAGGCCCAGGACAGGATGGCCACTGCCAGGGCCACAAGGCTTGTGGGAGGAAGCTTCCAGCCGGAAGAATACAGACATTATGTCATCCCTGTTGCTCATTTGGCAATAACAAGCGCAAGATTTTGATATATTTATTTGATATATTTATTTGATATAGTTATTTTTATAGAGTGGCCCCTAAAAGTATTTGAGCACTTGCACCAAATTTAAAAAAATGTATGAATGTCAGTGCATTATGCAGAAAATATCAAACCAACTGTCATCCGTGTTAGAGAAAGATACTGTAAGCACGCTTATCAAGCAAAACATTGTTTGAATTCTAAAATAATATACATATAGATTTTCAGACACATTCTAGCTGTTAAATGTTGGTGGATTTTCACCATAGACTGTATAAAAACATGGACGTAGTGTCTGTGACGTCACCCATAGGTTTCTGATGAGCGTTTTTGAAGCCAAAAGTAGGCGGAGAGGGCCATCGCCATCTTGGCAGCGTGTCACCGCACGTCACCCCCGGATAATCAAAAATGGGCAAAAAGGCAGGAGCTGGTTGCTGAAACCACGCCCACCTAGTGCGGCAGGGGCAATCCACCTGTCACTCAAGTGGCAGCGCCCTTAATTATGCAGAACTTTAAGGCTTAATGTAATTTAAACGGATGAGTTATAAAAAAAATCACCCCCCTCAAAGTTGTCACGAATGGCAAAATTAGCTAAATAGACCAAACTCATTTTCTGAACCAGGCTGTAAATGTTTTATTTTTCTGCTGTAAAGTTGGCCATTTTAACTTGGGGAGTCTATGGGATTTTGCAGCCAGCCTCTAGCGGCCAGTCGATGAATTGCAGTTTAAGTCACTTCCTAGTTGGCTTCACGAGTAGGGATAAGTACCAAAACCCGGTATTAAACTGGCCCCGGGGCTAAATTATGAAAGACCGTAGTATCAGTAAGATCTGATGCTATCGGTTCTGCTTTCGGTACTGGAGGGGAACAAATTTATGTACTATGTATTTTTGCTTAATAATGTTATCGTGCACATTTTATCTCACCAAACATTTCTAATGTACGATCATATTAAGATGTTTGTCTGTGAGATCTGCGAGATCTCTCATGCACGCCGGGGAGGCTGTCTGTCAGTCACACACACACACACACACACACCACAACGAGCGTGACGCACGCACACAGTACGAAAACTCTTGCTTAATTATAGAGTGACGATGGCGAAGAGGTTTGCTTAATAATGTAGGCGCGCGGTATGCGCCCTCATAATTGAAGCGACGCTGTCGCGGTGCGACGAGCTCGTTTTTTCCAGGCGCGTTAAATACTGTAATTACAAAGAAACGGCTAGTAAACATGGCATTTTGAAGTACAGTAGAAAGACTGAAGATTTAACTATTTTCTTGTAAAATGTTCTACAAATCTTCGTTTTATTTACAACATCCAGAAATCATTTTGCTTATACAACAAAACACCTAATCACAGCTGTGCTGATGATTATTCATCATTACATCATTAGATTACACATAATCTAAGCTGTGCTTAGAAAAATACATCAAGATTGCGAGTGCTCTTATGCAACAGGACAGTCATGTGTGTCGCTCCCGAACGAATCAGCATTTTTAAAAAAAATCATTTGAATGAATACTTCAGTGATGCACTCAATCACTTGACTTGAAGTATTCATTTAAGGACTCATCACTTAATTTTGTAATACTTATTTGTTCTTGACTTGGACTACACCAATTGCACAATGTATTTTTGATAAATTGAAAATATATTTGTTTTTTAATCAGATTACCCCTAGGACAAATGTGTGTTTTCTTGCTATTATTTTGCAATACACATCACTTTTTATCTCTTCACATTCAATTTAGATTCCAAACTTATATTAAATATGAATTATCTTGCTGCTGAATCTAGAGCTGAAACAACGAATCGATTTAATCGATTAAAATCGATTATTAAAATAGTTGTCAACTAATTTAGTCATCGATTCGTTGCTAAATAACTTTTATTTGCCGTAAGCGGCTCATTTCGTGCATATTTCAAATCTGCGGTGACCAAAGTGTGGCAGTAATGAGCCACCGGAGGTTTTACTCAGCCAGTACAACAGGAGAAGTAGCGAATAGCCAATAGCTGGCCTTGTTTTATGTCACGTGCTTCCCGAACAGCGTCTCTGCAGCCATAGACATCATATGATGTCTATGGGTGCTTCTCAATTCATATTTGTGCATCCTCGTTTCCTTTCCTCGCTTCCTTTCCTCGTGTCTTAGCTCCACCCTTTCAGGATGCGAGGGAAGGACGCAAGGAAAAGACGTGAGGATGGAGGACTTGAATCAAGTGAAATGATTTATCCTCGCTCCCTTCAGCGTTACTTCAAAGTGTCATCAGCTGTAATTAAAGGGATCTGCCCTTATGTTGTTAAAGTTTATTAATTAAGACATTCATAATAAATATTAATAAAGCAAGATGCCCTGTTTGAAATATATGACATGCATGGTTTATTTGAAGTGAAAAGGTAAAATATAAATAAAAATTGTTACAACAGATGTGAAGGGGGAGGAGAATTTATACGTGCGTCACGTTAAGTCGATAAAATACTTCCGCATAGGATACACCTGTGTATCCTCGCTCATCTCTCCTCATGAAGCCTCCTCCCTCCTCGATCCTCGTCTCCTCGTGGTGCAATTAGGGAATTGAGATGTCCTTCAAGATGGCTGTGTTCGATCGGTTTCCGGGGCATAGGATGGAGGACGGAGGAGCGAGGAGACGAGTAGGGATATTGAGAAGCACCCTATGTCTGCAGCATTCAGCGTGATGTGGGAGTACTTTACATTGAGCCTTTAAAAAAGAAGAGTAACCTGTAAACTCTGCACTACTGCACTGTTTAAGGGGACGTTCACATATCGCGTCTTTTGCGCGCTCAAGTTCGTTATTTCCAACACCGCACCGCATCGAGTTAAAAACATTTAAACTTTTCAGAATGCAGCAACCGCACCTCGGGTCATGTGACAAGAACTAACCAATCAGCTTCATCCTTTCCTGTAACAACGTTAAAAGCTCAGTCAAGATGAAAGGAACAGCTGATCATAGTTGTATATGGATTTCATTTTGAAATAAATTTAGTAGCAGAGCTACTGCAAGCGATTTTTTGAGCTGCAAATCCATTTATCCTTTGCTGAAATTTCCGCGTCTTCATGGAGAGAGCACGTCATGGTTGCTTAGCAAAGGCAGACGCCTCAGGGGCGCTTCTGCACGAGCGCTTTCATTTCTGCACGCTAAGACTTTCATTTGTGCAGATTCTCCAGTACAATGTTGTTTGCAAATGTTTAGTCGTAAAAGCTGATAACATTGCTTTTTAACAGTTAACATTTAAAGCTTTACAAACATGTTCTGTGATCAGTTTGTCGTTTACCAGTTCAAAATTCAGTCGTGCAGCCTAATTATGACTGAATGAGAGAGGTAAATGTAGATATTTGAAATGCACTTTTTTTTCTAAGTATTCACTGCTCTTTTTCACACAGCAGGTTTTTTGTGTGTGTCCTATTTTTTTTTCTGGACAACCTTCTGATGGATTTTACTTTAAATTGTGAGTTCCATTCAGGTTTCATGCCATTGGCACTTTTTTTGAAGGATTGTTTACAATTTCACAGCAAAAGCTATAAAGCTTTTTCCCAGTATATAATAAAATACAATGCACTGCAATTTTATTCTGTTTTATCCTTATCCTTCGTGAAAATATGTTCTGAAAGATTCCTTAATAAGCTTTGTTCGGGATGTTAAACTACTTTAGGAGCTCTAAGGACTGCCATGGTGAAAACATTATTTGAAATCTCCTTGTGAAATTTGCTAGAGTATGGGTCAGTGTTCTGATTGCAGAAGAGTTCGACAAAGGATTACTAACACAATAAAACAACTCCAGGTATATTTTTGATGAGGATATGACAGTGCAAAATGGTTAAAATCTCTTAAATCTATGCTGAATGATAAAGACCATTTATTAATAATTTACTTGGGGAAAAAATGAAAAAAACTAAAATATAAGTACATAAACCGATTAATCGATTAATCGTAAAAATAATCGACAGATTAATCGATTATCAAAATAATCGTTAGTTGCAGCCCTAGCTGAATCGCATATTCAACAGTGGAGCATGTGTTGCTTCACTGATGAAAAATGGCGCAGGAAAAGCTGGGATTTTAGCCATCAAAGTTGAGATTGTTTAAATAAAGATTGCAATCAATTAGTGAGAATGTTTTACCCAAACGTTTGTGGAATATGATAACATACCTATGTTTACTCTGCAGTGACACCTTTGTAAAAAGCCAGTTCTGAGAAATATAAGTGTATCATTTGATATATATATATAAACAGAATTAGAATTAGAATATTAGAATATTAGAATGTATTAGTGCTAATAAAGAACATATTAATTCCTTATTCTACTTGACTAGAGTGACTCTACTTGACTCTACTTCTTCTAGCGTTGTTTTATAGTGTAAATTCCTATTTATGTTTCTTCTTTTATTATTATGTTATCATGGCCCTAGAATCCTACATTCTTGCGTCACACTTGAGATTCAAAGCCGGGTACTTCACACAGATCAGGCAAGGATCTTTTACGGCACTTATTGTCATCCTTGCAGAGAAATGCGAGATAATGCAGTCTCAGTTTCAACCTAAACTACTCCATTCATCTGCATGAGTGCGCAGCAACTCGCCGACAAACCCCTGAACGAGATATGCCGATGGCAGATTTAGATGTGATGACACTCTTTTCTGCCTTAAATCAAACTGTTATTGCCTCCTTATCAAACCAAAAATACTCCCTCTCACACACTGTTTATGACAACTTTGACATTTGGCTCAGTTTTTAAAGCTCTTGTCAAATTCGCCAAACTGCAGGGCAGAGTGAGATAGAGAGAGTAAGGAAATATTGTCAGAGAGAGAGAGTGAGCAGGGGGCTTTAAAGACAAAGTGCAAGTGGGAAAACCAGGGGAAAGGAAAAAAAGAAATGGGGAGATCAGCCTGGGGGGTTGTTGTAATGTATCTGCAGTGTAACATGTCAGTGCAGCTTTACTTTACCGCATCCTCATCTTGCCATCAATAATTAATCACAGGTGAGGCATGGTGAGAAACATGCCCATGGATGCCAAAGGAGCTTCAACCGGTGCCAACAGACAGCAGGGAAGCCTCAAACACAATGACAGCCATCCCTCCCCGCCTCGAGTCTCACCTTACGACATGTTCCTGTGATGCAACGAGCCACAGTCTGAATTACATCACCTGCGAAAAGAGCAGGAACACAGCTCGGCCTCCAAATCTACAGTGAAGCGTCTGTTATATTGCTAATTAGGCCATATCTTTTTACTCCTAGACAACAAAAAATCAGCCACATGTATCATGGATATAAATGCGTTATAGTTGTGATCGATTGGCTGTAGCATGGCCCTGTGGCATGAATATTCATGGGGTGATGTATAGAAAGGGAGGGAGTGGCATCAGAGGCTCGTGGTGTGTGATCCGTGGACTTTACAGTCACCGCCGGGTAGCCTGCGGCTAGCAGCCACCATAAACAATAACGCAAGGCCCATTTATAACACTAAAACTCATGTGCTGCCACAGCCACAAAGAGCACAAGTGACATTTTAATGGGCCTTTTTACTTTTTGTTTTTCAATAATGAATGCATGGCTTGCTGTGGTGCGCTCCACAATATGCGCTTCACTATTGTTTTGAGGCATAATGCAGATTGTTGCTGTACTTGGCATTTATAGGGAATAATTTAATACACATCGCAATCTTCGCACTCGCTTCTCTGAGTCTGCTCTCAGACTGGGGAATGTTTTTTTTTTTTTTTTTACTGAACTGCTGGGATATGGTGTGTGTATTTGTGTGTAGTGGTGTGATGTCAGAGTCATCTTTTCTTTTTGTCTTTGTGAGTAACGATCATTGTGTTTGTGTGTGTGTACTGGTATATATGGTTTATGAGAACACAAATGTGTATAATGACATGGGTACTAGAACATAAACATGGTTTATGAGGACACTTCCTGTGTCCCTATAAAACAAAAGGCTTAACTATGTTTCATGAAATTAAAAAATTGCCAGTAGTTTTCTATACTATAGAGTTTGTACAGTATAAAAAACATTTCACCTATTGAGAGTCCCCTTAAAACACAAATGCAAGTGTGTGTGTGTGTGTGTGTACGTGTGTTACCCAAATGAGGTTGAATGCAGCTGTTAGTTTGCTTTGCTGTGTAAGCAGGGCTGACCCCACTGTTGATCACATGCCAAGCTCTTCTCCTCGCACCGTGCCACTCACACACTGACTGATACGCACCAAACAGCAGAGAGAAGAGTGTTTATGGATGTGACATATTCAGATTGTCAGAGAAATGTTTTTGTTTGTCTCTTACATTTGGAATCATGTGGAAATCAAAGAAATTCTCTCATTCCCTTTCTTCTGTTTGTTTTTCCCCTCCTTCCATACTTATTTTTTCTTTGCATTCTTCATTTCAGTTTTTTCTTTCATTTATCGATTCATTTCTCATTCATTCCGTCCTTTATACTTTTTCTTTCTTTCTTTCTTTCTTTCTTTCTTTCTTTCTTTTTTCCTTCATTTCTTACTTGCTTCTATTTCCTTCCTTCCTTCCTTCCTTCATTCCTTCCTTTCTTCCATTGTTTTACTTAATATATCATGTCCATTTCTTTCTTATCCTACAGTATTTTTTCCTTTGTTTGTTTTTCCTTCCTTCCTTTCTTCCTATATTTTTTTATTTTTTTCTTCCTTTATAACTTCTTTTATTCCCATTGTATTTTTTATTTTGTACTTCCTTTGTTTTTTTTTCATTCCTCCCTCCTTTGCATCCTTCTTTTCATTTTTTTCCTTCCTTCCTTCCTTCCATTTGCTTTCCATTTTTAATGATTTCCTACACTTTTTCCTCCTCCTTTTCTTACTTCCTTTGTTTTCCTTCTTACTTCCCTCCTTCCTTTTTCCGTTCTTATTTTTTCTTTACATCCTACCTTAATTGTCTATTTAGCTCTTTTTCTCTTCTACCTTCATTTCTATTATTATAATAATTATTATTTGTTTCTAGTCCTTGTATATTGCTGTTTAACCTGTTCCATATATATATTGCTGTAGTTTTTTTGTTTTGTTTTTTGCAGAAACCAAACCAGGAAACGGGCTGTGTAAAACAGGAAGCATTGCTCTCTTTGGAAACGTAGTGTACAGTGGGCTGCTGAACGATCACTTCTGGCATTTCGGGGTGCCCCTTGTCACAAGACTGGTAAGTGGATGCCTTCTTTGTGTTTTGCAGATTGGTGGCATGGTTGGCACTGCCTCTGTGCTCCCTTTGCCACCTCAGGAACTCTTGCTGGCAGGTGGAACTTGGCATCAGTTGTGTTTTGGCTGGGCAGGACTTGAACCAGAGGTATCCATTTTTTTATACAGACCAGTGTGGCAAGGTTTAGTTTAGCTTCAGCTCTGACAGCTACGCCCAAACTCAGAGAACAGTAGTAGAAAGGGAATAGGGATGATCTTGCAGATGCGTATCATGTTCTCCTTCCTGATTTCCCTGTCTGCCTTCTTTCTCAATGATGCAAGATCTAAATGAGTAGATAATGCATTGGCATATGATGTGTCTGTTTAAGAACAGAATATTAGTTGGCTACTCAAGTTTTAATTAAACTGTAATCTTAGCGCATGTCAGTGCCTCTGTCTTATTATGAATTGATAAATATTGATGCTCTGTCTTCCTCCAAAATATGTCAAACACAATTAGCATACAGGCAGGGAAAGACAGGGAGGAAGCAGAGCTGGAGCAATTTACTGCCTTATACTCGATTAAGATAAAAAAGGATTTGTAGGATCAGAAGTATAAATCTCTTTTTTCGCTGCTTTCCCAATTGAGTGTGCAGACGTGTTTAAGACAAAAACTTTAGCCAAAGAATTGGGATGTAATTCAACTGCTGTCTACTGGTAGAATGTAGCAACATTTGATTCTGATCGGAATGTTGAGATTTGTCCATATATCAACATGATCATTATTTTTGTGTTTGTCTGAAATTTATGGCAAAACAAATTCACACACATTTCACACAATTTTTTTTTGTCAACACATGAATAGGAATGCTGCTTGACTTAAGGTTATGTGTTTCACACAGCTAAAAACTTCAGTTTGTCCTTACTAAGGGGTCAGGGGTTTGCTAGTTATCATAGACCTTCAAGCCCTTACTCGTAGATGCTGATACACTATTTTGTGGGCAAAAACCTTGAGAGACATTTATAATTAGCCATGTATAATTACTACATTTACTATTTTGCCAACAACATATAAATCCTGAGCATTTCATTATATTTGTTTTTTTACCAGCTGTATTTTTGTTTTTTGATGGCCCTTTAAAGTGTAAAATTAGATATTTGCACCCTTCCACCTTCCCCTCATGTCACAGCTCAAGATAGATGTTAGTAAATGGCTTGGGACCAGATGGTTAGCTGATCTTTCAAGCTGGTCTAGTTAACCTTCCAGCCTGGCCAAACTGGTGTTTACCAGGATAGTCATTTGATCTCCCAGCCTGACCAGCTAAGAAAGTGCAAAGTTTGTCCAGCAAGACCAGCAAATAAGCTGGAAATGGACTGCTTATTACAGTAAAGTCCCATTTGTCTTTACTGCTTTTGAATAAGACTATGTAAGAACACTATGAGTGACATTTTAAAAAACATTTTAAATTCCACTGGCTTTTTAGTAGAAAAGTAGAAAATATTATTTTTTTTGTTGAATACATTTAAGTAGTAAATAATTTATAGTCCAATGCCTAATTTGCCTTTACAATATTTACTTAATTTAGATTGAATTTCTGTTGCCGTAGCCTGAAGGCTCAAAACAATTAAGTTTCCCAACTTTTATTTTTCCCAAACTTTAATTTTACTCTCCACTTTTGGAGATAGGAAATTCTACTAATGGCATTTGGAAATACAACGCTTCAAATAGCCAAAGCACGTTTAGCGTTTAAGTGCACTAGCATGCTACCACTCAAATCACTATAAATGAGTTCTACCTCAGTTCCAAACTACAATCCTTTTTGACAAATTAAGTAAATTAGTCAATGCCTCTGTAATCAAGTGCAACAGCGCCTTGCCTTTTATCCGCTTGTTTTTTTATTAGTCCATACCTCTATGCATGTCACTTCCTGTACCAGTTTGGTCACTGGAATGTGCTTTTAATGAAAATGGACTGGCACAGCAATCAGTTCCTCAGTCCCCGCACCAAACTCGACTGCAGACGCTTAACTGCACCTTAAACAGATTAAGTCGCTTGAACGTGTTTGGAGAATCGAGCCTCCCCACCAGATGGAGAGAAATGGAGGGCGGTTGTTTTTGAATTAGGTCTCCCTCGATTTTCCTTGCCGGGTTAATGAATAAATGAACTGGCGCAGTAATTGGAAGGGAGTGCATTGAGAGAGAAGGAGAGGAACATGCAGCTCCATTGAGTTTATGGAGGCAGAAATGATGACGTTGGGTAAAGCACTGATGAGGAAGGTATAGCTCAGTGGGGCGAACATGCCTGATAGTGTGTGTGTGTGTGTGTGTGTATGCACAGAAGGGAGGATTCGACTTCATTATAAGGTGCTTTAAGTGCGACAAGCTGTGATTGTGTCGTCTTCTTTCCGAACAAAGGCAGTGGAGGGCAGGTACAGGGGACAAAGGAAACGCAAACGTCCAATAGCCATCGCACAGACGTGCACATACTGCTGAGTCCTGTCAGACTGCACTCAGAGCTGAATTTCAGCTTTTCAGCAGAAACTGTGTAATTGATAGCACTCTGGGGCTGCTTGGGCCTTGGCAGCACGCAAAACAAACGCAAAACTCCAAAGACAGAGACTTTTAATATCTGGCAGGCTCGCGCAGCATGGAAGCTTGACTCTGTTTGGCATGTAGATGTATGACTGCTCACTTTTGGGTTGTAGTACGGGGGTTAAAATAAAGGGAGAATCGCTCATTTCTGCTCCTGTCGAATATTCCAAGGCTTGCACTATTTCCAAGACCTGCTGCGCTTGCGGCCAATATGGCGTCCCAGATGTGTTCACCTGCCGTTGGCAGCGGCCAGCTCCTAATTAAGACAGTCTGGCTTGGCCACCGGCTCAGCCTGGGCCTGCTCAGACCAGACCTTGCCCATCTGCCCTGCTTAAAGAAGAAAAATACCACCTTTACACTTCACGCCGCTTGACATCTATACTCAGGTGGGGCGTAGAGGGCATTAGTTGCTGCAGGCAGGGTGAGATGTGTGTGACTGTGTGCGGATAAAGTGAGCAGTTGTGCTAAATGCATGTAATGCATCTGGCTTTTTTCTTTATTCTTCCATCTACATGTCCTTTTCTTCCTTTGCACTGCATCTGAGTGAAGTGTGTAAGTGTTAACAAGCTTCTGCCACATTTTTAGACTCTGTGTCACATCTCGGCGCAAGCCCATAAGCCTAGAGAAAAATCAGGCAAGGCATGGAGATCAAACCCATGGATCGGGCCAACAGACAACTTTACTGCACAACACCAGCATTAAATATTGACTAAACGAATTGCGAGTCGGGGGAGTAAGAGAACACGACAAGGAGCATAACCAATTCAGGGCTCTGACTTTTTCCCTCCTTCTTCATCTGAGAGAAAAGGTTTCTTGTCTCTGTAATGGAAAATGACGTCCCCAGGGCCAGTCGTCCTCAGAGTGCTTAACCCGAACAAGCAGCACCCTCGGCAAGCTGGGGAAAAACAGTGCAGATAGTGGCAGAGAAGGAATGGAGAGACAGAGAAAGAGTGTTTTGGATTTGAGAGAGAAAGAGAAGCCGAGAGACAACAGAATAGCGAGTAGACAGGAATATTACAAGAAGAACAGCAACAGTAGGGGAGACTGGGGCAAGTTGTCAAACAGCTCACTTTCAGTAATTGTTTTTTAATAGGATTTGAGTCAGAAGTCCAATTACCCAAAGGTGTGTTTTCTCAATAAATGGTTGTGTATATTGATTTCACACATTTAGTTAACAAATGTGTTAATTTAATAATTCTATCATAATATATGTGTATATATATATATATATATGTTTTTATTATTATTATTATTATTATTATTTTCTTTCCAAGAAAAGTTGGCACGTTTTTCTCAATAGCATTTTCGTAGTCAAGAGTTTACTGTATGTGTCTTTATAGGAAAATAAGCCTGCACTGATAATTATCGACTGTGCAGAAAGTGCAACTGGCCCTAGACTCCCTATATTGTGCAATACACTGCAAATTAACATGAAGAATATGTATTGTTAATTTTCTAGTTACATAAACTTAAAGACATTTTTAAAGGATTGTGTGATACTCAAATCTGCTCAGGCTCCTAAATAATTTTTCTCTTTCAGCCATTTTTCTTCAACTTAAAAACAGTGAACAGTAAAAATCTGTCATCTCACAGGCCCCTCTTTTTTGACTTATTTATGATACTGACTTGAAATGGACTACAGAATTTGATAAGACAAGACAATTTAATGCAACTTCAGATTATTTTATTGCTTCACTGTGAAACTCACTAAGAAAAAGAAAATTATTGAGGTTCACATGTTTTTAGATTACAGTCCTGCTCAGAAGTTTACATATGCCTTGCAGAAGAAAAATCAAAGGGATCATAAAAATTGCAATTTCCTTTCATTAAATTCTGTCCTTATTAAAATATTTAACATAACAGATATTTACATATATTAAATAGGGCTAAAATAACTGAAATTACATGAATTATCCTGTTTAAAAGTTTCCAAACTTTTGTTCTTAATATTGTATATTTCCAAGGGTATCTTTTTAACATGATTGTGGTGTGTAAATTGCATTAATATTTTTTTTCATATACTTCTTTCTAATTAAAGCAGCTTTCAAGGGCAGTAATAAAAACAAAATTATGATCTCACATGTTGTATTTTTTAAATGCTATAGATTCTGCAAGGGTTATATACATTTTCCAGAGGGAGGTATGTACATTTATGAGCACAGCTGTATATAATAAAATAAAAAAAACTTATTCATAATGATCTAATACCCCGAATCTTATAAGAACAGATTCTTTTCTTACTGCACAGAAAAAAAAATGTTCCAAAGCACAATGAAACAAATGAACTGTCTCAGACGGTGTCACTCCTAAAATGCTTTGTTTTGTGAGTCGAATTAGCGTTCTCTTAAATTCACATATGAACGTGCAACAACACAGAGGTTTATATTTAAGAACGCTGTAGCTGCCTATTGGCAGTGTGGGTTTGAAATTGCTGAGACAGCTGAGATGTTAAACGGCAGCGTAACCCCCCCCCCCCCCCAACCTCCCCCATCATCAACCCTCCCGAAAGGCGCATGGCTGTGTATGCATGCACTTAGATGCTCCAACCACACACACAAACAAGTCTTGCACTCTTACATGCACCGAAAAAAGCAGCCAAAAAGAGCAGCCCCATTCTCATGGCACGCAACCTGTCAAGCGATTCCCCCTGCTCTCCACCGGCACACTCCGACTCCTGATTGGCTGACAGCACAGCCGGAATCCTGCAAGCCCCTCTCACACCGAAACCCCAGCCTCCACTCCCTCACTATCACTGAGAAAAAAGATTGGTGAGAAAAAAAGAAAGAAAGACGGACACAAGTAAGAGCAAAAGGCATTACGTTGCACGCCGACTCGCCCTACCTAGTTTACTTACGCCTTTACACCCGTTTGCCCCCCTCCAGTGGGTCTTTGTTGCCTCGTCGTCGCGTTGCATGACTTTTCATGAACATCAGCTGAGTGTCGAGACCGAGCGAAGGGAAAGAACCACTCCTACGGTCTTCTCAATCCCCACCACTAGCCGGCTTCCCTCGGCAGCCACCGCAGCAGCAGCAGCCAGGAGAGCAGACGCTCCTCTCTTACCCTCCCCTCCCCTCTGCACTCGGATGCTGAGCTGCTCCGTGGCTGTATCAGTGCCTGAAGTGTCAATGGACTCCTCATCCTGCGGAGGAACACAGCCTCACTGAAGGAATGCTGGGATCAGCTGCCAAACACCTCCTGGAGTGCCTGCTCTAGAACTCTTCCACTCGCCAATAAGACCCTGAACAGAACGACACGGGGCAGAAGACGAGTGAGTGACGTTAAGAAAGCCACTTATGTGGTTATAGCAGGTGAAAGGAAACTGAAGAGTGGAGAAAGCAGCGCCTTTGCCTTTTCCTGTTTTTCTTGTCAACTAGATTGTTTTTTTTTGTTTTGTTTTTTCGGATATCTCTTCATTTTGTTTTAAACGGAGTGTCAACAGTTGTTGTTTCAACTTGTTTTATTTTCTTTCTGTACTGATCTGGGAAGAGCAAAGGACTTTCAAGCACCACAAATCCAACCCACACAGCCAGCTCTGCGCCCACCTCTCGCCCATTTTCCATCTGTGTGTGCCCACTTGTCCCTGGCCGAAATGATGATGTACTTTTGGGTGAGTAACACATCTGCCATCCATCGGGTTGGCCTTTATGCCATTGTTACTCAACTCTGGACCTGCTGGGATGAGACGGTTTGCTTGTAGCTTGCGATAAGCTTGCCTCCTTCTTTATCTCATTCTTTATTTTTCCTGCACTCCCTCTAAGTTTATCTCTCTCACCGAAATACATACACAGATTTTCTCTCACTCAGTTACTGCTTTGCGTTATTTCCTTTCAGTCGGAGCAGTGTTTAATTTTCCTCCACTTCGAAGGGCCTTGTTCCGCAGTGCTGGTCCTGCAGGAGATGAGTATTCAGCCGTAGCTGTTCAGAATGGATTATATTGATGCTCTTTTTGAGGACAGAGGATCATATGACCTGATTCTGCATAGCTCTGGCAATTTCTCAGCTCACTGATAGGGAGTGTTCAAACTCACACAGCGAAAAGTGGATGTACGGTCGCTGTCTTATTAAGTCCCTATAGAGGCATTTCAATGCTTAGGTATCTAGGTGCTATGTCACTTTAACTTAACTTATGTAGGTGTTTTCCACATTTTCAATGAGGAAAGTGTTGTAGAGGCCTTTTTTTGTGCCGTTTTTTTTTTTCTTTCTTTTTTTTTGTCTCCTGGAGTTTCCATGTACAGACAATTTTGACCATTCGTATAGGTTTCATTGCTTATAGTATCTTGTTCCATGTATAAAGTTAAATTTTTTGAGAAATAGTTCATCCAAAAAAGGAATAATTTACTCTCATGTTGATCCATACCTGTGTGACCTTCATTATTATGAATAACACAAAAGAAGATATTTGGAAGAACTGGTTTTGTTCAGATAATGAAAGCCAGTGGGGTCCAAGACAACAATGGGCACATTGAGTTTAATTGTGAGGACAAACTAAGGCATTTTTTAAATAATTTTTTGTAATTTTTTGGGGCCATCTTGGGGGCCATTGTTGTGTCCATCCCTTTTTTAAATAGCTTTTCTGTATAAATGTCCCAGTCCAAAGTCATTGATAATTTCAAGGTGTCTATTTTATTTATTTTAATTGTTTTACTTAACTATTGATAGTTAAGTAAATTTTTACTTGGTTTTTTGGTTGGCGTCTTGTACCATGAGGTGCTGCATGACATAGTAAAAAAAAAATGCTTTGTCCAGTAAAAATAACTTTATAAAAACCTAACACTCTGATTCTGAAGGGCTTATTTTGAGTTTTTTGAGTCCATTGCAGTTGTTTTTAGTTATTTTTTACATGGTCGAATGATGTCATTGATCATTTCTGTCTCATTATTTTTTAGCATCTTGCGTCCAGTTAAAACAACTTCAATATCTTCCAAACACAACACCCTCATTCTGAACGGCCTCTTACTTGCACCTCTAAAAAATAATGAGGAGGTGAGGGGATGAAAAAACAATACGACGACACTGGCAGTGTCAAACTGTGCTGAAAATGGTCTTTTAGAGTATAGAAACCTTACAATGCCATAAACCTGCTTCCCGTCCAGCGCCCCATTCTCTCTGCCTCACTCCCCGTCAAGGGCCAGATGAAAAGTGTGCGCTCATAGATGTGGCAACCAGGATTTAATGATCGTCAGAAAGCAATCTCTCATCTTTTGAGCTGGCTGTGCTCTTTGATAGTGCCGACTGCCCATTAATCATTCCCCTTCATCACTCCAGTCTCATCCGGCCCCAGCGCGGGGCAGAGGGCCTACGCGGCTGCCATTCGCCCTCACGCAGATGGTACAGGCTGTGTCACGGGGGCCACAGGGGCCCATTCTCTCAGAATCAAACTCGCAGATGTGCTTAATCTAATCTGAGCTCACTTTCTGATGGCCCGGGTGAGAAGAGAGATAAAATTTACCCCGTCAGACATCCTGTAACTGATTAGCTCACACAGGCAGACTGACGCTTATTTCTGATGACAGATAGCTCTTTGTGTGTGTTTGCTGCTCTGTGTGTGTGCTTTCAGAAATATTATTCCAAATTCTGAGCACAGACTCGATGAGAGGGTGTGAATGTGTGTGGAAAAGTTTTTCTCACTCTTTCAGTAAGGACATGACTGTGAATTTGCTGAACAATTACTGATTTAATGATATTACAGTGGTATGGAAATGAAAAAAAGCAGAGGAAGACGGGGGAGAAGTGCTGCTCTGTCTGTTCAATAATAAATAATTGAGAGCTCAGAGCGAGGGACTTGTTTTTCTGCGAGTATGTGTAGAGATGGAAGAGCATAGAGCTTATGCCTGATTTGAACCGGCACATTGGCCTGTTTTTATGCCCCCCAAGCCAGGCCTAGCCTAAAACAACCTTTGCCATTTACTTTTAATGATCTGTGCTATTGCTACAGGATTGTGTGTTTCACATCACCAACTTGTTTGTTTTCTGTATGGGTGGTCATGATACCACAGCATATACTATTTAGCTGTTTAGTTTTATCCTTTGAAAAAAAAGTATGTAATCATTAATGTAATAATATTAATCATACATTTAGCAACTTGTCTTTTCTGTTTGTAAACATTATTTCATTTCATTTCATTTAGTCATTTAGCAGACGCTTTTATCCAAAGCGACTTACAAATGAGGACAATGGAAGCAAACAAAAACAACAAAAGAACAATGATATATACATATATGTGCTAAAACAAGTCTCAGTTAGCATAAATGCAGTACACGTAGTAAGGGCTTTTAAATAATATAATAAATAAAAAGAAAACAGATAGAATAGAATAGAACAAATTAGTGTTCATTTCATTTCATGTTACTTGGTTCCAAAGCACTGATATTTTTACATCTGTGTAAAAACATGCTGTGATTTTTTTGCCCATCAAATAATCCACCAATATTTTTCTGCCAGAAGTTATTGGTTGTCAGTTTTTGAATGGTCACAGTTCTCCTCTGATTCCATGTTTTCAAATGCTAAACCTAGTACAAGCATACAAAAAAAAGTGCATTAATTAAACCGAAAAAAAGCCAGTTTATACATGTTTTTGTAGATAAAAAAGGTTTGAACCATGTTAAAGCCATGCTTGCCTTCAGAGCGCTGCGTATTCAAGCAGTGGCTTTAGGAAGCAGCGTCAATCAGCCATGTAATTCAGAGTGGAGAGCGGCTGCCGACGGTGTCATGTTGCTAAATGAAATGCTTGCACTAATTTGTCACCACTTTAATTGATCTGTGTTCTCTAGTTGCATACTGTGGGTCCTGTAACATTTATCGTGTGTTCATTTCATCCAGCTGCTGTCTGACAGCCAGAAAAGTCTTATTCAGTCTATAGTGTAGGAGCCAGGACAGTAGCTGTAACAGAGTGACCTATGTAGCGCCATTTTTTTTTTTTTAATCCTTTGTTCTTTTCCTTTCTTTTTTTCCATAGAGCAGCTATTTTCAGCCGTGACATTTACAAATGCATGCCGAGCAAGTCTTGGTTTCTGTAAAGTCATTATTGTTGACCCCTTGGCTGTTTGTGTTTTTAAGTTGAGTGCAATATTGTCACCTCGGTTGCCAACAACTCAGCATCCAATGCAATCCGCTCTCGTCTTATCCTTACCTCACTCCATCACTTTTTTCATCTCACTTCCTGCTGTCCTTTCTTTCCTTCTTTCACCCAGGGGCAAGACCATATATAGGCTAGGGTGACACTGGTCCTCCCAATGAAACTACCGGAATATAACCTATAGTTAGAAAATAAAAAGAAATTTGCACACAAATATTAATTGGTCACATACTTTGTAAGACATACTGCTGCTGCACAAATAGCATGTAAAATAACCCAAGCAGATCTATACAGGTGGAGCTGAGGAAGGTGGGGGGTTTCAGAGAAACTCTGAAAGCGCGCTGCAGGAATCTCAAGTGAATGCTTAGCCAGTCATACAGTATAAATGCAAGGCAGTAAGCTCATTGGGTGCATATGCAGCTTGTTCTAAGTCGTTTAACTCTCTGAATAACATCAGTTAAGTTAACAACCCATCAGCCTGTGCCACATTATTTTAAAGCAACATATTTTTAAATGTATATATTTTTCATCAAATGTCCATTTTATAGTTACACTGTCTCATATAGATTAAAAAAGGTGGTAAAATGCTTCATTCCCAATGAGAATATACACAGAATATAGGTCCATGCACATGTTGCTTTCTAGTTCTCTCTGGCTTCTCTTTTATCTGTCATTGAAAATGTAAAGCAGTAGCATCGTGAAAAGATAAGCATTGCAATGGTTAGGTGATCGAGATCAGCTACAACTTCCTATCCACATCAACGAGCCCCTGGGGGCCTCACTACCAGCACAGGGGTCCCTGTGGCTCCTCCCAGCGTCATGTGTAATCCCATCGCCTCACGCTGGCTCTTACATGCCCATCACGGCCTAATCTTCTCCTCGCTGCAGATAAGACCATTAAACAGCAGAGCAGGAGAGGGATTTCTCCTCTGACTACAAAAGGGATTCGCGCACCAAAGAGAATCATGCTGTTCTGCAGATAGTAGAGAGAAAGAGAAGGAGAAACAGAAAGAGGACATGGTGGCTCAAGCTTATCAACCTTTTCTATAACATTAGCTGTGTTTACAGAGGGTTTCCAAAGAAAAAGGTCATTACAGGGATGCTCCATTATCTTCTTCTCTCTTTCAACTTCCTCCATTCTTTTTCTTTCTGAAGGTGTTTTCCCCTTCACAGTTTAATGCCTGGCACCTTTCTAATGGTCTATGGGAATGAGAGGTGAAGTGCGGGAGATCAGTGGCCCCCTGCAGATCCCGCCGGCTTCAGACGCAGTGTGCTGAGTTTCGAATCTAGGGATCAATAGCACTGTGGTCAGTCCAAGAGCGGAGGAGCCGGGTCACGCAGAGGGCTTCTGCATCCTCCAGCCACTGAGCCAAGAGGCATGCAGTGAGAGAGGCTGACCGTGAAATGAACATAAAACAATGAGCATAATTACTCAAAGAGTTCCCGAATCAGCACGTGCCGACAGCTGACTTATTAGTGGGGATTTTGGCCATCGTGTCTTCCGAGGGCACATCCTCTAGTAAAAGTGAGTGGAAGAAGTTTAATGAGGGTGTAGTTTGTTTAATTAGAGAATCTGATCTGTTTTTTACCTACAAAAATAGTGAAACTAAATGGAATAGTTCACATAGAAAGGAAAATTCTGTCATTATTTACTCAAACTGTGTTATTTCTAAACCTTCGGTGTATGGTGTTCATTCTTCTGTGCAACACAAAAGAATATATTTTGGAAAATTTCATTTTTTCTTCATTTCTTCAATTTTATTCATTTAAAGACAGTCATCCACAGTGGCATCCATTGTTGTTTTTGGATCCCATCGACTTTCATTGTATATATATAAAAAAAAAACAGTCAAGTTTTTGGAATACTTAAGATATTTTTATGTTTTTAAAGAAGTCTTCTATAATTGTGAAACATGTTACTATAAAAAAAAAAAATAAAAAAAATTCAGCAGCCATTATGCCAGTTTTCAGTGTCACATGATTCTTATGAAATCATTTTAATATGATGCTCAAGAAACATTTCTTCTTAGTGATGTTGAATACTGTTTTTGCTGCTTAATATTTTTGTGGAAACCATGATGCACTTCTTTCAAAAACATTAAAATAAAAAAATAAAAACTTTTCACTGGTATTTTAAGAAAGTAAATATTTACTTTTTTTTTTTAGATGAATTCCCTTTAAATATTTAATAGTTTATTTTATTATTATTTTTTTTACATTGCATTGAAATTCAAGAGAGCTGAAGCATCTAAAGTGGTACGTTCCTCTTCAATTTGAGTTGCATGACACTTCTGGAAAGCTCAGGGTGAGGGACGAATCAGTTAAGCACTAATGGGGGGGTGCTGAGCTTAGTACAGAGCCAGGTACAGCTGTTGCTCTGCCAGCCATGGGTCATTAAGATACAGAGGGGACACACAGACTGTAAAACTAATGGCAGGACACTGACATTAACGTTATAGGTTATTGACCCATCTGAGGGGATTTATGGTGCAAATCAAGCGACAGTGTCAAAGGGAATGGGAGAAATAAGAACGTTTTCACACCCTGTGCCCACTCAGAATACAAGCATCAAACTCACAATCAATTCCCTGTGAATTTTACAAGACGAGGCTCGAGAGAAAACCTCAACTCCCGCCGGCAGTTCTCTCACGCTTTTTTCTCTGTGACCCTTCCTCCCATCTTTTACTCACATTCTCGCTCAGACTTTGCTCTCTGGTGTGTACAGGTCATGCAGAAAGGGATGTGCTGTTTGAAGTGTGTTGGCTCTTTTATTCCCTGCCCCTTTGTTCCCAGGACTCCCACAGCTTGACATGTCTCAGTTCACAGCCTGTGTGCAAGTGTGCATGGACTTAAGTTATGTGTTATGTGCACGCTTCATTTGAACCTGAAAGGTATATTAAAAAGCTATGAATATAACAATTATCTAATCTTCTGAAGTGACAGTCTGGCTGCTTTTTTATTTTACATTTATTTTTGTAATGCAATTTCTCTATAGTCACATTATAGTTGCCTTAATCATGTCATTTTGGTTTCAGAAATTTAATTGAATTTATTTTTAAGATTTTTCAGAATTTGATTTTAGTTCTAATATATTTAAAACTTAAATTAATTGTAAAGTAATATTACTAAATGTTTTTTAAAGCTGGATTGAAGTTCACCATATCTTTTCTAAATGCATGTTATCTGTCTTATTATGAACAATTCATCCATGTATGTTTCACTTATGTTTAGCATCAAATCAACAGACTTCTCTTTGGTGACCTGTGTTCATTTTTCCAATCATTTAGTCCACTTAAAAGAATGGCACCTTTACTGGCTCAGATTTCAATGGCTAGCATTAACTGTTTGGTTACAAACATCCTTTAAAATATCTTCTTTGGTATTCAACAAAATGAATACATGGAGTGTTAATAAATGATGACCATTTTTGATCAAACAATCCCTTTTAACCCGCCTCTCCACAGTTGATTGCAAGCTCACATCTCTATCAAATCAACAATGAAAGGATGTAACCAATTCCCACCCTACATTTTTCTTACAATACGGAACTGTTTCCAATACTGTTAATGATTGCGCAGAACCTTGTGGGTTCTCTCTATTTGTCCAGTTTGTGTAGGCTATATCAACGATCATTAAGAGGCAGTCGCTCTTGGATTCACACCAAAACAATTATGGTCTCTCGATCAAGTGAACTCTGGAACACTTTTGGTGCAATGCAATTCAACTCAATAGATGTATCTGATGGATCTTTGGAGACACAGTTTGTGGGTTTCAAACACATTTTGTTCTTTTAAACTTCTTCGTCAAAGATAGTAATAAGAAATGTTTCTTGGTAACCAAATCAGCATGTTAGAATGATTTCTGAAGGATCATGTGACAGTGAAAACTGGAGTAATGGCTGCTGAAAATTCAGTTTTGCCATTATAAGAGAGCACAAGAAACTTATTTCAAAACTTATTATAAACATTTAAAAATCTTACAGTCCCCAAACTTTTGAATAGTAGTGTAGTTGTAAATTCTAGGGAAATAGTAGAGCTTTTACTGATAAACGTGTCTGTTTAGTGTAAGATTTATGTGCTGTTAGAAAACGGCTCCATCTAAAATGCCTTTTAGATGGCCAGTCTCTAAATTATGGTTACAAATGTCTGGATTCATTCGGAGAAACACGCAATGCAGTGTAAAATACCCTCCGCTGTCATTTAGCCAAGTGCAAATAGAAAGGCCACTATATGTCACTTTTAGTGCTTGCCACTGAGCTCACTAGTTCACCACACTCAAAAGGTCTCACAAGGCCAACTGAGGTTTTCTTTTTTCCAGCTGGCTGCTCTACTAGCCTAATGGGGTCTATCTGCAGGCCTTTAGTTTGGGTATGTTTGTCTAAAAGCATTTTTAATGTCCCACTGTTTGGTTTTGGGAGCAAGAAGCGAGCAGGAACCAACAGGAGAGATGCTAGAGGCTTTAAGGAAAGCTGGAGGAACCCGGTCAAAGAGAAAGTACAATATTAGCTTTTTTTTTCAGTAAGTTTTTTCCAAACTTGGACTAATTGTTACAAGCTGGTAGAGGATATTTTTCAGTGATATCAGTTTCTTAGTATCTGGTACTGCTTTTTATTTTATTTTTTTCCATTACTTAAAATTTAACTTTTAAGTAATGGGAAAAACAAGCAAATTTAACATATGTCTTGCTCCAGCCTTTCTATTCTTTCTCTTACATTTCTCTCAAGTATTTGCACCTGGTCAGTGACAAGCTAGCAGAGCCACTGTTTACTTTTGTTGATTTATTTGGATTGTAAATTGTGCTTACTAGCATCTCAAGTCCACTGGTAGTCGTCTTTTTTATTCATTTGGCAAAATATATTCAACACCACATTCAACTTGACTAAATGACATAAAATATGAAATATTTACATCATGATTTTTCTTTTTCCCCATGTTTTCCAGTGACCACACAATAAAACATTGACCTAGGCTGTGTGATATTTTGGATTGGTGCAAAGGAAAGCATTGTTTCCTTTTAAAATCTTGTTTTAAACATCGCCCAGGCATTAAGAAATGAAATTGAGCAGTCAATTTTAAAAAAGGTTAAAAAACAGAATAAACCCTTCTTTTCCCTCATATCTCTGAAATGAGGAAAATGTCAGCCTGTCATAACACAGCCTAAATAGACAGACAGGTGTCTTTCCTCACATCGTAGTCACCATTTATTGTATATCACGGCTGATTGGCAGCATTTCTGATCTAACGCTGATACATTGCGGGTCAGATCTGCCTTTTTAACCATTGCATGAAACAGACACATTCCCATTTTGATCAGCCAGTACCAGCTCTTCCCCTATCCATCATCATCTTATGAATTTGAACTTTCGTAAATGCACAAAACTTTCAAGCAGAACATACTTTTACTGCTGGAGATCAGTTGATTGCTCAGCAGGTTTTATGGAAGCGGTCTGCCGTGTTCCCGTCCTCCCCAAGTCTCTGACAGAATGATGCGGCTATGTGCACATCACCTTTCCCTTCTGTGAAAAGTGAATGGAAAAACACTTTTTCACTGGTTGATTTAAGGATTCTGGGAGCGCCTTTAAAACCATACAACTTCTCTCAAACCAGTCCTTCGATTCAGCGAATCCACACTGCTGCAGCCTCTCCTGAGAGGAGGATCTTTTCACCCATAAGCACGTCTAATTGAATTAAAGCACGTACCCTGTTGTTCTTGCCTGATTGAAAACAAGCGTCTTCCATTAATTCAATAATGAGATTTAGTCCAAATGATTGTCCTATTAGACACGAACCCTCATTCGCCACCCGTTCGTTCGACTTCACCTCAATGTGCCCTGCTTGCACCTCACAGGTAATTATGTCGGAATTAATGTCATGTGTAGTAATTGGATTCCAAAGCAAAGATACCTCATAATAGCACTTGTAATGAGGAAAAACCAGCAGCATAGAATTTCGGTATTAGAACATGAAGCGGTGTTGGCACACCAGATAAGGTGGAGAGGCCATCCTAATGAATAGGCTCTGTATGGGGTCATCCTTTGATCATGGGACCTCAAAGAGCGCCCGCTCTAAATGAATCGCAGCTTGTGACATTGTGCGATAGACAATCAGGGAAATGGCTGTTTCACCTTATTAGAATTGCTTTACAAACACCACAATTGTTAAAGTTGTGCAAAGGTGTGAGATTTGTGATTTTAAACTGCCACTGTTCTGTTATTAGGCACAGAACCAAAGACACATTTGATATATAATGCAGTCTTATTATAAATATTTCTCTTGCAATTTAGTGTCTGTTTTTGCTGCACAACATGCTTTAAACAAATAGATATATAGAGAATGCCGCTAAGAGTGCTTGCAATGCAGAACATTAATATTTCTTAAACATTTTAGCTACTCGTACATATAAATTTTCTTCAATGGATTCAGCTCAAACTGTTAAAATTTGCTTTGTAAATAATTCCAAGGATTTCTTTTTTTTTTTGGCAAACTTTAAATTTACTTAGTGTATTTAATTGTTAAAATGAAGTAGCGGTAACTTCATAATATTATTTGCATGTTGAATTGTGATTGGTCTTAAGTATATTTGCATACTGAATTGTGAATGTTTTTTTCTTTTTAACCATCTCTCTCCGCATTTACACTGTTGATACGGTGTTGTGTTGTGTGTTGGTTGCTCAAACACAGCCGACATATAATAAGACTCTTGCTGACTGTCGTTATATAGTTGCATTTCATTTAGGCAGATGCAAAGACTAAAACTCTAACGCAATTCTTTTCCTGATTTGCAAGCACTGGTATTTCCTTCAGGAAATGCAAATCTTTTTTTTTTCTGCTACCAGTATCAAGAACACTATTATTTCATTTACTGTTGTCAATGTTGTGAGGTACTATTCAATAGTTCATTGACAGAATGACACAATGTGTATTTTTCATTTTCATATCCTTCCTTCAGTCTTTTTTACTTCCTCCTTTCTACCCTTCTTTCTTTCTTTCTTTCTTTCTTTCTTTTCTTTTCTTTCCCAATTCAAATCGTACAGTTATGATCTGGCAGGGAGAGGACAGGAAATCAGCGAGCGGTTGTTCCCAAGTTAAAGACACTATTCTGCAACACGTCTGACCTTTTCGCTGTATGTGGAAGAGGCAGACAGACCTCAGAGTACGTTCAGGGACCCACCGCAGCAACCCAGGGAAGAGCAGCTGACCAGAAACAAATAGAAAGAATTAGCAATCATTTTGCTGTGCTCTGCAACTGTTAGAATTCGGCCCATCATCATTCTAGCTATTTAAATTTTAATGCTGTTGCTTCTCTGAGCTGCCAGGACCGCTCTTGGTGCAGTGGACACAGTTTGTTTGTTTGCCGTGTTTCTGCTCGTCACGTGCATGCGTTTTGGTTTTCTGTGTTTAGACTGTTAAATTGCACTCATATACACATATAAGTGAAATTTTTTTTTTGATACTTTAATTAACAGACTCTTAATCCACATATGCCCAAGTGGTACAAATGCACGTAAATGCACAGCATTCACGGTTTTCCCAGTGAAATTACACACCTCTAATTTCTGCTCCCCCACCTTTCCTCTTCCGGCTCATTAATATTTAAACCCACACCTTCAGCAAACTCACAAAAAAGTGGGAAAGGGGATTGTGTTCTCAGGGATCCCTTAATCCCCAGAATTAGCAGTTTAATAGCAAGGAGCCATTTGTAGATTAGAGAGATCAGGCTCGCGGGACCCTCCTTTATACTCACTACTTAAATACTTAGAATTCTAATGCAGCTACAAGACCCTGTTTAAAGTCGCCCTTTAAGACCTCCCTCTGTCCCCCTCGCGCCGTCACAAAGACTCTGAGAGGACTTCGACAAGAGGTCATGGAGTAATACTTTAGCGCGTGTGTTCATTTGTGTGTGTGTGTGTGTGTGTGCATCTGACTAATATTCAATTTCATAATGCATTTTATTAAAATAACTACATTTGGGACTCTGGGAGAGCAGAAAAGCTTTTAATTTGTAATCATACATATGTATACGGTGTGCCTAATCCTCACACTGTTAATGTCTTATTTTCATTTTTCACACAGCTAATTTGCCATTCATTCCTCATTCCTGTAATGTGTGGTAAACAAGCCTTCTTTTGGGGAAGGAATTACTGCGCTAACAGCTTGTGGAAGCTGGATCAAACAGTCGCTATCTCGCCTCATTTTCATATAATTTGCCCGAGATGACAACTGTCTATTTTAGCCGGATGAGATAAAGTCTGATCCAGGGGAGGCAATGTGGTTTTAATAATCATTTGCTGGAAGTAATTTAGTCTTATGCTTGTGTGGAGATTGTATCTTTGTATTATGGGCTCAACCAGTCCAAACATGCAGGATTAGCATGAACCCTGTGAAATTGTCTTTAGAGGTCTGACGTGATCAAAACCAATAAACGTTGCCTTTTTGTGTCCAGGTGTGCTAGAGGTAATTTGATACGTTCTGTCACCATCAAAGATTAATCTGTCATGTCCATCTTCACATAACATTCCAAATTTTCCCTTCCACCCCGTCCCTCTCTTCCTTCCTCTCTCTGGAACATTCATTCGTGATATTAAGTGCAGAAAATGACTTGCGCTTGAAAACCCTCTGAAATTGAATGGATCCGAGGCGATGGATTGCATGCCATTCATTTAGATAGAGGGAGGCTGGGGAGGTGGTGCGGGAGGCTGGTAATACTGAGTGGCTTTTGCCTTACGGCCGATAAATTGCTGGTGCACTAAACCTTTGGAGGGTGAAACACACATCGCCTGTAGCCTGCAGTGACACAAGTCTTTTTATTAACCAATGTCGCACTATAGGACATGACCAGCATGCTCCATTCCTCACGTGTTGAGTATTTCTAGCTCCTGGCCCACTCAACCAATTACCACAAAACACGTTTTAATGACTTTACTTTTTTTTTCACCTGTGGTAGTCTTCTGATAGATCTACACACTGTCGATCTGTACCTAGATATGTGTGCAGCCCCCAGATTAATTCGTTTTCTATCTTGTGTTAAATTCCAACTGAGGGGACATGCCCCACCATTTTTTTCAATGCTTTATTATCCTTGATTTAAAAAAAAAAAAAAAAAAATTGTGTACTATGTCTCAATTTGATAACTGAGTTCATTTTGCCGTGCAGTTGCTTTAAACTGAAGAAAGAAAAAAAAAGTAATGAAATCATTTACACACTTTCATATCACACGTTATACTTATTTTTGGCTATTTTCCATATAAGCTGCATGGAGATCGCTAGCTGTCAAGTTCTCTACAGGGAGAAAGAAAGGGAAAAGTTGAACTAGGCATGAACAAGGGGAATGATAGAAAAGGACAGAAGGCAGGAAGGTAAGGGATAGGACAGCTGGATGGAAAGAAGGAAAAAAGGAGGGCAGGAAGGAACCATTCAGGAAAAAGGAAGAAAGACATGAATGAAAGAAAGTAAAGAGGGATAGAATGTAAGAAGGGAAGAATGGAAAAGGCAAGAAATGCAAAAAGGAAAAGAAAATCAAGGCTAGAAGGAAATGGGGAGGGGGGGCAACAATTCATAATAATAACAAATTAAATCAGCTATTGTTACTTCTGTAAAACCATACAAAAATGATATGGGACCTTCAGTAGCAGAAGGTTTTAGGTTTTGTCTGTCATTTGAATTTCTTTTTTAATGCCAGTAGTGGCTCAAATGAAGTTTGTAGTAGTGCAGCACTGTGCCAACACAATGTTTACTGTGGTACATTATCGTATGGGTAGTGACTAAGTAGTGGAATGAACAGGGAGGTTTTGGATTGCACGAGAGAGAATAAGTAAGGGAGGGGTGTTTGTTGTCACCCTGAATGTGCCGTTGGCTGGTGACACAGCTGCAATGGTCCGGATGACTTCAGAACCCGTTCGGATGTAGCAGGAGGCTAGAATGCGGCTTCTGCAACCTCCTTAAAACCACCACATCCACCCCCTGTGTGCCCGCCCCACATTACCAGCTGTTCCCCGTCGCTGCGGCTGAGCGCAGTGCCATGCTGTGCCGCCCGCTTATGCACAGCCTGTGCCAACGGGTATTAGCACTCCTGTGAGAGAGGTCTCGTCCTCCGCACCTGTTCCACTGCAGCGGTGCTCAAATGCCTCCACCATCGCTTCTGAGATTTTACCGTGACTTTTCGCGGGGCGTTGCGTTTGTAGTGCTGAGGTTCTGGTGTAATTTAACTTCTAAGCAAGCGAGTCCGTACATGGACTGTAAAACTCTGATAAGACACATGTGTCACCCAGATGTTTATTAAACGTGTGTGTTTCTGAAATTTGTCTTATCTGCAATACATCTTTAGGTCATCTTTTTTTAGATGTTACAGGGATGCAATTTGATTTTGTTAATTTTTCAGGGCAACACAGTAGATTTTAGGTATTTCAGTCATGAAAATTATCCAACTAAACATCGAATAATATTTAATCTGTTTGTTTACATATTCGTTAATAATATATTTAAAAGAAAGCTATATATTTCCCTCACATGCAACATCACTTCACTTTTTAATCTAAACATCAAAAATACAACACACCCGTTTTCACAACTTTTGTTTTCTTTTTGTTTCCTCAGATAACGTAGCTTTTGTAAACCACTATGAGGCGAGAGAAGCGATTGAAACCTAACACTTATTTTAAGTGTTTTTTTTCTTATGTAAATTGAGAAAGGGGTTTCTAAAAGAAGTATATGAACAGAACGAGTGTGCATGGTCTCTGGAGGGAAGCTGAATTACCTGCGAGGCTAAGGATAAATCAACACGAGCACGAGAAAGAAAATTTACGTGTCATGCTTGATTGATATTATAGAGCTGCTCGATTGTACGAGGCATCTCCTCTGTGTCGGAGTCCTTCAGCAGCTCCCCCGTTCCTGCTCTCCTCCTCCTCTCTTCCCATTTTCTCCTCAAAACGCCGGATGGGCTTGTTCACTTATTCCCGCTCTTATTTACTGAGTGTTCAGGGAGAAAAATGAAGTTTATGGTAATAGGGCTGTGTCAGGCAGGCCAAGGTGCGTTGTTTCCATCTGGGTGCTCGCTCTTGCTCTTGCTCTTGCTCTCGCTCTTCCTCTCTCACTCCATCTCCATCTCCATCTCACTCTTTCTCTCTCTCTCTCTCTCTCTCTCTCTCTCTCTCTCTCTCTCTCTCTCTCTCTCTCTCTCTCTCTCTTCATTTCCACCTGATACTGAATCTGTTCAATTCCCTTTCTTTTTCACTCAGTTTCCATAATTTCATATTTTTTACAACCTCAGAGATCAGCTCTCAGAGGGTCTCAGAGACTCAAAAAAAAAAAAAATAGTCACTAATAGTGATTTCCAAATTAATCTCTTATTGTCACTAGGGCTGAAACGATTCCTCGAGTAACTCGAGTTACTCGATTACAAAAAATGATCGAGGCAAATTCCTCTGCCTCGAAGCCTCTTTTAATTTATTTTAAATCTCACGTCAGGTTCTTTCGCAATGATTTTTTCAATGTGACACACACATTGAATTTTTTTACGTCACCCACAAAGCGGAAGGAGACACAAGCACTGCGTCCGAAATCGCCATAGGAAATCGCATACTGCAAGAAGTCTGCAGTGTTTTGATTTGAGGGCGTGGGCAAACGTAAAGAGAACGTCGTGGCGTGTGTCCATTGCAAGATAGAGCTGGCATACCACAACTAGGGCCCTATGATTTCCGCGATGCAGAAAATGCGGAGGGAATCGAGGAATCCAGTCATAAAGACTGAATTTACAGTTTAACGCATTGCACTTACATCAAATCACGATATGGACTAATATCTGTAAATATTAAGCCGGAACAGTCTATTTAAATATGAATCCTGCATGTTCTGCGTGTCTGTGAATGTATTACTATTGTTCAGCAGAATGTACATGTACTACTACTAAAAAAAATTTTTTTTAGGTTAAATCACACATTTCTTCCATTTTTTCTTTTTACTAGTAAATCCCCTTTGTTTACCAAAAAGCTAAGATTGCTTAATTTTCAATAATTAAAAGATAAATTAAATTAATGTTTTATGTGTTTAATGTGCATCTCAGAAAATGCTTTATTTAAAACCCCAACTGAATGGCACTTAAATGCACTTAATTCATCTGTCAACTTTATTGTCATTGTTCACAGTACAAGTACAGGCAGAGAAACAATGGTTAATAATTAAATGTTTTTTTTATGTATGCATTGCATTCTATGCATTTAAAAAAAAAAAATATTTTTTTCTAAAAAAGGAAATTAGTTGTTCATTTTTAGAGACTCAGGAGTCTTACTTTCTCTTGCATAATTAATATTGCACTTTAATTAAGCAAAAACACAATTTATCCGATTACTCGATTAATCGATGGAATTTTTGGTAGAATACTCGATTACTAAAATATTCGATAGCTACAGCCCTAATTGTCACCCTTATCTCTCTGTGCATGTTCCTCTGACTTCCTGTAGGCATTTTTAATTAAAGCTTTAACACGTTTTCCTATCAAAAAGTACATGTAAATTGAATTAAAATAAATACATGGAATCAGCATTTATGTACACCAATAAGAATACTGTACAATGTGAAAATTTGTTTAATGTATGGATCAAAGAGGAAAAAGGGGTTTTCAAACATCAAAACAATAAGTTTAATACAGCTTTATTTTTTCATACATTAGAATGTGTCCCGTTTATTTTTTTTATTTTTTTTTCAGAGTGAAAAATAATGACTATCACACATTTTTGCAATGATTTGCGGAAAATAATAATAATAATAATTCAGTATAACAACAAAAATACCCAAAATACCAAATAATAGTTATGTTAAATCTTTGCCACTATCCTTTAAACCACTAGGTTTTACCCATTTGTCAGCAAGAAGTTCCCTGTCAAGGGAACTTCGAACTGCATCCTCTGAGGGGACACTATGGGGAACACCTCGTCGTGACCCGTGTCTGAAGCATACTTTGAAAAACGCCAACGTGTTGGCCGGCGACAGCCTCTGACGTCACTACCAGCGCGACTATAAATACGCGCCCGTAGGACCCGTCACTTATCTTCTTCGTCTTTATTGACCTATTTGTTTGAAGCGTGCATTTGAGAAACGACCAAAACGGTAAGAGCGATCTATCATTGTTATCATGGCATCCACTAGCAAGGCGTTTAAACAGTGTGTGCATCCGTGTCAGCGTTATTTGACACCTGATGACACACACAGTCTTTGCGTCTCTTGTTTGGGCGAAGAGCACGCGCGCGATGTCCTTGAGGGGGCAATCTGCGTGCACTGCGAGCGTTTTTCTGTGAAAAAGCTCTGCTCTCGTTTGTCTCTCTTTTCGAGGAAAGAGGGACAGCCATCTGGTCCCCGTGGCTCAGGTCCCACCATTGCCGAGGCACGGAGGAGAATGAGTTCGTGGGGATCACAGGTGGATCTCGCTGAGGAGTGTAGAGAGGGATTTTTCCTTTCACACTCTCCGGCGGCAAACGAGAGTGAACTTCAGGAGGAAGATGCGTTGTCATTAACCCTTTCTGATACTGAAGTTAGTGCTCTGCTGGGTTCTACCCAGAAAGAGCAGGAGATGTCTGAGAGTGGCGAAGAAGCTGAGGCTGAGCCTTCTCAATCCTCCTGCCCTGCGTATGGGGAGCTGTTAGAGGTTATGGATCGCGCCACGGCAAAATTAGACTTGCCATGGAAGCATGCCAGAAAGGTAACGTTGTGAGGTCGCCTCGATGAGCGTTATTTGTCTGACCATAGCCCTCCAGCCCAGGTGAGCCTTCCATTCTTGCCTGACTTACATGCGGAAGTCGAAAAGGAATGGAAGAGGCCGTTTTCCTCTCGCATCCATCGGTTTCAGCATACAAGTTATGCTAATATCGAGGGCATGCACGAAAACGGCTATGAGAGGATGCCCCCTGTAGAAGAGACGGTGGCTAGCTATCTCTCTGTGGGGGAAACATCCTCTCTTAAATCTCCCTCTTTGCCATCTAAGCCCCTCCAGGATACATCCCGCTTAAATGGTAAATCATACGCAGCACCAGGTCAGGCTGTGGCTTCGTTGCATACAATGGCAGTGCTTCAGGCTTACCAGGCTGACCTGCTGAAGGACCTGGATACAGGCGAGGGCCTTTCAGCTGACCAGGTAGCCGAGCTGCGCCGCACAACAGACCTCTCTCTCCGGGCTACCAAGCAGGCCGACTCCGCCATGGGTAGGTCTATGGCGGCCATGGTGGTAATGGAGAGACATCTGTGGGTGAACCTGGCAGACATCGGGAGGGAAGAAAGGGGGTTTCTTCTCGATGCTCCGGTCTCGCCTTCTGAGCTTTTCGGTACCTCCGTCAAGATGGTGGTCGAAAAGTTCAGGGAGGCAAGGGCGCGCTCAGCTGCCTTTAAATCCTTCATTCCACAAAGGTCCAGGTCCGAGCCCAAACAACAAAGGGGTCCTGGCCCATCTCGATCTGAGGATCGAAGACGGGTGCAGAAGGCTAGTGTCGCAGCTCGCGCTCCTCCCCCGCCTAAGGGCAGGGTCAAGAGGAATCGCGGGTCACGAAACGGTAAGCAGGGTCTGAGGGATGTGATTCAGACGAGGCAGCGTCCTCGTCCGGATCGGAGCGATACCTAGGAGTTACTCACTTCCTTTGGATGTTTTTAACTTCTGTTCTTATTCTCCCCTGCCTAATTCCCCCTGTAGCCACCAGCTCTCCACCTGATCGAGGTTAGGTGGAAAGTTTCTCACATAACAGTCTCCTATCCTGGACCTATGATGTTTCTGGTTGGTCCTATATTCATAGTAACCACCTTACTGATGGTCCGGACCAAAAGGGGGCGCCCCGTAAGCGGGACTCCAGTACAGGAGGGTGGGTGAGTATGTAACCCTTTCTTTATCTGCTTATGGGTGTTATGTTGCTGGTGGTTATATGTCTACTAACAAACTCTGTGAGTTTCCTTTACAGTGCTAAGTTCCGGCCTCATGCTATGGTATTAGGTGGCCAAGATCACAGGCTTTCGGCAGGCAGCCGCGTCACGTGGGTTCTGCCCCCCGGGGCGCGACACCCACCGCGGAGTGAGACCCGCGTGTGGGAGGCAAACGTCCCACACCCCCTCCCGAGGAGCCTGGCTGGTCGTCAGAACTGGCACAGCACTGCAGGGAATTTCATGGATGTCCGGCCAGGTCACCCGGAGGGTCCCCCTAGCCGCTTGGCACATCCGGGGAGGTGGTAGTTACGGAAGTCTTCTGTATGTACTGCCTCAGGTGATGCTCCCCTCGCTTGAGGGTTGGAGCCTGCCTCTCCCGTGCGATCCAGCGCCTCTGCAATGCTTAGGAACCTTTCTGTACACACGCTAAGCCTGTATACTTTCTCAAAACCACATGGTGGTCAGTGTGCAAATGAACACTTTGCGCACTGTCTGAAATCCACGTAAGTGGTAAGTGTGCACGCAAGACTCTGCGCACTTTCTGAAATCCACGTAAGTGGTAAGTGTGCACGCAAGATTTTGCGCACTTTCTGAAATCCTGTACGGTAGGGGTTACACGCTCCGCTTCGTTCCCTTTCTTAAGATGATTAGCCCTGGGTTCCATGGGCTTCATTCAACCAGTGTGTATTTGTTATACACCTCAAGCATTGCTTCCCTCAACATCAGGGGTTGTGTGGCTGTACTGTGGTTATCAGCTAGTAGGCCTCACCAGGCCTCCCTGGAGTTGAGTTCCAAATTACTTTCAGTTTCCACTTAAGGTGGTTATCTGGTAACAGGTAGTAGGCCTCTCTAGGCCTCTCTGTAGGTGAACTCCCACATATAGTGGTAGTTTAGCAGCGCTCCCCTTTTCCAAAGGAAAAGGGTCGCCTATGAGCATGCTACTCTGAGCTCGGAGCCCTCCTCTCATAGGAGACTGATTTCTTGTTTTTTTCAACAGAGCGCTCCAGTACTACATACTGTTTTTGAGACGCACTGTGCAGACAGAGCAGACATCCTGCTGAGGCAGGGGCTGAGGCTCGGGGAATGGCGCCTTCGCACCAAGGTGTTGAAGTTAAGTTGGAGAGGTTGGCCAGACTTGGGTGGATCGGTTTTGCGGCTCGAGAGAGCATTGCACTATCCCCTCTGGCTTTCTCTGACTCATCCAGCTCCATTGGGGCTGGACGCCATGGTACAGACGGGGCCGAGGCTTCATCTGTACATTCCTTCCTCCAATTGCTCTGGTCCTGGGCCATTCCATCTACGAGCTGCTCTATCAGAGTGCCACGAGAGCCCCTCCTTAGAACAGTATTTGTAAATCCATGTTATGGTAAGTGTGCAATTGAAGTCTTTGCACACTTTCTGAAATCCACACTGTGGTAAGTTAGCACGCTAGTACCCTGCATTCTTTCTAAAATGCTAAAAAATGCTAAAAAATGCTTCGTGCCCTTTCTTGAGTCGGTTAAAGCCCCGTTCATCTTGGGCACCACTCCACCCAGGTATCCTCTGATACCTATCTAGAACAGGGCGTTGCTACTAGAGTACTGTTGGGAAAGCTCTTTAGGCAAGTTTTTTTGCGAAAGCTAGCAGTAGCCCCTGTGTGACAGGCAAGACTTGGTAGAAGAAAGTGCTAGGTTCCGGGCCAAGGCCCTACAGGTAAGTTGGGTATGTAGCTTAGGCCTTTGGCCATAAGGGATAATGTCATAGACAGCCGTCGAACCGTCCCAGGGGCGACTCCCGGTGAAATGGTAGAGTTGGTACTTAGTGTTTGCCATGATTCTGGCCTGCACTCCCCTCAGCATGGTGGCGTGGGTATACTGTTCCCCATAGTGTCCCCTCAGAGGACGCAGTTCAAAGTTCCCTTGACAGGGAACGTCTCAGGTTATGAATGTAACCATGGTTCCCTGAGAGGGAACGAGACACTGCGTCCTCTAGCTCCCTGCCATGCTTTGGACGCAAGCTTCACGAAGAAGATAAGTGACGGGTCCTATGGGCGCGTATTTATAGTCACGCTTGTAGTGGCGTCAGAGGCTGTTGCTGGCCAACACGTTGGCGTTTTTCAAAGTATGCTTCAGACACGGGTCACGACGAGGTGTTCCCCATAGTGTCCCCTCAGAGGATGCGTGGTTACATTCGTAACCTGAGACGTTTTTAATCATTCAAAATATAATAAAATTTGGCATGATCACTTACTCTTTTATATATTTTAGTAATTACAGGTCAGAATAAGTATGTTGTCTCATTTGTGCTTAAATTTATCTGTGTCACATTGAATGACAACATTTATTATTTTACCCATATTTTTACATTTTATTTTCACAAAATTATATTTGGAACATGGATACTTTTATGGATTTACATATAGCCTATGAGAGCAGAAGATTAATTTTTATACTTCGAACATGGGGGGAAAACCATTGTAAAAGTCAGATACTATGTGAATATAATTTAGGAATTGTATTGTATAATGTAAAAACTGTTAGGCACTGATGCAAACACCATAATGCTCTTGGGTGCACTTTGCAACCATCTTGAGATGTATTGACAATTTAACCAAAGAGGGGGGTTTTCCCTCTGCGATCTTGCAATTGAAACACCGTTTCTGCCAAGCGAGTTTCCCTCGGTACGCTGCAGCCTCAATAAATCACACACATTTGTTCCACAGAAATGCAAATTCCAGTGGAGGTGAGCTTAAATTTCATCAGGCATATATTGTACCTCGGCGTCAGAGAGAAGTAAACCAGAACAAGCCAGATTGCTTTGGTGAATTGCATTTCCACATGACGTCAGAAGACTCTACTGTACGTCTTCAGAACGAATCCCGAGGTGGCGTAGTCGCTTTAGACTTTAGGTGTTAAGGTATTGTACGTGCACATAGGCTGTGCTGTTTGCTGTTCTCTTTCCTCACCTCAAAGGCATGTAGAGTCTGTGAAGTTTTTTTTTTTTTTTTTGGAGGTCGAGGAGAAAAGAAAAGACTGTGTGATGGAGAGTATGATGGAGCAGCAGAGGAGGCCGATGGAGCGCTGTCTCAGTGCGCTGCCCGAATGATGGATGAACTTTGAACAGATTTGCTCAACATTAAAAGGGTCGGGAGGCCCCTGGGCCTGTAAGGCAGTATGGAAGAGAGAGAGGGAAAGAGAGAGAGAAAGAGAGATGAGAAATAGTGGCATGTGCCATGGACTCTGTTTATGGGTGCTACTCTTGGATTTTGCAGCCCTATTGCCAACAGCAAGCCACACCAATATTTCAGGTGAGGGGGTGACAGAGAGCACTGTGGGAAATGATGTTATTTAGAAATATTAGAGTAATTCACCCTGGGTATGCTGTCCCATACTGCCCTGTCCCTCAGGTGCTCTATTGTCCCCTAATCCTATTCTGGTAGTGCTGGAGCCTTAAACCTGGAAACTTCACACCTTTACATTGAGATTAATGCCTGAGGGACATATTTCATGCTCTCACTCATTCTATGGTCATATGGTATTAAAAATGTAGACACTCTCTCAGGCTCAACCTTTCCTATAATACAGTGGGTGACATTACTATAAAACTGATTTCTGTGGTTGGCTGAATATGAAAACCTGTCATTCACAGAGAAATGCAGGTAAACATTACCATTTTTGAATGATTGGAATTTTTTTCCCAGTACATTTTTATTTATTGCATCGGGTATAATTTTTATGTTTTTAAAACCTGTTCATTGTTCATTCATAATATGTTCCAGTTATACAATGATACAAAAATGTATTTCAACATTCTACATTTAAATTGTTACCAAAAAAAAAAAAATAATAATAATAAAAATCTTCTAAATTATCTTCCTTTTAACTTTCTCTACTTTTGAACTTTTTATTTATTAATTTATTCATCCCCTAAAAAAATGCATGTATGATAGTTCACAAAAAAGTTTTAAGCAGCAAAACATGTGATAACAAACATGTGACACTTAATACTGAAATAATAGCTGCTGAAAATTATATTTTAAAAAGTATATTAAAATAAAACTTAATTTATATTGTAAATTATCTATACAATTTAAAGTGTTATATTTTAATATACCATGCCTTTTTTCTTTATATATATATATATATATATATATATATATATATATATATATATATATATATATATATATATATTTTTTTTTTTTTTATTATTATTTTTTTTTGATAAATGCAGCCTTGGTGAGCATAAGAGACAATAATATATTATTAAGAGACATCATAAGAGATAAATAAGTCTTACCAGCCTCAACCAATATCCTAGATTAATATATGCTGTTAACCTATTGTTCAGTGTTATCTCACATAAGTTGTAGTATTACCTTAAATGACTTTATTGTAGAGTGTTACTGTAAATATTTTGTCTAATTTTAAGATACTTCTAGCTTTCAACTGTGATAAGAAACATGTGACACTAAATACTGAAATAATGGCTTCTGAACTTTCAGCTTTGTCCTCACATTTTATGTATATTAATATAGAACATAATTAAATGAAATTGGAAAAATATTTTACAATATTACCTTTACTTTTTTTTTTATAAATGCGCCTTGCTGACCATAAGAGATCTTAAAAAAAATCTTATTAAGAAACATCATAAGAGACAAAAAAAAATTCCAACCCCAACCAATATCCAAGATTAATAAATGTTGTTAAAATATCATTCAGTGTTATCTCATATTAGCTTTTGTATTACCTTACAGGACCTTATTGTAAAGTGTTACTGTAAATATTCTGTCTAATTTACCAATGCTTCTAGCTACTTCACAGAGTGAAACAAAACCAATTAACAAAACAAAAATAAACAAAACAATAGTTTCTCCGTTTTTGCCTACCAGGTTCACATCGGAAGTGGCAAATGCCTTCCTGGTTTCCCAAATCAATAATTAGCTCCTTCATTTCGACTCATTGCACAGCCCCTCTCAGCTCTAATCGCTTCAAAATACACTCGCACAATAGTGAGCTAATTTACTTACAATTATATTTTCAATTATGCCCTAATAAACCCATTGTACTCTGGGTAATCACAAGTTACCCTTTGAGCTAATGCAATATGGCGCAGTGTGAAGTCAAATTCAATTTCGTGCAGTGAAATGAAAAAATAAGCACATGCTCTCAATCATCATGCCAGAGGTTTATTCATTGTGGACCCCCACTGCTGTTCAGCAAGATGTGAGACAATAAGTACCCAGCATTCTTGACTAGCGAGCCTCAGGTAGTCATAAGCTACAGCTATGTAATGGTTTGTTGTATATGATGAAGCTTCCCCCAGTGCAAAACACGGTGCTTTCTCATGTTGCAGTGAAACGGCAGATTAGTGCGTCACCCTGCAAGATTTTCAGCTTTGTTTGGACTGTTGCAGGTAATGTGGTTGGACAGCCATTGCCTTATGCAATGCTCATGACCTCTATGTGAACTGGCTGCTATTGAAACTCAATGAAGTCAGAGAGGAAAAAATGGTGAAACTGTGAAGCTGATTCATGGTGTTTTGCTGGTTTTAAACCACGCTCTAATTCTATTGGATACACAAACATGAATGAACAGGATTCTGTTTCCTACTAGTAATGGGATGTCTGACTCATTTCTGTGAATCACTGCTTTTAAACAGTTTCAGTGAACTTGTTAAAACAACTGATTCAGCTGTTCTTTTACGTCATGTCATTGAGTGATTCTTCAATTAGGGGAACTTTCCTGTCTTTTAGAATAATTTTAAAACAATGCATTTTAAAAAAGTTTTTAAGGATATATCTGTTACGAAAATAAAACATATTTATCTAGCTGTACATGTGTGTGTGTGTGTGTGTGTGTGTGCGCGCATTATTATCACATCATAAGATTATCAAGTGATCTTCAATCCTTTTTCATTTTTTTTTATTATTCCTTAATAAATTAATAATTAAGTTACATTTGATTATTTAATATTTCAAGTTCCCTTAATAAAGTATTTGCTCATATGTCCTAACTTCACTCTATAATTTAAGGTGGCATCTATGGATCCATGAGGAACCTTTAACATCCAATTTTTCACTTCTTTTAAACAGTGATATGTGTGTATATACAAACACAGACACAAACACACATTTGGTTTTTATGGTTTATAGACATAAAGGTTTTTACAACCCGAATTCCGGAAAAGTTGGGACGTTTTTTAAATTTTAATAAAATGAAAACTAAAAGACTTTCAAATCACATGAGCCAATATTTTATTCACAATAGAACATAGATAACATAGCAAATGTTTAAACTGAGAAAGTTTACAATTTTATGCACAAAATGAGCTCATTTCAATTTTGATTTCTGCTACAGGTCTCAAAATAGTTGGGACGGGGCACGTTTACCATGGTGTAGCATCTCCTTTTCTTTTCAAAACAGTTTGAAGACGTCTGGGCATTGAGGCTATGAGTTGCTGGAGTTTTGCTGTTGGAATTTGGTCCCATTCTTGCCTTATATAGATTTCCAGCTGCTCAAGAGTTCGTGGTCGTCTTTGACGTATTTTTCGTTTAATGATGCGCCAAATGTTCTCTATAGGTGAAAGATCTGGACTGCAGGCAGGCCAGGTTAGCACCCGGACTCTTCTACGACGAAGCCATGCTGTTGTTATAGCTGCAGTATGTGGTTTTGCATTGTCCTGCTGAAATAAACAAGGCCTTCCCTGAAGTAGATGTTGTTTGGAGGGAAGCATATGTTGCTCTAAAACCTTTATATACCTTTTAGCATTCACAGAGCCTTCCAAAACATGCAAGCTACCCATACCGTATGCACTTATGCACCCCCATACCATCAGAGATGCTGGCTTTTGAACTGAACGCTGATAACATGCTGGAAGGTCTCCCTCCTCTTTAGCCCGGAGGACACGGCGTCCGTGATTTCCAACAAGAATGTCAAATTTGGACTCGTCTGACCATAAAACACTATTCCACTTTGAAATAGTCCATTTTAAATGAGCCTTGGCCCACAGGACACGACGACGCTTCTGGACCATGTTCACATATGGCTTCCTTTTTGCATGATAGAGCTTTAGTTGGCATCTGCTGATGGCACGGCGGATTGTGTTTACCGACAGTGGTTTCTGAAAGTATTCCTGGGCCCATTTAGTAATGTCATTGACACAATCACGCCGATGAGTGATGCAGTGTCGTCTGAGAGCCCGAAGACCACGGGCATCCAATAAAGGTCTCCGGCCTTGTCCCTTACGCACAGAGATTTCTCCAGTTTCTCTGAATCTTTTGATGATGTTATGCACTGTAGATGATGAGATTTGCAAAGCCTTTGCAATTTGACGTTGAGGAACATTGTTTTTAAAGTTTTCCACAATTTTTTTACGCAGTCTTTCACAGATTGGAGAGCCTCTGCCCATCTTTACTTCTGAGAGACTCTGCTTCTCTAAGACAAAGCTTTTATAGCTAATCATGTTACAGACCTGATATCAATTAACTAGATGTTGTCCCAGCTGAATCTTTTCAAAACTGCTTGCTTTTTTAGCCATTTGTTGCCCCCGTGCCAACTTTTTTGAGACCTGTAGCAGGCATTAAATTTTAAATGAGCTAATTAAGTGGATAAAAGTGTAAAATTTCTCAGTTTAAACATTTGCTACGTTATCTATGTTCTATTGTGAATAAAATATTGGCTCATGTGATTTGAAACTCCTTTAGTTTTCATTTTATTAAAATTTAAAAAACGTCCCAACTTTTCCGGAATTCGGGTTGTATATTGTACAAATGGTATTATCTCTCACTCTACACCAACCCTACACCTAAACCTTCCCCTCACAGGAAACTTTTGCATTTTTAGATTTTCCAAAAGAACACACTATTTAGTAAGCCCTTTGAATTATGGGGGTTCTCATAAATCACCTTGAAATTGCAATACCTATGTCATACCCATGTCATTATACAAATGTACGTGCATAAACATGAACACACACAAACACACACACACACAGACTTGTTGTTTTACTGAATTTGTGTGTGTGTGTGTGTGTGTGTGTGTGTGTGTGTGTGTGTGTGTGTGTGTGTATTTAAATACTGTACATACACATACACTGTATAGAAAATACAGAAAATATATTAATAAAAAAATATATATAAAAAAAAGGAAAATGTTGCTTTTCTGCCAGGAAATTATCCATTATTTTTAAGGACGTTTCCGTTAACATTAAAATACAGGTAGACACCTGTTAATTATTATATAATTTTTTTTAAAAAAATTCAAATTAATACGGTGCATTTTGTTTTACAGATTTACAGATTTTTACAGTGTATATGTTTTTTTTAGCCTCCAGGGATGCTATAGGGGATGTTTGTTGTGCCAGAGATTGTTATTGATGGGTGATTACACATTTGAACATGGACACTCTATAATCTACGTTAAAATCAGACAGCAGTTTGTCATTCCTTGTTCGGTCAGATTTTGTCAGAAATGTAAGTCGTGCAATCACCTTAAGACTGAGGAGACACTTTTGACTTTCTTCTTTGCTATTGTTCCACTTTGCAGAAGTATAAGCACCTTAGGGGACGAGGGTAGAAGAATGCCTAATGTGGCAGCCCCCTGTCAGGATTCAACCCCTTTGATTTCCCATTTCAAACAGCGCCTCTACCAGCCAGGGACGACGCATGTGAAAGTCACTTTCCAATAGACAACCACTGGCTTTTTTGCATGCCCTTGTTTTACGTGCGTCTGGAGCTCGCTGGGACTCGATAGCTTTTCATGACCATTTGTGTTTTGAATGCATCAGACATGCTCTTCCACCTCCCACTCTCATCCCCTCCATCCCTCGACGCTGTACTTGCTACCACCTTCTTGCCCCGTTGCCGCCCCAAACCCCCCAATCCCATCTTTCGTGCTGGGCTTTCTGCATTGTGTCAATAAACAAGACGTTCTCTGTCACAGGAAGGCTGAAAAAAGAATTCAAACCATCTTTGAAGTTACAGCAGTGCTGCTTTGAAGTTCTCAATGTCACAGGGCATTTAAGTTCTCATAAGGATGAGTCGGAAAAAAATAAAAGTCTGAAAAATCTCAGACTTCCCGGTGAACTTCGAAGAGGCATCTTTACAGAGATGATAAACGACATGACAGACATGATAAAACACCACTGTCCTCATTTGCACAGGAGAACATGAAAATTGCAAGGGTACGGCTAACACGCGCCATTGATCGACATATATGTATGCTAAATAATTGATTATGAAGATTTTATCTGAGGAAATCTGCCAAAACGCATCTCTGGGGTGGGGTGGGGGGGTTATTGCTTAGGCGTTGCTCTTTTATAGTCTAGCAGGCTTATAGGAAATCTCGGTTATGTTTGATTTGAATATCAGCTTTGTTTCGGATGTTTTTTATGAAGAGAAATAAAATCAGAAGCAAATGAGACACTTGTTGTAAGACAATAAAAGACGAGCTATGAGAGTAGATATGATGGCACATCGTTTAAACTTGGATGAATTTGATGAGAAATGTTTGAAAGTGTTTTTGTTGTAGACTTTTGAATTGAGGCACACTGAGACACTGATCCCGTGGAAGGATCAGTTCGTCCAAAAGTGAAAATGTCTGTTTGTTTGTTTTTTCTGTGGAGAACAAAAGAAGATATTTTTAAATTTGCCCTCTTCTATGTCCATACAATGAAAGTCAATGGGGTCTGATGTTGTTGGAATATACAGGTTTGAGGGTGAGTAGATGATGACAGAATTCCTTTTGGGGTGAAATATCCCTTTAAAGAGTTGACATTTATGTTTTTTTTTTATTTCCTGTGGGATGTATGAATTCATAAATAAGAGGAAAAATCAAATCGGAACGCATAACCCATCCTGGCTCACATCCACAATCTACTTTCTGTGATTGCAAGTGATTTGTTGTAACTGGTGGAGGGGTGTGTTTTAGAGTAGTCACAGCACCTGAATGGCTTTGAAGTAGCGGTGTGTGGTTTGATTGATACAGTCTGAAATCTTATGTCATTACGCTCATCCGCACTGATGTTTCTGTGCCAACAGGGATCTTACAGTTGTCCCCGCTGATTGAGTGTCTATACGGCTGCAAATGGAGCTTGTAGAAACGCCAGTCTGAAAAATCCATGCTATAACATATTCAGGTTTTACTTCAGTTTTCTTGAGTATGTGTATCCATCATGTGTGGAGATCAATTCAGCAGTGTGTTCTTTGTTGGCAAATATTGTAATGTATTTTTCAGACATGCAGCATGTAAAGAATCATAATGTCAAAAGGTGAGCAACAGTTTAGCTTCTGTCAAGAAGGTTTTATTTGAGTTGTATCTATTACTAACAGTGTCTCTCATTGTATTAGACTCCTGTAATCTCTCCTTCTCTTAACCATTATGAGTTTGGACTAGAAATGGACATAGAGACCTTTAATACTAATGAGTGCTTGTGGTTGTCCACTAGTATTATGGTCAGAGTTAGCTCTAGTAAAAATGACTGTCTAGTGAACTCATCTTTATTTCTTTAGCTCACTCAGCTCATTACAGCTAATGTCTCATCAGTTTCTATTAGCACTGTTAACAAGGTAGTGACAGCAAGACAAAAGAGCAGAATTAAAAGGAGCCGCATAGATTCGTTTCTGCACCTTAAATTGGCAAAACGTCAGTGAAACTATGTGATCACATCTAATTTAAACTATAAAAATGAGTTTAGAGGTTTTTTCATGAGAGTATGCACAATTTCACCCACACTACTGTGCTCTCTGGAAAAGATGACTGCATCTGCTACATGCTTACGTGACAAAAGAGAGTGGGAGTCATTAGTAAGGGGCTTAATATCTAAGAATTTTCATCAGTATTAAATGAAGGAACGTTTTCATTTTGAACCCCGGTATGTCTGTTTAATTTTGCTTACACATCAAGATATAGATCCCTTGCTAAAATTCATCATTTGCTGACTACATTAATTTGACAAAAATTAATGCTCTAATATAATAATAATAATAATAATAAAAATAATAATTTTGCAGAATATGTGAACTGTTAGGTAGACATAAATTTGGTAAAAATGTGTTTTGTGTAGCTGTAATAGTTTATTTTGTGGATGGGGTGAAGTTGGCATGAGGGCTTGTAATTAAGTAAATTATTAAAATAATAAAAATTTGACATTTAGTTCAAAACAATTCTATAATTGGACTGAACTGTCGTTTACAGACTATGATGATTTGTCAGCAAACAACTCTCAAGTAATAAAAAAAAATCCTATTAATCTCTCAAATAGCTCTCATTTGACTGGAATATTCTTTTAGCTAATTGTGTGAACTGATACATTTATTAAACATTTGATTTATGTGATTGTTATTGTTTCTTTTGTGGAAAGAGATTAAGTTGGCATAATGGATTGTAAAAGTAATTAACTAAAAAAAATGATGTTTACTTCTGGAAATTATTTTTTTATTATTATTTGTTGTCATTATTTTACATTACAACATATTTGTTAGTATTTTAAGTAATGTTAAATAACACTAGGTAATTCAATACATTGATTCTATGTTAAATCATAATCAGTTATTTGTGCTGCGAAAAGTTTTGCATTCAGCTGAAATTTACAGCACTTAGACCATAATTTACAATTTAATTACTGAGAAAAACCATAAAGCAGACTTACTGTACAAACCAGACATTATAACTCTTACCTGAGAGATCAATTAATCAGGATTCAATGTAACGTCAAAGTTTTTTGTGTTAAAATCAAGACAATAATCAAAAGTGGAGCTATGCGCATTTGTTCCTCCCTGTGCCAAAAAAAAAACTATATGTTTTTTTCCCCTCTTTTGTACATCACTCTAAACACTATATTTTTTACTGATTAAAAAAAGAAAATTCCCTATTAAAAACAATAAAGGTCCACCAAAGGATGTTGTTGGATGGGTTGCGTGGTTGTGTTTTGCGGCTGTAGTTTGGTGTGTCGGTGGGGGTGTGAATCCCCCATAATGGGGGCACATCTGGTGTGTCTGCATCCAAAGAGAAATAGATCAACCCCCCAAAGACCCTAAATGAACCCAATACATATCCCAGTCCAGCCTGGGAACAAGACTCTGGCTTTGGTGGCCATCACCCTTGTTCACCTTTCCTTTCATTCCTTACAGGAAGTCTGATGATAAGAGTGAATAATTAATGTAAAGATAATCAAAAACAAATCAAATGTTTTGCAAGCCATCTCTTCCATTACACGAGCAGAAAGTGGCGTGCGCGGCTGTGGAGATCTGCAATTAATGGCCGAGATCAGCTGTTGTGATGTCATTATACATCCCCTTCATTTTCTACAGTGGCTCTGTTTGATCTTTGAATACCCCCGGGAACTCCTGCCTCCTCCCTCTCAGCATCTCTCCCATCCTCCTCCTCCTCCTACTCTCCCTCGCTCTAGCAGAACCTCCCCTTTTCTCTCTCTGAGGGCTCACATTGGCTTCCGTATGTGTGTGTGCGTGTGTAAGAGTGTAAGTGAAAGTGCGCAGCTGAGCCTTGATGACAGAGGGCCCAGGACCATTCAGACGACTCGCACGCCCGCGCTCAGCCCACCTCCAGAACAGCTGAGAAAAGAAACTGTCCAGAGAAAGAGCAGCAAAAAAAGAGAAGCAGATAGAATCAAAAAGACTTCTTCACAAAACAAAGAAGAAGGAGTAGAGGCAGAGTGAGGGTTTCAGAGAGAGAGAGAGAGAAATAGAGAGAGGGAGAGATAGAGAGAGAGGATCTCCCAGCTTAATGCGCAAAACGTCCCGCTACCACATGCTGTGCTCAATGGCCAACACAGGCTGTCTTCTGCTCTCCGGCTCAGGGATGCTAACTCACTCTCTCCAGTGTCCCCCTGCGTTCCTCTACCTACCCGAGGTAAGGCAATCCCAATCCCTCCGTCTTGCGCTCGCTCTCCCTTCCTCTGCTACTTGGGGGTGACACGTGCTAGCATTGTGTTCACCCCCTCCTCCTCATATCCCTCCTCCCGCAAAACCCTCGGCAGGGGTCATCCTTCTCTGTTCCCATCTTTTCATTCATGCTGTGAGTTTTTGCAGTGTCAGTTTTGCTTTTATCCTATAGTTATTCCATACACTATATTAACTATTTTTGCTTGTTTCTGTTTATTGTTTTTTTTTTTTTGTTAGTTTCATAATTAGCAGTGTTTTTTATTTAAAAAATTCTATTTATTTTATTTTATATATGTGTGTGGGACGGGGTGTTCTTTTTCATATATAACATCCCACTTGTATCCGGAGTCAATCACACATCACTTCCTCCGTTCAAACTGTGTTTCATTCAAGAAGTCACAACATTACAACAAAAGGTTTTCAAAAACCCAGGACTGTAATTTAGTTTAACCGAATCAGATCTGTTGACGTTCTTCTTGTTTAATTGCATTCAGTGCTTTCTGTTTCAGAAGTTGTGTGAATCTGTCTTTTTGTGAGCTACTCACCGGCCGAATGTAGACAGATGTCACTGAATTAGTCCGTTCTAGTAAATGGGGGTTGGCTGACTTTTCTGAAGGTGCTTGGAAATTGTGGGGCACGTGAGGGGCTGCTGTGATTGTTTTTGGCCGCGTGTGTGCATTACTACGTGCGGCATGTGCGATGGCAGGCTGCTGCTTTCCTCTAGACGGTGTGTTATTGCTCAGATATAAAGAATGATAAGGCTGTTGAGAGATAACCTGCCTCATGCTGCTACCAAATCGCTCCTCACTCATCACCTTAACAGTCGCTGTCCCGGCAAACACACACACAACACCAGCTGTCCGGGCCTCTGCTGTCCCCGCCGTTTGCTGTGTGTGTACATGTGTATCTGTGCATACAAATAAGGCGCATTTATGAATCCATCCTGTAAATGCTTGCGCGTTTGAGCATCCTCATAATTCCTCATCTGATTTTGAACAGATGTCATCGACAAGATGTCAAGGCTTGTTTTTGTGTACACCCGTGATTGATTAGCTGTGAGAAACGTCTCTTAAATATCTATCATATTGGGCTTGTTGCATTTGAGGAGCTAACAGGGGTTTGTTTCAGTTCCAATATTGTTATTTTGTTACAGCGATTTCAATTTTTTTTTTCTGAGGTCAGTTGCTGCGAGAGTTAAAAAAACAAAAAAAGAATGAAACGCAGACTTGTTCTCATCTATCAAATTTAGTATGACTCACTTCCAAATAATACAGACAGATTCAGGAAGAGTTATCACACCCTAAGGGATTCTACAGGATCCCATTCGTTATACCTTTTGCCTTTCTTTGCTTTTATTCACCTGCTGAAATGGTAGCCACACACGGCACGTCACATCTAGTAGATTGCAATTTGTAATGAGATTTGTTTCTTCGCATTTGTTTTTTTTTTTCTTGTCGAATTCCTTACCTGTGTCTCATCTTAGACTGCAGTCTATGCCCAAAAAAGAAAAATAGTAAAAGGAAACAGCTTTGTGTGCTTCAAAAACAATATAGTCAACGGAAAGTGTGTTTTACAAAAAGTAAACTTACTCATTTTACAGTTACACAAAAGACTAATGTATCTTTACTAAAATTGTAATTTAAAATGTGTATGCAATTAGACACACTTCCATTTTCATATGTCTGTCATACATTTCATTTAAAGACATTTTAATGTCTGCAAGCATGTGAAAACACAATTAGTTTTTGAAGTGATAACAATGTAGATAATTGTTAAAAAAAATAATATTGTTCAGCATGCCTGTGAAGTTAATGTTTGTGTGTGTGTGTGTGTGTGTGTGTGTGTGTGTGTGTGTGTGTGTGTGTGTGGGTGTGATTGCCGCTGACTGCATACACTAGCGCTGGCAAATGCTGTTTAGCTGCATTACTGTCTGTTTTCATTGGATTAGGAATTAACTAGGGATCCACACTGCTTTTGTTTTCTATTTAATAGCAAAAGTTTGAGCCGTAGCGTCATGCAGGTTGTGATGCAAGTTATTTTTTAGCAAACAGTGTGTTTTCTCATAATGCGTGGAGTTGCAGAACAAAACAATTGCAGTGGCAGAACGTGTTTCTAGTTCAGTAGCTTGTTCTGTAACCTCATTTAAACATCAAACCACTGTTGTTTGATGCAGTCTGGTATTGAAAATAAAAAAGGATTGTCAGACAGTGATTTCAAGTGAGCATTTAAAAAAAAGGATTCTCACAGATGTGAAAAAGAAAATATTCTCCATAACATTATGTTCTCTTTTTTTTTTTTTTTTTAGCAAACGTGACCTCTATCTACATTTAATTTAAATTTGGCTTGATAATATTCCCCCCCTCTTCTTTTATTGCGGCAGAGGCTGGTTCTCAAGTCTTGAGTCAATACGGAGCAGTAAATCTGCTTGTGCAAGCACCTCTCCTTCCCTAGAGGACCGAAAATCTTTACCCATGCTCAGGATAGTTAAACAATTCTCGCTATTGTATGATTTTCTCCTGAGCCATGGAGCTGAATATTAGAAGCTTATTCTCCAGTGAGTTTTTAGTCATTTCTAGCAGTGGTCGAAGTCATTTTGCAAGTAGAACTCCAAAATACACATGCACGCACACGTAAAGGAGAAAAAAAAATGTTGTGTGTATTTCACATGTTGAATTGTCAGCACAAAAGCTTCACCTCCTCTGCTGCAGGTGGTCTCTCGCATGTCTAGAGCTACAGAGAGGAATAAAGCCAGCTTTGAAAACAGCCAGAAAAGAGGTAGATGGAATAATAAGGATGGAAACATTAAAGAGAGGAAGAGGAAGGTGTGGGAAAATGAAATCCATGAATGAGAGAGGATTGAGAGGGATATGAATGCTCAGCCACAATGAGATATAATTGGACGGGTGGGCTAGTGCGAGTCAAAGAAACGTAGGGAGCGGTTGAAGCCGTTTCTTTTTCTGTGCTGCACAGAAGAGCTCATTCCCCCTGAAGACTTCCTGCTGAGTGACACCAACCCCTGCTAACGATGATCAGATATTTGAAACACACGTTCACCGCGTATGTGTGCGCTCTCCGGACTCATTCAGACTCTAGCTATGAGCGTAACTCAGTATACGCTCACTTGTCAATAGCCGATGATATAATGGGTTGCAAATGGAAGCGAAACCCCTGGGAATACGGATCAGCTGATGTCCATTGCACTAAAGCAGATGTTAGCTTCAAACAGTCTCGTTTTCTTTCTGGTTTGTCTAGAAACAGTAAGTGGAAATTAACGACAGCTGCAATGAGGATGAATCTGTATAGCCGGTTGTATCAATACTGCGTATCAATAGGTAATTGTTTTGCTAACGGTCTTGTAGTTAGCCTGTTTCTACTCTTAAACACATCTGATAAGATCAAATTAATGAGCTGGTCGTTGTGCTTGAAAAGTGTTTTGTTTTCAATTCAAGGAATCCTTTTATTTCAGCTCGTACAAAATTAGTTTTACTCATTATAGTCCCGCTAGAAATACGACTTCATTTGTGAATACTTGTTTAAAGGAAAAAAAAGTCTTGACCAGTGAAATTGACATCTCAACAGCATCGACTACTAATCAAATCAAAGTCTTAATACTCTTGAGATTAAAAGCAGGTTATTATAGGGAATAGGTACGTGATCTGACAGCACCGTAGCGCAGTGGTGCAACACACACATATTTCAACTTCTATGTATATATACACACAGACACACAACAGAGGGAGTGTTTTCCCCAGACAAGTGCTGCTCTGCATTGATGTAAAGTGAACATAGCATTTTGAGATTAATACTAAATGAAATCACTCTCCATAGGTTTTCTGTGCTGTGGATCTCATTAAAATATAGTTTCTATCAGCTCCACTAAATTATTGATTACAATACCAGCGATGTGCCAACATTTGTCTCTGTCTTGTCATCCCTTCAATCTTGCGCATCTTAAATTGAAGGAATATTCGTATGCATAAAAATTAAGTGTGTATTAGAGCTGCATTAGTTATGGATTCTGGAACAGTTAGGAAAGAAAGACAGATTTTTCATGTCATTGTTTGGATCATCACATTATTCTTGTTATGAGGCTAATCAATTCCAGGCATAGAGTTTCTGAAATAAAACCTGCAGATTCTAAAAACACAATGACTTCAGCACTCAAGTTAATTTATTAGTAATTCTTTAACGTATTTGTGGTCTGCGCTGGTGATTTAATCAAAGGCGTAATTATTTTCTTGGGTTTTATATAACACATCAGCACAATCAACAAAAAAGTTTCTTGAAATTTCGCACTGCATTATTTAGTTCATGCAGCTAATTCACCAAACTCCTCTCCTTCACTGTGCCCTAGTGTTAATGATGTATTGTATTGTTATTTATTAGGCCACCGCATCGGCATCTATTTAGCCATCCCCATATTTATCTTCCTCCATAATTGGGCGCACAAGAAAAATTTGTCATTTTACTCTAAGCTTATTTTTTCTGGGCTGATAATCAACCATTTGACTTTTATGCTTTATATATCTCTATTTAATAATTGTTATAACATCTTTATATTTAGTCATGAAATGCCCTGTTACAGATTTAGCTCTGAAGTCACTCAAAATGTATGTTTCTCTGTTTATTAAAGTGTTATTTATAGTAGTATTTTAGTTAATTAAATACAATTATTATTGTTGTTATTAATTAAAAAATAATAATTTGATGATATATATCAGTTTTTCTTTCACTTTCAGTTTTTGGATTCTTATCAATTCTATATATATTTAGATCATATGCTAAAACTCAAAAATTATCAGTTACATTTTTATAGACATAAGAAACTTTGGTTAATGTACTCCTACTGAGTAATATTAATTAATTACATGTACTTACTATATGGTTAGGGTTAGAATTGGGTTTTGTCTTAGTGTTACTTGCATGTAATTATGCATCACTTATTGTTATTATAATAGTAAGTGGATGAAACATGACTAACAAGGACAACAAATGTGTAACGAATGTGTAACTGTTTAAAAAAATAATATAGGGTTTAATTCCGAAAAATGTAATCCTCAGGGTTGATTTCTCATCTGATATGTAGAAGTCTTAAAACTACACCTAATCAAAAACATCATGTTGCTGTGTCTGCTTTGAGTGGAATTAAGAGAGAAACATCAGAGCTGTGGCATGTGTGTGAGTGTGTCTGCATTAGATCTCTGCAGATGGTGTGATGTTTCCCACAAGCCCCAGTGTTGAGAGTGTGCATCGGTATTGATGTTTCTGTGCTTTGCTGCAATGCACGCTGGGCCGCCACTAGCTCTGCACAACGGTTATCCTCAAGAGGTGAGAATGATGGGAAGGTTGGGTCCTCCAGGGGCTTCTAGATCTCTGAAGACCCTGTGATGCTTAGATAACTAACTATACTTCAGCCTGAAGTCTTCAGTGTATCACTGTATCAGGTGTTATTCGCCTATTCAGGGCTAAATTCTCTGCATGGGCCGTGCAGCGGAGGCATGTATGACAAATAATTTATATGTACGCCATTTAGCAGATGTTCTCACGAAGAAAAACTTACAAAGTGGTTTAGTTTCACATGTAACTGTCATGTCGGTGCAAATTCTTATAAAATATAAAAGTATGTCTTTAAAAGCATTTTTCACTTGCTGATGTCTTTTATTTATGCAAACTGTACAGTCAGAGAAAGGACAACGGGTAACATTTCAAGTGACCGGGGTGGTCCACTAAACTTGTCTTTGTAAAATGTGTAGATAAAATTAAATACAGCCAATTTTGTATGTGTTATATTTTGCAGGTTTACTGTAAAAATGCTTAAAAAATAAATAAATGTTTAACATTGTAGAATATTGTTAAGCAATATTATCTACGCCGAAATATTTTTTAAATGTTAACTTTTGTCTAATTTATGCCAAAAGATATTTGAGCATTGCTATAGTGCATTTAAAAAAAAAGCTCACTCTTTCATTCTCCTTTTTATTTTTTATTTATGTTTTTTTAAATCACTCACGCAGCTCAGACATCACTACTCTCACTCAGACAGCCTGTTCTGATCATCCTCCCCCAGATCAACTCGACTGAATGACTTTTTGAGGTGATCCAACTGGAGTCTCCTCTCTGTTGCTCCTCCAAGACGAGTTAATTAGCTGTGTGAGGTAGTTTCATTTCCTTAACAGACACGCAAAGTACTTCAGCTCCTTTGCGAGCGAGGGGAGAATAGCTGGGTAAATTGGATGTCATTTTATCGAAGTATATGTACTTTGCACGCTGCTCATGGCCAGGACTTCGAGGGTAGCAAAAGGGCACACACCATACGCCAGCCCTGACCACCTTTCCCATTAAGCCTCTATATAAGCCCCGAAATCTCTGGTTCAGCCAGAGTATATCTCTCACATTTTAAAGTTGGAGCTGAATTTATAATGCCGCCCCTTCATCTCCTTTGCTATTTCTTTGCTGTACTGGTTCAAAACATTTTCTTTTCTCTCAGCCATACCTAGTTTGTTGAGCGAGACTCTTTTTATTGGGTGTACGGACCCTTTGGCACCAGTGGAGTCTTTGGTACATATAAGAAGAATACTTAAAAGTTCCTTTTTCACTTTTTTGTTTGTTTGCTCGCTTTCCTGCTTTCTAGTTCTAGTTTTTTTTATGTACATTTATACACATTCTGGGTTATACTAGGTTTAGTTTGTAGGCTAATGTTTATAATCTAGATTATTGTGAGGCATTTACAATGGAATAGGTGCCATTTTTAAAGGACTTAAAAGTTTAAAAGTAAAGCTTATAATTTTTTAAAAGCACTTATACTATAGTGTTTAAAAATTTGGGGTCTGTAAGATTTCAGGCCAGTAATTCATTTATTCTCACAGAGGCTGCATTATGTGATCAAAAATACAGTAAAACGGGTAACAATTTAAAATAACTGTTTTCTGTTTTAATTTAATATGAAATGTAATTCATTCCTTTTATAGCACAGTTGAATTTTTAGCAACCATTACTTAAGTCGTCAGTGTCACAATCTAATATGCTGATTTGGTGGTTAAGAAACCTAATTTATTTTTTATTTATTTAATTTTATAGTGAAATGCAATTATTTTAATATTATTTTTATTTTTTATTAAACTTGAATGAATAGAACATTCAAAAGAACTGCATTTGTTTGAAATAGAATTCTTTTGTATCATTATAAATGTCACTTCTGATAATCATGGCTGAATAAAAGTATAAAAAAAATTATTAAAATGATTACTAACCAAAAACTTTTTTGTACATTATTTATTTTATATTAGTTATATATCATATAAGCTATACATTTGTTTTCATGACATTTACAAAATTGTTACCTCTTGTAGCTGTACCATTAAAAGTATTGTGTATTTTAACGTTTACAGATTGACTCCATTCATTTCCATTGAAAGTGTCTTACTAAAGAATTGGCGGTAGTCAACGTTATGCCACAAGTGCTGTCGTTCCTTGTACGGAACCCGGAATATTCCTTTAAACAAACACGATGACAGTAATGCGTCACAGTTGCATATGTGATATTTGAATTTAAACGGCCTCTTTAACACACTAGCGAACATATGACACTTCCTCCGGCTCTCCACATGGTTATTTTTTTTCCCTCGCTGCCACCTCCCCATCCCTAACCATGTCTATCTGTCTCTTCTCAGTCTCTGCTGTAGTCAAGAGCAGCTTTATCTGTGTGTTTAGACAGGCAAGGAAAGAATTACACTGACAGTGCTTAGGAAATGATAGGCTGGTACTGAGATATTTGTGCCCCATAAATTCTCCTCTGCTCAGCATAATTTACGACAGAAGCTGCATGCGCTTCTCTGTGTGAGTGTGTATGAGAAGTTCGTGTCCCACTGTATCTGTCTCAATCTGCTTAGCCACTTTTGCTCCACCGTAAATTAAGGGCCTATAGACAGCTCCCCTCAAGTCTCCACTCACATAAAAATGAGACGCTAGTCATCTCTCTCCCCCTCTTTCGCTCTTGCTATCGCTATCTCTAATTGAAAGAGAGCTATGTAAAGGTGAGGTGAGGATCGACATAGGTGTGCAGCCCTGATAGCAGAGGTACCACGTTATCTAAAGGCCATTAAAGCAGGGGTTAGCGTTTTAAAGGTTAGCGTGAAAACGTGTTTTTAATTAGCGCCCCTTGCATCGTACATGCAGTGTCTGCAGGAGGTCCTCAAACACAATGATCGTAGACAGTACGACGAGGTCTTCAACCTGACATTCAGAAGGATGCGGTAGTTAGACGGTACTAGCGATGTGGTTCCCCTCAGTAATTACCTGACGCATCAGTCAGCTGTCAAACACAGCAACATTCTGACATAAATAGCGAGAATTAGCTTAGCGACGGACATTTGTTGTTGACATTTAAAGTTCAGTAGCCTTTGACCTCAACTGCGTGATGTGTTTTTCGCATTGCTAGACCTAATTGCTGCCCGCTTCATATGTTTACAACAAGGTTTTAGTTAGCTAGCCTGTACTCTTGTGGTCTGAGTTCATTTCCAGCGTTCCGAAGGGTAATACAATGTTGTTAGCGCAGACGCTCACCTGCTGAACAATTAGCACTACATAAACCCTGTAGCCATTTTCAGTCCAATACTGAAGCAGAGCTCAGTAACACGGCTGGTGAATTATGTATAGCTTAGTCAAGCATAGTTTAATATAGGGCCGTCTATTAATCAATCCTAGTCTAATTGCAGTATATTTTCATTTTGTTCAGGTCTCTACCTGCTGTTAGGCACAGTAATATAAACCTACAGGGCCAGCTAGCAGAAATGATTAATATTTTTGTTCGACGGATTTTTATGTTTGCTGGTATTAGTGTAATTCTGCTGAATGCGTTATCTGCACTGTTCTACACACGCACAGCAAGAAGTGAGCCGGTCCCTGTGGCCCTGCATGCACAATAATGACATTATCATGCTTGCAATAAATAATCCAACATATGCCTCTGATTAACAGAGCCTTTCATTGCGTACCATAGAGAAACAAAGAAAGCGGAAAATGTAATGAAATGTGCACTGACATATCGCCTTCCTTTGTGACTGCTGCAAATTGATTGAAACTCCATTTTGTATATGTCACAGAACATTTTACCCAGCATGCATCGCGGTACATACTAGCCTTTACGTTCAAAACTAATCACCCACTTTTTTTTCTTTTGATAAGACTGGAGAAATCTTTACTGTCAGTATCCGTGTATTTTTTTTCCTCACAAGGCTGTAGATCAGCTTCATGTTGAAAATCTTGATTCAATTAAGTTTTTTTCTCTCTTTGCCCATTTTTTTCCCCCGTGAGGGGAGAGGATTCAGCTTTGGCACCTTTCAATACGCTTCTAATCAACAGCTCGGTTCCTCTCGCATACGGAAGCTCTTAATTACTGCTAATTGTGGCCATTACCATGAGAAAATTAAATAATAAACCAAGACCAATATTGATGTTAATTGATGGAGCTGCTCGCTGATTGCACAGCTTTCGAAACGGTTTCAATAAGTTTGAATTAACCCCATTTGCATACATTAATTGGGATAATTAGAAATTAAGATGATTCCTATTGAGGTTGATCACAAGTATTGTGTGTGTGAGTGAGATGCGGTGTTATGAATACAGGCCGGGCAGAGGGATGCTTTGGATGCTAGCAGCTCCGCGTGTTCTGTCATAAGTAATTACTCTAATCACTCGAGCTGTTCACACTGAACCTGAGAGACCCTCCTAGTGACTTCAGAGACGCGGATGAAACCAGGTGAAGGTCTTCTGGTGCCATTTGTATCCTGGCAATCTATGGAGTGACAGAACAACAAAACATAGTTATACAAATGTGAAAATTTTTGTGTACATTCCTGTGATAACGTAAAAAAAAAAAAAGTGGTTCATTTGGTAGCATCTAAATTAACTGGCTTCATTCAAGTTATAAATATTATTTAATAATGACTGAATCAACCAGAAAGGTCAGATCAGATTGAAATACTGCAACTACTTTTTGTAGTGTATTTATAAAATAAGGGGAAAACATGGTTCATGCACCAGTAGATTTTGCCATTTAAAAAATTCACTTAAATTATTTTATTAGATGGCAGTTGTACAAAATATATTTTATATTTAACTTAAAAAGGGTAAAAAGGAATGAGTAAAGATGTGACAAACATACAACAAATGTTGCATATAAATAAAGATGTTGCGAGATGGACAATTTCAATTTATTAGTACACTGAAAAAAATAATGGTGTAGAAAAATTTTTTTCTCAATTTTCTTTCACAAATGATTACAAATACATGGCAAGTAAGACATGAAAACTTGAATTATAGAGACTGAAATGGTATTTAAATAAAATTCCAGAAATTTTGTTTTTGTTATTGTTTAAAGGCATAGTTTACTCAAAAATTAAATTCTGTCATCTTTTTGCTCAACATCCACTTGTTTTAAACCTGTATGAGTTTCTTTCTTCTGCTGAACTTAAAACAAGATATTAAAGAATTGCTAGTAACCACACAGTTGATGGTAGCCATTGACTTCCATAGTACCATTTTCCATACTATGGAAGTCAATGGCTACCATCAACTGTTTGGTTACCAACATTCTTCAAAATATCTTTTGTGTTCAGCAATAAAAAAAATAAAAATGTGTACACTGTTTGGAATAAGTTGATGGTGAATAAATGATGACAGAATTTTTATTTTCTGGTGAATAATCCACACACACATATATATATATATATATATATATATATATATATATATATATATATATATATATATATATATATCTGCATGTCTCAGTCCAGGACTGAGTTTATCGTTAGTAAGGTTTATGAAATTTGTTTGTGGTTGTAGATGACCGTTTTAGTGAATCAGCATCCTATTTTGGCACCTTTCAACATTCATACACTCCGTGTTCACCATTCATCAGAAAAACAATGAAATCAAGCAAGGGCTGGAAATATTGAGAAATCTTGTTCTTCAGTCTCGAGTCCCACGAGATGGTTATTGTGGTGGCTGTAATTTGATAAGATGAATAAAGTCTGTGGGCTGCAGGCGACTCAGCACTTTCCCCCGCACTTTTCCAACCTCACTCCTACCTTCACAGAACTTCTGACGGCAGGAAAAAAAAATCCCTGACATTGGCAGCACCGGGAGCCCACCTATCGATTAGGTCAAATCTGGGATAGATGATGGATTGGTGGTAATTTTAGGGGCATAGAGGGGGTATCTAACAGGGTGCAGCCCCCACAGACCAGTCTGGTAGAACAAAGGGCGGTAGACGGCAGTCAGCCTCTTCATAGCAGGCTGTACGCTAGCCTGTGGTATTCCAGGAGAGGGCAGAGGAGAGAGACGATGTGATTCACCGCTCAGATCCACCTCCAGATCCATCTGTGCTCCAGGGTTGCACCACTTCCCAGCATCCCTCAGGATCTTTCCAGACATCGCTCGACATGGCTTCGCTTTGGCGCCAGTATTTGTTCTCCTTCTTCTTTTTTCCCACTCTCTCTCTCTCACCCTCTCTTTAGTTTTCCGTTGTGGCTGTTTCTTTGTTAGGTATTCTTCCAATTTAATTACGAAGGCTTTGAAGTTCCCATGAATAATGGCAAAGTGCACCCTTCCAGAGCCTTCAGCTTTTTATTCAGATCAAAGATAGCTTTTACATCAGCCAGAACTCCTCCCCCCAGCTGAGAGCAGTCACAGGGTTTTCAGACACCAGGTGCCAAGGCTCGTCAAACACGGGCGATGGAGGCTCCCCTGGATGGGTATTGAACTGTTGTTGCAAGATGTCAAAAGCTCGTTCCAAGGTTGGCACTAAAACCTGCATGCAACATCAGACCCTCTTTGTAACTTTAACCTTTCATCTACAGGGCAGATGGCAACAGATAACCGTACATTTTACAAAAGAAAAAATAATAGCTTCTGTTTTATTTATTTGCGCTTCTGCACACAAAACAAACACTGCGCGTTGTGTTTGCTGGTTATTTACAAAAGGCATTTATATACAGTGGTCCAACAAAAATGTATTAGGTTTTCTAAATAATGAAGTGTCTGTGCATTATGTTGTAAAATATTAAAGTGGAATTTATTTTTTATTACATTTTTTCTCAAATTATTTATAAATATATTTTTAATATATTGTGTTAATTATAATATTATAATATTGTATTTTTGCTGATTTATCATTTTTATCAAATGTTTTCCTTGAAAGATTGTATATAACCTGTGGGAACTTAAGAAGAACGTACTAAATACATCCATTAAAACTCACATTGTTAACAGTAGTTGCAAAAACTTTATCTTTGTTAAAACTTTATCTTTGATATTTTGCATTTAACGTGATTAAATTGGTTTGTTTTAAGTGTCCAAATGTTTTGGGGCTACACCACATAGCTTTGTCTGTTTGATTCTGAACTTTTATTACATTTTGCCCAAACAAATTCAAAGAAACATGTTTTTTGCTAATTAAAGAATGTGGCGAAAACTGTTTCCAGTATTGCATTTCCGTCACACTAACTCGCCGAATTTGACATTTATGTTCTCATTAACTTGTCCATTTCTGTCAAGTAATTTGTGGCATATGAAGGCCGGCAAATATATTCAGCACCCATCACATTCTAAAAGTAGAAACAAGAAGTTCAGAATATCTCCTTCCATTATTACATGCAGTGACAAGCTGATTGTGTCAGCCACAGGTCAACAGCAAGCAAAGAGAGAGAGAGAGAGAGAGAACTGATGTCCCCTGTGCATCAGGCAAGTGTTTTTAGACAAGTATAGCAGATGCTAAACAAACATACAGTCTTACACTGACAGACTGGAGGAGGCATGCTGATGCACAGGGCATGCCGTCCCACTTTGCTTTTCCCATTCCTCTAAGTGGCTTGTCAATTACACTGGGTAAACAGAGGCAGAGTAAGGGAGTAAATCCACCCAAGACAAATATAAAATCGGATCCCTGGAAGATTAAAGGCCACTGAGCCGTGCGAACAAATATTTCAATAGGACAACAGCGTTGAGGTTGGGGCATTAGTTTATATGAATGTGTTTGTGCTGCTGAGTGTCTTTAAGATTGCATTCAGAGTTCTGAATGTGTAGTGTGTTATAAGAAGTAAGACACTGTCCTTCCAGGACTGACAAAAAAAGGAGAAAAAGAACAATAACATTTGCACTATTTTTGTTAGAATGTATTTCTTTAATATGTATCTTAAATGTTCAGAGTCTGAAAAAAATTGATTCATATGGGGTTTTATGGTTAGGAAGTGGAAAATTCCAGGCGCTTATGGGTAATGTAGGAGACTGTCAAGAGGGAATGGGCCTTTACACATCTTCTTCCCAAAACGTTTCAATACCTCTTTGTAGAAAATCACAGAACAAATTAATAATTTAGTTAATTAATATTAAAATCAGTATCACTGTGATGCTGTTATAATTTTTGTTAATATTTTGAATTAGATTAGATTTAGATTTTTTATATATAGTTTGTTTTCATTTTAATTGTAAAGTTTTAGTAATTTTGTTCTCTTTTTGTTATTTCTATTATTTTTTATTATTTTAAATGTCTGTTTTTTTGTACTGTAGTTTTATTTATTTTTGTACATCAAGATAAACTGAATGAAAATAAGAAATATTGTCTTTTTATATTTTATTATTAGTAGTATTATTATTATTATTATTATTATTATTATTATTATTATTATTAGTCAGTTAACTTCAATAACCCTGTTTGTTACTTTTTGCATACTTGGAAATGAATGTTGAATTCTCCCAGATGAATTACAAGCTGTGAGTGCCTAAAAAAATTCAAAAGCAAGAAACAAATTGTTCTAATGCTTGCTAAGCCTCCGATAGCCCCATGATACAGTTCTGGTGTTGTAATGCTCTTCTCTAGCATTGCCTGACTCGACCATGTCATTCCATTAATTCCAAGCCATTAATGAAAGAAAAAAAAGGAAATTGAAAAAGAAACCATGGCTATCAATCCCTGGTGTTGTTGGCAGGTATATAATGAAGTATTTGAGTCCAATTGAATTTGAACTAATTACACTACCCTCCAGATATTACTTCATCTGTACCAGTCGAATTAATGTAACACTGCATGTGGGAGACGTATTTTGCGCACCCTGACTCACCTCAGTGTCACACTCCATCACGCACTGCACACTCTGAGATAAACATATTCTTATACGCTAAAAACCATGTACGTACACACAAAGTACAGCGCTGCAGCATAGTCACACTCAGAGACAGCCATGGTTTGCTAAGCACCGCGGAAGCCCCCGGCTGGCCAGTCCTCCTTAATTACACATGCAGCACTTTGGAGAGAATGAAAATCCATTAATTCACTTCCATTGAAAATATTAGGTCATTTTCATTCCCTGTCACTTTGTAGCCCAGTACACGCGTCATACAGGGTTTTACATCTTGATTTGCTGTCTTCACATAGTCCAGACTACAGACTACTTTTTAGACCTCAAAAACACATGACTGAGAGTTGCTGACATGAGATTTTATGTTTTTAGGGCTTTTTTATTATACAGTTGTATATTAATATATTGCTATAGTTTTTTTTCCGTATAAAATGTATCAGTATTTTAAATTAATATATCTTTTTATATATTTATTTTTATTATTTTATTTTCATTTAGACTTCAGTTCAGGGAAGACAATGAAGAAATAGGTTGTCTAAACGTACTGTAACACATTTATAGCATAAGAGAGATTAAAAATGAACCCACAGATTAATAATTTATGGACACTTTAAAAAATATTTTATTACATTACAAAAAAAAAGAGATTGAGAATAAACCCACAGATTCATTGTTTTCCTTATAGGTATGCTGTTTGGGCTGTGTATTTGATGCAGTTTCAGTGGCTATAAACAGGTTTTTAAAATATTGATACAATACCGAGAGATATATAAAATATATATCTCTCGGTATTGTATCAATATTTTAAAAACCTGTTTATTATTTATTTTTTGAAAGTTTACAATAAGCGAGTTGTTTCAACATGAAAGTTCAATTCATTTGTTTGATGTTAAAGTGCCAAAAGTTTGCTTAAAATGTGATCTTGATTAGTGATTCACTCTGTTACAGTTCACAATAGTACAGTAGAAATTCCTTCTGTCTCGTGAAAGTGAATTAATAATTTTGCATCTTGTGCGTAAATCATTACATAGCTACAGAGGTAAACCGCTGCCGTTAGCACTTGCATTGATGATGCAAGCGTACTGTAGTTTGTGGCCAAAAGTATAATGTGAAGAGACCTGCAGGGTGGGGTGAAATCGAAATTGGGTTCGATTCAAACATTTAAATCAACTGTTTAAAAAGCCTAAAATGAAACTCCATTTTCTGTAAGGCCATTTATTCTCTCTAAACACTTTTTCATTCTGTGTGTGTGTGTTTCTCGGCTCATCCTTTCTTTAAATGTGTGTAAAACAGGCCATTCCTAATTAGAAACAGCCTTATCAAAGTGCCTGCCTGGTCTGATACTGCTCAATATTCATCAGTCCAGAACTTCATTTTTCCTCTAAAAATCACGTAGCTCTTCCACTCACACTCTCTCTTTCTCTCTACCCCAACATCGAATGTGCCGGCTTCTTGGTGAGGTTGCGTAATGATTATTTAATGCTAGCATAATTGCTTAAGGGGCTGCTTGTGCTCCTGTACTTACTGGCGTGATACATCAGCATCATTACCAGACCGATTGGCCTCCGATCACACGCCTGTGATCATCACGATCTGTGGGCTTCACCAGGATCCACTCACACACTATGACACACAGCGAGCGTCATTCTCTAAACTACTCTGACGGATGAGAAAGATCGTGCAGATGAATGAATCATGTATATGACCATGAGATATGCACTTTCAAGTGCATCCACTGGGTTTCTTACAGTGTTTGGTGTTGGAAAGTTATCAGCGGTTAAAGATGGTCTCCACCCAACAGGACCTCTCTTTATACTGAGAAGGAACATCCCATCCCTTCATAGTCTTTAAAGTTCTGTCTGTTCAAATAAATGTAGTTGGGCTGGAATCCTGCTGCAAATTCAAATTCAGCTCTCATCCTAATGGATTCTAACACTGTGGTGTTCAAAATGGGCCAAAATAATTATAGATTGACTTTGAAGGAGGGAATGTGAGCTTAAGCATTGGCTTTTTTCTGTTTCTTTTCAATAAGCAACACCTTAGCAATCATATAGTGTGCTCTATCAAAAAACCCATATCACCTTGGTACACCAAATAACTAATGTTGACTTAATAAAATTTAATTCATCAGTTATAACACAAGTATGCATGGATAAGTTATTGATTACACCATCTTCGAATGCGGGTAATTCAATCAAATTTTAAAGCCAGAATGTCATTTTTTTATGTAGTATGTTCAAAGAGCAACTGGTTTTCTGTGTGTGGTTCTACAACAAGAGCTTCCCATCATGCACAGATCTCTTTGTACATTTATTATTTTTTTCTTTGGGTTGGAGATGCTTGTCTATTAAGATTAGGAAGGTTATTGGCATAGAGGGCACATGGAAGAATTTGCAGTGGTAGCACGTCATGTCAAGTGTCTATATTAAAATGAATCAAATGAATCAAATTGCCACTTGATGTCCAGATGTGCCATGCTTGCTAATTACAGACTTCACTGTGTGTTGAATGCTTTACATGTTTGCATGTACTGAGCTGCCCTTGGTTTTCACTCTTTAATGTCTTTGCACTTTAAGAACTTCTGGGTTTAGTCTCTTGAATATTCTTAAAGGGAAAGTGCACCCAAAAATTTGGTTATAATTATATGTTTCTTTCAGCTGTTGAACTAAAAAGAAGATATTTTGAAGAATGTTGGTAATAATTTTTTTTTTTTTTAAATACTGTTTAAGTCGATGGCTACATTCAACTGTTTGGATACAAAATTCTTCAAAATATCTTATTTTGTGTTCAACAGTTGAAAGAAATATATACAGGTTTGGAAGAACTTGATGGTAAATGATGACAGAATTTTAATTTTAAGTTGAACTATCTCTTTAAGATGTTATTTTGTTGATTTACATGTACTATAGGGTCCGAGAGCTATTATGAAAATGCTTGTTTTGCACATTTTCAGTTTCATTACAAATTATTTGTTCATAACTTGATTGAAAAGTTTTATTTAAAAAAGAAAATAAATTAATGAATATAAAGTGACATTGGTTTGTCCCACTACTGTTTAAATGACAGCAGCACTCAAACTGCAAAAGTGCCACAAGTTTGTGGAAATGATCCAAAGAGCAGCTTCTGCTTGACTGGAATCTTTTATTAGATTTTTTCCCCAAAAGACATTGCTTATTTCCATTTGTTATTTCCAGTGAAAAAAAAAAAAAAAAAGATCTCAGACATTTGATCCATGTCTGTTTGCATAGGATTGTGCCAGTAGGGTTAAAACATTTTCGTCTCATTCTAGACTGTGATACATATGATTTCCTCTATCTCAGTGGCATGTGAGTTTCGCTTGACATCAGTTCGATAGTCAGTACCACAATAACACTGACCAACGGCCACTCTCCCTCCTTGCACCTCTTTATCTCCATCTTTCTTTCTCTCTCTCCACTAATCCGTCTCCACTTTTGTTCCTCCCACCCGGTAATCTCTTGTCTTTTAAAGCCTCATAGCTGGCTTCCTCTCTCTCCCTCTGTCTTTCTTTCTGTCCCTCTGTTGTGCCAGTTTTTCTCCTTTTTTTCTTTTACAAGGATCAATTTAGCCCAACATGATCCTCAGTGTGCACAGCTAATTCAGCGGAGCTCACGCAGTTCTGCATTGTGTCATAATCGGTGTGAAATTGATTTATGGCCCCTTTTCCACCCTCTAAACAGCTGCTGAGTGATGCCTCCTGTCATAATCATTCCATCCTGCAGCCCCTCTCGTCTTTTTTAACAACTCCTCTCCAACAGTCCGCCACCACACAGATTATGTATGATGAGATTTCCTCTCACGTTTATAACATGATATCTGAGAGAAGCCGAGTTTCTCCTTGTGCAACTCACTCTCTCTAGCCATGCTCACTTGTTCAGTCACTCACTATCTCTGGTTTTTGTGGCTTCAAACATGCCTGCATTATTAATGGAAGTTTTACTAATTCATCTGAATGGAGGATAGAGGGGAAGCGAGAGACTGTTGGTTGAAGACTGCCACACTCTCAAAAGTTTGGTGGTGGTACAGAGCGCGCTGTAGCAAGTCTACAGAGCCAAAGTCTTGAGAGCCCACCTAACTTCATCAATTATGGAAGCGGGTGACATTTTTCAGGTGGTTTTTGTGGCTTACTGGTGTGGAATATAATGTGCTTTTCCCTAGTGTTGTCCAGGTGAACAGATGAACACAGACAGACTGGAGATATAAATGCCACAGTGAAATCGCTGTCATGCCTGTCAATTTATCTCCAAAATATCTCTATAACTGCAGGCTTTTTTATCAGGTTTACTACATTTTGGGGTCTGGTATGTGTGCAATTTATACAGGGGTGGTTGGATTCAACACTGACAGAAACAACAAAAGGAGGCAGGGCTTTAGATCCAGATGTGCTCATAGTCAGATTAAATATAGACAGGCAGAGTTGGTGAGGGAGGGGCTGGTCAAGGCAGCTCTCCTCCTCTCCTCTCTTTTCCCCTCAGAAGAGCTGAGAGAGTAGAGTGTGGCCCCTGAGGCAGAACTCCCAGCGTCCAAATCGGACAGGCGGTGCTGAATGTGCAGGAGCTGTCAGGTGCTATGGCTTGTAACATGAGTTAGTGCTGCTATCAGAAGCACTGTGTGAGTGTATGAGAGAGAGATAGGGAAGGCAAGGCAGGGACCGAGACTGCTGCTAGGACCCATAGCCCCGCTCCACCAAAGCCCAGCTCATACATTACTAATGCTTCCAGCAATACATGTCTCATTCATAATAGATAACCCTGCGTGCACCTGCAACATATATCATGCACACTATAAAGAGGTCAGCTATTCACTAGCTTTGGCTACGGGGCACGGACCGTGGAGGGTGTGGGGGGGGCCCATCTGTAAATTAGCGATCAGCTTCACCTCAGTGCGCCTGACAGTCCACAACACCCCGGCCATGCTTGGCCCGTCCCATTCCGTCCCGTCCCACCCTGCCCTGGGAAAATGAGCTTCTCACCCACCCCCTTCCAACCAATCACCTTCAGCCCTCTTGGTTCATGTCTCACAGCCCCTTGCGCTCGCAGACAATTTACGGTAATTGAGAGAAGGCGAAGCTCGCCTCATATGGCATGGAGGAAAATTGCCTGCACAGGGCTGTAAATTAACTAAGCAAAAGGGGATTCAGGAATTACATCATCTCGGTGTGAAATGAGCGTTTATCAGACTGAAAAAAATGCCGGTGGTGGACGGCAAGCGGGGCTTGGGCCCGGCCAGCTGGGCGATGAGGGTGGGGGATAGGGGGCGGTCTGCCGGCTGGACAGGTCCATTGACACAGGGTTAATACTGTGGTGAATAGGCCCAGTAATGGAGCTTGGCTGACGGGGAACAGTTTCCGGGGAACAGATGCCTCCCCCCATTCCATTTTACACCGAAACCCCCTCTTTTTTATCGTCCTTTCTAAACGGATCCAAATCAATTAGGCACTGAAGCTAACAAAAGGAGTTTATTGGGCATCTCACCATTATATATATGGCAGATCCAAGTGTTTATGTATCCGTCTGGATCAGAAGGATCCATTCAAGTGGATTCATTCTGCATTTAAACAAGCCACAAACCAAACAAGCCCTTTTTAAGATGAAATAATACCTCAAGTAATTGATCTGAATCCCATGGCAGTACCACAAAGCGTACTGCACTGTCAGAAGATATAACGTTGACCGAGACGCATTTGCATTAGGCTGCATATTTGCATGCGTGTCGGCATGCCGCATATCTGCATATACTTCTAAACTCGCACCACTTCGCTCAGGCACCAAACAAACACAGGATCTGAGCCATCTATTATTTACTGCATTTTTATTTACCCCATCAAACAGCTGCCACCAACAATCAGATGCCAAATGACTGTAGTTTATGGCCGAGAAAGCAGGGCCGAGGAATAAAGGTGGGTTTTATCTGAGGAGGGGCTTTAATTACTTGCGCTTTAATGGTCAGAGAGGACGGAGGAAGTTGGACCGCCTCGGGATACATGGAGCGGCCAATGCAGCACGTGACTATTCAAATCACTTTTGGATCAGAGATTGAGAATGAAAGAATTGTTTTGAGCTCGCAAAATTGGGGGGAAAAAGTAGGTGTATAAATGTTTTTGTTTGGTGAGGTCAATTATTGCGCCACCGGCGAGAAAAACATATAAATGTTGAATTCAATAAAGCCAATAAGTGTGGAGGTCCTGAAAATATAGTCATGGTCATCTCATATAAGCACTGCTCTGGAGTTCACGCTTTGAAGTTTAGCAGACTTATTTATGTAGATTTTTACGTTCTTGTTTCTTCGTCAGGAACCTGTAGCCCGATTGTGTTTGCAAGGAGAGTAAACATCCATATGCTGTGGGGTCGCTGGTATTGTGTGTGTGTGACTGTCAGGCTTTTAGTAAGTGTGTCACATCTGCTCCTCATCCCATTACAAAACTGCACAGCTTTCTAATGGCTGTCTTTACACCTGTACAAACCCCAGCTCTGACACACACTTCTCCCCATGCACTCTGCGACATCATAAAACAGTTCTGTACACACATGCTCACACACACATACAGAGCTCTCCTCCTGTCCTTCAGTTGGAAACCCCTCCCTCTGGCTGTTTCTGTGCTTTTTTATAATAGTCTGAAATATTCATGCGCTGCTACAAGCGCAAAATGCTGTACTACTTAACGGATGAATATTTTATTTTGCGCTAAACTAGGTGCAAACGTGTGAAGCCGTAGCAGGAGCCAGAGTGGATTTTCTCTCAGGTGCGTCTATCGAGTCTCTGGTTGGGTGCATGTTGTTTGTGCTTCCTGTCCTTGTCGCCAAGACACATGACAGTGTGACCCAAGCGAAACACAGATTAATTATGTAAAACTTACAAAGGACAATATTATCTTGGCTTGTAGCTGAAAGGTTCACAAGATGATCTTTTTAACATACTCAAATTCATTTTTAGGAAAATATTAGCTGTTTTAGTGCTTAAAAAAACTTTAAGTGTTGAAGAATTCTTTATTTAAAAAATGAAATTGTTTACAATATTAGCTCACCCTCATATAATATTAAACATTCATATGCAGTTTTTTTTCCTGTTTAAAGTAAATATAAAAGTAGTCACAATTACTATATTTCAAAATTTAAAAGGTCATACAATTGATTTGTGTGTAATTTTAAGTCTTTTTTCAGTGATTGTGATGCATTCACTAATCTGAATGTAGACTTGAATGAGACTGGAAAATTTTTCTCTTTTTTTACGTACAAATCGTACAACTTCAAGACTTTGAATAAAGTGCACTGGTCACATTGATTACTACTAATTTTATTTTATTTTGTTATATTTTATATTTTATTGGTAAAAATCTAGATGAAGAATCTTCAAATATTCCAACATACAGGTTTGAAATTACTTGAATAATGCTGAATTAATAATGACACATTTTCATTTTGGGGTGAACTATCCCTTTAAGATTGTTAAGTAACAGTTTTAAATTGTGTATTTACATTTTGTAGTATACAAATAAACCACATCTAATTACACAAAATATACATAAGTACAGTATACTAAACAGTATGTGGAAGGTTTGTTTTGTCAGCCAGGATCTTCAGAGCTTTTTATTATTATTATTATTATTCATATCTTTAGATTTATTTCTTTTATGTGGGTTCTTCCTAAGTTCCCATAGAATTCTTCTTTTTCAGTCACTCTACATCTAGCAAATAAACTGAGCAGTTTTGCCTGCTCGTTCCCATTATGATATTCATGAGTTATCTCTTTTTTTTGTACCTCACCGTAGCTCGCACTTGGCTTGTCACCTCCAGTCATCGTGGTGCTGTCTGCACTTTCAGTAGAGTTGGTGCAATACTGTAAGAAACGCTGCTGTTTGAGTGAGGCTCTGTCAGTCTTTCTCTCCCAAGCGGATGCACTGTGACTTGTTCCAGGAGTAAGACGGCAGCGATGAGGCAGAGTATGCCGTACTAATGAGTGGGTGAGAATGTGTGTTGGTAAACAGTCAAAAGAAAGAGGAGATAGAGACATAAACAGACTGTGTGAAAGAGTGAAACACAACCTAAACACACTTAAAGGAACAGTTCACCCAAAAATGAATTTTCTTACCCTCATGTCATTCCAAACCCTTGTATTTAGTGCAGATATGACTACTGTGGAACACAAAAAAAGAGAAATTTTGAATAATATACTGATTAATTTTTCAGTGCAGTTGCAATAAATAAGTTATTTTAAAAAAAGACATGAAAGCACCATGAAATTATTCCATATTACTTGTGCACTTGTGTGAGAAACAGACTTATCATATTTATTATCATAATCTTCGTGAGTTGAACAGTTCAGTCCCATTTGCAATCCAATCATTGAATATCTGTGAATAATTATATAACCTTTGGTCCGTTTTTAAAACAGTTATCATACTATGACGTGTCATTATTTGAAATAAAGTCCCCAAATCATGTGAACCGCTTTTATGATGCATCCATTTTAAAGTTTGAAAGTTCCAGTATCCAGTCATTATAACTGCCCTGAAAATAGCTTCATCAAAATATCATAAGGGTGAGTAAATAATGACAACATTTTAGGCTGAATTGTTTCTTTAAGGAAAGAGGGGTGGTAAGGCAGGTTCGTAAACGTCAGCAGGTGTGTGTTTGTTTTCTCTGAATGAGTGAGTGTGTCATGCCCTTCTTTCATCAGTTACTCCCTGTATATTACGCTTTATTTCTTTTGAATCGACAAGAGCAGAGGTCCATAATAGGTGCCTTTTTTATATAGCTGCAGTGTACAAGGCAATTTTTGCTCATTCTTCCAAGACTCTTTGCTAATCTCTCCCTCTCAATACTGTATCTTCCTCCCTACTCGTGTAGCCCTGCAATGTCCACTTCCATTTTCTAAAGTGTCACCTTTGGCATTTCTTACAGGAAATTAATTTGATTGGACGGAAAGCTTGCCAGTCAGTATTTTAGGCTGAAGTTGCTGAAATGTTTCAGGGTCTACAGTAAGTCCTCAGACAGTAAACTGGAGGGAGTCCAGTGTGTGTGTGTGTGTGTGTATGTGTGTGAGTTTGTGAGTTTGTGTGGGACTCCCAGAGGTCGTATGACCTGGACACACTGTCTGGAGTGTTGTCTGGAGGGGAACAGGTTCATATTTATACAAAGACTTGATATCAAGTAGATTTAGCAATCATAGTCTCACACACCTGGTGTTATGGCATTCTTTTCAGCATAAAGTCTCCTGATAGTAACTTATTCTAGCTAGAAACCACCCACTCAGACAATTTGATTGACACAAAAAGTGACCAACCTCAGTTTGCTGCTAGGGCCAGCTTTATCAAAAAATAGATTATATCACAGTACTCAATTCATTTACATTACATTTTAATAGAATTTTAATTTTAGCAAGAATTTAAAAACGGAACGAAATATATATATAAAAAAAACATGTCTTGTGCAAGTATTACAGTATATGCAATTTTGTAAATTTTTCTTGTTTAATGATATTAATGTATTTTCTGACAATAATACTGATTAAAAAATGCTGATAATTTGTAAGCCAAAAAAAAAAAAAAAAAAAAATCCAGTGTCTGGATAGGTGGATCTATTTAAAACTGAATCACACATCGATCTGTCAACAGCACATTTCATGGTTCAGTCACAAATTGATGGTTATGTAAACTCATTTTGTATTGGTTGTGTGACCTTTTTTGGTTAAAACGCAAAGTTTTTAGCCTCTCTGTTCTAGTTCACTTCTTTGTGTACAGCCAGCAGTGGATAATTACTGTCTCTAAAGGTGATCCGCTGAAGTGTTTCAGGCCCTGCAGTGCACTGTGGGCCACTGTGGCCAGTGGATTGTGTCCAGCAGACAGAAATGTGTGTGCGTGCGCAGCAGAGGTGATAAGGCTGTCACCGACACTCAACTCCAGCTACAGGCCTGAATCAGGCACCAGAGGCTGAGGAATGCTGGGATACCATCTCTCTCTGGTAGGACAAGTCCTAATGTAAAACAGCAGGACAATAAAAAGACAATGGAGAGCCATGATAGCCTTGGCTCCCCAACGTGCCTTCTGAATGGGGTCCGGAATGGCAGTGTGGACGATCGATGGCGAGAGAAGCAGAAATCGAGGGGGGTTTGGGGGGGTTGAAAGCTGCTGATTAGGGGACGGCAGACAGCAGAGCCACCACCACTTCACCAAGCCTTTATCTCTCTCTCCTTCTCGCACTCTGCAGCCTTTCTTTCCGCACACTTTGGGTACTGTTTGCCTGTTACTCCCCATGGCATTGCGGTGACATGGCATTTAATAGACTCCCCGGTGTGAAACAAACTACCTCAATTAATTCCTCAGTCTCGGCCCTGGCCTCTGCTGAGCCACTCACACCAGTAGCCCCTCTGGCATTCTCGATGTGTGCGTGCATGCACGTGTGTATGTGTCTGTCTGTGTACATCCCTGAGCGGCACATGCAACAGTCTGTGTATGCGTCTGTGTGATTTATTTTTGTATTTTATTTTTTTCCTCTCATAGAAAAAAGTTTTGATAAGTACAGCTGCAACTATGGTTTCATCCTCAAATACACAATCAGGGCTCAATAGGGTTGGCCAGTGTGGCAAAAATCCACACATAAACAGTCGCTTGTCCATTTGGGCCTGTACTTGTTTGCTTTTTTCATTTGTTTTTATTTTTATTTTAGCTTTTTTCATTGATCTTAAACAAACACAAAAAAATATGCTTTTAATAACTTAAATATGTGATCTTTTCTTCATGTTTGTTGCTAATTCTGCTGATTTGTAACCAGGAAAACAACATAACAGTCATTTGGATTATATTTGCATAATTTTGCAGCAAAAACTATTTTATGGACTTATGAAGTTACATTATAACTGTATAGCTCGGACATACAAATTATATAATCATATTATAAATAATTATAAATCTGTAAATTTTATTGTTTTTTTTTAAGATTAACAAGATATCAAAGAATGTACATTTTAGAAAATATCCACAGATTATTTATACTGTAGCATTTATAAAATACAATTAGACAGATCTTTTGTTATGCAGCAAGTGAAAATATTATAACTTTTTGTTAAACACTTCACAAAATGCCAAACATTTGTTATGCTTGGCAAAGACTGCATTTATTTAAATAAATAAAAATATGAATTTTGAGAAATATATTTACAATTTAAAATTATCCCTCAGAAATCATTTTAATATGCGGATGTTTCCTAATATAACAGTTTTGCTGCTCAACATTTTTTTGTAGAAACTATGGTCATGCTTTTTTAATAAATAAAAAAGTTAAAAGGTACATAATTCATTTACACATATACATTTATTCACCCCCCCCCCCCCCAAAAAATCTTGCTAACTCCAAAATGTTGCATTGCGGCATGAACACACCCACATCTGCTGTATATGTGCTTGTTGCACATTTAATTTGCAATACATTATTAAGGAATTTAGGGTGTAACGTTCTTTTCAAAAAATGTCCACTAAATATTAGAAAAAGGGTTTTGTCATATTCAGGCACTAGAACATCAATAAAGTCAGGCTCTCAAAGCCGTTCAGTTGGGTTCAAGTCTGGGTTTGTTCAGGCCAGTCGAGTTCTTCCACACCAGACGTAGTAAATAATTTCTTTATGGACCTTGCTTAGTGCACAGGGGTATTGTGATGCTGGAAAATAAAAGAATCCATCTTAGGCTGCTATCAGAAACTTGAACGTCCACAAATCTGTAGAATGTCTAGCATTAAATTAAGCCTTCACTGGTATTAATCACCATAGCTAAACCCATTAATTTTGCCCATGTAATGTATTTGTCAGATTTTCTTTCCTCCACCGAGATCCTTAATTGCCCTCCACAGATTGTTGAATCTTAGATGTTGGCGGCATTTTCTTGCATTGAGAGAATAATAAGACGACTAAGTCCCTTCATCATTCTCCGTCTGCGTTCTCCTCACATAGAAAGACGTGAGGGCTTGTTGGCTGCTTGTCAAGAAGCATTGGAGTCCCTTGTGTCTGTACCTGTGTGTGTGTGTTTTCACGATGCCCAAATCCTGGAGAGCAGCATGCTGGGATACTCCCGACACCACTCTCCCAAACAAAGATAAACATGAAGTAAACATACAACACACGTACCCGACCTTGAGATCTTCTTTGAGGATGATCTCACCTTCTCAATGGAATGAGCTAGTGTGTGTGTGTGTGTGTGTGTGTGTGTGTGTGTGTGTGTGTGTGTGTGTGTGTGTGTGTGTGTGTGTGTGTGTGTGTGTGTGTGTGTGTGTGTGTGTGTGTGTACGAGTGTGTGTGTGGGGCGGGGGTGGTTCTGGCAGGCCAGGCTGCACCCTATCCTGGGGCTTGACCATCTGGGTTTATTGACCGGCTGCTCCATGATTCCAGAAGCCTGCTGAAAAGAGAAAGAGAAAGGGAGGAGTGAAGAGAATAAGCCTCAATCTTAACTGGACGGTTTCTGAGTGTCGCTGCTTTGTGTTTATTTCATTCAACCGCCTTCCATGGGGAGAATGTCTCCCATGAGTCCCAGAATGGTACTTGAATTTTAACCAAAGCCACCTCCAATGTATGGGAAAGATTTGGGTTATACACCACTGTGAGTGTGTGTCTCAGGATGGATGTGTGTGTGTGTGTTTGAGGAATGCTGACTCAATCCATCAATGATTCAACAGGACAGGGGAGCACTAGGGGCTCTGTAACTGCCCTGCCAGCACTCCTGGTCTGAGGCAGAAACCTTATCTCCCTTGGGGTCCGACTGGCTCACGCACTTGGGACCCTTCTAGGTATAGACTCCGGCCTTTAGGAGGACACACACACACAGATAGTGGTTTTCAGTCTGACACTGTACTGACCGCATCTCTCAGAGGCGCATAAGAGAAGATGCGCCATCTGCTTTGGAGCTGACACTGAGACCCATCTACTACATATACACACAAACGCAAACTTAGAGACCCCGCCGCTTATCTACCTATCAACTCCTTTTATTTTAAGCTTGTAGACAACTAATTTCACTCATTGTGTTTGATTGAGCTCATAACCTAAAGATCAAACTGTTTATAAGTCCTGTGAGTAACCAACCATTTCTTGCTGGAGCTCATTTTGAGGCAAATTAAAGCAAATTGTGGCTAATATTCATGATCAATCACCTGACCTGTTCTATGAGACTATGAAATGAGTTTAGCTGTGCCTGAATTGTAGATTAAACCTCTTAACTGACTTTTTTCTTTTAAAGACATCTTGACAAAGCTTTATAGTGTATATGTAGAGTCATACGTTTTCCTCTATCCCTTCAACAGCTCGCTAATATGTGATTAATTGAGGTCTAATTAGTGGTTAGTTAGCACTTAATTAGTTCCTCATTCTTGATCATCGAAATTAGATGATTGAGCACATACTGTGCAGCCTGTTACCAATCCATTTATCATCAACATGCTTTTTTTAAAGCTTTTTTTTTATTTAATTTTATTTTTGTAATATCACAAATAAAATGTGTAAATTGCAAATGAAAAGGTGCCTTGAATATCACACCGATGTCTATGACAGACCTAGGTTTCCTAAACGGCAGAAAGCAAAAAGAGTCGATAAGAAAATGTAGCCAATTTGGAAATGCTTTCTCACTTTCTGCCTTTTATATATTCAGGTTTGCTGTTGTCGGATTGGTTGGCCTGTTTTAGGAGGGCAGATGTTTGAAGGGATAGGGCTGGTCTAGAGTGGACATTGCAAAAAAAAAAATTTGTAATGATTTTTTTTAACCTAAATTCTTTAAAAATATATATATTATTGTTTGTTGCATTTTTAATTAGTTAGTTAGTTAGGTCAGTTTTGTTTCAAATATATTTCTGTGATGGTGAAGCTTAATTTTCAACAGCCATTACTCCATGTTCACTGCATGATCCATTCTAGAAAATTCTAGATTTTTTTTATTTTTATTATTAATTTCAACTAATGACTCTTTTGATAAATGTAATAAATATTTGCTGAATTAAATTATTAAATTCTTTCCCAAATCAAGTGCTCTAATACAAAAATATAATAGTTTTAAGAATACATTGTCTGAAAGCAAATGCAGTGTCGCTTGTTTCAAGGATTTTTTTAATTTTTAACTAGGAGATAAGACAAGATATGTTTGCCTTAAAATAGTTTTGTTTTTTAAGTGAAGTGGAGGTTGGCAAAACCATCCTACCGCTGACCTGTTGGTGTACTTTATATTACACCCACTGTATTTTGAGCGTGAGACACAGTGTATGTAGAGTTTCTGTGTGTACAGGAATTTTTTTTTTTTTTATTATTATTATTATTATTTGCTATACATACTGCTACATTACCGGCTCTCCTCATTTTTCCTCCTCCTCCCCTCCTTTGAAAATCAAGTGGCATTTCCATTTTCAAATTGCTTCCTACTCCTTTGTGAATAGAATCGAATTACTCTGAAAAGCCCTGATTGATTCTTTCTGAACACAATAGTTTTCATCGTTTAAGCCAATAGCAGCTGCTCACTCTCTCTTATATTGCCTATTGAGCTAGACCTGAGTCCTGCTGGTGGTCATTATAGTGGATTCTGAATGGGTGACTGGTAAAAAAAAAAAAAAAAAAAAATTAACCTAGGGAAAAGTAACGTATTGCAGGATGGTGTGGGTTTGGGCATAAATGAGAAGACAATTTAGGGGTCAAGAGTTTGCTCTTTCTATGTTCATATAGTCCCTTCATGCCTCTGTTAATTCAACACAGTTGCAGTTTTTATTTGGCTGCGGCGTGTGCATTGAAAAGCCGATCGTTCTTTAATAGAGCTGTGGAGAACCCGTCTAGATTCAGCCCATTGCATATTCTAATTTGTTCAAGGAGCAAGGTGCTATATTGATCATCCCCCACCCCAGAGAGAGAAACCGAGGCAGGGAGAAAGTACCTGGCTCGCAGTGAAGGCTTTTGAATGTGATGCATACCTCAGAGGCTTTTTGAGTTTTGACCCCTGTGCACTGAGTAATCTCCTGAGTGGGCTTTGTAGTGCAGTCATCTTTAGTGTAGCCTGGAGCTCCAGCCCACCCGTGTCCACAACGTCTCTTTCTCGCCTCGATACATGAACAAAGCGCACCCGGGGTCACCGCAAGCGTGGCTGTGTAGGGTGATTCCTTAATCAGTTTTATGGCTGATGTACAGTATCATACAGTTCGAAAATAAATAACCAAACTTTCTGCTGCTTTCCTACTTCGCTTTTGAAGAGATATGTGTGTGTGTGTGTGTGTGTGTGTGTGTGTGTGTGTGTGTGTGTGTGTGTGTGTGTGTGTGTGTGCACGTACTGGCCCTACCAGGGTGCTGCAAGGCAGATAGGCAGCCTAATGGTTTGGAGCATATATATTTAATGGGAGTGGTGGAAGGCTGTAGAGAGTGTGTGGTTTATGGATCGGCTCCTGGTAACAAACCCACAGCTGTCAGAGCGGAAACCAGGGGAAGGGAGAGATATGGAAGAGGCCCGGTCCCCACTGCGACCCTGCCGGACCAGGTCCACATAGACCGCTGTGAGGCAGGAAGGGGGACCAAGCTGTTTTCCTGTTCCAGAGGGTCTAGTAGAAGAAATGACAGCCGCATGCCAGTGGACATGGGGGGTGGGGGGGCAACGGATTCATCGCAACACAGTGTGGGCTTGGCACCCAATCAGTTTAAAAAAGAAACACCTTTTGTCACGTTATCAGCAGGTATGTGGGCAGAGTTTGGATTTTGGCCACTTAGAGATGCCCAATTTGCTTGGCAATATATTGGCAAGATCTTGATTAGCTTTTTTTTATATTTATTCACACCCATATGATGTTCTAAACAGGTATGACTTTCTATGATGATTTTTTTGTGATCAAACATACAATATGTTGCATATAACAAAATTGATGTGTGCATTTTAAAATCGCCTACTGTATAAACAAAACCGCAAACTATATAATGCCATAATATGATAATAATATATAGTGCTGGGCAATGATTATTATTATCATGATTAAGCGCATTATTGTCTGTGATTAATCGTGATTAACCGCATGATTGTCTGTAATTAATCATGATTAATCACATTATTACACAAAATTCCATAATGCATTCAATGTTCATTTAAAAGTATTGCTAATCGAACAAAAGTGCAATAACCTTTGGATGTTTTTACAGCAGTATTCCTTTACATACGTAGTTGCAGTTAAAATATTTATTGTAAATCTCAACTTGTGAAATTAATGTAATTAAATTAAATAGAAAACCAAAGCTATCTGCCACTGCCAGGGCATTAACAATCCAGAGCCTTGCACATAGCATTATAACAGGCACCTTCTGAGTAGAGACCCAACGCGGGACCCAACGCAGAGTGCAGCGCAGGACAATACTTGATGGGTGTATGTGGGTGCGGGTACATTCATGTACTCACTCTAGGCACAGCTGCCTTGAACCGAGCCCAAACGCGATTTTTTTAGCCAGGGACGGCTAAACGAACTGCACCCGAGAGTGGCACGGACCGATCACACTAGTATAACAAACCTCAAATGCGCTTGAGCACGATTAAGATTGCCTAGTATGAGTGCACCCTAAAATGAGTGGAAAGCATACCAAGCTGCGGAAGAAACACTATTTCTCAAGCACATTCCTTGAGCGTGATTCGAGGCGGAGTTAAACATTGACAAATGCACTTCATTCATTCATTTTTAACCACTCATATTTCCCCTCTGTTTTGTTTCCGTGTTTGTTCAATGATTTTTTTCTTCCGATTTGTTTCCCATGAATCCCTTTGACCCCTTATCCCGTCCGGGATATCTCCTGCTCCTGCTGGAGCAGAGGGGGAGAGATCGCTCGAGGTCCATATCAGATTGTTTCTGCAAATTGCCCATTTTACCAGCTAACTGGACGACATGCTCTGTTTGGTTTATGACGCCCACCTGAACCCTGTGTGTAGAGCGTAGTTGTCAGAAGGTGGCCCTCAAATGGATTTCGCCGCATTTGTGAAATGGATACTAGCCAGAAACAGATCTCCATTCACTGTCTGTTCTGAGGATGATCTTGCCAGTTCCACTCCGGACCCAGAGCCCAGCCCACCATCACCTCGCTACGTAGAGCAAAAGCCCAAGCCCAACGATGATGGAGAGCCCAAACCCGCCGCGATCAACGAGCCATCTTCACATGGACAAATCACTCCCTATCTCCTTCACCTTAGCCCAAAAGAGGAGAATAAGGAGGAAAGGATTGTTGGCTCTAGCCCCTGACCAGAGTCAAGAGCGGGCTTCTGTACCTGAGTTCATACATTTCCCACGTATGGTCCAGGAAGGGCCACAGATCCCGAGTCTAGTCCCAGGGGGGCTCCTATTTCCATGTCCAGCACAGAGAGAGCTATGGTTCCCACATATGGCCCAGGGATGGCCTCAGTTTCCGAGTTTAGCACAGAGAGGGCTGCTGTTCCTAAATTAGGCCCAGAGAGGGCTGCTGTTCTTAAGGTTGGCCCAGAGAGGTTTCCCATTCCCTAGTCCAGCATGGAAAAGTCTTTTGTCCCCGAGTCTTACACAGAGGGCTTCCATTAACAAGTTCGGCCCAGGGAGGTCTTCTGCTCCTGTTTACAGCCCTGAGAGCCCAGAGGCTAAGAAATACACACCCACCCTCCCGCTCCTGCCTCCTCCACCGCTGTTGTCTGGCAGCCCCTCTGCTCACCCTCAGCTGACCATTTGTTCAGTTCGAGCACAACGGGTCTGCCAGTCTCCATCGCCTGCGTGGCTGGAGAATCCCTTGCCTCCAGCTTCTGAGTCCCGGACTCTGCCTCGGCCTGTCGACCCAGCAGCTCCACTATGACTCCTAGCTCCCTCCTCTCCACTGTGGCCTGGCAGTCCACTGGCTCCGCCTGGCTCCCTAGTCCCTCCGGTTCTGCCTCGTTCAGTCATCGACCATCCATTGTCATTGGGACTCCACTCCTCCGGCTGTGCCTTGTCCCTCCGTCCCCTCTGCCATTATGGCTGCAGCTTGGGTCTTGCTTGCTCCTCCAGCTCCAAGCCACTCCTGTCTCGTCCCTCCATTGTTTCCACCTAGAACTCTGTCTGCCAGTCCAAGTTCCCACCCATCCCTTCCTCTGTTGTATCTAATGGTGAGGATGCACCTTCCAGGCGGGGGTGATATGTCAGGATTATGGACCTGTTTTGGTGTGTTTTCCCTCCTCATGTGCTCCAGGACCCAGTTTCTTCCTTGTTTGATTGGTTTCATGTGATTCATGTGAGACCTAGTCTGTGGATTCTGTCTTTGTCGGGTCTAACAATGTGATGTGCGTGTGTCTTCTCCCATTACTGGTTTGGATAGCCCCTTGTGTGTATTGTTTATTCTAATCTACGTCTCTGTCATTCACTCGGACACAGTGCATGACTGTAAGTCTTCATAATTGTGTTCCGAATTTTAATATGTAGGATTTTACTTTTTCAGCATCATGTAATTACTGCAATGTTCTTCGAAGTTAAAGGTTATATGCGAATCTTTGACAGTTTTATACCTAGCGAAACACCCACAATCATGTTGTAGGAATGCAATTGGACTGAATGGGAGACAGACGCTGGGTTTTTTTAGTGGGCTGAGACATGTCAGGGGGGGGTAACATCTCATCACCATGGTTACGCCAGTTACCTCGCAGAGCCTCCTGTGAAATGAGCTGGAGCTCAGAAGTTTTTTAATTTGCCACATCATAAAAATAAAGTCCATTTTCCACTTCAGGAACCTTAAGGGCTGACAAATATTATTGGGAAGAAGTGACAAAGGCGGAAACAGCAAAAGGAAGGCAGTTTTTTTTTTCATTTGTTTTATAGATGGCACCCACCTTAGTGTGCAGAATAGGAGGTGGCTTCGTCCGGCTGTGACTGAGCCATGGGAGAGAAAAAATAGATTTTATGTACAGGCAACAAGCCATTCGGACAATCTGTTACCTTTTCCTGCTTTGTGCAATTCCAAAGAACACTGTGAACATGCAGTGTGGAGTGAGCATCTATTTCTGACTCTGGTGCTTGGCCAGCAAAGCCGTGGATAAGAGACTAGATGACTGAAGGCTTCTTGCATTGAAGTTTCACTCATTTACATTACATTTACATTTAATCGTTTACCAGACACTTTTATCCAAAGCGCCTTATAAATGAGGAAAAGCACAAGCAATTTATCACACGGTACCCAGCAATATTAGCAGTGCAGCAAAAGTGAAAGCAGAGTAAAGCAGAGTGTAATTGCAGAAAAGTAGAAAGAAGAGCTTGTGGTGGTCTTACTAGGGGAGGATGGAGGTTCATTCCACTGTAAAGATGACTCACTCAATTTCTATGTTCCAAAATGTAGTGAGCTGCTTCATTTTAAGACATTATAGGTGTGGAATTGATTGCCTGTTCTTTGCAGCGTAATTGTAGTAACGGTTCATTACAATAATTCTGTTCTTATATATTTGTTTCTATTCTAAAACAGCATCTCATCTTTCATGTACAATGCAATACAATCTCAGAATGCATTGCGAAAAGTAAATACAAGAGATGTTACTTATAACTCATTCAAATATGAAACTGAATTTACATTTTAAATTTTAATCATTATTTTCAATTAAATTATTACTTATAAATGAAATGAACAAAAAAGCATTATAAATAAAATAAAATTTATTATTATCAATTAAAATTACCCTAGTTAATTATGTTAATAGTAGTAATTTTGCATATTTTAAATATGAATATACTATACTACAGAATATTAGAAATGTACTATACCAAAATGTTTGTTATATGTTTAACCATATTATGCTAGAAATCATCAGTTAAATAACCTAATAATAATAGTTTAATAAATATCAACAATTTAAACATTTTAATATTCATACATATTTCTTTAATATTAATAATTCAAACATTCTATTCTACCCCCTATTCATGTGTTCTATGTATATTCATGCTTAACATATTGCTGCCTGTTGCTCACATGCAGAACATTCAAATCGGTCATTAATTTGGTTGTGTTTCAGTTAGAAGGCAGCAACCTATATAGGCAGCAAGGACATTCTTTAACTAAGCTATTTTAAATAGGCTTAATTTTGAAACACACTAGCAAGAACCACATGCCAGGACACACCTAAGTGTACATCAGTTCTTTATATGGGACGTTACATAACGCACTGCAGCTTTTACTGGTGAGGTGGGGCACATCAGCTCCATCTGTGGGTAATGTTCAGATATGACAGCACAATAAGAGACATAGGCAGTTGTGGATGTGTGTGCGTGTTTGTCCGCATGCATGAGGGTCAAGAAAATATATAGGAGTGCAGTCTGCATGGAGACTTTGGACCAAAATGATTCATTCCAGTAAGCTGTCATTGGAGCCGCTGGATTTAGTTAAGTTATAAGTGCAAAATGTTCTCTTTTGAATAATTGATACTTTCCTCGCTGAATTTTCTCCCACTCAGCCATTCATTTGCTCACATATATCCTGCTGATTAAGAAGTATATCTTACAGGAACGGGGAATGTGAGCGTGTGTGTTTTTGTGTGTGTGCATGCAGGCACATGCATGCATCTAATGGTGTGTGCCTGTATGATACATAAGGGACATAAAAACAGAGATAAAAATCTTAGTTTATTCGTATACAAGTAAGATCGGTAAAACAGCTAGCTGGGAGCATAAAACAACTGGTTATAGGATTTCAGTGGATCACTCACATATTTGAACCTGTGATGAATACAACAGTCTGCACAATTTAAGCAGAAAAAAAATAGACGTTAATTAGAAAAACTGATATGAAGTGGTCCATCAATATTTAAGCAGATGAAATAAGATAACAAAAAGCAACCGTTCAAATTTAAAATAATAATTTGGATTTTGAAGATAAAGAATGAGTCACATTGGTGCAAGTCTGCAGATTCACATGCGAAACCCTTCAAAATATAAAAGCAGGTGACTGTGTTTGGCTTCATATTTTAAATGCACTGGCTTGTCAGTTTTAGAGTTGCCAAGACATGAATGATTCTTTCATCAGCTGCCCAGTCAGCTGTGTGTGTGTGTTGTCAAACACTTCATCACACACATACACATCAACAGCCGAATATTTCCTAACACTTCAATTGGAATCTGCAGTGTGTCAGTTGTCTGCAGGCTTTTGTTTATATTATGCTTTTTATGTCCTTAATCTTTTTTTATAGGATCAGCACTATTGCACTCCTACCTTCAACCCCTGCACTCCATTCTTTGCTTCTTGTCATAAGAGAGAGAGAAAGAAATTAAAAAAAGAAAGAAACAAATCAGTCTTGACACTGCTGTTTTGCATGCAATTTAAGAGCGAGTCAATAGTGAAAAGACACCATAGATTTTAGGTGAGTCCTTATTAGCGGGCAGAATTTGTACTAAAGTTGTAAAAGCTCATTGGACAGTAAAGCTGCTGAGATTTGGTACATTATTAATGCTGATTTTTCAGTTGTAATAAGTTTTCATTCAACATTAGTTCAACAGAGCCATCAATCACACTGAAAATATAATTTCTCGAGCTGTCATGGATTAATTGTGTCTGTTCAATGGCTGACATGATTTATTTAGTGCCTTCTCCTTTTGTACCATTAAAGTTGCTGACATCTTTTAATTAACCATTAATTCTTCATTTTCCTCAAAAGTATCTATGGTATATATATTTTTATATGCAATATAAGTGATGTATTAAATATCTTCAGAGAATGTTTAACACTAAATCATTTCTCAGTCGGCTAGTGGACGGTGTTTTATGGTGCAATATAAAAAGAAAAAATAAATCTTTCAGTTTTGTGAATTTTAGTAAGTAAAGCCAATGCTAATGTCCAAACCTGGTGTCATTTAGAATTGATTCGGTTTTTAAGGATACACTCAATTGGATACTTTTTATATTGTAGAATGTGAAAACATTTTATGAGAACTTTGTAGAAAGGAAAGAAAATACTTAATGATCTGTAATTCAGATCTGTTTATATTGGTCTACTGCGTGCAGCTCATGTCAATAACAGAACACCCAGCACCATTACCTAGCCCCAAGCGGCAACCTTCCGGTCTCTTTCTTGAAAACAACACGGAAATCAAATCAAAAGGGAGTCAAGAAGTCAAAAGGGAGTCAATCCCATAGAGCCCCCATGTTAAAATGCCCAAATTTACAGCAGAAAAAAAATGTGTTTATAGCCTGGTACAAAAAGTGGTTTTGGTCTATATAGCTAATTTTGCCCTTCATGACAACTGTGAGGTGGGTGATTTTTTTTTTTTTTTATAACTCATCCGTTTAAATTATATCAAGCCTTAAAGTTCTACATAATTAAGGGTATTGCCACTTGAGTGGCAGGTGGATTGCCACTGCTGTCACCACCGTCGAGCTAGGTGGGTCTTGTCTAGCTCTGCAAATCACATGAGTGCGTCTGTCTATGTACAACAGTTCAAGTCAGGGTATGTCTAAAATCTCCCAACACGTTTCTCCTCCAACTTCAAAATCATTGTACATCGTTGTTTTTTTGTTGTTGTTTTTTTAAGGTTTTTGACACTCCTTGCACGATCACTTTGTAAACACTGGGTTGGTGCTTCTGCAGTGATGTAGGATGATTTTGAAGTTTGAGATTAAAATCAGTTGGGAGGTTTTTGACATACCCTAATGGATTTACCCTCACAGTGAAGACTCAGAGCACAGAATCTTCTACAAAGCACTGGAGAGAGCACTGAACATTCACTCCCTCACCTACAATTCCTTCCGGCCAGAGACTCGAACTTGCAACCTTTGGATTACAAGTCCAAATCACTAACCATTAGACATGCATGAAAGTTCATTTTCAAAAATCCATAATAGGGGCACTTTAATGCCTGCTCTCTAAATTCCAAATTATCAGATACAATTAACTTAAAGTTTGATTAAAAAAAATATATATATTTTTAAGTGTGTATTTACTTTAGAGAAAAATGATGATACCATTCTTTAAATTAATGTGAAAATATTTGTATTAGTGTTTATACAGTTATTTTTCCATTATGTTTTATTCTGCTTACCTACCTTTGCACTTTTCCGTCTCTCAGAGCAGGCACGTTTTCTTGAGCCGTTCTTGTGTTTGTCATAGAAGTTTATGGGAACTTTTGAAGGTTAAGCTGGCTGTGTATTTAGCTTGTGGCGTGTACAAACCGGCCCATTGATCTTGTTGATCTTTTGCTTATGAAGGGGCCTTCAAATCCATCGGTCTCCGCTCATCGATAGTCTCTGGCAGCAGGGATGTATTTAGCAATGTCTGAAAATGAGGTATTTGTGCCTGCCTGCACTTCTTTCCACCCTGCTCCTCCTGTTTCAGCACTTTTATACCACCAGACGACAACTGGTCAAATTAGTGCTAATTAGCTTTTAGTGTAGCTCCTAAGTACAGAGACGTGATGCTTTGACAAGTTATCTTTGTACAGTGTGCTTGATAAGGTTATTAATAAAGGATCTGAGACTAAACCACGCTTTGTCGTCTTGTGTCAATGATTCAAAGGTGATTCCGAGGTCAGTCTGAGACAGATCGGCGCGGTTCAGGGGTGAGTTTACCGCTACGCAAAAACATTGTGCAAGCTACACTGATGTTGCAACGCAGTAAACTCCTATTGCTGACGCTGTCCTTGGATCTGCAGTCTTTTCATGTGATGCTGGTCCCTTTGCTATAAATAGCGGAAAAGCACTAGTTTACAGCTATAGGCTCCAGAGCTGTTTCTTACCTGCCCGTGACAGGGATCAGAAAGAAGGGATCAGAACAGGGCTCGCTCCACTGCGGGCATTGGTATGGACCGCATGACTTTTCCCCATAATGAAATATTCACAGGTCACTGCTTCCCTGAGAAATGATGGGGATCAGTCAATTGCTTTTCAGCCAGTAATTTTCTCCTCCTTCAGAGCCCGCTCACCATGTTGACAGTCATTAGTGGCAGAGGAAGGCTGGATCGAACCACAAGCGCTGCACTTTCTACTGACAGCAGCTAGCCGTTCCCCCCTCACCGTCTTCCTGTCCCTCGTTCATTTCCATTTTGTACCTTCGCAATTACCCTTTCCCTTATTTATCGCCATGATTTCCCCACGCATCCTTCAAAATCTCTTTGAAAAGTGTCTCTCAGAGGACATTGGATGGCGTTAACATATGTAAGCTGGGTTTAATTCATGTAGTCTCCGCTGGCTCCTCTGCCAGCTCTTGTTTCTATCTGTTAAAAAATTCAAAGCGGCTATAGATTTAGGACAAGATGGAATAGCTAATGACGGTGAAAGAGGCTCTTCCTTGCATCTATGCAAATGCAGCCGTAACCTTCTCATCACTTTTACGATGTAATGAGATCGCGGAAGATGAATTTCCATCTCTGCTTATATTTGGCAAGTCTCGTCTTAAATCTGTAATTTGTTACATCCCGATACTTTGTGAACATCCAAAACCTTCTCTTTTTTTCGCCCTCTGCAGGAAAAGTGCAGCGTGTCCGACTGCGCTTATGAATCTAAGGCTTGTTTGTGAGGTTTGTCGCACTAAGTGTCTGATGAAATTAAACTTGTTGGCTTTCGTATTTGTAGTTATCAATCATTTTGCCTCCAAAAGCCCCACACAGGTCAGTCCAGCACCTGTTTATATGATAAGGTTAGCAAAAAAAGATGACGGGGAAAAATTGTAAGGGGGAAAAAACTTTAACAAAGCATATTTTCCTCTTTCATGACTTCGATTGACCTTTAGGGATATGAATATCTGACATGATGAATCGTCCCAAGTGGAGCGACAGGCTATGTTCTTTATTACCCAGCTGTGGTCAAAGGAGATAGGAGCATTCTTTAAAGGCATTTGTTACACTCCATATCAGTGTTCAAAATAAAAAAATAACATAAAAAACCCACTCTCTGGTGCAATTGCGCCAGCGTCAGCAGTCTCGACCTCTGATGAATTCCCATTAGTGGCTGAGGGAATGATAGAAGCCCTCCCTGCTCTCCATCTCCTCTGCACACTCAATTAAAAGCTGACCTTCAACCCCATGGAACTGCTGAGATCTGTCCCTGCATATCCGCATCATGGCAAGGAAGCGGGACAGTTGGGAGATGGGTGCTCATACAGTGTGTGTTTGGCTTCTAGTCGCTCTTTTTGTCTCCTACTTTGTTATCGCTGGGTTTCGAGGGCATTGCCAACCCCCCCATTACCCCCTCCTACCCAGAGTAAGGAAGGGGCCTGGAGCAGTGTAGCGGTTGTTCAGTAGTGGCATCGATAAGAGCTGGCAAGGTCTTGGATCAGGGAATGCTGGGAAACAGACAGCGTTAGGCTCTCTCCTCTCGTAGCGAACAGATAAGCGCTCTCCAGAAATCACAATCGGGAGAGAGAAAAAAATACAATCCTCCCCTGTGCAACGTGTCTCAGTGAGTGTAATCTATATACTCAGCTTGAAAAGAAAACACGGATTTCCCTGGAAGCCCAGACCCTTTCAACTCAGCCGACTCTGATAAGACTGTTGTACCTCAGACTACAACACATTCAATTTAATATCAATAAAAAAAACTGCATTTCCAAATCAAAGACACTGTAAGTGTACTTCTTTTTTTCCCGTTTCCCATCCTTTTGTGCTTATGAAAGATTCATGCTGAACTTAAGATGCAAGTCCAAAGTGTGTCAGCTTTTGTTATTTTCTTTTATAATCAGAGGTTTTAGTAACTCAAGTGCTTTTCATTCAGAATCTTTGTAGATCATTTTATTGTTGTTGTTTGTGTGTGTGCGGTTTTGTTTTTTGTTTTTGTTTTTGTTTATTCAACTCCAAACAAACTCTGGTGTGGTTTGAATGAAATATGAATGCAACACGGACCAAATACTTCTAAACGAACCAAAAACAAGATGTAATGATACGATGCGGCGCATGATTTGACGATGCAGAACAAGCAGTGTATCCCAAACAAAATGATCAGAGGGCAAACGTGGAGCAACGAGGGGGTAAAATGCCTTTTATGAGCTCTTTGTAAGGTCGCAGGTGTTAAAAATTAAATCATATGTACATGCAACAATGAGTGCGCTTAGTCCAGCAGATGGCATTAGGTGTATTTGATGTGATTATGTTAGAGCAGACAGTTCGGTGAATGCACACTTTGATGTCATACACATATTGGTCTGTGCGGCACAGCTTTAAGTTGAATACACCTTTTGTTTGAGGTGTTTGGTAAGTTCCGTCGTGAAATATACGTCATTCAACCCAACCAATCAGGTTGTGAACTTATGACTTTACCTTTAGGTTCGGTATCTTTAGGTTTGCTGTCAAAAATCTTAGTATAAATATACTAAGCTGATCAGGACCAAATGTAACTTTTTCGAAAAATGTGTAAAAATTATATTCAAAATGCATATTCTGTCATTGTTTACTCACAATTTTTTAATCTGTATGCTTTTTCTTCTGCAAACCATAAAGATATATTGAAGAATATGATATAATAATTATTAGTATTGTTATTATTATTATTATAAATCTTCTTGATGAAAGAAAATCATAAATGTTTGGCATGACATGAGTGTGAGTAAACAGTTTCTGGATGAACAATCTCTTTAAGTGAAAGTCATAAACCGTGTTTGGGGTAACGCTTTACAAGTAACTCGAGTTAAGTAATCAGATTACTTTTTTCAAGTAACTAGTAAAGTATTACTTTTTAGTTCTTTTTAGTTCTAGACTAAATCTGAATGTGCATTAAATCATCCCACTCGCAAAAAAAAATTAAAATTGAAATGCAAACTCAGAATATGATGCAAATCTGCAATAATTAAATATGTTAAATAACACAAATGTATCGAAGCCCATTTTATTAACTAATGTCTTTGCTGCTGACCTTTGATGATCCAGTTCAACCATACTAATAAGCAAAGATTGCTCTAGATAATCTAACGATTAGGCTTGAATTGTGCTTCATTGTTTTTTTATTGCTAAACAGTGTTCCTCCTGCATTCCACTCTACAGACAGTAATTTACTTTTCCTTCAGCCTGAGGTTTATTCATTACACTTTTTGGTGTGAAAGGGCTTTTACATTTGCTATAAATATAACTTCTTATATTAAAAATAATCAAGCCCTGCTCATATTGAAAAAGTAACGCAAAAGTAATGTAACACATTACTTTCCATAAAAAGTAACTAAGTAACGTAATTAGTTACTTTTTTAGGGAGTAATGCAATATTACAATATTACAATATTAATTTTTTTTTTTTTTTTTTTTATACTTGCAGAAATTTGCCATTAAATAGTAATGGTAGTTGTCTTTGTGTGTGTTTCATAGTGAGAGAGAGTGCAAATGCAGTATGACCAAGTGCAGGATTATGCATAGACCCGCCTCCCTGTATAAATATAGATATGCATGTAGGTGCTTTCTGTCTTTGAATGCTTCAGTAGGTTTTTTCACAGCTGTCTATTGGGAATTTGGATTGCCTTAAAGAAAACGAGATCAGGCTAGTAATATATTGATCTGGGGGAAAATTGGCATGTGGCAAAGGACTTTTAAACCCTGTCATTTGCATCCCCTTACCTGAGCCAGGCTCTCAGCTTCACTGAGCCATTGATCTGCATGGATTGGTGCAAACCAGACATTGAGACCAGGTGCTTGGCTGCTTGATCCAATTAAATCATTTAATCTGGATTGAATCGTTCCTCCCCTTACCTGCAGTCTCCTCAGCTCAACTTTGGCGATTAGTTTAGCTTCGACTTTCTTTTGGCTTCTCTTTTTACCAGTGTAGCCTGGGTGTCACTTTGTTTTAAAAAGTGGTGGTGACAGTCACACTGGTAATTTGGCAGATGTTTTGTGCTGATGGGCTGGTTGTGACGCACATTTATAATATTAAGCATGGTATGATTTGTAAATTCACTACCTGTGTTGATACACTTCAGTTAAAGTGCATACAGCAAAAACTCCCCAACATAAATGACACATATGCAATTAAATTTAGAAGTGTAGCTGGCGTATTATACAAATATATATATATATATATATATATATATATATATATATATATATATATATATATATATATATATATATATATATATATATTTTTTTTTTTTTTTTTTTTTTTTTTTTTTCATTAAAGGTACAAATCCCATATTTTGTGTTTATAATTAATATATTATTAACCAAGCTTGAATGGTGTCTTCTTTTTAACCACATTGAATATTTGTTTCCCTCCTTTAATCATGCAGCAATATAATAAAATATAAATTTACTATTTAACAAATGTAAATGTTAGTCATTTTTTGTAATGAGAGAGGGAGTATATAATTGTATATTTAAACGTTTGTTTATTTAAACTTTACTGCTGCATAAAATTCATAGTTTCAGTCCTGCAAAATTTGAAAACCTTATAGAAAATGAATAAGAATTGAAAACAGCTCATATGCTCATATAATATTTAGTTTGAACTCTTGAGGTTAGCAAACATCGTTTTCTTAAGGTCAAGTGCCTTCTTTTGCCGAGCATTTGTTGAGGAAAAATAAAGTTTCAGGTCTGTTTTGTGGAGCAATCTTTGCCAGCTGTCTTTGCCATCAACATTTTAAGACTAGTATTCAAATAAAATGATGGATATACTTGTCAGTTGTCACTGTATAATGACATAACTTTGACTGGAAAAAGACATGATGGTTAAGGTACCAATGATTGCAGACACTGCTTCTCCATCTTTTTCTCTTTCTCTCTCTCACACATATCCTCTCTCTACCAGTAGAGGAAAAAGTCAGCTTTGGGCTGTCTGAGAGCCCTGAAACCCTATGAATAATGCACCATTGTTATCAAGCTGCAGCCGGTTCCCTTTTACAATGAAACGGTCTTAAAGCATGAAAGATTTACCAGCTTGTCTCCATTAAAGAGGTGGCCACGGCCCTGCCGGCGACTCTCCACACCCGGGAATCACCTTTAATAAGGACCGTGGGCCAGAGAGAGTGAACTAGAAGAGAAAGGTGAAAGAGCGGGAGAGGTACAAACAGAATGGAGAGGGAAGGAAGAGAGGGAGGTAGAAGCAGTATTCACCAATGAGTGCATTCTTCATAACATCTTCAGAACATGAAATACACATGTGAAGAGACTCCAACAGATTTTTTTAGGTCAAACATCACACACATCCTATAGTCTCACATGACCAAACTCTACTAGGGCCATCAGATGTTAAAATGAAAACAAACCTTCACAAAAATATGTAAATGATAGTAGGAAAACAACTCTGATGAGACAGATATGAGACATATGGAAGAATCGACTCACTCTGTAATGCAGAGAAAACTTTACACCTAACAGAGTTCTTGAGGGAAAGTCTAGCCAAGGGGCTTCAACAGACGTCAAGGTAACAAATAAATTGATTCACTATGCTAATATCTTTGACAAAACAACAGGGAGTTTGTACAGCATGTTTTCAAGCTTTACTTCAACAGCATACAGAAATGCATGTGTGTGTGCGTGTGTGCGTGCGTGTGCGTGTAATTGAATTAATGACATTTTTCAGTAATTATATATATATATACAGTGTATATTCAGTATATATACAGTACAGACCAAAAGTTTGGAAACATTACTATTTTTAATGTTTTTGAAAGAAGTTTCTTCTGCTCATCAAGCCTGCATTTATTTGTCAAAAATACAGAAAAAAAAGGTAATATTGTGATATATTATTACAATTTAAAATAATTGTTTTTAAATTTATTATACTTTAAATTATCGTTTATTTCTGTGATGCAAAGCTGAATTTTTAGGATCATTATCACATGATCCTTTAGAAATCATTCTAATATGATGATTCATTATCAAAGTTGGAAACAGTTCTGCTGCTTAATATTTTTTCAGAACATGTGATACTTTTTTAGGATACTTTGATGAATAAAAAGTAAAAAAAAAAAAGAAGCTATGTTTTTAAAATATAAATATTTTGTAATAACAATATACACTACTGGTCAGTAATTTGGGGTCAGTAATTTTATTTTTAAAATAAATTTAAATACATTTTTTTAAATAAAATCAATACTTTTATTCAGCAAGGATGTGTTAAATTGCTAAAAAGTGATTGTAAAGAAAATATATTATTATAATTTTTATTTTTATTTTGAATAAATGCAGTTCTTTTTAACCTTTTATTCATCAAATATATTAGACAGCAGAACTGTTTCCAACACTTATAATAAATCAGAATATTAGAATGATTTCTAAATGATCATGTGATAGACTGGATGTTACATGTGACACTGAAGGCTCGAGTAATGATGCTGAATATTCAGCTTTGTATCACAGGAATAAATTATTTTTTTTAAAGTATATTCAAATAGAAAACTATTATTTTAAGTTGTAATAATATTTCACAGTATTACATTTTTTTCAGTATTTTTGATCAAATAAATGCACGCTTGATGAGCAGATGAAACTTCTTTCAAAAACATTAAAAATAGTAATGTTTCCAAACTTTTGGTCTCTACTGTGTATATATATATATATATATATATACACACACACACACATCTTTTGGACAATAAATGCATATAAACAGACACATTTGCATCTTTTGATTCCCTCTTTTTTTTTCAGCAGAGTGTGTTTCAAACCAACACACCATGGTAAGCCAGCCTAGGCCAGAATGGAAATTCATGCTGGTCTCAGCTAGTCTTTTCAGCAGGGACTTCCTCAATACTGACAAGCGTATAGCTTTCTTTGGTTGTTTTCATGAGTGCTGAAGTTAATGTGGTTAATAAGCAGCATAAGTGCATCGATGATCGTCCTCCAAATTACACCTCATCAGCAGCTCCCTGTCCAGCAATAAACTGGACGCACTCTTTTTAATCAGATACATATAACTATTAACCATCACCGTCCAGCGCAGTGGCCTTGTTTGACAGATCCCTATCAATGTATTGATCTCCAGCTCCTCTGTTCTCTCCGTTCACGGAGACGAGTGGGTAATCAAGACTGTCTGTCACGCTTCTCTTTCAAACGGCCATCATTTCATCCATCAGTTACTGATCTGTCCATCCATTCAGCTCTCGTTCACACAGCTTCAGTACGATTGTTGTGTTGGAGGAAGATTTCGAATGGAGGATTTAGTTAGTCACCCCTTTCATTAAGAAAATGAGATTCATGGATCATTAGTATTGATAGCTTATGCCTTTTTCCTCTGCATTCTGAAACGAGAGCAAAAATGCAATACAGATAACAAAGACATTTTTTTAATGTACGTTCGAAAAATTTGCTTTGACTGGCCGCAGTCTCTTTAGTAGAAATCTCTATAATTAGAATTGATAAGCAATTTAATTAGCTTCAGCTGTACTGCGAAGCTCGTGTTTGTTTTCTCTTTCATGACGGAAAGAGTGAGAGAATGAATGGAGGAAAAGAAAAGAAGGGCCAAAAGGAAAGATGTAATTGTGAGACTGTGACAATGTCGGTGAAAAAAAGAACGTAAGACATCAAGCGTGCAAACAAAGCCACATGATGTAGCACAGTAACCGACCAGAATGAGGAGAGCGACGGGGAGCAGTGAGACAGTGAGCACTGTGGCCTTTACTGTCTATGAAGAGTGTTTCAGTGGCTTTGTGATGAGCCCTGATTGGATCCGGCACTGTGTCTGATTTACATATGTTTGCCATTGTTACTGGGGTTAGTGAATATCATGTAGCAGGTCTAGTGGGAGCTGCGACCAGCCCAAGTGAAGACTTGCCCGGAATTACAAGCAGCTCTGCTTCGCTCTCTCCTGTTTCATCCCTCCAATACTCTCAAATGCTGATCTCTCCCTATCTATCTCTCAGCTTCCCTCTGCTGCTTTTCATCTCTCTCTGCTGCAAGAATATCTGTGGTTCTCTCTCTCTATGTGGTCTCTGGTCTGGATCTAGGGGTTTACTGCTCTCTTTCTCAGGGTCAGGTTTTTCAGAACCTCTGGTCAGTGTTTGTGGAGTCTCTCTCTGTGTGTGTGTGTGTGTGTGTGTGTGTGTGTGTGTGTGTGTGTGTGTGTGTGTGTGTGTGTGTGTGTGTGTGTGTGTGTGTGTGTGTGTGTGTGTGTGTGTGTGTGTTTGTGTGTGTGCACGCGTTAAGGAACATTGGCTGATCGCTACTCAGTCAGCTGTTAAATTAGATTCCTCTGCATGTCCTTTAGCACAAAGCAGCCAAGACAAGAACTAGTAACCCAAACACACACACAGACACACACTCATCAGACTCAAAAGTGCATCATGACCAACCAGAGCACTGGGAAAGCAAAACTCATGTTCACAGGCAATTATAACATTAATAGTATTTGTCAAGAAGTGACCAAAGTGTTTGAAAAAAAAACCCACAATAATCATCATCATAATAGCTCATTATTTAATTGTAAGAAGCATTAGTCTGGTGTTTGGGGACATTTTTTATTATTATTATTTATTCTTTAATTCAGCAAGGAAGCATTACATTGATCAGAAATGATTACTAGAAAATACATTTATCATGTTACAAACAAAAACTTCAAACCAATGTTGGTCCTTCTATTATTTAAAGAATTCTGGAAATAAATGTATCACTGATATTAATCAGCACATCTGTTTTCAACATTGATAACAATAAGAAATGTTTCTTGGACACCAAATTGGCATAATAAAATGATTTTTGAAGGATCGTGTGACACTGAAGACTGGAAATTCATCTGGAATAAATGTGACCCTGGACCACAAAACCAGTCATAAATAGCACAGATTATTATAGCCAACAATACATTGTATGGGTCAAAATTTATATTTTTCTTTTTTATTTATATTTTTCTTTTTTTTTTTTCTTCTTTTTTTTTTTTCACCCTTAGATTCCAGATTTTCAAGTAGTTGTATCTCAGCCAAATATTGTACTATCCTTACAAACCATACATCAATTTATTTATTCAGCTTTCATATGATGTATAAATCTCAATTTCAAAATATTGACCCTTATGACTGGTTTTGTGTTCTAGGGTAAAATAAAATAAAATAAAACTCTTACTGTTATATAATCTTATATATAACAAGCAATTTTAGTATAAAGTACAATGAGACCCAGGTTCAAATCATGAATAAAAAATTGACAGGAAGTGTAAACCACAGATTGTTGTTGGAAAATAAACAATACAGACATTTTCTGGATATTGGGAGGAAAAATCTGTATGCATTTCATATTGAAAAATTTTCTATATATATATCATTTTAGTAATTTAACAAATATTCCTTGTTTTGGAAGTTGCATTCAAAATCTGTTTAGGTGAACATTTGCTTCCTGCAGGTCATGCAATACTACTCTTGAAGACACTTGTTTACTTCAACAGTTTAGTCAGCTGATGGCAGAATGATGTGAACTTTGAGACAGTTTCGAAGCCAGAAGTTCTTATTACACTATGCCCTGCCATTGATACCAATTTAGTGTTCTAGGACAGTTCATCCCCTGCGGTGTAGCACACTCCGTCTCATGTTCAGAGACCATCAGACCCACTTCACGTCAGGAGTATAATGCCTGCAAATCTCCGGCTTCTTTATTGCGAGCGATTTCTTGTATGGCTGAACGACATCTGATATCGGCGAGGTGAGCTGAAGATGGCTCGCAGCATCATGTTGAATCCCACATCAGTACAGAGGATGTTTTCACCTCTTGTTCTACAGTTCAGTTACAGAGTTACTCAAACACTGTGGAGATGAGTGCTGTAATAAATTTAAATCAGCCAGAGGAACAAACACAGGCTTGCAATTACAATTACAAGTTACAATTAGAACAGGGCCATGCTGGAGAATGTCATTTCATTAAGGGATTATGCCTGAAATCCGATTCACTTTGTTAATTATGAGCCATACTATGATTATGTGTGCGCAAATAAGCCTATATGCATGTATGGGACTCTCTTTTTTTAAGCAGAATTGAACAGATTCTCTTCTAAAATGGGCACAGAAAATAAGTAAGGGCTGCAGATTTTGTCTGGGTCTGTATGAGCAATAATGTCACTTCAAAAGTGATGTATACTGATATCATTCACTGAAGCAGTTTCTTCTCTTTCACACACACCTCACAGGGGTAACGGACAGTCTAATGGTCCCTGAATAAAATAATATTCCAGCTGACAGGCCATAGGACAGCCCTAATTAATAAAAAAAAAACTGTTGTCAGGGGACAAAATGAATTAGAACGGTATCATAAAGCCACTCAGGTAGGGGGTAGGGAATAGTAGGTTAGACAGAGGAAGAAAGAAAAAAGAAAGATGGACAAAGCTGCACCTAAACTAACTGGACATAGAGTTCAGCCAGATGTTTGCATGTGTTTACATTCAAATATGTGTCGGCATGTGTATAATGTGAAACCATGTTGATGGGGCAAAACAAATGTGACAGTGGAATTATAACCATGTCAAGATGACAGATACAGACATGTTGATGAGCCTTGCGCTCTCATTTCTCTTCTTCACTACCCCCTTTTTTATCCATGTTCCAATTTAACCTGCATGTTCTGTTAAAATTGACTGTTGTTTTTATGTTTGGTGTTGCAAATGATACATATAGAATAATGATATTACATTTTAGATTGGCTTCTTATTTTCCTTTTTAGAGCTTTTTCCTCTGACCTAATCAAAACTCAGTAGACACATCTTAATAAAGGGATGGTTCACCCCCCAAAATATTAAAGTTGTCATCATTTACATTTACCTGTACAAGTTTCTTTCTTCTGCTGGACACGTGAGATATTTTTAAGAAGAATGCTGGTAACAAAAAGTTGACATTAGCTATTGACTTACATTGTATTTTTTCCATACTATGGAAGTCAATGGCTACCGTCAACTTGAACTATACTTTTATCCTTTTCTCTGGGAGCCCAAACATGAGTAATACCTTTAAAAATCTATTTCTCATAGAGGACCTTTGAAATCAAGTCAAAATTTTGCAAGTGGTAATAAGATTTGCCAAAGCCATTAACCTGATAGTTCGATGTTAAGTTTGAGATATTAAAATTAAACCTCTGAGGCCACAGACAGAACATGACGGTTACAGCCAACGTCAGCAGGATGTCATCACTAAACCTGAGGTAACTCTAGCTGAACTCTCTCTTTTCCTTCTCTCTAGGTTTTATCATGGATTCCTGAAAGTGTATTATTGACTTGCGCTAGGCAGCTTTTGTGTTTTCCGTTTTATTAGAGATGAGAAGAACAAATTTTCAAGTCTTTTAAATGAGTTAGTTTCTCATTCAATGCAGTGGGCGCAGGGAGCGATCGGCCTCACGAGTCTATGATTAGAGCAAGTTTAAAAAATGTTGAACGTGCGAATGGGAAAGGAGAAAGCAGAGAGCAATGAAAATGGTGTGATTTGTCTAATTAAAATGGATCCTACTAGACCGCCGATATTTTTGTTTACTGACTAAATGTCTGCTGTGTTTTGGGAAATTGGTCCCCCAGTGTCTCCCTCCATCTGAAGTCTGGAGATAACCATCAATATTAACCATAGCAAAAGAAGATGAGCTTCCTGTTCATGCTGTCTACACTGATCGCAGCATATGTGTGAATGTCATCCCATACACTTTTGTACATTTGAACTCCCACAGACTGGACAAAATGGGGTGGTTCTCAACTTCTTAAACATACGGAAAAGCCTAATGTTAATACAGAACCGCCATGTACTTCTTTTGATTTAATATCCCAGATTTTTAGCTTTTATTGGAGTTCAGAGAATATAAAAGCAGCTTGTTTATATATTACGATCAGCACTAGCTCCGAGGGAGGAATATATGAGAAATAGTTGTTTACTGCCTTTGAAGTGCCCCCCTCCCCTGTATTAGTCTTTGACTGGGAGCTTTAGGGGGTTAGGAGACATGTGCTCGGGTCCTGCGGGTGCAATGTTGCGTCCTGACTGTTCACCTACTGGGATATAGAGAGACAGTGCTGTCTTTAATGTTGAATGTCTGCATATCTAAGATGTTCTCTTGTGCACATCACCACGGGGCTTTACAGAGAGAAATCTATAGGTATGTTTATGTACGGTTTTGTGGACATGCATTTGTGAGTTGAGTTCTCTGCCTATAATTTCCCTCATAATTTTTGCCACGACAAGGCATTTTGTGACATTTGTGATGTTGCTTATTCTTTTATCTAATGTGCTATCTATCCATCTATCCATCATCTGTCTATTGATTTTGTATATCCTACAACTGTTATATTACATTTATTTTTCATTTTTGTATTTACAATTTTATATCTCTGTACTCTGTACATTAGTTGTTTCAAGTCTTTCTATTTTTATTTTTCATAATGTATTTTATAAAACATATCTAAAGTCATGTTGGTTCATAAATAAAACATATAGACTACATATTTTATTTATGCAGTATTGTTTGCATTGTTTTCCAGTGAAAGTATAAACATTCCTAAAACATCCTTAAAAATATAAAGTTACAGTACTTGAAGCATAATTTCAGGGGTTTTCGGCTTTTCAGAGTTTGTTTGAAATTAATGCTATTTTTCTTTGGTAAATTGTTTTGATTGGCAAATTGTTGTTAATTGTTTTAGCTATAAGTCACATTATAGTTTGTTAGATTAATACTTTAAACTAGAAAAAAAAATCAAGTGAAGTAAAAGAAAAGCAAGTCCTAATATCTTAAACAGTTTTGTTTCTCTATTAAATTTGATGTTGTAATAACGTTTAGATAGTTTTATTATCTTTTTAGCAATAACATTTTCCTCTGGTACACATTATTATGTCAGTCTTAGAGAGATACAGTTACATAAGGAAACAATTCTCACTCTCCAAACTTAACAGCAACTTCTCCTCTGTGTCTGCTCTTCTCTCGATTGCAGCAGACCTTTGGGCTTCTGTTGATCCCAAGTCCCGTCTGCCATTTGCACGGGAAATCACTCACACATCTCACACTCCTGTCACCACAGAGGATTTTATCATCTGGAAAAAAACAATAGCATTCCTACACGGCTGTGCTCACCATTTCAAAACACAAACACTGAGACCGCTGCTCTCTCACAGTGCTAAATTTCACCCTTCAAACCTGCTTTATGTCACGGTGTTACAACTAGGTGAGACAGACACACCACAGCAGCTCTCATTCTTTCCCTTTGAATTCAAACACTCTTGGTTAGGAGTGCAACTGGGTGTGGGTGTGTGACTGTATAGTACTGTAGAAAAGAGAATGAATGCATTGGAGTAATGGATGGGAGGGGGGAAATGAACCCTATGACTCATAGATTAAAATAGATCACATCTGCGAATAAGAGTAGGGATCCCAGCTGTACCCAAATTAAAAAGCAAACGGTAACAGAGCCTCTTGCAAGGTCTGTACCCAAAGCACTCATGGGCACAAGGAAGGACCTGTGCTTGGCCGACGCGATACAAGCAGCAGCCTAGCCTTGGAAATGATTTCCTAAGTATGCTTGGGAGGGGCTTTTCAATCCAATTTGCACCAGCAGAGTGCTTCTCAGTAATCAGACTGGAGGCGTGGCACGAGGCCTGCGGCTAAGGAAGCGCTCTGCTGAGAGCAGATCGATACCGGCTGGCCCCGACCGGCCCAAATCCACCCTTCACTCAATTTCAGTTTCAAAGTACTTTATCGGGATGATTGTTTTACATACAATATTGCCAAACATCAATATACACCAAAGAGGTGGCTGTAATGGTAATAAAAATGACAATAAAATGTATTATTATTTTAATATTTATATTTTATACAGTATTTATTTCTTACCTCATTGACAAATTGTTGTTGTTGTTATTGTTGTTTAACCATAAATTTCATACAGTTTTGTTAGATGAATACTACAAATAATAATAAATAAACAAATAAATACATTTGCCAATAAGATAAGGAGAATACACTTTAGAAATGTAATTAAGCTTTCCTAATAAATTTGTTATAATATATTTTTTCTTTATATAGATTATCTTTTACAAAAAGCATTTTACTCTTGTGCACATATTTAGTTGACTCAAATGTTTTATTTTTCATATACTGCTCTTTTGAACGTTTTATATGTCACAGAATCCTGAAAAAAAAAATGTATCACACTTTCCACAAAAATATGCAGAAGCACAACTGTTTTAATAATAATATTTATGATAATACTAAGTGTTTTTGAGCATTGAAAAAAATACTGGCATAATGGCTGATGAAAATGTAACCTTTCTGTAACAGGAATAAATGATTTATATATATATATATATATATATATATATATATATATATATATATATATATATAGGGAGGGGGGGGGTATTTTACAATAATTTTGAATATATTTTTATTTTCACAGTTATATTAATTTTATACTTCCTGTCGTAAACATGCACAGATATTAGTTTTTTTTATATTACTATTATTATTTCTTTCAGGGGTATTTTCCCCATTCATTTCGAAATAAGAAACTTTGATGTGTGTACAGTGTGTGTGTATGAGGCATTAGATTCATATGAAAATGTCCTGTTTCGTTCTGTGGTCAGATTAGTGTAGTTCTTGATGTAACGGCATCTTCTATCTTCTCTGGTCTGGTGACAGTCGCTTACACGCCTGTCCAACTCACTCGCAAAACATCTCAAACTTCAAGCGGAGCTGTGAGCAACCGTGATCTGCTCCACTGAGGATTTTATTCCTTCCCGTGTTTGTGTCGAGCTTTCGCAAGCATTTGCTGACAGTGTTGATCAAAAATTGCATAAGGCCTCCCTTTGAAACTGATGAAAGTCTTGAGTTATTGGCAATCTTTGGCTCCATTCATCTTGCAACCTGTGGAGTGGCTGTTTGTGGTCCCGGTGGTAAGGCTAAGGGTTAAATCCTAGCTTGAATGACTTGGATGCCCCACTCACTCTCCCCATTGGGAAGGAAAATAAATTTATTTAGTGAGGCTGGCAGAGGGTGGAGGAATAGGGGTTGGGGGTGGATAATACCATTTAGCTCATCGCAAAAATCATTTCGGGCACAATTTGACGACAAGGATCGAGGGATGTTTTTAGTGTGGAATGGTTTCAGTCATATTGATGGAGCTCTTTCTCTAGCCTCCTTCGGTTCTCTCTCACACTCGTTCTCTCGTTTCTGTCTTCCACATTTATAAGCTATCGGAGTCTCATTCTACAGAACGATGTGGAAAGGGCACTGATTAAATAAAAGCTGCTGCAGTGGAGGGTTGTATTAAATATCAATTTCTGATTTAAGTTTATCAAAAACAAAACCACATAGCGAGTGATTTTTCTCCGCTCCATGGCCCTCTCAGTTCAGTCTCGCAGTCTGCCTCTGTAAGATGAAGAGTGAACGGTTTGTTTTGGCTTCACTATATGAAGCCTGTATGTATTTCCTGTGTGAATTGGCACTTCTCATAACAGTAATGGCCATTTTTAAATCATGTCAAGTTTGGCTGTATGATGGAGACTGAGAGGTATCCAGAATTTATGTAATTCAGTGTGTGTACTCCTATAGGAATATTAAATGTGTGATAAGACACAAAGAGGTCAGATCTCTAATGTTACGGTTAGCTTCTGTTCCCTCACACTAGTGCATTATGGGAGCTGTCCGCGGTGCTGAAGGCTTTTCAGCACTGCTGTAATGTACAGCAAAGTTGGACAAAATCAGAAATTCAGAATTGACTCTTTCTCAGTTTGAATTCATGAAATTTGAATTGTAACAGAACTTTGATTTGACAGAAATTGAAATGAAAATTTTAACATGAATAGCCTATGTCTGTCTGGTTTCAGTTTTAAAGAAAATAAGCTATGTAGTTGTCTGTCTCTTTGTCTATTTAAACTTTTTTTTTATTATGTTCAAGTTTTAAAAAAATACACATTGAGGAATTAATGTTATTAACTCTTATATATTTTTTCAAATATAATACAAAATTGTAATTTTAATCATGTTTTATGGATGATCTTAAATTCCGCATTTGTAATTTCAAGTAAATTATCATTGGAATTTCTTCATCCTGGCAGGAATTCCATTACAATTTAAAAGGCTTCTAAACTGAATCAAACACTCGAGTTCTGAGGAACTCTTTCAACTGACTTCAGACATTTCACCACAACTTTTCTCTCTCATCATTCTCTCTCATCTCACCATAACCTCACATCATGTAGTGGTCACTCCCTGACCGCTGTGATGACGGACAGTCCCAGAGGTTTGGTTTTACCGCACATCCTCTCGGCGTCTGTGGTGGAGTATGGTACATGCCCAGGTCATCACTCAAGCTCTCTGTGACCGCAGGCGGATCTAATGGGAGCTAATCGGGCGTCAGCTCTCTTAGGTCATTTTTGCTTAACCTTCCAGAAAAAAACCTAATGCACATAGAAACAATAAAAACATAGGCCAGGCGGGTTTAGAGACCAAACACCTTCAGCACAGGTGTAAAATGGAGAAAACAAAGCACATTATGTTGTTTGCAGGTGCAAGAGCCGGAAAAAACACATCGAAAATGTGAGGCTGGATTACTGACTATTTCATCCGCCTCATAGCCTGCCAGATGCAAAGGAAGCTGCTCTCTATCCTTCATCCTATCTTTGGAAAATGTGGCTTACTCGTCCATTTAGCTCACTGAATATTTCATATTGCGGAGTCAACACACACGGCAATCAAAAGGTGATTTCAAGCGGAAGCCATATCCGGCTGACTTTCTGGGCGGGCGAGCACCTCACCCGGACCCCCCACCACCATCACCACCTTACTTTCTGCCCAAATCCCAAGACAAAGTGATGACCACCCCTCCCTGTCAGGCCAAGCTACTGTTTTACAGGCTGCTGGACAGACCTCACCCCCATTGGTGCTTTGAGACAGGGGGCTGCATCAATACTGATTAATGTTTTAGTGAATTACAATATCCACCCCAGGCTATGGGCTGCCTCAAACTTTTTCCTCTATCTGACTAGGAGAGAGACAGACACAGCCTGGGTGGTGCAACTTGAGGAGTTGGATGAAAGAAAAAGATGCAGAGTTAGATGGATGGACACGTAGACTCAGAGAGACAAACTTCCACATCTAATCAATACAACACCAGCACTTGTCAAAACTCAACTGAAGTTGCATGTACGGGCTTGTGTGTTTGTGTATCAAACTGTACATGTTTAATCAAAACGAAACTGTACATTGATGCTTAGCACACCGTGTGTTGCGTCACCATCTCAGTTTGAGCTTCTGGAACTTCGAGACACTTGTAAGAAAGTGCAAACAGATGGAAAGAACTGAGAAGTAATACAATTCCAGCTTCCTTATTCCTCATTCGTTCTCACCCCTCCACGCCTGTCCGTCGTGCGTTCGGCCACGGAAGAGTGCGTTTTTCATTTAAATAATGGAGCATTGACTCTAATTGAGAGGACAGCCTCATTTGTTTGCCAACATGTCAATGGCTGGGCCTCTCATTGTTTCCACTACATTTACATTAATGCATTTCTCCCCACTTCTATTAAACGGCATCCCTCCCCAGCCAAAGCTGCTGCTGCCTAATGCTGCTTAGTCAGTGAAAAAAGGTTAATAACAATCAAGCAGAAATGGGAAAGAAAGGCTCTGTGTTTCCTACGGCTCTTCATTGGCCTTCAGTAATGGACAGCGGTTGAAAAGGCAGAGGAGACCAAATTCTGCTGAGATTATCTCTTTTTGTAATTTTATTTATGGGCTTTTTAGCCCATATTATAGAACAATTGAGAAAGGCAGGAAAGTTGAGAGAATGGTATTGCGAAATGACCGTAGGATGTACTCAAACATGAATCCTCAAGAGCCAACAGCTCTCAAGTTCTCAAAACCACAGATTTATATATGTTTAGTTGTATTGATTTGAATCATTCTTTTATAAGTATTTTTAATATTTTTATTTAATTAAATACTGTATTTTACATTCATATCCTTTCAGAATTTTATTTTAATAATTTTGTAATTATTATTTGTTATTTTTACGTTTTTAATATTAATATAATTTTTTTAGATTAACATTTTTTTACAACTTTTAAACATAAACCTTTATACATATTTTTCTTTTCTTTATTTATTCTTTGTTTCTAGGAAAATAAAGAATTTGGCTTTTTTTCTTGTTATAATTATACTTCATTGAATCAAAATGCAATTATGCATTCTGTTCGCCATCTCAATTCATATTGAGTTCAGATTCAGTAATATTATTGTCTGTACAAAATACTTAACGTGGTTCTAAACAAGAAGTCGTTTGTGTCCAGGGGTGCCTGGTGTTTTATTTTTTCAAGCTCATCAGATTTTGATTAATTAAGGAGCAGGCACAGTAAGTGCTAGAGAGATCCCATTACCCAAAGGTTGGTTAAAGGAGCTGTTATTGCCTCTCTTTGCCATGAGCTCTCAGGACAGGGTCAAACTCCAAGGTCCTAAATTTGTATAAGATTAATACGTTGATATAAGTCCCTCGGGGTAAGCAGCTTTTATATAGCAAGATTCAGACACATATAATACACAAGCACACATTTACAGGAAAACACACAATACACTTTGTACGGATGACCCAGCTGCACCTGTGCTGACAAGAGCACTCTGCCCAGAGTAGCCCTCATCTGTCATACACACACACACACACACACACATCAGTGTTTTACCGGTGAGATTAGCCAGGTCATCTGTCATTACACACACACACACACACAGCCCTTGCACATCAACGCACTAACACACCTGCATTATGTCCAAATGAGTACTTCTCATCTCTCATCATCTCACAATACACACACTCCATAAAATAAGCCATCTGACCATCTGTAGTATCAATGAAACACTCTTTAATGTGCACAAACATCGTTTTGCAGACCAAATTAAAATGAAAATTATTTTCTTTGTGACTTTTATGTCTGTTACAGTTGCTTTATTTTATACAATTTACTCTTTTATATGAATTTCTATTATCTTGTAAAAAAAATAAAAAATAAAAGTCACATACCAGTAATTTTTTATAACTTTCTGAAAAAGTTAAAACCCATTCTGTCCCACCCAAACTTTCTGTCTGAACAGGAAATACGCCAACTCATGACAGAAAACTACACTCATCAAGCGGCATTTCTCATTGGGTCTTTAAGCTGCACTTCAAGAACAGTCACTAAGCCAGTCTCCACTAGCACAAATGATGACATCTGTCAGAGGAAGAGAGAAAAATTACGCGCCACCACATCCTAATGTTCACTGATAAGATTAGAAAACATTGTGTTCTCCGGTAACTCAAAACGAACGGGAAAGCAACAGAGTAAAGAATCTCATTTGCATCCTCTTCAATGGAAAGAAATGGATGAGAAGAAAGAAAAAGCACATTCATTTACATGCTGATACACAGAGCGAAAGAAAGACACCTCTTCACACAGAGACCTAAATGAGGGGGTAGATACTCATTTAATTCCAGTGCAGAGACAGAGATCGAGAGAAAGCATGTAAGTGAGACAGAATGAGTGAAACAGAGGGAGGTGAATATGAGGAAAAAGACGAGAGAGGCTGTGAAAAGGGGAAACAGCAGCTTGTATTAGAAACCTGTAATTTAAATCAAAGGTTATAATCAAAAATTTATCAGTAAATTGATCTCTCACATGCTGCTTGCCAAGAGAGCAATTTAGAACCCTGTCGCTCGGCTGCAAATCTATCGAGCGCTGCTCTATAAAGTAAGTTTGTTGCCTTGTAATGATCAAGCAGTCCTCTAATGTTCTCTAAGAGCTGATATGATAGGGCCCAGACAAAGCCATTCAGCAGCCGGGACCCCACGTGTCTCAGATGCTGCTGCTTTTCTCTGATAAGACAAAGAAAAATGCCTCAAAAGGAAGGAACAGTACTAACAAATATTACAATTCTATACTCATTTACTCAGCCTTATCTTGTTGCAAATTTGTATGCTTTTTCTTCTGTTGAACACAAAAGGAGAATTTTGATCAATCTTCATGTAATATTTGTTTCCCATCTTTTAAGCTCCCAAAGTCCTGTAAATTATTAAGATAGATGTATGTGAGGAACACACAGAAATGTTGTTATTCTTTGATAAACTTCTCTTTTGAAAATTATTGAGTGAGCTGAACTTGAGAACATAATCTATTAAAATCATTTAAAAGAACTACTTCAAAAGAATGAGTTGTTCACGGATCTTATTCTCAGGTTCAACTCACTGATTCATTGATTCGTTCAGAGAGGCTCTGAAGTTCATCACATAATCTGTTGTATGGCTTTAGAAGACTTTGAACACAGAACACAAGTCATTTGGACTGCATTTATGATGTTATCATGCTGGTGTTTGGTTATTTTTGAAGTTTGAAAGTACAGTAGCCACATATTCCTTTTTTTAACTCCTAATAGATTTGAATATCAGGTCAAAAGTGTATGGGGGGAATATCCCTTTTGCCAGCAAGAACAGGGATCTGAATCAGCGCTTGGATTTAATCACTATAAGTGGTTTTAATATCTGAGGCTTATCATGGTGTATGATTCAGGTTCAGATTGTCAGGTGCAGTTGCTGCTCTGCAAGTTGTTCTGCCATTATCATGGAATTAGGTCCCATTCTCTCCTCTCATGTGTTATCACGACCCAAGCATACAGGGTTCTTATGATAATCACTCATGTCACGTCTCGTTGCAGCCATTGTTCCTTGAAGAGCAAGAAAATCTGGATTAGTATGAGATATGTAAGGATAAAAACTGAAACTCTCTCCCTCTTTCTTTCCAGGGTAACCAGGAGGCCCCTGCTCCCCCAGAAGCCATGGCTCAGCCGTACGCTCCAGCACAGTATCCTCCCCCTCCACCTCAGAACGGGTTGCCTGGCGAATACACCCATCCTGGGCAGGACTACACGGGGCCCAGTCCGGTCCCTGAGCATGCTGCAGCCCTCACTATCTACACACCCACACAGACACACAGCGAGCAACCTGGCACTGACAGCAGCACGCCTTCCCTCACAGGGACTAGCAGCATACCAGTGAGTGCCACTAGCAGCATGCAGCATTAATTATTTTATTTTATTTTATTCAGAATTCCATGTGAGTCATACGAGTAGCACAATCACAATGTATAACTATTTTGCATCTAGTGTAAGGTGAAAAACCCGTGTTATTTCACACAAAAAATCCTGTTGTGTAAAAAATGTATTCAATAAAGAACTATGCAAATTACAGTTTTATAAAGTTAAAAAATATTAATGCGAAGTAAATTGCGATTGGGAGGTGGAAAAAATTAAAAAAGTTAATAGGACGTTTTTATTCATTTTTTAGTTACTTTTTACATCCTACATTTTTTTGTTGTCAGGAATAGACTCTAACGTCCCATTTTTAACATGTCTGTATTCAGACAGACTGAGATAAAGATAAATTGGGGCTAGGAAATAGAAGAGTGTGGAATGAAAAGAGCTATAGAGCAAGTGCAAGCGAAGATAAAAGCATAGGACAAAATAAAAGACGTTGAGAGAAAAAACATCCTTCTCCTTTTAAAGAGTTCTTCGGCTTTCTCTTTCCATTCTATCAAGCTTTAAACCATGGCTATTACATGGCTTCATATCTTAAACCCCATGGAGCCATTTACCATGGCTAACAATATCACAAAGGTCTCAATGGACCACTTAACGAGTGCTGCCCAAGTGCTTTATCTGAGCATATGACAAGAAACTCTGAGAGGAAAGAGTGTCCTTAGACCCGGTACAGTGGGTAAGTTGTGTCTTGTCTGTTTGTGCTACCCTTTCTTGGTTCCTATAGGCCTTTGATTAACACATTCACTTACACTGGTGGGGGGGGGGGGGGGGGGGTTGGGGGTCAGGGAAAAAAGCAGAAGGACAGATAAATCCCTAAAGGTTATTTTATTTCATTGACTTATTTATTTTATTCACTTACATTTGATTTGATGTTATATAAAGGATTCAGGGCTTGACATTCATCCTTTACAAAACCCCTATACCATGGGCCAAGGTTTTAGCATCATTTAGTCACTGTATTCACTGGAAATGTTGTTGTAAATATTGGACAGTTTGGCCCAAAGTGTCCCAACTTTGTCTGCAAATCTAAGTATCTAAATAAGCATCTAAATACAGTTTCTAACACCATATCTACACCGTACGCCACAGTTGTCGCACTGCACCGCAACAGCTAAAGGCTGTCTACATTGGACATGAGAAAACGACCATTGAAAATCCTTTGAAATTTGCGTCAGTACATGATAAATAGAAAGCAGCAGTCACGTCGCACCACCTCCAGTGTAGACAGCATTACTGATTATAATGAGTTCTATAGTATTTTGTCACACCGCACCGCTCAGGTCTGGTGACACGGTGCAACAATTACTTTTGTTGTTAATGTAGCTAAACTACTGTATTTCTTACATCAACAAGATATTTAATGTTGATGATAAACACCATGAGTGTCTAATTTTTTTTAGACCTTCTTGGAGCCCAAATTTGTGTTCACAATTTGCTAATTTACATCATAGGGAACTAGGGAGTAAAATTAGACACAACCAGAGAAAGGTCATAAAAGAGGAGTGGGAAAGAAAAATTAAAGAGCATAAAACTTTTCTTCAATACAAAAAGAAGTACAAGGTCTTCCTGGCCTTGGGGGGGTGGGGTGGATGAAAAATGTAATCTTTTTCTCTTTCTGATTGGGATATGCGTGAAGCTCTGAGGTGGTGTGGTTTAAAAGAAGTAGATATAATCCCACGCTCAGCAGATCGCAGAGAAGCGATGCTGACAGGCCCCCGTAAAGGCACCTGAGCTCTGGCTGGGCTAATCCACGTCTCGATTGGAGGATGTACTTAAGCTGTCACTCTGGCCTAATCCACCAGGGAAATTCTCCCTTTCTCCCTCTTTTCTCTCTCCCCGTGGTGGATCATTAGCAAAGAAGGAACACTACACCTCAGAGAGTGGACGGTAATCACATCAGATCACATATCAGATCACAACAGCACAGACTGTAGATGCTCGGAAACTCTGCGATAAAAGACTACTTACCTCTCTGTAGGGTACGTGCTAACAGTTTTCCACTACGACCGTCATATTGCCTTGGGTGGGATTGTCTAAACTGTGATTTGCAACTCACTCAGACACAGCCATACTGCTCAAAGGAGCGTGATGTTATGTTATTAAGGCAATGCCATTATTTCCTGCACTTATTCTTGGCCACCTTCCCTGGGTAGTTTTTACTGTGCCACTGATAATAATATTGCAGGTATAAGCGCTCTTTAAGCCTCAATATTTGTTACCAGCTAAACCTGTTGTGAGTCAGATTACCTTGTCTAATTAATTAGAGCTCTGCACAAGACTGAAAGGCCAGTGTCTTCTTTCTAGTTGACAGGTTGACAGTTTTTATTCGCATCTCGGTGTGAGGGAGGGATGATGGGATCGGAGGGAAAGATGGCAGAAGTGTAGAAGAACAAAAAAAATATAAAGCGGCTCAAGCTAATCCCTTTAAGTGAAGCGCTGGTTTGCTCTAATCGGATGTAATCTACCTGCTTGGCAGCTTTCCAATCAGATAGTTTCAATTATGTGGTTGTAGGGGCATTCTGAAGGGTGGAAGTGCTGAGCTGAGCACTTTAAAAAGTGATTTGCAGATAACACTGAATGAGTGCGGCAATAGAAACGATTTAGCAGGACTCATTCCACACCCAACCGCATATAAAAACACTGGCATGAGCAAATGTGGGCAAACACGAGCCTTCTGTGACGTTGCAGTAGGAGAGGGGGTTTGGGTGTGAAGTCCAATGTGGTGGTGTATGATAATGTTCAAGCAATTATTTCTTGGTGCTGCTTGGCTGCTCCATTCCTTGCGGAACGTGAAGTGCAGGAAAGTTGTTCTTCTACAACAGGAATGGAAACAAGAAGTGCATCAGATGTATGGAATGAGTGTAGTTAAGTGTTAGGTAAGGCTAGCAGAAAACACAAGTGAGAGGAGATGATCCAGTATATACTATATGTGTTAGGGCAGGGTTTTTCGAAATCGATTCCAAGGGCCAACAAATTTGATTAACTTCTTTTGAGGGATCTTCTATATATTTATAGTGAGTGAAGGAACTATTACGTGTGATATTATAAAGCCATTTACATTTACATTTACATTTAGTCATTTAGCAGACGCTTTTATCCAATGAGGACAATGGAAGTAATCAAAATCAACAAAAGAGCAATGATATACAAAGACAATATTTTACTTTCAAAATGTAAATTAATTGTCTTTCATACTGCCATTGTACTAAAGCAAAATTGGGTGTCATAAACCTTTAGAGGAAGTAGTATACCTGCTTGGGGTTAATTTGGGGAGCTCTTCTTAGCTGACCATAAAATCCTCTCGTATGGATTTACTATTAGCTTTTTCGGCAGGATCCACAATCTGGGACTCTAATGTAGGTTAGCTCCTCCCCGTTGTCATCCTGGTAAAAGGAGTGCTGGAGAAAGGGTCATAGTCTGTCTGAATGTACAAGAAAGACATCAAATCCTCCTCTAAAACATCTCACGACGTCCTCCGTAGAACGACCTGGCAACCCAAGCGAGCGGGGAGTTTGCCTCCGCCTCGAACGTTGAACACTTTTAATTACTTTTCACCTCGTCTGCGGAACTTGGGAGAGCAAAGCCCTCTGAAACCTTGTCTCTGAAAGAGACAGATGCAGCCCATGCTAGTTGCAATATAATTAACATGCAATTAACACAAATTAAAAGGCAAATTGCGCAGACGAACCCCCTGTAGATGGCTGCTTAGTGGTGACGATGAGATAATTAGATCCAAACCTGTAGTGCGGAGTCTCGAACGCTTACCTCTTCTCTCCCTCTCCTGGCCTGGTGTCAACTCCTCCAGAGAAGAGTGCTCCAAGCCACCACACTCAAGAGAAGGGTAAGTGCTCCGAATAAAGCCAGAGAGATTGTATCGTTCTAGTCGAGAGCGAGTGAGCCGGACCATGTGTTTTACAAAGCGTTTGTTATGGTGGAACAATTGTTCTCTTTTTAAGTAAAGTGCGCAAGACGAATGTGAAGCAGCCCTACGATTTCTCTTCATTTTTATCACTGTTCGCTACTCGCTGTGCCGCGTCGCTACATGATGACTTACATCTGAGAGGCCCTAGTCAATACGTGTTCCTATAAAGTAAGCAAATCAAAGCCCTCATCCTTCTCTCAAGCACTTCGTTGGGCAGATCGAGGAATCGGAGGCTCTCAGAGGCCACGCTCCGCCGGTCGGTAATGGGCGAGTCCGCGCCGTCGCACTGCTCACCTGTTAGACATGATAGATAGCGTGGCTCTCTCCACAGCGACTGCAGACAGAGCATGTGAATGACCGATGGCACCGGCGTGATGGATGAGGATGAGGGAGCGGGAGCCCAGGGAGCAGGGGCACCAGGGGGTAATTGCACCTCCGCTTGCCCATCCATCTGGTCGGCTTTCCATCTACCACCATCAGGCAGAGGCTATGGGCCTCCGCTGCTCACCGACCTCGGGCAGCATACACAAGGGCCAGTACGACAGGCTGTGTGGATCCAGAGCCGACCTGTGTGCTTTATCTTAACAGGACTTGACTGTCTACATCACTGTGATGATTGATAGTGCCAATGTGCTGGTAAACACGGTGTCCTCTCACAGAGACCACAGAGAGCCCATTGGGAGAGACTGTGCATTAGAGAAGATGAGGAAGTTGTCAGATGGAAAAAGCAGAAGTTGGTGACCCTCGACATTTAATGGTTCAGAGGTTTTGTCGTTGTTATACTGTATTACCTGTAGCAAGAGTTCAAACGTACCTTCATCTTTCTCAAATAAGACTAGTTATTGATTACTGACAGTGTGAAGGGTGTATGTTTAGCATTGTTTATACACAACATATAGTGGGGATTTTTTAACACAGGTTTAAAGGGACATTATGTCCAAAAATGATATTCTGTCATCAATTATGCTTTCCAGACCTGTAAAACTTTCTTTTCTTCTTTAAAGCATACATTTTAAACAATATTTTAATTGTTTTTGTCTATACAGTGCCAAAACAGCACTGGGAAAAATATATGGACAAAATAAACAATGAGACATTTTTCGAAACAACACCAATATTTTTACTCTTGGTTTTATATTTGTTTCCCCTAAAAATTGACTTTGGTTGAGCTCATCATACTGTAGCTACTGTACTATACTGCTGTAAAATGAACATATTTCTTTCAGTAAGGTTGCTTGAATAAATATTAGATAAGCACAGAATATGCTTGTCTGCATGGTTTATTATATCTTTATGTTAATTGCAAAAAAAAATAAAAAATCTGCAAAAAAAGTCGCTTCTGTCATGTTACTGGTGTCATTTCCCCTGTAAAGACATATGTCCTCTGCAATAATGGTTTTGTTCAGCGAGTTAAACTTTAAAATCTCATTTCAGCTGATATTTTATCATGCCATTTTTCACCTTCTCTCTGTAATGAGTGAAAAAATGAACGCCTTCCAGGTCCAAATCTTTCGCATTTGAGTAGGTATTATGTTCTTAGCTGTGTCTACATAATTGCATTTACTTCACCTTTTTCCTCTATTTTTCTCTGTCAGGGTGCGAGGGAAAAGGGATGGAGTGATAGATATCTCATTATATCTTCATTACCTAATACATGATATATTGCCGTCTTCCGTGATTCATATCTCTAGTGTGTTTTGTGCCTAATGAGGGGGAATTTGTCCAGCCTACTTATTATAATTAACCATGTACATAAAATGCAAGAAAACACACTTGGAATGTACGGATAAATCTCAATACTATCAAAAATGATTGAGAAATCAATTCAGTAGGGATGCAAAGAAATCATGTGAGAAAGTTTTGATTTCCAGCATCAGTTTTTAATCTTCAGAATTCTCTTTAGTGCTCATTTTATGCGTGAAAAGTTTACGCATATTCTTTCAGCCTGTTTTAGGCTTTTCTGACTTTTGAAAGCTTAATAAGATCCAAAAACTTAACCATTTCACTCTATCTAGCGTGTCAGGTTTCAGGCTGTTTATACTCCATTGACTTCCAGTCCTTTTTAAGTATTTAAGTCTACTGCTATTGTTCATACAATATTTATAACATTTTATTATTAACTTGTTCTTCACTGTTTGTGCTGCGGACCTGAATGATGCCTCAAATCATGCAACTTTACTTCTGCTTTACTTTTAATGTACTTTCAGATACATTTTCACCTTACTGATGATAACAAAAATACCCCATAGTTTTACACTGAAGAACCCCAAGCCATTTGTAAGAGAATATCATAAAGATTGTACTGTTTTAGGCTAGAAAGAAAGCACCTAGCAAACACAGCAATTTTTTTTCTGTCTTTCTTTCTTTCTTTCTTTCTCTCTTTCTTTCTTTCTTTCTTTCTTTCTTTCTTTCTTTCTTTCTTTCTTTCTTTCTTTCTTTCTTTCTCTCTCTCTCTCTCTCTCTCTCTCTCTCTCTCTCTCTCTACAGTGTGATTCTGCTCTAGAATACAGCTGTCTATGGGCCCAGCCAAATGTAGCTGTCTTCAGCACTTCTTTCTCATTGATCATGCTAAGCTGGGGGAAGTTTAGCTGACATCATCTCTTCATCTGTGCTCCCATGTTCTTCTAATTCATTATATACATGAAGGGCTGCCGCTCTGGTGCTGCGCTCACCATGCTTTTTCCTTCACTGAACATGTCTGCAAACAATAGCTGAAAAACAAGACAAACTCTTAAACGCAGAGGATTCTTCTGCATCTGCCAGCCTTTGCATCATATCTGGATTAATTATTAATTCAGTTATGCACTAACCTGATCCTCCCTCAAGAGCATTTTTATAGATATTGATTTATTATTTATTTCTGTATTGTTTCATAATATTTGATATGATTGCATGTACATAGGTGTAGATAAACATATATTTTCACTGATATTATTCACACTTTTCTACTTAAATATGTGTTACTACTTACTGAATATTTTATCTCATTTTTTGGTTATTTTGAGTATGTTCAGTGTAGTATGTACAATCTGCACCACAGATTTTCTTCCGAAATCTGCTCAGAAAATGCAAAAAAAAGTGTTATTGTAAATGAAAACTAAATAATCATAATATTATGAATATATGTATTTTATATGATAATATATATCATAATAATATATTTATTTATTTAAATTATTTGTAACGTACATATTGATATAATATTTTTTTATTAAATCAACAATGCACATTTAGTTTTTATTATTACGGTGTATGGAATATTTTGTTTTTTTTTATTATCTAATAAGCAAAATATTTAACAGCTAAAAAAATTAATTTCTTATCTTGGATACTTACAATAATGTTTAATAATTAATACTAGCTGTAAAAAAAAAATTCTTGGTTCATTTCTAGTAAAGACACCACTGCATGAAGCATGATTTTTCATAATAATGTTATAATATATTTATTTATTTATTTAAAATATTTTTTATGTTAAATCAGCAGTGCATATGTTGTTTCTATTGTTAAGGTGTATGGAATATTTAGTTTTTTATCAAATGCTAAAAAAAAAAAAAATTCTCATCTTGGATACAATATTGTTTAATAATTAATACTGGCAGTAAAAAAAAAAGATCTTAATCTTGGTTGATTTCTAGTCAAAACACACCATGCGTGGCAGGGCGTCTGGTCGGAGTCTGGTCAGATGAGGTCTTATGAAGCTCAGAGAACGGCAAGAGACAGTGAGAATGGGATGAAGGCTGTAGCATCAGGGCTTGTGAGGTGAAAGATGAATGTGTGTCAGGGACAGCAGTCCATCCTGGAGCACAACTGTGTCACTACCATTTCCTCCACATGACGGACAGATGAGCACACCATCTTAACGCTTACTTTCTTTCTCCCTCTCCCAATCTCCCTCAGGTCTTTATAGGCAACTGCTCAGTAAATGCATTCTCTGGTCTCCCCATGTCAGAGGTTTTTTTTTCTTTAATTCTGTATCCACCCTTCCTGACAGCTTCCTTAATCTTCACCGCCACATACAAATGTTTGCAGAGTAGAGGGAATTTGTAATATGCCACCAGCATTCACCAGCATTCCCCTGCTCACCCACCCCTTCACCGCCCCGTAACTGTTGCCCGCTGCACTTTTTCCAGGTTGTGATGGTATCTGAGGTAGGAACTAACAGGGCTGTGCTTGTGTGTCTTTCAGCAAGTGGATGATGTGGCACAGACAGACGGCTCTCAGCAGCTTCAGCTCCAGACCTTAGACTCTTCGGAGAAGCAGCAGCCCAAACGGTTACACGTCTCCAACATTCCCTTCCGCTTCCGTGACCCAGACCTCCGGCAAATGTTCGGGGTGAGTCTTAAGCCTCGGCCAGATGGCAGCAGGTTGTATCTCAGAGGACGGCCTGATTATCAATCCTGTTTCAACTCTGACAAGGACATTGATCTTGAATGAAATGGAGAAAAACCTGTTTAAATAATGTAGGTTTAGTCTGTTGTTTCTCTCTCTCTCTCTCTTAAAGGACTAAACTAGGACTGTCAATTTAACATTTTAATTGAGTTACCTAGTGTGGCCAGTATAGTCTGATTCCCAAACAAATTAATTTTCTGAGACCTTTTTTAACAAATGAAAAACATATATTTAACCAGTATAGTACATTTCCTGCTTTCATACACACACTGCCATTCAAAAGTTTGGGATCAGTAAGGCTTTTAATATTTTTTAAAGAAGTTTCTTCTGCTAATCAAGGCTACTTTTATTTAATTAAAAATACAGAAAAAAATTTATATACTTTAAACTTTAAATCATTACTCCAGTCTTCAGTGTCACATGATCCTTCAGAAATCTTTCTAATGTGCTTATTTATTCTAAATGTTAGAAACAGTTGTGTTGCTTCATATCATACGTTTTTCAGGATTTTTTGATGAGTAAAAGTTAAAAAGAACAGCATTTATTCAAAATATACCTATTTTCTAATAGTTAAAGTGTTTATTATCACTTTGTATTAATTAAACACATCCTTGCTGAATAAACACATTCATTTCTTAAAATAAATAAATAAATAAAAATTGTTATATGTATATTGTTAGAAAAGATTTCTATTTTTTTTTTTTTAAATGCTGTTCTTTTTCACTTTTTATTCATCACAGTATCCTGAAAAAATGTCACAGATTCCAAACAAATATCAAACAGCTCAGCTGTTTCCAACTTTGATAATAAATCAGCATATTAGAAAGATTTCTGAAGGATCATGTGACATTGAAAACTGGAGTAATGATGCTGAGAATTCAGTTTTGATCTCAGAAATCAATGGCAGTTTAAAGTTATATTAAAATAGAAAAATGGTATTTTAAATTGTAATGATATTTCACAATATTAAAGTTATTTTCTGTATTTTTAATCAAACAAATGCAGCCTTGAAGGAACTTCTTTAAAAACATAAATAATCTTACTGATGTCAAATTTTTGAACGGTAGTCTACAGGTATGTGTATATGTATAGTATATATATATAGAGAGAGAGAGAGAGCTGAAGCCAATTATTGCATGGCATTTGTCACCTTTAATATTATTAAGAAACCAGAAGCCAGAGACATTTCATAATGTTAAAAATGTATGTTATGAAGGCATTTCTCAGCTAATATTAATGTATTATATGCAACAACAAAAAAATGCAATTATATGTGATCAGTTCAACAACCAAGTAGTATATTAAATAATTAATGTGAACAAAACTGTAGACACTTAACAAGTCAGAGTAGTCAGAGTATAGTCTAAATATTTTAACATAACCAAAGTGTTTTATTTTTTCAAATTTTTTCATTTTATCCCTCCAAGCCTAGAAAGTGCTAATTGATTTAACTGCATTATATTAGTTTTAATTTGTATATGTACTGTAGCTTGTGACATGGGATCAGTAAAGTTTAGTTTTTTTGAAAGAAAGGGTATTTGTATTCAATCAAAAAAGTCTTGTTATACTTTGAGCAGCATCAGGCTCACTAATGGATGGCCATTATTTAGCATTTTATCCATAACTACTGCTCCTCAATCTGCGTTTAGATGTAAACACTCTCGGCTAGAATAAAAACAAATCTAATGAATGACTCGCAGCTTTCTATAACCAAAGAAACATCTGTGCCCGTCTCTCTAAGACTCGAGGACTCGTACAGTTAAACTCCAGCATACCTTTGAATTATCAGCAGCCAGCTAGGGAGGAGCGTTAAACACTGGCAGCTTGTTACTGGGGGCTACAGGCAGCGTAAGAAGGAGAAAAAAAACGCTGCTGGTCCCAGCTTGTTAAAAACCGGAGTCTGTGTTTACTAAGGGCACTGTATAGCAAACAGTAACACTTAAACTGGTGGAGGACTCTGGGTGCAGCCTGACTGCTGAGTCTTGAGAACATCTGTTCCTCACGCTCTTTGTTCTCTCTTAGAGAGGCTGTCCTCTCCTCTCTGCTCCTCTCCCGTTCTGCCCAGCGTTGATGTGATGAGCAGAGAGCCACACAGTGGTCCCACCAGTGGAGACGTAATTAATAGCGCTCCTCACTGTGGTTAAAAACTAGAAGTTTATCCTCATTAGGTTTGTGTTGGCTGACAGCTCCGATGTGAAAACAGGCACATGTGTGTCCAAGTGTGTGTATGTTTGTCTGAAGAGACTGCTGCAACTTGCTGTGAAGTCTCTCAGGGACCCAGGGGTGCAATTATTCCATGCCATAGATAGACTAGTGGGAGAGGATGGGATGGACAAACACTGTGCACAAGGCAAGTCTGAGAACAGTGACTGAAGCACAAGGGCAGAAGATTTCCATCTAGTGATGGTTTCAAACTCCTTAAGCACTTACTCAAGGGGTTTGCTGGCTACCCCAAAACCTTTGGCTTCTCCCCATTTTTATAGTTCTCAAAAAAAATTGCTTATTTATTTATAGAGAAATAAATGCAATGTTGACATACAGTATATTAAAATAGAAAACAGTTATTTTAATTTGTAATAATATTACACCGTATTAGTATTAGTAAATTGTATATTAGTAATAGTGTATTTTTGATCAAATAGATATCTAATGTAGATGTTAAAACTATTATAAATAATAGATATAAATGATATAAAAAATATAACAAATATGGCAGAAGCATACTTGTTTTAATGTAACTTTAATAACACAAACTGTTTGAGATGTAATTGTTTGCCCATTGTGTCAACAATAGTCTCGAGACAGAAGGACATTTTAAATTTAACCTCCAAATGAATAACTTATCTTTCAGTGTTAATTCTTTTGATTATTGTACAATAGATAAACAGTCACAGATCACACTCACTTTTAACTCAAGACAGCTTTCTAAACCATTTCTGGTTTCTCAATTTAGCAAGATGGAAATTCAATTTGGAATAGCTGATTATGAGAACTGCAATTTTACGAGTCTTTTTTCTCATTCGAGTACACTGGCTTGGGCCGTAGTCAGACAAAGAGGGACGATTAAAAAGCTCTATTACCCAACCTTATTTGATGCTCATTTTATAATTAGAAAAAGACATCCAAAGCAAATATACAGATGAGTATGTGGATTTAATGCTAGAGTATGAAATTGGTTTTAAAGCACCACCATGACGATTCCACACAGAGGCTGCAAAATTGTGCGACTCCTCCCATAATACTCCCCTGCACTGATTTGAGCAATCCTACACTTCAGTGCATATGTATATACCAGCAATAAAAATGAACCTTAGCTCTGGTGAAAGTTAGTATTAGATTAAAACAGGTACCATGTTATTCTGAATTAATAGACCGTTATTCCCCTTGGTATTTCCCTTAGAGGTTTGAATCTTCTAAAATATTGATCACCCAAGGGACTGCAGGGGTTTACCTAGAATCTCAAACAAGAGCAGAAGCCCCATATGCTTTCGTAATGGGTTTATAATGATACCTGCTTGATTTCCAGACAAAACCATCTTAATGTCACGCTACTGACTTGCTATTTTAACTACTCTCCCTCCGTTTTCACAGCAAAGCTGACTCGCTTCAAACTTTTCTCATGAAACGTTTTCCCAACCTATCAATTGTATGGACCACCAGCAGTCTCACACTGCGATCTCCCATTGATCCTAATTTCATGTAGGCCTACACTCTTATTAAAGCTCTCTGCTGTAAGGCAGTGGCGATGATGGGGCCTATGGTGACTAGCTGTGATTAGTTCGGATTTCCCAGGGATGACTACCCTGGGAAATATTTCAGCAATACCATAAGCCTATTAGGGTGGGTTAAAACCATTAGCGTCCACAGACTTTGTTTAGAGCGAATTGTCTGCGGTCGTGAGCAGGTTCACGCTGAGATGCAAATGTCGGCGTTTGATTCCGGCTCTGGCGGGAGAAAAAAAAGCATCCTAATTTGAACAAATGGAGGGAATCGTGTCAAGTAGCAGCTGTTTGGGTTTGGCTGCGGAATTTGAATTGGGCTGGAAAAAAACAAGCGTGGTAGATCAAGCAACAGCCGGCTGAAATGAACTGCGAGGCGTCAGTTTTTTTCCCCCGCTTGAGATCAGAGTGGAATGCTCAGCCTCCTCCACGCTGCAAATATGCATAGAAAACAGTCCACCTCTGGTTCTCCCCACGGCTGGGCGGATGAAAGGCGGCTCTTCTTAACCTTATTAGTGACCCGGGCCCTCGATCAATCCCATTGAGCCGTAGGTGCCTGGGAGGCCCATTTCTCCCCTGTTGTGCTGAAATGAAGCCGATGCGGCCTGCTTGACAGGGTAATTAGTTTTAATGAAATAATACAGCCATTTTAGACAGCAATTAAAACCTGCTTTCATTCCTCCCATTAGGGGAACTTAAGGTTTTGCTTTCATTCCACCCCGTTCTGTAATGATCTCCAAAGCCGGCCGCGTTAAATGGAACGCTTAAGCACCGTTAACCCTCTGGGGAGCTCCAGGCTGGCCGTCACTCCTCTCCAGCGGCCGCCAAAGTGGAAGAGAGAAATACAAACAGAACCTTTATCACATGTGTCACTTTGTGCGGCTGCTCTAATTGCTGTCCTACGCTTTCGTATAAACAGTCATGCTTACTGGCACATTTATAGCGGTGCACCCTAGAGCCTCCTGCTTCCATCTAACCAATTATTCAGGCTTGTTCCAAATTACTTCTTAAAGAAGCTGTCTCCTCCTTCGGCTAGAGCAGCGGTGACCTTGCATTGGCATGGGCTGGCATGTTTATTTATTTATTGAAATAAACCTGCTTGTTTCAAGATTTCGTTGTGAAGCTTCCTAACCAAGATCCTGATTAGCATAAGGCGAGGTTAACGTGTGTTTCGTGCAGCAAGGCTGGTGTTTATCACCTCTAATCAGGCCGCTGTTTCTTCAGGGTTCACCTTTTGTCCACAGGTATGAGCGGCTTTCAGTCAAAGGCCAAGAAAGTTTAAGCTTCTTTCCTCTAAGGGCAACCAGGCTACAAAATCCATATGCATCTGAAAGAAGCTTCCAGACAAAGCCGTATCTCCAAGGGAGTGGTCAGTGCCTCATGGCTAATGCTAATTAGAGAATAAAAATGAGAGATTGGGCGTTTCAGAGGGCCGTGAGAAAAACAATCAGATAAAACCACAGAACGGAGCGCAAATAGCTGGAAAATAATAAACGAGTGACAGGTAATTACGAGGATGGTATTCGTCACTGAGATAATAAACAAATATATGGTTTATCATCAGTGATGATGGCTGCTCTATATCCAATTATCCTTTTTTTAATTGAGTCAGGCATTTGGTGTTAAGTCAAGCCAGAAATACCCTCTCCCGTGGCTTTGGCCAGCTTTTATCAGTCAAAAACACCACAGAAAATAACAAGCCATATCGTGTCATTAAGAGCACTGGTGCATACACAGCAGGGTGCGGCTATGATCTTTTGAAGTTTGCTCCCATCAGCAGTATGTCCTGCTCATTCCCAGAATCCCGACCCTGCCGAGAGCTTCATGTAGTACAATTGGTTAGGCAGCTCAATTAAATTTACATCATAGGATCTGAGTTACTATTTGAAATCTACAAGATATATTTGTAGTTTTTGTGTGTCATGCAAAGTTAATATTTTCTGAACTGATCAGTCTTATTGAGTGAATCAGTTGAGTGAATGATTGTTTTGAACGAGTCGAATAATTGAAAGATTCATTTATAAATCACTTATAAAAAGTCACATTTCCTTTCTGAATCCTTCCTTTCTGAAATGTTTTTGAACAGTTCAACTGATTTAAAATTAAAATTGCATAAATCACATTAAAATCATAATAACAGCCACTTTTTTATCAAATGACTACTTGGTTAATTTACTCACTCATAAAGACAACATACTAAATACTACTCAGCATATTACTGTTTCAGAATTCATTGAGTGCTTTTTTCTTTCCTGAATTAGTGACACTTTGATGCATTCGTTGACTCACTCTTAAAAAGAGTGGTTGCATCTGAATATTCATATTTCTTAACTAATAGTAGGCAAATGTAGTATGTCTGTATTACATTCATACTACACAAATTCATAATTTAAAGAAAGTACTTTTTCAACAGTTACTTGTTCAGAACAAGTACCTACTCAGTGAGCAATTTCAGACACAGCAAGTCACTTCTTTCATTCCTAAATTAATCAGTGTTTTGAACAAATCTAATACATGAATGATTTATTGATTCACTCTTAGAAACAGTCACTTGCTTCGCTCCTGAATGAATTAGTGTTTTGGATGAATCTATGGGTGATTGATTCATTGACTAAATCATGAAGACACTTGTCACAAGCTACCAGTACCTGCCACAGAAAGAGTCACTGAATTATCCCCACTACAAAATATAATATACTGAGTAATGTTGTAATGCATTACTTTTAAAGTAACACATTACTAATGAGTGGTACTCATCAGTATCATTTCTCTGTCATGGCAAAGGAGATGTGTGAAGGTTAGTCTAGCGTGTTCGAAGTGAAAGCGGTGGGTTTACTATTTTAGCTCCCCGTGCAATCAAGTACTCAAGTTTCCTGACAAACTGCACAAGAGATGACTTCTAATTATTCCTTCTCTCTCCCTCTCTGTCTTTCTTTCTTTCTTTCTCCCCTGTCTCTCCTCTTTTCTTTTTTTTTCTCCCCATCTCCTTTTCTCTCCACAGCAATTTGGGAAAATTTTGGATGTGGAAATTATTTTTAACGAGCGGGGCTCTAAGGTAAGTCAGCTGGAAGAGCAGTTCTTTGTCACTTCATACTTCTTCCTCCCCACAGGTCTCCTCTTCCCTTCATGAGCCGAATAATTACAGCTCTTATACAGAAGCCGCAAAGTGACTCAAACGTCACACTCTCACACTCGCTCACATTGAGCCGAGACACGTTTTGGAAAGGTAGCTATGCCGAGAGACAACTGAGCGGTTTCAGCTGAGTACGAGTCAACTTGCCCGGTTATATAATTCAGGAAAGTGAACGTCTGACCAACACGCAGTGATTCTACTCTTAGAGCTGTCCCACTGTAATAAGATTCAGCTGTTTAAATCTCTAGTCTTCCACTAGAAAATGGGTTATATATAGCCATTCTTCCATACAGCACTGCTGGTCTCAAAAGAGGGTGACATTTTGCTGAGGAGAACTTCTCTCACCTCCTCCTAGGCAATTCACCGGTGAATCTGCTGGAACAAACCATCACAGTGTTCTCAACCTAAGCAACGCACATAATAAGATCAGCCGATCGTTCACAAATAACCTGTTTCCCACTGGCCTTTTGAATTCCTATGCAGTGGCTCTGTTTCAAAATCTAGTGAGCTGCCTACATGGGGAAGCTTGATTCACAATGGAGTCCAGTAGTGTTTGTTATTAGCATGTTACAAAGATAAAATGATGATATGATAATATGCATAAAATTGCATTGCACATTCATATTGGGGAAAATAATCAACTTTTAAATGCACTGAAGTAAATTTAACTGATTAACCGTATTGATATATTTAAATGTATTCCAAATAATTTATATTCATATTTAATATATTTTTAAGAGCATGCAATTTCTAATAATATCATATATTTGAAATATATAATTATATAGCATATAAACATGTGCAGCGTTTTTATATTTATTTATTTATTTATTAAAACAATTATTTATATACTGTATATTTAAATTGATATAAAATCCATTTAATATGTTGACTTAAAATTTGTCCAAAAACAAAGCATCATAATTAGGTTGCCTGCCTTTTGGAGCAGCCCTTTGCACCTATGATCCCTTACTATACTGCCTCTGTAGGCAGCTCAGTTCATGAATTGGAACAGAACAAGTATTGTTTGTTAGTGTTATTTATAAGATAGTGGCTCAGCTTTCTATCTGTGTGAGCGAATTAAATCCGTGATGAAAGGGAAAAACTACAAGCACTGTGTTGAACATGGTAGCGCAAAATGTCAAAAGGATTAATTTTGCGGCCCATTTCTTTTTGATTTTTCTGTTTCCTCGTGGGCCAAGGACTCCTGGGCTGGTCTTTATTCATGCCAGACACAAGGAGTGGAGTGTCCATGTATGCATATCATACTCACAGGCCTCCCAAAGCAATTACCAGGCCATACTTGCAAAGTGTGTATGAACTAAAAGACCAGGGCTTGTTCCAAGCTCTTGTTTGCTGTGCATACCTAATAGCTGTTCCGGATATGGCGTTTGGGTTGCAGCTGGCCATAACTCATGGCTGACAGCGGAGGTGGGGGTGCGGGGACAGAGCAGGCGCTTCCTAGTTTGAGCGCAAGATTGTGTGCATTAAAGCTCTGAGCTCCTTTATGGCTTTGGAAACATTCCTTACATTAGTTTATATCATTTAAAGACAAGGGCAACGTCTGTAATTTATAAAGAATGAGTTTTATACTCAGCAAGACAGATGCGAGATGCACTAATGTCCACATGCATGCATGCCAAATGTTTTAATATTAAGAAATGCAGAATATGTCACTGTTGAATATAATCCTAGATTGTTGTGGCTCTTTTCCAGTGACTCTCACCCTAAAGTAAGGCTGCACGATAAATCGTATTTTAATCGTGATCATGATTTCTGCTTTTAGGCTGTTTATTAAGCACATTCGTCTGCGATACTCTCCTGCTGTTGTTTTGTTTTTGTATCCTGAAAACATTTCATTTAAATTTGGCATTAGCATTTCTTGTATTGGTAACAAGCCCTAAGAAGCATACATGATTGCAGTTGCCAGATTTAAAGAGTTTAAATCCCCCAATCAAAGATTTTTATTTTATTTTTTTCAGAAATCGATACATTTTCTGACCAGTGGCAACCATGTACTCTCTAACATTACGGAAAAAGCAATGGCAATTTGAAAATGGCAAAGATGTCATTTTTAATTTAGTGATCTCCTCAGATAAGTGTCATACAACCAGTATGATTTCTTTCATGCAGTTGTTTGCTGTGACTTAATCTGCAAGCAAAAAAAAAGTGCTTTTGTAGAAGCACATTAATTGAAATGAAACAACAATAATTGTTTTTAAAAGCCATCATAATATATTCGTGCAAAATAACTGTTATTAACCATTTAACCATTATCGTGCAGCCCTACCCTAAAGTCCTAATTTCACCTCTTACTAATGGATAGAAGTTGCAACCCTGCTGACTGTGACCTCTTTCTCTTCTTTCCTCTTTCTTCTTTTCACGCTCACTCTATTTGTTGCCCATTCAAATATCTTCAACCACCCTTTCATCCTCTCTTGGGAATCCTCTATGATCATCAGGGTTTTGGTTTTGTAACATTTGAAACAAGCGCAGATGCAGACCGTGCAAGGGAGAAATTAAATGGTACAATCGTAGAGGGACGCAAAATTGAGGTGCTTTCCTAATCTAACTATCAATACCTCACCATCCCCATCCCCATCCCATGAGAACATACGCGCTGTCGGTTTGATGGAACATGCTTACACAGTCTCATTTCACTGCATTGCATCCCAAATGCTCACTTGCTGTGTGCATGCTGCATGTTTCATGTGTCATTAGTTTTGTGGATAAGTATTACTTTTGACATATGTGATAATTATTGTGTATGTGTGTGTTTGATGTGCATGTCATCAGATTTGATTCTTTTTGCTTTGATGTGTATGTGCAACTGTAATTAAATAAACTTTTGAACTTTTTATCATCACTTACAGTGTGTGTTAACCGATGCTCCATCTCTAAAAATATACATTTTATTATCATCTCGAGATATCAAAGGCCTGTCAGCGTAGCTTTAAATCCCACTTGTTTATCCTAAACAGCCGAGGTTTATTTCTTCTTTCACATGTCTTGCTTGAGGACATACTCTCTTTTTCCCCTTTTCTCCACAGGGCTATTAAGATATTCTATGGGACAATTAAGATAATTCATGTAATGCACGAACAATACCTAGACCTATATATCAAGGGAGAGTCGAGGCCAGTTGTTTCCTCAAGCTAAATGACCTCCATGGGCCCTGTGGAAAAAAGCTATTAACGCTAATTAACATGAGAGTGAAATACTAACATGGCTTCTGTTGCCAGCGGCCATGTTTAAATTCCTTTGGCACCTCCCAACAAGCTGCTTGGCCTCACTGTGTGTTACTAAAGTCCCTTTAAAGCAAATCAGTTCACTCGGCATCCATCTTGGTAACATTCCTGAGTGAATATTTTCTATGTAGTGCAAGTGCAGCTCCTATTTACTTGAAGGCACAGAGAAATATATACATTTTTTCAGACTGGTTCAGCTACAGTGCATGTGCACGTGCAAATAAACCACCCGCCATAAGTGTTATGATTTAATTCATTTTCTGGTGTTATGTGTAACCTGAAAAGCTTGTAAAATATGACTGAGGTTAAATTTAGTGCTCATGAAGCCGCCGCCCCAGGGTTGTAGTGTCTGGGAATATGTAGAACTGTCTAGACAATGTGGCAGATTAAATTGCGGAGAAGGCCTCAAGGAAGCTCCCTCAGCTTGGCTAGTGGGGAATTCCAATATACTCTGGGTTTCATTAAAGCACATTTCCAGAGTTGCTCTGTTTCATTACATGTTGAACCAAATGTCATCATCCAGCTCTTCTACAAACAGCCTGGATTAGATCCTACATCCAGCAGGAAAACAGAAGATCAGAGCTTGATGGATCGCTTTCATTTTTAGCATCTCATAATTTTTCAACTGATAATTAGAGCATGTGAATGTTTTTTTTAATGTTTTTTTTTTTTTTACTTTTTTGCGGAGAAGCATGTACCAGATTTTTGTCACACTCACATCTGTGGCATATGTGCCTGTATTCTTTATGTGTTTTGATTTGGGTTTTGTTTCTTATATCTACTTTTTCTTCACAGGTAAATAATGCAACGGCACGAGTAATGACAAACAAAAAAGTGGCCAACCCATATACAAACGGTAAGAGCTTTTGTTTTTCACCGTAAAAGCATTCAGTGGCCCCAAATGTAATTTTATACTAAACATGTATGAATTTCAAGCAACATATGCACAAAAAAGGCCTAACCCTAACAGTATTTCTAATGTAAAAAAAATAAGTTAAAAACCAATTCTATATATTTTTTATAAATGATTAGATACAGTTATAATTATAATGTTTTTATACATTTTAAACACAATTATTTATAGTTTTATCAAAATAAATTAGTATATTAAAATAGTTTTATACAAATAATTTGTTCATTTTATTTACTTTTTTTTGTTTTGTTTGACAAATATTGGCTCTTTAAAATATATATCCCATTTGGTTTGATAATTAACTATGAATAATAACTAAGAATAACTATTTTCATTCTTTATTTTCATTTTGGAAAGTACAAATCATTTTTAAACTATTCAAACCCAATTCTTAAATTGTATTATTATTATTATTATTTATTTTTATAAAATATTTCTTTATTTATTTTAAATAAAAAAAGGAAATCCCACTTGGTTTGATATTTTGTTATCTACTGCAGTTTAAAGTTTTAGGGCTGTTGTTTTTAACTATCATCAAGTATAACATAAATCCACTTTGTTTCCCGCTAAAAAAGGGGCTTAATGTAAAGAGTGATCTCTTCCTCTACAGCTGTCCTTATGCTGTTTGGGAGCTCCAGGGGGAGAGCTTAGCTGATAGGGATCAGGGAAGAGAGGTGGCTCATTCAGCGCAGGGGTCTTGGTGGGGTCCTGAGCTCTTCCGCTGATGCTCATTCCCTCAGACTGCAATGGAGAGAGAGACAAGAGAGGTGGAATAAAAGAATCAAATATATCAACAGCAGTGTAGACCCCCCAGCTCTACTTCAGTCACAGCCAATGGGGAGTGAGAAGAGGCTGTTTTACAGCCCCCATCTATCACTGACAGCACACCGGACAGCACACACTACTCTCTTGCTCTCTGTCTCTCATTCTCCCTCTCCCTTTCGCATCCTATATTGCTCACACTCTTCTGAATGCCCCGATATTGCTGCCCCCTAACTCCTTCAACTTAATGTCACCTTAAATATTTTCCCGTCATATATCACATCTCCTCCTCTCCCTCCTCCTCCTTTTCTTTTGTTCTTTTCTCCGAATCTCTACAGTTTCTTTTGAAATTCGCGCCAGTCCCTTCAATTAATCTGCAAAAGATTGAGAAACAAACACTCCACAGGTCAAGGCAATAAGCATTCGCAGCTAATTATCTCTTCCCCTGTGTATTCTTCTACAGGCTGGAAGCTGAATCCAGTGGTGGGAGCTGTCTATGGTCCTGAATTTTATGCAGGTAAACTGCATTTGAGTGTTGTGGTCACAGGGCCCCACTCGGATATTTCTTTGATTTACTGTTCGTCAGATATGCTTTGATTTCTAGATCAAATTCAGACAAAGGGGCTTCAGAGAGACACTTAGGAAATTATTTTAAATCACAGCCCAGTTCTCCCATCCCACATGGTGCATTTGACAATGCGATAATCAGCCAGATGAAACAGTGGTACGGAGTGTTTTCTGAACCACAGATTAGGAGCTGTCTTTGTTTGACTGACTTTGTCTATTTTGTGCATTTGTTTGCCCTCTCGGTCTTTGATTTCTTTATTGCCCTGATTTATTTGAGCCCTTTGCATCCTAATGAGGGGGAAATGGTATTACAGTATTTCATTTGGAAGAAGTGCTGAGCACATAGCAGCTCTTTAACGGCCTCCCTTTTTGCTCATTAGACTAAAATCTGTTCATTTCAGGACAGCTTTACAGCAAAACTCTAAATAACCATCGGTGACAGAAAGCAGTCGTTAATCATTTTTATCTGACTTTTTTCCCCCTCCCTTTCCTCCCACCCTCCCTTGATTCTGGTATACATAAACGCACATTCCAACACGAATTGAATGCACGCAATATGCATATGTACCGCGTGTAAAAATGCAAATATGCTAAGCAATCCGGTGCGTGTAAAATGTTTATGCATGCTTTGACCCCTAAGTATGCTCTGAAACATGCATGTGATTCCTTCTCTAATTGCAACAAATACACCTCCATGTCTCCCATGTGAACATACACCTTCTCAAAACATCCCATCAAATCAGATTTCCCCTGGTCCAGCACTTCAACGGCTTGGCTCGGGGAGCTGGTGTCACTTGATTTATTGGATGCAAATTTTTCAAGTCATCTTAACATGCCTCTAAAGTTCGCCAAGCCTAAACGACACCATATGCCTCCTCTGTTCCCTGGGGGACGACCGGTGGAGAAGTGACAAAATGGAAATAAGATATAGATTTCGCTTACTAAATAAGAAACCTTCCGGAATGGCCAAAATGGATGCCCACGTGTTGCCCCTCGTTTCCCTCCCACCGTTCAAAAAAAAGGGAAGCTTTCACGTGAAATAATTATGACTGCATTTAATGTACTTTGTAGGGGGAGGGGGTGGTGCTTGAATCGGATGTAAAGGTGATTAATCACTGTTTATCAGTCCGAGTTTCTGTGCGGGAGATCAGCGGAATTGGGCACCATAAATCGTGCGCTGCTGACAGCACACTCCGTCTCCATTCGTCCGGGTGCTACAGGTTTATTGTCCTCAAATCCCATTCAGGAGAATGACTGATGAGGGCCGCCGACTGCCTGCTTTTAACCTCTTCCAGGGAAGTCAGGCTTCTCTCTTCCCTGTAAGACTCCCTCCCTGGCTCTCATTTCTCCACTCCTCTAGCTTTTCACAGCCTTCTCTCAACATATATCACTAATTCTATTTCTCTCTTCATCTAAGCCTGGGGTGTTTTCCATCTGCCCTTTTCTTACTCACTCACTCTATCTTTAAATCTCAATATCTTCCTTCTCTCGTCTTCCCTCAGTCTCTCTCTCTCCCTCCCTCAGGCTCTTAACCAGCACTCGGTAGCCAAAGCCAAATTAGAGATGCCGACACGAGGCTGAGGTGCTAACCGTGCATTGAAAACTTAATTGTGTAATCTTAGGGTTGTTTTTCCTACCTTGCTCAATCCGAACAGCACATGCATGAAGGCGCAGAAAACATAATATTGATTGATTGACAGTTCTCTCAGCCCTTGAATTCGGTCCATGGCAGCATGTTGAGACAAACGCAGCCAATAAGATGAAAATGCAAAGTAGATAGCAATAAATTTTCATGTTTTAAATAAAGATGATAAAAGATTGTAATGGATGTTTGGTTCCAGGCCATATGTGTCTGATACAGAAAAAAATAATGTTTCATCCCTTCAGCACTTTAACTTTAGCGCCCCCTAGGTTTATTGCCATGACTACACCCCGAAAACGTAACAACTTAAAGTATGCAAATATTAAGTATATTCCTACATCTCTGTTGCATACTTGTGTAGAGTACATTTGGGGCATTATATTGAAGCACTCAATGGTACACCTATGTGTGTGCACTTCTTTAAAAGAGCTGGAGCATTGTGGGCATTTTTTGCCTTTTCAATTATAAAACCACTCAAATAGATCCATAATTGAAATTAAGCGGTCTAATTACAATATTAGAAGTATCAGGGGTGGCAAAAAACTCCCTTTAGTCTAGCAATGGTGTAATTTTCCTCATGATATGGGTTTATCGGTGGTCTGATTATCTAAAGACGTTTCACAATAGCACGCATTCTGAGAGAGGTCCTAACCCAGCGATTTCCAGCCACACCGTATTAAAGGAGCTAGTCTTGCAGTAAATGAAAGAGTCCCAAAGGGGTATGGAATGTAATTGCCCACACACCTTCGTCCAAACAGCCCAACGGGATGCTTTCCAGCACTAGAGATGCCCGTGTAAACCCAGATAGATGCAGCAGTGTGTCAGCGTCCTTATCAGTTTAAACGGTAGATGTGCAGATGGGAAGGGTTTCAACCCTCTCCTCCTTCTCTTGTGTTGAAATAACAAGGGCGCACGAGGGCTACAAGAATTTATGCTCACGTACACTTTTGCCGTTGTGTGTTTCGGAGGCTTTATGGAGTGTCATAACTGGCTGGAATGATTTATGGCTTATTATTGAATCGGTGCTGCGTGCAGACCCATAGCTCATTATGAGATTACATTTATGTACGTCATAGCACACATAATGTACACACACAAAATCAAAGAAAATACAAGAGCATTGCACATGACTGGAATTCGGGATGAATTGACCATGGCCTGGCATATATCAGAGACGACCACTGTTTGGCATATTAACACTGACTCTATAGCTTAAAAGGGACAAATTAAAATGTCAACGGCCCTGTGCTATATCAAAACGAAAGTGCAAACGCCTTACCTTCAGCCATCTGTCTTTCTTTTTCTTCTGATGAAGGGCCATGCTGTACCTCTCCACCACTGATTGGTGTGTCACATACAAGAGGTTTTATTGTTTGTTTGTTTGTCTGAGAGGAGATAATGGAGTCCAAGGGAAATTATACCAGCATTTTCGAATCCCTAGGCCAAAAGTTTGCTGAATGTGAATCAAAAGAAGTCTTTACACCAAGTCAGTGTGGTAAATATATATACATACATATATGTGCTTAAAATAACCCTAGCTGACCTCATTAAAAGTGGTAACTTTGACACATGTTGACTATTGGCTTGGCTGATGTCTTTACAGTAATGATCAGGAGGAGATTAGATTGTTTTCCAGGTTTGAAACCTTGTAAATGGTGATCTGAAAACTGGTGTGCGAATGTGTGAATTTTAAATTGGATTTAAATCCCATATTTTTCAGATCCTGCATCAGTGTTTATCTATTTTTTGGGTGTGTCTGCATTCTTTTGTCAGTATATGACAATAAAGAATATATGTACATATGATGTATATATATGTGTGTGTGTACATGTATGTATATGTATATATGCATGTATGTATGTATATATATATATATATATATATATATATATATATATATATATATATATTCCTTGAAGAAAACAAACACTATTTGTAAGATCATTAAGATTTAAATAACATTTTTATTTTCTATATGTTCTTTGTAATACAAGAAATCTCATTCTTAAATATTAAAAATAAATAGTACTTGCCATACTTCTATTAATTAATGCTGAATTAAACAAAAAATTAAGTAAACATACTCATTAAGTAAAACGTGGATGCAAGAAAAAATGACAAAGCAAAAAATTTAAATATATTATATTTTGGGGTAAAATGTAGTCTGAAATTTAGACTGTTTAATAAAGGTTAATATTTTACAATGAAGTTCATTAGTTAACATTAGTTAACTACTTTAGATAACATGAACTAAGAATGAACAATCCTTCTACAGCATTTATTAATCTTAGTTCATTTCAATTTCAACATTTACTAATTATTAAAATTGAAAGTTGTGCTTGTTAACATTAGTTAAAGGTACAATTTGTAAGATATTTGCAGTAAAATATCCAAAAACCACTAGGCTAGTGTTATATATTTTGTCCAGCTGATTACTAACAATATCTCTAATGTTTTCAACTACTTGTAAATTATGAGAAAATTCCCATTCTAAACAGTGAGAGGGGGCAGTGTAGTCACCTGTCAATGACGTTAGTTACCCTTTGTTACCGCCTACGTTCTACTGACGTAGAAACCACATGACAACAGTGTCGTGGACAAATGCGGAAGTAGTGTCTAGCGTCCAGCAATCCACTAGCTTGCTTCAAGCAGTTCCTTATTTATTTCTTCTTGCATGTTTTATGGTGGATTGTGTTACTTTTTATGGAACATAATTACTGTTTACCGTCTGCCGCTGGTTCTGTCGACAAGGACAGCTCCCACATATGCTATTATAACGATCAATAAGATTAGTATTATGGGGCATACACGCCAAACGCGGGGCATCGCATCTCTAGACCCGCGCAAGGACGTGTCTGATCCATAGTCTGATCGTGTCTTTGCATTGACTTTGTTTGTAATCTACTCGCGCAAATCGTTGAACTCGCGTTTGCTGTTTGATTGACTAAAGTTTATGTAGGTGCAGTGTTATTGCATTCGGTTATTTACTGCTTTATTTACCCTGCTTATTTCACCTGACAAGTTAAACAATGTAAATAAATACAGTTTTTATTTATAAAGATATAAGAATCAATCATTATTGCAAATGATATTGGTAAGTTCAAAATAACATTTATTATTATTGATTTGAACACTTGAAACTGTGCTGTTATCACACCATCGAATTGGACAAATATTCTAACATCTATGACTAAATATTTAGTTGTAAATCTTCCATTACTCAGGTCTAATTCAATATAATAAAATAATGACAAAATTTCTAACACATCCGTTGAATCCATGATTTATCTTTCCGTCTGATTGATGGCCATCAGCCGTTGGGTAGAAGACAACAAATCCCATCATTCCATGCTCCTTCTTAGCGTCATCAAACCACGCGATTGTTATTGTTTTGGTAGTGTGCCCTCTCGTGGCAGGTCCTACAACCTGTACTTTTAATGCATTGTGAATAAACATGATTTAACAATGAACAACTCTATTTTCATGAACTAACAAAAAGAAAGATTAATAAAGACTGTAACAAATGTACTGTTTATTAATCGTTCATGTAAGTTAATACATTAACTAACATTAACTAATGGAACCTTATTGTAAAGTGTCACCAAAAAAAAAGTGTATGTATACTTGAAGTTGTCCAGTCAGATTAGAGCTTATGAAACTGAAATTTAAACTATCCATTTTTATATGCAATATCCATCTAATGGATCGCGGGCAGTCTGTGGGCATCTGTGGCTGAGACTGTGTGAAATGTGACCTGGACATGTTTTCACCTATTTATTGTTACACACACACTGTTTCAAGTTTCATTCTGTCTGTTACACTTTCACATCCGTGTATGTTTCCTTAACATGCATAAAGCCTGATTCTCTCTCTCTGTCTCTCAACTCTCTGACACCTCTCCCAGTCTTGACCCTGAGTTGTCCCTGCTCTCCTCCAGGCTGGGTCTGGCCCCAGTGGTGGCGAGAGGCTGGGGAAGTGTGTGGGGGGAGAGAGATGAGGCATGGCGCCAGTCTGTGATTGCATCTCTAAACAATCCTCTCCATCTGCTCTCTCAGCCCCGCATGCCAGCACCTTGTGTCTCACCTACAACAACCTACCATCTCCCCTGCCTCGCACACACCCCTCCAGAGCAGGAGAGCAGCCAGACACACTCACACACACCCACGCTCAAGCTTTCAGAGATAACCACAATAAAGAGGCTTCCCCAGACAAGGGATGCCTTAGCGTTTTGTTCTCCAGTTACTCAGATTAATGCTAAGTATTCAGTTGATATAAGCTGGAAATTTTAGTTTAGTGCAGTGTGGTGCTTCCCATTTGGGTGAAATATTTGTAAGACTTTTTGCAAGCCCTATCATTGCAGTCAGCAGGTGTTGCAGTTGAACAGTCCATAAGTCGTCAAATAAAGCTCACGCATTCACAATAACCATGCATCAAACCACTCCAGGGGTAAATAATGTCCTCCTGTAGTGAATCCATGCGTTTTTGTAAGGAAAATATCATGATTTCAAATGTAATAAACACTTTACTCTCACTTTCGTTTTCTGTCATATGCTGAAGCCGTTTCCAGCGGATGACACAGTATGTCGGTATTGCGTGATTAGTGAGGAACGCTGAGAGGGAACAAAATGCTGGTAATTAATTAGAAGTACAAACCGAGGATTTGCAAAGAAAAATTTCCATATACCAGGGGGAGTTTTATTTTGCTAAAGTTATGAAACTGTTATGCTTCCTTTGCTCCTATAAACAAACTCGCGAGAGGCATGCGTTTGCTTATCTCAGAGGCACGGGTGCTGCACATACGTGCTGCGTCATCCACCATAATGGCTTCCACATGACAGATAACGGAAGTGAGAGAAAAGTGTTCATTACGTTTGAAATATTAATATTTTTCTTACAAAAACACATGGCGATGACCATTGATCGTTCCTCCATGTTGGCGTGGAGCAACGAACCAGAAAACAAAAGACATAAAACAAAAACACAGGAGGAGGGCCGTCGCTTACTTTTTGTTTGGTCCGCTGTTTATCACGATAATGACAGAGGGAACGTAGGAAACACTAAGCACACAAAATTACATATAACAGTGGACGTCAAACACAGGGAAACAGAGTTTACAGGGTTTACATGCACAGTAACTTATGGGACACACCTGGGATCAATTGAACTAAACAGGGAACACCTGTAACTGATAGAACTAAATGGGAACAGGAATAGGAAAAAAACAAAACAAATAAGGACATAGAGGGAGAAAACCTGGGCAGGGAAGGCACAATGCGGGGAAAAACACAAAACACAGGGACACAGGACTGACAATATCACCTTTCGATTTTGAATGACATTTTTGTTTTACTTCTGTAGGATAGACACATTTTTAACTGTATCGGGATGCCCCAAATCTGGGTCCTGGAGTAAAAGCAGTTCAGAATCACTGGCTGTAACACGCTGCCATGCTTGATGTGATGTGCCAACATGACACACCGTTTAACATCCGTCTGAGTTGTTTTAAAGCATCACATTTTAGGATGACAGTGTGTTGTCATACTACCAACTGAAAGCCGATTGGCAGTGACAGGTGTGCCTCTTAAAAGCAAAAGCTTATGTCACCTTGTTTCTTCTCTCCTTTTCTTCCAGTGACAGGCTTCCCCTATCCCACCACAGGGGCGACAGTGGCTTACAGGGGCGCCCACTTGAGAGGCAGAGGTCGTGCCGTCTACAACACGTTCCGCGCCGTACCTCCACCTCCTCCCATTCCTGCTTACGGAGCGTGAGTAACCCTTCACCCGGCCAGAACATACACATACAGCATCTGCAAATGGCTCACTTTGTTTCCATCAAAAGCCTGAGGCCGCTATTAGGTAAAATTCAGCACTTAAAAGTGCTGTTAGCAAAGGGCCATTTTCGCATTATATGTGCTAACGCCTTAACCTGCAACATGACCGCTTGATGGCTATAAAGTGCGCTACGTTCTAATGGCGAGCCCTTCCAGTTTTCCCAAGTGACAAGACAGAGCAAAGCCCACTATAAAGCAACACTGTTTTTCTCTAAGCACAGAAAATGGCCGTCTTTCCTAATCTGCTAAAAAAAATCCCTTCCTCAGAGTCTGGAGTGCATTGTTTTGTCTGCCGAATGAATGCATCGCTGCATAATTTCTTTTCTTTTCTATACAGCGCGAAGAAACTCCATGGATGTTCGGCACTGATGTATTGTGTTTTGTTATTTCTTGTTGTGTTTTTGCAGTGTGGTTTACCAAGATGGCTTCTACGGTGCTGAAATCTATGTGAGTATGCTCTGTTTTTCCCCATTCCAATGCTTTTTCCACTGTTTCTGTAAAAGAATGCAACGTTGAGGACAAGGCCCTCATGTTGCTCGCGTTCGCTGAGCCTAAACTGAGCAGCTGGTGCTGAATTTTTCATAAGGCCAAGGGTCAGCTCAGGTCACCATGTGCAAATCCACCAGGCTGGCCGTTTGTGGTGTATTAAAAGCCTTGTTGGTGTCCCTTGTACATAACGTTACATGGCACAATGAAATTGCACATGGCTCAACCACTTCCAACTTGGCTTCCTTTGAAGCCTGTAGATGATCTCTATGAATTCTAGGATAATGCTAACATGTACAGTGTGGAATGGACCAAAAATGAACCCCCCTACACACTTAACGTCTCATTCTTCCACATTTTATCTCCACCGCTGCTTGGTTTTGCTCTAAGTGGGTGGAAAATCATGCCTGATCAAGTTGATGAAGTCGACGTTACAGTGTTTTTGTTTTAATTTATGGCATGCGTTTGATCCGCCTTTCCCTCAGCTTCCATTTAAATACAGCCCAAAGGCCTCACGCTACAGCCCGAGATTGTGCCCAGGCCCTATTGTTTTTGACAGCCGTCAGAACGTATTAGACAGTCAGGTGATCAGAGAGCGTGCCTCCCCTTCCCAGGATTATTTCACTGCATGAAAAATGGAAATTAATTCAAGATTTAGATCTAAAACAAGACAAATGAACGTGGACGTAACTGTAATGCATTTACCTGGCACACATGATAGTATGTTTGCCGCCAAGTTTGCAAACTCGTAGCCAGGTCCGTGGCTATAGTCCCAGATAGATCTCATAACGGTCGAATGGATTTTGACGAATGCACGTAGTATGTTTGCTTGCCAATAAAGTCAGGATTCTTCTCTGTGGACCACATCATCAACTTTTCGAGGAAACTAAGGTTTAGATAACTTATGAAGCAATAGTTAAAATAAAGATTACTTACTCTCATGTTATTTCAAACCTGTATGCTGAATATTTAATCAATCTTCACCATGTAACTTGATTTTTTCTTCACATACAATGACAGTTTGTAGTGATCAGGTGCTGTCAAGCTCTAAAAGAATCATGTTCAATATATACACTACCGTTCAAAAAACTGGGGTCAGTAAGATTTAAAATAACATATATAAGTGTCTGTAAATTCACTTTTAATGTTGCGAAATATTTATATTTCAAATAAATGCTCAATGATTTTTTTTCATACGTTCTATTCGACAAAGAAAATGTATCACAGGTTTTATAAAACACTGAGGAGAACAACTGTTTTCAACATTGATAATAATAAGAAATGTTTCTTGAGCATCAAATCAGCATATTAAAAAGATTTCTAAAGGATCATGTGACACTGAAGACTAGAATAATGATGCTTAAAATCAAGTGTTGCCATCACAGGAATATATTACATTTTAAAATAGATTTGAATAGTGAAGGTATTTTAATTAGTAAATATATTTAACCATATTTACTGTATCTTGATCTTCTAAACTTTTCAACAAAACTGTATAAGCCTTACAAAGTGACATTGCTTTGTGTCATGAAAATATTGAATTTCTGATTTTCCCAAACATTACTGGTTTTCAAATGTCTCCTAACCAAATGGCAAGATGTCAAGCTTGACATTTTAAAGTGTTTTATTGGCAGTCAATGGTCAAAATCTTAAAATAATATTATTTTATTTCATTTTATTTTATTTGAATGGCATGAAGCTAAGCAAATGATGACATAAATATCGTATGTGGTTGATCAATCCCTTTAAATCCATCTGTGTGAGCCGCTGAAACCATTGGAATTAGGAAGCTGTAACTTCTACAGAATCCATGTACACAATCTTCTGTGACCTGATTTTTCTTCGACTCCAGTAGCTAAACATTTGATCTTAGCAGAGTAGCACAGGACATTAATCCCGAGCTAAAAAATAAATGAGAGCATCTATAATTCAGCGTGCAGTCCTGTATCTGCGATGCCTCAATCCTGCATGAGCTCTGGCACCGCGATTATTCACATAATGTACCAGTGATTTCAGTGTGCGAAAATAACAAAGAGCGGAGCTACATTTCATTAAAACAGACACTTCAATAAACACCCCAGCCACTTAGATACTCGCTTACAGCAAATACATTCCCCCGTTATTTAAAGCTTGGCATGTTTGGAATGTAAGCATTCACAAAACGAGAAGACTAGCAAACGACGCTCAGTTCTTGCGGCTAACAGTCTCCCAGCTAATGTCATTTGATGCTCCTCACAACGCACCTATTAATAGCTGGCTTGAATGGAGCAATTAATAGCTTTGTCATATGTCATCTAATGCTTATACAAGCAATATTTAGTGTTGTCTTGTGCCGTTCTCCAGCCATGGATGAGCACGTTGTGTGTGTCAAGACCGCTCCCCTGGGCATCGAGCCAGGAGACTCGTATTGGCCAGCCACATTAATTAAAAGGCCCCTTCAATAGCTTCAGCCAAATCTTCCATTTGGTTCATTCGCAGTAAGCAAACATTGACTGATTTTAATTGTTTATACCAGATTGCCACTTACCATGCTGATCGATAGTTGCCCAGCCCTGCCATTTCAATTGATGGGATTGATGCACACTGGAAAGACAAGTCGTTGGATGCACCGCTATTGCTGCACTCAGCGTAGATAAGTGAAGACACTCAGATGGTTTGCGTTCAGACTCGGGCTGTTAGGCATCTGTGCCGAGATCTACATGAAGAGCTAATGCAGTCAATCTGACAATTCCCCATTAAAACAAAAAGGCTTCACAAAAAGCTGTATTGGCAAACTAAATACCACCTAAATCACTCAGCGTTGATTTTAGCGAGCATTGACAGGGCTTTTCAGCAGCACTCTTAAGGTTGTAACTGAGCTTTTGGGATTCACTGCAGTGTTAGGATCTGCAAAGAGATGGGATAATGTATGAACAGTCCAGATGTATTGTGGACAGATGGTTCTAAAAATTTCATGTCACCGATGCCCTGCTGTTTGCATGTGTCTGACGGATGCCCTTATGTAATTGACAGGGTGGCTATGCAGCATACAGATATGCCCAACCAGCGGCAGCAGCTGCAGCGGCCTACAGTGACAGGTAAAGAGTCTTGTGCTTTCTGTCTGCCTTTCATCACTTAGTTGATGCTTCAAGACCCAATTAAAATGACACTGGTTATTAAGGTCTATATTAGACTTGAAGGCATCTAAATGCAGTTTTCACTAAGATATCAAAGAGTGAACTATTTCTTAATGATCTAATCGAAACCATTTGAGGTGAGGAAAATCAAAAAAATTTGATACTAATGGAACTAGCTATCCAGGTTCAGAGACAATTTTTTTTTTCTTAAATACAAAAAGTTATTTTTCCGGCTGCTGAGGTTAATGCACAATTTATATATATATATATATATATATATATATATATATATAGACAAATAATTTGATTTGGCTTCCTCACAGTGATAGTATAAAAGCAATTTATATAGTCTTGGAAATAAACAACAAACTAAAAAAGTACACTGCACTTAATATTTTATCTCGCACAGTATAAATGGATGTTTATACATGAAAGTATATAAGTGCTTTTAGATAAAAAGTCCTGCCCTGTTTCAAAAAGAAATCTGTTAATTTACTGTATGAAAAAAAAATGCATTTATCAAGCCACTTATTTGGGTCTTACCTCATTATTTGACAAATTTATATTAAAAACATTAACCTTTCTTTGATTTCAAAGAATGGAGGTTATGAGTAAACAGATGAGGGATTTTAAGGCCTGGCAGGACATTATGCACTTTTAACTGCATTTGAGTCATTCTCAAAAGTGTTTTTCCTCAGCTCTGAAAGCCAGGTATGAGTTTACAGATCTGCTCTCTTATTAAACTGGGTTAGATTAGATAATTTAGACTTTGCTTTACTATCTTTGATACACTCTCACCCTTTAAACTTGAATTCAACCTGAATTTCCGTAACCACTTAGCTTACTCACTTCAGGCCACGGGGTTGAGTGTGTATGTGTGTGTGAAGACGAAGGTGGTGCAGGGTTGTCAGTAATTTATCCAGGACCTGTGGGGACCCTGTCAGGTTGGATCAGGCCAGGCACTGGTTTAATCTAGGCAAGATTGAGCGTGTCAGTGCCGATAAGGCACGGCCCTGCCTGCCAGCCTGAAGAGCCCAGATAATGTAAGATTTATCAGAGCCAAGCACAGATCCACATCAGAGCAGGTGACAAGACTGGCATTCCACCGCACTTATTTCAGCCCCCTTCTTGCGTCCCCTCTTACACTCCAACTCTCCCTTTCTCTCTCTAGCTCTTTCTGCATCGCTTGTCGTTCAGCTCCTTGCTTTCACATAGGCCAGCTCTGCGTTTCACACTCTAATTTGATATGTCATGGCAGAGGGGTTTTAAAAATGTTTAAATGACACAGACTCTCATCTCTTAAGAGAGAATTAATTATTTTATCATTTACTCATGCGACTTTCTTTCTTCTGCGGAACACAAAAGAAGATAATCTGAAGAATTTTTCTAATGTTTTTGTCCATACAATCAAAGTCAGTGGAGTTCAAATTAACATTAAATTCCATTGACTTCCATTCAATGAACAAAAACAAACACTGGGACATTTTTCAAAATATGTTCTTTTGTGTTCCCTGGATGAATGAATGTCATATGGGACTGGAGTAACAGAATATGAAAGAATTTTTTATTTGCATACCATTCCTTTTAAAAAAGATTTCTTAAAGGGATAGTTAACACATAAATGAATGATTTTGTGTTTCATATCTAGTTGTTCCAAACCTGTATACATTTTAATTCTGCAGAACATAAGGGAAGATATTTAGAAAAATGCAGGTATATAGTCACCAGAACTGTTTGGTTATAAACATTTTTCACAAACAGTAAAAACTAAGTGGTGTAGAAGTGATTTTCATTCAGAAAATGTTAGCAAAAAAAATAACACGTTGAATTAAACATGACATTTTGAAATAGAAAAGCTAAAAAAGTGTTTTGTTGTAAAACATACTCCAATAATCTTTATTTACAACTGCGTAAAAATATTTTTTACACTGCAGTATCCTCCTTTGCATCCCTCAAAAGAAAGAAAGTCATATAAGATGAGCAAATGATGACAGTATTTTAATTTTTAGGTCAACTATCACTTAATTATCAAATGGAAACCACTTTAAATCGTATTAAGTTGTTCTTTTTGAATACAGCTGGAACTAGCTATCCTGGTTTACTTTGGAGTGGGTCATTTCCAATGCCAGGTTAAGCTGCAGGTTAAGTAGCCCGGCCTGGCTTTAGTGTTTTGGGGATTCCCAGCCACCCTCGTCTGCACTGTCTGTCACAAGCAGTTAAAATCCTCTCCGCTTGGCTCTCTCACTCCACTGAGCTGGCCTGACCTTTGATGTTGTAATAATCCCGGACGACAAAAACCTGGTCAGATCCGATAGTATTTCCATATGTAATAGCATGTCTGGGTCCAGGATTCCCCCCTCTCTCCTCTTTTCTCATCTCTCAGTCTGTACCCTCGGCACACGGCTCGGCCTGCCTTATCTGCTCCCCGCAGGCCCTCATTTGCAAGCATGTGTTTGTAGGGAAAGTCAACAAATGAAGAAGGGAAGTGCTGGGGGTTAATAAATAAATAAAGGAAGAAGTAAGGCCCATCTTGGAGGAATTAGTTCCAAATCGGTACCAATGAAAAGAGTCAGAGAACGCCACCAGCCCGGTGCCTCTTTACAGTGCAGCCTGGGTAAACAAGAGAGGGCAAAGGAGCATGAAAAGGATAAAGAGAGCTGTGAACATAAACTCTCTGCCTCCTTCACTCGCTTTTTTAATGCACACGCACAACAACACAAAATCCAAAGCATCCATACATCTCTTTCCTTGCTGGGTCCTTCCTGTTCTGCAGTACTTTTAGTACAGTAAGTTTGAATTTGATAATGTTGTCATTTAAGGAAGTATTTATATAAAATGTGTTTGTTTATTTATTTAAACTTGATTATTTACTTGCTTGATTATTTACTTCCAAAAACGGAGGTAACTTTCAGGGTATGTTAGTTGTCATAGCAACTCACTCTCTGAACTTAACCTGCTCTGGAGCAGGTTATGTTCCAGGGTTAGTTCACTTCAGCGAGCCTTCAGTGGGCGTGACAGATAGCACACAACATTATATAATATTACAATATGTAATATAGCCTATTTTATATATATATATATATATATATGTATGTATGTATGTATGTATGTATGTATATATATATATATATATATATATATATATATATATATATATATATATATATATATATATATATATATATATGTATGTATGTATGTATATATATATATATATATATATATATATAATTTTTTTTTTTTTTTTTTTGAAAAAATGCCAACATACACTCAAAGATTCACCCCAATGTTCACGTAATTGTTATTTTATGATAAAAGAGTTATGAGTTTAATATTTTATCCAGTATGACAGGGATATAGAAGTGGAACACATGGTAGAAATAAGCGTGCAGTTCTGCTGTTGGTTCTTCATTTCTGTTGTCCATTTTCTTCTCATTTCTACTCCGCTGTGTTTTTCTGTCTTCTCCCTCTCTGACCAATATAACTTTTACCACATGCTCATGAGATAAAATACTTTTACTCCAAAACAATAACAGAGCACCTATCACTTTTAACACACTCTTACCTTTATACCATGTATTTATGGCAAGCCAGTGATTGCATTTTTATCAGACAAAAAGAAAGAGAGGGCAAGAGAGAGGGAGGAAGGGTGTAGTGATAATGGATCTAGTTCAAATGAACAGCTTTCATTGGAGCATACCATCTTCTCGAAGCTTCAATGCGCTCTCGGTTTCTTCCTTTTCCTGCAGCTATGGCAGAGTCTATGCAACAGCGGACCCTTATCACCACACGATTGGACCTGCAGCCACGTACAGCGTGGGCACTATGGTGAGTCTAGAAACGTGATGCATGAAACATTCATCCATGCCCTGACATTACACAGACCCAAGCACCCCAACAACATACAAGGCAGAGTCCAGTGTAATCATAATAATGCCATAATAATGGAAAGACATCACTGTGCTTTCTGTTAAATCTAATTGAATTATGAATAGTATAATTTTAAATATTATAATACTGATTGAAGGATGCTATGAGCTGAAGATATGTAGTTGGGGTGGCTGAATTCTTCAATATTGTACATAATAATATTCATATTCAGGGTCCAAAATTAACAGCCATAAATTAGCTTTATTTATACATACATTATATGTTATCCATTTTTTAAAACAAATAATAAATAAATACAAATATAAACAATATGATATTATTTTATTGTTCTTTTTGTACATATATATTAGAAGAAAAAAAAAAGAAGAAAAAACTAGCCACAACTATATTTTTATTTTAATCACTTTCTTCAGCCACAGCAGGAATCATTCTTAAAGATTGCAACTGTAAAAGTGTTTTATTTACTCGCCAAAGTCTATTTGTATTTGGCAGTTGGAAAGTGTTAATTCTGGACCTTGTTTACATGTGCATTATTAATGTCAGGACTATAAATATATGTTTATATATTCAGAGACTCATCAGCTGATATAAGTGTGTGTGACAGTTTGTCAAAATGGATCCTGGGCACTTTTTATCTCATTAAATGCATTGGGGTAACCAGCGTACTGACACTTGATTAGACCTTCCAAATGAGACACTTTCCCTTGCATATCAGCAAATGTGGGGATCGTCGTCCTGTTAATGTTTGTTTTTAGCTAGCTTTTGCAGCTAACATCAAAGATGAAAAATTCTCAAACTCCTATCTGAACACAAAACGAGAAAACTCTTTATGATTTTTTTTATTATTTTTTTTTTTGCGGCTGTTGGTCGGGACTTTTCTCAAGATTAACGACCATCAAGCGCGTGCAGCAGCGTGCCGAGGGAGATTAAAGAAAAGGTGAGAGATAGAGGAAGAACGACGGGGAGAAAAGAAAAAGATTCCATCGCACCCACCTCCCCCTGCCCATGAGGCTTATTGGACAAACACTCTGCCTAAGACAAATGACTGGAATTTACCAAGTCGACATCCGTGTGATTCTCAAAACCGTATTATTCCCCGGTGCAGCTGCTAGCTAAAAGCTTTCATTAATTAAGACCATTTTTTTCCTCTTCATTTACTTAATTAAAACTGTGGCCTGTGTTGCTTTTTTGCCTCCTTTTTTTTTTTTTATAAAATTTTCCTCCCTTTCTCAAGACTTTAATTTGCCACGTTAAGGCATAGCAAATATCCTTCGGCGCTCCTCCGGTCGAACGAGGGCCGCAGGGGGGCCGAATTGGGCACTCAGAGTTCTCAGCGATGCCAGGACCGAATCAGTTGCGACTCAAATGAGCAGAACTCCTCTCAGTGCTTGCACTGAGCCTGCTGAGAATGAAATGAATATCATTAAATCATATTTGACCAGCAGATCACAAGTAAAAAGTATTTAATAATGAGCCCCTCAGAGGGTTCGGGAAAAAAAAGTTACTTTGCTTTGCTCTCTGTTAGAACAGAATTCATGCCACGTTTAAGGCATGTGTATTTTGCACAGGGTCGGAGCTGAGGAGAGCGGCCCATAGAGCCTTTGAAGTTTTTTGTATTTGGCAAGAGCAGAGGAGGGCACTACTGCAGTCCGGTTAAGGAGAGGTCTGAGAAAGCAGTATGTGTTAGATGTCTCCAATCAGATCAACCTGAGGGCCAGACGGCCGTGATGGAGAGGTTCGATTCAGAGCAACTGATGAAATGCACTGGGCTGTTTTAGTCGTTACCTGGTTGATCCATGAAACTCTGAACTCTGACACCCATCCGAGTTGAAATTCACTGTGCAATTTCTTTCCAAACTTGAGACGAAAGGGAAGAAAATTTCAACCTCTGTTCACCCCAAAGAATCTATTTAACACTGATTGGGTCCTTTTTGTTTTTTCATCTTTGATGTTGCAGGCTAGCCTTTACAGAGGAGGTTACAGTCGCTTCACACCCTACTAGAGAGAGAATCAATCCAAACAAACAAACAAACAAAAGAAAACAAACACAAACAAACAACCCAACCGCCTCTACGTTCAATAGAGCAGAACGCCTCCGGGTCATAAGCAAACCTTCCCCGAACAGTCACATTTGGGCTAAAGCTCTTCTTATCAACCTGCGGTTATCCAGCATTTTTGTTGCTTGGCCATTGATTTGGAATCTGTTTTGTTTGTATTGAAATGTGTGGTCCGGTAGGGGAGGGGCTGAGTGACGTGGAGTTGGGGTGCTGTCCAATGAGTTTTCTCATTTAGTTGCGCCGTAGATTTATGGGCATGAGCTCAGCTGATTTATGTGGACAGGGAGCGGGCCAGGAAGTGAGTTTATTTGCCTTACTAAATGGTACAGCAATGAGCAACTTGAGCAAAACAACAGTAGTGCTAGACTCGCGTACATATATTTACCGTCTTTGCATTAAAGGCCCCACTGAACACCCACTTATTAGAAGTAGCGATGACTGCTATTCATTAAAATATTAAAAGAAAAACCTCTAAGGTTTGCATATGCTATCTGTAAACTACTAATATAGCCTTACTATTTTTTCTCCAGTAAATATCAAAGGGAAATATGGATATAAACATTCATTTACAAAGCTCCGGCTTTCTCTTATGGAGTCTATGATTGTTTACCGATACTATATTGTAGTAGTGTTAAAACTGATAGTTAGCTACATGGACCCTTCATGAAGCATTTCAAGTAATTCTCTGTCACTCACACCCTCTTTCACTTTGAAGTACTGTTATATAACTCAATGAACATTTATTGTCTGTGCGATTGCAATTGTATGTCATTTGGAGAGATTGATGTCGTTTTTTTTTTGGTTAAAACTATTCCATTTCCACAGATGGACTAAAGATGCATTTTATGGGATTTTTTTCAATACAATAAATTATTATTATTATTATTATTATTATTTAGGTAAAAAGGATAAGATAAAAAGGAATAATAATAATAATACTAAAATCTGTTATTATTAATTTACTATTAAAGTTTACATAAAATTATTCATATTATTATTATTATTATTTCAGGTTTTTATTTATTTAATTTTTTTTGACAAAGCAATAAAATCAGCAAATCTGGTTAGTTTCTTCATAACTTAAATCTAATTTAATTTTTTACATGCAGTCATAAGAATAAAATATCTAACAATAGCATAATCTAACAGTATAGCACTTGTATTATATTATGTTAATGTATCGTTAAGCTTCCTATTTTTAACTAAATCTATATACAAACACGTCTGCCTGTATCAAAGCAAATATTCATGAAAGAAGGCCTCCAGCAAGGTTTCCTTCAGTTTTAATCTGTTAGATGTCACATAAAGAGCGTACACTTAATCAAGGCCGCTTCAGCTGCTCAGAAAGCATTCTGTAAATAAACATAGTGCAGTAATGTGGAAAGAGAGAACACTTCCCCACTACACGGTCTGTTGCACCCTCTAGCTGATGAGATGTCCAGAATCCCACTGCAACAACAGAGATGACAGGGGGAGCAATTACCGCTCATAGCTGAAATCTCCATCACGCTTATGTTAATATGGAAGATGCAGTCTGCTTAAAAATAACTTTTAATCCAATTTTAAATAACAAAGATACAGACATATAACAGACTATAGGAATTTATAAATTGAAAATAAGAAATAAGAAGAAAAAAAACATCCCACATCCCTTGGGAAACTGAAAGTACTGGTTATGATGTTCTGAACGACATGTTCCTGTATTGATTTGCTGTCGAGTTATGTGTTAATAGCTGAGAGAAAGCGAACAAGTCATAGACCTTTTGGACATTATTGGTCAAGTCCAAAATGTATGTGGAGGCCAGCCTAAGATTTCCAAATGTGAGTGGGAAGATTTAAGATAGTGTGGGGAAACAATTAGGAAAGGTCCAGAAATCAGAAAATTATTAATTAATAATACATTTCTATAAATATATTTGCACACACCCAGTCTTCAGTGTCACATGCTCCTTCAGAAATCAGTCTAATTTTCTAATTTGGTGCTCATATAAAATTTCTTATTATTATCAATCTTGACAACAGTTGTTCTGCTTAATATTTTTGGGGAAACTAGTACAGAGTACAGAATTGTTTTGAAGTAGAATTTTTTTTCTAACATTCCTAATCTGTTTGCTGTCACTTTTGATCAGTTAAATGCATCCTCCTGAATGGCTGCATATATGTAGATTTGATAAATATGATACAAATATATTTACCCAGACTTTAATTAACAAAAAAAATAATAAGAATGTTGACCTGTAATTTTTTTTTTTTTTTTTGGAAAATGTAAAAGGTGAGGTTTAAAAGCTCTCAATCTTGACCTATAATATCTTTTTTTAACGTTTTTATAAAGGCCCACCCATATGATCCTCAACATTCTTTTCTCAATGGAGAAGCACTTTTACACTAAGGTAAGAGATTTTCCCCCAAGGTGACATTCCCCTGAGGCCCAGCAGTTTATACAGAACCTGTGATAAGACATGCCAGGCTTTTAGAGACGAGAGCGAGAAAGAATGAGAAAGAAAGAGTTGGGGGTGGCAGTAATCCTCCCAGTGAAATAGGGCCTCCCTAGTTTCCTGGTTCCTCAGGGCGTTGATCATGTCCTCGTGTATCTCTCTCTCTCTCTCTCACACACACACACACACACACACGGCCCAGTAAATAGCAGCCAGCACTCCTCAAATGGAATTGTAAGGGTGGAGTTATAGAAGAAGGGGAAAGAAACCAGGGCAGAGAGGCAGCATCCAAAGTAATTTACTCCACAGATTAAAGATAACAGCATTGAGTCAATAACCACTGATCTCATTTGGAGATACACTAGGCCAGCCAGGCGCGTGGCACAGCCGTTCTGCTCAGTCTATTACCATAGCTGTTGTGGCTGCCTCTCCAGACACACCGTTCTCCCGTGAGTGTGAAATCACAGCAGCCTATTGTAAAACATAGATTAGATGCATTGCTTTTTTCCACCTTTGTAGGGAGAAATCTACAGCGCAACATAATATTTCACCTAAACGAATGTGTCCTTGCTCCCCTCTGCAGCATGCGGCTCACTTGGCTCTAAGAAAAAGGCAAAAAAAAAAATGTTTGGCGAGCTGCACATTGGCTACGACTGTGCAGGTGCCACAGCAAACAGGAGTTTAAAGGCATAGTTCATCCAGAAATAATGAAAAGTTGTTCCAAACCTGTTTGAATTTCTTTCTTGTTGAACACGAAAGAAGATATTTTGAAGAATGTTGGTTGTAAACAGTTGCCGGTAGCCATTGATTTCTATAAGGAAAAAAATGCTATGGAAGTCAATGGCTACTGGCAACCAGGGCTTTTTAACCCCTTAGTACCTTCATTTGAGTAGAGTATTTTAGTAATTTGTTCTCTTAGGTCCAATCCCAATTCTATTTTATACCCCTTCCCCTTGTCCCTTGAAACAGAGTGTCAAGGGGTAGGGGGGAGAAAATATTCCCCTAAGGATTGGGACACCACTACCATGACGTCACATGCCATCATTCGTCGTCTAGCTCTTACAGTACACACATATCCTGGTGTGCATTAGAGCCTTTAATTATCATTCTGTATTAATGAGCTGCTTACTGGCACACACACATATCAGAAATCGCGCAGCTCATGCATCCAGGAGAAAATAAACTTGTCAATGCTGCCCCACGACTTTTATTGAATACAGTTTAAATACTGAATCGCTACATTATATTTTCCATCGACGAGAGGATACAATCGCTGTTTTTAAGTAAACTCACTCTAAAATGATAAACGCACAGACGCGAATACACGCAACTTCAATTTCTCTCTCTCTCTCTCTCTCTCTCTCTTTCTAATAGGCAATATTTGAGAAAATGGCTTAGCGATTTCTAATTATTGGGGGGATCAGCCCCCATCTAAGTCTACAGCAGTTATCTCCCTGATCAGACATATGCTGTGGCACTATCATGCAGTCTGTAATGATATGACGTTAGCAAATATTAGCGATTTTTTGCAAACATTTCGAGTAACATGACCATTAAGATGAACTCACAATTGAATGTAACATAAAACAAAAGCTTACATTTATGTGTCTTTTTGTTCGCTGTAGCAGCCATGTTTCCGAGATAATTCATACCCCTTCGTTTGAAGTGTGGTCCCGAAAAATCTTCGTTTGAAGGGCCATCTGGCCCTTCCCCTTACCCCTTCCCCTCCAACCAAAAGAGAATCGAGACACCCCTACCCCTTCACGTGAACGCGCGAAACAGAGGGGTAGGGGAAAGGGGAAGGGCTAAGGGGTAGAATTGGGATTGGGCCTTAAGGTGCTAATTTGTAGGCCTACCTATTAGTGGTAAAAACAAAAAAATAAACAAATATGTCCTTTTAAGGGTACTGCTCCAGTGACAAGCTGTTGTACCCCAAAAGGTGTGATTTTGGCACCTTTTTCTGCATATAGCCTATACATCTACAACATTTTCTGAAACCACAGACAACACTATTATTCATATAGGCATTACATAAAAAGGTACTAAATCCTTGGTCTGGGGACATAAAAATGAATAAAGGTACTATCTTGTGCTGCATCTTCAGTTCCCTTTCCATTTTTGTCATTTTCCCCAATATCTCTGCCCCTCCCACCACCAATCCTGCATTCATTTAATCCAAAGTACAGCAAGAGCAGTAATATTGTGAAATATTTTTACTATTTAAAATAACTATTTAAAATTTTACTAATTAAAATAAATGTTATTCATTTCTGTGATCAAAAAGCTGAATTTTATAGCATCATTACTGCAGACTTCATTGTCACATGATCCTTCAGAAATCATTCTTATATGCTCGTTTGCTGTTCAAGACACATATTTGTTGCTGTTGTTGTTATTATTACCAATATTTAAAACAGTTGAGTGCATCAGAATTTTCTGATGAATAGAAACATCAAAGATCAGCAATTATCTCAAATAAAAAGCATTTGTAACATTATACGTGCACTATACCAAAAGCTTGGAGTCAGTATAATTTCTTTTTTGTAGTTTTTTTGGTTATGAAAATTATTACCTTTATTTAGCAAGGATGCTTTAAATTGATCAGAAGTGATGATAAAGACATTTATAATGTTCAAAAAATATTTCTATTTCAGACAAAAGCTGTTCTGATGTTTTCAACGTAGTAATAATAATAGTAAATGTTCTTTTAAAGGCTAATCAGCATATTACAATGATTCCGGAAGGATCATGTGTCACTGAAGACTAGTAATCACAGGAATACAGTACAGTGAAATCACAGGAATAAATTACATTTGAAAAGACTTCTCTAAAAACATTAAAATCTTACTGATCAAAACCTTTTGACTGGTAGTGTATTACAACACAATTTCTAAAGTGCCTAAAGGTCAAAATTAGTAGCCTACAATATATTTGTGAACACACTATTGAATTATTAGGCTGTGACTCATATAATTTTTGGTGTTGCTGTCTGTTCTAACTCCCTTCCTCCCTGTACAATAAGTCCATGTGAATATCTGTCTCTGCAAAACAGCAGAAAAGAGGTGAGCTGTGTCATGTAGCGCAGCGCTGACAGCCAAGACTAACCGATTTATGATTATCGAATTAAAAAAAATGAGAAATTATCACTTTGTTACATTGAGAAGGCATAAATATAACACATTAATAATAATAATTAAAAAAAAATAAAAACAGGGCAGCAGGACAAATCAACTATTCGGTTACCAACATTCCTCAAAATATCTTCTTTTGTGTTCAGCAGAAAGAAAGAAACCTATACAGGTTTGGAACAACTTAAGAGTGAGAAAATTATGACAGAATTTTAATTTTGGATGAACCATCTCTTTAAGTAGCATGTAGTAAACCAAATTAATCTTGAATGTATTTGAAAATGGACTTCAAAATGGCCTTGTTTTCTTGAAACATCCAAACCTATTGTTTACCAGAAACCAAAATGCAAAAACTAAAATCTACTCTGTGGAAATGGAAAACAAGTGTCACTCAAAAGAATGAACATCCACTGTAAATAACATTGTGATTTTATTTTCTCTGTTCAAGTTTTTTGTCTTTACATTTTTATGTCTGACTTTGAACAAAATGATGGTGTTTATCAATTTGAAAACGAAAAAATAATACAGGTGTGACATATGAAAACATTACCATTGTGTGTTAAACATGCAAAGTACAAAGTCCTTTCTTTTGTAAACTTACTATACACCCTTAAGAATGTTATATGGTGGCATTTTTATATAATAGAATATAATAGGCTTTAAATCAGAATTGTTTATACCTTTTCTGTGGAGAGGAGAGAGTATATTATGTCCAGATGTGAGTCAATAACTGTGCTGTGTGTTGTTGAACTATTTAAATGTATGTCCTTTTTCCATACATCGGGAAGGTATTTATGCTGCCCTCTGACCTCAGTTTCATTTATGTGGGAGACACAATTTTAATTGACTTTGTTGCATTCACATTTTATGAGGAGTGCTCATTTATGAGCCTTGTTGAAATAAAATACGCATTGTGTTCGGTGTTTCCAGCCACACGTTTAGTTAGTCCTAAAAAGTGGCTTTTAGTTTGACCGTATAAACCATGCTTCCTCTTGTTAAATATCTATGCAGAATTGTAAATGAATCTGACTGAGTTAATTCATGCAGAAGACTACCATATTCTTGACTAAGGCATTTCCATCTCTATTTCAGACAATTTAACTAATCAAGCAACTATATTAGGACTCAATCATCCATTTATTTAATTCCAACATTTAGGCAGAGAGAGAAAACACTGTGCTGCACGAAATGACTGCTGAGGAGACGGTTTGCAGTCATTTAAACGAATGTGTGAGCTTGCAGATTGACAAGATGGAAGTCTCTGTCTTGCATGGACGCCGCATTGGGCCATTAAAAGATTGCCTGTTTAATTAGCTCTGTTAATGCAGTGATTTGTAAGATGGCACCCTGGGCCAGGGGCCAGTCCACAAAGCAGCAGATTTTCATCTCTCTCAATTTGATGGCACAAATGTTAATTTACAGAGAGGTTTGTTTTAGGGTGCAAACAGAATGGAGTATAAGCTAAAAACTATTTTGTATTGCATTTATTTATTTGTTTATTGAAACATAGCATACAAGTTAATAATGTAATATAATTGTTTATTTTGCGTTCTTAATGCAGCGGCTTAACTAGCATAGAATTATGTCAATAATAGACCCAAACTGGGTCACACCGGACAATAGTTCGATTTAATATTATATCTGCTGTTACCTCATTAACTTTCTGTCATTTAAAATTGTGTCTATTCCATGTGCTGTTTCATTGTGCAATTTTCTTCTGTCAGGGGATTTTTTTAAAAACGTTTAAAAAAAAATGTAAGCAAAAACTGTACTCTTTGTACATAGTACTATATATAAAACTATGTGAGCACATATCGCAGTTATCTTTTATATGCATAACCTGTAGTATTAAATGTGTACTTGCTGTGCTTTTCATGTAGGCTTACATTGTGAAATTTTCAGCTTATATGAATTGCCTCATCTGTTAAAATCCAACTGGTACATTTTGCTCTCGCATAGCCATTTGTTTTTGGACTTCATGATTCAGTAGTTAAAGCTACATGCATAAAATACAAACAAATAATACTTAGCAATTTTTGTGTCTAAATAAAAGGAAAATTATAACTATATGTGTCTTTTCTGTTTTGCTAGATTTTTTTATTTATTATTTAATTGCTTTTTATTAAAGTATAAAAATTTTATTATTTACTTACATTTATGTCTGTATTTTATTTTATTGCCTGTAGTACCTGTCAGTTTTGTAATTTAGTCGATAGCACTTGGATATTGAAAAGGAGGGTTAGCATGTATCATGTTACAAGCGTGTTTGGCGTCCATCGACATGGCTGCCCACCAACAGTTTTACGTCTCCCTCAGTCGATTTCTGTTCATGTTTGTCAAGCAAAGACTCGAGGAGAGTTCAATGTCTGTTCCAGAGATATTACGCCTCAAGCAGAGAACAGAGGCCCAACATTGGGCATGATCAGTATGCTGGAGCACATCTGTGTGCTCCTCCAGGGATGGGTGAAGAACTACAAAGTCATGTTAAAATTAAAGTCAGCCCGTTCCCTCTTCTGAGGCTCATCCACACGGCACCACATCTCCCTGAATTAGAGAGCTTCTGTCAGGATGAGAGCCCCCAGGACATCCGGAATCTCCTCCTCCTCCTCCTCCTCCTCCTCCTCTCTCTCCGCTTTTCTCTTGCTGTCCGGTGGACGTCTTTTCAGCTCAGTGTTGAACATCCTCCTCAGACTACAACGATATCACCGAGCCTCTGATCAATCCGCTTCACTCATAATGCTAAACATTTTGCAGACGCTCCCCCTGCTGAGCCCTATTTCACTTCAGTTACTCTAATCCGGGATTTGGTGGATAATTCCACAATGTGTGTTTAGCGTTACACCCAAGGATTGTTTCTGATATTGAGCCGGTGCATGGAAGATAATGTAATCAGAATATATTTTCCTTCTGCATGATTTTCAATTTTATTATGTAATTACTTTCTTTTAGATCGTGCAAGTTCAAATGTCTGAGATCACACTGAAGATCTGGGATTCATAATCTACTTTAAACCTGCAAACTCAGTTTCAGGATTTAGGGAAAAAATTACTTTATGAATAAACATCTATGATTAAATTGTACATTTTCTCAAATCAATAATATTTCATATTCTGCAGTATTTATTGTGATGCTGACCATGTGACCTCTGTACATACATAGGAATTTAGTTTTGATTTTAGCTGAATGTGCTTATAATTTGTAATATAACGTTTCTATGTAAAGGGATAGATAGGAATTTGAAAATGTTTTTAAATCATATTATTAAATATTACTGTTGTTGTTTTTATTAATAATAGTAGCACTGTTTCATATGAATCATTCAGTTGAATTTTTTTTCTTAAAACAGACATTCTTAAAATATTGAATGGAAATGTATTAAATGATTAAAATGCAAAACAGAAGCATTTTAGCTAATGGCCTCAGACTTTTGAACCCTACTGTATGTGCATGTTAAACACAGTCTGCACGCACCTCAGCAGCATTAACTCATCTTTTCTCTATTTCTTTTGCATTTCTAGTAAATATAAAGAAAGAAGACAATGGAGAAGAGCATCAGCTACAAGGAACAAAAAGGATAAAGGAAAAAAAGTGTCAATGAAAAAAAAATACAAAAAGAAGTTAAGAGGAAATCCTTACACCGAGGCTGTCAGGAGAAGGCATTATATATCTCTGTGGGGACGTGAGACTGACGCAGCCAAGCTGTGGATAAAAAGAGGGGTTAGCTTTCACCTGGGACAGCCTTTCGGGGTGGAGGAGAAGAGGAGAGGTTGTCATAAAACTTTTTATTTTTCTAAACTTTTTTAAGTTTATGGTTTCAAAAAGATGAAAAAGATGAGTGTATATATCTATATAGCGATATATATGTATGTATAAATATGTTACAAAAAAAAAGAAGCAAAGAAAAAAAATGTACAAAACTAGCAACAGAGTGATGAATTAGTGCTGTAGGAGGGGGGATGGGGGGTGTACATGTTGGTCCTTCACACCCCCCACCCCCCTCCCACCGCAGACCTTCTTGTCCGGCCTGCACTAGGAGGGTCAAGGAGGCCGGGCAGAGAGGCTGAAGACCCACCAGACACGATTCCATGTGGCCCCTCTTCATCCAAAGCCCTTGAATATATGGCACAGCTGGGTCTTCCATAAGTAGGTTTGAACTACATTGCTTCCTTGGGGGAAAAGGCCTTTAGTCGCGAGCATAGGGAGCTGTTATTCATCCCGTCTAGATGTAGGCAGACAAACTTGCATGGGACTCCACATTTCAGTCTTATAGTACATCAGGTTGCTATTCAGGTGTCGCATGAAATGGGGCGAGAGAAGACAATGTAAATAAACCACCAGAGCCCAGTCGGTCTGAAGTAGGGAACGCGCTGTCATCCCGCTGTTGTTTGTAGCACAATGCGAAATGGCCCGCCTGCAGGTTTTACTGGGATGTGTGTGTGTTGTGTGCGTGCGGTTACGGGCGGAAGGGGGCTTTATAGAGTCGTGTTGGGTCGCGGCGGCCCCGGAGCCCAGGGCTACCAAAAAGCATTTCATTGTAGTGTTGTGGAGGTGGCCGTGCTGTGTAGTAAACACTTTTGTATGTGGTGTCATGAGGCTACAAATTAAGAAAATTGGAGCTGTCTTCTTGGTATTGTCACGGGAGTTTCACTATCCATCTTGAAAATGGGTTCCTGCCCGCTGCGAGGTGGAAAACGACGTGCCAGTTTAGTCATAGGGTTGCGAGCAAAGTTTTATTAAAAATCGATTACCTTTATACTTCTAATGAGCTCCATTTCAGTGACACATCCTTATATATTTAAACGTTGTACTAATTACATGCTGCTCAGCGTGGTCAAACGTCGATTGTAGCCATTTACTAATGTTGTATTATTGTATTACCAGTATGAAAAACATTTATATATGGATATATCTATTTGTGACTTTGCGACCCTTCAAAAAGGATTGTACCTTCTTTGTTTTTTTTTTCGATGGTGGTCCAGGTTTATTTTCGGCGGCGATTTATGCAAGTACTGAGAGATTTACTCTTGTGTGGCATTGTTTCTGTTCGTCTGTATCTTTGGTTCAGCTATTGAATGTAATTCAACTTTTTATGTACATGTCTTTGTTTTTTAAGGAGTACTTTGTAAATGTGGACACGGTAAACCGAGTCTTTGTTCTGAAGCTGGACCCGACGGAGATATTGTACGGTCCAGCTGACACCTCTCTTTTATAACAGGAGCACTCCAGCTGGCCGACGGACATTATCATGACCCTGCAGGACAATGGCAGAAAGGACATAAAACAATTGGATGAGACAGAGCAGAATTATGCTCTTTGGTTTTTATCGACAACCACTTTCCTTTGTTTTTTTTTTGTTTGTTTGTTTTGTTTTTTATGCAAACGGTGAACCGTTCACCCACGTTCAAAAGAGGTGTCACTCTATAATCGATGTTGAAAATGGCAGTATGTTATCCTGGGAAAGTAATGCACTGTACAAAAAAGAAAAAATACAAAAGACGTGCTTCTTTTGATAACATCTAAATTTACCGGTTTTATTCAGGTTGGCATTTTCATATTTAACAGGACTGATTCAACCTGACTCTGGTGAAAGCGAGTGGGTCAGATCAGGAAGAAACACGTCTATGAAATAACAACTGCACGATTTCCAGCTTTTTACAGTGTGTATTTTGGCTCAGTGAGAAGGAATGGTACATTTAACAGATAGCCCACCTCAACAGACAGCATTCCCAAGCTTTGCAAAATCATGCGCTTCCTCGGACTCAGGTGTTACATGACAGAACAGATGTGTTCCCTTCCATAGGTAATGATGTTACTCTTCCTTGCTGCATTTTTCCTCTCAGAACAAAACTTTATTTCCTACAAAGCTGGTGACTTCTATCTCAGCAACTGTGCTACTTTGTTACCCGAAGGATCGTAGAAAACAGTTCGCTGGGTCAGATAGCGACGGGAACTTCGGCGAAGACGTGTTGTTGTTTCAGGGACTCTAAAAAAAAGAGTGGCGGATTCTGCTCTGGAAGAGATTGTGACTGAACAACCTAACAAAAAGATGTCAATTCTACAGAGATCCAAGACCTCTGGGTTTATTTCTTTGCTTTAGTCCGTACGAGACATTACTTGTTTACATGCCCTGGTTTTTCTGACCCTGCTGTGAGGTATTTGTCAGCTTTTGCACTGTATTCTTTGGCTTGTTGTCTTCCCTTTTCTCTCTGTTTCAGCCCATTAACCTGAGCACCAAAGTCATTCGCCGTCTTCCTCGACCCAAAGCAGAGAACCAATGCAAACTGTAGTCTGCTTATAGTCTATTGTCAGAACTACGATGAAACTCAAGCGCATGTATCTGCCACTTGTTCCTCCATCCGAAACGTCCTTCAAATCTACACTGGTCGTCTGCTCTAGATAATAGGGCAGGTGGAAGACCAGCTATGCAGCTCACCTGTGTCTGCACAGTTCCCTTGAACTTCATTCAAACACAGTCAAGCCAATGGAAATGACAAACTTATCTTGGCAATTGCTTTTCCCAACACAAAAAAGGAAAAAATGAACTCCTGCCAACATGATTTTCCTCATCGTCATTGCCAGATCCCCGAAGCACAAGAGTTTGAATGGAAGTCAAGTTAGTTGTCTCAGTGATAGTTACTCTCCATGTAGTGTGTATGGTGTGCGTGTGCTTCCAGCCCCTTTCTTTTCTACTGAAAATATACAAAAGCTACTTCCTCTGTCATCTCAATATAAAATGTACTATATTAAAAGTTCTCTTCATGTGCAACACAAGCTCTACGCAGACAACAAATCTATCATTTGGGGTTTTCTTTTGTTTGTTTTCATTTTCTTTCATTCTTTTTCAAAATTTGAAGTTGTTCCAAATACATAAGCGTAAAAAAAACAAAAAAAAAAACGAAAGAAAAAAAAAAGAAACCAATATAAAGTATTCTATTTAAAATGAAATGACGAAACTTCTGCTGTCCTGGATCTGTACTCTAAATTTCAGTTTTCTTTCTGTATGCATCCAATGTGCTTCAAACAACCAGTACTGTTTATTAATGAAATCATTATATTATTATGATTATGATTATTACTATCATGATTAATATGGTTATAAATAAATATTTCTTTCTTCAATAACGGAGACTCAAATCTCTGACCTTTGCAAATTTATGATGGTATTAAGAGGGTATTTACTCTGCATGTACACTGAACATAATTTATATTATTGTCGAATATACACTGTACGTTTATCACACAGCTCACTGGAATACTCAAATCTGTTTGCTCACTCATACATTATCTTATTTTATCAGACAGATATAGTAGCATGTTTTTCAAAAGGAGCTAATGTTGTGACAACATCAAACATTCATAAGATGTGGAGCGTGTCACACATAAATCCAGATATTTCTCATTGTTTTCACTATTTATTATAGTCAAAGGTGCACAGAATGTTTTATAAACATATACTGATTTAAATATAATACATTACATTTAAATATAATGCTCATATAAAGCTGTCTGAATAACTTACCTGATGTGTTCATATTGGGCGAGACATTTATGCACTCATTAATTGACCTTTTTTGTTGTTGTTGTTGTTGTTGTATTTTTGTATTTTTTATTTTTACAGTATTTCAGTGTTGAAAAAAAAAAAGCAAGTCAGTGGCTCATTCATTAAGATCCTGAATGCATCAGGGTCAATGAATGATTTAATGACTCACTCACAAAGATGGTGAAATGTTTAGTTCCTGATTGAATCGTTGTGATTCAAAGAATCAGCTCAAAGACAGTCATTTGGCGCCACCTACTGGTGTTATTATGGGAACTGCAGAATGTGTCATTGAAAAATTCACACTACTAATAAACACATACTGAATCTGTTTGGAAAACACAAGCTCATGACCAAATTCAAAGACCAGAACAACAGGTATAATTTACAACATAAATTAGACACCTTCTGTCCAAATCTCAAGCAAGTATGTCTTTAAGTTCTATTATGTCCCTTCTCTCCTTTTTCAGACATTTCCTACAAAAAGTGTTGGTACAGCAAATCAAATATTAACAGTGACTGACTCGAAATAAATACCATTTAAAAGTAACCTTTGACCTTCTTTAAGAGCTGCTGAAAAATATTTTACCCGATTTGACGTTGTGGCTCCTCCATATGTATCACTTCCAGTGTTAAATTGTAGAATTGAGAGTGAAAGGGATGATGGGAGTTCTAGGCCAATTTGTCTTTTGTTCCCTTAGGGCCACAAGACAAAGTGGTCCTGTCCATCCCCACAATGATCATTTACCTACACAAAGCAAACGCACCATCGACCCCACTCGCACCCTACAAAACAGCACAAAGATGTTCACATACCTACGCTAACGAACAGCTTTCCACCTCCAGCATTGATCCCATGGTTCAGTACTTTGTCATTCCCTCATTACACAGGCTTTGGAAGGTCTCGTCCAATCAAAGAAGACTTGACACCTCATCTGGAGGTCACCAGAGGAACCTCTTGGAAAAGGAAATAAGAAGATTGCCCTGGAAGAACAATAGAAGAGGCACAAAGCTTTTATTTTTAATCTCTTTGTCTCTTTCAAATGCAGTATTTGTATTTGTTTTCAAAGAAATACATTCGAACTTTTAGCTGTTTTGAAATGTAAACCAGCTTTGGCAATAGGTTCATGGAACAGGAAAGAAAGGAAAATGTACCATTAAAAAAAGAGCACACACACCTTCACAAATACAAGTTATAACATGCCAAAATGCTACAAACAAATAGCAGAATAAAGACCAGACGGTCAGTTCAAGCATCTTGACATTTCTCCATGCTTCCTGAAAAAAAGAAAAAAATTAAAAAACAGCTCCACATGGAATTTTTCATCCAATCATCAAAACCCGCTGCAACCATTTACCTATGTAGAAATCATCCATTCATGGCCTGGTGGAAGAGTTGGTTCAGTCTGGACTTTATGCACATTATGACTGACAGGCTTGACGAGCAAAGTTTTAGACACTGCCTTAACCCTGCCAGCGGGAGACAAAAGCTGCCATTCCCAGGATGAAAGCTATTAAGAGTACATGCTAGCTTGCCCCCTGTGCTCTGCGAGACTTGTGTTAATTACACATGAATATCGCATGTAACAACAGGCTATATCCTTTCATCTGAGCTTGGCGCAACAGAGAGCCAAGCGATGGAAGAGGAAAAAAATGGCAAAGCATTAATACTAATCACTGGTGCGGTAAATTAATTTTGGATTGCTTCTGTGGGTTCATACAAAATTGTTTTGTTGAGGGGAAAAAGGAGATTAAAGCTTTAATTATACTTGGTAATTCATTCCACAAAATAAATATCCCCTTTTTAAAGGGTCTCTTTCGATGCGGTAATGTGGTGTCTGTGACAAGGCAGGGTTATAATGAGACCCAGCAGACGAGGTGTTCACCCATTTCTCTTTTTAAATTGAGCAGTAGTATCTTCCAACACCCCTCCCATCTGACAGACACAACCCCATCCTGACGCCATTGGTAAAGGAACTTCCTGGAAAGGCTTTTGGCTGTTCAGGAAAATTAACCACTAACTATTAATCTACAGAATTATCTCTTTGTTAAATATTAATTTAGACAATATCAAAGAAATCTAAGAAAAATGGCAACATTATCATGGTATATTAAGGGAGCAATTGTGGACACAAAGAACACAGCATTTACAATCAAACAGACAGTATCAAAATACTCTAAGTGTTACAGTATATGACATTTTGAAATTAACTGAAGCATATTATAATACACCATCAAAGAGTCTTAAAAGTAATTGAATTTTTAGATGTCTTTTAAGAATTCAGATAGCTAAATTTATTAACATCCTTTCTTGAAAATAAAAAGTAATTTTCTACTTCATGGAGGTTAGATTTAGCAAGAAATAGTGATAAAAAAAATGTTAGCTTAATAATAGATACATTTTCTGATAGTGAAAAACTGTCCTGCCTCCCAGTGAAATCTTGGCGTTGATTGGTAAACACGAGAGCCAATAAGATAAACCTGCAGTTCCTACTTTGCCCTTGTCACCTTAGCGCGCTTTACATAATGTGTAAACAAACGCAGTTCTTACGCACGCGCTGTAATTGAACGTGAAAAGCAACACGGGTGAGTAAATGACAGGAAAGATACAGTAGTACATTTGATTCCTTTCATATTTGGTTTGCTTTTGTAACACGGAAAGTGGAGAGGACTTAAAATAAAGCATAATACATAATATAAAGCATAATATATGCAAAGAACACTTTAATTTGACCTAAAAAAAAAATTACCATAAAAAAAAAAATTTGAGCTTTTGTCATCACAGATAAATCTGAGAATTGTCTCATGCGATTTTCATTTCTCACTTTTACCTGGCAATTTGACAAGAACCAAGAAACGGCAGTCTTAGTGAGGTGTGGCAAAGCAAAACCACAGAAATAAAGAAATATCAAGGGAGCGTAATAGAGATGTTGCTAGTGTATCAGGAGGATGAGAGCAAGTAGACTCTACTCAGAGACACGGCTGAGATTACAGACTCAAATGAGAGTAAATATTTACTAAGGGCTCCTCTAGAGCAAGAGGGAGCATTCAGTCATCAAACAAACAAGCACAAACACAGATAAACACACACTTTCTGCCCGGTGCTTGCTCCGTTGCTGGAAGATCTCATTAAACGCAGGTCAGCTTTTGTCTGCCCACCTCTGGGCTCAGACTTCACTAATCTTCCATTACAACTGCATTGTCCAGCATTACACACATACACACACAGATTTCCAGACACAAGAGCAAACACACGCTCGCTCCCCGGTGTGTGCTCTGTCTACAGGTCTCCAAATCCCGCCGCAAACAAACCACAGAAACACTGCTGATCTACTGCTAGCTTTCAGCACAGACCAGAAAAAAAGAGAGTGACAGAAGAGTAGTATTGCCTGCTTTCATTTCACTTTAACCCTCATGTGAATTATTCCCTTTATATACATTCAGTCTGCTTAATGAGAAAGGGGTTGAACTGAGCAAAAATGTGTCCTCAGACAGTGCCAGTGTATCTGTGCAAATAGTGTGTATGCGGTATATACAGAAAGTGTACTGTATATGAGCACCATAAATATATCATCACATTTAGTTAACCTTTTAAGACACTCTAAATAAAATATTAATGGAATATATGGAATGTAGCCACTTACTTAGTTTATGCTGTTAATCGCTCTAAACCACTGGGACTAGATCTTTGATCAGTGAGTTGAACACAAGAAACAAATCAATCCAGATCATTCAGACTGGTTTTGTGAATTAAATCAATTCATTCTATAAAAAAAATAAAAAAAAAGATTAATTACTGGATCAGACATTGCTACTTCAATTTAATCCCCCCTTATTTTGTTACTAACCTGTATTTTTTTTTTTAAACTCTGTAGGATATTTTGAAAAATGTTGGCAATCATACAGTTTTGGTTCCCATTGACATCCATGGTGTGAAGAAAAAATACACTGGACGTAAATGGCAACCAAAATTATTTAAATTTTTAGGTGGACTATCCCTTTAAATTTCAGTCACACCATCCTTCTTTATCATATGACTTCAGAAGACATTTTGTTTGAATGCTTTAGTCAACGTTGATTGTAATTGTGTGAAAAATGCAAACAACATTATTAATAAAGTATCCTTTTGTGTTTTATAGAAGAAAAGAGGTCAAACAGGTTAGGGATGGCATGAAGGTGAGTAAATGATGGCAGACTTTTCATTTTATGGTGAACTATCCCTTGAAGCAGTAAGGATTTGTCTTTTCATTGCCAGGAACTGGAAGTATTAGTTGTGTTTACTCCTGGCTGTGAGGAATAGTCCTGTTTAAGGTAGCTCATCTGTCTGAGTCACACTCAATCTAGCTACAGCTGTCTTACGGCACCGCCTGTTTAAAATGGAAGCCCACAATCATAATAATGCCAGGCTGGGTTTGTTACGTTATTGTTATTCTCTCTGTACTGGCCTCTGCCTCTTTATTCTTTCCTTTTTTCCTCACTCTCTTTTGCTCACCCTCTCAATTCGGGTTCAGTTGAAGAAAGCTTTGTCGGCATGACTGTTAGAGTAACATCATTACCCAGGCCATGAAGTACCAGTCATGTTTAACAGAATCTGCACCGAAGACATTAATTGCACAAATTTAGATGTTCGCTGAATAAAATGGATTATAAAAAAGAATGATCTGTAATGTAAAATTATTCCTACACACTTTCTCTACTCCTTCCATTCTCTCCTTCTTTCTTCCATTCATTTTTTTTTTTTTTTTCGCCCGGAGGTCCATGGAGGATTTTTCTCTTCCTTACTGCTGTTTAAAGAGATCATATAAAATAGAGGGAGAGACACAGGGGGAGCTGTAATTGTGCTGGAATATTTTAACTGTGGTGACAAGCAGCCCAGTGATACCCTTCCTCTAGCTTTATTATGGGAGTTTATCATGACTGGTGTCAAGTTTATATGTTAAAATCACTCAGGCTCAGGAGCTCATTGCATTTTCTGCCTTGAGTGGTCTGGAGAGGTGGAGGGCAGCAAAATGACGGTGGTTGGTGGACTTCTGAAATGAGGAAACAAACCCTTTGGGAATTTTGGTCAAAAAAAAAAAAAAATTCACACTCCAGTTCCATTTGATGTTTTAACTATTTTTGGGTTAGAGACAAAAAATGAAGCACCAATAGCATATGCTGTTATGTTTTGAAGCATGACAAATAGTTTGAGCTGGCCCTTAGTTGATTCTTAGCCAGTTTAAGCTGGTTGTGCTGGTCCAAAGAAGGCCCTAAGAAAGTAGCTCCTCCCAGGACCAGCTTAAACCAGCTCAAATGAGCTGTCATACTTCAAAATGTACCTAACCAGTATATGCAGGTTTTTTTTCTACAGGATATTTACCTTATTTCAAATATGCTGAGAATGTTTTAAGGCCATTTAAACATCTTAAACTGTGTTGTTTTATTGAATAAGGGTCATAAATGGTTTAAGCAAAGCCCAATTACTGCTTTTATTCAGCAAGGATATATTAAATTGATACTTTTGTAAAGTTAAAAAAAGGGTATTAGTGTTTTAACTGCATTTTGGCAAAATAAATGTACCTAGATGAGCTTTAAAGAGAAAACAATCTTAACAACAGCAAACTTGAACGGTAGTGTAAATATCGTTTTTTTTTGTGTTAGTCTGGAGACCTACAGTGGTTCTTGAAGTCAAAAAAGTCATAACAGTGTTAGAAGAATGTTCTCTGTGGTATATTTTCACTCCAGAACAATAAGAAATGCCACAAATATAATTGCAAATTTTGAGAAAAGCTGCAGGAAATTTTTGATTGCAAAAATCACAAACAGAAAACAAATCGTGAAATCCTGGAGGGACTGCCTAATGTTTGGTAGACCTATATGCTTACATAGTTGTCTGTATTTGAACATTTTCACGCATTTGTGTTCATTTTATTATTTAGCCTACTGTTGGTTTTCGGTAATAGTAGCTATAATATTGGAAAATTGATTTAATTAAATGGAGGTTGAGGTAGACTAATTTACCTGTTAAATATGCAAATTCCGGATTAATAGCTCCAGTCTAAGCCACAAGCAGGCAGGCCATGGGGTCCTGCTCCACCTCTAAAATTGACTAAATATCTAGGTCAATGGTTCCTAAACTTTTCACAGAGTATCCTCTCAGAAAATATTAGGCTTTCCAGGTACTACCATTGTGACTAACATTGACATGGCTTGTGATGGGCAAGGACTCTGGTGGAATGTTGTCCTGCTCCACTTCACAGATGCTGAGTGAAAGGGGAGTTTTATAATCACGGGATACTTATTTTTGACACTTTATTCACCAGGAAGAAGAGCTCGTTCCACGTATCATACGTCATTATGCTATTTGTACATAACTGCGCATCTGCAGTACTTTCCCGTTCCGGTTTTCAATCCGATCGGTTCTGTTTTAAGTAATCTTAAAGAATCCTAAATGCATCTACTTTCAGAAAGCCAAATAAAGTGCTCTTGCTTTCACCTTGATACACACAGCATCTCCCTGACATGACTGCTTCAAAACTAATTGCACTTACTGAAACCAGGCCTTCTTTCTTTGGATGAACATTTGGGTGGTGTTACGTAAATATTTCCACATAGTGACTTAGACATGTGGGGGCGTGTTTAAACACGTTTTATGGGGTGTGGCAGAGTCTTAACTTTGATAAAGAATATCTCTTTGGATTTGAGACTTTAGTCTTTGCAATTTTACAGATGTTCTTCATGCACCAAGAGCTTGTAACACTCCAAAGAGAAAGAAAAAATTTAAATTTAAATCATATGTTCCCTTTAACATACTTTTTCATGCAAAGTTACATTGCTTCACAAATAATAATTAAAAGATTGAAAAGCAAATTTCATTTATTTTTTATATTCTAACTATTGTTTGACTGTTTGTCATTAAACTTTAATTTAAACTCACAGATCATCATTACAAGTAAGTTAATTTTGATTTGTATGTGACTAAATGTGGTGATGTCTGAGTAGGTGAGTTTCTTTCTCATTATTCCACCAGTTTAACCCATTCAGGCCCATTTTCAGACTGACTTTGGACAGTGCAATAAGCCAGGCATAGTGATGTGATCCTCTCGCCTGACTTTGCCTTTACCTTTCTCAAATTAATTCCATGTTTTTGAAGCTCTGTGAGAGCGCAATGAGCAGTGGTACTTTTGAAAATTCTAATTTTACACATACAGTTCTGTTGTATTTTTTTATGTAAATTATATTCATATCTGCATTTTTATAGCTTTTCATCTGCAGTAGACACGGGCACTTCAGATAAAATGACTCTAAAGTAAAGACAAGAAACTCATCCTGGTGCCCTTTCCATTGAATGTGTGCATGCAGATGTGATTGTTTTTTCAAGGTCGAGACCATTGACCGAGATTTCTGTCTTTTAAGCACACAGAGAGGCCTGAATCAGCTTTTCCCGCTTGTTTGAAGGGAAATGAGAGTGTGGCTCCATTAATTAGCTGGGCATAAGCGGGACTATTGAGAGAGGAGGAGGACGTGTCCATCCCAGCAGAACAGAGCAGCCACACGTCTCGGGCCACATCGGTGTATTTTGATAACAGACTCTCAGAATTAGGCTGGCTCCTGGTGGACCGCATTCTCCATGCCGTCACAGCCAGCCTTGCTTATCATTCATCCTGCTGGAAAGAAGAAAAAACAAAAGCCCAGGGATGAGGAACATTAGCACATAATCACCCGTGTGTCTGCACCAGACATATGAAAGCATCTCATCTTTACTTTTTTTACATGAACGCATGAGGGATGGAAGGGGGCAGTGATGAAGTGTTTGTCAGAATGTTTTGCGGGCCCACACAACAAGGCATCAGGGAGAGATGGTGAAGAAGACACACTGATAGACCCCCACCCCTCCTCCGTCTTTGTCGTTTAACACCCCCTTTTCTCAAACCCTTGTTCCCATGCTCGGCTTGCAGCACAGAGTCATTTATACATGAGTGATTAGAGGCCTCAGAACCAGAGGATATATTCATTTCCTCTAAATGAGCTTTTATTGTCTGGCATTTTTTGCATAGAGGTTTAATACGGCAGCGGTGGGGGTGCATTAGATCACATATGTGGATGAATTACATGGGTATAAAATATGTCCAGGTCATATTTTTACCCCAAAATTAAGAGGAAATAAATAAATAGTGGCAGATTATCTAAGGATTTAAAATATTTTGTACATTCCTGATAATTTAGGATAATTTTCACAATAATGGACATTTTCTCATTACCATAATGTGTTTGGATTTGTTTGTTTGTTTATTTCCCATTATTCTCAATGGTGTTTCTTATTACTATAATACACTTTATTTAAATTAGCATAAATTAAAAGGGAACACAACAAAGCATTATGTTTAAACACTTTATGATTCATAATAATATGATTTTTTTAATTAGTCTTAGTATTAGTATTTTTTTGTGTGTGTTTTTTTGTTTACTTGTTTGATTTCTTTTAATACTACAACCCGAATTCCGGAAAAGTTGGGACGTTTTTTAAATTTTAATCAAATGAAAACTAAAGGAATTTCAAATCACATGAGCCAATATTTTATTCACAATAGAACATAGATAATGTAGCAAATGTTTAAACTGAGAAATTATACACTTTTATCCACTTAATTAGCTCATTTAAAATTTAATGCCTGCTACAGGTCTCAAAAAAGTTGGCACGGGGGCAACAAATGGCTAAAAAAGCAAGCAGTTTTGAAAAGATTCAGCTGGGAGAACATCTAGTGATTAATTAAGTTAATTGATATCAGGTCTGTAACATGATTAGCTATAAAAGCTTTGTCTTAGAGAAGCAGAGTCTCTCAGAAGTAAAGATGGGCAGAGGCTCTCCAATCTGTGAAAGACTGCGTAAAAAAATTGTGGAAAACTTTAAAAACAATGTTCCTCAACGTCAAATTGCAAAGGCTTTGCAAATCTCATCATCTACAGTGCATAACATCATCAAAAGATTCAGAGAAACTGGAGAAATCTCTGTGCGTAAGGGACAAGGCCGGAGACCTTTATTGGATGCCCGTGGTCTTCGGGCTCTCAGACGACACTGCATCACTCATCGGCATGATTGTGTCAATGACATTACTAAATGGGCCCAGGAATACTTTCAGAAACCACTGTCGGTAAACACAATCCGCCGTGCCATCAGCAGATGCCAACTAAAGCTCTATCATGCAAAAAGGAAGCCATATGTGAACATGGTCCAGAAGCGCCGTGGTGTCCTGTGGGCCAAGGCTCATTTAAAATGGACTATTTCAAAGTGGAATAGTGTTTTATGGTCAGACGAGTCCAAATTTGACATTCTTGTTGGAAATCACGGACGCCGTGTCCTCCGGGCTAAAGAGGAGGGAGACCTTCCAGCATGTTATCAGCGTTCAGTTCAAAAGCCAGCATCTCTGATGGTATGGGGGTGCATAAGTGCATACGGTATGGGCAGCTTGCATGTTTTGGAAGGCTCTGTGAATGCTGAAAGGTATATAAAGGTTTTACAGCAACATATGCTTCCCTCCAAACAACGTCTATTTCAGGGAAGGCCTTGTTTATTTCAGCAGGACAACGCAAAACCACATACTGCAGCTATAACAACAGCATGGCTTCGTCGTAGAAGAGTCCGGGTGCTAACCTGGCCTGCCTGCAGTCCAGATCTTTCACCTATAGAGAACATTTGGCGCATCATTAAACGAAAAATACGTCAAAGACGACCACGAACTCTTCAGCAGCTGGAAATCTATATAAGGCAAGAATGGGACCAAATTCCAACAGCAAAACTCCAGCAACTCATAGCCTCAATGCCCAGACGTCTTCAAACTGTTTTGAAAAGAAAAGGAGATGCTACACCATGGTAAACATGCCCCGTCCCAACTATTTTGAGACCTGTAGCAGAAATCAAAATTGAAATGAGCTCATTTTGTGCATAAAATTGTAAACTTTCTCAGTTTAAACATTTGCTATGTTATCTATGTTCTATTGTGAATAAAATATTGGCTCATGTGATTTGAAAGTCTTTTAGTTTTCATTTTATTAAAATTTAAAAAACGTCCCAACTTTTCCGGAATTCGGGTTGTATATTTGAAATGTGACCCATGGAATTCACCCATATGCAGTTGTATAAACACAACTCCTGAGCGGTTATATTGTGAGCTAGACTGAATGCAAAACTAATATTCATCAAGCATTTTCTCATGCCACACAAACAGCCGATATCAATATCACACATTGGCCAGAACTTTCAAAATCCAGCTGTCGTATGGTCTGAAAGAGCGAGGGCTTGAGTAATCCACTCAGCACGCTGACTCAGTCGCTCTCTTGTTAATTAATGAAATTGCTTGAACAGTTTCAGGTTGGTGACTCATAGGACTGGTACAGTCATTGATATCTTCCTGTAGAGCGTGGGCGTCAGGCAATGTGCCGAGCCAACGCACAGGATTGAGTGCTGAGCGCATGTGCTCGCATGGCGTGTTTATCCACTTCATTATTTAGTGTTAATTAAGTTGGAAGCCTTCACCAGTTAGGCAGAACAGTAGCATCTGCTGCGGGACAGAGAAAAAGAGGGGCGGACGAGCCTCTGAATCTGAGACGAGGGGGCCACTTTTCACAACTGAGAGGAACGGAAACGAGCGCCAACGTGATAAGTCTTTAGTGGACCAATTAATGAAGTATGTAAGGTGGGGAGGGGCCGATGGAACAGGACAAAGTGCTGGCATCTGGGTGGGAAGCACATTACAAGAGCCTTTTCTGCTTTTTGAACACCCATAAAAGGTGCATTAAAAAAAGGGAGGCCCCCTTTAACACTTCCCTGTTGTGTACTAGCCGTCCCTCCACACATGGGTATGACCATAGAGCAAAAGCATCCAATAAAGGTTTAATGGTCCTGCAGTCACAGGACAGTCGCCCCGTGCTCCCCAAAGTCCCCGGACTCTAATTGTCCACAATTAAAAGGGAATCATGTGGGTAGAAAAACTGGCCAAATGCACCTCTGAGAGATCTTGTCAAGAGACAGAGGGGACCTCTAATGGGTTTTTAATGTAAATATTTGTTGACTTCAGCAACAGGGCTGTGCAATGTTAAAATCTGATTGAGGGAACCGGAGGAGCTGTTTCCTTCGCCAAATGTAATAATTTCTGGTGCCGAAAAACTTCTCTCTCTGTAGAAGTGCACTCCGAGGAGCTGCTGTTAATGTTTATTTGCACTAGCGCATCTCTGCATTTGGTTTTCAGAGTCAGTATCCGGGTGCAATCATAAGAGAGGTCAAAGGTCACTTCAGTCCACAATCACTCCTTATTTATTCTATCTTTCTTGCCTGCTTCTACCCTCCCAGTCCAGTCGGTAGAAAGAAGCACCACACTGTGCATGAAGGTTCATTTGACAACATCTGCACCATGAGCAGCAACAAAGCCGTCAGGTCCCTCTCAACAAACAAATTAACATTACAAATAGACCTGATTAACTGAAATGAAAAACCAGTGGGTAGGGTAAATAAATAGAGCATCCCATCCTGACCACCTACATGCCATGTAAAAGGTTTCTGCACTTAACAAACAAACAAATGGCACAGCCCTCGGAAGGAAAGCATTTAAACTGCAGCTTTGATCGTTTCATATGCTAACAGCAGAGATGTCGAATAACTTTCATTAGGTGTCCTTATGTAGTGTGAAAAATAGATTTTTCTCATCCCATCCTGGGAAAAAGGAGTGCAGGGGTTCAGCCTTTAATGTCTAACAACACCAATATAAAATGAATCGCATAAGAATTTGTTTTCAAATGCAAGCAGCACATTTAGGTACATTCTCAATTAAAAATTAATGTTATCAGCAGGCTTCAGAGGTGGATTATTTATTATATATTGGCATATGCTAATAAATATGCCTCAACATATTCAAAGTGTGCTTCAGATTAAAATTGATATTGCTTGTGGCCCTCAGACACAGAATATGCTACTAATAGCATGGCCGTTTTTATAGGCGCTCTTTCCCGAGGGGGTTCAGCCAAACTTGAAGACATACAGAGGGGAATTTGACCTGATTGAACCTGTCACTTATCGTATTTAGATTCACTAAACACATATATTATGTATCGACTGTGTTTGAAATTGCATGCATTTTTCGTATTACAGGAATTTGAGATAATTGTGTGACATGCAAGAAGAGCTTCCACATTTGTCAACTGCAATTAATCCCACTCAAATCTACATGATATACCTTCACTGGAAGCTCATGTTTATTGGATCTCCTGAGATTGGCAGAGTATGTGCGTGTCTGAACCACATACAGTCTAGGATCAAATACCATCTCATCTATCTTCATGAGGGTTTGATTCTAACTGGGTTTGACAGCACTGAGACTTCACTGTTTTTGATAATGAGCTGAGAATAAACTGAGAACAAAGGTATAGTGTGCTGCATATGTTCATGTACATGGAGAATCTGGGCTTCAGTGAATTTCACCGCATGACCATGTACTGATATGAACTGGTTCTGGAAGGCTCAGGAGACCAAAGTGCATATGAGGTATCTGAGATGAGAAATATTAAGCAGACATTTGAAAACATGACTCTAAGCAGTTTGAAAGTGAAGTGCAAGAGGTTGCAAAGACTTGTGCAGACAAGACTGCCATCTTCTGGCTTTACAGTGGCAACACAGTCTTACAGAAATAGGCTTATGAGAAGGTACCAGAAATGTGAGGATAGTGTGTTTTGAAAACTGCTTATGAAGACATCATGCTGCTCTGTTTTCAGTGCTTTACAACTTCATTTATGTCTCTATTTTACTTCTATAACCATCCAGACAGGAAATTGTATTACTCACCGGAGATGGTATCAGATTTGTGATGCAATTCACTACCTCATTACCGTCAATACACTGGTTTCAATTAATGCATGAGATAAGTTTAATCACTCCCTAAAGACAGACTTTACATAACAAGCAAGCTGGTTGTATTTGAGCCTTTCCCCATAATTGTTCACTTCATTAAAACTTTCTCAGGACAGTTAATCGGAGCACACCACGACGAGATGACAGACCTTCTTACGGCAGCTCAACTCCTCTCAGTTGCATTTTTTTCAGTGCAAATTGGGAATTGACGGCACTCACCAGCCTCTGAAAACAGATGGTAGCATACCAGTGAAGGACTTCAAGGACTAGCTGTGACAGTTGAGCCACTACAGCGAACACAAATTGTCCTCTCTCTTCTGAAAAGTGCTTAGCTTGTCTCCAAGAGAGGCTTGGGAAGGGTAATGACTGGGTTCAGGCGGACCATTTTGTTACCATTCGCACTGAGCTTTTAGCTCTCTCTCCTCCTGTTATTTTCTTACGCTCTTCCCCCCACTTTTCATGGCAGCTGTAAAGCCTGAGAGAGATGGAGAGTTTCATAGAACAAGTTTGGCAATGAAGTGCGGAGGCAAAAGAGGTAAGTTACAGACAACATGACCTGTCAAACAGAGCACAAAGAGGATAGGGGACTAAAGGAAAAGCAGACCCCTGTGTCAGAGAAAGAACTAGCCAGAGACAAGATGAGGAGTTGGCTGTTCTCAGATGAATGCAGGTAAATCAGCAAAAACAACAACCCATACGAAAAAAAAAAACATACATAGAATAGAACAAAGAAAAAAAGAGTTCTGAGTGAGCAAACAGTTTGCATCAGAGTGGACCCTATAGGTATTGACTCAGAAAGTTTGAAACAAATTCATTTAAGCTTTCCAGAAGTTTTAGTTTATGTGTCTTTGGAATTGAAAAGAGAAGAACTTTAGGATTTATGGATGTTTTACCTTAAGATACATATTTTTCATCAATTATAGAAAATAAAGTGTGTCTGGATAGCTACCATTGCTTGAGTTAGATCACTCACTCACACAGTTGTCTTGTGTAGCCAGACTTTGACTTGTATTTGACTTTCACTGCAGCAAGAACCTATTATTTAACAGATCATAAAATAATAATAAAACAAGCAGAATAAACTTTTGCTCTTGGTGTGTAAAGTCAATAGGATTCTTCACCCAATTACAGTTGCAACTGAACCTGTTTTCACCATGTATTTTGGTAATTAGCATTATACACACTATTGTTCAAGGAAATAAATATTTTTATTCAGAAAGGACATGTTAAATTGATCAAAAGTGATTGTAAAGACATTTATAATGTTACAAAAGATTCTATTCAGATATCCTTTGCTATTATATAGAATTTTCTATTCATCAAAGTATCCAGAATCATGGTTTCCACAAAGACTTTAAGCAACAATGTTTCTTGAGCACCAAATCAGAATATTATATATGCTTGTTTTAATTGAATCGAATGTTTTTGCCATATGACATGGTATGTGAATAAATTCCTTCACGCAGCCACATATTCATAACCAGTTGCTCCAGTGTGCTTGAATATGAATGAAATTTAAAGAATAGCAATTTTAATGTTGGTCTCTTGCTCACAAACAGCTATCATTTGACTTTAGTATACTGTGAATATAGTGCATGAGCCATATGGTTTATTAAGCTTTTATGGTGATTTCGGTTCTTTTTTGAGCTTGACAACACATCCTCTTCTATTTTAATGGAAAGGCACAGCATGAATATGAATCTTTTGTGTTCCACAGAAGAAAGGAGGCCATAAAGAATTGGAATGACATGTGCGTGAGTAAATGATGACTTAAAGTTGTAATTTTAAAGGGAATTATTATTTTTAACCACAGGTTGTGCCATATGATTCTCCCTGTGATGTGTACTGTAAGTTGTTTTGGTTAAAAGCATCTGCTAAATGTCAGATACAGAATCAGTGGACACTACATCTGCCTTTCAGTTTATCTATAGTATTTAACCTCCATTCCAACTGCCTAATTAATTAGGAACCAACTCTTATTTACAATGATGACCTGGCAAGGCACAGAGATAAGGAGCCACATGGCCACAAATGCTCAGTGGATTTAGAATCTCGGTCCGAGCCAGTGATATCTGGCTGCTGAATCTCATACTCACTCCAGCCAAACCACGCATCTTTTCCTGGGCATTTCTCTCTGATTTTGGATTTTGCTTGGCTCAGAGCTTTCCTCGTAGCCTGTGTTAATTACTTGGAGCTTCGTAATCCTTTTTTATGGCTTATTTATCCTTCTGTGGTCTTGGCTTGCTGATAAAAGCTTTATAAATCAGTGTGCATATCTTCATCAAAGCGGCAAAAGGAAGAATTAGAAAAGTAGACAAAAATCTTGTCATTTTTTTTTCTTTCTTCCTTATGTAATATTTGCTCCTCTTTCCTGCTAGTGGTTCAGTGGCAGAGCTCCAGGACTAACGCTGAAAATCTAATTTGAGAGGCTAGTACAGAGCCAAGTCCAGGAGCCAAACATAAATCTTTTGGAGCATAGTGCTGGATGAGCATGAGCTCTCCACTATCACTGCTCCACATCTCATGACCAATCCCTCTACACCTCCAGCTCTTCTCTCTTCTGTCTGTCTCTTTCCTCTGATACTCTTCCTTGTTCTGTTTCTCTATCTATCTATTTAATCTGTTCTCTTTATTCTCTTAGTCTCTATCTCTCTGTTTTTTTTTTTTTTTACATTTATATTTCTGTTCGGGCATGATGTCAATTTTTGGCCAACTTGGAAAGACTAATTCACCAAAGGGTTCCTTTGGGAATTTCGAATGGGTTCTTAGAGTAGCGATTTTCGATTTATGAATAAAATAACGTCTGTGGGTTACATTACTTGAGAAGACTTTAAATATTTTGTTGTACAACATAAATTGCACACAAACTTGAATTTGTACCATAAGTTGCTAAGAAGTTGAACAACATTTTGAATTAGTCAAGTACTGTACTTTAAGCAATTTTTGTAAAAGTCTTTAAATAATTTTGACCACATACCTTATTGTTTACATATATTGGTACATATTTATACATATATTAAAACATGCTATAAAACAAATATAGCAAAATAGCGCAATTAGAGTAACCTAATAGTATAACAAATAAAAAATTATTTTGTAAAATTAAATAGAATTACACAATAAAATCTCAAATTAGCAATCAGCAAAAAAATCAGTTGCTGGTCCCCACTGACTTCTATAGTATGGCGAAGAAAATAAAAACTACTATGCAAGTTAAAGTGGACAAGCAAGGCAAACTATCCCTTTACAAAGGATAAGTATGAAAAATGAAATAAGATGTGTCAATAATAGTAATAATTGCCTTAGTAAAAAAAGTAATGTATTTAAAATACATTTATTTCATACTAAGAATTGTTCAAATCTATTAATTTATGACATATCACTCAAGTATTACTGATTTAAACATTTTAATTCATCTGTACTTGGAGTACTACTTGTGCACAATGCACATTTCTTAATATTAAGCCTAAAATGTGTTTTAATGTCACTATTGGTGAGGACTGAATAATATCAGTCTTTCAAGATATTTAAAGTGTACCTCTAGCACAATCAAAAATACTTCCGTATAACTTTAGTTGTATTTCAGCACTAATTCTTAACAATTAAAGTGCACTAAGTGCAAAGTTGTTCCAATTTAGCAGTATATTAAAAGTACAATTGCAGGGTATTTTTGTTAAGTGCATAAATATGCAAAATGTATTTATACTTTTATAAATTATTTCAAATACATTTTAGTATACATATTTTTTAGTAGGGGGGTGTAAATCTATCATCAGAACACATACTCTCCTATACGGTTGCAGTTTCTCTTACACATTGTCACAGTGGCTTGTGACACACTGAGTTAGTGTAAGCTTAACTGGCTTAAAAGAAAAGCACTCTCGGATGACACCTTAAAAGCACTTTAAAAGCCAAAGAAAGTGGGTTGTTCAGTTGAGTGCACAGAAAAAGTGTGTGACTGCTGAGTAAACACCCCCTCCTCCCCAGCAGCATCTGATGGCCCATCCAAATAAAGAGCCATCACAAGAGCAGCACACATCATCAGCATTTTACCCCAGTGCTCTTTAATGGGCAGGACAAACTCTGAATCCATTGCCTGTCCATGCATTTTATAGCTGCAATCAGACTGGGATCTGATGACTGTAGTTTTTGTAGACAAAGTAGCCCTGTTATTGGCTAGATTGGAAATGTAATTTTTCTGTACCGTATTCAGATCATTATCTCAAATTAATTCTATTCATTTTGAATGACCACATAAATTCCCATACGGATTGAAAATATGCATAAAATATCCTGGAAACGTATTTACTCACAAAGTTGTATCAGAGAAAGAATCAAACTGTTGTATATACTATAAACTGTAATTAATTACGTAAAGTGCCTCACCATCAGCAAGTTAGACAGTAAAAAAAAGGTTTCCATGGGTGTGAGAGCTAGAGATTTGGTGACTCGCTCATTTATACTGAGAACATGATTTAATCTAGCGAGGGAGATAAATCTGTGGAAAATGGTGAACACTGATCAAGTTTAATCACAAGATGGAGACAAAATTGCAAAACTGTTTCTGCAGACAGGCCAGCAGTTGCTGTTGCTGAATGTTTAGCAATATAAAGCCAAAAAATGAACATTTTTTCATCGTTTACTCATGCCCAGTGTCATTCCAACCCCCATATTTTCTGTCTTCTACAAACTCCAAAAAATGACTTCTTAGTAGGATTTGAGTTAAGTGGATTGTGAATAATGCTGACAATTCCAAAAAGGCCAGGAAAGTATCATAAAAAAAATAGTATCATATGTCATTGTGTCATATTCTCTATTCTTCCAATCAGTCAATTTTAGTATTAATTTTGAATGCAAGTAAAGTTTTAAAGGTCAACACAATTGGCTGTCCGAATTAAATATATTTTATTTTATATTTTGGTCATTGTATGGTAAGCAGGCCTATTACGATCCACATACTGAGAACTACAATTCAGAGATATGAAAAGAAGGTTTTTTATTTACTAAACAAATATTATGGAAATGTTTAACATTTCTTCTAGGACTATTCAAAATGAAAGGGATATGAAAAGGGAGATGAAAATTCTGTCCTTTTTTTGTAATTCCAAACCTTTTTCAGTGGAAAACAGAAGATGATATTTTAAAGAATGTTGGTAACAAAACAGCTTAGGTCAGTTCACACTGACCACTGAAAAAAAAAAACTGGAACAACATGAGTGTGAGTAAATGATGACATCATTGTCAGTTTTGGGTGAACTATCCCTTGAAGACCTTTTTAACTACACCACTAGATGGCAACAATGGAGAGAACAGAGTAATAGAAGAGACATGAATGTGCATTTACAGAGATGCAGTGTTACCGAAGAATTTTAGAATGGTTTTAATTTTAAACAATTGCAGATTTACAGAAGGGTCACTGGATCTGTCAATGCAGAATCACAAGTGTATTTCACACAGAATGTTTATGTTACTCATTTTACTCTGTTGATGTCTAAGCTCCTCTGTGTTGTCTGTCCCTTAGGAAGCATTTGTTCTGATGTTAACAGCTGCAGAGATAAAGCATGGCCACCAAATTTGACAGGGCAGCATAACAGGTTACTGAAATATGTTACCTCTGTCTATTTCACAAAAAGTGGCTTTAAAATGTTACCTGAATTAATTCTGATGATTTCTTACCTCCTAATCTCCTATGTTTTATATAAAACATTTCTTTAATGTGAACAGCTGCAGAGGTAGAGAAGGGTAAATAAATAAATCAAATCTGACAAAGTAGCATAATAGGTTATCGAACTCTGTTACCCATTTCTATTCATCATACAAAATGGCTTTAATGTTACCAGAGTCACTCTCCTCTTTTGTGTCCTTGAATGCATTTTGCACTGTTGTGAACAGCTTTAGGGTCACTGAATTCAACCATACAGCATAACAGTTTACAGAAATCTGATCACAGAATGAGAATATATCACAGAATATGTCACACAGAACAGCTTAAATGTTACTCAAATTCACTATTGGTGTCTAATCTTCTGTTTAATATTCTTAAAAGCATTATGCTCTGATTTGAACACCTGCTGAAATACAGCAGGGTCAACTAAATCCATAAATGTAGCATAACAGGTTTTTACCCCTCTCTATATATAACACAGGATAGCTTCAGAGTTAAACTGGTCATGCCTGCACTTCTATCCTTTATATTTTAGACTGATCACACACACACACACACACAGCATGGTCATAAAAAGGTAATTACAAGTTACCAAAATCTGTTACTGCTCTTCATTCTTAAATATGTCTATTGTTCACCAAATTAATTTAATCTTTAATACTCCCATTCGGACATTTGGATGGACTGATTGCTTTTTTAAAATGAATGCATTTCATACATAAATAACAATCAGATCAAAATACAAAAATGATGATATAGCAAGCAATGGCACTCAGACATGAAGTCTAAAAAGATTGTTTATTGAAATAAATGAACCTGTTTTACAGCACCACTCATTTATTGCAGATTTTTAACATTTAATGAACAGTGACCTCTAGGTTGACAATGACAAAATTGACCATGAACACATTTACAAATTAATGATTATAATAAATGTGCTTCCTGCTGAAGCCCGTTTGTCTTTTTATAGAAACTTGCTGTTGACCACAGTAACCTGGTTCTTTCAAAAACTTTCCAAATAATGAGCTTTGGTTAAGTGCTAATAGTCTAGTATTATTTTTTATTTTATAGAGACCTTGTGCAAAACAAGAACAGATTTTCAAAGCATCAGCTGTTTTTAAATTATATTTTGTTAAACTTATCAATTTCACAACGTAGTTGTTTATACACTGATATGACCATGAAGACTTACCGGTGCATCCATTTATACAAATGTAACATTTATAAAACAGTACATTCAGAGATCATTATTAATCATAGTTACTCTAGTTGTCTGTAGCATGGACTGTGTCAAAGTAGCCCATTTTCTCATTCTACAATACTGTAAATGATAAAAATATTGATTTAATAAAATATTTGACAGATCACTTTTTAGTTTAGTTTGGTGGTATTATTTAAACTTTTCTGAAATGATGGTAATTCGGCATCTTTTCTGATTTAATGATTTGAACGTTGAACTGAAATTGCATTGCACCATTTTCTACAACCAATTTAATACTGATTTATAATAGATATAATACAATAATTTCAAGTAATCTGTTAAATGATTACTGATATAGCTACACATGAAAAAAAAGGGAACCGTAGATGTCGTGCAATAACTCTACTGTTGTCTTTATATGTATTTATATGATACTGTCATTCTTTTTCTTTTCTTTTTTTTTTTTGATTGTAGATATAGATTTGTATTGTTTTTAATATGACTAGCGCAATAACATTTACCATGTTTGTCAAATAGCACCAGCCTCTGTAACAATGTTAAAGATGGTCAGAAACACAGGACACTCCAGTACTGGATCATAAAGATAAACTAAGGTTCCTCCTGAAGTACCATGTAAAACTGTTAAAAAAAATTACTAAAAAAATAATACACCTCATTTAATAGACACTGTTTCATAAATCCCTGCTGTCCATAGATTGTCTCTGTTTAACCCTCTGACTTTGCCTTAATAAGGTAACCACTAAATGTGATGTAGGTGTCAAAGTCGTCACTGAACACAGCGTTCTCTCTCTCGCCCTTATAAAGTCGAATCCAGACCTGGTCGTCCCTCTCCAGCTCCAGCATGAGGCTCTGGCTCTGCATGATGGAGCGGTCGCTGGGCTGAGCGTACAAGATGGCCATCTCCTGCTCGTTCTTCATTAGATGCAGGTATGTTTCCTTTTGGTTCCAAGTGTGCGCATTCAGGCTGAAGAAATAGATGCCGGGGACATAGCAAAAGAACTTGCCAGTGAACATGTTGAAATGGCCGTACAAGTTGACAAATTCTGTGTCAAAGATCATGGGTTGGTAGTAATCGTTACTGTGCAGTGCCTTCTTGCGGCCCACGGAGAAGGCAGCGTAGTAGGACTTGCAGGGTTCTCCTGGAGAACCAATGCTGCCTTTGTTTCCCTTCATGCCATGGGGACCTCGAAGTCCACTTTGCCCAGACTTGCCCATTTTCCCATAAGGTCCTCGGACGCCAGTGTCTCCCTTCTCCCCTGTAAGGGAAGGAATGTAGTAGCAAATTAAAAAGGCCTTTACATTCTTAATCTCTAATTTATCATGCCTTGCTTCCTGAAACTGCATGTTCTGGTCAAGCTTTGGAGGGTTTTTATTAAACATCTATTAATTAAAAATAGCATCTCTCGAATGGTCTTGTTTGGGTGGAGTGTTGTTTAGACAATGGCGCCAATCTCACAGCCATTACTCTTCTGGTGTTTGTGACAGTTTGGCCCATAAAGTCACTTTCTGCAGAGGTTTGTCCTTTTTGGTGCATGTTTTCCTGCCCACAGAAGCAGCCTGTGATTAACCAGGCCTGACCTATATCATTCACAGACAGTGAGATATTTTGCTAAGACTAACGTTGACCCAAACAACTGTATACAGTCAAAGTGAGTCAACAGATTATGTAAGTCGTTCTGTAAATGTAAGCTTTTGTACCACGATTATCCCCTTAAAATGGGAGAAGTTTACCTCATGAGTTCAAAGGCAGAAAACATTTGAAGTAGATTTTGACATATTTGTGTACCTTTTAGGATGGTGATGTTTATCTGTGGCACAATATTGTACTGTGGGTATGGACTGGCATACTGTGGGGCCTCCTCTGCAGGGTCACAGCATCGCCTGCACTCTGTTCCACTAGATTCACAAAGAGTTAGATAGATAGATAGATAGATAGATAGATAGATAGATAGATAGATAGATAGATAGATAGATAGATAGATAGATAGATAGATAGATAGATAGATAGATCATGGAACATACCTGCCATCTCTGTAGTATTCTGGGGATCTCTGGTGTTCTCTGGGCTCATATGTGTCTTGGTCCACATCCCGGTAATGTGCAGTATAAGGCTCAACCCATTTGGCAAACACCACCATCAGTAGTACCAGGCTCGAAACCAGCATCTGAGACGAAAATAACCTCATTATTTGGATAGAAGTTAGGAAAGAAGAATTATTTGGATGGAATAATATACCAAAAAAACTTACAAAAAAAAAAAAAAGAATTATTCATTTAATTAATTTCCAACATGATTAATTTCCAACTTGAGTAATGGTTGCTGAATATATATATATTTTCCATCACATGAATAAATTATATTCAAAAATATATTTCAATAGAAAACAGTTCATTTTAAATTGTAAAAATATTATAACATTATTATTTACATTATAATGTAAAATATTATTGTATTTTTGATCAAATAAATGCAGCCTTGGTTAGCATATAAGAGACTTCAAAAAAATCTTAATGACCCTAAACTTTTGGACAGTAGTGCATATCTAAATTTCAATAACAGTACAATCAGATAAAGAAAATATGCTAACTGAACAAATATTCTACACTTTAACATCAAGAGAGCTATAAGAAAATGACTTAAGTGTATTACAGAAATAGTATGCAAGGACTTGATTTTTAATTTCTCTGAGCACAATCATTAATTATCATAAGTCACATAAATAGACTTATGTACACAGTATAGCACATGGCCTTGTGCTGTTGGATGGCCGGGGACATGATGGGAGCACTGTGTTATAACATGACATTATCATTCTTGATTCAGCAAATGACCAGCTTTGGTTTTGAGCTGGTTGAGTTTGACTGATAGCAACAAAATTGTTTCAGATCAAAACTATGAAGAAATCCAACCATCATTGTGGAATTTCATAAACAACAATCAAGTGACGAAAGCTAATGAAGGGCTCCCACAACATTTTTTGTGATTAGAATTTCTCTGTGTTATAAGAAATTATGAAAATGTGGCCTGAAATGTTATGAAACCAATGACAAAGACGTCTTGGAATTTATTGTCCTATTTTAAACTGGCAATCACGCTAAACCACTATTTCATCTTTTTTCCCTTCTCATGACACCACAGCTCAGCCCTTTTGAAACAGTGTTTCCACTTAAAGCAGTATAGAGTAAATGCTTGAAGTTTTTCCGCACATACAATTCTTTCTCGTCTGTACTGTAGCACTGGTAAGTGATTTAAATTCAGTTTCAAGTTCATTTAGACAGTTCATTTGAGTCTTTGCAGGGCATTTATGTTTTTATTAACATATTGAAATATTTACTTAAATGCTGCTGTTCATAATATGTTTTAGATTCTGTTAAATACTGTAGGGTTTTTGCTGATTTTATTACATTTGATGTATCTGTTCAAGTTTAAGGCTGTCACTCTTGTCACTGTGATAGTTTAATTCTGCACTAATATCAAGTAGAACTACTTATTTTTTACTGGTTAGCTAAAGCACTGTATATGCAAAGAAAATCAAATGTAATCCACTTCTTCAACAATTACATTATCACCGGTCTTTATACACATGTGCTTTAAACCTGTGATTCCCTTCATTCCTAGCTGTCTTTCAAGAAAACTTGAATTTTTTCCCATATTTTTGTGCTTGGGAACATACTGAAAAAGATTTAATCCCACAAAGTTAAAAAAGAGCCCATATATTTTGTGAGGTTGCTGCAGCTAAATGCTCAACTATTCAAAATACTTAACAAGCCAGTCTAGGCTAGCGTGAATTCCAAAAGATAAATGTGGTGAGAGTCAAAACACATCTACTTAAAGATTACAAATACTGTGACCATCAACATTTTTCTATGAAAACAGTTCGTCCATAAGGAATGTAATTAATTTGATCGTAAAAATCCCCAAACCAAGTAGTTGTCTGTTTTGCACGATCAAGATGTGCAAGGTGTGTGTATACTATACATACGTACACACACACATATACAATTTCTCATTGTTGAACAATTATGGTGAGATCAAAAATAAACAAAAAATTTATAATGGTAGGGATATTTTATACACAATAGGTACATGTAGCTTAATAAGTGCACTAAATATACACTATAACAGTTAGATTACAGGCTGTCATCATATGTTTTGTAGTGTTCAGCGGTGCAGTGTTGCAGCCCTACAGGAAATGACACGCACTGAATAATTGCACAGTAGTTCACATAGTAGCATATAAAAATGCCTTTGGTTTCATGGTCTGTGATCATTGATATTATTAAATAATCTTTTCAGAGAGTGTTTGGTCTATGTTGATAGCATGGGTAATCTAGTTATTATCTGTGTAAACAGGTTTCATTCTTTATTTTTTTGTGTTTTTGAGCCGAGTATTACATATTTTGATATGGTCACTCATATAATCACCCAGCCCTCGAGCCATGCAGCATTGTTGACTCTGCACAATCCAAACATGCCATAAAGTGTTTAAAACTATAGACTGCACATAATACTGAGATGAATCCGATTTTCTGGGCCTCACCACATTGCGTGACCTGTCGCAAATCATAAGGATGAAGAATGAAGCGCTACGATCCACTGTTTAATAAACTCCCTCAGAAGAAGCCTGTGTTCTGAGTGTATCGGTGCATTTTAGATAGAAGTTTAATGCAAGAAGGGGTCAGATCACTCAGTCTGAAGTTCAAAGCCATTTTAGGGGTAAGGCAATGAGGTTGTGCACTTCTAATCCTCCATAAGCTTATGATGTGCTCATCATCTTTTTTGCACTGCCCATATTATGTATAGGAGTGTTTGTGGTGTTTCAAAGTCAGATGTTATTTGATGCTGTTAAATGCATATATGATCATATATATTTATTAATTGTATTCATTTTTTGTTCTAGTTATTTACATATCTTTATATCTCACATTTTGTCCATATACTTTTTTTGTTTTATTTGACTTTTAGGCTTTAAGTAATTGGTAGTCAGTCTGTCCAGAAGTCCTATTTTATATTATTTCCCTTTCGCTTCTGTTTCTTTGATTATCCTGGTGTTCATGCTCAGCCTTGTTTACAGTCCCACATCTGATATCCTGGCTTTAGAATCCCTCTCCTTCCTGCGGATGTTGGGGTCTTGAGGTCATGTTTACATGTCAGCACATGTCCTCCTTTAGCTCAGGCCCAGTCTTTTTGGCTAAATCAACATATACCCTGACCTTTATAAATGCATTGCATAAGCAGAGTGTTTTTTTCTTTTTTTTCTTCTCCAGGGGACACCACACTCCAAATCATAATCATCCAACCTCTATTTTTCAGAACATCTAAAAGTCCCTGAACCCTCTGTAGGTTTGGAACCCTGAACTGCGAGCCAAGTAAAACGCGTAAACATTTACCATATACCATAACCGGATTTGGCCATTGAAGACTTGTACCAAAAATAACAGTTGACCCTTTTTACTTTATAAACACACATTGCTGGTTGTATTTTGAACAATTAATTTAAGCATTTTACTTAACTCCTCAAACTTTAATCAAAATGGAGTCACTTGCATTTTATTGGGGGTTTCGATCAAAAAGATTCCATTTTGATGTGAAAATTACACACTTCACCTTTTTGAAATAATCATGATGTTAATATACTTGTTAAACATCATAAAAGGAAATTATGTTGGTATCCTTTCACATTCCTAAACTGCAAACAGCCACTGAATGTTACATAATAAATAGCCATTATGTTATCACAACTGATCATAATAACTATTTATTAATCTGCATTGTTCTTTTTGTCATCCCTACACAATTCCACAGGCATGCAGTGGCGTGTCTGATCTACGAGGTGTGGTTTTGGTGGATTTTCTCATTGGAAAACAAGTGTGTGGTCTCCAGTCAGTGATCCTGTTGAATCCAACATCAATAAAAGTCGACCAATTCTTTGTCTTTCTGCTTCGGTGTTTGGTTCTGGATCATATTGAAGGTGAGGCCCACCAGGTGCACTGTAACGCTTTTCTAAATTCTCTAGTCTAAGGTCAGGAGCTGAAGATAAACACTGGGGTAAATAAGGACACTTTGGCTATAGAAATGAGGTACTGTCTCCATTCTTGGGTTTGGATGTGTGACCATACGCACCCCAGTGACCTACTTTCAACCACACACTGAATACTCTGTGCTTCTGTCACTAGTCATGCACAGCTGAAGCCCCCATATGCCAGGTTCAATCTGCCATGTACCCTTTCCTACTGTACATGCTGGTTTTGCTCACATTCGTAATCTTTTCAATTCTTTGCAGCTGTTTTGTAATATAAATTCTTTAGAGGAAGTTGAATGAACCTCCGGGAATGAAAGTGAGAGTAAGTTAACTTTTATCTTATTAATTACAATTAGTTCATCAAGTTCAGATGGATGCTAGTGTTAACAGAAAGAACAAGCACTTGAAATACAGATGGTCACAAGTCATTTGAGTGTAAATGAGTAAACTTTTCCAGTTGTTTTTTAAAAGAATAACAAGCTCATATCAACATTGTGGAATGACACCAGCAGCCTCCCCGGTCACCGGTGGCCATTTAGGTGAAGGATAGTTCAAGAATTAAAGTGACAAATTATGGATTCAGTGTCTTATTGGCTTGACATTATAAGCACAATTATGGGCTGCCATCAAACACAATAAAAATATACCACCAAATGCCAAGTTGCATTTAAGTAACTGTGTTTGAAATGGAATAATAACTTGCCACTTACTGTGTGTGGCATTGTATAATGCATACTATTTTACTAAAATAATATTTGAAACAGTATGCATTATGCAAGAACAAAACTCCTAAACAGCAGAATGCTACATTATCACATGAGTTCATACTATACATAATGTATCCTGCTGAAATGGTGACAGTATAATGGTAGTATGCTTCCCGAACTCAAGCATGGGAGTTCTTGTGGGGCGTTACTCATGTGACTGCAAGGAAGAGCTTCCTCGAACTATTCATGCACATCCTACACTACATAGTAATTTTTCAAGGGTTTAACATTGTTTAGAAATGCCATTCATTTTACTTACTAAAGCAATAGACTCTAAACTAGCAATAGGTCATTTGGTGTTGACATCAAAGCTCAAACATTATGTGTGGTTCCTTTGAAGTCTGTGTGGCATAACACTGAGGCCAGATTCACCCTTGACCTATAAAAGCCACTTTGTCTGAACTTAAACATTGTCCATGGTTCAAAGAACCAGGCAAAAACATTCATCTTCAACTTATCTTTTGCAACCCATTTTACTTACACATTGTGACATTTGAAAGTGGGAAAAAAAGGATATTGTTGGACTTTTTATCTACTAGTAACTGACTGGAGGAACATGGTGAACCTTTCCCTGATAAACCACTGCTCACTGCCAGTAATTTTTTAGGAGGGGCCATATACGTAAAATTATGCAAGAAAAGACTGTTACACAACATTACTTATGCAGTTTTTAGAACTTGGCTTTGTGATGGCATGCCTCAAGAATTCTTGTCCTAGATTTGGTTCCTGTAAGATGTGGCAGTGCTAACCTTTCCATATAATAATAATAATAATAAAAACAGATTTCTTTTTGTCTTCATGAAATTTACTATGATCCTACATTGCCTATGATTTAATAGATAATCCTTAGGGGCAGGGTGGGATACATCTCTAGCAGAATGAATTACTTTGTAATATTAAAACCACATGAAACCCAGGGTGTTGTTACATTTAACCCAACTGCGTCTTTTTGCTTTGCACCTGCTATTAAAATTTATGTGTACATTTCTAAGATAGATTGACTTAACAATAATCTCGACATTGCTGCTATCTCTCAAAATAAAGCACCTACATCCCTAAACATTTATGTTAATGAGCAACCAACAACAGATAAAGTTAAATAATTTAACAAGTCACACAAAAAAAGTGAAAAACACTCGGTTATTGTCCAAGCATGTTGTTATGCACAAGGATTCAGTTTCACTGGCATCTGGAAATGTTTTCACATAATTGCACTTGCCATTATGTGTAACAATGTAATTTTTTTTTTTACAGTTTACATTTACAAAAATTAAATGGCATGCAGTACTAGTGTAATTTTCTATCCTACTGTGTCCCCTACCTTCATTTTGGCAGGTCCACAGAAGCTCTGATGGGCTGCACTGAGGATGCTTGCGTTGACTGGGCCGCACTGCTGTGTGTCTCTGAGAGTGTTATAGCCTGTCAGCGTTTTTAAGACCTCTCCCTCCTGCACTTCCAAACTCAGAATGCCATTAGGAGCCAGGGGAAAAAAATGCAGGAAAGGAGGAGAACGGAGGGAGGAGCATGGAGGCATCCAAGAGGGTGGGGTGAAATGAAATCAACAAAAAGGACAAAGTGAAAAGAAAAGAAACCTTCGAAAAAAAAAAGGGGGGGGGGGGCAGAGTGGACCAACTGGATAGAAGGAAATGCACAAGGCTGTGGAGAGAGAGAGAGAAAAGTGCAGCAACATCCTTGTTCCCAGACTTTTCAGACAAATGTTTAGTTGCTGACAGTTCCAGAGAACCTTTTAAAGAACAAGATTAGCATTTTAATGACCCAAACATTTCAGATAATATTACGGGACTGAAAAAATAGCATTGTAGGCCTAATATATTGGCAGCAAACTGAAATACTCTGAAGATTATATGTAATATAATTTTGATTTGTTGATAGTTTGCTCTTTTTAACTTGGTCTAGAATGCCTGTATCATCAGTTAAAGCTGAACTTTAAGTCATTATATTTGATAGGTCAGTATATACTACCTACTGTACGAATAATTTAAAATGATTAAATGTAGAGGATAATTTGGCTAATATTGGCATTTTTGTGGCTCAAGAGAGCCATTAGCCCAAGGCATTCTGTCGAAATCACAAAATAATCTGTCCATCTCTGTAAATTAGCCAGATTGGCTGTTTTGCAACTGTGCCGTGAAGGGAAAACTTCGAAAACTTTTTTTTATTTTATTCCTTTAATATTTATTTAAGGCTCAACCTTTAAAACAGTTTTTCAACATTAAGGGACACATTTGTCAGCATTAGTATTTATGTCTAACTTTTAAATGATTTTGTAAAATTTTTAATGCTGATTTTAAAAAGCTGATGTTAATGTTATTTATCAAATACCTTTATACTGATCAACTTTCAGTAGAAAAGGGAAAAAAGAATACAGTTCAAACATTGTTTGTAATCAGATCCAGACTCTCCATGCTTCCCATGTTTATAATCTTTGCAAAGTGCTTTTCATCCCAATCACCTGATTCATCAAGACATGTGGCATGTGGTTACTGTTACTGAGAAAAGACCATATGTTTAGGTTTATTTGCATGCTAAATGGTTCAGTGGTAAACATGACGGAGGAAATTGCTGTCTTATAAATTGTATATAAAGCAGTCTGAGCTTAAATGAGGGTCTTTAAGTACATGAGCACATAAGGATAAGGTCATCATTTAAAGGATTTTTCTTAGTGACTGTGGATCTTGATATTGTCCTACATGTATTTTCATATTAAGACTAGGGCTGGTATACGATTAATATTTTTTAATTAATATTATAGATAAATAGTTTTAAAGCGTCAAACAGACATTGCAAAAAGTAGCTTCAGCGAGAAATATTTTGTGTGATTCAACATCTAATGTATAACATATGGTCTTTTGGACCATGAGGGTGGGTAAATGATGACAAAATTTTCATTTTGGGTGGGTGAACTATACTTTAAATAATAACATCATGCAGAGAAATATTAAGCTTGCAAAATATGCTTTAAAAATAGCACAAAACTTGACCGTTTTTTTCAGTTTGTTTCTGCTGTTTATATTAATGAACACTAGATGTCCTCATTAGCAAATCAATCTTACTACATACAAAAACACTTCTGTTCACGATTATTAAATAAGGATCTGTAGAGTTGCTTCTCTAAACAAGGCAAATATTAACTTATTTTGACTTGTTTATTATTTTTGTGTTTAATACATCGACTGTATGGTTTAATACTGCAAATTACTGTGGTTCCTAATTATATCATAGGCTTATTATTGCTGATCACTGTTGTTGTGCTGTTATTGTAATATTTACCATTATATAATTAGACGGGTATAGAAAAGATTATGAAAGTGTCACTCCATAATACAATAGCAACATATATAAATATGTATAGTATTTTTATGTTACATTAATCAGTATTTAGCACACCTTCCTAAGGAAAGGATCAGAAGACATGGCATTTAGTCAATTATATTTAGACAGACTTCTAAATATCGTTCCAGATCTATACTTGTGCTCTTATTAGTTAAGTTATTTTGCCTTTAATGTACATAAACGTGCAAACAATATAATTGCGCTTTTGAATTTATTTTGATGTTATTTACAGAGTGCGAGCTGTCTCTTTAATACCGCGTGGTTTAACGTATATAGATGTTGCTGCTGATTGGGCTGACATGTTTAGTACACACTCACCAAACAAGAGAAAACGAATTTCAAACCCCGTTTCCAGAGAACATGTTGTTCAAACCGGAAACCGTAGCATAAACGGTGCACACCGGTTTGAGCTTGAACTTGCCCCAGTTGTTGTGTTTTGTTTTTTTAGTTACTCCGAGATAAGCATTGACGAACACGTGCAAGTCACTTACGCAATCTGTTGGAAAGCGGTACAGCAATGTGACCGTGTCCTGATTGGATCGTGTGTGACCAATCTAAAGAGCTCCGCCAATCAGCGAGCGGGTGGGCGTGGCCAGTACCCTGCAAACACTTGAGGGGTACAAGATGTTACTGTTCCACTGCTGTCCCACTGCCTTGATTATTAGCTAGGAAACGTTTGTCTCACAAAAGACCAAAACAGATGGAACACGAATTACAGAGATGTGTTTTTCCAAAGCATTTGTGTTGTTGGACCGTTTACGAAGCCACATATCAGTGTTCTATTTTTATATTATATTTCTAATTATTTTACTATTATTTTGTTTTATTATCCCTTTAAAACCAATAGTAAGCAATCGAATATTTTTTATTTATAGTATCTATAACTTTAGTAACATTAATTAACAATTAACAATTGGACTATTGTCTATCCAATGTAAATGTGACAAAATAGATACTGTCAGTGTAACTTTAAGGAATTCATGTTTAAACTGCTCGCTAATGTACATCACTGAATAACATATATCTGGGACGAACGTGTGTCCAATATATAATAAAATAACTGTTGTTCTATCTAAGCAGTTAGTGAGATTGAAGACCTAACGAAACTCATCCAGCGTTTCTCCCATGTGACCGTGGCGAGCGAGGCGTTGCCAATGGGGAAGTGACGTCACGGCGCTACGTTCGTGTTCTCAATGTCCACAGGAGATACGAGGCCTGCGACAAGCTTCAGCGCCGGGGGTCCGCTGTTAAAATCCAGCTCCATCCTCTTTATCCTTGGGGATAATGATGACCAAACCGACAAGAGCATAATCTACAGACTCTAAGATTTCGCCTGATCACAATATTGTGATATTTCGGATTTAAATATATTAGAAAAGGAATGGTGAAAAGTGAACTCCGTCGGAAGAATCCGAATTCTCTTCAGGGACTCGGGGGGGTTGGGGTCGCATAAAGATACATAGGATCGCAACAGTTAAACGACGCGTAAAAATATTAAGGTAAACGGGAATTTAAAGGCCAACGGTATCTGGTTTTATAGAAATTAGCTGAAATACAATCAAGGGACTCGTCCGAGAGACGCCAATACACAGCGATGGAGCTACGAGTTGGAAACAGATACAGACTTGGTAGAAAAATTGGAAGTGGATCATTTGGAGACATTTATCTGGGTAAGTATAAACTTAAACACTCGTAGACACTCTTGCTATAAAGCTGTCAATAATATAAAACGCTTAACAAGCTCTATTGTTTCATATGTCTTTCAGCTGTAACTGTCAGTGGCGTTTTTACAAAGATTGACTCGTTATAGTCTGTTTATGAGGTCCGTTTCTCAGTTCTTCGGGCATTTATATGGAAAACCCGTATTTTCTAACCATGACAAGAACGTATTTCAGACCACAAGTGGTTTGTTGAAGTTGAAGAGTATATAAACTTTACGTCCCGTTTGGAACAACACTCCAGGAGGTCATACGTGACCATAAAAATGTGCTTTTGACCTTAGACTCAGATGTCAGTTGTATCAGATGGAATACAACACCTGATTTAAATTGATTTGTGATTTCACTGAACCTGTCAATAGGAGTTTCTAAACAGGTCCTCTCTTGTGTGTAAACTCTGAATGAATCTTACCTGTCCATGCAGGTTTCACTGAAAGCGTGAACCACCCAAGCCTGACATGTTGAATCACCCAATGATGGACATTCAGCCAAACCTGGCTGATGCTTTTGCAGTCTATTAAAAATCAGATTATACTTTTAAGGGCTCATGAATCATGCGATCTCGTTGATCTCATTAATCCTGCGATCTCGTTTTTCTGATCACAAGATCATGGTGCCTTTTGGGGAAACAATTTTGATTCAAGTCGTTGTGAAGCAACAGTGAGGAACCAGAAGAACTCTTTATGTATATACTAAATGGCCTTCATGGTTGATACCATCAGTATCAGACCAGGAAGTCGTCGATCATTTGAATATCTATGGTTGACATTTAGAGATTGTATTGATGGCTGTAGAGAGCCATTGTTTTGTATATATGTATACATGGCACCAAAGTAGTTCATTGTTTTTTTGTTAACACACTAAACTTTTAGTGGTACTCTAAACCACCTTAGCATTTCATTTTCGACTCAAGACTGTGATTAAATGTACTTGTGTAGAGCAAGATGTGAAGTTCATCTTTTATTCAGAAGGCATTAAAGGAAGTTTTGCAGCTGGTGGCCTTAATTCTTCTAGCTGTGGTCTCCTCATTAACACTGTTTCTCTCACATGGTTTGAAACCCGTGGACAGAATGTTGAATTTAATCAAAGCTCCTCCAAACATCAGGTTCAAATGCAATCAGCTTCCTTTCATTTTGACAGAGAAGCACTGTTGGCAAGGGGACTTTGATCATCATAGTGTTGAAGTGTGGTGGGGAGACCTTTATCCTGAAGCTCTTTAGCTGAGATGGGATAGTTTCAGTCTGTCTGTGTGTGAGAACAGGGCTTGGTGGGTGTGGTGAGATTGTAAACTCCATCTGCTCAGTTGTTTCATAACTGCACCCACCTCTTTGGTACGTTAACATAATTAAATGCTTTTTTAATTGAATGCCTAAAATGTCAGGTGTGATTCTGAGGCAGTGCTATAGGAAGATCTTCAGTAAATGACTGTGTGTGAAATACACTGAAATCATCTGCCATATCATTAGCATTAGAGGCTGAAAAGATCAAACCCAACCAGATTTGACTCATTGCATTATGTTACACCACTTACTGCCCTTACAAATCATCAGAGAGTCAGCGTAAATGCAACACTTCTCCGCTTTTCTTAGGATTCCGTAATATTTGCATCATGGGAGGCCTCAGGTGTGTGAATCACCCAGGAATGTCCCACTCCTCTACAATTCTGTTTCCTTTCAGCTTTTATGTAACTTCAGAAGGTTTGGTCTGGATAAATTATGTGGTGATGTTTGTAGGTTTGGACAGGATGCCACTTTTGTAACTTCCCCTTCATCTTTCGACGCCGAAAATGGAGATCTCATTTAGCTACCTTATCAGATGTTTGACATCTATTTTTCATGTGTGTTTCGAGCACATGGAGTTTTATGTCAGTACCCAGTATGGGCCCATTAAGAGTCAGCTGTTGGATGGGCACTGGTTTTTCTTTTTTCGGAGTGAGCTCTTGCACAACGCTGTCGTATTATTGGTTTTCTTTATCATTGCAGTAGAGGTGATCTGTAGCCAATGCAGAACCATTGTTGTTTACTTTGTTCATGGCAGATATAGGCTTGGACCTGCTCCCCATTTGACTGTTTTTCTTGTTTGATCTAAATGTAGTCACGGGGTTCTGATTGTTTGTGCTCCTAGACTAAATGTGTCTAATTTGCTGATAAAGTTCTGCGTAGACCTGACTTGCATGACGTGCGTTTCTTTGCTATCAGCTGAGATGAGCATTATCCTATGCTCTGTTTGTTTTTTAAATATCTCAGAAACCAGCTAAACAAGTCCTTGAGTTTCTGTTCAGACAACAGTGGTAGCAGTTTCAGTTTCAAAACTGATTTTGGTTTGCTAAGTGGACACATTAAGATTCTGCAGAATGTCCAAGAGTGCAGAGTATTCATATCATGTCACCAAATCTAAAACTATTATATTCCCAATATATTATTCCCTTAGAATCTCCATTACATTTCTCAAATCTTGTTCACCTTTAAAATGTGATCAAATGGCAAACAAATCTGTACCGCTCATTTACACAGACACAGAGAACAAGCATACTTCATATTTTAATAGGATTATTCTTGCATTTTAATATTTACATTTTGATATTGCATTTTAATTAATTTTACAGGCCTATTCTTGATTTTATTCATTGAAATTGACAAATTCTGAGACATTCCCTGTTATTTGGTAAATTCCCTTTTATGACTGAATTCACAGTTTTTGTCTGTGTTTTCCACATTGCGAGAATCATAGGGAACTTTAATAGCCAAGATGCTTTGTACCAGGCAGGTCCTTTAAGATGAAGATAAGAGAATTCTTTTAAAAAGTAATTTGACTGTCTTGGAAAAATGTTCGGACTTATGGATCATTGTATAATGACTGATTTTGCTAAAATAAAGTAATGCTTTTGTTCAGCAAGGATGTATCAAATTGTTCAAACATTTGAACAGTAGTGCAATCACAAATTATAAGGGTCAATTAATTATGATCTAGAGTCGTGTCAGTTTGTTGGAGATTCAGGCTGTGTTCTGATCTCATTCACTGTTTTAATGGCTCTGTTTCTCGCTCTGCTCTAGGCACAGACATTTCAGTTGGAGAAGAAGTGGCCATCAAACTGGAATGTGTGAAAACAAAGCACCCACAGCTCCACATTGAGAGCAAGATTTACAAGATGATGCAGGGTGGAGGTAATGAGAAAAGGGTTTTGATTAATCAGTAAATAAGGGTTTGAGGGGCTCAGTAAATGGATGTAATCAATGAAGTGATTCATATTTGCCAACAATCATCTGTTGGGTTTCCAGGCTTTATTTAGGTGTTCTGTGTGCTCCCTTTGCAGTTGGCATTCCTACTATAAAGTGGTGTGGTGCAGAAGGAGATTATAACGTGATGGTGATGGAGTTGCTCGGCCCCAGTCTGGAGGACCTCTTCAATTTCTGCTCCAGGAAGTTCAGCCTGAAGACTGTCCTGCTGTTGGCTGATCAGATGGTATGATACAAAGTCACATCGACAAGTAAAAAAATAGTTTGCTGCAGAAGTACAACTTCTTTTTAATGTGTTTTTTGTAAACCTTTCGTTCCTCAGATTAGCCGCATTGAGTACATCCACTCCAAGAACTTCATTCACAGAGATGTGAAGCCTGATAACTTTCTGATGGGCTTGGGAAAGAAAGGAAACCTGGTCTACATCATTGACTTTGGTCTAGCCAAGAAATACCGTGACGCACGAACACACCAGCACATTCCCTATCGAGAGAACAAGAACCTGACGGGCACTGCACGTTACGCATCCATCAACACACATCTTGGCATTGGTAAAAAACACATTCTTTTCAGTCAGTTTGTAGATTTGACTGTGTGTGTATGTGTGTGATCCAAATGAAACCTGGTAAAACAAGAAGCTTCTCTCAAAGGCTAATCCTGTGAGATTCCTAGTATTAACTTAAACAATTCCAACTTTTTATTCATGTTTTTCTACAACCCGAATTCCAGAAAAGTTGGGACGTTTTTTAAATTTTAATAAAATGAAAACTAAAAGAATTTCAAATCACATGAGCCAATATTTTATTCACAATAGAACATAGATAACATAGCAAATGTTTAAACTGAGAAAGTTTAAAATTTTATGCACAAAATGAGCTCATTTCAATTTTGATTTCTGCTACAGGTCTCAAAATAGTTGGGACGGGGCATGTTTACCATGGTGTAGCATCTCCTTTTCTTTTCAAAACAGTTTGAAGACGTCTGGGCATTGAGGCTATGAGTTGCTGGAGTTTTGCTGTTGGAATTTGGTCCCATTCTTGCCTTATATAGATTTCCAGCTGCTGAAGAGTTCGTGGTCGTCTTTGACGTATTTTTCGTTTAATGATGCGCCAAATGTTCTCTATAGGTGAAAGATCTGGACTGCAGGCAGGCCAGGTTAGCACCCAGACTCTTCTACGACGAAGCCATGCTGTTGTTATAGCTGCAGTATGTGGTTTTGCATTGTCCTGCTGAAATAAACAAGGCCTTCCCTGAAATAGACGTTGTTTGGAGGGAAGTATATGTTGCTCTAAAACCTTTATATACCTTTCAGAATTCACAGAGCCTTCCAAAACATGCAAGCTGCCCATACCGTATGAACTTATGCACTCCCATACCATCAGAGATGCTGGCTTTTGAACTGAACGCTGATAACATGCTGGAAGGTCTCCCTCCTCTTTAGCCCGGAGGACACGGCGTCCGTGATTTCCAACAAGAATGTCAAATTTGGACTCGTCTGACCATAAAACACTATTCCACTTTGAAATAGTCCATTTTAAATGAGCCTTGGCCCACAGGACACGACGGCGCTTCTGGACCATGTTTACATATGGCTTCCTTTTTGCATGATAGAGCTTTAGTTGGCATCTGCTGATGGCATGGCGGATTGTGTTTACCTACAGTGGTTTCTGAAAGTATTCCTGGGCCCATTTAGTAATGTCATTGACACAATCATGCCGATGAGTGATGCAGTGTCGTCTGAGAGCCCGAAGACCACGGGCATCCAATAAAGGTCTCCGGCCTTGTCCCTTACGCACAGAGATTTCTCCAGTTTCTCTGAATCTTTTGATGATGTTATGCACTGTAGATGATGAGATTTGCAAAGCCTTTGCAATTTGACGTTGAGGAACATTGTTTTTAAAGTTTTCCACAATTTTTTTACGCAGTCTTTCACAGATTGGAGAGCCTCTGCCCATCTTTACTTCTGAGAGACTCTGCTTCTCTAAGACAAAGCTTTTATAGCTAATCATGTTACAGACCTGATATCAATTAACTTAATTAATCACTAGATGTTCTCCCAGCTGAATCTTTTCAAAACTGCTTGCTTTTTTAGCCATTTGTTGCCCCCGTGCCAACTTTTTTGAGACCTGTAGCAGGCATTAAATTTTAAATGAGCTAATTAAGTGCATAAAAGTGTAAAATTTCTCAGTTTAAACATTTGCTACGTTATCTATGTTCTATTGTGAATAAAATATTGGCTCATGTGATTTGAAATTCCTTTAGTTTTCATTTTATTAAAATTTAAAAAACGTCCCAACTTTTCCGGAATTCGGGTTGTATTAAAACAACAATGTTGCATAAGTGCAACCACAACAGAGACCCATGTTTAGATTCAATTCGTTTGATAGATTTAGTTGTAGCAAATTGCATAAATGGCCATGTGAAGGAACAACGACTTTCATTTGAGCAGAATATCTCAGTGGAGATCTCTAAACTCATACATGTTTACTGGTGTTTTAGTTCCTCAAAGAGAGTTTATGCATGTATTACACTGGACAGAAAATTTATTAATTTAAACAAAAACTTTGATATCTGGAAACGCCAAGTATGAAAGCAGGTGGAAAGCTTGTTACAAATGTAAGATAATGCAAATGACAAGTGACAAAAAATACTTTCAGGATAAATAACAAGTGGGCAAATATCACAGGTGATTACCGTATATAAATCGCACCTAAGTATAAGTCGCATCAGTCCAAAAATACGTCATGACGAGAAAAAAAAACAAAAAAACATATAACTCGCACTGGACTATAAGTCGCATTTATTTAGAACCAAGAACCAAGAGAAAACATTAACGTCTACAGCCGCAAGAGGGCGCTCTATTCTGCTCAGTGTAGACTACCAGCCAAACTATGAAAGAAGTGGGTGGTGTAGGTGCAGTGGATAAAACACATTCCTTTGGTGTGAGAGACCCGTGCTCGAATCCACAGTGAGACACCAATGTGTCCCTGAGCAAGACGCTTAACCCCTAGTTGCTCCAGAGGCGTGCGACCTCTGACATATACAGCAATTGTAAGTCGCTTTGGATAAAAGCGTCAGCTAAATGAATAAATGTAAATGAAAGTGCGACTTATAGTCCAGAAAATATGGTATGCTTGATTAATAAAGAGAAGTAGTAATCACAATTCAAATTAAATTTAACGTCCAGCCTTAGCGACTTAGTGTAGTTACTGATCATTTGATGAGCTTTCTCGCTTTATTTTTCTTTCCAATTTCTCTACTGGTTCTGTATGACATCAGTGTGTGCTCTTGCTCAAGTGGATGCATGTATATTTTTAGCGTTTCCCAGAAGAGATTGGTTTGTGTACGTGTGTTTGCAGCAGTTAAAATGCTTATTCATGAATCATACAGTAGCAGTCATCCTTTCATGCTCCATGCAAGCGTCTATAATTCAATGCACGTGTCTCTACAGAGCAGTCTCGGCGGGATGACCTGGAGTCTCTCGGTTACGTGCTGATGTACTTCAACTTGGGCTCGCTGCCTTGGCAAGGACTGAAAGCCGCCACCAAGAGACAGAAGTATGAGCGTATCAGTGAAAAGAAGATGTCCACCCCCATTGAAGTTCTCTGCAAGGGCTACCCATGTATGTTCAGAGCCTTGTGTCATTTCTAAGATTTTGTGAATGTTAGTCAGACTTTGTCTTTGAAATGATGGTTATAATCCAGTATTGTAATATGCCTGTTTGTATTCTGTCCCAAAGCTGAATTTGCTACGTACCTCAACTTTTGCCGATCACTCCGATTTGATGACAAGCCAGACTATTCGTATTTGAGGCAACTCTTCAGGAATCTGTTCCACAGACAGGGCTTTTCCTATGACTATGTGTTTGACTGGAACATGCTTAAATTTGTAAGTACATGTCTGGATGGTCTTTGTTCTTTAGAGTGTGATAAATGAAACTTGTGTTGCTTGTTGTAGTTTGTTCATTAGTGATATATGAGACTTAAACTGTTATTGATTGGGTATGGGTCTTGTGTTGTGCAGAGGTACGACATTTTGTGTGTAGATGGTGGTTGCGTTTCTAAGTTTTTAAATATTACACCACATAAATCCACTTTTGGAAATCCACTACATTGTTGCATTTCCCCTTTCTCAGGGTGCCAACCGTACAGCAGAAGAGGCAGAACGTGAGAGGAGAGAGCGAGACGAGCGGATGAGGCACAGCAGGAATCCTGCAGCTCGAGGGATCCCAGCAGCCTCAGGCAGACCCCGCCCCACACAGGACGGAGCTCCGCCCACACCCCTCACCCCCACCTCTCACACAGGTGAACAGTCTGTCACTTACCTCTCAGGTACATGAAAGACAACAAGGAGGCATCTCATACTTCTCACTATCTCACAGCAAACACATCCTCACCGAGACCGGTGACTGGCATGGAGCGCGAACGGAAGGTCAGCATGCGGCTTCATCGTGGGGCCCCAGTGAACGTGTCGTCCTCAGACCTGACGGGGCGACAAGACACCTCCCGCATGTCCACATCACAGGTATATTGCAGACCCTGCTCATTCAATCAATAAGCAGAACAATAATAAACTGCATTACAAAAGTAGCCAGTCTGTATCTGAATGAGGTGTTTTGATATTTTCTTACCGATAAATGAGATTTTACTCTGGCTGAACAAATAGTTTAGTGCCTCAGGGTTTGAATGGTTACACTAGGAATTCTTACTTCTACACACAAATTGTTCACACAAATAAATACCTGATGAAATATTAGTACATCTTTTATTGCTTACAGTAATTGACCTTTTGATTCTCATGATCTCTTTTAGAGTTTCTGACTGGTGACATTTAACTTAAAATTTAATCTGCTTATTAGATTTTCTAGGAACCTGTTGACCTAACGTTTGTGTTTCTGGGAAAAGTCATTTCAGCAGCATTTTTTTTTCCAATATGACAGACAGTAGGCATTGTATGATTATGAGTTGGTGTGAGCAGTGTGTTGGTGTACTAGTGATTGTGTTGTGGGGGTGGAAGGCTGTAATGTTCTCTCTCTTCACCCCAGAATAGCATTCCCTTCGATCACCACGGCAAGTAGTGGATCATCACTTCCTTGTGCACCAGGTCAGTTTGATAAGCTTGTGTTGACTGCACATTGCCTTGTTTTCTACCAACTGGGTGAATATCATTTGAACTGTCATATTTTATTTTTTTAAATAAAGGTTCTAAAAGGTGTTTTTGCATCTCTGAATAGTTCTTAAAAAAAAAAAAATCTTAGTGTGATGAACATTTCAATAATTTGGAGAGACTTTTACTACAAAAAAAAATGCAGAGGATATGTTCCATGGATATTAATGGTGGTTCTTGGAATTATAGATTATGGAATTATGTTTTTAGTGTATTTCAAAATTAAAACAAGTCTTTAAGATATTAATACTAAGAATTTTCATTGTGCATTTTCTGCTCTACCATTTTCATAATACACACATATATTTATAAATATATACATGCATGCATACATACACTAGCGGTGAAAAGTTTTGGATCAGTAAGACTTTTTTTTAAAGAAGTCTCTTATGTTCATCAAGGCTGCATTTATTGATCAAAAATACAGAAAATACGTTATAACAATAGAAAATAATGGTTTCTATTTTAATATCCTTTAAAATGTAATTTATTTCTGTGTTTCAAAGCTACCATCGGGCACTACTCCGGTATAAAGTGTCACATGATCCTTAAGAAATCATTCTAATATGCTGATTTAATTATTAGAATTATCAATGCTGGCAACAGTTGTGCTGCCAAATATTTTTTGGAAACTGCAATACTTTTTTCAAGATTCTTTAAATAAAAAGATCAAACGAAAAGCATTTATTCAAAATATAAATCTTTTCGAACAATATAAATCTTAGCAATTTAACAGCTCCTTGCTGAATTAAGGTTTTAATTTTAAACCGTTTTTAGCACTGATAATAAATCAGCACATTAGAATGATTTTTGAAGGATCATGTGACACTGAGGACTGGAGTAATGATGCTGAAAATTCAGTTTTGATCACAGGAATGTGATTTTAATGTATATTAAAATAGAAAAATGTTATTTTACATCTTCCTAATATTTCACAATATTAAAGTTTTTTTTTCCTGTGTTTTTTATCAAATAAATGTAGCCTTGATGAGCATAAGTAACTCCTTTAAAAAAAAATACTTTTTAAAAAAATTGTTCTGATCCCAAACTTGCGTTAGTGTGTGTGTGTGTATATAGCAAGACTGTTTATTTGATCAGAAAAACATTGAAAACACGTATATTGTGAAATATTACATTTTTAATAGCCATATATTGTGTATACAATTTATTTTGATGGTTAAATGTTAAAAACTGTGGAAACCGTTTTTTCACACACATTTGATTACTAATATTAAAACAATTTTGTTTATCATTTATATCTTCATTTAGGCTTAAAACAAGACCCAGACCATTTTGTGAGATTCTTAATCATTCTTAAAGTCTTTTTTGAAAGACTGTTTTGTTCAGTGGCAGTTGTCATTTATTGGGTGTCTCTTTCTCTTGTTGCCGTTTACAGATTGTTTCCATGTCCCAGAAGCCTCCACTTTGCAATATGGAGCACGATGGGCAACCTAACTACACACGGCTGATTGACAGCTCTCCACCGTCAGCTAATAGATAGGGCGTCAGTCTCTTTCTTCTATTGACCAAACCAAAATGGTGTAGAACCAACCTGACCTCTTTGCTTCGGGCTCTTTCTCCTCTTCTTCTTACCTCATTTTCTCATATTTTCTCTCCCACTCTCTTTAAATGTTCTCGTGGACATGAGAGCTACAGCCTGTTGGGTTGACCAATCAGAGACTGGATCGGATCAGCCAGCCACACCATTGTCATCTCCTGCTTCCTTCCTTAACAGTTCCACTCTTACACATTCAGTGCTGCACAACTTTCTCTGGTTCAGGCTCCTCACGATTGAGGCTAATGTATCGTCTGTGTGGTTTAAATGTTTCTTTGTATACTGAATTTTCTTTTGTATTTTAACCTGGGTTAAACAGACGAGTCCGTCTGGTGGCGTTAAGGGTTCACTTTAAGTTTTTTTTTTTACTCTGTATTTATTTTTTAATATACATTTTAATAACCCTCTGTAGCTGGTGTAGTCCTTTCCCACGGTGAAGCTGGTGGTATAGAGTGGAATGCCCACAAAGGCTCCAAAATCCCAGCATACATCGCTGATAGCAAACAGACTCCACAGCCTGGTTTTCACTCGTGCACGTCCTCCCAGAGGGACCCTGTGAACCTCAACTGTTTGTCTGCTAAATTGATCTTTAACTGTACAAAACTGCCTCCCCCATTATTGTGTCTTCTGTTTCTAAGCTGTGATATAACTGTAAAATAATCATGTAAATGTTTCCATGCAACTCTTTAGAAAGACTATGAAATGACTGCAGATGGTTTGAGTCTGAAAGTTATCGAGTTATTTTTACCCACATTTTCATAAAGCCACAACAATGAAGTGCCAGACTTTGGGGGTTTTATGCATTCTGAACTTGATCTTAGACTCTTGAGGGTGATGTTTTGAATCATTGAGATCATGCTTAGAACTGCAACGTGTCTTCTGAAAAGGTTGGTTATGTTTTGTTGCAAGGTTGAAAGAATGAAAACAAATCAAAGTCTTGCTCTGATGTTTAGTGATTTTATTTTTTTTCCCCTTTACAAAATATTCCAGCACTGATGTGGCTTTTCTAATGCACATTGAAAGCTGGTCTGGTCATCTTTTTCCCGTTATCTGTAGGGGACATTGGCAACTTCCTGGATAATATTTTTTATCTGATTCTCCCCCATTTTGAAGCCCATGGCTGCTTTGAGCTCCACATACTTTTGTGGAAGTCATGCCAATTTGTCAGTCCTGTAAGAATTTGTATTACCACCGTATTTGTGTATTTTAAACCATGTAAATAAATGAATTACTTGTACTTGTGGTTGCATTTATTTATTTTTAATTCTGTGCATATGTGTGTAGGATATAGGCAATTAAATAGAGTTGGTTTTGCTTATACATCATTAAGGTTTTATTACTTTTGAAAACATGTCCTATTTTCTAGAAATAACTTCTAGAAATAATGAATGTAGTTCATTCCAGTATCCCAGTTACTGCCATTGATACCTCAGGCAGTATAATAACCCACTATTCATGTGTCACTGTGAATTTCTCATGATAGCGTTCTCCAGTAGGCTTGGCGCTTCATCTTTCTTTCCTCTATGCTAAATCCATGATCCTACTGCCATTTTTTCTTTCTAGCTACAATTTATTTTTTCATGCTCTTCTCTTCACATGCATCTGTAATCTATTTTTGCTATCTCTTCTATGCATCTAATACCATAGTTGAACTGAAACATCCAAAATAGCTTTAAGTGTCTGAGAAAAATCCAGTACTTAAACTCTACGTTAACGGTTTAGAAACAGGATTTATCACCTTGCTAGTTAACCTCACGGTTTCAGATGAGCCACTGCTTAAGGTGCATTTACAGAAGGACACCAGCTGGACTGAACTGAAAATACTGCACAAATCTGGTGCTAATAGGATCTGGACTGTGTCTTATTGTAGGACTAGGGAGTAAACAATGTGGTCAATTACAGTTTTCACTAACCTTTTACTAACTACTATCACTTCAGGGCAAATCAGTTCACTGATTTGATGCATTTTTAATCGAATATCAATAAAGTGGGATATTTAATCATGTCAGCAAATTAACAAAAAAACAACATGAGTCAAGGTACAGTGGAGAGGGAAGAGTATTTATTTCTAAAACAATTTACAGATTCTGTACGGCTACAAGACTTAAGGCACAACCAAAAACAGCTTGTGTCTTTAGAACGTAGTAAAAGAGGGTTCCTACTCACACAGTGCTGGTGAAAAACACAAGTAAAGTTTAGAAGGGTTTAACCCATACCACCATTTTCATAAATCTTGTACCATAAAAAAAAAAAAAAAAACATTTGAGTCTTAAGTGAGGTGAAAATAAATGTTAAATAAGCAACATATTACAGGTAACAGCTGTGGTGGTCCTCTCCTGATTGATGCAGTTGATCTGGAAACACTGACATTTAGGTGAATAAATTACAAATAAATATAAAGTGGAGCTGCCAACTGACATCAACACTTTAATATAAATACTGAATCAATAAAAGAAAGTTAAAATTGACAAATAGCAAAAACCCAAACGCACTATAAAAAAATATATATATGTAACAGAGCTTTGTCCTCCAATAATATGTACTTTGAAACATTTCACAAAAATAAAAGCATGTCTGAACTCTGTACATTCCTCTAATTTAAAAAGACCAACTAGGATCCTCATTTTCATGTCATACATTTCTGTTTGAAATACAGGACTTTAAATACAATCCTGTGCTCTCTCAGGACCATTTTAAAATGTTACAGTAGATGTATATAGACACTAACAATCCACATTAGCAAACACGGAATGCCAAAGCAGCAAGCTGGTAATATTCAGTATAATCCTGGTGACCTGCTCAGTGATGTGGAGTGCTTACTGGCCAAAAATATGGTGCCACAGTATAAATTGATTCTATTTTTGTAACAAGAACCTTTTGAGAACAAACCTGACATCTGCTAACATAGAAGGCAGTGGTTGGCCTAAAAATGGTTGAAACAGAACTGCAGAGCAGGTCTAAAAGCGGTCCTCTGCAACTACACTTGAAGCGTGATACAAAAAGCATACACTACAACAAATACACATCCATGAGTCCTACAAGGGAAGCTTTGTCATATCTATTGTTCTAGTATCTTCACAGAGAGGATTCAGGTTCTACAACCACACCATTTGGTTCAGTCACCTTTTTGGAAGCGTTCTCCACCTCTATGGTTTCAGGCTCTTCAACCTTTCTATCATCAGATTTTGCCATTGCTTCATGTTCGATGGCTTGCTTCTTTCCATTGTCACCATCTCCGTTGTCTTGGTTGTCCTTTGGTGCTTTGTTGAGCTCCTCCATCTCGGTCTCGTTAATGGCCATCTCCATCTTTGCTGGAGGGTCAGGCTGTTGGGGCTTCCTTTTGATGAAGAGCATGTTACAAATGGCGAGCACAAGGGCCGAGAGGATCACCTCACACCCAGCCAGTAGAAAGACGAACATGTAATTCTTCGTGGCGTCCAGAAGACGACCTGTGAAATGTAACAAGAGAAGCATGATAAACCTACCCACGTGGATTGGCCAATTGTGGCGGCGACCCTGACTGGTCACCTGGGCACACGTCAATGACCTATGAGCGACAGTTGTCATTGTTGGTACAACTAGAACATCCATTTGTTGTGTTTGGAGGTCTAAACAATCCAAACATATGGTATTGTACAAATATAAGGCCCTTCCAACACTAAACAAAGGGTTCTTGTAAGGTACATAAAGGGCCACCTGCATTTTTGACCATTTGCAAAGAGAATGTGGTTTTCTTTGGTAGGTAATCTAAAAGACTAGAGGAGATACTTTGGTCATGTAAATGTATGTTCAGTTGACTCATTGCTTATCTTATGACTTTTCTTTAATAGCACAGACACTACCAAACATAAATGACTCTGACCTGCTCCAGGTGGTCCCACCAACACAGCAATGGCTTCAACCAATAGCACCAAGCCAATGGCACTGGAGAACTTCTCTGTCCCCACAATAGCCATCAACACTTCAAACTGTAAGGCTCCAACCATGCCATAGGAGATACCGAAGAAGATGCAGAACACCACGAGAGATGGATAGTCTTTGGCCATGGAGCCGAGAAGATCAGTGGTGCCATTGAAGAGCATAGCGAAACTGAAGAGGTAAACGCATCGTGGTCGAACCCACTTGAACCCAGCAATGATACCGCATGTTGGCCTAGCGAAGATGTCGATGAACCCTAGTATGGTGAGCAGCAAAGCAGACTTGGTGTCCTCATTGCCCAGTTCCTTGGCATAGCTTACCACAAACACAGGAGGCACAAAAAGACCCAACACCATAATGGCCGCAGCCACAGTGTAAATCAAAAAGCCACGATCTTTAAAGACAGTGAAGTCAAGAAGTTTGGGCTTTGGTTTGGATTCATTCTCCTTTTCGTCCACCTCGCTTTTTTGGGGGGGTGCTTTCAAGGGCCTCATGAGGGCTCCACATGCACAGCAGTTCAGTAGAATCCCTCCAAGGATTAGGAAGCCTCCACGCCAACCATACTTATACTGAAGGACCTGACCAAGAGGAGACAAACAGCACAGAGCCACGGGACTTCCAGCTGCAGCCAACCCATTGGCCAAGGGCCTTTTCTCACTGAAATATCTGTTCAGCATGATGAGGGATGGCTGAAAGTTCAAAGCAAGACCCAAACCTGGAGAACATAGTTTGAGGGTGTTAAAAGAAGTACACCAGAATTTCATACGTATACACCAAACAGTACTCACCGGTTATGACTCCTGTGCTGAGATAGATGTGGATGATATTGGTTGAAAAGGATGCCATAATCATACCAAGTGAGGCAAAAAGGCCCCCGACCATCATCACAGGGCGACACCCGAAACGGTTCACTAAGATGCTGCATATAGGGCCTGCAACAAGCAAACTACTGTTACCATGCAGAATCGTGATTTCCATAAAAAAAAAAATAGCATGATAATACTGTCCTCTCAAAATAGATCCTTCATGTGGACCTGTAATTTGAAAACCCACTTAGCCACACAATATTTTCATCTCTCCCTGCTGTCAGTGGACATCTGTACCTGAGCCATAAAGCATTGCAAGAAGTATGGAGGAGATCCAAGCCGTGTCACTGTAGCCCACTCCAAACTCCCGGATAAGCTCTTTGAAGAAGACGCTGACTGCTTTGGGAAAGGCGTAGGAGAAACCTGTAATGACGAAGCAGCCGAAGAGGACAGCCCAACCCCATCCTCCATCAGGTGCCTTGACCCCACTGTTACCAGTGTCTACAACCGCTCCACCCATGATGCTTTGAACAGGTCAGGTCTCAACTGCAACAAACAGCATCACAAAACCAGTGTCACTGATGGTGCTTAATTCAACAGGAAAGTTAGTGTACTTGACCTGATTGGATAATTAATGCTGAACTGCCAAATTCATGCTTGTTTACTGAATATCGCTCTACAGCTAGATCTGTTCAGTTTGCCTGGCACGCTTGATTCACACCCTTCCTCATTCAGGTTCCTGCCAAAAGCTGTTCTTGTAATTCTAGGTACAACATGTTAAATGTAATACTCCCTACCAAGTATCAAAACAAATTACAACTTTTAAAAAACCCAGCATCACAAGCAGTTTTTATTTTAGATCACAAAGTTAATTATATGGCTTCTAACCCAGAGTTTCCCATTCCTGATCCTGCAACACTGCCAGCCCAGTACTTTTTTTGTGTCCCTTATTGACACACCGCATTCAGTTCATGAGCATTCAACTAACGACCTGATGAGAATCATGGGTGTTAAATGCTGAAGGAATCCGAAACATGTAATGTGGGGGGTGCTCCAGGACCAGGATTAGCAAACACTTCTGTAGCCTACTATGCAATGCATGAACTGTTGTGCCCTTTCAAACGTCTCTCAACAGGAGGAGCTGCCAGACAGCTGTTGATAGCTACCCAACTTCCTGAAAACATTTATCATCTTACTTGTGATATCTTTTGCATCATTTCTAACCAAAAATAATAAATACCACACACACACCACAACATGACCTTAACATTATGTGCTACATTATCTTCACATTCTGCTATACAAACTATTACAAAATGGCCAACCTTCTTATACGGACCTTGTTAAAGGGCATGACTACCATGACTCATTAAACTAAAGAGACTGATTAATGAATACTCATACATACGCTTTAAAAACAAAAAGCTAATAGACACCTGCTCTTTTGTAAATCAATGTGAACTCTGAAACTATTCATCTGGATACCAAGAACAACTCTGGTATGTTGTACTATATATGTTCTTTAAATAAAATAAGTTACACTTAAGTATTACCACTGTTACTTAACTTACTAACGGAGACATTCATGCAAACAAAAAATAGTTTGCTCTATTTTTTTTTTTTACATATATGTGGAAATCAGTAGATCAAGAACTATGATGTAGAAGAGCTGCATTAGGTAATCATGTAACTAATGTATGTATGACCTACCTTACTTAAGGTCCCTGAAAACTGATTCTCTCTCTGACTGTTCTGATCCTCCCTCGTATCTACATCATTTAGTGGCAAGAGGGGGGTGGGGCTGTGGGGCACGCCTCTGTAGACTACCAGCCTAAATTAAGACTCTGACAATTCCCCATGTGGTACTGATTGCAACAACCAGAATACCCTCCCATGAGGTTAAGAGTAGCTTGTCTTGTGTGTACCCTCATCTTATGTAGATTTTCATTTAAAAAAAATTGTGCTTGAGATTTTAACTTATGTTTGTTTAAGGAGGAATTATGTAGGGTTAGAATTTATTTTAGAAAGGCCATTGAATTGTTTCTCAGAAACAGGTCACAGCTGGCACTGACTCTTTGTTAATTATGGATGCTTCTTGTCAAGTCCTTACTAATTAGCAAAATGGCTGATTCTAATCTGTCAGTTGCGATGCTGCGACAAGATTACTTCTTGTATTCTTTTCATTGATTTTCAAATATCTAATCAATCCTATATATAGGTCTGTGTGTGACACCACTCTTAATGTTATTGTTGTTTTTATGATTATAGTTGATAAAGGTATTAGATGTAATGATAAGGATAAGTCTGAGTAGGGAATTAAGGCCGATTTACATTATACATTACAGCCTTCACTGGCTTTCCTCCCCCTACAATACTCCATGGTGAACGAGATTTCACCAAGTGCAACATGTTCCAGGAACAACATTCCAATCAACCAATCAGATTTGAGGGATAAGTTTACAGCCTTACAACCACAGTTGATGCTTCTACACCCTTGTTTTTCATTTCCCTCTGATTTTAGGGTTTATTTATGGGTAGGGTTAGATCTATATTTTTGGACAATAATTTTGATCCATGAACCATGTCTTAGTTTGCAAAACCACGGGTCGCTGTGATTTTGGCAAGTAAGACATGTTTCTGGATCGACATGACTGTCCAAAAATATAGACCTAAACCAGTCTCTACCCCTAAACCTAACCCTACCCATAATTTATTCCTAAAGTCAGTGGGAAATGATAAGTGAATAACAACGGTGTAGTAGCATCCAACCTTGAAAACTTATCCCTTGATTCTGATTGGTTGTTTGGAACAAGGATGTTGATCCAGGAACATGTTGTACTTGGTGATATCACATTCACCAAAATCACCTGACCCTATGCTATATGACTCAAATTTAGGGGGGATGGTATGAAATAAAAACCTTTTTTAAAAGTAACACAAATTTTGTAATCATTATGATTATGTCAAATTAGCTACAGGAAAAAAAGTAGCTGCAGGAACAAAAGTAGCTACAAGAATGTGCCTGTAAGTCCCCTGTAAACCAATGTAAAATTCCTAAACGTCATAATTACATGAATTAATATGCGATTCTGTCTTTAAATATTTGCACGAAGGGCATCTGATGCAACGATGCTCTCTGGTCTACGTGCTAAACGTGACATTTATACTCTCCCTCCTCCACCTATAAGCGCTGCACTACCACATGAGTATACATCCACATATATACCATCCTCTAGTATCAATTTTCTCACTTATACAATTGTAGCATTATTGTACCAACAGCTACTCAACAATTACATTACATGCTGTGAAAATATCAGACTTGTATATAATTGTATCGGTATGTGGATAATTCACGATATACAGTTATCAAAAATAGTTGTCTTTATAACACGGTTTATATTTTTTAAATAGACAAAATAATATTATTTCTGTTCCTGAACCGAGACCTGTTAGCTACTTTCCATAAGTCAGTCTCCATAGCAGCCCATCGGCATCAGCATCCCGCATCCAATCATCTTCTCTGAACACGTTGACATATTTAAAGGAATCAATCCTCATATACATACCTTAACGATGCTCTTCGATTATTTCACTGATGATGCCCTCCTGGGACCAGGACCATCACGATCGCACGGCACTCATCTTTGAAGAGGCATTGAGTGGGATCCGCTTCTCTCTGACTGTGTTCTGCCACCAGTGAATCACTCGAGTCATACTGACGTGCAGCCAATGAGCGCGAGCGAGGGTACACGTTACGTGCGCTTCCCCACTGCTCTGTCCTTCTCTCTCTCATCCCTATCCAATCTATGTGCTCAGGGGATTTCAAGGGGATTTACGGACCTTCCATTCATATATGAAGCATCAGCTTGTTTCTCATTAGGTGCTGAACAGAAATATTATTTAGCATTTCCCCCCACATTTTGTGGCACACAACAGGTTAAATTGAAGAGTTGCAAAACAATTCGGCTAATTGGTCAACAACTCGGAACATTTCTGTAGATATAGTGTTTGTTGTTATATTGTGTATAGACAGCTGTTGGTTTTGTAGAGAGTTCTGAGTAGTGAATGAGTGTAAAACATAACGGTAGATATTACAACAATTGAAAAGAAGTACATTTTGTTTCCTCGGGAAGTTGCCGAATCCATCTCAATAAGACATGTATAATTTATACACTAAGTAGGCTACAGATACAATTGAGAACGTGACAGCAGGCAGGTAGAAACCACGTGAATCAGGTGTCTTCTTTCCCTTTGTGTCACTTTAGTTTTGTATTCCGCAAGAGAAGTTGTGTCACCGGTTTGGAAAAATTTGGGAAGAAGGTACACAATGTAAATGACATACAAAAAATGTACTCTGTGAGAAATGTATATTTTAGTATATGTAACTGAACCAAAAATAAAATACAATACAAAACAAAATAACAAATAAGTTTCCATTACTAATTTATGACTCCTTATTTTCTTTGCAGACAAAAGTCTCGGAAACGTTTTATAACTTTACGATAAGCGTGAAATTATAGTCCTGCCAGAAATAGAGCTTCGTCAGAAAATGAACACATAATTTCCGTCTTTCAAAGTAAGCAAATGACGCTCAGTTGTAAAAAAAAAAAAAAAAAAAAAAAAACCTAGATTCTAGAACTAGATTCATCCGGCAGAGTCGAAGCGGAAGTTACTGCAGACGTGTTTGGTTTCCATGGCAGCACTGATAGCTGCAGTGGCGCTGAGCCAAGCTTAAGCTATGCTTTTTAGCTAGTTAGCTTAGCTGACTTAAACGTTCAATTTAAACTATTTTAGACATATTCAACAACTTCTTTCTGGAGTAGTTGCTGTGTATTTTTACGTTTACACAGTTCCGGACATCTGTACATATGATAATAACATACAATTGAACAATAATTGCCTCATCGTTAATATTTGGGCTGATATAACGTTATACATGAAGGTAAATAACGTTTTTATTGAATTAAATAATTATGTCGAAATGGTTTAAAATAGCTTGTTTTATTTTTATTTATTTTTTTGTTGTTGCGAAGTTCTGCTTGTTGTGTTAACCATAATGATTTATTAACTTCTTGTAGCTCCGTTAGTTGTTTTTGGATCAAGAAGGATATAACTTAAGCTATTATGCAATCCTAAAATGTCTTTTTAACTAATTTACGGCTTTATATGATGCGTAGGGTTTCATTTTAGCGTTTGCTTATAAACATATTCTGATAAACATTTTATAATCGCTTCTTGTGTCTACAGATTTGCTTAACAGGATGTCAAGTTTTCCAGTGCCCTGTTTTTCAGCATCTGCGTCGTAACCATGCAGGAAGCTGTGGACCTGGAGGCCCAGCTGGCTTGTAAAGAAAGAGAATGGAAAGAGCTTCAGGCTTTGCGGATTCAACAACTGGAGACTGCTTTAAATGAAGCCACATCAGAGCTGTCCACCCAGAGAGATCGTTTCCTCCGCTTACGGGATGACTTCAAGTATAATCTACGTGTCTTAGAGGAGAGGGACAAAGAGCTGGAGCGCTATGATGCCTTGGCAGCCCGCGCTCGGACGGAAGAGAGTACCAGGCGGGAAGAGGTCAGTGAGCTGAGGATTGAGATAGCAAAACTTCAAGATGCCCTGGAGGAGCAGCGGAGGGCGAAGGAGGACATTGAAGTGCAATATCAGAAGAGGGGAGTCGAGCATAGAGTCAAACTGGAAAAAGTTCAGAAGTATGACTTTGTTTTTCAGGCTCATCTATATTTGGTCATTCACACTGATTTCTAAATTAGGTTTTTGTGGAATTTTTGATGACATTTGTTCTGCGTTTTTAGCATGATGGAAAGTGAGATTCAAAAACTCAGGGAGGAAAATGAAACACTTAGACGGGATCTCCAGCGGCGAATAAGAGAATCTGATGGTGAGCTGGCGCTTCAAAAACAGGTATGGTGTCAAATGCAAGATTTATAGTTCACATGTCATGCCAATAGCCTTGTGGGCATCACGTCGACATATAGTGCTGTTGTGCTTCAGACGTCCCAAATTCTTTCCCACTTCATTACATACGATCCTATCCTAATAAAAGCAACAACAACAAAAAAAGATTTATAGGACACATTTGTTGTGTTCAAAAACACAGGGGTCATATGTTTTAAAAAGCTGGACTGTATTTATCTAGACATGGCACAGTGCTCATGGCAGAAGATGCTCAAAAAAACACTGCAAAATGCAACGTAATGGCCAAAAACATCTGTCTGCACACGGGTGTCAGCAACACACTAATAACACGTCCACAGAATAAAAAAATACATTGATTACATTTATTGACTAAACATCTATTGTGTCCAAACCTGTAAATTGAAGTCTCTTTAAATCTTATTTGTATTGGGTATTTACAGTTATTATGCTGTTTCAGGTCTAAAAAATTAATCTACAAAGTGGATGTCCTGGGATTAGTGCCAGGACATTGCATGTTATTTAAAGTAAACCCACTGACCTATAAGGATTCCAGCTGGCAGGAGTTCTTAGTTGTTGAGCTATGTCAACTAACCGCTAAAGCAATCCTCACCTCACTCAGTAAAGTAAAATGATAAGGCCGTGAAGGATCACAGATAATGTCAGTGAATCAATGCTATTTATGCTGGAGGTCAGTTTGAAAATAGATTATTGTTGTTCAATGTTGTTGTCGCTTGCCTTTTGACATTTAAATGTTGTTTAAGCATAGGCATATAAGGGTTTGGTAAATCTTTTTTCCTGCATTATTAGGTTAAACAGTATCACTTACAGTGAATCTTGTAAATTGCAATCCACAACAGGAAATGATAGCAGATTTTGACAGTGAGATGAGGAAGCGGGAGCATGAGTTCCATCTGAAGCTGGATGAAATGAACAGTGTGGTTCTCTCACATGAGCTCAAAGTAAGAACCCTACCACATCAATCCTATTATAATCTTTATGTTAGACGTCAGGGCCGTTTTGACCAGTGGTTGTCAACCTTGATTCAAATTTGTATTTTTATTTATTTTTTGGTTGAGAACAACCGCTTTGTCACTACATGACCTAAAGTACTGTATGTTGGTGAACTGAAACCCACATGAATGATGGATTGGAATACTGACCGTGAGCTAGGCCCCATTATCTAAATGCCAGTGCCTGAACTTATACTTGTTTCTGAATGGGGCCACATTCCCACAGTCAGGTTCCAGCTTAATTTGGAAAGCCTTCCCAGATGAGTAGAAGCTGGTAGGAAGCACATAGGTGTTCACATACTCTATTGCCATAGTATGAATGATCATCTGCATTTAAAATTTTATTATTATTAATCTTTATTGTTCAGGAAAAGCTATTGAGCAAAGAGCTGGAGGTCCATGCCAAAGCTCACAGTCAGGCCGCTGAGGCCCTGCAGACCGCTGAAGAACTTCACCAGCAGGCTCAAAAAGAGATCCGGCGCAGAGACTGGGAAATAAAGAACACCACTGCAATGAAAGACTCTAGGTCAGCTGCCATGTGTGTGTTAACTAAAAAGCTGTTGTTTTTTTTTCATTTTAAAGATCATGAAGATCATTATTACTTTTTTACAGGATAAAAGAGCTTGAAGACAAACTAAAACAAATGGAGAGCAATTATAAAAAAGAGCAAGAAGCCTACAACAGGAAGTAAGTGGAGGTCATTGAGGTCATGAACCTTTCTGTGCTCAGATTACTCTGGGTAGGCCAGCATGTCTTGCTCTGATGTTTTGAAATTTGATGTATTCAGACACACAGAACTGGAACGAAGGTCTCGGGAGAAAAAGGATGCGTTGGGTCTCATGAAAGAGGCTCATGCCAGGGAGCTCCACGAGGAGAGGGGGAAAATCTCAGAAATGCAGGCTCAACTGGACAGGATGATCCTGGAGCAGGAGAGGAGACAAAAGAGCCATACGGATGACCTTCATCACAGAGAACAGCAGATACAAGAGTACGCAAAATTGCTATCTGCAGAAATGTTCTCTGGTTTATTTATACTTAAGCTTTATTGCATAAAGATGTACATTTTCATGAAATGTTAAATGATCCGTTTGTGTAAATGGATGGGAGATGCATTTTGCAGCTCCTGCTGAAGACTAAATTACTGTAAAAACATTGAGAGGAAATGTGTGGGTGTCCCTGCGAATGGCTTTCTGAGCACTAGGATTATATAACATGTTTAAGATTCAAGACCTCAAGGTAACAATTGCTCCTAATTTTTCTGTGCTTATAATGTAACATTCATAAACTATAAACCAAAAGTTTGGACACACCTTCTCATTCAAAGAGTTTTCTTTATTTTCATGACTATGAAAATTGTAGAGTCACACTGAAGGCATCAAGGGCTATTTGACCAAGAAGGAGAGATGGGGTGCTGCGCCAGATGACCTGGCCTCCACAGTCACCGGGCCTGAACCCAATCGAGATGGTTTAGGGGTGAGCTGGACCGCAGACAGAAGGCAAAAGGGCCAACAAGCATCTCTCGGGGAACTCCTTCAAGACTGTTGGAAGACCATTTCAGGTGACTACCTCTTGAAGCTCATCAAGAGAATGCCAAGAGTGTGCAAAGCAGTAATCAAAGCAAAAGGTGGCTACTTTGAAGAACCTAGAATATGACATATTTTCAGTTGTTTCACACTTTTTTGTTATGTATATAATTCCACATGTGTTAATTCATAGTTTTGATGCCTTCAGTGTGAATCTACAATTTTCATAGTCATGAAAATAAAGAAAACTCTTTGAATGAGAAGGTGTGTCCAAACTTTTGGTCTGTACTGTACATTTCATATGCAGAGATTAAGACCGACAACATGGTAAGACTACTGTAAGACTTATCTACTCGATTGAGAGCCTTAAGTTGTGTTTGGTACCACAGCTGTAACCAGATCCCCATTAAATTTGAACCTCTTATTTGATACCGAAGGCTCAGAACGCAGCTGGAAACAACCCGATCTGGCTGGGATACTTACATCACACAGGTCTCCAAAGAAAATGTTGCCAAGGATACAGAGCTGCTTTCTGCAGAGGAAAGAGAAGCCAAGGTGAGAGCAGAGCTGGAAAGGTGTAAAGAGGATATAGAAAGGTAAGAGGTCACAAGAGAATAATAAATGCATACCTTTAACACAACATTAAAACTGATTAGCTGTGTTGTACTGTGAGAAATAAAAGTAAGAGTAGGGATGCACCAATATATTAATTATAACAATACTAATTTGTCTGAATAAATTACAAATAAAATACAATTGTATTGCATTGTATTTATAATGTACACTATAAAATTCATATAAATGTAAGATTACATTCAACAGTGTTAAGTAATTAGTGTTTGTTTTTTTAAATATCAACTCTATGTAAGGGTTTGATGATGAAAAAGTCAATGTAAATGTAAATATAGTTTAAATGAGCATGCACAATTAAATATCAAATATAAGCTGATACCAGTAAATTAATAAAAAAGGTGCATTTAAGTCATCATGAAAAGTCTGTATTAAATGCATAGGGAAGTCAGAATAATAACATTAGGTGTGTTCAAGTCATTTCAGTGGAGCAAGATGGTATTGCACACAAAAAAAGCAAAAAATCAGGAAGATTTTTTTAAACATCCATTGAACATCTTGCATTCCATTGCATCCAACATGTTTACTCACTGACATGCCCCAACTAGGAAATTCTGGTCTAAGAAACTCTGAACATTCAGTGTTCTTTATGCAATACCTTTTGTGTGCATTCATCTCCTAAATATGATCTTTCCAACATAATTTGACCACAACATAATATTGTCCAGTAAATAATATATTGTGCATCCCTAAGTATGTGAATTTGCCAGTTTAGGTTGAGGTATAGCCACATTTGCTTTACATTTACTTTTTTTAAAAAGCAGTCCTTCAGATGAATTGTATATCTGTCAGGTATAAGCAGCAGGTGTCTAGTGGTCTGCAGAGAGAGCAGGCATTGGAGCAGAAGAGAGTTCAGCTGGAGTTGGACTGGGAGAGGCGTTGTGAAGAGGTGCGTTCTGAGCACTACCTGAGAAGTGAGGAGCTCATCCAAAGCCTTACACAGGCCAGAGACCAGGTGAGCTGATGCACAGTCAGACAGATAAAATACAAAAGTATTCAGAATAAATATTCAAAATAAAATAATTTCATGAAAAAAGAAAATTGTAACATTCTGAAGTTAGTTCAGATATATTTTATGTCCTATATTTGTGACCTATATTTTCTAAACAGTTAGTGTTTCTGGACTTGATTCTGAGGCTGGTCTCTGTAAGGGAGTTATGTTTTACATTTTGGTATCTGCTCTAAGATAACTGCTGAGCTGAGAGAGAAGGAAAGAGAATTACAGGAGACGGTGACACTGCTGAAAAGTGTCACTGTAGAGCGAGATCAGGCGTTACATGGAACCAAACCAGCACTAACTGGAATTCAGGTTAGACCACACACAGCTTTCTCTGTTACACCATTCAGACTGATATATAATACTGTGAAGGAACCATTACCATTTAGAATGTACTTTGGTTATTTTTAAAAAAACACACGTCGTGTGATGACAGCTAAAGATCTGGTGGGTGTCTCATCCAGCAGTTCTCTGGGTTTAATGCCAAAGTGTCAGAAGAGTAGGAGTCACACAGCATATGAAGCAAATCATCTGACTCTAACTCGCCTCTGGAGGATTGTCTGTGTAGTTGCTTAGAAAATGTAGCTTAAATTACTATTTAAATAAAACAGCAGCCCGCGTCAACCTCAACATCCACAGCATTTATTTCATCTAAGGTCTGTTCATCCATTCATTAAACAGAACTATAGATCGTATCCACTAGGTGCAATCCTATTACAGCTATTCAGAAGTTATATGTCACATTTAGCTGTACGTATCTGCCCTGTCAGCCATTTGGTAGGTCATTTAAGAGACTTTAAATAGCATATTGGTAGAAGATGCTTGGCCACTCACAGAATGTTACTGTGAAAGTTCACTATTAAATTTGTGCGGCTGAGTTCTTTTTTTTTTCATTTTCATTGTGTTTCTCTTCTTTTGTAATGGCATATTTTTGATAGTTTCTGAAAAAGTTACGTACAGTTTTATAAAGTTTCGTTCATTTTTATTGAAGCAAATGTAATTCCATAAGTCCTGTAATAGCTTGTGGACTGATTTAAAATTCTGATCTTTAAAAGTGTGTCAGCATGCCACAATCTCCCGCCTCCACCTAGTGGTTGCTAATTGGCTTATACCATCATTTTATTGTTTCATTAACATCTTACATAACATAAAACAATGTGAACTGCATCTTCAGGCATCTGCAGTAGACAGCAGCAGTTTCCCATCAGAAGAGATCAGGAGACTCCAGCAGCAGAACAGCACTCTCAGAGCAGTGGTGGCTGAAATGAGGAAAGATATGGAGAACCTGATCCAGCAGATGCCCATAGCTCAGAGTCAGACCACAAATCCAGAACCCAGCACTGCAGGTAATAGGGGTCTCCAGACCAATAAGGAAACGATTTGATTTGAAGTTTGAAGTGAACCACTTTCAGAAATGTCTAAATTTATTCCCCTACTTGTTGGGAAATATTCATTAAAATTAGGAATTTAAAGAATATTTTTGTTTAAATACAACAGGAAATTATTTAGGTCTGTCTTCTTGTTCACTTCTAAATCACAGTACAGTAATGCACTTACATAGTAGTATCGTGTCAAGGATACTGTAAGTAGTCCATGTAGTATATCACTTGCATTTGTGTCAGAACATTTAATCTCCACCCAGTTGTATGACAGTAATTTTTCTATTTCAGGGACTACAGACTACAGTCACGCTCTGGAGAAAGAGATCCAGGAGCTAAAGGCCAAATGTCGTGATCTGGAGGAGCGGTTAGAGGAATCTTCCAAGATTGTCAATACTGCCAGCATTCCTGCCCTTGCATTCCCTGTTTCCCCTGACAATGCTTACCTTCAAAACCACATTAGATCACTTAATGAGACCATAGGTAATTAAAAAATATCAGCTCAAACTTTTTGTGTATATTGTGGATTGGTTAAAAACGAGTTTTCTGTGCATCACTGGAGAAGAGATGAAGTGAGATTTTGGTAGGAGCACAGTGTTCTAAAGGAGACTGTTTGCAGGTGGGCTGCGAGTGGAGAAAGTAGCCAATGCCGCTGTTCTAAAGAAACAGGAAGTGAGGCTGGCTCATTTGGAGTCTGCTGTGGAACAGCTTACCCAGCAGGTAATGATTTCAGTCCCTTGCCCAGGCATCTAATAATTAGAAGGCCATAATATGATGCAATTCTTGTTTAGATGGAATAGATTTAACAGATAACACACACATACCAGTTATCACAGAGACAGTATACATGGTGTTCATCCTCTAGTTGCTTTTTTTCTTAAAAGTTTGTTCTTCTCTGACGTTTCATGATTCGTTACAGAGAAAGTTGGCTATATTGAATATATACTGTATATATGATTATATTTCTCCAGTGTCACTCAAAACACATGGAGAATGAGAGCTTACGTCTGGAGCTGGCCAATCACAAGAGGGCAGCAGCATCTGAAGAAGCGAGGCTTAAGCAAAGAGTGGCAGCAACTGAGCTGGAGTTAAATGAAGTGAGACGGGAGGCAGAAGAGTACCAAAAAGGCAGTTTGCTTCACAACCTAGAAACTGTTGCACTTAGCAACCAGGCAAGTTTTAAGTATATAGAATTTAACTTTAAATAATTATTTAGCAAAAAAAAAAAGTGCAAAAAAAGACGTGATCTTTCTGTCTTAAAGAGACAGGATGATTAATATTTTTTCTGAATTACAATTTATCTTTATTAAACTGCTATGTATTTGTGGTCAGGTGTCAGCACTAAAAGTTGACCTTGCAAGCAGGAGAGAGCCCATTGTCCTTAACAAGGTACAGCACTGCATGTAATATAATATAATATAATATAATATAATATAATATAATGCACACCATAAAAATCTTTTGTAGTACAGTTAATAAGAAACATTATTTCAGTGATATAGAAATAATTTTACCCACTTGTAGAAATTTCTTAATTCATCCCCAACTGTTTGAGAGCTAATAGAATTTTGTTTTTTGTGGTGCAAAGTCATGTCTGGCAGAATAATCAACAAATTTAAGCAGCAGCTGTTGCCCACTAGCTGTATCAGCAGTTAGGACTGCTGGCCGAACAGTATATCTCCTAATTAATGTTTATGAGCAAAGTTGATAATGTGTATTATGTGTCATTCTTGTGGTTATATGATGTATTACTGACATGAATTGTCTTATATCAGAATTATGTTTTATGGTTGCCTAAACAAGAATGTATGTCTGGTATTCAAGAGTGAGATGGTAAAGCAGCTTCAGGAGGAGAACTTTTCCATGAGACAGCAACTGCTGCTGCTGCAGAGTTCAGCCAGAGGGGGCGCCGTGGGTGATGTTCCTACTCTTCAGTCAAAGCTCAAACAGGCTGCACGCTTGATCTCCAGCCTCAGTCAGGACAAACGGCAACTCATTGAAATGGGCAACAGGCTACGGGCGCAGCTGATAGAAGCAGGACTGGAGGGTTGGTGTCGCTTTTGAAGCGTAATCATTGGTTTCAGTAGTATATTCATCTAGATTTCCAAATGGTTTGAATTATATAAGGAATTATCTCTGGCTCAAGAGGGATATAAAGAACTCTCTTCTGTTATTTTGTGAGTGGGCACATGGGGATAACAACCATAATTCACCACTCATTGTTATGCTGGTGCCCATCACAATGGACTGATCCATGTTTTTACTAAGGGATTAAAGAAACCTTAGTTTGATTCTCAATAGAGATTTTAATGCTTATTTGTCCCAGAAATTCTCCATGCTTTATGTGTTCTGTCTTGATTCGTATCAGTTATACTACTCATTGAGAAGTCATTCTCTGGCAAATCATTGCTGAATATCAGCACATCAAAATAGTTTTACTTGCTACATCCTCAGTTTGATATTTCCTGTGCATTTACTGACAAAATTGACATTTAAGTTATGGATTGTCTGAAATGGACATCAGGGATGCAAACAATCACATTTATGTGAAATTGCCCTCTAAAGCTTGTAAATAAAACTTAATTATTCAAGCATGTTTTACAAGAAAATACTATTTCAGTTTTCCTGCTTAATTTCATGTTTATTTCAGTGTGTTTCTTGTTGTTTCTTTGCAATCAGTAGTGAAATATGCTAGAAATTTCTGATATATATATTTTTTTCTTAGTTCCACGGCACTCAAAGATCACTCTCAAACCAAATGATCCAGAGCAAAGTCTGGTGGAAAAAGAACCCTCTCCGTCCGAGCATGGGGTGCAGCCAAAGAGCCGCTTATCTACCCTGGAACAGTTACAGTACCAGCTAACCACTCAGGTGACTCCTACATGACTGAGACATTGTTCAATCAAAGCGTTCTCTCTGTATTGATACAGAGAATACATGTCATCATATTAATCAGTTTGGCCTCTGTATATGAACTGATGTGAAAATTTAGACCGCTTTTATGCAATGTTATTTTTTGTCAAGGTCAGTGGAGTGTGGAAAAAGTCAGCGATCACTTCTTTGTCAGATGTATGAAAATACATGGTTGATAATAATCACACATCACACAAGCATGAAATTTAAATACATTAGTTTTTATTCTCATTCTAGGAGCTACAATATGCACAAAGAGATCAGAATAAGAAAATGGCAATTATAGTCCGTCCCCAATTCTCAGAGAGCGAAAGTTCAGACAAACGCAGACCCGCCAACCCATGGGAGCCTCCAATCAGAGTCCAGGTACTATGACATCTTCACCAGCCCATAAATATATTTTTTATACTATAAAATATTTTACACATACACTACTGTTATACTTTTATTTGACAAGAATGTGTTAATTTGGTCAAAAGCGAGATTTATAATGTTACATAAATATCTGTTTCAAAGTTTCCACCAAAATATTAAACAGCACAACTGTTTTCAACATTGATAATAGTAAGTAAGGCTTTTTGAGCACCAAATCAGCATATTTGAATGATTTCTGGAGAATCATGACGCTGAAGGCTGCATTAATGGCTGCTGAAAATTTTATTAATAATATTTCACAATATTACATTTTTCACTGTACGTATTTTTGATTAAATATATGTGGCCTTGGTGAGCATAATCTAGCTGGCCCCACATTTTTGAAGAGTTGTCTATGTAATTTTATTGGTTGTAAACAGTGTGAGTCTGTTGTAGTTGTTTCAGTGTTTGAGCTCCTTTTCTCTGTTCCTTCCTCAAGTCTGTGGGCAGTAAAGAAAACACTCCTCCGCAGAACCAATCTGAAGCTCCGGTACGACTGCCCGGGTCATCGCACTTCCTGTTGTCATCCATAGCCACTGATGATTCCCTACAGAATGTGTGGAAGATGTTGGATCAAGGTTTGAGTTCCTCTGTGTTTTCTACAAGTGACAGTGAGGACAAAGGTGAGCAGAAAAATCATAAATGAGCCACTTCAATCTTCAGACCATTTATATTTAAACATAAGTGTTGTATTGGGCCTGCTATGTTCTCATAATGAGACATTTGACTGCAACAAAATACAAGTTAGTAAGCTAAAAACATGATGGAGCAACTTCTACTGTAGTCCTCCTCTCATTACTAAACTGAATATAATTTAGTGACTGTTTAGCCATGCTGAATGAGTACTGTACACATTCTTGTGCATGTGTAATTGTCAAGGGATCAGATTAGATCAGAGTAGCTTAGAGAACTGAGGGAATCATGATAGAGCAGCATGATTGGACTTAACGCCAAATGAAAGTTGCCCAATCTATGGTCATAATGCTGATTAGAAAATAAAGCCATTTGATTTTTGTAACCAGTCAGACCTTTTCTTATACTGGCATAGATCCATTCTGATAGGCTGATTTTGAATGAGAATGGTCTATTCAGGCATAATAGGCTCTATTGTGGCTCTATTAATAGGCTCTATATGTGGTCACTTCATGGTGGTACATCAGGTTCATCAGACAACTGATGAAGCCATTTAGAGGGGTGGCAAATGTCATCAATAAATTGAAAACAAAGTCCAGTTGGCTAAAAATATACCATGATTTTTACTTCTCTGTACCCTAGACAGACATTTGCATCATTTGAAAACCTTGGCACTGAAATAGGTACTTGCAGTGGCATCTCTGTGATCTTGCAACCGAAGGTTCAGTGTCAGCGTTGCTTCATAGTACATCATTTAGTCCAAATATTAAATAATATTTACTTAGAGAACATTTCAGCATCAGTCACATGTAGAAGTAAAGAGTTTTGATTTTTTAACCTCTGTCAGAAAGATTTAAGATGCTAATATCCGATATAACAAGTGTTGTTGACCTCTATTTGGGTCAATGGCAAATAAGGATATCTGAGAGGATTAGAAAGAGAAGCCTTTAAAAAAATGAATTTTTATTTGAAACACACATATGAAACACAGGTTCATAGAAATGTAATCTTGTATTCGACTTGTTCTTGAAAAAAGGTATTTACTATTTTCTACTATAACAATCTTGATAGTTTAATCAAGTGGTTTAATCATTAAATGTATTAATGTTTTTTTTTCAAGCAATAGTTTTCTTAAAAAGTTCTAAATAATCTTAGTGTTTTTTTTTTTTTTTTTACTTTAAGCACTACCAATCAGTGCAAAAGTATCAAAAAGGTTCATTGACTTTAGGCACTACCAAAAATATCAAAAAGACATTTAGGAAATCTTAAGTTTCTGAATTAAGTCATTGTTTATTATATAAAAAATATGTTTATCTAGTAATTTTATTTTTTAATAATTTAATATCTAAATAGATCTGGACAAAGTCATGTAATTTTCCCATTTACATACTGTCTTTTTACTGAAACACTCTTCTTTCAAGTGCTTTTCTCAAGATTGAAGTAATGACTGGCTTCATGGATCAAACCAGCTAATTTTTACAGTTGTGAAATTAAAGATTTAACCCCTTACCATATTGTGCTCTCAGGTAGAATGGCTACAGCAAACGGAGGACTCCCAGATATGAATCAGCCTCCTGCTGCTCCGGTCAGTGTCGGGGGCACAAAAGCATCACTCCAGGAAAAGAAGAGACAAAATCCGACAACATTTGCATCTGCTAAACAGACACGCCCTGCTGGAAATAAGAGCAAGATTCGGAATTACAACATCAAAGACGGAAAAAATTAAAATAAATTTGGGTCACTCCATTTAAAGAACCGTCTCATTTAAGTGCTGCATTATTATTTGTTCATTTTTGCATCATGCCATTTTTTTTTTTATTTGTACCTTTGTACATGTTTTAATAAATGATTGCATAATATGACCAATATGCATGTGATTCTTTTAATAAAAAGAAGAAGCACCTAATAATGATAAGAAAAAACAATCCAGATCCAGCAATATGTGGTCTTTTGAACAGATAATGTAGTTTCAATTTATTAATGAATTCCAGTTATGATTAACATCAGGATTCCACTCCTCCCACTGCATTGTCCTGGCATCACCCTATCTCCTAGCAACAGCCTTGCATTAATTCTGACTGAATGGTTCTACACACCTCCGCTCACTGATTGGTGAGGTTTTTTTTTCACTGTTAACCGTCAAAATTTAATGCGCTGTCTCACGTGTCTCCGGGGCTCCACAGCGCCGCCAACAGACACCCGGTAAAACACAATCTGTGTGCTGCCACTTCTGCATCTAACCAGCAGTTAGACGAACAGCAATATAAACAATGTAAACTCAGTATTGTTCACACCAAATTTATAGTGTGCATAATGGACATAATAAAGCTAAATGGTGCATTAATGTGACTCTTCTGTGTTATGCAACAAAAATTCAAAATTCTAATAAAATGCTATTTATATGTAAAATCACTTGAATACCTTTCTACAATGAACATGTATAGGGAAATATGTTTAAACGTTGTAAAATGGTTGAAATTCTTTAAATAAATAAAAATGTTGGTATAATGCTTAAAGAAATAAAATAAAATAAAAAATTGTGAAGCAATTTTGTTTAAAATATTTTGAAAAGTTTTGTCCTGCAAATAATTGTCAGCGTAGTGTTACCAACATGCAAGAAACTATATGGAGTGACTTTAAAACTAAATAAATAAATAATAAAACACAGAAAAATTAAGAAATCTATTTCATTAAGGATTCTTTAGGAAACCCTAGATTTTATGAAATTCATTGAACATATTTGAAACCCCTTTTCAGGAAATTGTACAATTAAAAAGCTATAATCTATTATAAGCAATAACTATATCCAGTAATTATTCATACTCGATGCCATTTCTAATGACAGACAGGTTATCCATATTGTAAAAAAGTAATTATGACAGATTAAAATATCGATGCTGTGTTTCAATATCAATCCAGTGTTGAATTTTCCCAATTTCGGATTGTTTGCAAACCGCTGACACGCGACCCTCGTGTCGCCTTGAACTTGAACTTGAACTTGAACTTGAACTTGCTCCCTCAGACCCGTAAAAGCAGACATTAGTGCTGCTGTGCATGTGATCACGTCGGGATGAACTCTATTAACCCAGTTTTTTTAGACGCATTTTTTTCTCTGCGCGGTAGGAAATCAGCCCATCACTGGCTGCGTCTACAGCCCAGTCTCTTCTCTCATTGGACTGCTCCTCAGAGCCAAACTGTCAGCCCATGTGGCGTGGCCATCGAGGATATCACACATTTAAATGAAACAGAGACAGGGACTCGGAAGGGCGAGAGAGTAATTTCTAGGGCTTGGCCAAAGGGGGGGATCACGAAACTCTCCATTCTGTTCCGGGAGCCGACAAAGGTTAAGAGGAATATAGAAGTCGACTCTATCCACGGCGTTAAACTGTACCCACATCCGGGTAAGAGAGCATATATTATTAATCGTGTCAGTTCTGGACCTGTAGTTTATCCAGATAGTAAAGGTAGAGTTTCAGGCATGCCACATCGAGACAGTTTTCTATAACAAGCAGGGAAAAAATAATATTACTAACGAAAAGAATCGTTATTGTGAGTCGGGTCTTTTCAGTGAATCAGCTAACTTACAGCTGACTCTTTGAACCGGCATTTAAGTGAATCGAGGATTTTACTGATGAGGCAAAAATATATTTGAATAGCCGGGCAGCAGAAAATATATAAATTTTATTCAAAACAAGCAAAACGTTTAACGTTTAACCCAATATATGTAAATTAATTTAGTTTGTAATATTAGTGCATGGGATAAAGATGTTAGGACCGTGTGATGACGCAATTGCGTCATGACGTAAAAGAATCACAGAATCGCTGTTTTGGACCTGTTCGAAAGAATCAATGCGCGTAAACGAGTCGAACTTCCCATCACTAATTTCAGCCGAAGGATATTACACACTTGTGGGTGAACGTAACCAGCACACTCTCGACCAAATGTGAGTAAACGTTTAGCTGGTAGCTGCAAATTCATCACAGGATGACAGCATCTCGCCTTATTTCTGTGTGATTACTAAGTTTGGTCAGAGAAATAGCATCATACCTTGAATATTTCTTCCCATAAACATAAAAAATAGAATAGATATTAAACCTAACAAGAACGTAATCTGTTGATACGTGGAAAACTATCAGGGCGAATTGAGTCAATAGAGTCAATGCGGTATCTGCCACTCTGTGAAACCTTGAGTTTTGTCATGTACTTTAACTATATCACTGAGAGCAGTCAAAAGATGCTTAAAGGGCTGTTTTTATCAGGCTATTCATAGTCTAGTTTCTATAACAGGACTCTGTTTACATCAACCTTGGCTTTTCAGGATTAAACATGCAGCCTAATCATCTATTTTTCTCCTACCCTTTTAATGAACCATTAGGTTCATTTGACTGTATTGTTCATATATGGTGTCAGGTTAATTGTTACTCTTTATACTTGTCTTTCTTATCAAACCCAACAGGCAGAAATTATCTTCATCTGTCTATCAAAGAATTTTTGCGAATTAATTGTATTTATTTTTGGTCTAAGGCAAGAGTGTGGCTCATGTTTTAAGACTTTACGACTTTAATACTGTCATCAGCTAATGATAATGACAGCACTGCATCATGGGAGTTTGTCGCGAGGCGAGCGGTCAGCGACATCCTTGCTTCGGATCAGGGTCAGGTAGATTACAGTCGATTCGGAAATCCATTTATTTTCTCAGTCTGCTTTGGCAAACCATAATGTTGTTGTATTTGTGGTTAAATGATAAGCAGTCAGAATAGTGATTTACTCCTAGTACTACTGTAATCCTAACCAGGATAGTGTAGCCTGGTTTACACTAACATCTAACGTTACATTGCTGTTTCGTGGTGCTAGTAGTTCTGTCTACTCTATGTGTTCAGTTAATTGACTGCATTTTGACATGTCTGTGTTGTACTGTTGCATTTAATAGTACTTTACTTTTAGATGATTCACCAGCATGCACGTTCACACACAATCTGGTGCATATGAGGACTTGTCTGTCCACTTTTGCTAATTCTGTTTATGCAATTGAAAAGTATTATTTTTCTCTAATTATAACTAAATATAACAATTTATTTACATATAAGTTTCATATTGAATCTACTCTCAGTGGCTAGTCACCCTGTCAGGTTATTTTAAAGAGCTTTCACATCACTTCACCACTGTTTAATCATAAAATATTTAAATCTATAGTAGACCTTACAACACACATGCATACATTTATGTGATATGTCTGTGTGCAAAATGGCGTGAAATTAATGTTCTCTGAAAATCCTGCTCTTCCTGTTTTTTTGCACATTAAGACATAAGATTTGTGAGTGAATCATATATTTTCCGTTATAAAACAAGAATCAGAATTTCTTTATAATTTCTCCAATGTTGAAACAAATGCTAAAAAGATGTAAAGTGTTAGTAAATGCTTCTCCTCTGATTTTCTTTTAGTTGGACAGTTGTAATTCAGTGAATTGATTTATGATGCATAATTTCTGCAAAATTATCTGCCCTACTTTTATAGCTACTGGGCACAAATATCATTTACAGCTCAGTTATGCAGTGAAAGGTTGTTATGACCAGCTGAATAGCTGTTAGGTATTTCGTATTCATTGTTTTTACGTGCTTCTCACTGTCAGATTTTTCACATATCTACAAAAAAATACATTGCGACTGCTGAACTGAATATCTGCATAAGAATATTTTCAAAAAGTTATTCTATACAAATTAATTTGTACTTCTAAAAGTTATTTTGTTCTGACTTGTTGAGGTTCATTTCTGGTTATTGTGCATTCTTTGTAAAGATGGTAAAATATAACCGATGGCATTTCTACATTGCATGCTGTACAGACAGATAAGTAAATTTCTCTCTTGGCATATTTAATGATGTTTCTGTGGTCCGCCGAATTAAAAGGAACCCTCCTTTGTGTTTTGAGGAAAGTGGAACAGAGGGACACTTTGTACTTGTCTCCGCTTCTTCATTGCATTGAATGAACAGGAATCCCATCCATACTGTCGCTTTGAGTGCTCTGACCCTGAAACGGGGAACAAAAGTGTCCAGCTTTCCAGGCCACGCCCCCAGAGCACACTCTCCCACCTATCCCCAGTTTTGCACCAACTCGGTAACCCCAACTCAAAGACCGCTGATTTAAAATGAATGACACGCTCGCATTCACACAGTTCTTGATAATGCTAAAGTAAATCAAGCTGACAGAATCCCTCCATTTTTACAAGATTTTCTGTTCCCAGACTGACCGTTTCTTTCTGTTATCTTTTCCCCTTAGAATCAAAGAAAATCTAACCAGAAATGGAGGATATTGTTGTAGCTGGAATTTCAGGTCGCCTTCCTGAGTCTAACAATTTGGAAGAATTTTGGCAGAACCTTTTTAATGGAGTGGATATGGTCACAGAAGATGACAGGCGGTGGAAACCAGGTATGCTAATATTTGAATGTCTTTATCATTTGAAATAACATTTAGACTTAATTAACTTTTTTTTTTTATCATGATGCTTTTCTTAAGACCACCTTGGGGTTTGTAGTGTCTTTCAACTGCTGGTCTCCTTGCCTATCTGACTGCTGTTCTGTGCTTTTCCTTGTCTGTCTGGCTTTGGGTCTTATGAAGGGCCGGTCTCTCTTCTCTCTGTTGGCACCAAGCTAATACTCTCATTCATGTGCTAAAACACAAGCAGGCTTAGGGTGATGAGAAGAGAACGCTTTTGATTCCTTTTTAAAAAATTCTAGGTCTGTATGGCCTTCCCCGGAGAAATGGAAAACTAAAAGAAATCGACAGATTTGATGCAGCCTTCTTTGGTGTGCATCCCAAACAGGCACACACCATGGACCCACAGCTGAGGCTTATGCTAGAGATATCGTACGAGGCCATCGTCGATGGAGGTTAGTATCAGCTGCCCTCTTATAATATTTGAATCTAAGGTGTTTTGTGGTAGCTAATGCCCTTGAAAAATGTATAGCCTGAATGCAATATATGTCACTTTGGATAAAAGCATCTGCCAAATGAATATATGCAAATGTTATTTTCTGGCGTGAGCTACTACAACCCGAATTCCGGAAAAGTTGGGACGTTTTTAAATTTTAATAAAATGAAAACTAAAGGAATTTCAAATCACATGAGCCAATATTTTATTCACAATAGAACATAGATAACGTAGCAAATGTTTAAACTGAGAAATTTTACACTTTTATCCACTTAATTAGCTCATTTAAAATTTAATGCCTGCTACAGGTCTCAAAAAAGTTGGCACGGGGGCAACAAATGGCTAAAAAAGCAAGCAGTTTTGAAAAGATTCAGCTGGGAGAACATCTAGTGATTAATTAAGTTAATTGATATCAGGTCTGTAACATGATTAGCTATAAAAGCTTTGTCTTAGAGAAGCACAGTCTCTCAGAAGTAAAGATGGGCAGAGGCTCTCCAATCTGTGAAAGACTGCGTAAAAAAATTGTGGAAAACTTTAAAAACAATGTTCCTCAACGTCAAATTGCATAGGCTTTGCAAATCTCATCATCTACAGTGCATAACATCATCAAAAGATTCAGAGAAACTGGAGAAATCTCTGTGCGTAAGGGACAAGGCCGGAGACCTTTATTGGATGCCCGTGGTCTTCGGGCTCTCAGACGACACTGCATCACTCATCGGCATGATTGTGTCAATGACATTACTAAATGGGCCCAGGAATACTTTCAGAAACCACTGTCGGTAAACACAATCCGCCGTGCCATCAGCAGATGCCAACTAAAGCTCTATCATGCAAAAAGGAAGCCATATGTGAACATGGTCCAGAAGCGCCGTCGTGTCCTGTGGGCCAAGGCTCATTTAAAATGGACTATTTCAAAGTGGAATAGTGTTTTATGGTCAGACGAGTCCAAATTTGACATTCTTGTTGGAAATCACGGACGCCGTGTCCTCCGGGCTAAAGAGGAGGGAGACCTTCCAGCATGTTAGCGGCGTTCAGTTCAAAAGCCAGCATCTCTGATGGTATGGAGGTGCATAAGTGCATACGGTATGGGCAGCTTGCATGTTTTGGAAGGCTCTTTGAATGCTGAAAGGTATATAAAGGTTTTAGAGCAACATATGCTTCCCTCCAAACAACGTCTATTTCAGGGAAGGCCTTGTTTATTTCAGCAGGACAATGCAAAACCACATACTGCAGCTATAACAACAGCATGGCTTCGTCGTAGAAGAGTCCGGGTGCTAACCTGGCCTGCCTGCAGTCCAGATCTTTCACCTATAGAGAACATTTGGCGCATCATTAAACGAAAAATATGTCAAAGACGACCACGAACTCTTCAGCAGCTGGAAATCTATATAAGGCAAGAATGGGACCAAATTCCAACAGCAAAACTCCAGCAACTCATAGCCTCAATGCCTAGACGTCTTCAAACTGTTTTGAAAAGAAAAGGAGATGCTACACCATGGTAAACATGCCCCGTCCCAACTATTTTGAGACCTGTAGCAGAAATCAAAATTGAAATGAGCTCATTTTGTGCATAAAATTGTAAACTTTCTCAGTTTAAACATTTGCTATGTTATCTATGTTCTATTGTGAATAAAATATTGGCTCATGTGATTTGAAAGTCTTTTAGTTTTAATTTTATTAAAATTTAAAAAACGTCCCAACTTTTCGGGAATTCGGGTTGTATATGGGTATATGAAATATGGTTGATGACCTGTGACTTTACATGCCACACTTTATTTCATTTAATTTAATTTTAAATATTTATTTTATATTTTTGGGCCAATTTTATTTATTTTTTTTTATTATTATTACTTCTATTCAGTAAGAATGCATTGAGGTGACAATAAATACATTTCTAATGTTACAAAATATTTATATCATGCTGTACTTTTAAACTTTCGCTCCTTTAAAGAATCCTGAAGATTGTGGCAAAGTTTCCATAAACATCAAGCAGCACAACTGTTTTCAACTGTTTAACAATGATAATAAAAATATTTTTTTCTTGAGGAGCAAATGAGCATATACTGTTTTCTGAGGGATCATGTGACAAAAAAAACTGGATTAATGGCTGCTGAAAATTAGAAATGAGGAAGTTATTTTAAATTGTAAGTATTTCACAAGTCTGTGTTTTTGATCAATAAATGCAGCCTTGGTGATCATAAAAAAAAGATAAAAAAAAAAAATGATTATTAGTATATATGGTGCATATAAGTATTTAAATTATTTATAAACATCTTTAAGTGGCCAAAGTGATGCCAAATCTCTATGTAGAGCAATTATAGTGCATTTTTTAACCCAGTTGTAATGTAATTTTGTGTATATAAAACATGTTGATTTTTCCTGTTAGGAATTAACCCAGTGTTCATGCGTGGCAGCAAAACTGGCGTCTACATTGGAGTAAGTGGCTCAGAGGCGGGAGAGGCCTTTAGTAAAGACCCAGAGGAGCTGCTGGGATACAGCATGACAGGATGCCAGCGGGCCATGTTTGCCAACCGCTTGTCTTACTTCTTTGATTTCAATGGTATGCAAGCATTACTAGTTTGATTACCGACTCCATGCTCGCGCACATTGTAGGACAGAATTGAGCTGTCAGAACCTTTGCTTTGAAAGACTGTTTCCTCATTCTTTCTGTATGGTGTGATGTGTCGTCTGATGTGATTTGAATAACCAGTTGAGATGGATTACTTAAACAACCAGTTGAGATGGATTACTTCAAATTACTTTATGCAAGAATTCTTAATGTGATCAGCCATTAACTGTGGTGTTTGATGTACAACGAACCTTCAGGTCCCAGTATAGCCATAGACACCGCGTGCTCCTCTAGTCTGCTGGCTCTGGAGAATGCCTTCAATGCTATTCGCCACGGCCAATGTGATTCAGCACTTGTGGGCGGAGTCAACCTGCTGCTCAAGCCCAACACCTCAGTGCAGTTCATGAAACTGGGCATGCTCAGTCCTGAAGGAACATGCAAGTCATTTGATGCCTCAGGTGAGATTGCGTATGTCACTGTAACGTCTAAAGCTTTCTCAGGAATCTGGTTCTATAAGCATCAGTCTTTGAATAACAATTCTAAGAATATAGTCTTCTAAGTGAATAGTGCATGACAAAAAAATAGTATTTGAGGTATCATGTAACAATAAATGTTTTCAGCAGAAGTCTGCTAGTTGCAAGGTTAATTTAGCAATTTTCTGTCCACTTATGATATTAGAGATAAAACAGTTAGTTAGCGTGTTTTTTTTAACCCAGTTTAGTTTAAATATGTCTCTACTTTTGTAGTCCAACAAAATACTGAGTCTGGAAAGTGATGTTAAAAATGGCAGCTGATCATTTTTCTGTTCAATTGCTCAGAATGGATATCAATAGTCAAGTTGAGTCAAGGTTATTTTAGTATTATTGCCTTACTATTATGAGACTAATATTTTGATTTAGTTAAATATTTCTATTTTAGTTTTAGTGATTTTAGTTTTATTTTTGTCATTTGTAGTATACTTTATATTTTAGTTTAGTTTTAATTATTTTTGTACTTCAGGTTAAACTGAATTAAATTAATGTACCTGAACTAAAATATGTGTGTGTGTATGTATATATATATATATATATATATATATATATATATATATATATATATATATATATATATATATATATATAAAATGTCATTAATTAATTAATTAAATATGAGTTAACTCTTAACTAATAACCCTGAGTTTCACATTGCATTTTTGAATATAATACCTGAGAATATATGTTTTGCTAAATGTTGCATATTTTGCCAAAAGTAGCATTCCATAAAATGTAAAAAATATGTGTCTTGCCCATAGTAAACATAAAAAGAATTGTGAGTATATTTCTAAATCAAATACATATATATTTTTTAACCTATAGGAAATGGCTATTGTCGCTCGGAGGCTGCTGTTGCAGTACTCCTGACGAAGAAGTCAATGGCCAAGAGAATCTACTGCACAGTTCTCAATGCTGGCAATAACACAGACGGCTACAAAGAGCAAGGTAAACTCATCCTTCCTTCCCACACATGTCAAATCTGCCTCAAATCCTCCAGCATGAGTGAAATCAGCTCAGTTAATACCTTCTTACTTGCTCTGGAAGCCTGGTATTACTATAAAAGCTGGCACTACGTGTGTCATAGATGTCTGAGCCTTTCCCCCAGTGACTCCTGCCACACTTTACTCGCCAGTGTTTTCAAACATGACACTTGGCTGAGTGTGAGGGCTCAGGGTATTTGAAATCTCTGTTATATGTCTGTCATCAGACCCCTCTAGTTCCTGTTGTGCATCATGTGCTGCTACATTGAGGACAGTAGAATCCATGCTGTAGCTCAAGTGTGCATTCCAGAAAAGCATATGTCGTAGCTTCTACGTGCAAATCTGATTTTTGGAATGCGGTATGTCTCCTCTTTCCACAGGGGTGACATTCCCATCAGGTGAGATGCAGCAGCGCCTGGTCCGTTCCCTTTACCAGGATGCCAACATATCACCTGAGCAGGTGGAGTACATCGAGGCCCACGGAACGGGTACTAAGGTCAGTCACTGTGAAATTACACGCATGCATAACTTAAGATCTAAGAGATTTGCTTTGAAAATAAGAATGGGAACAGTTCGATATATGCCTGATTCACTGGCCATGTTTACATGCACTCCATTTTCCAATTAAGGTCTGTGTTTGAATAAATAAGTAAAACAAAAAGCAATTAAATAAATAAAAATATTAATGAATTATAAAAATAAAACTCAACAATAATACAAAAAAATTAAAAGCATCTGTTGTTAAATACTATTAATCCTAAATTAAAAAAAATATTACTGCTATATATATATATATATATATATAGCAGGAAATGGTGGTAAAAAAGTACATATAATTTCATGTTTTAAGTTAATATATCCTTGTGTAAGTAAATACAGTTATTAAGCAATAGATATTTTAGCTTGTGGTTATGTGTATATTGAAAATAACTCTGCTTTTACAGGTTGGGGATCCTCAGGAAGTGAATGGCATTGTGAGTGTATTCTGTCAGTCACAGAGGGATCCTCTTCTGATTGGCTCAACCAAATCTAACATGGGACACCCAGAGCCTGCATCTGGTTTGGCGGCTCTTGCCAAGGTATGTAAACTCTTTTTGAACAGGTCTTCCTGCTTTAATTAGCTTTAGCTTATTTAGCGGCTTCTTTAAAAATCTGTTAGCTGAATCCCTCAGCTTGAAATGTGAAGTAAATCAAGTAACTCGTGTTGCATGCGATCAGGTGGTTTTGTCTCTGGAACATGGCGTCTGGGCTCCCAACATCCATTTCCATGATCCAAACCCTGACATTCCTGCCCTGACGGACGGCCGGGTGCAAGTGGTGTCGGAGCCCATACCTGTCCGTGGTGGCATTGTTGGCATCAACTCATTTGGATTCGGAGGCTCAAATGTCCATGTTATCCTGCGTCCACATGGCTCAAAATCACTGGCTCAGGCTGCACAACCTTCAGTCCCCAGACTCCTGCAGGCACCCGGTCGCACTGAGGAAGCGGTCACTTCCCTTCTCAACAATGCCCAGCAGCATAAAGATAACCCAAGCTACCTTTCTCTTCTGAATGATGTGTCTGGAGTTCCAACGGCAAGCATGTCGTACAGGGGCTATGCACTGATTGGAGCACAGGGAGAGCTTACAGAGGTTCAACAAGCCCAGCCCACACCCAGACCCCTCTGGTACATTTGCTCAGGTACATACTATATAATCCTGATCATCAAGGCTGTAATATAATATTGTGAAATATTATAATTTACAGTAGCCAGTTTGTATTGTAATTAGGGGTGTAACGGTACGCAATAATCACGGTTTGGTACGTACATCGGTTTTAAAGTCACGGTTCGGTTCATTTTCGGTACAGTAAGGGAAAGAAATGCAAACATTAAACTGCAGGTTGTTTATTACTATAAACTTTTTTTTACAATTTGTTTACTTTTTAATAAAATATATATATAAAATAAAAAAAGAATAAGAAATAAAATACTGCTGCAAAGTTCTCCACTAAATAAAATACTCTGTCTCAAACTAATATCATATAATAAAATATAATGAAATATATAAATAAATAACTATGATTACAGTGCAGCATTACCAATCGCAGCTTGTAGGCCTGCTCATATTTAAAAAAATATATATATAACTTTTCCAAAGTGTAAAGTGCAACATCAACAGTTTCAGTTTTTAGACCTGCTCAGAGTTCGTTATTGCGTTGGACTGATCGGAATTAAGAGCAAAGGTCTGTTTAAATGCCGACGGGAGCTGCGTTTGAATTACAATCGTTTTTTTCCTAGTTGTAGTGATGTTCACACTCGCGTGATGCCTTTTGAAAACATTAGGCCGGTGACACACTGGCATATTGCACCTGTCAAACATAGTCTATTTTGCCGTCAATACTGTTGACGGTGTCCTTTATCAGTAGCCTTTATATTTATGCTCAACATGAAGTATAGATATTGTTGTCGTGAAGACTGGTCTGTCGGCGCCTCTGCGGCCTCCCTCTATGTCACCTACAGCAGCAGCTGCATCAGGCACGATTCTGGTGTGTAAAGACACAGAGAACGCGAAGCAGGTGTCACGCAACTGACACGCAGTAGAAATGCCACGCTCACGCCACGCAGCCAGTGTGTCACTGGCCTTAGAATCAGCTGCAGGGCGGGAGACTTCCACCACTTAATATGTTCGTTTGGAAACACGAAAATGTACCCGCACACAAATATTGCATTCGGTCATTCGGTACACACGTGCACCGTACCGAAAGCCCTGTACCGAAACGGTCCGGTACAAATACACGTAACGTTACACCCCTAATTGTAATACATTTTAACTGAAGAATTTTCAGTAGTCTTCAGTGTCACATGATCCGTCAGAAATCATTCTAAAATACTTAATAAATGTTGATACTTAATGTTTTTTTTTTTAAATATTTTTGTAGAAATAAATAATAAAGTAAAATGTGCGATATGTAACCTTTTGAAGGTTATGATTCAAAACGATTCAGTCACCATAATGGAAAGTCTCTCTACACATGATCACATTGGCTGGATTTTTATTTCTGTGTCTATTTGTTTGTATCTGTCTCCTGGCAGGTATGGGCACACAGTGGGCTGGAATGGGCCGTAGCCTGATGCAGCTGCCTGAGTTCCGGGAATCGATCCAGCGTTCGGACGTGGCTCTGAAGGACATTGGGTTGTGTGTGTCTCGCTTGCTCATTGATGCTGATGAGAGCACTTTTGAAGACACTGTCCACGCATTTGTTGGTCTTGCAGCCATCCAGGTCAGTCTCCCCCAGCTCTAAACAGACCAAGTACAGTGCTGGTGTGACTGAACAGGATTGACATCAGCAGAATTTCTCAATGAAAAAATGACCCCTGACAACTTTGCAACTGATGTAGGCCTGCCAATTGTTGCAACAGTGGCACAATCAGTCATGATTTCAACAGCCGCTCCGTCTCCAAGACTGTCTCGTAAAGAGATCCAAAAATGAAAATTCCTCTTTCCTGTGGAACTGGCACACTTGCATATTCAAACTTGTCACGTCACAATCAGTTATGAGACAAAAGAACTGATCATTTTATTAAATAATTCATGTCAAACCTAGTAGACCTGCTAGTTGTAGTCTCACAATTTTCAGGCCTGACTTTCTTTCACCTACCTGAATGCATTCCTGTCAAATTTACAGGTCGCCCAGATCGACATGTTGCAGAAGATGGGTCTTCAGCCTGATGGGATCGTGGGCCACTCTGTAGGAGAGCTAGCGTGTGGTTACGCCGATGGCTCCCTGAGCCACAGCGAGGCCATTCTGGCCGCTTACTGGAGAGGACGCTGTATTAAAGAGGCCAACCTGCCGCCAGGGGGCATGGCTGCAGTGGGTTAGTGTGGCAGCAGATGCCTTCACGGGCTTTGCTTCATTAATTGGATCCTAAGCGCAAGGCGTCCCTCCATGGGGGCTTTGCCTAGTCTTTTGTTCAGCAATGTATGCTGTAATTTTTTTTTTAGCAAGCTTACCAATGGTTCCTTTTACCAACCATCATCTCCCCCCTCAGGTCTAACGTGGGATGAATGCAAAGCTCAGTGTCCACAGGGTGTCGTTCCTGCTTGTCACAATGCTGAGGATACAGTGACCATCTCAGGGCCTCAGGTATATACCCTCTTTGAAATAACATCACCCTAATTTCAGGGGGGGTGGGGGAATAATTATATATATATATATATATATATATATATATAAAATGTAAAGAATATATATATTATTATTATTTTTTTTTATATGAATTACACTCATCAAGGCTGTTTATTTTATAGAATGTTTTATAAAATACATTATAAATAGCTAAATTATTTTATTTATATTTTTCAAATATTATAACCTGTAAAATAACTTCTATTTTAATGTATTTTAAAATTTAATTTAGTCCTATGTTGGCAAAGTCGACTTTTCAGCAGCCTTTACTCCAGTCTATACAGCCTTATTTTAAATATATAATTTTTTTTTGTTGTTTTTAAATACCAAACTAACTTTAATTATATACATGTATAAAATATTCTTAAGGTTTTTTAAGGTTTTCAGAAATTATTGAAATTAAATATATAGAATGTATGTATACTAGTACCTAACAGCAAGTGTTTGGTTATGCAGGACTCTGTCAGCAAGTTTGTTGCCCAGCTGAAAGAGAGTGGTGTGTTTGCCAAAGAAGTGCGCACTGCCGGTGTGGCTTTCCATTCCTATTATATGGCCTCTATTGCTCCAGCCCTTCTGTCTGCACTGCAGAATGTGAGTTGGTGAGGCATTGCAGTGTCACAGTGCACTCTGCTGGACATTAGCATCTTAAAACCTCAGCACAGATAGACACTGACTTCTTGTGTGTGCTCTTCTAGGTAATAAAAAGCCCAAGGCCTCGTTCAGCACGCTGGATCAGCACGTCCATCCCACAGACAGACTGGGAGAGCCCACTGGCTGTCTATTCATCTGCAGAGTACCACGTCAATAACTTGGTCAGCCCTGTGCTCTTTCAGGAGGGACTGAGCTTTGTGCCAGATAATGCTGTGGTAGTAGAAATTGCCCCACATGCTTTGCTTCAGGTAACAGGGAATTAACCTTAATACATATGTCTTGAAGATTCAAATGTAGATCTGTTTCTATTATTAATGTACTCTTGATAAATCTTCAGGCCATCCTGAAGCGGAGCCTAAAACCCACCTGTTCCATCCTTCCCCTAATGAAGAGAGGGCACGCCAACAATCTGGAGTTCTTCCTCTCTCATGTGGGCAAAATATACATGAATGGGTTGGTTTTGGTACTCTTAATTTCCTAGCTGTTTTGACCTCAAATTGTCAGCATTTCAGAAGGTTGATGCGTACTCTCTTGCATCTGCAGAATTAATGTGGACAGTAATAAATTGTACCCAACTGTTGAATACCCTGTTCCGACCGGGACCCCACTCATCTCCCCTCACATTCAGTGGGATCATTCCCAGGTCTGGGATGTGCCCAAGGTGGAGGACTTCCCTGCTGGCTCAGGCGGATCCACCTCAGCCACTGTATACAATATCGGTGGGTAGTTGTGAAGTTGAAATGGGTGTTTTTCTCATCTTTGTTGTCATGTCGTGCTTATTTTCTAATGTTTTGTGCAGACATGAACCCAGAGTCTCCTGATTACTATATGATTGGACATTGCATTGATGGTCGGGTGCTGTACCCAGCCACAGGATACCTGGTTCTTGCCTGGAGGACTCTGATGAGATCTCTGGGTGCAGTCATGGAGCACACAGCTGTTATTTTTGAAGACGTCACCATCCACAGAGCCACCATCCTACCCGAGACAGGTGAAAGATTTGTTTCTGGTAGTCACTATATCTAACAAAGATGAGTAATTTCTATCTATCTGCTATTGCACTCTTATATACCTTATTTCTTATTCAGATGTGGAAAAATGTAAATTATTACCAAAAATACCCAACCCAAACTTATAAACAGTAGTGTAAGATTTTCTTTTAAAGAAATTAAATATTTTATTCTGCAAATGCACATTAAATTGATCAAGTAAATACATTTAGAATGTTACAAAAGATATATCATGGTTTCCACAAAAATATTAAGCAGGATAACTGTTTTTAACATTGATAATAATAAGGTCACCAAATCAGTGTATCAGAATGATTTGTGAAGGACCATTTGACCCTGAAGACTGGAGCAACTGTTAAAATTAAGCTTTGCCAAAACAGGGATAAATTGTATTTTAAAATGTATTAAAATGGAAAGCAGTTATTGTTTATTTTATTATTTTATTTATACTGTTTCACAATATTGCTGTTTTTCTCTATTTTGTACAAATACAGTATATGCAGCCCTAGTGAGCATAACCTTTTACTAAATATCTTACTGATTTTTAAACTGTAGTGTACTTTCATATTGTGGACCAAATCTGAAACTGAATAGAGCGGGTTAGTTGTTAGCTAGTCCTTGTGACTTAGTGTTAACCAGATTGTTTTTGCATCCCAGGGTCTGTCCAGCTAGAGGTGCGACTCATGCCTGCCACTAACCGTTTCGAGGTGTCAGAGAATGGAAATCTGGCCGTCAGTGGTGAGTTTCCAGTCAACATGAGACACCATTCACAACATACATCATGACGTTTTCGAGTAAAACAAGATATTTGTAAATCGACAAATGAAATATTTAAGACTCACACTGATATCCTTGTGGTCTCAGGTAAGGTGAGTGTCTTGGAGGATGCTGGACTTGATGCTTTCCATGCTGAGGTGAATAAACCAATGGCTGTAGACAAGGAAGATCCTAAACTGCTTTTGAAAGTCGGGGACATCTACAAAGAGCTGCGTCTGCGTGGATATGACTACGGAAAGACGTTCCAGGGAATCCTGGAGTCTAACAATGCTGGTAATTCCCCTCAAATGCATCTTAAACGGTCAGTGCCGAAAGCCATGTGGGTCAAAAACAGGATTTGGCCAGTCCTGAGCTCTTTTTATTCTGGTACTTCCAGGTGACTATGGAAAGCTTCACTGGACGGGTAACTGGGTGACATTTTTAGACACCATGCTGCAGATGATCGTAATGGGGCTGTCTGGTCGCAGCTTGAGACTGCCTACTCGCATTCGCTCTGTGTGTGTGGACCCCAGACTCCATGAGGAGAGGGTAAACGAGTATGCAGATGACCAGAAAGGTATTAAACACGCCATCTACCTGAAGTCTGATGTAACCCTTTCTAAGTTGAAATGTATCTGACCAAACTTTCTTGTCCTCAGCTGTGGATGTTCATGTTAACCGCTGCCTGGACAACATAACAGCTGGAGGAGTTCAGATCTGTGGGCTTCATGCTACTGTAGCACCCCGTCGCCAACAGCAGCAGACTCCACCCACTTTAGAGGAGTTTGCCTTTGTTCCCTATGTAGACTCCGATTGCCTGAGAACCAATGAGAATCTTGGAGACCAACTGAGACATTGCAAAGGCACGTTGTGATTTTCGTTCCATTGAGAAATGCAGCATGGCATTTTGCATTAACAATTTTTTATATTCAAAAGAACTGTTTCCTATTTAATATATTGTGAAATGCGATGTATTCCTGTGATTGCAAAGCTGAATTTTCAGCAGTCTTAAGCCTTCAGAAATCATTATAATGTGCTGATTTGGTGTTTTTTTTACATTTATTATTATTATCAGTATTATTGATACTTTTTTTTTTTTTTTAAGATATTTTGATAAATAGAAAGTTCAAATGAACAGCAGATTTTTTTTCATAACGTTATAAATGTCTTTCGCTTTTGATCAATTTAATGTTTTATATTTATCATTTTTGTAAAATTAGATTGACCTAAAATGATTTAATTTTTGTCCCCAGTTTTAATTTTCTGGGGGATTTTCCACTCTTTCAGTGGCACAGTACTTACTTTTCCTATGTTGTATATGCAGGTTTAGTACAGCATCTGCAGAGGAAGCTGGCCAATCAAGGAGTGAAGATCTCCATCCCTGGGCTAGAAGGTGCAACCGAGAGCCAGCTGATTGGAGCAGAGGTAGAGAAAGGCTTGTTGCGGTTGCTCTCTGTGCTGTGTAGACTGGAGCTGAATGGAAACCTGCGATCTGAGCTGGAACAGATGGTGGAGAAGGAGAGAGATTGTCTGCTGCAGGACCCTCTGCTCAACGGCCTGCTGGACTCCCTGGCGTTACGTCACTGCTTGGACACGGCCCTTGAGAACAGCACTCCTGGAAAACTCAAAGTTGTGGAGGTGTGGTGTTAGTTATTTAGGATGAAAATAGGCAGGGGTGGATGACACAGTTGAAGTTCTCAACATGTGTTCTTCTCCTTCAGGCTCTAGCCGCCAACGGTCATGTGTTTTCTCGGGCTGTTGGTCTCCTCAATATCCAGCCAATGTTGCGTCTTGACTACACGGCGTCAGATGTCTCCATTGACCAGCTTTCTGCTCACCAGAGCTCCCTGGCAGAGCAGGGCATCTCAACCGCTCAGTGGGACCCTCTTCAGGGCCCAGCAACAGGCGGTCTGGATGGGGCTGACCTGGTTGTGTGTAACTGTGCAACAGGGCAAACGACCAACCTTGCACTTCTGATAGAGAACCTGACTTCAGCTGTGAGGGAAGGCGGTTTTGTTTTGCTTCACACTTTACTGAGAGGAGACACACTGGGAGAGACGGTAGCCTTCCTCACATCTCAAAACAACCTTCAGGGTTTGTTGACACAGGTGTGTTCTTAAAAACTATAACGTGCTTAAATGAAACATAAATGACATAAATTAAACATGTATTTGATTTTATATTCAATGAAAATTAAATATACATTAAACATTAATGAAAGTGAATAACAAAGTGGTTTTTCAGTAACAACATTAAATAACTTGGCATTGTTTTGTCTGTTCTTTGTTTTAGTTTTGTCTGTCTCATTGCAACGTTCTCAGGTTTTAAACAGAATAGTTTTTTGTTTTCAGACCGAATGGGAGGAGCTCTTCCAAAAGGCCTCTTTAAATGTGGTCATGCTGAGAAAGTCCTTCTACGGCTCGGCTCTCTTCCTCTGCCACAAGCGCCAACAGTCCCCTCCGGATCAACCTATCCTTATTTTTGTGGACCCTACTGACTATAAATGGGTGGAGACTCTAAAGGTGATTATTAAAATCAGCATAAAATGCTGACAATATAGGTTTAAAAAATACTTACAGGTTATAGATCTTACTTTGAATTATTCATCCATGTATATTTTTTTTTTATGGAAAAAAGTGACCATGTAATGTTTAATCAAAAATGTCATAACTGTCTCAAAATCCAATCAGCAACTGATAGATATGCCCTACAATTGTTAGTATTTTTTGATAATATGGGAGGCAAATTTGTCACTACCTTGGTTTCATCATGATATTAATCATGCAAACTCATTAGTGGTGTTGCCAAGCCCTCCAAGAGCAATCCCATAACAGCATGCTAAAACCAATCGGCAGACTCATTAAATGAATCCTAATGCACCCTTTCTGTCCCTTTTTTTTTTCCTTATTAGAGCACTTTAGCTGAGTCATCTGATATCCCAGTCTGGCTCATTGCCACTAAGGGTCATAATGGAGTGGTGGGAATGGTGAACTGCCTCAGACAAGAGCCCGGAGGCAACCGTATACGGTCCGTCCAATTCCTGCGCAATTAGTGTTCCACATATGCTACTGTACTTTTATGTTATTTTATTTTTATGTTATTATGCAATTGAATGTTTTGTAGTATAGGCAGTATTCATGTTAAAATTTTCTCCTCTCCAATAGGTGTGCATTTGTTTCTAATCTAACCAAGGATGCTGACGTCCCCTCACTTGTTCCTACCCAAAAGGAGATGAAGACATTACTAAAGAAGGATCTGGTCATGAACGTGTACCGTGATGGACAGTGGGGTGTTTTTAGACACCAGTTGTTAACACAAGGTAAAAAAGGAAGTCATACAAGACTTTCAGTGACATGCTGACTGATCTGTCTTTGATTGAATAAAGTATTTTGAGCATGTTTTGATCATCTTCTGTTCTGTGCATTCATGTTTAGATCTTAGCGAGGAGTTGACAGAGCAGGCCTACATCAATGTCCTGACTCGCGGTGATCTTTCATCGCTGAGATGGATCGCTTCCCCGCTGCGTCATTTTATCCCATCCAATCCCAACGTGCAGCTCTGCCGTGTTTACTACTCCTCCCTCAACTTCAGAGACATCATGCTGGCCACTGGCAAACTGCCTCCAGATGCCATCCCTGGTTTGTACCCCATCCTGTTTTTGTTAAATCTCGCACACTAACTTACCCTATAAAAAGACTTAGGAAAGAGACTCTTGTTATTTTGTCCATGCAGGAGACATAGCGCTGCAGCAATGCATGCTGGGAATGGAGTTTTCAGGGCGAGACCCCAGTGGGCGACGTGTAATGGGTTTGCTGCCAGCGAAAGGTCTAGCCACCTGTGTGGACGCAGACAAGCACTTCCTTTGGGATGTTCCATCTAGCTGGTGAGAACCTTAGCACCTCTGAATCTGAATGAGACGTCTTCCTCCAAAATTCTCAATGCTAACCGAAGCTGTGTTAATGTACAGGACGCTGGAGCAGGCCGCCTCTGTTCCAGTGGTGTACGCCACCGCATATTATTCCCTAGTGGTGCGAGGGCGTCTGAGGCCTGGAGAAAGCGTGCTGATCCATTCAGGCTCTGGAGGGGTGGGACAGGCTGCTATTGCTATCGCACTTAGTATGCGCTGCAGAGTCTTCACAACTGTCGGTAAATGACACACTTTTGGTTCCTTAACAATTTAAAAAGATGTGTTTTGTAATTAACGAACACTGGTGAACTTAAGCTCTTTGCTAGTAAATGGACTCCAAATACATCTACACAAAAAGACAGAAATGTGTAAAATGAAAATTAATTTGGTTTTTAAAATTTCTGGTAAAAAAACTAAATTTGGTATATCACTAATTGAAAATAGTGTACAACACAGTCAGTGAAAACTGCTAAAAAAAACATGTATGTCATTTTGATTCACAGGTTCTGGAGAGAAGAAGGAGTACCTGCAGGAAAGATTCCCACAGCTTACAGCAGAATCCTTCGCTAATTCTAGAGACACCTCATTTGAACAGCATGTAATGCTACAGACTCATGGCAAAGGTGGATAGTCTGCATTACAATGACTCTGAATACACAGCAGCAATGCGTCTAAATTGCTGTGGACTGAGGAATTAAACCACCATATGTGTGTGTGTTTTTTTTCAGGAGTTGATTTGGTACTAAACTCCCTAGCTGAAGAGAAGCTGCAGGCCAGCTTGCGTTGTTTGGCCAGACATGGCCGCTTCCTGGAGATTGGCAAATATGACCTTTCTAACAACACACCACTAGGTGCGCCCCAGATGTACAACAATTTCTGAATCAATCAGAAATGATCTTAGATCTATTATTCTTTTACATTTACACTTCCATGCGTTAAATGTAATTGTCCAATTGTTCTTGATTCAGGTATGGCTCTGTTCCTAAAGAACGTGGCCTTTCACGGCATACTGCTGGATGCTTTGTTTGAGGAGGGGAACAGGGAATGGGAGGAGGTATCTGAGCTTCTGAAGAAGGGAATCGCTATTGGTGTCGTTCAGCCATTACGTACCACTGTCTTTGAGAGGAACCAGGTGGAGGATGCCTTCCGCTACATGGCTCAGGGCAAACACATCGGCAAAGTCCTGCTGCAGGTGCTTAATTTGAATGAACCTGCACAAAAAAATGTATATTGGATGGTAGATTTCTCATCCTTCACTGTGCTTATTGCTTTACCTCTCAGGTACGTTCAGAGGAGACGAGCAGCACTGTTCCTGTAGCCTCTCCTCTTTTTATTCCCACTATCTGCCGTACCTTCTTCCCTACCTCTTTCTCATACATCATCACGGGAGGTCTGGGTGGTTTCGGCTTGGAGTTGGCCCAATGGCTCACTGAGAGAGGTGCTCGTAAACTGGTGCTGACATCACGTTCTGGCATCCGCAATGGTAAATATGCACTAGGATGTGATCAATTTTCATTCAAATTTAAATTTAACTGAAGTTATAGGTAAATCTTATTTATGTAAAATGTATATTTATTTATATTTGATTTTATTTATTTAACAACAAGTATAAATTAAAGCTAAAACAGAAATACCAATACATTAAAAAAATGAATAAAAAAGGAAAAGCACTTAAATAACAAAAGGAAAATTATTGAAAATCTTTTTCATTAGTTGAAATAAAACTGAAATAAAATTTAAAAAATTAGATAGTTTAATGTTTTGAAAATTAAAATAATAAAATGTACAAATTGACATTAAAATATTTTTCATTGAATATAAAATCAAATACAGCTAAAAAAAAAAGTATAAAATTATATTATATATATATATATATATATATATATATATATTTATATATATATATTTTTTTTTAATAGTGATAAACACTGTGATTAGTATATAAATGATACTAAAGTACACTGATGTTGGTCAAGGCAAAACACTAAAACGTTTATTGTATTGACAGGTTATCAAGCCAAGCGTGTTCGGGAGTGGCAGGCCATGGGCATCCAGGTCCTCGTGTCCACTAGTGACGTCAGCTCAATGGCAGGGGCGGAGCATCTCATCACTGAGGCCTGCCGCTTGGGTCCAGTTGGTGGCATCTTCCACCTTGCCATGGTAATATTCAGTTGTTGCTTTCAGTTCACTTTCTTTGTAGTCAAATTAAAGACATAACTGATAATTCACTCTATCAACTAGGTCCTTAAAGATGGTATGCTGGAGAATCTGACCCCACAGCACTTCATTGACGTCAACAAACCCAAATATGGTGGAACCATCCATCTAGACAGGTAGGGCAATGGTTTGACTGAATCTCTCCTTTCTTCAGCTGTTCACTTGTGGCTTATTACAAATTTCAATAAATGATTCCTTTTCCACAGCGTGACTAGGCAGAAGTGCCCAGAGCTTCAGCACTTTGTAGTGTTCTCCTCGGTCAGCTGCGGCCGAGGTAATGCTGGCCAGAGCAACTACGGTTTCGCCAACTCCACCATGGAGCGAGTGTGCGAGCAGCGCCGACATGACAACCTGCCAGGCCTGGCCATACAGTGGGGCGCCATTGGAGATGTGGGTGTTGTCTTGGAGACCATGGGTGGCAATGACGCTGTAATTGGTGGCACGTTGCCGCAGCGCATGTCTTCCTGTTTGGAAGTACTGGATAGGTTCCTGTGCCAGCAGCGGCCTGTAATGTCCAGCTTTGTGTTGGCGGAGAAAGTGGTGGTTGCTAAAGGAGAAGGAAGCGGACGGAGGGACCTGGTGGAGGCTGTGGCTCATATTCTGGGTAAAAGCTCAGACCTGAAATGTTTAAAGTCTGATAAGCTGCTATTTTTTCATGCTTTTTAAAGTTACAGTGTCGCCTCTTTTTCTCAGGTGTGCGTGACGTGAGCAGTTTGAATGCTGACGCCTCATTGGCTGATCTGGGTCTCGATTCGCTGATGGGTGTTGAGGTTAGGCAGACACTGGAGAGAGACTATGACATTGTTATGGCAATGAGGGAAATCCGACAGCTAACCATTAATAAGTTGCGGGAGCTTTCCAGCCAATCAGGAGGAAAAGAGGGTGAGCGTGTGATTCGTGTCAATATCGATAGCCTGATGTTTTTTTTTTACACAACTTATTTTGCTATCCACAGTATCTTGAATAAGATATTGGGAGGTTGCTAAGAGATTTAATAAATGGATAAATTCAGGAGATGTAATTTCATGTTTTGTAAGATACATTGAATTATTTAGAGAATAATGCATCAATTTATAACTTTATCTCATTCTGTTTCTCTCAGAGTCCCATGCTGCTCCTGCAAAGCGATCTGGTGTCCAAGCTCTTCTGGAGTCAGATCTGAACCTGATGCTGGTGAACCCAGACGGCCCCACAGTGGCCCCACTGAATGAGGTCCAGAGTGCTGAAAGGCCCTTATTCCTCGTTCACCCCATTGAGGGCTCCACTGCTGCCTTCCGAACTCTCACCAGCAAGCTTAGCGTGCCTTGCTATGGCCTGCAGTGCACCAAAGGTACAAACACAAGATCAAGGATCCCTTTTCACTGTTACACTTGCATACACTTATATTAATATCTTAATTTTAAACTTTATTGTAAATTATATTACTGGATAGTGAGTGTTTGCCTTTTGTATTGTTAAAAATTCCTTTATCAGTAATATTTGTTTAAAATGCAATTATGTTTAATGATTATGTTGTTCTTATATTTATTTATTAATTTGTTCACATTCAGTCCTGTTATAAACTTTGCTGTTTTGTGTCTTGTCCATCTGTAGCCGCTCCTCTAGACAGTATCCAGAATCTTGCTGCATACTACATGGAGTGTGTGAGGCAGGTTCAGCCAGAGGGGCCGTATCGCATCGCTGGCTACTCGTTCGGTGCTTGTGTGGCCTTTGAGATGTGCTCACAGCTGCAGGCAGCCAAATGCCCTGTGGAATACCTCTTCCTGTTTGACGGCTCGCACTCTTATGTTGCAGCTTATACACAGGTGCAGTAAAAGAGATCAGAAAACATAAAAGCAGTGCTATGTGCTATGCTAGGACATGGTCATCATTTCTGTTTTTACTCTGGCAGAGTTACAGAGCCAAACTGACCCCTGGCAAAGAGTCCGAGGCAGAGACTGAAGCTCTGTGTGCTTTTATCCAGCAGTTCACTAGCATTGAGTACAACAAGGTACACAAACAACGGTTACTTTGTAATTCATTCTTGAAAAGATTTTTTATCCTTTATTCTTTGCATTTATTTTCCAAATAGACATTACTTAATTCATTCCAGTTCAGTCAATTCTAAAGTTAATTCTCTGTCTGTATCCTTAATCTTTCACACAGCTGTTGGAGACATTGTTACCTCTGTCAGACCTGGAGGCTCGTGTGAACAAGGCCGTCGATCTGATCACATCCAGCCATAAGAATGTCAGCCGAGATATGCTCCATTTTGCTGCTTCTACGTTTTACCACAAACTGAAGGCCGCCGACCGCTATGTTCCAACCTCCAAATATCACGGCAATGTCACGCTGCTGAGAGCCAAGGCCAGCAGCGAGTACAGCGATGGTTTAGGATCTGACTACAAACTGCACGAGGTAAAGATACGGACCAAAAATATGATACTGTAGTCTTAAGTATCTCATGATTTGAGGTTTTATTATTATTATCACAATAGAATGTTTTTTTTGGGGGGACATTTTGGGACATCACCTTTGAGATCTAGCTCTAAACATGGTCCGTGTACGGCAAGCATAATTGCACAGGAAGTGCTTCTGAATCTGGGAAGGAGATCATGCTGAGAGAAAGACTTGTTGCTATAATGCATCCCTGCAGTGTTAATAATTGGATAATTTTTATATGTCTGCAGGTGTGTGATGGGAAGGTGTCAGTTCATGTGATCGAGGGAGACCACCGGACCTTTCTAGAGGGCGAGGGTGTGGAGTCCATCTCAGGCATCATCCACAGCTCACTGGCTGAACCCAGAGTCAGCACCAGAGAGGGCTGAACCTTCCCGGCAAACAGCTTTTATGTCTTTTTTTCACCCTTACTGTTGCTTTCACCTGACAAACCAAAAATGTGTCCCAGCGTATTAAAGCATGGACGTTTGTGATCTGTTCATACCTCTCACACATGCAACAGCCTTTTCCTTCTCATCTTTCTCATTCTCTACAAATCTCAATTGCTTATCACCCTTTATTTCTTTATTCCACGCTGGGAATAAAAACGCATGTTTGTTTATTTGCTTTATCGGTTAAGATTTAATTAGCTGTTCATTGTATTCTTTAAATCATGACATGTTACTGTGAAAACTAAAATGTCACAGGTTTCTATCATGAGAGCATAGTGCCATTTACCCTAAGTAGTGCCTAGCTGTAGTGATCACTGACACGGTCTAACCTGCACAAGTCTGCTAAAGGTTTTGTGAAAACTGCATTCATGTTCATTCATCCAACCTAATGATGCGGACTGCGAGTCAAGGCTTCACTGTATTCAAATCTACATCTTCAATGTTGGGATTCTAGTTACGCACATAGCTGAGATTGTTGTTTACCAATTGTGAGCGGTTACTGATGCTTTAGCAATACTAGTTAAAATCGCTTATGATTACTGTTGCATTGTTCTTTTCTGAATTATATACACTGGTTCTCTTGTTGTTGCTGGACATCTAAACTGTGCAATTTGATGTTTATTTAAAAGGGAACATTCCTGGATGAGAGGAACCATTAAGAGAGCTGGTTAATTGACTTTTTAATGTTTACATTGCAGTTAGAAGTTAATTATAAAATATTTGTTACTTTAAAAATATATATTGCACTAGCTTAAAGCAAAATGCAAATACGACACTGATCTGAAATGTCCGGCAATCCAGAGTGAATCATCTCGGCTCGTACTGTAACAATGCGTCGCTGCTTATCTGGAGTATTAATATTGTATTGACAATTCTAATCCTCTTCTTGAGGATAGTACCAACATTCCTTATTCCAGGTGTCTCTCAGATGTATATGTTCTCTCAAAATGCTCTGTAATTAATTGACTTCTTTAATACTTCAGATGCTAGCTGTAGTAAATTCTTGTGGCCGGGTCCACATTAAACACAAGCTCAGTTCATAGTGCAAATCACATCTTATTTTAGTCTGAATCTTGTCCGAATGAAGTGTTATTTGGTATAGGAGTGAAATTGGCGATGTGGCAGTGACGTGATTACTGACAGAGGAAAGTCTTCTGTTTGAAAGCAAATCACTAAACATTTCTGAGACTAATTGTTTAAGTCAGTGACGAACTGTGATTTCTTTCCATGTTTAGAGCAAAGCTGGAAAAGCCAGAGAGTTTGTTTTTCTATTATTGAAATATTTGTTTCTTTTGGTGTAATTTTTCCAGTATTTATTGTACTAGTCCAAATAAAAAGCTATTACTAACATACACCTCCAGAGCCTACTGGTTTGTTTTTCCCCAAACATTTGTGACCCTGGACCACAAAACTATTTTTCAAAATTGAGATTTACACCTCATCTGAAAGCTGAATAAATAAGCTTTTTAAAGCTGTCCAAATGAATTCTTAGCAATATTACTAATCAAAAATGAAGTTTTGATATATTAGTAGGTAATTTACTAAATATCTTCATGGAACGTGATATTTACTTAATATCCTAATGATTTTTGGCATAAAAGAATAAATCGATAATTTTGACCCAAACATGACACAAAGTCTGATTTTGTACTACAGGGTCAAATATTAGATGTTCTGGTTCTACAGATTTAATGATTAAGTAACCAAGTGAAGCTAAACATGTATGATGATCCAATTTGAACCAATGTTATCAAATCATTTTATTCTAAACAAAAGTAAAAAGTGTAACAAAGTATACTCGTTAATTAATAAAAAAACTAATATTCTTGCTTAAGAGTTTCATAATGCAAAAAAGAAAAAAACTTGGGCTTTAGAATCCAAAATAATATTTACATATTTACAAAAAAAAGAAAGAAAAAAAAAGCAGTCTATAAAGTGTGATCTGAATGGGCATGCATAGAAGATCAGAACACATGACCACCTGATCTCTGACCAAAGAAAGGAATTTCACAAACTGTCAAATTATTTATGCATGTAGCAAAGTATACAGAGAAATCGTGCAAAAGTACTGAATGTCATCTGGTAATGCCGCTTTGAGATTGTCATCAGGATGTTTGTAAGACTGGAATGTTTGGTTGTTTCATGTAAGGCTTCACGTAAAGTGTATTTTCCAGGTTTTTTAATGTTCATCTTCATCTTTTGAATCACTGCTATCGCCCAATCCCAGATCTTCAATGTCATCATCCTCAGGATAATCTTCTGCTATCAAGCGTCGCTGTAACTCTTCAAGACCCAAGAAGTGCTTCAGAAGTGCAGCAAGTGCCTCCACATCACTGAATATAAAAAAAATGGTAATAATATACTTATCTTTCCAGCAAATAGTCACATTGCAAAAAAATAAATAAAAAAAAGAATGGCGTAAAAATACTTTGGAATGATTCATTTATTAAATTGCTTTTACGGTTTTATCTCTTGTAAAGCTTCTTTGGGTACCCTGAAAAGTGCTTACTTTATTATAAAAAAGGGTTGTTTTTTGTAAATAAAAAAATAGTTGTTATATTGCTATTTATCAAATTTAAAACAACTTATCTATTTTAATATATTATAAATAGTTATTTATTCAGCCGCCAATCCACCAGTCTTTATCTGAAATCATTTTAACCAGGCTAACAGGTTATACTGATTTAGTGATCAATTTTAATAATGGTTCTTCTTATTATTATTATTATTATTATTATGAATGGTGAGAAATGTATTTTTTTGTGTTTTTTACACAATCACAGGACTGCAAACTGAGCTTTAAATACCTGCGTGAGCCCAGCGTGGCACTTTGTGTAAGAGGGTGAGAGAAACCCGTTGCCAGACGTAGCACCAACAGGTAACCCTTCCCCAAATACCTCACCCTCTCCTCCTGAACACTCACGTCCCGCAGGTGCTGCAGATCTAACACCACTGAGCCAGAGAGAACAACATTTCAGTTGAGCAATCATACAGTGCAAAATAAATAGCAACATATAACACAAAACTCACCTCTCTCATGCCCTCTTTTCCACAAAGTCAATATCATGGTATAGAGACTAAACGTCTTTAATTCGATCTCGTTCTTGGATTTATCAAATACTGCCTCCTAAATACAAACCGAAACAGACTGTTAAGACAGCGGAGTACATCCACAACAGATGCAGCGTGTGTAAAATGTCTCCCACCTCCCATTCCTCCATATTCTGTAGAGCCACAAAAAAGCAGCCCGTCACATAGAACATCTTCCATAACACGCTGTCTACAACAAAAGACCAAAGCAAAGTGAGCAACACGAATCACAAAAACACTTCCTCTTATTGTTTCATTCACTTCCAGGGTTTTTTTTGAAATTCAGGAAGCATTTCTCACCAGCGCTGTAATAGGCTGCTGCCAGTCCAACTGAAGCAATACCTGTAAAAAAGAGGAAGTAGGAAGACATTCAAAGATATGGTATGTTGCACATGGTAGACTCCACACTTCTAGTCACCAATGTCTCTCTTTACAAATGATCTCATACCAACAAGGAGGGACCACGATCTGATCCCAGGAGACCTCTTCAGATGGAGAAGATCAGATGTGTGTTTCTCTACGACCATATACCCCATCTGTAAATACATTTCAAATATTTTGGAACACTTAAAAGATCTATTTAGAGATTTCCAGTAATGTGTGTAGCATCCCTGTACTTATCATAATATGTCAGAATACTGGCAGCAAAGGAAAGCTCACCTTTAATATCACAAAAGGTGTTTTATGAACAGCACACTGTATATAATCATAATAAACCTGAGCAGTTTCGTATACTCTTGAAATAGCACAAGGACAACACCCTCATTAATGTGACCACAGATGTCCTGCCATAAACTGACAGCACGTGAAAGCATCTGACATCATACTTACCGTAATAAATCGCGTTCCTCTTCTAAACAATTAAATATAATTATTTTCGAAACAGATCAAATCTAAATGTTGGAAATTTGCAATAGAAAACGGATTAAGGAAATAAAATGAGTAGTTCGCAACAACACACACGAGCCCTCCTTCGAATGATGTTGACTTCCGCTCAGCGGTTTCCGTTCTGATTGGACAGCATCTATTAAAGGAGCCCGCCCTATACATTATAACCATAGATTATAACGCCTCCTTTCTGATCGATTGCGAACTACTTCTAAAAAAATCTAAAAGACCTTAAATCGTGGCTCGCGAATAATCTGACATATCTGCGTGAATATAGCAAGCTCGTGATTATTTGGAGACTGCACTAACCGTTATGCTGGATTGAAATGTCTATAAATCCAAAAGCGTTTTAGTAATATATGCAATGCCCTTGTTAAAATGTCATATATGGCATAACTAAACTATGTCAAAATATTCTTATTTACGATGAATAAATGAGTTTTGCAGTATTTTTTTTTTATTCCAAAAAAGGTACAAATCACATGTGATTAGCCATAATATACATAACATACAAATAACACAAAGGTAAACAGAAAATCAAATAAAATATCCAGGGGAAGCTTACAAGTCATTACAAAGTGAAGGAGGACCATATGTTGATAGTTTTAACAGCCTTTTTGTTGTTCGAGCCAGAAATCAGATTAATATAATGTTCAACTTCATGGATAAAAAGTACAAGAGTTTTTACAGTAAAGGCAAGCATTGTTGCTCATTCACGCATGCGTGTCCATCCAGGCAAGGAGTCATTCTCGCGAATCGGTTCTTTCAAACAGTTCGGTTCTATGAACCGAATGAACATTTCAGAGGTACCTTTACGTCATGACGTATTCGTGCTATCACGTAATCCCTCCTGACATTCCGGTGTGGCATATTACGTAATGTAGGCACATTTTCTATTAAATTGTAATTGTACATTTATTATGTCCAAGTTCATTAAGTTGCAGCCATGATTTGAGTCGAACGTTAACGTACGGCAATGGCGTTTAATCCGCCTAATCATGAATCAGATATGTTCAATCTTTATGAATCGAACATGTCTGACAGAGAACTGCTTGGTTCAGTGAGTCGGTGACTCGATAACGATTCAACTGAATCATTTAAAAGATCCGACTCAAAAAGACGGGTAATTCACGAATCGGACATCGCTTAAGGACAATGGAGTCGGATACACCGGAGTCAAATCGAGCAGAGATCCTTCTATGGCAAATGTGTCCCATTCGGATTAGTCAGAGTTATGAAACGGATGACTGGATGAACATCAGTGTTATATGACCGCAGTGCGCTGTTTTCTGATGACCAGCTCGCGCTTTCAACTGTCATTAGGAGAAGTTCCTTGTTGTAAAGACCTACTGCTGCTTCGACTCCTGGGTTTCCCCCTGAACAATAAGGGCTCCATGTGATTTTTATGTGAGTTGGGTGGCCTATTTTATTTTTGATTGTAGTTTGTGCTTTATTTTAGCACTCGGTAACGTTAGGTTATGGGACAGGTGGTTAAGTAAATGTCACGGTTATCTAAGAAAATCGAGGTCCTTCGAGCTTTTGATGATGTTATTATTAACCTATCACGTTGAGAAATGAATGTAATCCAACCGCTTAACCCGTGATTATGTACAAAAGCTTGTGATATCCTCAAAACAGTAATCAGGTGAAACTGAAAAGAGTATATCATGGGAACCTAGAAATTATCATATTTCCCTTAAATTTGAGCTTGGATGAATGCTTGAGGTTAATAACGGTGTTTTTGTAACAATAACTCTGTAATTCTAACCCCGCACTTAAGGTTTAATATGTGTTTTTGGTGTCATATAACGTCCACAATGCTCTATAAATACAGAAAGATGCTGAGAGAAGGTTTTATTATCTTTTCAGTGAAAAGTTTTCACAGGGCACTGAACATTTCAGGAGCTCCTCATACAATGTCTGAAGTCAGTATTGGACGGAAAAAAGAAAAGTGTGAGAATTGCACTAAACAGGTAATAAATCAATTTAATTTAATACTGATGTATGTCTGACCTAAATGCAAGTTTTGGTTTCTATCTGAATTAGAGGCTGTTCTAATGATTTCTCTAGTCACTAATTACTGTTTATTTCCCCCTCAATGCCACTCTTAGTGCAACAAGAAACAGAGTGAGGAAGGTATAAACTCACTACAGGAGAAAGGTGTTGCCCCTGGAGAGGTATTTCTCATTTTTTATTCATGATATGTGTCAGACACATTCAGTGAGTTGCACTCATCTGATAAACTGTGGTTTGCATCTTTTGTTTTGTTTGTGTTTGGTCTGGGGGAGGATGAATGAACAAATTTATTTAGGACGTGTGAATGTTGATAATTTGATACATGCTTTTTCTCAGGTGAAAGAGTCTACCTCAGTTCAGCAGGTGTTGTTGAGCGCATGTCTGTCCTGTGACGGCTGCGTATCAGAGGACGAAGGCCAGAGAATCTCTCAGCAAAATCTGGAAGAGATCAACCATGTGCTTGCCCTCAATAAGGTAGTGTAGTGTAAGCCTGAAAAAAAATGCCAGACTTTGAAAAGATGGTCGGTGTGGATGTATCTCACGTTGTTATTTTTGTGTTGTTTTTTCAGAAATGTGACACTTCGAAGCACAAAATTCTGGTGGTGTCTGTGTGTCCCCAGTCGCTGCCTTTTTTTGCTATTAAATTTCAGCTGGATGTTCCAGCAGCTGCAAAGAAACTCTGTGGCTTCCTGAAGAGTGTGGGTACGTCTGGACGCCACATTTGCTTTGAAGTCAGTGTCAGTTTGCCAACATCCTTAATTAAATACTATAGTAAACATCTGCCATGTGCAATATGACTAAGCTAAAAACTGTCCTAAATATTTGTACACAAGTGTTATTCCAGTGTTTTTTTTTTACATGGTACTATAGTTTTTATTATTATTTTGTATTGGCTTTCATTTTATTATTTACATTATAGTTTAGTAATTGTATGTGATTTTTGTCATTATATTTATTTTTTACATTTCCTTTTCATTTCATTTGTAGTTTATTTACAGCGGGTAATTTTAGTATTTAAAAATTAGTATTTCAGTTAATCTCCAAGGCAAAAAATGTCTTATTTTTAGTTTCAGTTTTTCCATCTAATGTTTACATTTTTTTTAATTTTAGATAGATTTCAATTAACAAATGTTTTTAATAGTTTCATTTAACAACAGTAACCCTGGTAAGTGGTACGTGAGTTCTTTCATGTTGTATTAAGGCTTCTTTCATCTCTTTCTTCAGGGATACATTATGTCTTTGACACTACAGTAGCTGCAAGTTTTAGCATTTTGGAAAGCCAGAGAGAGTTTGTTCAGCGTTACCGTCGCAAACATCATGATTCTAATGCCATGCCGATGTTCACATCCTCTTGTCCAGGTATAACCACTTAAACTCATTTACATCTCTGACACACACTATATATAAAGGGATCAAAGTGGCAATGTGCAAGTAAGTCACAGCATTGCATTTTTATAAGCTAATTTGTGACAGCTAATGTGCTTATGCTTTCAGCTTTGAATGCAAGAAAAGATTGGATCTTCATATCTTTGTAAAACTCTTGAAAATTATAGGTGAAGTGGTTGCCAACTGACATCGTCTTGTGACTCAAATAAGCAGCACCTTTGAGTGAACCTCAAACCTTTGTGTTTTTCAAACATTTTGTCTCTAAATGTAGATAAGAGCCAAATGTGGTGCAGTTTGTAAATGTGGATTGTGTGTGAATGGGTGGGACTGTGTTAGATAGCCATAGCATTCTGCAGCTGTGAGATAAATGAGTGTAAGCTGCCTTACACACCCTTCCTGCCCTTTTAACAACTTACTACTTCACTTTCAGTGGCCATTATTTCATTTTTATCACGAATGATAATTATTTCCTCACTAACCAGATGTGTTTATCCAATGTGACTTACAGTATGTTTGGTTCAGTGAGAGTTCTCCTGAAACAAGCCAGGGCTTTGTGACTTGCTTAAAAGCAACATTTTCTTATATAAACGAAATGAACACTTTTATTCAGCTTGGACGCAATGAATTGATCAGTAGTAGTTGTATAAACGGGTTCAAGATACAGTAATATTGTCATGATTTGATTAGTTCATAGTTATGAGTTATTGTCAGAGCTTGCATCTTGGTCAATATAAATAAATCTCAAACTATGTTTCATCTTGTCATAGCTCTGAATGCTGGTCACTTATTTTTCTAAAAAAATAGTAAAATAAAAAATGACTAAACAAATAGTCTTTCTGGTATGAGAATATCAGTTCAGTGTCGTCAGATAAAATGGTAGTCAATACTGCGTACTATTGTCACAAGTTGCTGTATGTAGTTAACATACAGAGATTAAATGTGTAACTGTGTGTGTTTTTGTGCAGGATGGATTCGCTATGCAGAGCGTGTTCTTGGGAGCCTGGTCACACCACACATCTGCACCGCCAAATCACCTCAACAGATCATGGGCTCCTTGGTCAAAGACTTTTTTGCCAGACAACAGGTGAGAGCTGTCTAGGGCTTACTGGTCCATCTCTTATTAATAGTGACAGAATGAGGAACTGAATCTGTGTTGTCTTTGTAGAAGCTGACTCCAGATCAGATTTTCCATGTGGTGGTGGCTCCCTGCTTTGATAAGAAGCTTGAAGCTGTAAGAGAGGAATTCTACAAAAGCATCCTAGACACCAGAGATGTCGACTGTGTCCTTACGTCAGGTACGACTGCGAGGAGATACTGGGCTACTTCTGTTACCTTTTCAGATCAATTATTAACAAGCAACAAGTAAAATTAGATTTATTTCTCCTTATATAATACTTCCCTTGACTGTCTTTCCTTCTTGGAAATGATCGAGGTCTATTGTATGTTAATGTGTAGAAACAGGTTGCACAGGTTTCATAAAGGGTGTTTTTGTGATCTTTGTACTCCTGAAATGACACTAAATAGCTGGTTTTTGTTTAGGAGAGATTCTCCACTTAATGGAGCAAAGCAAAGTTACTGTAGAGGAAGTGGACTCTGCTCCTTTGGATCATGTGTAAGTTAAATTAACAACATTATATTGGAATTAGAATAACGATTTTATAGGTCTTTGCATTTATCCTATTAAAGAAAAGGCAATCTGAGTCTTGCTGAACTGTTATACTGTTGAAAATAAGAGGCAAACAATCCTGAAATGTGTGTGTGTGTGTGTTTGTTTTAGATTTGGTGAGACCGCTGACCCAGGTATGACCAGACATGAAGGTCGTGGATCCGAAGGCTTCCTGGAGCATATTTTCAGACATGCAGCCAAAGAGCTGTTTGGGCTAGACGTCCAAGAGATTGTGTACAAGACACTCAGGTGAGAAACAGTGTTTGATGACTGTAAATGGATCATCTATACGGATTCTCTGTATTATTTACAAGATATGAATATGTAGTCCATGCTAAATAATAATCATAATATATCCTTTCATTGATTTTCTAAACAGCTGTCTTGTTTCTGCTAGGAATCGAGACTTCCAGGAGGTGGCGCTAGAGCGTGATGGAGAGACTCTGCTGCAGTTTGCTGCAGTTTATGGCTTCCGGAACATTCAGACTTTAGTGCACAGAATGAGAAACGGGAAAGTGCCTTACCAGCTTGTAGAGGTGCTTTCCTGCCCTGGAGGTGTGCAATACTTTTTTCAACAGGAAGCTTTTTCATGTTTTTTTAAAAAGAAGTCTCTTCTGCATTAATTCTGCATTCATTTGATCTAAAAGTACAGCAAAAACAGTAAAATGTTGAAATATTTTACTGTTTAAAATAACTGTTTTCTATTTGAATATATTTTTAAATATCATTTTTTCCTGTGACTTTAAAGCTGAATTTTTAGCATCATTATTCCAGTCACATGATCCTTAGGAAATCGTTCTAATATTCTGATTTGCTACTCAAAAATATTTATTATTACCATTTTGAAAACAGCTATATATATAGAATTTTACAAATATTAAATTAATTATAATAACTTTTAAAAGGTAATTTATACAAATAAGCTTGAACTTATTATTATTATTATTATTATAGGGTTTGCATGGTCATAAAAATTTCAGGGTGTTTTCAATTTGCGAGACCTAGAATATTGTTAATATAGAAATATAGTCAATATTTGGGGTCATAATTGTTTTTATCTGTTTTTAAAAGAAGTCTCTAATGCTCACCAAGGCTGCTTTCATTTGATCAAAAATACAGTAATATTATAATATTACAGTTTAAAATAACTTCTCCATTTGATTACATTTTCCAGTGTAATTCACTGTAATTTATAAAATACAAATAATGTATTGTACTTTTTTAAATGATTTTTCTTGTTTTGCACTACTATTTTAGTGGCTATAAATATCGTTTTTTTGTAAGCAATAAATGGCTCAAAAGCCATCATTAAATATTAGATATGATTACATTTGTTATATTAAATCTCAAATATCAAGTTAATGATTAATGTTTCAAATATATAACTATTATAAATGATTTGTACATTTATAAATGTTTCTTCTTTGCCTCTTAAGAAAATGTTTGTAATTTATAAATGATGTAATTTATTGTAAATGTATTGAAATGATACTGTGAATGTTGCCATGAATATAGCAATTGTTGGTGACATGGTGATAAAACATAAATTAATACATTTCTTCTTTTTGACTTTCAGGCTGTTTAAGTGGGCGAGGACAAGCTGAGGGAGAGGGAAGTCGTCCTGACCGAACATTGGTCCAGCGAATGGAAGAGCACTATAGCAGCTTACCTGTCCGTCTACCTGACACCAATCCAGAGGTCCAGCGCCTCTACCAGGACTGGCTGGACGGCCACGACTCCCCACATGCGCAGCAGTGCCTCCACACTCAGTACAAGAACAGCACGCAGCCGCCCTCTCAGATACTAAATTCTGATATTCAGTGGTGATCTGAAGTCACTGATGCGTTCCCGTATATCAGAAACCAAGTCTGGCATTAAAAGCACCAATCAAGACTGACTGTTTGATGCCATCTTGGGATCACACGGACTGCAGTGTGTCTGCAGTAAAAGAAAAGTTGAACAGAGGACCAAACAGGCCTCCTATTCTTTCCAGTGAATCAGATTCTGCTTTAGTAATGCGAAAATTTGCATTCGTTAACTAGTTTTCTGGAACATTCACTCACATTACACCTAATGATGTCATGCATGGTTGGGCAACCAGCCATCACATTAAAAAAGTGTTATTAAAAGGACAATAACAATAACAAAGCAAAAAACTCTGGCTATTATTGATATTAATTACTGGACCCTGTTAATACGCATTGTAAGAAATATTGATGGCATTGAAAGTGTGAAACTAATACATACTGGCACAGTGAATTAAAGAATGGGAGTGTCTATTTACACTAAGTGCAAATAGCCTCCTTGCTGGCTGAGGCTTCTCCCACAAACATGTTATAAGGATCTGCCTTTTACCAATTTTTTTTCTACTTTTTCAAATCTCATATCACAACAGAAAGGCATTTATTTTCATTAGCAATTAATGGAAAAAAATATAAGTTGAAGATAAAGTATCGGGTAGGGTTAGGGTAGGTGTAGTCCCAATAAGTAGTTCCTTTATTGTCCCACTAAGGTGTCATCCATTTAATAATTTGAATACAAATTATAATTTACACTCAATGCGTTATTATTGCATTATTATATAGTGTTTTATGATGTACTATAATACTGAGGTGCAGATAATTGCCACTATTTGCAATAAGTAGTATAAATAGCAGAAAATCTTGCTGTTTTAACATAGTTAATAGAATCTATAGCTATCTGCACTTAGTGTAAAATCATATCACTAAAAATGCTGCTATTTTCACAAGTCCATGGAGTAATTTTAACAAACCTGCCAGTGGTTGTCATTTTGCTCCGATGCATTAAGAAATTAGTTGTTAGAACCATGCACTTACACACTCTACTATATTCTAGTGTCTTTACATATCCTGTGATTCTCACTTATTTAATTAAATATATTTTGACTAATTTGATTATGCTTTCACACATCAAAAAAGTAGTATTACAGCACAGAAAATACATTAGATGTTTCCACAGATTCCATCTGGACCTGTTTAGAGCCAATTGTGTGTTTGTAAATGTCTTCTACTGACATGAACACCAACTTTTCTGTATTGAGTGGTCAGATTATTGGCTTGCTTTTTGTTGGAGTTTTCTAATGAGACACTAGATGGCAGAATGCACCACTGCATATGGATTTATTGATGCTAGCAGTTGGGGCCTCAAATCCCTCACAGTGTGCCCAGTATGTACAGTCGTGACCAAAAGTTTTGAGAATTACATAAATATTGGAAATTGGAAAAGTTGCTGCTTAAGTTTTTATAATAGCAATTTGCATATACTCCAGAATGTTATGAAGAGTGATCAGATGAATTGCATAGTCCTTCTTTGCTATGAAAATTAACTTAATCCCAAAAAAAAACCTTTCCACTGCATTTCATTGCTGTCATTAAAGGACCTGCTGAGATCATTTCAGTAATCGTCTTGTTAACTCAGGTGAGAATGTTGAAGAGCACAAGGCTGGAGATCATTATGTCAGGCTGATTGGGTTAGAATGGCAGACTTGACATGTTAAAAGAATGTTGAAATTTTGGGTCCATGGCCTGGCAACTCCCCAGATCTTAATCCCATTGAGAACTTGTGGTCAATCCTCAAGAGGCGGGTGGACAAACAGAAACCCACTAATTCTGACAAACTCCAAGAAGTGATTATGAAAGAATGGGTTGCTATCAGTCAGGATTTGGCCCAGAAGTTGGTTGAGAGCATGCCCAGTCGAATTGCAGAGGTCCTGAAAAAGAAGGGCCAACACTGCAATACTGACTCTTTGCATAAATGTCATGTAATTGTCGATAAAAGCCTTTGAAACGTATGAAGTGCTTGTAATTATATTTCAGTACATCACAGAAACAACTGAAACAAAGATCTAAAAGCTGTTTAGCAGCAAATTTTTTGAAAACTAATATTTATGTAATTCTCAAAACTTTTGGCCACGACTGTATCTTTTGCTGCAATAAGTAACCTGTTTGTGAGCGGTTACAACTGTGTGAGCTTGTGTTGCAACTGGCTGCTCTGTCACAACATATTTCTATGTCATAAAATTAATCACACTTGTCACCTTATGTGCTGTAGCACCACCCTTAATTGCGATAAAAGATGTGGTCTGAGTGGTAAACTGATTTTCTTCTTGATATATTTATATTACTAGTATGATGCTAATATAGATTTTTGTTTGATAAAGTACCTAAACTTCTTTTTAATGAAAGAACAAAAATATAGTATCCCAGAGTAATGAACAATTAGAAGGGCAGCAACAAGAGATGTAAAAAAGGATAGAACCTGAAACTATTAAGAGTAAAAAAAAAAAAAAACAATATTAGAAATAAGTAGAAGAACTTGTAACATTAGGGTAAATCTAATTTCTCAAATGAAGCAATCTTGCCTTATTGCTCAAACATGTGCCCTTCCAATTTTGAGCCATTAACCAGTGTAGTGAATTCAGACACATGAGAAGCCATTAGGAGGTTTGATTTTACTACGGAGTCTCTTGCTCTTCACACAAGAATTTAAAAAGCAAATGATCGCACAGTGCCACAGAGATGTTCTTTGAGCATTTAGTGTATTTGAGTTTGACACTTGCAAAAGTGAATCCCTTTTGGGATTAAACAGTAACAATATTTAGGGTGTGATTCTCATAAATCTGCTCAGGTATGTTGACAGGCAGATAATCTCTGCAAGTGAATCAGCAAAACTTTATCTTTTTATTGAATGGATGAAAGCAAAAGGCTGCCACAGTAATCAGATTTGATTATAGTGTGAGGAGAAATTACTTTAAGGTAAAGCTTTTAGTGTTGGTATAGATATTTCTCATTAATTCAAATTAGTTTATAATGATGTTGCTTAATGATATGAATGACTAGGTCTACACATAAAAGAGATGTATTAGGAAATGATATGGCAAAACGTTACCATTTTATTAATCCTTGGAATGCAGAAGCATGCCATGGAATTGCAACTACATCCTGATGCAATCCTGAACTGATCACAGAACTATTATGGATATAGATAAACAGTTTAGGACTTCTAGAACGAAATATAATTTTTTTATAATAATGTCTCCCTATTTAATGCACAAACAGTGTAAAATTCAGGCTTAATAAATAGGCCTAGCATTAAAAAAAATGTTAAAATGTTTACCTGGTTTTAAAAGCTAAAACTAAATTACAATTATAAAAATAAAAAGGTACTTGTACTAACCTTTTTACATTATATGTAAAAAAAAAAAAAGTATTTAACATTTCTACATTACATAAAAAAGAAATTAAAAATGTATTACAAGACCGCTTTGAATTGAAGCATTCACAATCAATATTGCATTACATTAGACAAAGGGGTGAAGACAAGACAAGAAAGATACAAAATTACAAATAAATTTTCACAATAAACCTGTTGAAATTGTACCCTAGTTTGTACAGTACATTTATTTAAATTTGAATGTTAAAAGTTCATAATGCTCATGTTCTATTCTTTATTGTTAATATAAATCATACACTCCCTGAATAAAAAGGTTGCATTTTATGCATGCAACAGCCTATTACTGGCAGTCCCTTATGACAATGAACCATGGTGAACATAGTTTAACTATAGTATTTGTAGATTTCCTTGGTTACCACTACAGTAAACATATTTTAACCATGTGCAAACAAAAATATAACCTAATAAGTTGCAATTAAGGACTATTTAATGTTAAAATGCATTTCAAATATAAAGTTAAGTAGGTATTATTACCCATTGTACTCATAATAATTAAATACATTTCATAATCTAAAAGTTCAGTTTAGAAGTATCGTATCTGTATTAATATCGACGATACTGGTCATTAAAAGCATCAAAACAAAATATGTATCGCCCATCCCTACAACCCATAGCCCCTTTGAAACTGTGCCAGAGAACTCGCGTGACGTTCTTTTGATTGACAAGTGAAAGTTCGAATCAGTGAGAGGAACAGAAGGAGGCGGGTCCGTGAAGCGCTGACTGTCTACTCTTCAAAGAAAATTGCGATTTGACTTAAAGTGTTCCAACACGGTGAAGTTGCTTAGTGGGCGGCGCGGACTTTTCTCTTCACATAACTACTTTTCGTTGTTGCCTCCAACTTTCAGTTTAGCCGGACTGCTGCTTTTGTGTAAGTCTTGAAGTTTCAAAATGTCCAGCGACCTCAGGCCAAAGCTGTGCGTCTTAGGAAAAGGGGACAACGGCTACGGTTTCCATCTCCACGGTGAAAAGAACAAGCCAGGTCAGTTCATCCGGCATGTGGAAGCCGACTCTCCTGCCGCCGAGGCGGGTCTGCTGGCCGGAGACAAGCTGGTGTTCGTGAACGGGGAGAATGTGGAGAACGAGAAGCATCAACAGGTTGTGTCCCGCATACGAGACATCACGGGCAAACTAGAGCTCATCGTGATGGACGTAGAGACCGCAAACCTGCTGCAGAAGCACAACTTGAAGTGCCAGAAAGAGTATGTGACTGATGGGATACCGATACCGAGCAGTGCTGAATCGGACCATGAAGAGGAGATAAAGAACGGGACACCAAGGGAGCCCACCCCCGTCCCGGAGACAAATGGGGACATACGCATGGATAGACTGAGCGTGAGCTCCAAGGTGAGTTCATCAGCTTTCATCAGCAAATCTCCATCACTTATTTTGGATTTTAAGCTGCGAACAAGTTGAGTCTTCTCCACGTGCGTCAAGTTTCACAGATGTCGTCATACAGTATACTTCATAATATTCATAGTAAATGTGTAGGGCTATATAGGTTAATGTCAAACAAAGATGTTCGAGATATCATTACAAATTAGATACTTCTTTTAAAAAACCTAGTTTAAAACACGTTTTATAAATTATCTATATGTATGCATTCATGTATGTTTCATACATATATGTTTCATTTTGAAAACAAAAATGTTTATAGGCCTAAATCTTTTCCACCACATAAATTACGATTTAGTCACTCAAAATACCAAGTGGTGTAACCATTAAACTAAAATACTTTAATTGGGCTTTAAATACACTTGGGTTCATATAAATTAATCAGTGTTTTTGTATGAATTGCATTTTCTAGTGTACATTTTGAATACCTTAATTGATCCAGAAAAAAAATCACTGAATATTATACTAACATTATAGCCTACCAATATTATATTACCCAGCAGAGCTTAAGAGGACATGCTTTCCACAGAAAATCTCATTTGTACATTTCCCTATGTTTCATTTGCACATTGTTTAATGACCAGGCCACTTGTTGTGGATATGTGCTCATAACAACACAGTGTTTTGTGGGGAAATGAACAGGTGCGGCCCTTCTGAAATGTTTGAGGACATTTACATGTTTCAAATCAGATAATCTTTGTGTTACGTCAAAGGTATCACTGGTTTTACATTGCTTCCAGTCTGGCCTGTCAGACATGAGGACAGTCATATTTTCCGCTTTTTGGGGGACGATGCCTGTCATCAGATAAATTAACCAAATTCCAGGCCTGATTACTTAATAAATAAAACTAATACTATTCATAGTAAATGACCAATACACTTTTACTTATTAGACGGTATTCTTAATTGGCAGTAAATGATAACTGATAATAAGTTTCTGATAAAAGCTTTGTCTATAAGGAAGAAGTGGACAAATTCTCCTCATAGATCAGTTACACATCATATTGATTGTCATGACTGGGCTCTTTGATCATTTGCCACTGTTGAAGTTTTAAGATTACATAACCACATAGAGTGTATAGGTCATTTGCATGGCTTTCATGTGATACAACATTTTATGTAACGCAGTACAAGGTCTGAAAGTGATTTGCACCAATTGTGTAATAAGAATCTAAAAAGCTGTATTTAATCCTGTGATGTTAATATGAAGGCCTTTCATTGGGCAGCATTCTGTTTCATGGGACAAATATTTGATCCTGTGATTAACGAGATACTCCACTAAAATGTTACGATTCTGTCACCATTTACTCACCCTCATGTCATTCTAAACTAAATTTGACTTTCTTCTGCGGAATATATATATATATATATATATATATATATATATATATATATATATATGTGTGTGTGTGCTCATATGTGCGGAATATATATTCCGCACATATGAGCACACACACACATATATATATATATATATATATATATATATATATATATATATATATATATAGGTATTCTTTTACGTTTTAGGAACAACATGGTGATGAGAAAATGATGACAGATCCCTTTAAGAGGATGTCCTATTATCCACATTTATTTGATTTTCATTCAGTCAAAGTCATTGGATTCAACATCAAAGCCATTCTATTTTCAACATTTCAGTAGAGCTCTATTAGTTTGATGGTAAATAAAATGACCAGTTGTACCAAATATAGGCTACTTAATGGTTTTCTTGAGTTGTAATTATTCGAGTTGAGGACAAAAGCCAGCAGACTAAGCTGACCCCAATAAAGTTTCAATCCCTTGCCTTGGAGATCCTTGAGCACTGAAGGGGGTTTATTGTGGAAAGTTACTCTTTGTTTGGGTGCAGAAGCCTGATTAGAGAGAAAGAAGGCCACAGAGTAGAATTGAGATCTTTTATCCTATGTAAAAGATTCTGATGTGTACAGAAGATCAAACCTAATAAAGCAAACAACTCTATTACATGAACGGTTGATCAAATAGTATGGATTATTCAGAGACATTTGGTAATGACACAGACACAAATCGAGTTATAAGTTACTATAGAAGGCAAGCAGTTTCTGAAAGTGCCAACACAGCAAAAGCAAATATCCAGTGTGCAGTTTAGATGCTAGTTATTCTTTTACATAGTGCCAGTGTTTATCAGTCCCTTTTCTGATTATGTAGCATGAGCTAGAAATAACTTTAATCGTCATAACCTTGGTGGACCAGAGAAGGCCTCTGCTCAATAACAGTTATTTAGAGTCCCTGGAACAATATGGATTGTAATCCCATTTCTTTCCAGCAATTATCGAAGTGTTTTTGAAGCCCTCAGTCAACCATGAATGGTCCCTTTGTTGTGTCGTTTTCCTCTCACCCTCCTGCGTCCCATCCTTCCTCTCTGTGATCATTCAGAAATGAAAAGCCGCTGGAGGGAACATCCTTGGATCGGCTGTCAGTTAAACCCAGACTAAGCTTTGTTGTTGATGGCAGTGCCCTGCGGGATGCTGTTTACTTACTGAGATGAGTTTTCAGAGAGGATTACACTAAGACCAGACAGCTTGCTCGCATTGTGTTTGACAATAAATGATGGAAAAGAGGCAGAGAAGATAATTTATAAAAAAATTAGATCAATGTCTGAGTCTGGAATATTTCTTGACATTGCAAACATCTGAATCATATTCGGATAGCGGTTCCTTCAGAACTGCAGGTTTGTTGGGAGGAAAGAAAGGGTGTGTTTCTTTGGGACAGTCCTCAATAGTTTGCTTTAAATTCTATTTATAATAAGCAGCATGTGATGATATATCAATCACTGCATTGTGTGCTTTTCATTCTGTGTGTTTGCAGTAAAGGAACTATGCTGTCCATTCAGTGGTTTATTTATTATTTAGATTAGCCTCATTTTAAGTGGATGATGAAAAGATTGAAGTGGCCTACTTCCAGACTTCACCAGTGTTAAAAATGCCATTGTTTTATAATACAGCTACAGTTATAGACTGGTGAAAGTGGTCTTAATCATTTTCGAGTCCTTGCTATATCATATGTATTTTAACCTTGATATACTCCCAGCTAATTTTCTCACTTTTTTTCCATTTAGAGTCTATTTTTGAAGATTATTATTGAAAATTGTAATTCTAAATGTGTAGATTTCTATTGTGCTATGGATATGAATGTTTCCTCAAATCGTACAGCTTATTGAGCAGAGCTTTCTTGTTTATTTTCTAAGTAATCACGTGGGATTTTTGACTGCTAGTCGATGAAATAGACAGAAAATCCCACAAATGTTTACTTTTACCATAAACATAAATCACTGAGGGACCATATGCCTGAATATCATGGGATTGTTTTTTTTTTTACTTCACAATTAGCATCACAACAACCTAGCAGTTTACATTTTATCCTGTAAAAAAGAAAAAAATTCATCTTTGACAACAATACATTTGAGCAGAAACAATACAACATCTTACGGTGTGTTTGGCAGCCACACGTTCTCTAGATGTTCACCACTAAAAATTTCAAAAGTAGTCTCTCAAGCTGAATGTCTAACTCTGCGAGAGAGGGAGGGATGTTCACACATTTGAATTAACCACTTCCTTGGTTACAAGATCGCCTTTTTTCCGGCTGTGGTCTGTTGCATTTTGAAATGACACGAGCAGTTATACCAGTCATATCAGTCCTCACCTCACTGCTCTTGCTACATGGCTGTGTATTTTGCTGTTGGTTGGCAGTTTTCAAATCTCTACAGGTTAATTATTGGCTGTTGAGTTTTGCAAGCGCACATCTTGGATCCAAAGCCTCAGGCCTGTAAATATATTTATGCTTTCTTTCCCAGATCTGCTCATCTTCACATTCATGCAATCAATGTTGCATCATACTATTAGAAAAATGCTCCTTTATTGCGTTTGCCTGAACCAATATGCCAGTATATCACATGATGTAGGTTTTAAATAAAGCTTGTTTACTTGGACAGCCCAGGTTATGTTTAAGGATAATTATTGTTTTCAATCATCAGTTCATGTTTGACCAACCCTACCCCAGTCCTTTAAGAGTTGAGCAAACCAAGGACAAGATTATGAGTTACTAAAGTGAGCTATAAAGTCATTAACCTTTGTATCATCGATCTGTAGTATCTTTATAGGGCTGCTGGAGGATTCACTGAAGCCTGCAGTGAGCTGGAAGTGGGTTAGGTTCGGGCCTTTCCACTCTCGGCTCATGAAAAACAGGTTTACATAATGGTATGCGACAGTTCCCAAAAATAAAAATTCCATCATTCCTTTTACTCACCCTTAAGTCGTTCCAAACCTGTATGACTTACTTTCTTCAGTGGAACACAAAAGAAAACTGTCTCAATGTTTGTTTTTTAAAAGTCACATGAAGTCTAGTCCATTTTGAACCTTGCTGACCTTGTACTGTTGTAAGTGGATGATACTTTATGCAACGTTGGACTCTTTTTGAAGTTGGACACTTCAGTTCACATTTGTAAATGGTTGAAAAAGATGAAGCAGTGCGATATTTCAAAATGTCTCCTTTTGTGAACTTGCTTAAAAACAAGAACACACTATGTGGGAAGTCAAGGAGAGATAAGTCTAAAAGTTACTGCTACATTTTCGTTTTTCTCTGTAATCATTGATTGATCTCTTTGCCAATACTCTGAAGGCCACAGGTGCCACGGGTTCATGTTATGTCACGCAGACTCTCAGGAGGATTGATAGTGAATGAAGGTCTTTGTCAGATACTGTAGTTTAAAATGACTCTACCCTACATCTGCTGTGGACAGGAGAAAATTATTCCCTCTGCTGACTTCAGCTTCCTATATTGAATAACCCAAAGGCAAAAGGAGGCCCAGAGGGAGAATGTTTAGTGAAGAGTAAATTCCATAAAGGAACTCTACACTTCCGTTAAGGAACTCTGTGAGTTTCATGCATAATGACAAGAGATCACAGGCTCTCATCATGTACTGTTTTATAGCATGCCATAGTTTAATGCTAGTTTATTGTTAGAAACTAGTTCCGTTGAATGCTTTCATGACATATAAATGATAGGCTTATTTCCTCATATCTCATTGTTCACAAAGCAGATCCTCTCAAATTAAACCCCTGCTCTTATGAGTAATCAGACACATCTATATCTTGCCACATCTCTTGCCAAATGCCTATTTTTTGTTTTGTTTCCTAACCTAAACTTTACCAAATAAGAACATACATAATTAACAAGCTATTTACCAATGACACCTTTAAAAATAGTTTGCATATGAAGGCAGATTTAAGAGCATTGCACTGTGACAATGTTTTTTTTTTTCTTTCCTTTTTCATCAGTATACATTAAGGTAGTACAGCAAGTATTACAATGAGTTTTTTAGTTTTTCTCAAGTTTCAAGAATATTTTTCAAATTACATAATGAGAATTATTATTGTCATAAAAAATATGTCACAATACCAAAGAATTTGTAATTCTAAAAACAGGCTTCATTCCTTATGCAAATATAATTTCTTTTTACTTTTCTTGGGATTTTGGGATGAAATATGACCCAGACTGGTTCTCGACAGAGTTTGTGACATTCACCTCAATATGTCTTAGATCATATGCATCTCTCATTTGTGTGTCCTTCTCTTCACGTGGATTTGATAAGATTTCTTTCATAAAATCACAGTTCAGTGTTCCAGGAATCTTATCAAAGCGGATGATTTCATCTTTGCATTGTGAATGTGTGGGGCCCTGCCAAACCCTTCTCGGAGATAGCAGTCCACACCCAAGCCCTTTCCCACACTCCCACAATTCTCCCTTTACTCTCACCCGACACGGCCAAACACTGATATGCCAGAGACATCAGCTCTCCTCATCCGCTGCATTCTTTTGCTTTTGCTTTTCATTGGGTGGAAATGCAGCATGATTTCCATATCATACTATATCATCTAATCCGCTTAGTTCATACTTTCCAACCCAAATTTGCTTACGAAAAGGGCGTCCTTGGGCGGAAGAGTTAGCAGAGGTTGCATGTAATTGGGAATGAAGAAACAAGAAGAACCAATACAGTGATACAGTCTATGGCTTTATCAGGCAGCTTTGTATATCTTATCACAGCAGGGGTGTATCATTTAGTACATGCTGAGTGATCTTCGGTGTCTAATTGTGTGCATAGTATCAGAGGCATTTAAAAACATTTTGACTGTCACATGTGTTTTATGAAAGACCCACCTAGAGAGCGGATAACATTGTATAATATTCCTGACTGTATGTCCAGTCCTCCCAGGACATTGTGAACCTTCTGTCAAACATAGTCAGATGTGACTACAACACTTTGGCAGGAACGTTACAGTTTTGCTGGGTGAAATAAGACCTGATGTTAGTCTCTTGCCAGTTTGGTGAGTATTTAAAGTCAAGAACTTGTTTGCTAACCCATCCAGCACAGTTAAGCTAGAAAAATACTTCAAATTGTTGTGAAGGACATTGAAAAGAAATACATTTCTGTATCACCATTGTGGTTTTTTGCTCCCAAATAATTTTTTTTCTAATTTAATAAATTGCAACGTTTCAACCACAAGCAGTCTTCATCAGGTCAAATAATGGTCTATATTTTGGAAAAAAAATATTTTCACAAATCTGGTTTATCTGAACTGTCAGACTCATATATGCATCACAGATAAACATAATCATCCATTTTGCTATTTTTAGATTTTTATAATTTAATGAATTGCACCTTTTCAACCACAAGCGGTCTTCATCAGGTAAAAATGTTGCAATTAATTAAATTATAAAAAATTCTTTAGGAGCAAACATAACAGTGTGTCGGTCTTTTTGCATTTCATCTAAGCACCTGCTTTAGTAAATTTTGGATGTGCATATTCTACTAAATGGCAATAATATTTCACTTTGAGGCATGCTCAGGATGAAAGCATTTTGATTATTATGTACATTGTTTGTTTCTATTGTTTAAATACTTAAAATATAAAAATAGTCCTGACTTAAAGAGGAAAACCCATACAGTATCTTTTATGTCACATGGCCTTCTTCCATACATGTTTTTACATTCAGATACCATACGTCTCTATAGTGAGCAGTAAGTCTTTAAGCGGACATTTTTATCCAAAGTGACTTAAAGTACACTTATTACAGGGATGCTCTCTCCGGGGCAGTCTGGGGTTAAGTGCTTTGATCAAGGCCACAACTGGTAATAGCTCATGGCTCTGATTACCAGGCCTTACTTTAACCACTTTGCCACACACCGTCCACAAACTATCCCCGAACAGAGCTCTTCAGTTGCAGCCTTGTGTTCAGCAGGAGGGATTAAACTCTTAGCATAACATATGGCTTCTGCTGGCTAAGCCTATGCTAATCAGAGCTCAGATAGGTCTTGCCTTTGCATAGTCTCCTGTTAGAAGAGTTCTTCCTTTCTTTAGTGGCTACAGTCAGGCACGTTTTCTTTGGGGGACAGCAATGAGGATATCTTTGTCCTCGTCAGCTGTATCTGTGACCTGTGGATAGCCCTCAGTTAGTGATTTCTGAAGAGCTGGTATTGTTAATCGTGTCAAGCACATTCAGTGACCCTAGTCCTAACCCCTTCACTCCGCACTAGTATCCGGTTTCCCAGAAGAGCAAGCCTCCCGGGAAGAACTGTATGCAGCCTGTACAGTGCAGCTTTGTACTGCTGTCTTGGTATTGCCAGTGTTGGACTATCATGAGCACCTTTTGACACACTTTACCTGTGTGGTGAATTGTTTTGCAGTTGGATGAATAAATCAAAAGTAAGACAGTAGACTTAAACCAAAATGCAATATGGACTAATTTCTCTGAATATTAGGACACAAAAAATATAAACAATTTAAATAGAAATCCTGCATGTTCTGCGTGACTCTGTATGAATAAATGGTGCAGACATGTGGTTTCATTTAATTCACAAATAATGAAGCAGTTGTTTCAGCCTCTGCCACCTCAATATAAGAGTACATGAACCCATTAATATAATCTCTAGAATTGCTCTGAGAGCCACTTCATGAGCATTTTTACCATTTCTTTCGAGAAAAACTATTATCATCAACAGACATATCATAAACAGAGAAACCTAAAGGTCTTCACATCAACCCGTCAAAAAAAAGTTTGGTTTAACTTTTGGTTTAAACAGAAGAAACTGTGACAGAAATATGTAACTTAATGTAATGATAATAAAATTATTATTAAAACATTATTTTTAAGGAATATTTCCTTGAAATGTATTTACCAGAAAAAATTATTTCTATTTAAAAAAGTATTTCTGAAAATAATTAATAAATTAGTTTTTAATAAAATCCATTATTTAGAGATGCTTTTAAATTATTAAAATGTAACCATTAAAATGGAATCCACAGAATTTGGTTAAAATAAAACTAAATTTGATTAAAAAAAAAAAAAAAAAAAAAAAATATATATATATATATATATATATATATATATTAAAATAGTCCATATATAATTATATATATATATATTTATATATGTATGTATGTATTTCATAGGGCCTTAAAAATTGAATTTTTCTTAAACTATAAAAAATGCTGTTGAATTGTATAGGTTTCATGATTTCAATTAAGTAGAAATGCTTTTTACAATTAAATTTAACCATTAAAACAGAGACAACAAAAAAATAAAAACGGAATCCAGAAAAAAATTAAATGGAAAAATTTTAATTTGGAAAAAAATCAAATGGATTTCATAGGGCCCTACATAAGCCAAAACATTGGCCTATATCAACAATAACTATGTTAGAGTGGACTGTAAACAACACTAAAACTATATTATTTTAATATAATTTTATAATAAACGTGAACAAATGTCTTTCTCTATTTGTTTTCATACTTTGCCAGCTCATGTATGTTTTTGATTCATAGATCAATATGTCCGTGAGCACAGCAGGTATATGTTTGATTTCTTATCTGTTTGTATAATTTCAGCCATATATTATAGGCTGGTTTGCTAAAGAGGGAAGTACACAGATGACAGGTCAGTTTCATTACTTCTACTTTTCAGTGCTTCATCTCGGGATGTTGATGTACTGAATCCTCTTTGAAATGGTATAAAGTTTATTTCTCACTTTTAAACGATTGCTTTGTAGATTTTGTACATTTCTGTGGTTTTATTTAGAAAGTGTTGTTCAGATTATTGTGGAAGGTTTTAGGAAGCAGGTGACTTGTTCAGCTATTGTTTATCGATTGGGGTGGGTGGCTTTGCTTTTTAGAAGTTCTTTCTTTTATACATTATAATATGTCTCATGCACATTTTTTTTTGTTTTTTAATGTCCTAGCAGTGAAGGGAATTAGGATTGTTGCTTTGTACAAACTTCTTAGCTGTAGTTTACATTTGAAAGATATGTATCTTATTATGATTGACAAAAAATGTATACGTATTTGATATCTTGAAATGTTCTCCATTATACATTCTGCTTTGTCTGTTTTGGACTGTTTTGTATGAGCTGTTTTCGTAATTTCCTTCCTTGGTTATTATCTCTTAGGAATCAAAGAACGAGCTGCGTCCACGTCTCTGTCACATGAAGAAGGGTGCCACCGGATATGGCTTTAACCTGCACACAGAGAAGACGAAACCTGGCCAGTACATCAGGGCGGTGGATGAGGACTCCCCAGCAGAGAAATCTGGACTTCGGCCCCAAGATAAAATAGTGGAGGTATAATACACCATATTTGTGTGTACTTCAGGAATGTATGGTAATAAACTTTTGTGTTCAGATAGTGCCTCTCTCTACATATATGTTTGTATTAATATATATATATATATATATATATATATATATTTGTGAGCATAAGACAGGGCCTATCATACACCCGATGCAATGCGAAGCAAGGCGCAGAGCAAGTGTGTTTGCTAGTTTCAGTCCGGCGCCGTTCGCCTTTTACCGTCCAGCGCCACGTCATTTAATTAACAAATGCATTTGCGGCCATTTGTGCACCCATGGGCGTACTGATCTAAAAAAGAGGTGTGTTCAGGCGCATTGCTGGCGCAATGCTATTTTAAGGATCTGAAAATAGACTGCGCCATAGACCAACTCAAACGTGGTCTAAAGTCTGGTGCAATGTCTTTTCTTTGTTATTTAAAGAGCATGTTAGTATAGGCGGGTCGGCAATAGGCTATCTATTTGCTCACACACGAGCAGCTCCGTTTCATCTCGGAGACGCGAGATAATACTGTGTAGCATATTTTTTTGATTAATTTCTGAAATGTTGTGTAAAGTTTCTGTAAATGTATTATTATGTATTGGGTTGTTATACATTGTATTATGTATATAGTGATGCTATATCAGCCAGCGGCCATCCTTCTTTCTAGATATTGCCATTGGCATCATTCATTAAAAAACACTTAGTGATAATCTCAATTGAAATTCTCCCACCTTATAATGTATTTCATTAGCCTAACCATAGACTGTTTATGACTAACGTTAGAATGATTAAAGATCAAATTTTAGAGCCAGAGTGGTATTTTGCGCATGTTATACTTAAACAGAGCGTTAACTGTAAATGCCTGAGCGTTTTGGACAGTGTTTCCAGAGCGTTAATCTCATTATTATCTATCAGTAAAGGAGTGGCTGGTGTAATTACTGTCTCTCTGGGAGTGCTGGGATTACTGAACGCCTGAGGAGAGCTCAGAGTCACATATCTTTATCAAACCACTGATATAAGGCCAGACTTAATCCACTTACCACGGCTATATGATAGAGGTCTTAAAACGGTTCAAAGAAGGCCCCGTTTGTGTTCTTTCTATATACAAATATATATTTATTCAGCTTTGTCCTAGTTTAAACGCATGTAAATACCTGATGTTAAGGAGGTCAATGAAATGAAGAAAGTGAGGTTAAACAAATAAATAGAAATAAAAGACCAATTTCTTTTTGTGTTTAATCCTAATCTGTTCACAGTTTGGTTATTTACAAGAGTGAAGTGTGTTCTTTAACTGAACTCCTTCCTGAAAGCTTCAGCTAATGGCAACAGTGTGTTGTGTACAGAACAGATACCAATGATGTCATTAAAAGCAAATCTGAGATGCGTCACTGTTTTCCAGTCAAGTGTTATTATGTCAGTCATCGTAATTTTGGGAGTGACTTCAGGGGAATCACTCTTGGATATAAAGAAGATTTTCAGTGTGTGTCCTTGACTTTAGTAACTAAATAAATGTTCTGAGGGTAATGGTTAAGTGTTTTTGGCTGACTTGTAACTCAATCTGTGATCATGTGTTTTTCACAGTTTTAAATTTCATTCACACATTTGAAGTAATCATGTTTCACTGGTTGTGCGGCTGGTTGACACAGTTGTGAACCCTGAGCACAAATCTGGTCCTCTTCGGCCTGACTACGAACATTTTTTATTTTAAAGCCTCGTCTCAGAATGCCACCGAACCCTTTTCTTTGAACACTGACTTCATTCAGCCGCCGTTCTTTAAAGCTCTGAGTGTTTTCACACACTCAGGATCCCCGTTCTTAGTTTCACTCCCATTTCCCGCGTTCCATCTCAGATTCCAGAGTGCTGAGACATTTAAATGTCAGGCATCATGTGGAGTCACGTGGCTTTACCTGAACATGACGATAAAAACATGCTGTGCCTGTTCACAAGCACAAGTGTGGTTCACACTTGCTCAGATGAATTCTCCTTTTTGCTTCCCTGTTCTGTGAGCATGGCCTCTTGTTGTGTGTGTGTGTGTGTGTGTGTGTGTGTGTGTCTAATAGGACTGTTTAAAGGACACATAAGGGGGCTGTTGTTTGTCCGCTGTGTTTTAATTGCCTGCAGAACGGGAGAGTGGGATCTGCATTCCTAAGATCCCACTCCTGCCCTGAATCTCCCACGCAGATTCCTTAGCCTCTGGCATTGTGGGATAGACCAACAGAACCTCAGTCTTTTCTCAGGTGCCTCCTCTCTGTGAACCAGAGAAGTCATGGTCGTGGGATTAGACTTTCTATTGACCCATAAGTACTTCAAATGAATAGAAGAAAGAGAAAGGAGATTTGCTTTGCTTGCTGATAAATATTATGTTATACTACATATTGCTAAAATATTAGTTTAGCTGCATTTGTGTGAATAGTGCCAATTTAGTAATAATGAAGTAAAGAGACTAAAAAGTGGTAGTAAAAAAAAAATGTAATAACTACGAGTTAAATTAAAGTTGATATTTTTAGAGTTTTTAAATGTAGTTTATGGTTTAATTACACATTTTATTTAAATGTAATTAATTTATATATTCATACATTTAAATTATATTACATTTAAGTACAATCAAAATGATGTTACACTGAAATTATATTACTTTAAAACAATAAATTAAATAAAAAATTAAGAATTAAAAAATACTTATTAATTATTGTATGTTATTCTCCTTTGTTCAATTTGTTGTAATTTAATTTTAAATTATATAATTATATTTTTACATTTACAATGAATTATATTTTAATTATGGTACATTAAAATGAAGTTACCTTAGAGGAATAAATTAAATTTAGTAAAAAAGTAATTACTAATCAACAAATAAAAAAAAAGATATAATTTTTTTGTATTTTTAATTTTTTAACTTAGATTTTAATATAATTGTGTTTTTACAGTTAAATTAAATTGCATTGAAATTAAATTACCGTAAAGCAATGAATTAAATTGAATAAGAAATTCTGACCACTGCAGCCACATGCTTTGAATGATCCAGAGAAACTATTGTTCATTTAAATATCCAGATATATCAGTATGAATGAAAACATTCAGCATTTCCACAACTCTTCCTTATCAAATTTAAGTCAAAATGTCTGAATTCACGTCTGTTGTTTCGGCAGGTGAATGGCGTTCCTGTGCACACAATGCATCACTCAGAGGTGGTGGCGGCCATCAAGGCAGGAGGAGATGAGACCAGAATGCTGGTGGTGGATCCTGAGACAGACGCCTTCTTCAGAAGCTGTGGTGTCCTTCCGTCTGAGAATCATCTCACAGGTACAAGCGTAACAAATGAACCAGCTATAGCGGGTTTTTTTATGTGCAAAGTGGGTTTCTGTTCATCTCACCCTTGACCGTAAGTGTGGTTTTGCTGATCAAGAACAACTTTGTTCACTTTGTCAAACATTTCACACCATGTTATGCACTCACTCTTACATAGTAACAGACTGCCGGTTAAACATCAACTCGAGGCCTGCGATGGCACTGTCTGTACATGAGAGAATAAGCCAAAGTCAACAGCGCACTGCCAGCATGTTGTCTTGGTGATCAGGACCATGGAAACAGTTTGAGAAATGGGGGAATCAGTCACCCTCACACTTAATGTGCCAGACAGGCAAAAGACTCATGTTGGCGCCCCAGCCACCCCACTATGACACAAAGAAGCACAACATAATATATGTGGTACTTCACTGGAGACTTTTTCAAGGTAATAAAGCAACTGGTGAAATAGTAAAAAAAAAAAAAAAAAAGTTGATTTCTGAGAAACCGATTGCCAAAACTACATGATTGGACTTTTTTTCCATTTCTCACTGAATGGATGTGGACAGCTGCAGCCACACACATATTTTATTCATCATTTCAATCACAACAGCCATGTTTCCCAATTCACATTCAATTCTATAAAGGCTTTTTGTCTGTTTCCTGTTTTTTTTTCTTGGAAGGAACTCAATGTTTAACCATTGTACTGTGACTTAAAACCCTTTGGCAATGGCATTTTGGTTAATAATAGTGATGGACTGTAATCATGAATCTTATAAAAAAAAAATCCCAAGTTGCATTTGAATTATATATCTAATCATAAAAATGGAATGAATTGATCTTTGTCTGTCACTGTGTCCTCAGGTCCTCTCCCAGAGTCTGTTTCCAGCCGTGATGCAGAAGATCAGGTGAGGAACATCTATGTTGCTCATTGTTCAGAAGACTAAATGTGTTCTGACCGCTTGTCTTCATATGTGCTGAGCAAACACGCATGTGACACAAACAGGGGGTAAATTAAGACTGATTCCAAGTTACATGACAACAAGTGTAGTTTGTAACAATCATTACATTACATATTTAATTAAATGTAATCAGACTACTTTTAGATTACTTTTGACCTGATTAAAAAATACAAATAGTAAGAAAATATATTTCATTATTTGTTATGAAGAACATGAAGTGAATTAAACATTATATTATGTCAAGGTTTCCCCAGCTGGGGTAAATGAAGGAACTGCAGGGGATTTAATGTAAAGCTTATAATACATTAAATCATAAACAAATTTAAATTAAAATCAATCAAACATTTGATTTGTTTACCTGGATGTCATGTGACCATAACCAATATTAAAATATTTATTTTACAATTTCAGGGGTACTTAAAGTACATTAGGTGAAAGAAGATCAGAAAACAAAAATGTTTGTGATTTTGTGCTTTTTAATGTGTTTGATAGACAAAAGCCTTCAAAGACATAGAAATACATACTGAATGATAATTCAGATAAAAAATGTATGTGCTCATCATTAGTTGATGCAGGGATGAATACTTCTTAAACCTGAAATAACATAAAATTATGGTATTTAATTATGTTATCCATAAAAAAGTAACAGTAGTATTTTAAAATGTAATTTTATCTAATTACAAGTACTTAATTTTTGGAGTCTGATCACTTAATCCAGATTAGCTCTGGTGACCCATTAAATGTCTTGAAAAGTGGGCGTGTGATGTGCTATGTTTAGTTGCACATGCTAAATTTACACAGTGACATTTGATAGGCTGATAAAGTGTAGTAGTGTCTGAGCGTCAGTGATGGGATTAAACAGGTAAATCCGAGTCTGAGTCCTGGTTCCTCTCCAGCAGCTCTTCTCTGTCAGTCTTCCCACTGCTAGATTAGACTAGCTGTGAGAGAATGATAACCCGGTGCAGATAATCGCCAACTTAATGGAAGCTCTCTGCATGTCCGGGGATCTGCTAGTAGATAATAAAACATCTTGAGGGTGTGCAGGGAAGCTCTTCTTCTTCACACAACACAAACATCTGTGACTTTATCAAACTCTAAACCTGGTATTGCCGGCGTTTCTCAGATACTCTTTCACCCTCAGATGTTTGACTGGCTCTGATAAAGGACTCCTGACTCTTGTAGACAGCACAGAGAGTTTAAATCCTGTAAATCCATCATTACTTCAGAGAAGTATGTGGTTTATATCAGTTGTTCTGAAATTGCAGACGTAAACCATAAGGGGATGAAATGAAACTTAAAAAATGAAGTTAAAATTGTAATAACATTTCGCAATATTACTGTTTTGCCTTGGTGAGCATGAGAGCCTTATTAAAAAATCATACTAACTGAAAATCTCACATTATCATAGATTTCCCATGTCTGCTGGCCAAAGTTGTTTGTGATGGTATAAAAACCATGGTGTGGAGACCTGGATTGAAGATCTAGTATTCTTAGTGCCTTCCAACCTACTAATTATTGTAGTTTGTAGTTTGTTCAGACAGAGAGAAAAGAAATCACTGTTATATATAACTGTTACTTACATGATGTTTCATGTATTTTACTGGTGTTCAAGTGGACATGAAAACCACATGTGGATGTAGAACATTTAATTACCCAATGGGACACACAAAACAGTGTTGCACAAATGCAAATGAGGTTGTTAAAGAACTTTAATCACACATCTTGATTTCCAATACTTCGCAAACCTAAATGAAAAAACTAAACGTGACCCCGGACCACTAAACCAGTCTTAAGTGTCAGTTTTTCGAAAATTGGGATATATACCTCATATGAAAGCTAAAAAAATAAGCGTTCCATTGATGTATGGTTTATTAGGATCAGACAAACTATTTGAAAATCTGGAATCTGAGGTTGCAAAAAAAATCGAAATACTGAGAAAATGACCTTTAAAGTTGTCCAGATGAATTCTTAGCAATGCATATTACTAATCAGAAATGAAGTTTTGATATATTTACGGTAACAGATTTGTTAAATATCTTCTTTGGAACATGATCTTTATATCCTAATGATTTTTGGCATAAAAGAAAAGTCGATCATTTTGACCCATACAATGTTTTTTTGGCTATCACTAAAAAATATACCCCAGTGACTTAAGACTTTTTTGTGGTCCAGGGTCACAAATGTTCAGTAGTTCTTGTGTAACAGACAATACAATTGTGGTGCTTTTAAAAAATAAAGCACTTCCAGTTGTTTTACACAGTCATTTCTACACCAATAAACACTTAACATCTTACTTCAAAATGTTATATAGTATCTTAGCTTGGGCTGTAATCCTCAGGATCTCACGATTTCACTGTAATGGGATACACTTAGCCTTAAATAATGCTCTGAAGTGCAATTAGAGATAGTGTGGATTTAGCTTTGGTATTTATCAGACCTGGGACAGTCGTGTGTGTGTGCTTCCTGTCACATGCACTTGGTCAAGACCTCAAATGTGGCTGTTGGGACAGGCCCATAGTCAGACTGTGAACTGTAAGCTCAAGGTCCATCTAGGGGTTTGTGTTTTGTACTGCAATTAAAGGGCACTTGAATTCTTCTAAATATATAATTTTGTGTTCAACAGAAGAAAGAAATGCATTACATTAAATTTATGCATTTAGCTTTTATCCTAACAGTGCATTCAGGCCTTTAATGTTTTTAATCGTTTTTATATCAATGTCAATGCTTTTTTTGTAGGTGAATGGAAAAGCGACCCAGGAAGAAAAGCCTAAAGTAGCTATGAGTTTGTCGACCTCCAGCACCTCCTCCAACACCTCCTCTTCTGCAGCTCCGGCCAGCACCTCAGCACCAGAGGTTTGTGTCTGTGCACAGTCTTGAGTATATGAAATTAACGTAGAATGTTCATTTAAATCATGAAACGTTTGCAGGAGAAACCAAAAGCGAAGGCCTCAAGTGATGACGCAGGAGTATCTCTGAACATATCGCTGCAGCAGGCCAAGGAACGCGCTCACCAGAAACGCTCCAACAAGAAAGCCCCACAGATGGACTGGAGCAAAAGAAACGAGCTCTTCAGCAACCTCTGAGCCTCCTTTGTGCCTCTCACCCACTTCTTTTCATGTTTTTCTTTACTTCCTCTCCCCCTTTACAATCATCTGTCTCCTCATGCATCTCTGCTCTTTTGTTCTCTCTTTCGGTACACTTGCACACAATTAGAAACTCTTTCACATGTATATTTTAAACCAGTGTTATTTTGGCTCTGTGATTTCTGAATCTGTTGATTGATCAACTTTTGACTTGATTTACCTCTATTTCACTGATATAAGATGAAATATATGATTTAACATTACTGTATAATATACAGTCTATAATAGATATGTTTTTTAAAGAAAAAAGCTTCAATGATATCTGAAACATACCTGTATATTCTCTTACTTTGCTTATAGTTCTACTGATGCAGTATTGATGGCCCTTTGAAGGTGCTGTGTGTCTGATGAGTTTCTTCAGTAACTTTAAGAGCGGCAACAATCCATTGATTTTTCTTTCTTCTTTTGGTATGTGTGGTTATGATCAGTTCATAACATGAAGTGTAGAAACTGTGCAGCCTTTGAATTTTGTAAATGTGAGCTGTTTATGGTTTGGGACCCATTAACCACTGAAATGATAGCGTTTGACTGAGTTGATACTGTTGGCTGATAAACCTTCTCATTAAAGGTTTTATTTAAAGTGCTTGTTTAGTGGATGTACTGTTCTTTTTATACAGCGCATGGTAATATCGGGAGGGAGTACTGGACGTTTAAGCATATGTTTACTTGTAAATCATCCACAGTATTTTTTCTTTTTCATAGCAAATGCTCACGTAACTCCATAAGACTTTTTGTTTTTTGGTAAATGTTTAATTAAAGTAATGAAATGTATAAACGATAACATTTTTAAAAAAAAATCCAGTCTATTATGACTATATTTATACATATGATATTCCGATGCCAGAAAAGCATTGCAATACCCTGCAGTTAAAAACGGTACTATTCCTTGACAGCATTTTAATGAGTTGCATCTGTTCTAAGCATTTGGCATATTTGATCTGTGCATTAGGTCTTAAAGTGACAGCAGCTTCAGCCTAATAAACCTGCTGCTCAAGTGTTGCTCATGATAATCAAACAGCAGAAAATGAGAAAATCACTCATTGCTCTTTACTGATTAATTAGTATCTTTAGTAAGAATCATTGCATATTTAATTCATACAAAGGAGACTATGCGGTGTCTTATTTTATTTTTTACGTTTGGTTAATTTCTGTAGCATTTCTAACTTGAATGCTACTGGTAAAATAGTCTGTACCTGAAAATAAATAAATAAATAAAGCACTGTTTATTTAATTTGTTTCTTGTATTTTTCCTGTTGTTTGTAATTTGCATTTTTGTCCTTATTTTTAAATGCTTACAGTTTTTGAAACTATGGCTTCATTTCTCAAAACTCTACACCTGGGGTGCCAAACCCTGCTTCTGACGAGCGACTGTCCCGCTTTTAAAGTTCCGTTCCAACCCTAATCTCACAGACCTGAAGCAACTAATTAAAGTCTTCAGGATCATTTGAAAATTAAAGGCAGGTGTGTTTGATTAAAGTTGGAGCTGAACTTTGCAGGACAGCTGATCGCCAGGAGCAGGATTGGGCACTCCTGTTCTATACACAAAACACATACACACACACACACATCTTCCAAAAGCAAACACTTCTTAAACCTTTTTTTTTTTTTTTTTTGTGTAGTAACATTGCAAAAAACAAAATAATTAGCCACGTACTACACACAGATGTGAAACATGTAAAACACTACTCTTGTGTGTCTCGTTTGTTCAAAATGCAGTGGAGCACAGGAGTTTGTCACTACACTCGTACATACTGTACATACAGTACGACTGATGAATTTTACAGTTATGCAACTGAACTGAATCAATTAAGATTAGGAGAATGGTACTCAAGAATCACTTTGTGTTTTAATAAAATTTAATAAATCATAAATTAAAAAAAAAGTACCAAGAAAAGAAACCAACTTCAGCAGGTAAATGTTTAAGTATCATTTTTAATTCAGTGTAAAAATTCTTTTTTTTTTTTTTTTTCAAATTCAACAGATACATTTTCACAGCCATGCGGAAACAGTTTGAAATGCTTGTAAACAAATTAACATAAAATTCAACCAACAAAAGCACCCCCCCCCCACCCCACAGTTGAACTATATACATATAAGCTATCAAACCCCATATCACAACACATCATCATCATCAGAAATAAAGCAAAGACCAGATACAGACTATCAAAAAAGTTACAAACCCACCACCCTCACCTCTATATACTATGAGGGTCAATGTTAGTTCTTAATTTTTTTTCATTGTTATAACAAATGATTTCGGCTACTTGTATCCAAAATACAGATCTGAAGTTATAATCACCAGCTCTCCAACTTATAATTACAGACTTAATTCTTCTTTTAATAGACCTAATTAATGATTTATCAAATATATATATATATATAGCACCATGATGTGATTACTGAGGACAGAGGGGACGTCACAAAAACCCGTGTTAGTATCGAGACCAGAACAACACTGGCCCTCATAAGATTCTCACATTGCTGCATGCACTGATAATCACTCTACTGGACAACATCGGTTTCTTTATATTTTGTATTCTGTTCTCTATGTTTGACTCAATAGCTTTACTTGTGTAGAGAAAAAACATAACAGAGGATAAGGCATCAATTCTGTTGACGAGAGAGTGTTTACTTAAAAAGGTGAAGTTGTGCGTTAGGGCTTAAATTCATTTGAGGGTAGCAGCTAAATTTGCCTCAACAGTCATTTTAATTGCAAATGATTTAGATTTTGGTCTTATTATAATAATAATTTAAAAAAAATTAGCTGGCAAGTATGATCGTAACCAGTGTGTACCTAAATCCTGACGCTATGGATGGGGTTTATGAGGAAAATCAATGGCATTGAAAATAATGCAAATTTTCATGAAGAATAAGCATTGTAGGAAGAAGTATGAACATGACAATATCGATGTGGTTGCTAATGTAAAATGTAGCAATGAAGTCCCAGTTTGACTTTTACAAATTAAATACACGACAGTGCCTTACATTTGGAAAACTTCACATGCTACAACACAACAGCTACAGAAGAAACCCAAAAATGACTACAAAAATAAACCAATTTATAATGATTTAATACAAACATCTGTTAAAACCCAACAAGAGAGAGAGAGAGAGAGAGAAAGGTGAAAAAAAAAAAAAAACACCACCTGTTAAAAAAAAAAATACATTGGATCTTTATACAACAAACCATAATTTAACATGGATCTAACTACAACATGTGGGTGACCATTTACAAAATGAACTCAGCATTTGATGAATGCAAGCAAAGATGAACCAGAGGGAAACAACGACATGGTCACATTTGTCAGGGGCTTCAAATATCGGAAACCAAGTAGAATCGGATGATCTTAGAAGCAACAGCTGCGAGTCTTCAAATAAAGCAGAAGTCGATGAGAAACGTTTCCTGA